>NC_053451.1:84542744-85742744 GCF_015227805.2 Hirundo rustica
CAAGGAGTTCAGGAACGTCATAATTCTGTACATCATCTGCATGAATGTCCTCTGCTGCTGACTGTTGTTTGGAATGGTTAGGGGAGACACTGTAATTCAGAGCTCGTTGAATTTTACGAAAATTCAAGATGTTCATTAATAAGTTATAAAGAAAAACTTAAATGTTTGTCTTTATAATTCAATTGATACCCAAACAACATTTTTTTAGATCAAGAAATACGAGTGCTTGGACATGGAAGAAAAGAGGTCTGAAGTGATCCTTCTGTAAGTCCTGGTAAAGATTTGAAATGTGCCCTGGTAATGGAACTGGAGATAAACTGGGAATAGGATGGTACTGTGTTCAAACACTCTCCTACCTGAAGGCCTGTCTGAACTGGCCAGAGATCTGTTTTAAAATTTGGAAAGTGTTTCATATGCCTAAGGAGAAACCAGTGGGAAAATCTAAGGCTTATCTGCAATTTCAAATCTTAGAAAAGATACCAACCTACAAGTATTGAAGATAGAATAGATACACTGCAATTTTTCACACGTTTTCTTTTTTTTTCTTCTATGTTTGGATTATGTTCATTTATTGCACATATTCTTAAAAGCTCTACTAGAAATGCTCAATACTTTTGGAAATCCAAATTCTATTTAGAGGGGATCTTCTAACATAAATAGATCTAACCAAAACATTCATTTTTTACCAACAAAATCTAAGGTTTCCCTCAAAAGAGAGAGGGTATTTTGCAGAAGATGCAATTAGAGATGAAACCGCGAATTTTCAAAAAGCTCTTCAACCATTGTGGTCAAAGTGGTTATAAATTTCCTAAGGTCTGTACTACAGCTGGCCTTTGGATTAGTGCACAGGGATAAGTGGAATAGGCAAGGGAAAAACGGCCTTCTTTCGCTTGGGTAACTTGCTCTCGAAGACCTTACAAAACAAAAACAAAACTGGAGAAGTGCTACAAAAATAAAGGAGTTTGTAGAGATTTTGACAGTGGCCATAATGTTTTTTTTACAACAACCTTCATCCAGAAAGATTCTAAAATAAAATAAAACAAGGCTTAAGACTGGATCAGCTAGAAAGCATTAATATAATAGGCAAACCCACATCATTCAAAGTTCTTAAGAAATCTGTCAGGTATTTTAAATTTTAAACTAGATAGGTTTGTAATTGCAAAGAGTCTTTCTTAGTTAAATTCCTGTAATAATTAGAAACCTTTCTCTAATTTCTCTATGGACGCTTTCTAAACAAATGTTCTGTTTCCTACTTTGTCCTTCAGCATAAATAACTCTCTTGTCGTTATTGTTTGGATACACTTTAGAATAGCTGTCCTATTTTCTCAGTTTCTCTTTTTCCAAATTTAGTTAGTCTGTTCCTCTTTCTTTGGCTGGAAAAAATATTCAAATTACCTAACCTACATCTTCTCTGTCCTATTCTATATGTCCCAATATAATTTCATATATATACAAATAACTGTCTACACATAACATAGGTGCTGAGAGGCTGGAGGTGACCCAGCAATGTGCGCTTGCAGCCCAGAAAGCCAACTGTGTCTTGGGCTGTATCAAAGCAGTGTGTCCAGCAGAGCAAGGAGGGGGATTCTGCCCCTCTACTCTGCACTCATGCTTCAGCTGGATGCACTACCTGGAGTGCCGCATCCAGCTCTGGCAATCTCAGTGAAGGAAAGACATGGACCTGTTGGAGCAAGTCCAGTAGAGCCCACAAAGATGATTTGCAGAACGCAGCACCCCTCCTATGAGGAAAGGCTGAGGGAATTGGAATTGTTCAGCCTAGAATATTGGAGGCTACTGGGTGACCTAATTGTGGCCCTTCAGTAAGTGAAGGGAACCTAAAAGAAAGATGGAGAGATATTTTTTAGAAGGGAATGTAGAGAGAGGACAAAGGGGAATAGCTTCAGACTGGAAGAGAGTAGATTTAACTTAGATATTAGGAAGAAATTTTTACTGTGAGCATGATGAGGTAATGGATCAGGTTGCCTGTAGAAATGGTGATTGCCCCATTGCTGTAAGTTTGCAAAGCCGCACTGAATGCTGTTTTGAGCAACCTAGTCTAATGGAAGATCTCCCTTTCCATGGCAGGGGCGCTGAAACTAGATGGACTTTAAGGTCCCCTCCAACCCAAGTTATTCTATCATTCTGTGATAACTAAAGGCCTTTTTCTTTTCCCTTTACACATCTTTTCTCTAGTTCTACTCAATCTGATCATTTTTATTTAATCTCTTTTAGCATAATTGATCTTGATTTAATTGAGAGATGTCTAAAGTGTCATTTAATACATCTGAACTAGGTGTCCTAAACTGTTTGCTTTTTTTAATGATGTAGTTCTTCTGACTTTTCCCACGCTTTTATGTGAGTAAAAGAGATGCGTAACTGAAGAAAGTGCTTGTTTCTCTCTTACTGTAAAAGGAGTATAGTTTGACTATGCCTGGAATAAACACGTATTGTAGACATATGTATTTGGCTAGAAACATCAACCCAATAACATCCTCGCCTTTTCGTCACAGCTTTCTTCAGGAAAAATGTTTCGGGACTCAAGCTCTCCACTTACTCCCAGTGCCTCTTGGGGATAGATAATCACCCAACTCTCTTTTCAGCTGTTCCTCACCATTGTTCAAATTTGGGTCTTATATCCTCAAAGCAAACCTACCTTTGAATATGAAAGAATATAACACTTTTCTTCAGTTAGCCTAGAACTGAACCTAGGTATTCACTAAGATGCTAGTTTCCTCTTCCTGCTTAGAAAAAATGAAAAGCTTTTCTTAGAATCCTCTAAATAGCTGCTTGTTGGAAGTTCCTGGGTCACAGACCCATGTTGCTGCTTCCTTGGAAGCATAAAAAAAAGAATGATCATCTAAGAAGAGAATGCACATATAGTGCACATATCAGCAGTACCTTGAATTCAGGTATGATTTCCAGGAGAAATTACTGTTATGAAATCCTATGCTTTCTTGTACCCAGCTTCTGACAGCTAACTAATGAGAAATGGAGAAGTCAGTTTATATTTTAAAGCTGTAGATACAGGTAAACAGGTAAACAACATCCACAACCATTCTCTCATCCTCTGTGTGGGTAACTCATGAGCTCAAAATCAGGCAAATAACTAATGGGACAATTTTATAGAAGTGGATGTCTTTATGAATGGGTTAAACAAGAGTGTGAAGAAAGCCTACCCACATCCAAATGCATCAGCTGGAGGCTTCTGAGCATGTGCATTTCTACTTGTTGGATTGACACCCATGTTTGTGCCACATCTCGTCCTCAGTTATTTTACCCACCTGTTTCATCATGTCTTCAGCCCTTGGCCTACTATTACCCTCCATACAGGATCTAGCACTTCAGAAGTTTAATTTTCCTAGGACCTCTAATCAAGCATTGATGTAAATAATACACATTGCGGTTTAACCCCAGCCAGCAGCTAAGCCCCACCCAGCTGCTCACTCACACCACCCACACTGAGATGGGGAGAGAATTGGAAAAGCTAGAAAACTCATGAGTTGAGATAAAGACAGTTTAATAAGTAAAGCAAAAACCACACACAAGCAAAGCAAATTAAGGAATTCACTCACTGCTTCCTATGGACAGGCTTCAGCCATCTGCAGGAGAGCAGGGCCCCATCTCACACAACACTGATCTGGGAAGACAGAGACTATGACTCGGATCATCCCCCCCCTTCATCACTTCCCCCAGTTTTACATGCCAAGCATAGGCCACATCGTCTGGCACATGCCCGTGGGATCAGCTGTCCTGGCTGTGTCCCCTCCCAGCTCCTTGTTCACCCCCAGCCTGTTGACTGCTGCAGTGAGAAGCAGAAATGGACTTGACTTTGTGCAAGCACTATCGCCATCCCTGGAAGTGTATAAGGTCAGGTTAGATGGAATTCTGAGCAATCTGATCTAGGGAAAGGTGTCCCTGCCCATGACAGGGGGGTTGGAATTAGATAATCATTAAGGTCTCTTCCAAACCATGCCATTCTGTGATTCCATAATTCCATGGTACTATGATTGAATCTATGATTCCATCTACACTGTTTCAAGCACAAATGCAAAACACTGCCCCACCAGCTACCATGAAGAAAATTAACTTTATCCTAGTCATAAACACCACAATGAGAAAGATGTTAATTTCTACTGAAGAATCCTAACAAAAATGTGATCAGATGCAATTTCAACTGAATGTCTGCAGTTACATCTTCTGCTTAATTTTGCTCATATAAAATTACATCACCACATTCTGTGGTGGAGATAAGGAAAGACAGGTCCAGTGCCTGTATAAAGAAAATTACTGAAGAAATATAGAACTTATATTCACTTCAGGTCTGTGATCTCACATTTACTATGGTTGTGGCATGAAAGTCAAAAACCTAATCTTCTTGTAAGAATTATTTCTGCTTTCCCCATGCCAGGGATTTGTTTGTCTCTTTAGTACTGTATATAAACTTTGTATGAGAACATAGGAAAAGAATGGTCCTTTCAAGAAAAGAAAAGGAAAAAAGCTTGGCCAACACAAATAACTCCCACTGCAAAGGCTAATGAAGATTAACAAAAAGACCTTTCTCTGTGTTTCTTCAATGAAAACTTGGGTGCCTACATTGCTGTTACTTTAAGACACTGTAGGGTGAAATCCCTTCTCTAATGTAGATACTTAAATGGAATGCAATCAATGCTAATAGACATTTCATTTCTGTCATGAGAAGAAAGACTATAGCAGTTAAATTCTCTGAATCACACAAGTTATTCTGGAATAAATCACCCACAGCTCCAGAACATGTTAGCTGTGTGAACCTGTCAGTCATGATCAGCAAATTGTTAAACATTATAATACAGAAGAGGATGGCTTTGATACTCAAGCCCTTGATATAGGTACTGCAACTTCAACACCAAAGATGTATGTTTCTACAAGCATGTGAGATGAAATTTTATACCAAAAAGCCTTCACTATTATTCCTTGAAGACTTCTCAGCAAGGATTAGAATAGACATATTTTGTGCAAAAATCAGACATAAAACCCAAAATGGCTCTTATTTATGAGTAGGGAAATTCAAAACCTAGAGTTGCAACCTTTACTTAATGCCAAGGCCATGAAAATGCAATGATCTACAGAAATTCACACTTTCGTCTCTGGGGGCATTGTTACAGGCTCAAAAAAGTCAAATTGCTGTTACTTGAGCTTGCAAATAATTTATACCTATCATTTGTCTTACAGTCGTAGCATTTGCCTGCTGTGCTGACCACCTACTCATGGATGTATGTTGCAGCAATCTTGTTCTTGACACAGTTACCAGAAGAGAAGAATGCGTTTAGAGTATTTGAAATATCTGGGAATAATCTACCAAGCAAAAACTACAAGTTCACGCACTGAAAAAAAAGGTATTTTTTCTAAAGTATTATATCATGAGTTATCAAGTAATGTTTTCAAAGGTAATGTCTGACTGCACAGGCCAGCAAAGAATCCCTGCTCTGATTGTCATTTATTTAATTCCTCTTAGGAGTTAAATATGTATACAAAATCTTTTAAGAAAGAATTTTCCAACACCAGTATTTCACATTCAATGTAAACACGAAAGTACACATTTTACAAACACTATTCTTGTTATTGCTATTTTTGATATTTTAAAGCTTTAGATAAGGATATTTTACATCCCTTTCAATCATAAATAACAGACTATTATTAGTCATCAATAACTGAAATATATTCACAATCTGGCCTTACCATTATCCACTATACTGCAGAACTTTTTTTCTGATGTCTTATATACAATTTCCCACAGTTTGTGAGTAGGCAGTGAAAGCTACACTTTTTGGTGCCAATGATTTTTCTTTTCGTTGCAGAAAAGTTTCTATAAAATCCAAGCTGTTAAACAGAGGTTGTGTGTAATCACTCCAGCATTTTCAGTCCTTTGGCCAAGGGGAAAAATGTGTCAGTATCTTTCTTCTTTAAATTTATTTAATAGACCTTAGACGGAAAAAAAGAAAAACTCATTAGATCATCTAGTTCGTCCTGCCAATCTCTGTATCTATCATCTCATCTTGGGAAAGTACTGTAGACAGCCTCTGGGTGTTCTCTACATATAATATTGGCAGAATACGGCCCAAAGTTTTTGTTTTATTACTACAAGTCACCAAAATAAACAAACAAAAATCCCTCTGAGCTGAAACTAAACAAAAAGAGAACTACAACCAGCTGACCTAAAAAAGATCTGCAGAAGCTGTGTATCAACTGAGTTTTCCACCCTTTCACTATTCATTTCTAACACAAAAGCTGATCTTAGTGAATTTGCAATGATGTCAGTCAGGGAAGAACAGTCCTATTTTTGGTACCAAAAGGAAAGAAGCATTAAACTTTCATATAATAAAATAGCAACATTAGGTTTAGAGAACATAAAAATCAAAATATTCTAATGTTTCCCTAGGTTCAGTTTAATTCATATCTGTGCCATCAGAAAAATAGTAGCAAGATGATAGAGTTGTTGAATTGTTTTTATCCCCCTCCTTCCCCTTCCTTGGCAAAATGAGAAAAGAAAATTGCTTCAAATCAAGAGCACTAGTATTTCTTCTTTGTTATTCAAATGGAGACTGCTGAAAACAATTTATTTCCACATACATTTCAATCATGCAATATCAAATTTTATGAAGCAAGAAAAAACAAAAGAGAGCCAAACCACAGTAAATTTACATTTTTAAAACTTGAGTATTTTTATTTGCCATATGGAATATTGATTTTAATGTCTGTCTCAAGTTTTTGCGAGATCATCGCCCCACTTCATTGTTGCTTCAGTTAACCATAACTGTGGCTTAGACTCCTCAAAATGTTTGGTCTCACAAGGCAAGGAATATACAGACCTTTTATTTGTAAAGAAGACTTATATTAACACCAATGGGATGAAATAAAGTTCTTGGACAGATAAATTCTGTAATTTTTGAATATTAGTTTAGTTAGAAAATGTCCGTATTGTACAAAAACTTCAGTCTTCTGCTAATCATATCATAAAAATTATCCTTGTATATTCTGTGCAACACACACTCAGACACTTAAGCTGAACAAAACAAACTCATGAATTACAAGTTTTCCCAGTGGTAAATGCTGGAACTGACAGAGTCTTGCACTGGGATAAAAAACTTGATATTAAATCCAATAATTACTTCAGCATTTCATCAGAATAGAGTGGCTTCTGTACCATCAAGAGGCGGGTTTCATACCTGAAGAGCACCTCCCTCAGCCCAAATAATTTTTGTTTACCATTGAATGAGAAACTCACTCCTCGCTGGCTAAAGCTAAAAAGGCAGTAAGGACCTGCATCCAAATACTTGTGAATTTAATAGAAAAAATCCCACTGGAATGAAGAGGCTGAGGAGGATCTAGCCCTGAGCAATTTACAATATGCCTCCTGATTTTTTATTTTAAGCCTGGTAGAGACGGAATTCAAAGTATTCATTGTACATGTATTAGATATGTTTAATATAATTCCAAGGCATAACTTTGATTAAGGTATTGGAAATATATGAAAGAAAAAGTGAAGTTATAATATAAAGCATGTACCCATTTATTTTAGTATATTCATGTGCATTCACTGATAATACTTCCCTGAAGTTTCCAGACAGACTTTAATAAAAAACAGTGATAAATGCCCCTTCCTAGACACTCTCCACTGATCTCATACTAAAAAAATTGCAAAACACCAAAATACAAATTTACACCTCCAGTATAACTTTTCCTTAAGACAACCAGATGTTGGAGTTCCAGTTCACATAGGTTTCTTTCCCACCAAATGTTTCCGAATGGCAATAGCAAATGAAACTAAAACAAGTCAGAAGAATGTTTCTGTTTTCAGATGAGATATGTCTGATTAGGAAATTGTGAAGTTACTAACAAAAGGTTGTATTGTAAACATTTTAACTAATGTTGGTAAATGCTACTTTTGCTAAACTATTAAAAAAAAAAAAAATCTGTACAGAAAGAATGCAATCTTACTTCTATAAACAGGAACAATCTGTGACAAAGTTTTGTACATGTCATTTCCAAATTATGTTTAACACTGATGTCTGAATATGCAGTTTCATTGGCAGTATCAATTGCCAGAATTATCAACTCTCAGTCGACCCTGAAATTGCTCCAGGTAGATCCCTACAAATCTATAAGGTCTGATTCCAAGAAGCCTCAAAGAGCTAACTGATGTCATCGTAAAACCACTCTCAATGATTTTTGAACACTCTTGGAAATCTAGAGAGGTCCCAGCTGACTGGAATCTGGCAAACATTGTCCTGATTTTCAAGAAGAGCTAGAAGGAGGAGCCCAGAAACTACAGGCCTGTCAGTCTCACTTCAGTGGCTGGGAGTTTTATGGAAAGAATTATTCCAGGAGATATTGAAAATCACCTGAGATGCAATGCAGTTATTGGTCCAGCATGGGATCATGAGGGGAAAGTCCTGCTTATCAAACCTGGTATCCTTTTATGACAAGGTAACCCACCCATGTGATCAAGGGCTTGATTTCAGTAAAGTTTTCGATACTGTTTCTCACAGTATCCTTCTGGACAAAATGTCCAGCACACAGCTGGATAAACACATCATGGGATGGGTGAGCAACAGGCTTGTGTGTTGGGCAGAAACAGCGAATGGAGTGACATCAGATTGATGACTTGTCACTAGTGGGGTTCCACAAGGTTTTGGCAAAGGGGAGTCTGCAGAGGAGGCTTCTGTGAGAAGACACCAGAAGCTGACCCCCAGGTTGGACAGAGCCATTTTTATCCAGCTGCAAAATGGACTCACTGCCAGCTAAAGGTGAGTCCAGCAGCAACATAAGTCTCAGAGGATTGTATTTCTTCCTTGCCATATATATTACCAGAGGTCTTATGGTAGGTCTCAATGCTTAATATTATTATGTAAGACTTGAATTCTTCTCAAATCCTGGCTATTTTCAAGTAAAATAGGAACTAAAAGTGGAAAGAAGTATTGGAAGTCACTACCATCTGTAAATCTCATTTAAATAAAATATTGTTTCTTATGTTGGTACAGTTATGACTTTAAATTAAATGTGTTTTACGAGTGAAAACTCTAAAAATTGTAACAATAATTAAAGCATATCTAACCAGGCTGGAAGCACTTAAGTAGCTGAAATATGGCATTCCTAAATATTAATATAATCAAAGCCACAAATAAATAGATGTATATTAGAAACTGACAATGTTAGTCCTGAGGATAATTTTGGGGCAGTTTAAAAGCTGCTCCAAAACAAAATCATACTTTTATGTATGTGCAATGTAGCCTGAATGTTGCAGTATTCTCCACATGCAACACTTTCCTTTTCTTTCTAGTATTGCTGGGAAGACATGAAGGGTGAGTTTATTCCCAAAGAAATTCAATAAACCCTTTTTGTCTTGCAGTTTTGCAGAGGAAGTAATTTAGTGCTAACCATATTAGAAAAAAAAAATGGAAAAACAAAACAACAAAAAAGAAAAACTCCACCAGGATGGGTAAAAAAAAAATTATTAATCCTTGGGATATCTGGTGTTAGCCCATGAAACACTCTGAAGGGCAGAGCATGGACTCTGTTCAGACCGTAATGACCATCTACCAGCAGATGACATGGTTCCTTATTCTAAGTAGAGTTTGTGGTCTTGAGACAGTCAGCATCTTTAGAGTGGACTTTTTTTCTCAAGAATTTTATCCATCCAGGCTAGGAGTAATTCTGCTGTGAGTAGACATGGTCCAGAGTCTGTAGCTGGAAGAGAAACTGGGCATTTCTAGGACACATGCCATCAAAGAGAACTGGGATAAATCCCTACCTACAGATGCATTTTCTACCAGACACCAGACTTTAGGCAGTTAAGACAGATGTGTCCTTTCAGGCCAATATTCACATTCTCTTTCTACATGTCAGCCTCACTCATGAACATTGTCCAGTGCAGGACAAAGTGTTATCACCCGCTGCAGCCCAATTCACTGCCTACACAAGAGTTTGATACTGCACAGGAAGGTGACCTGTAAATACACGCTGATGTAACTAGAAAATGTAATGCAATACTCTTGCCTGAGACAAAAAGAAGCATTCCCAAGCAGCACCACTTCCTAGCTTATCAGTGGTTTTAGGACTTTTGGAGCAGAGCATTTAAGACAATTTCTGCAAACTAGAACTATGCATTTAAGCCATGTCATAAACTCCTGTAAATTTGCCCAGTAATCTCAGCTGTGAATAGTTTGTTCATAACTAGTGCTGAGGTGCCAAATTAAGTGGGTGTGACACCGGCCTCATCAATTCTTTGGCTACAGACACTGAATTTCATTAATCTCATCGTTTACATAGCCTATTATGATCCATGAACTTTGTAATCCTAATAAAAATTTTGAAGCAGCTTTGCATGTGGATATAAGTCTAAAAAGCAGAAAGGTCATCCCAGTAGGAAACGAAATTCTCTGAAGTGTTTTAGAGATCAAGATGAAGAAATTTTACTTCAACATGTCTATGGTCATAGTAATTATTACCTTTTATCTCCTGCACGTCTCCTTGGGGACATTCAAAACTGAGGAGTGTTGGCCCCTTTTTAGTGAGTTCAAACTTTGTAACTCCATGCCATACTGCCATGGGCATGTTTGTCTGCATAACTTTCTAACTTCCATTGATCAGTGATGTGACAGGAGGTGTCAGTGCAGCCAAATCTGCTTTTCCAAGGAAAACATTCCTTAAACTTATTACTAAATGTATATTTTGTCTGAATGCCGTTTTGTAAGCTAAATAGAAACAGAAATAGGCATTCATTGCTTTTTGTAGAACAGATCCTGGGGATGAGGGAGTTATATGGGCCATAGTTTCTAGATGCTGATTTACTGTCTTGTTGGAATCCTGGTCACTGAGCATTTTAGACTTTCTGTGCTGACAGGCACTGACCCCCAAAAAGGCATCTAAAATTGTTCCAGGATGTCTTCTTATACCTTTCCTATTAGTATTTTAGTTAACTGTGTACACAATTAATTGAATAAATTAGGGTGGGGGTTTCATTTTTGTACCCATTTTTACTTCTTTCCGCAAGCTATCACATCTGCAGCAAAGCAGATCCTTCCTCCTTACTCATACTGAAGGAGACATAGCTCTTCCAGGACACACATGCCAGCATTATTTGAAATCCAGAGACTACAACAAAATGTGCTCTTACATAATATAGCTTGTTCTCTGTATCACCTTGTCATTGCCAGCTTCATGCTGACAATCACTGATTAACTCAGCCCCAGCATGTCTGAAGTGAAGCCCAATGTGATGTCTGATTCCTTAGCAATATTTCAGAGGGACCAGATTTTTTTGCTTTTAGCTATGATTTAGGTAAGTAAATGCGAAGATACTGTAAGATTCAAATAATGTACTGTACTTTTGACTCCTAGCTGCAGCCTTATCATATTATCCTTTCTAATCTTGGCTCAAAATCCAGTGGGACTCTGGATTGCTTAATTAGTTAATTTCTGTTTTGATTGGAAAGACAAAAGTAAACCTTTTGGAAATTAATTCATCAATTCAAACTGCATAACAGGCTTTATTGAAATGCAGTCTGCAATGTTCTTAAGTCAGCCTAACCACTGAATGTTGGGACTTATCTTAATTATAGTTGGTTGTAATACTGTACTTATATTAATAATGTTCTTATGTTAAAGAGATTTTTTTGACCTTTTGCAGTGCAGAAATCAATGAGAAGTTGATAAAGCCAAGTTCATTGCTGCCTAAAGTAAAACAAGCCTGATTTGTTTACTTACCTAAGCCTTCATCTGTCAGACCCATTCTGAAATGATTTATAGACCTCTACCCAATGAAATCATTTAAAGTAGATTAGATTCAAGGAACAATCACCTCTAATATGACAAGCTGATGGAGGCTGACAGGTAACCAAGTTGCTCTGGATGGCAAACAAGTTCCTGAAATTCTGATTAAATTAAAATATTAATGGTACCACTGGGAAAATAAGATTGAATCATGTTAGGCGAATTCAGTATTAGAAACAAAATGCAAATAGAGAATCATTCTGTGCAAAGAAAGCCAGCTGAGGTACCAAGGGAAGTTACCTCCAGTAAACGAGAGAGCAGGAGCGAATTCAAATGAAAAGCATTGTGTCAAGAGCTCACCTTCACCTTTCTGAGGTCTCTAAAACAACAAGGCCTAACAGGCTCTGGGGTTGGTCTGAACACTTTTGAGAGGTTACATATTTATTTGGACTTGCAGCCTAGTACTAATGAACAACTCCTGCTTTCCTAAGGTTATAAGGTTATTCTTTGAAGCCCTGATCCATGATTTTTTTCCTCTTTTTTCATGTTTGTTTAGTTTCTGTTTTCAATCCTGTACATTAAGTGGCTCTGGCTGCACTATAATTGCTATATAACTAAATGTATTGACACTGCCTGCTTTGGGATCTGTATTAATTTTGACATACAGGGTAATTAAATGTGCTATGTGTCTCGCGTGCATTAAAGGAACAATAGATGCCTTATCTGCCAGACATGCTGAAGTGTGCAATTACAACGTGTTAAGAGCAGTTGCTTTTTGCTTCACAACACCTTTTATTAAGGTTCTTTTAAATATCTTTAGATGTTATGTAAAGGCTGTGAAGGAAAAACTATCCATCACAAGTAACAATGATGGGATTTATCTCTCCTCAACTTAGACAGGGTAGACATCTTCATCTGACCCAATTGCCTAACCCCCCATTTCAGTCAGCAGTGAGAAAGAGCTGCTTATAGATTGCCAGTCATCTGGTCTGATTTTTAAAGCTGCATTTGGATTTAATAAATTGCAACCTGAACACCACCCCACACACACACTATTCTGTGTCTTTACAGAAAAAAGAAGCTTGGTGGAGGCAGCAGGAAACACCTAGAGGAAACGCTGCACCCACAGCGCCTCTAAATAGCAAAGTGACATTCTAGTTTCAGAGTACAGAGATTTTTTATTTTTTTTCCCTAGAAGGCACTATATAAACTATGGGGGCAATGGTCAATCCAGTGAGATCCATGGCTAGGGGAAAAATAACAGGAAAATAAACCAGCAGCTACACAGCAGCAGTGAGAGAGAGCCTCCTGGGTACCGTTATCTACTGGGATGGTTAGTTTTTACAGAAAAAAAAAATTATGCTCTATGGAAGCGGTGGAAAGAAGGACAGGACATGGATAAAGCACTGACCATGATGAGATAAAAATGAGAAACCAAAAGGGTTTTTTATTAGGGTTTTTTATTATCTCAAAGAGGTGGGGGGTGAAAGGTCAAGAAGAGACCTTTCTCCCACCAGGAGAACGTCCTAGGTAATAATAATTTCTCAAAGGTGTTTGATGAGTTTTGCCACTGCAGAAAATTCAGGTGATGGAGAAGTACTGGTCTAGGTACTTGGTCTGATGAAGAGACTACTTTTGTTTTTTGACCTGAAAGCAAGAGAAGAGGAATGTATTTACTTTTCAATGCCACTAACAATGACTATGTCAACACTCACATTACTAGATTAAAAACATGTTTAATTCTAACTAGACTGTTAGGATTATTGTACTGTGAACTTGCCAGTGGCAATACTAAATTGAAAACTAGCAGCAATCAAAAGAACGTGAAGCAGGCTGATCGAGCCTCGAGGACCAGAACAAAATAACAGCTCAGGAGAAAGAAAAAGTGTCCTATTTATCTTCAGCAAATTTACAAAATGAATAGCCAGCTTGACAACTAGCATACTGGACCTTGGAGAATGCCAGCAAAGACCATGATCTTGAGGTGACTTTTCCAATCATTTATTCTGCTCTGAAAAATCAGCCCATAAATATATGACTTTGAAATTATCTGCAGTTTCTCCCAGTTTGTAGGTGCTATGGTAATAGAGAGGAAGTTTAACCTTAGCAATAAAGAGGTCTTTGTGTTCTCACCATATTTGCCAGATGAAAAATGATAGTGTATAACCTATACTAAGTGCACTGCTAGGTAAAATCCTACCTTCTCAGAAGTTTAACTCATGTCATTAGGGAAAAGGATGGTAGAGGTCTCACAATGCACATTTTATGCGTGTATCTTCCTCAGTGTATGAAACAAATTCTCACACATCTGTGAATCATTATTTCCACAATTCAACTACTTCTATCTATACAATATGGCTCTGAGACACAAGAAAATCTCCCATGGCCAAGTGGGAAAAGTACCATGGGAAAATACTATTTTCTTACATTCACTGTCCAGCCTATAATGATCTTGTTATTTTGTAGACTGTGATAGGACTCTGTGTCCAAGGTTTAAAAAGAATAGGCCCAAGTCTTCATTTCCTAATGATGTTAGAAATTACTTTCCTCTCAGATTTTCAGAGTGTTTTAGCAAGCCATCATTTCATGAGCACTTTGAAAATTATTCCATGTCCTTAGGTACCAAAACAGAGATCAGGTTCTTTGAAGTTTTCATTTTTAAAACTTTTGACCTCTAGGTACATTTCACATTGTAGTAATGGAAGTGTGTCTGTAAGGTATTATTTCTAGTCTTGTTATAACTCTGCCATTCAAGATATTAATTACTTGATCATTAATTTCAGTCCTATCACTGACACGTGTGTCATACAGGACAACTCTAGAAGCCCAGTTTCTCTTAAGCTTCAAAACTAATACAGTCTAACATTTTGACAGCTAGCTTTGGTATCACTGCACAATTAATCCATCATTACATGAAAAGGAGCAAAACATCTGTTATGTAAAATTCAGGGCAAACAGAAGTGCAAGCAGGAGCCAGAAAATTTGAGCATTTCTCCAATAAAGGCTCTAGCGAGAGGATGGAATAAAGTTTCAGAGCAAAAAAATCAACATCCTTCATCCATAAGTGCAACCAGCAAAGGGAAATATAAATTTGAGAGAACTAAAGTTGGGTGTTCATGCAAATCTCTATTCAAAGTTTAAACTTTCCCCTGGAATTTCCTTTTAAACCCTGAAAATTTTAATTAGACAGAAATATCACTGTCTTGAGCACTCCCTATCAACATGCCTATGAACAAATCCTTCCTTCTCCTTTCAAGAAGGTAATATGCTGGCTATATTATAAAGCTTTAACAGTTCTCTCATATATTTGTATTATCCTTCTTCATTCTCACTCACCCTCTCTTTCTTTCTCTGCATATATATATATATATATATATATATATATATATATATACATGCAAACATAGCAATGTGTATATATTTAAATTTGTATCCATCCATCTGTATATAGCATGGATATACCTTAATAACTACCTATTGTTCTACCTACCTGTAGTGGTGGATGTTTGTTTGAACTAAGATGATGATATTCCACTTCTTTTATGCAACAGAAAACTGAAACTGTAATTTGTACTTAAAGCAATACACTCCAAGAGACCTGGTGGTCATGGCTAAATATGTATCTTCCTTTTGCTGTAGATTTGATGGTTGTCTTATACATAAGATCTTTATGCTCAATCATGGAATAATCAAGGGTGTATAATGGGGTTTTTTCTGGCCATTATACAGCACAGATTGCTAGTATATGGGTTGCCACATGGTTCCTATATTTGGCCTTTGCATAGACTGAAAGCATTGAAAACATGTGAGTAGCTGTTGTTGACACTGGGTAAATATGGAATCCATACATTAAATTTCAACATCAGCTATACAGGTCTGAATTTCTTGCAGCTTTGATTCTAATGCCCTGGAAATGTTTAAGCTATCCATATTAGCTTACATAACATTCAGGCTTTGGGCCTGGGTAAGATTAAACTGCTTTCCATTCTAGCAGAAAATTTTTAGCTTTCTCCAAAACTCAAAATACTACCAGACTACTTCTTTGTGGAAACGTAAAGAGGGTTTTAATTTATAAACAAGTTCTGAATTTTGGCTACTTTTTTCAAAAACTCACTGTCTATAGTGCATTTCAAACAAATAAGGATCAAGAGTTATTTCAAATTGCTTTTTATTCATATATATATATATAGTCTAATCTTGTAATTTTGGATTTGCCTTATCATTTATTACTGGAATATCTGTGTCTTTCATATAAAATCAAGAACAGTAGCCTTGAGCTTCTTTCCTCATGGACTTCTGACCTTGATTCAAGTTCAGCTTAAAGAGTGTTTGTTGAACAATCAAGTAAGGCTTATGGGAATCGATGTTGGAGCTCTACAGCTGCTTTCCGTGGAAAAGTCTCAGTTAAATATGGAAGCTTCACAACATTTCTTATGACAGAAGGGCTCTGGATCTATCTGGGCTCCCCTCTTATGACAGCTTGGAATGAAGAACATGCTGTTCTTCAAATGCTGAACCCTCAGTTTTGTGAACGATCCCAGGAATTAAGACTTGATTTTAGTTGCAGCTAGTGAATCGTAAATTCTTGTGAAAATTAAGACTGGGATTAGAACAAAGAGCTGGCAACTAAAGATGACTGGTGAGTAAAAAAATTGAACAGAGCCATCAGGCATGAAGAAATGAGGCAGGCTTTATTAGTTGTAGCCTTTTTCTTGTTTTGCATTCCAATCAGTGGTACAACTGTGGGCATACAGGCAAGAGATGACATGCTCACACACTGCAGCCAACTCACTGTTTGAAAGGAAAGGTCAAAGCTCCCTGTGGAAGGAGATGGGGGGATATGTTTTTGGGAATTGGTACTTCCTTGTTGTTCAAGAACAACAAGCGCTCAGCAGGACTTTGAGATTTTGGATGATACTGCCAGTTTAATGGGAGTTGGAGACAGCACCTCAAGCAGTTTCTGTGCTGCCTCAGTACAGCTTGGCCACATTCTGACTGATGGCTACCCTCCATCCCCCTGTGCCATCCTCAAAAGCATAACACTAGGGTAACAGTGGGGCTTGCTTCTTGCAGAATTTGAGGTTGAATTCAATTTAGTTCAATATTATTAAGCAATTTAGATTGCAAAATCTTTCACAGTTCAAAAATTTAAAAAATACAGTGATGGTCCAACTTTGAAAAGAATGATTCTCCTCAATTTAAAATTTACAAACAAATGTACTATTAACATCTCTGAACATGTGTTTTTGTGCTTTTATGTGTCATGGTTAGTGGAGGAGATGGGGGTTCCTCAAAGAGCAAGAGGACTATCTCATTAGAAAGTTTCTCAGTGCCTGCTGCACATGATTATCCTAAAAAATTATGTGCTTAAGACAGAGCTGTAAATAAACTTGTATGAATTCTAGAAAATATGTTTATACCCTCAACTTGCAACTTCCTCTTATTTTCTTTTTTGGGTGCTTTATGAGTGCTTTACCCCAAACTTTAATTTTTTGGGGTGCTTTCATGAATCCTAAGTCTATTTTACCTCAAAACCTCTACTGCAACATTTGGTGGCTTTCAAATTATTTGCAAATATTTTTTTTATATATATCAATATACATTGCTATTTCAGTGTGAGTATAATTTCTATACAAAATTTAACACATGCATAATTCAGAGAAACTAACTTGAACAGCTAAGGTTAAGATTCTGATTGCAAAAACCTACAGTTGGATACTTCAGTGAGACTCTCTAGCAAAATAAAATTAAATCCCTTATTTGCATCAGTTAACCAAATTGTAACTTTAGCTATATTTATCTTTAAAACAAGCCCTGATCTGGTTGCCATATTAATACAGGTCAGTGTGGGAAAACACCTTCCTTAGAAAATGTGAATATTACCTTTAATTTGTGAAGAACATTCTCCTTTATTCCCAGTCTTGACTTGTAGTGATGTCTAGAATGACTGATCCTTACCTAACTGAATTTGCTTAATTGTTGTGTTTTCATACTTCACCTTGATGATTTTGTAATGTTACAGTCGCTAAGGGATATCACACCACAGGAGTTAGATGTGGTATGAGTCAGATTCTGCTGCTACTATCTATAATGACAGACTGATTAAAAAATGTTTATTTCTGGAATTATTGATTGTTCTTCATAGATATTCTTGTCTTCATTAATCCATTTCTTAAGATAAACTTTTTTGTGTTCTTTCCTCTCTCTGTGGATCTGGGATATTTTCAGT
Organism: Hirundo rustica; assembly: GCF_015227805.2. Lineage (NCBI taxonomy): Eukaryota > Metazoa > Chordata > Aves > Passeriformes > Hirundinidae > Hirundo > Hirundo rustica. The sequence continues at coordinate 84,560,721 of NC_053451.1, forward strand.
CATGCAAACATATCTTGATGATTTCTTTCAAATATTTATTGCCTTTTTGCTTTCAAATATTTATTGCCTTTTTGCTTTAGCATTTGCTTCTAACTCTGTCATGAGAGAACAACAGTTGCTGGCTTCCAGCTGGTATCATCTGTTCCCTAAGCAAGCTGGTTTTCTGGTAGCATCGACACTGATTTTAATTGTGTGTTGTGTCATCATTTGCTTGTTACTACTCTGTCTAATGATGGGCGTTTTCCAGACACACACCCAAGAAAGTAAGAGGCCTGATTAGACTGACATGCATGGCCAGATACTGCATTTCTGCAGGCAGCCTGGGGCTTTTTTCAGTACCCATCTCTCCACTACTTCCAGATGGTGTTGCTCAATAAACTGTGAGCTCTAAAACTACCTCTTAGGTTAGTTCCTTCTCTGTTGCCCTTAATCATACACTATCAGTGTGGACGTAGGGATGCGGCGTCACTGCAGCGCCCACTGAAGGGTCCCTTGCCAGGGCACAGAGCGCTGTGCCTCAGGGATGGCAGGCCTGAAACAGGTGACAGCCCCAGGGAGACAGGCTTCATTCTGTGGCAGGGCTGAGAGCTCTCTCCGCATGGAAAGGTGGACTGGCGTGACTGGTTCAGAACAGCTGACTGAGGTCATTGACCGTGGCCCAGCCTCTGCGTCCCGTTGGTCTGCTGAGTGTGACAGCCGTGAAAGAGCTCTTTGCAGGGGTCTTTCAGCCCAGTGTTGGTACCTGACACCCAGCCTGTGCCCACACTAGCACTGCCCCTCAGTGCACTGGCCTCCTAGAGTGAGGGAGTCATAACTTCACCGAATAGCTGAGGTTGGAAGGGATCTTCCCCAAAGTCAGTGGAGAGCTACCAGCTTCCATAAGCAAGTCCTGTTCCACAGCTGGTTAATTAAACCAAGCGGTTAATTAAGTTGTGTTGTGTTGCAGTGCCCTGCTGTGAACCCAAACAGCCACCCACTACTGGACCATCAGTCCCAGACTAACAGCTGAATCTCATGTCTCACATCCTGTTTATGCTGCTAGTGTATTTTCTGTTATTTAAACTATTGAATGTTGGTTATTGTGATCTTGCCATCAATATACGATTTGGCCCAAGGACAGAGTCACCTTTTAAACAGGCTGTCAAATACACTTTAAATATGTTGTCTAAGTAATACTCTCAAAATAGAGTTAGAAGAACATAATCCATTCCTCTGCTCCAAAATAAGATCAATGATATGTAAAATACACTTAATAGATAATTTGCTCTTTCTCAAAATTATCCAGTGGTGGAAGTTGCCTCAGCCTGTGTAACTTTGGCCAGCCTCTTTCCCCATCTGCTAACTGGTTTCTCCAGAGGTCTTGGGGCAGAGCTTGTGCTTCCACACTGTCTGTGCACCCCATATAAAAGGACTCCAGGTTCTTCTACGTCTACCAGAGCAGGCATTGCTCTGACCCTCCCTGTGATCAGTTATCATTTTATCTCAGTTGAGAATAAACCTCTGCCAGCAGTACTAGTTCAGTCAGCAGCTGTGGAATTCTCATGCAGGTGACAAACTTGGCAGCCCGGCCCCACTCCTTGGCACCAGGGATATACACTCTCTTCTCTCCTTACCCCTGGCTCACAGGTTTTGAACTCTTTTTTTCTCTTTTTCATTTTAAATTACATTTTGCATTCAGGAAAACCAGATGTGATTTGAGTGGGGTTCAGATAAAAAAAAAACTGGATACATCACAGTAATCTTCAAATTCTAGTCTACATTTTTGCACTTGCCTGGTGTTTATTGTAAGGGCAAACTGGAATAGTCTCTAGGTTTCATTGCAATATAAACATCAAATTCTACTATCAGCAGTCTCAGCATGGTTTTACATTATAAAATATAGAGTATAGCTGCAATAATAACTGTAGAAACATAGAATGTCTAAGCAATAAATAGAAACATAACTGAGGAAGAAGCTATTATATCCATCTCTGAAGAATTCAAATCAGTTTCCTACCAACTTTGTCCATTGTTTTCCATGACCCTGTACCTGATCTTCTGCAATGGCTCCATTCATCATGATGGGTCCAAATGTCCTGGAAATACCTTCTTGTCCAGATGGGGAACATTTGGTAAGTAGCAGGTATATGGAAATACATATATTTGTATATTTATGTGTATGCTGAAAGGTAAAATATTCATAACTCACTGAAGAAAGCTTAGGCCTTTTCTAAAATAGGGTAGCTTTAATGAAAATAACTGTGATATGAACTTTGCTTCCAGCTTCCCCTGGTAGATTAAAGGAAAAGCATAGACATAAATATATTAACATGTTATTAATGTTTATTGTTGAAATATGTATATATGAGATCTGCTCCTTTGTACATTATGTAAAGTTTAAATTACACAAATGTGGGGGAGTTTAATAAGCACCCCATATGGTTTCATCTTTTTATGTAATTTTTCTACATTCTAAATTAAGCAAGCAAAACTCACTTTTATTCATTTTAAAAATTGCTTTACATGTGAAAGTGGGTGAATAGTAACACAATGAAAATATTATAGGTAACATTGCATTATAATAGTTGTTTTTCCTTAATAAAGCAGACTGAATGGAGAACTGAAGAAAAACTATGATTAAAAATGGTACAAATGCCCAACAGAGGAGAAATAAATAGGCTAATTAACAGTAAATCTGTGATTAAAGCATGCTGCCTATAGAAGGTAAATGATTTTCTGTATATATATATATATATATATATATATATATATAAAATCACTTTATCTGAAGCAGTACATTTATTAAGCCATAGTGGTGATTGCTGGATTGATGACAGAGGCTTAGCCAAGCTCTGATCAAGAGCTGAAGGAGATAATCTGGAATGTTGCAGGATGGAACAGAAAAAACAAAATGCTGCCTTGAGGCTCTAGTGGGCTGACTCTGGCCAGATACCAGGCACACACCAAAGGCGCTGTCTCACTAACCCCCATACTGGACAAGGGACAGAAAATATAACAAAGAGCTCATGAGCTGAGATAGGACCAGAAGAGATCACTCACCAAATACCATTACAGGCAAAGCAGACTCATCTTAGAGATACAAAGTGAACTCGTTATGAACAAAATCAGAGCAGGGTAATGAGAAGTAAAATATGTCTTTTCCCCCTACCCCTCCCTCCTTCCAGCTCTGCCTTCTGCCCCAGTGGTGCAAGGAGGGAGGGAATGGGGTTACGCTCTGTTTGTCACCCGTGGCCTCTCCCGCTGCTCAGGGAGAGGAGCTGTTCCCCTGCAGCTCCGTGGGGTCCCTCCCACAGGAGACAGCTCTCTGTGACCTTCTCCAGCGTGGTTCCAACCAACCGGCAGCTCCCTGTGACCTGCTGCGTGTGAATCCGCCCCGGGGCAAACAGCCCTCCCAAAACTGCTGCAGCGTGGGTCACCTTCCACGGGGTGCAGCCCTCCAAGGACAGGCTGCTCCAGCCCGGGAGCAGGGCCCCTCACACCTTGGGTCTCCCACAGGTTTACAGCCTCCTCTCAGGCATCCACCTGCTCCAGCGTGGGGCTCCTCCGTGGGCTGCAGATGGATCTCTGCGTCCCCACAAACCTCCACGGGCTGCAGGGGCACAGCTGCTTCACCATGGTCTGCACCATGGACTTCACCAAGGCCTGCAGAGGAACCTTGGCTCCAGTGCCTGGAGCACCTCCTCCCCCTCCTTCACGGACCTTGGTGTCTGCAGAGTTGCTCTCCTCGCGTGTTCTCACCCTGCTCTTCCCTGGCCACAGCTGATACTGAGCAACAACTTTTTGTTTTCCTCTTGCCCTAAATATGCTACCACCATTTCTAATTGGCCAGCCTTGGCCAGCAGCATGTCCATCTTTGGAGCCACAAGGGATTGGGTCTGCAGGACATGGAGGAAGCTTCTGGCAGCTTCTCACAGAAGCCATGCCTGTGGCCCTCCCCCCCATACTGCCCCACTATCAAAAACCCGGCCATGCAAACCCAATACAGATGCTCATGCTGCATGGAGCACAATAAAAGCATTCCTTGACGGCCACTTCAGAGTTTGGAGCCCTCTGCAACAACTCCTAGGAAGTTTTAAGCATGTCAACTATTATTATTATTTAATTATTGTTTTGGTAGACACCTTTCAAGTAGCAGTAGATCTGACAAAGCATATGTTTCTCACAACACTGGGAGGAAAGGGAAAGGGGATATTAGTAAATTTAACACATACAAATATGTGTCCATTCTTTCTTATTAAATTGATTTGTAGCTATAAACATTTACTAACTTCACAGAAGAGCTGTTGAAAATAAAATTGACATGTTGTGACAGATAATTTACATACCAGCTGATGTGGGAACTCAAGTCAGACAGTGTTTGGCCACTGGTTTCAGTGAAACCACAAAGGTGCTTTTGTACCTTCCCCTACTGCCTTCAATTCTGGGCTTGGGAAAGGGGAATGGGTACCCACAGGAAACCAAAATGAGATTCAAGGTGTCTCATCTCTGTTTTATAAAGACTCTTTTGCCAATCTGAAAGTCACACTTTCTAAGAAAAACCTAGTTATTTTGGTATCAATACTCTAGATGCTAAACTCAGTCTTTGGATTCACATTGTAGTTCTCTTTTTGATTTCAGAGATAGTACAGGCTATAGAAATTGTACACAATATTCAGAAAACACTTCAGGCCAAAAAATTAATTTTCTTAAAACATAAGTTAAAATTTATCGCTTTTACAATCTGTTATGGTTTCAGAAATGTGACTTGTGCTATGTGTTCCGAACTTGGCATAATATTAGGCTAATGCAAGAACCAGGAATTTTTTTCAAGTCATAATGTAGATTTTTTTCTAATTCTTTTCTGAGTCCTTAAACCACCTGACATGAATCAAATGACAAACTCAAGGCAGCATCTGAAAAAAAAAAGGAAAAGCAAAGCTGCCTACATAGAAATCCCCTCTGATTTAAGTGAAGTCACTCAAAGCATTTATACAAAATTTCCTCCTCCTTTCTCTTTTCTTGAATATAATCAGCTAGTGAAGTTATGTCCTCTTCTGCTGGGGTGGTTATGCAGAAGTTTGACGTCTTAGATCAAAGCAAACCAGAGGTGTAGAATTAGATAATATTTTAAAGATAAATGTCAGTAGAACTTTTTAATTATTGTAAAAAGTTGTTTCACTTAGTATTTATTATAGTATTAGACCAGTGATCTTTTCCTTTCTGTGGCCCCCTTGTCTATTAATATCAAGGCTCAAACACTCTCATTGTTAAGCTCCTGCTAAGGCAATTGGATGATTGGAGGACATTGGTTGGTTATATTGTGAAATGTTTCAGCTATCCTTTTTCTCTACAGTGACAGAATAAACTTTGTTCTGCTATCAAACTGTCTAAAAATTCATCTTGAGGGTGGTGGGGTGGTAGCATATGCAGATGTTGCAAAATAATATCTGTGAAGGCAAAAGTGTCACATGAACATATAGAGGAATCTGAAAGGCTTACAGGATCATGAGTGAAGTGATTTCAGTGGCTGCTGAGGGGTAGAGAAAAGTGTGGAGGGGAGGATTGAGGATGATGCAGAGCTCTTAGCTGTCCATGAGAATGCACAGGCAGTACCTTTGGTCTATTTCTTCTGGTTAAAATCACCATGTCACAAGGGAAGAAGTTAAAAATGGTGCCTCCATTTCCCGCTGGTTTGTGTGTTTCTTCACAACTCAGGTACTACCTCCCAGGGCAGCTGAGCCTCGAGGAGCCTCATCCCAGTTCAGGGTGGCATTTCTTCAGCAGCTTAGGACAGGGACCATGGCTCTGAAACTCAGTATGTAGGAAAGCAGGCAAGCAGCATTAATGTAGGTTCCCTTTCAAATGAACCCAGAGCAAGCTTACTGCAAGGAAGGGCTCCCCAATGTGGAAGAACATAAGAGAAATTTTAATAATCTTCACTGTGCACAAGAGTTTACAAGGCCTACGAAAGAAGGGAAAGAGCAAGAAGTTGCCAAAATAGCTGCAGAGAGGGATTGCTCAAAGATGCCACTAAAAAAAATACCTGCACCATAATTAATTAAGCTTCAAAATGTCCCTCTGAGGTAAGTAAGTATTATTAAACTAGAATATACAGAATTAATTAAGGTTTTAAGGGAAAAGAAAGGGCAGGAGAAAGAAAAAAAGAAGCTGAACAAATTAAAGCTAGCCGAAGGGTTAAGGAGAATAAGACTCCTACAGACAGAATCAAGGAACAAACATATCGTAGGAAGAAAACATACTCATTAATAATGAAGCCATTATTGGAACTGATTGCCAATGCTTTCTTCATTATTGGAACTGATTGCCAATGGCTCCCTAAGGGAGGGCAAAGATGCCAGACTCTTTGCAGAGAGTAGGAGGAGGGAAGGACATTACCCCCTTGCTTAGCTTATCTATTCCTTTATGCTGACATTGTGCCAGGCAATCACCTCATTTTCAGACTTTCTTTGGGAAGTGTCTTATGGAAGGCTGTAGAGATGCAGGCTCAGGACACCAGCCCAATGTCTCTGGGACTCTCTCCCTTACTGTCAAGACCTACCCCCATAGCACAATATTCATTCAACACTTTCATGGAGTCTCATGGATACTGCCAATTTAATTCTATTAGCTATCACTGCCAAGACATAAGAGAATTGCCACATCCACATCTTCTGGAATTCCAAACATAAGCTATTTCATCAAGTCATGGAAGTCCAAGTATACCCATTAAAAATTTAAAAAAAAAAAAAAAAAAAAAAAAAAAAAAAAAAAAAAAAAAAAAAAAAAAAAACACCTTAAACCCCCAAATACTATATTGGATTTTCTTGGTAAAAGAAGAGGAGAAAGATCCAGCATAACAGTCACTGTCACATAGCATCCTGAAAAAGGAAAAATAAAATAAAATTAGTTTCTAAATAAATGTGCTGGGTCTAGCTGTGATGGGAGTTTCTTTTCTTCACAGCAGGCTGCAGGTGCTGTATTTTAGATCTGTGACTAGAGCAGTGTTGATAACATACTATTAAGGAGCTGTGCTTGCTTAGTGCTGGAGTTTTCTTCATACATTGCTTCTTCCAGAAGAAGGCTGGGGATGGGCAAGAGCTATGAAATCTGAGGTCTAAATAAAACAGTGGACAAGTACTTGTTGAAGATGGCCATCTGGCTAATAGCCATGAAGAAAAAGCAGAGGAATTCATATGCATTTTTTTGCCTCAGTCTTCAGTAATACTGATGGACACTGGGCTGCTCTATCCCCTGAGTCAGAGGTTCATGAGTCTAACAGTGATTTTCTATTTGTGGAAATTGTAAGGGATCAGTTGTATCAGCTGAATGTTTAGGAGTCCATGGAGCCCAATGGGAATCATCCCAGAGTACTGAAGAAGCCAGCAGAGATTATGGCAGAACCCTTTTTGATCATCTACTAAAGGTCTTGGGAACCTGGGAAAGTCCTGCTGGCTGTCAATGTTATTCCAGTTTGCAGAAAGGGCATGAAGAAAGACCAGAGAAGCACTGACCTGTTACTATAACCTCAGATCCTGGAAAAAACTGTAGAGAACATTATACTGGGTACCACTGAAAGGCATTTTATGAGCAATACAATCATCAGGCACAGCCAACAGGGGTTCACAGTGGGAAAATCCTGTTTAACTAATTTGATATCCTCCTGTGATAAAGTCACCCTCCTCATGGATGAAGGAAAGGTATTGGATGTAACTTTTCTGGATCCTAGGAAGGCTTTTGACACTGTTCCTCGCAGCATGGAGAAGCTGTCCAGCCGTGGGATGAGCATGTTCACAGTGCACTGGGTGAAGACCTGGCTGAAGGGCAGAGCCCAGAGGGCTGCAGCACGTGAGGTTACAGCTGACTGGTCACCAGGCACCAGCTAACTCTGGCTTTGTCCACTTTTCAGAAAAAGAGGCTGAGGGGAGACCTGAGTTTCTCCACAGCTTCCTAAGAACCAGAAGTAGAAAGTGAGGTGCTGACCTCTACTCCTAGGGATGCAGTAGCAGGACGTGTGGGAATGGTTCAAAACTGTACCAGGGTAGGTTAGACTGGATATTATAAAGCATTTCATTACTGAGTTTGAGTGGTCAAATGCTGGTACAGACTTTCTAGAGAAGTTATTGGTGCCCCAAGCCCATCAGTGTTTAAGAGGCATTTGGACAATGCCCTTAATAACTTTTTGTCAGCCCTGAAATAGTCAGGCAGTTGGACTGGATGTTAATTGTAGGTCCCTCCCAAGAGATATATTCTGGTCTAGTCTAGTCTAGCCTATTTTTTTCCTTAAAAATTGTACTAAAGACAAAATATTCTTATGTTTGCAGCTCAGAGTTGTTTGACACACTTGTGCAAACAAATAGCAGCTCGTTTTTTTGCAAGCAGTTTGCTGCAAATGCTCATTTAGGGAATTCATTATTCACAAATCATGTTTTGATGTTTGTAATCATTCACCTACTTACGCACTCAGATGCCACAATGATAATTAGGAAGATATTGTTTCTTTTCCCCAACTGGATGACCTAACATGAATAGACAGAAGTGATGCCTCAGCAAATCACTGGGGCTCATTATTCTCTTAGGGAACATGTGGAGAAAAAGAGAAAGATGAAGACACTCTGAGTAGAGTAGAATTTAATGTTTGTTGGATTTTCTTATTTGTCTGAATTCTCAAATAAATTAAAACAAAATTTAAAAGTTTTTAAATTTCAAGAAATATGTAAGAGCTGTTTAGATTATTTTCAACTGTGTAATATGTTACAGTCTAATTATAATCATGGAAAGTGTCAGCCAGGGTGTGGCTGTATAAGTACAGCTTTCCAAAAGTTCCAGGCTGCTCTAACAGGTCTTTTGATTGCCTGAAATCTCTCTGGGGAATGAAAGTGCATGGCACACATGCTTTATTTTTCATTTTAAAACATTAATACCCTCGCAGGTAACAAAAATTTGTGAAGAGAAATCTTGATTATTGATATCAGAATAGTTGTACTAGAGCTCCTCTAGCTTGCACTGTTCAGATCTTTACAAATCTGCAGAACCCAGAAAGTCAAATAATTGTGCCTTTGTATAGGATACATATGATGAAGAGGACAGAGTAATAACATATGGTTTTGGTGCTTTTCAGTTTTTGGTCAAAGGAAGTGAAGAAGATGATTCCTTGTTTTAATAAATTAAATCTCTTTGTTAACCAAAGAAAATGTGGATGTTTCTGCTTTCTGTTACCCAAAAGATCATTAAACTCACAAGGAAGCTAGTACTCCTAACCACAAAACAGACACTTTTTAAAAGAATCTAAAAAGCCTCTTTATTAACTGTATTCTTCTTTGGATTTCTATTTTATTTTAGAAAATGCATCTATGAGTCAGTCCTTGTTTATGCTGATTTTTCACAGCATTAGTTAGTAGTTGCAAGTTGTAAATACCCTTCATAGAGTTTATTGTCGAACAGGGAAGCACTCACTTAAGACACAGACAAACAAAAAGGCTTTATTCTCAAATGATAAGGTCCCTCATACAAGAAACCCATGTGGTGTAATTATGATCTTTATTTCAGGAGGGAACTTTGTAAGGTATTCCTGGTTTACTGAGGTCTGATTTTGAAAGAAGGAAAGGATGTTCTTTTTAAAAGTGAAGAGGTAAGCACGGATGTGTTATCACAGCCATAAGCCATGTCATGAAAGCTGACTTTCTCCCATTCATTCCTCAGAAAACTCCAAGTTTCAGAATCAATTAAGTTATTTCTGGAAAATATTTTTTGCATTCATATACTAAAGATTTCAAAGAAAAAACAAACCCTGGAAAATATTCTGCAGAAGAGGTTGGTTACTTTGGTCTAGCTGATGTTTCCAGGAAAGAATGCAAATTGTGGCTGTATCTTCAAAACTAAATATTAGCAGTTTCTCTTTGAAAATTCTAGTTGCAAATCTTTGTACAATTCTGGCAGTGTTTGCCTAACACCCTTATAATTTCAGTAATTGTGTGTCTTAAGTGCAGGACATAAGTGTCCTGTAGAGTGATGCAGCTGATTCTTAGCAAGTATTTTAAGAAAAAGAGCTTTATATTAGTGTATAAATATTTGTGCAGCTATCTTTATTCTTATTACATGCAGAAGCATAAAATTACTTTTAGAAATTCTGTTAAGAAAAAGAAATCTTCAGTGACTTTTCAGTTCTTATAGTGACTCTTCGAGCTTAATTAAGCTGGAGATATTTTTTTTAAACTAGCTGGCTGATATAGAACAAATCTGGTTTGGCATTTAAAGCAGAATTCCAATTCTTACTAAACTCTGAAACTGAACTGATGTAACAGGAAACAGTCTGGTTAAAACAGCTAATAGAAAGAGGTAAAACTAACTTTGAAAATATTTCCGAGGTTTTCCGCCTCCTTGGAAAAGGCAGTTGGAATAGACTTTTGACATTCTCTGCATTCAGAATGTTTGAGACAAACCCAGGAAAGCGGTGAGCCAGAGGAAGCATAAGGAAGAATGTATCCCTATCAGATCCAGACAAGCCTGAAGGAAGTACATGTTCGTCTTTCTATGAAATCATAGACTAACTGAAGGAAACCCTCTTAATTGCACAAGCAATGATTTCTGGGCCTCTCCACAACAGGACTTGGTTAATTTATTTTTCTGACAAGCAACCACTGAGTGACTGGGACAGAAGAAGGTGAACAGTAGGAGGATTAACTGTTAGTGGTGCTTCTGCAGTGTGATGATGGCACTGAAAAGCTTTCAGGAAAATTAAGCTGTGAATTTTAATAGAAATGTAATGTGTTTATTTTTGTTTGACAGCTTTAATGGACTACAGTAATACTGAAATTTAAAATTCTTACAGTGTTTGTTTATACAGTGTGTCCAACAGGACAGAGTAAGGAATAAATGATGTTAATAGGAACACAGTGAGTTTTCATTCGATTTTAGTTTGTTATGTATGTGTGAGTGTCAATCTCAAGGTAGCTCTGAAGAGATCTAATCTGTGTGCCTGATTTAAAGAGTCTCTTTTCTTTCTGTTCCAGAGGAAATGTGTGTAGATGTCTTTCCACTCTAAGAGTCTTAGAAGAGCAGAAGCCAACATGATCATTTTGGAAGAAGTCCATGGGTTGCCTTTTACAATATTTCCATCCTGCTCCTCTTCTACAGACAAATAAAAATTTATGCTAAATTTTTAGTCTCTTAATCACTTTAATCTACTTTCCTTTTATTTATAGCCTTGATTACACATAGTAATTCCTATCTATGCTTCTAAAATGTGTTTTCTGAAGTACTTTGTGAATTGTGTGCTGACTCAGACACAGTGCCCACAGACACAGTCATAAGCCACAGATTTAGAAACAAAACTAAACAATGTCCAGGTTTCCAAGTGAGCTTTATATTTATGTAGGTTTACCCTTAAATAAAAGTATACTCTATAATAGTATAGTTTGGTCGGGTGGTATTTGGTCAGAGGTTGACGATCTTAGAGGGTTTTTTTCCAACCTTAATGAATCAATTCTATTCTAAAACACCAGTCTGGTGAGGGCTGTCCCTTCCAGAACATCTGGTGAGCATATACATATATATAATATATTTATTAAAATACTGCATGGAAGTGAGGAGTAGTCAGGACTTGTGAGCCGAGCAGGAATATCTCTGTTCACATGAAAGTCGTTCAAACAAATAGCTGCTGCTGTTCTATTATTCACAAGCATTGAGTTAAACTGTTGTCTGGCCAATAGTGTGAAAATAGCTGTAGTCTTCAGTGTGCTGTCTCATATACAAAAAATGTACATATACAAGGTGAATTTATTTAAATGCATTGGTCTCCATTTTTAGTCATTGCTATCACTATTTTGTGACAGCCATTTGTCACAAATCATTTGGCAGATGTGTATGTGTTCTCTCAGCCTTAACTGTAAAGGACACATTAAGATCTTGGTAATAGCCTATGTGCCACAATTTTTGGGAACAAATCCATGCCTATGCCATATTATATTAAACAATGTTCCATTAATAATATTATATAATTGGTCACACCAACTCTCATAATAAGTTATTACAGTTGTAACAGCAGAAATAGTGATAGAAAGGAGGCTTTCCTAACTTAAGAACATATTTTGGTTGCAGACAAAATGGTTAATTCCTAACTTGGACACCAGAATCATATATTCATTCTTATAAGCTGTCACATCTGGGAACAGTAAGCAAAGATGAACTGTTTCCTTAAAATACTGCCTTAATTTAGAAAAGTTGAAATTGGGAAAATGAAATTTTTAGAAAGAAGTGCTACAAGAACTCTGTAAACTACCCATCCAGGGAAACTTTTAAAGATTTCAAAAATGCTCATTTTCCACAAGTGGACAGAAAACAGAAACATTTTAAAATCTGTACCTAAACAAATAAAGAAATTAAATGTAGAATTGTCAATAACAGTTACCAAGATGCTCATTCATAGAGATTTGAACTTGCTTTTTGCATGTGGGAGGTAAAATCCCTTAAAAGTTACTGTGAGGAAGTGCCTAACTTTCTTGAGCTTCTGAAGGTGAGGAACATTTCCTGACAAAAGTTCGTCTGAAATAGTTACACATTCATTCAAAAAATTGACCATGTTTCTCAGCAGTTCCCAAACAAAAGAAAGCCTTGTTCAAGCTGAGCCTGAATCCCTGAGTACAGTAGAAAAGCACCATTTACTGCTGAGATGCAAAAAAAGCATGTAAAATCTCAGTGACTTGTGATGAAGCATTAACAAAGAAGAATACATTATATTATACACCATTGCCACCTTAGTTTTCAGAAAAGTCCCATAAAGATGTTAAAAAATTACTAAGACTATTAGGAAAAGGGAATCTTCAATTATTAATAAGGAGATTTGGGTCTATTTTCACTAATGTTTCTTAATCTCCTTCCAGTGTTTTCCTTGCAGGAGAGTAGGGCATAACTGAAAGCCAATTAATGCTTCCATTCTATAGCAGCATTGATAGACCCATAAAAATGCAGATTTATATTGGAGAGTGACAGCATGTAGAGGCTGGCAGTGTTCTCAAAGAATTGGTGAGACAAATGAAGAGAGTGAGAATTGGATGGCAGCAAATTCCAGTCTTATGTCATATGTTTGTGCCACAGTAATCACCAGTTATCATTTCAAATCCAACATTGATCTCCCCTAAATCTTCCCTGAAAATGTTTAGGCAAAATGTAATGGGCCTTATTATACATTTATGTTTTAGTTTAACTAAAAATGTTAATTCAGGAAATGTACAGAAAACCTTCAGAATTGTATGTTTCCTGTACTTGCTACAATGGAGAAACAGTACCCAGAGAGAGAGGTTAATCCTGGGATACTGGTGTATATCACCTGTACATCTAAATCAATGTATTATATAAAGCCAAAGTGAATAACTTTTCCTGTCATTTTGATTTTTTAGAGATTGTTCATAGGCAATTTGGCAACTCCTAATTGACTTCGGCAACATTTAACCATAGCAAGGCTACTCTGAGAGAGAAACCTGGGCAAAAGTAGTGGGATATAAACCTCTACCCAACTTGGTTTTGAGACTACTGGTGTTTAAAGAAAACTAGTTTGTGTTATTTGTTTCTTCTTCTTGGTCTTCTGGAAAAAGAAAAGAAGCCTCAATAATGTTAAACTGCACTAGAAGGAGTGAATTGCCAGATAAGATAGTGCATCATGGTGGTTGCTTCTTTAGTAAATAAAATAATAGTATTCGTGTAGACTCATTATTTTCTGAAATGCTCACACTGTGGCACCATGAAGAAAAGGCAAAGCCCAGCTGAGAACTAGAGGCTCATGATATCTCTGTACTCTCTCAGTTGTTCTGTCTCTAATGCCTGCCCTAAGAAAGGATGTTCTTTTATTCCTATCTTTACTTGTGGATGTTCAATATTTAGTGACAATATAATGAACATCATACATTACAGACTAGCAGCCACGTATGGTGCTGGAGAGCTCAGCTGAGGTTTGTTCCCTGAGGACTTTGACTGGCCACTCTGCTAGCACTAACAAATGGTAGCATATTTTTGTGATTGGGATTTAAGTCCTTGTGGGGCTGATCTAAGAACAGTAAACTCATTTTTAACAAGTGACCTAAGTTACATTTGAATTCAGTCCTCCAGAAAACTGGATACCAGAACATTAAATTGCACCAGATTTTAGTCTGTAAAGTGGATGCTCAATGACTGACTGGTGATCAAAATCTAATTAGTCTGTTTAGTGAGCATGTTCCATTTTGTTTGTTAAATCATTAAATTATACCTCAGATATTTTGCACTTCTTCAATATGCCTTTTGAACACAGTACTGCTGTAGTTTGGGTAACTGTTCTCACTAGACTTTGCTTAATGGACCTTATATTTTATGTTTTGAATGAACAACTCATACAGGGTTGAGCCAAGGGCTTAATCACTCTTAATACAATAAAGCAGCACTTTAAAATATTATTAACCTCATCTGTCTAGATTTAGAACTAATAGACCATTGTGTGTGTATTGTCTTTATCCCTGCCAGTTATGTACATATTTATTAATCCACTCTTCCAGAGGAAAAATTTCTAAAGGAAAACCAACAGTAACCTTCAAGTGAGCGGGCACAGGTTAGAAGGGCACTAATTAAATGTCAGACTTGACAGATTAAAATTATGAAATTTAAAATCACCGTGGAGCTCTTTGTCATTGTCAAATTAGGAGTCAGTGTGATGAGGAGCATGGAAGTGAATGGTTTAATGGATTGAATGGGAATGTGGCTTAGCAGCAGCCTTTTCTTGAATTCAGATCAGCCTGTAGTTCAGATCAAAGGCTGCTAGTTCAATTTCACATTCAAAAAGAGTTGTAGCTTACCTGCATCAGTAATAGATGTGTATATATGTATGTAGGATTAAAGAAAAAAAATGGAAAAAACATTGAAGATTAATATGTTTCACAAAAAATAATTTTGGGGGATGATTTATGTATTTAGATTAGGATAGTAACAACATTTTTTTTTTCTATTATTTGGTTATGAGGTTTTTTAATGATATTTTTAAGTCAAAGTGTTCATGAACTGCTCATTATTTTCTTTAGAAAGGAACTTTTCTGCTTAGAAAAGTAAAAGATGGGGAATGCTTAGTGCTGGATAGGTTATGTTAAAGGAAAGAAGACCAAATTCAAGTGAGCAGGCCACAACCTGACAATACTTGTACTAATATACATTGGGGAAAACACTGCTGACTTCAACAGCATTTGCACCATGAATTATATCAAATAAAATGAAAAAGGAAATAAATAAAATGTCAAGGATCAAAACACCAATTAGATGTAAGTTTGCTTTATGGAGAAATGCACTTAAATTGTTATTGTTAGAAATTTCATTTGTACATGTATATATGCACAGATGTACATACCTAAATATTTATATATGTAAAAGTGTGTGCAATATCTTTCAGACATCAGTTATAGAAAAATTGAATGATCTGACTCATGTAAATTAAACCAATACTATATTAAATTAAAATATTTCCCCTTATTAGGTCATTATTTCTATGTTCAAAAATTTTGCAATACCCCTCAACTCCTTCCTTAAACAAATCAGAAAATTATTACATTGCCATTCTGAAATAACTTCCAATACAGGAATTCTTCATACAAACATGGTTTTGAATTGTATAGGAGGTACGCTACAACAGCAACTGAAATCAATCAAACAGGATTTGGTAGTTATTTAAAGTAGTGGGAAGTCTTTTAGACCATTGAGAATCTTTCTATTGAATTCAAAAGATGTTGGATCAAAGCTGAGTTCTTTAATCAATATATCTAAATTTACATTACAAAAAACATCAATAAAAATGTCAAGCCATTAATCGCATTCATAATGTTTGGGTTTTTTCTTGAAACAAGCAATACATTATGACAAAATTGTGCCAGGTAACTCTTGTCCCACGTTCCAGTTTCATCCAGGAACTGTTTAAGACATCTGACAGAACTGGCATCTTCAATTCAAATGTTGATTTGTAGTAGGATGTCGTTAGCATACTGTAAAGCCCGCAGTCAAGGCATCTACCTCCAACAATGTGCACATGCACTGAACAGAGAGACAAGACTGAATGTGAGTCTACAAAAGCATTTCTGGGGAACTGTGCCTGGTACCTTCATGTGAGATGATTCAAATGCAATCCTATCAGATCTCAGATAAATCACTAATTTGCCATGATCACTGACACCCCAGGCAAACACAGCAGTTCTTCAGCCATCACTCAGAGAAAATTTCCTTAATTCACAGGCTTTATCCAGGATTCTAATCTTTCCTGACCATGATCAAAAAGATAAAAAGAGCCACATCAAAATCTTTCAATATTCTTAACAAAAAGAAAATTGTGGAACAGTTACATAGCATCAAAAAAAAAAAAAAAAAAAAAAAATCATTTCTGGGAAGGAAAAACAGAAAAAAAAAAAAAGGAGAGAGAGACATCTACTAGTGCCATCAGCAACAAAATGAGAAGCCCTACATATTTCACCAACTGGAGCAATATTACTCCAAAGATGTTTTGGAAATAATAGTATAATGTCTCACCAAGCATTAAAGGATTAAAATTACTGTAGAAAAAAGGTGCATGTACTATTTCTTCCTCATCCTGCATTTACAGAATCCGTGTGAGCCAAACACACAGATTTCTAACTACAATGCAAACAGAAATTCCCAGAAAAGGGCAGGAAAAATAATTTAGGCTAATCTGAATCAGACGATCTGGAAAACTGCTATTGGATTTTATGGAGGATATTGTAAAGGCACAAAATAATGCTATGTTTTGATAATAAAAGGAACTGTAAACCAACCAAACAAAATTAAATTAAACCAGATTACACTAAAACAGAGTCTAGTGGAAGACCTGGTAAACTCCCCTTGTGTGGCTTCCACCATTGACCCTCCAACTGCACACTCTCTCAATTGCTAGGTCACTTGCAAACAGATGTGTTGGGGGAGGAAGAAGAAGTCACTAAGTGTAGGCACTCCAGAGAACCTTTTCAAAGCAAGAGATAAACAGCTTCTATAAAACCATATTCAAGCGGTTTATCTCAGGAACAAGAAATTCTGTGGAGGTTTTATGTAAGTATTCCCATCTCTTTAAACATCTGAGTTGACCTGTGTTAACAGTTTTTCTTAGAGATATCAAGGGATATTGAATTTTTCTGTAAAAAATTAGTCAGCATTGTCACTTTTTGGCATGGGAACAAGTATAGCACAAATGAGAGAACAGAAAAGAAAGGATACAACTGAGAAGTCACTTAGTCCTGTCATGGATTCTATTAACTGCTCAGTAAATTAGCAAGTACTTGTGTTTCTGCATGAGCAAATAATCATTGCCAATACTGGCCATTAATTTTCCTGTAGCCAATGAGTAGTTTCACTTTAAACTTCAATAAGAATTTCTTCTCTTGTAAGAATTGGTTTCAAGTTTTGCAAAGAAAGCAGATACTTCCACATTTAAGTACATTTACATCCACATGAAGTTCATAAAAATACCAGTCATTCTAAAGAGGTTATGATGCCAAATAAGTGACATTTATTAAAGCCCTTTTCCTCATTTTCCTCTTTTATGAGCACTTCCTAAATTATTTAAAAAATGCCAGTGATTCCTGTCGAGTTCAAAACTTTCATTTGCCAGAGTCATACATTATTTATCCATTCCAAAATATCACAGTGACATACATTTCCAATACATTATCTTATCAAGTCACTTAGAAGACAAAACCTTTCGTGCTGCCTTATTTTAAAGGGAGCTGACGAATCCCTCCCTGAGAACAGCCCCCTAAATTGTACAGCTGCATATGAGCAGCCCCAACAATAGCTGATCTGAGCAGAAGCTCAGAGAAGATGCGGGTGGGCTCAGACAGTGCAGGAGATATCCAGACAGTGACTGATCCTGTGGGAAAGCCCAGTGAATTGTTTCTTTTTCTGGAGCTCCACCAGGAGGGACCAAGCCCTTTACTCAGACCTGTCACCGAGACACAGAAAGCAGTCACATGCAGACAAGAGATTTTCGCAAGGCAGAAGTCCTTCCGAACCAGCTCCCAGCTGAGAGAGCGGAGAGAAGAGACCCCTTTGTTTATTTCTTACTTTTTATACATTTGTGGGTCTAGCAGAAGATTGGCTTTTTGGGGTTTCCACCCCTCAGCCTCAGTGGCCAGATGAATTGTCAGTTACAATTGTTTTCAGGTTAGAAATATGCAAACAAAGGACAGAGAATGAAAAACAAAGGATTTGTTTATGTTACATCTGTGGGAAAAGGTAGAAAACTGCTCTAATATTCTACAGTAACTAAACGATCTGACTCCATTTTGAAATTCAAAAAGGCCTTAAAAAAAACTCAGAAAAACCAGGGTAACAGAGACCCACAGCTGAGGAGATGCAAGCTTGCACTTGGGGTCTGTGTCAGCACAGATCAGGCTGTTGGGCTGGTCTGTGCAGCTCCACCCAGGTAGATAAGCCTAAAGCCACTCACCCGGTGTGCCAGTTCTGCAACTGTTTTGAAAATATTGGCAATTCTGTCGAGCGTTCAAATCACCTTTATTTTCAGGATTTTGTCATTACTCTCCTGATTCCTACATTAGAATCCATTCTCTCTGAGTTTAGGGATCAAAGGATGAACTGGTCTTGGTTTCTGGGTTTGCTTGGCCACTTAAGAGTTGCATGGACCTATCTGTCTTTATGCACTTCATCTCTAATACTACTTGACATGACCTTGTTGGGCCAGGGAGGAAACACAGACCTGTGAAATTACTCCAGGTGGCTGACCACAAGGCCGTTAACCCAACCAATGTCTTTTGGGTGGTTCGAAGGAGAAAAGGACCACAGAAAGAGTGTTCAAAAATATACCCAGTAAAGCTGGGGTCTTTTTAGAGAAAATAGTTTACAAAAGTACATATGGTCATCATTTGTGACTTACAAGTCTCTTGTGATGGACAGGTAATGCAGAAAGATATAATATGGTGAACAACACAGCTAACAGAGTTTAGATTCTTGCAGATTTGTGAAACAACAGATCTGTTAGTCAGTTATAAAGGGCAAAGGCTGACTGGAAATTTTCCTGCAGCTGGGATGTTCACAATATTGCTCTCTTGCTCAGAGTCTGCTGCCTAAGGAGAACTGAGTTGTACTCTCAGTGGTCTCTCTGGAAAGAAAGGAAAGGGTTTTCTCCTATATACTGCTATTTTATTCAAACTTTGAGGAAATTAGTATCTCTCAGATCTTTTCCCTCCTGCCAGCTATGACTGAAATCGGCTTGAGCTTCCAAAGTTATTAAGGAAACACACATATAAAGAAAGAGGGGCACACACACTATTCACATAAAGTGCTGTGCAACAGAGACCAACAACACGATCATTGCCCAGAATGGATAGAAGGTTTTCTTCACAGTGGATAGAGGGTAAGATTCAAGGAATATGTTTGTCATGCAAAATTACCCTTCCCAGACATACTCATATGAGGCACAGAACCAGCTGGGTTCTGTGCCTTCACCAGCCGTATCAATATAGCATAGCAGGGCACTTAGTCCTTTTGGCATGCAGCAAATGCATCCTGCCAATTACATTTGGCAGCTGCCACTGGATTCAACCTTGATAAGAATAGCAGACAACCTGACTCAGGAAATTTCTGGTGGGACATTGTACCTGCTTCGCTCAGATCACCTAAAGGCAAACATCACTCAGTTTGCTTTTGTGTTGGGTCACAAAGTGGGAAACAACCTGTGGCACTTGTGCAATGTGCAGATCATGAGCTATTCAAGTACAGTTCTCAGTTCTGAGTAATATTACACAGCCAGCAGCAGGGTTATGCTGGTATTGAGCTGCTAGGTACACTTTCAAGCTGTGAGAACATGTGTGCCTGTGGGAGCAATACAGCAAATTTACTTTGTACTGCAATAGAGCACTGGGAACCTGCAGGGAGACTCTTTCTACCAGTATCTGAGCTATCAGGGAGATCAGGAGGTAACTAGTACCTGGTCTAGTTTCTCTTAAGCTTGTGAAAATTTTTGTAGGAAAACTACAGGATCCTTTAAGTGATACTCTCACAGGTGGTAGTTGTCCCACAAAAATCAGTGGCACTAATTACTTGAATGGGAGTTAATTATTGCAATTGAAAAGCTTAAAAAGTAGTGTTCAGGAGTGAAGAGTGTTGATGGTCACTCATTTCAGCCATCCTGAAAATAGTTAGCACTTCCATCAAACTTCTTGCTCTCCCTCCCTTGCTGTAGGTCATTGGGACTAGCTTATAAATGCTACAACCACCTGTTCAAGCAAACACAACCTGCAGCAAAATGTGGATTGTCACATGGATTCCTGCTTGGCAGCAGCCAGAAGCTGTTCTACAGAAAAGCAGTGGCAAGAGCTACACAAATAGTAACATCCAGCATTGCTGGACCCTAAAGAGGATGCTTGTCCAAATTAAAATATAAGGCCAGAAGGAAACACCTGGGTCACCAAGTGTCCCCTGAGATCTCAGACAGTGCATTGCATAATCTCTTGAATATATGTATTGCGTTCCCCTACTCCCAATAGAGACTTTTCCTGAAATTGAATGTCTCATGATAATGCATGCAAGTGCTGAACGATCAGATACTAAAAATGTTCGTTTAAGAGTCTGTTTTAAAGTATGATGATGAAGAGGTCAAGTAAGATTTGTTATCATGATTTTTAAACTGTCATTCAAGTGGTTTCTAATTTAGCGCAAAAGTGATCGAATAGGAAATCGTGCATAAATTTAAATTAATTACTCTCACTACATTGGAAATATCTAGCAGCAGATTGTTGTAAACCCTTAAAAAACAAAGAGGTAGAGACACAGCCACAAAAACAATCTGTAAGTTTGTAATCATACATTCTTAAGGAGCCATTTATCACTACAGAAAAATAGACATTTTTCACTAAAACAGGCAAATTAATCAGACAGCATTAATTCTAGTAGTGTAGCTGTTAATGCAGATTAATCTGTATGGCCACACTTCTAGTTATGGGGTACAGTATTTTTCCTTTTTTTAGAGGCTAATTTGCTAGTTTCAATAAAGACTGCGTATTCAACCATAAACAAGGTGAAACAGATACCCAGCAAGTGTCAGTGAAGTCTGACAGTGAAGTAAAATATATTACATCAGAAAAGGAAGTGGAGCTAGCTGAAATGTTTTCCAAAGTTTAAAAATACAAGATAGCACTTTCCAAGCAGTACCAAATAAACTTGGAGCTTAGAACCTGATGAAAGTTAATTGGAATTCATGTATCTGTCTGTTTTTGGCAGAAGGGAAAGTAAAATTGCACAAATTATTCCCGTACCAGCATTTATCTCAGAAACTTGAATATTTTTAAAATGCCGTATCATTGTGAATGATTCAATATTTTGAAAATCTAGAAAAAGAGAACAATAATGTCAATAATACAAGATATGTTTGTACAGTCCATTCTCTGTGTCTGATATCATGCACAAAACACAAGAACCATTTCTTGCATCAATTGTTCTTATAAATTAAGATATGATATTTCACCTGCAAAATGAATTGCAGTTTCAGTCTGGATACCAAGGCTCAAATGTGACAAAAAACCAAATAGTCAGACTTACTAGCAGACTTACTACAGCCTGGTGAATCATTCTGTTTAAGTGGTGGTTATAAGAAATCATACATTATTTTTATCCATCCATTCATCTATTCTGTGTATAAATAAAGCATGTAGTGTCTTTAAAGAGATCTTTGTAGTGGGTTGCTTTACAGAAAGCCCTAAAAAAAGTGATGAAAAAAAGGTACGAATGAAAACAAGACGGTCTTTACTTATGTGCTCCCTTAACAAAATTATAGAACATTGTAAAAATCCAGAAAGCAATGTGAAATAATTTATTCTGAGTTCTTTGAGGGTGATGTGATGTTTGGACACTATTTTCAGTGACAGCAAGCCAGGACACTTTCTTATATGTAATTCACTGTAATTAATTACTGGGGTGTTTGATTAATAAGCTATAGAGACACAGATGACATGGAATGCACCTCACCTTAGGTCCATCAATCTGGAAATCGAAAAGTTATATTAGTTCTACCAACTAGACATTCCACTCTATGAATGGAAAAAGCAGATCTTCTAAAGAAGGTGATTGCCACCTATTTCAGAGAGGGTGAGTTGCTCCTGCCTCCAATAGGCCTCCTTCAGCTCTCATGTCCTAATGCAGCCATGCATGTGGGGGAGGAGAGTGTCCCCTCCTTGGGAAGCCATGACTGGGTGGTACCAGGTGACTTACCTAGGGCACAAGCAGCAGATGAATGAGAAAGGAGTGAGGGAGCATGAGTCCCAACCAGGTGCTGCTCAGGGGAGCAAGATGGTCACCACACAGCAGAGAGGGAGACTGGACGTGTGAAGAGGTGTGTGTCCATGTTCCAGGTGTTCCCAGGGTGCTCCTAGGGTAGGTGTGAGCTTTACCTAAATGAGGAGCTGACCTGCAAATAGTACAGCTTCAAAAAACAGATACTTAAATTTAGGTTTCCACTCACTGATCACTGTGTGTGAGCTATTGGATCCCTTTGTAGTACAAGAGAGCTATTGGATCTCCAGGCCTAGATTTAAACAGGCCTAGGTTTAAACAACCTATGTTGTTTAAACATAGGTAGGTAATTAGTGCTGGCTGAACTCTCCTGCATTATCAAGGCAGATGTAGTGGATGTAAGACATGCCATCCTCACCCCTTTCTGCAGTTAGTGGTCAGGCTGGGTGCCACCAGGTGATGGTGTCGAATTGTTTGTATGAACGAAATGCTAAAGCTTCATTAGTTAAAATGCACACTTAGTAGTGTTTCCCATGTAGACACCAATATGTGAAGACAGATCCTCATTTGAGCTCTGAATCTCATTCTGAGGGCCCTGTGCAGAAATGCTCAGGCACCTCAAATACCCTGGGCACCCACATGCGGGCAACTGAACAGAGCCTTCTGTGTCTGTTTGCAGAGATTTTATCCCAGGAGTATTGGTGAGGTGTGAGACACACACCTGGAAAAGGTTATAAACAGTAGAGACTACACTGGCATGGCAGTTCTGTTTGAGAAACTTGTGTCGCCAGCACTTTGCAAAATGTAATTACATCATATCCATATGCTTTAGCAGAGAATCAGGGGACCACTACTGTGCTGTGAAGGACAGTCTTACATCTTTAATTGTTCTGAGATGTCGGCGTTAAGTGACCTGTCTTCTAATCAAGGATGCTACGATAATGCATTTCCCATATAAAACCCAACTGTACAAATTCACTCAACTGGCTTTAATTTGAAATATGGACATTAGCAGTTGTATAATTTGTGACAGATTTATCATTTTTATGGTGTTGTCTGTTGGTAGGGCCAATATTTTTTTGCTTCATCACCTACACTTAAATCTTCCTTGCCTTTGGATGCTGTGCATGTGCAATGTGTAATAAAGAAACTGAATTACCTCCCACCCCTGGAAAAGGTGATCCCTGCGAATCTGCACAGTGGCTTTCAGCAGGCAGTACATATCATTTGCATTGTTTCTGCCTGCACCCTGCTTGACCTACATAGGAATACTGCAACTCACCTAATCCCTATAGCTTGCCCAAACATCTCCAATATAAAATAGTATGATAATTGCTGCTGCTACCTGTCACAGGCATAGCATCATACCATAATACTCATGAGAGCTTGTGCAAAACGGTGATCAACTGCCAAGAAAATTAAAGGGTTAATGAAATCAGAACCATGATTTTTCACTACCTGAAGATGTAAAGAAATATAAGAGAGATTTTCTTTTGGCAATAAATCAGCTCCCACCCTCCTTTTGTTTGTTATTACAGTCATGGTTCAAAGCCCTGTACAAAAACAAGGTCCCACTTTATTATAGGACAGTCAGGTTCAGAGCACAGCTTGCAATAAAGAAATTAGCAAACCAGAAGCTGCAATTCTGTAGAAACACTCAAAAACGAAGAGGATTTAAAGTGACAAGATCCAATTAAATTTAATTACCCAAGCTGTATTTTCATTTTAACTGACACTTTTTATTAAGGAGCCACATGCACTAAAGCTAGAAACCTGGGCCAAATTGCATCCCAGTAATACAGTTATCTTATGCAAAATTCTTAGTATCTAATTTTCTAAAATGAAATTAGAGACATGGGGTTTGTAAAAGGTTCTCTTTGTCTGATACTATAAGATGCTGATTGCAATGTACCTACACTACTATATATCTATGCTACAGTAACACCTGATGTACCTAATAAAACTTCTTATTGAGAAAGAGTTTTGGTACATTTTTATTATTTTTTAATATGGAAGTATTCACTACAAGCCAGGGATTTAACCATGTCAGTATAAATCAGGGATTAAACAGCAAGGTTAACAACTTCAAATCAAAAACTCTTGAAAACTGAAGCATAAAATCTATGACTTAGACAAGAGAAAGTTATTTACGAATCTTTTAATTTTAGGCTTATGCAGGCATAAAAATCTGGACCAAATTATTATTTTACTGACATCTTTTTTGTTCCTATGGCAGAAAAGAGCAAAGAAGGACTGCAGAGAACAAATCACTGCGAGACACTTAGTTCTTTCCATGCTTCTGATTTTAAAAAACACATAGCAAAAATATTGAAAAAAAAAATTAAAAAGCAGCTGATGACTCGTTAAATTAATAAGAAAACAAGAGAAGGGACAGATCTATTTAAGAAGGTCAAGCCAGAGGGAACAGCCTACCTTGAGACCTTTAGCATGAAGCTTTAACAAACACATGAGATTGCATAGTGGTCCTTCCCTCCCAAGGGCTGAGCAGGATGTGCCAGCACCTTCGGTGGCAGGGAGTGGAAATATCACTGGTGTCAGCACCTCAGTGCCAACGTCACACCCGCAGGCAGCCCTCACAAAGAGTAGCCTTGACGCTCCTCCAGGAGCAGGGGGAAATGTGGGAGCACTGTCTTCCTTTCCTCGGCTGGACCATCATTCCCCCCTGAGCTTGGCTGCTCAGCCCCACAGGTGACCAGCACTGCTTTGCTCCCTCCAGACATCCCACACAGCCCTTCAGGCTGGTAGGGACATGGGGATAGGCTGGTGGAGAGAGGGAGAAAGAAGAGAAGGAGAAGGAGAAGGAGAAGGAGAAGGAGAAGGAGAAGGAGAAGGAGAAGGAGAAGGAGAAGGAGAAGGAGAAGGAGAAGGAGAAGGAGAAGGAGAAGGAGAAGGAGAAGGAGAAGGAGAAGGAGAAGGAGAAGGAGAAGGAGAAGGAGAAGGAGAAGAGAAATTTTGGAGTGCCAGTTTACAGAGGAAAAGTGCTTCCCTACATGAGTTGTCTCCCTTACAGGCATGCATATGGCATTACCATGAGCATTACCACAAAATGCATTTGAGAAAGTGAAGCTGGCTTCCTTTTCTGTCAAGTACTTCTACTAAAAATCTCAGGTTTCTAAGTGGAAGAGGGCTGTGGCTCTATTTTGGTAAGGGAGAAGGGAGAGGAAGAGACTGGGATAGAGTCCCAGGCTCTTTTATTTTTAAAGTGTGAAAATAAAGGATGCAATTACCTCATGGGAGTGAATTCAGAGCCAAAAAATGGTCTGTAAACTATTTTGAGAATGGAATGAGGTGTAGCCACAGTTGCATGGTTATCCATGCAAAGTTTCAATATCATTCCCCTTTGTAATTTTTCAGTTTAATTTCCTGTGAAAACAGTAAAGAATGTGGGTATTACCACCTACCAAACCAAACAAAGTGGCAGACCTGTTGGGGTAGGCCCAGGAGTGTCACAAAGATGATCAGATGGCTGGAACACCTCTGCTGTGAAGACAGGCTGAAGGAGTTGGAGTTCTTCAGACTGGAGAAGGCTCTGGGGAGACAAAACAGCAGCCTTCTAGTACCTAAAGGGGCCTTGCATAAGAGATGGAGAGGGGCTTTTTACAATGGCATGTCTTGACACAAGGGATATTGAACAGAGACAGGGTAGGTTTAGACTACATATAAAAGGAAAATTCTTTACCAAGAAGGGGTTGAGGCATTGGAAAAGGTTTCCCAGAGAGGGTGTGGGTGTCCCATCTGTGAAAGTGTTAACGGTCAGATTTGATGGGGGTTTGAGCTACCTGGGCTAGTGGAAGGCATGATTCTACGATGCTATTTATACCTTAGTTCTCTCTTCTACCCACATTAGGCCAGAAGAGTAGAGCTACCACAAGAATTGGATCATCTATTTTAACAACTTTCTATTAAAAATCACATTTGGAAAAAAGCATAGCCACACACATATACCCCCCAAAAGTGAATAGTTTCCTTGATGTAATGTCATATGAATATGTTATGGGGATTAGAATGAAAATGTTTCATACTGTCACTTTCACCTTGCCCCTGTGCACATTAGCCAGAAAGCCTAGTGGCAGAATGGTTCACCTTTGAGAAGAACTCATAACCTGTTACATGAAATTTTATCCAGTAAAGGACACTAGACTAGATGAAAATCCCAATTTTCATTAGGTACTCATTAGGGTACTCGAGAAGGAGAAGGAGAAGGAGAAGGAGAAGGAGAAGGAGAAGGAGAAGGAGAAGGAGAAGGAGAAGGAGAAAGAGAAAGAAGGAGAAGGAGGAGAAATTTCGAATTCCCATACTTGAATTTTAAACATTTAGACCTAAGATTGGTGTCCCTTGGAGAAAAAAGAAATCTATGTACTCATATATTCCAAATGGGAGTATTCACAGCTAATTTAACAAATATCTTTCCCCAGTAATAGAAATATGGTGATGGACAGAAAAATTCACTGACGAGCCACAGAGATCACACAAGTAAGGCCAGTTGCTGCAGCTGATGGCACCAAGGGGACCATACAGTTAGCACCTGTGCTGTCTGCCTCTTAGCTCCTATCCTGAATAGCTGTTATATACTCCCAAGGGCTGCCTAGAGTCCAAAGAAAGTTTCAAACTGTCTTTCAAAGCCACCACAGCATGACTCTGCTGAATCCACTAGCAAACCCCAAGACCACCAAACATACACCTAAAAGGTCCTTTGTCAAACACATTCTTTTCCTTCCTCCATTCACATAAAAAATAGTGAGGGAAGAAGCTGTTTCAAGTAGAATGCAAATAGATCCATATATATATTTTTTTTTTATTATTATTATTTTTTTATTTTTTTTTTAAGTCAAGTTGACTCTCCATTGTGGCTAAGCCCAGTTCCTATGCACCATTATGAACTGTATGTGAACTTACTTGTGCCTCATGCTCACATTTGTGCAATCCTAGCTCCTCTGAGATGCACCTTCACAGTGCATCATAGGACACTTGGGCAATAGGGCAGAGGTCCTGGGGTAAATTCACTTTCATTCATCTGTCAAATCCCAGGAACCCTGAGCAAAATGTGGTTTGCCTTTCTCTGTCCAAGCAACACAGAAATTCAAACATAGGGTACATCAATTCAGTTGTTCATTATAAAAAAAACTATAAGCACAAGTAATTCTGACCCATGATTCCTTCTAAAGAGATAATGTATAATCTGCCCTCAGTAGCCCTTGCTGTAAACAAAAGAACCCAACTCAGGTCCTTGGAAGCCCAGTACTACTCCTGAGAAGGCCAGGGGAAGTGCTCACAGTGGTGTCAGTGGGTGTCCGTGGTGTCAGCTTCATATTCAGAGAGCAATAAAGACAAGTCAAATCTGATTAACATTCCAGATGACTAACTGGAAAATATCTTCTGCTTTACTACCAGTATTTCCTAAAATAAGCAATAATGCGAAAACAAACAAAAAATCATTATCCTTGAATAAAGCATTATGTTTTCTAACCTTTTATAATTTTCTTATTATTTCTGTCACTTTTGATGTGTTTTCACCTTCAAACAGTCATTAAATATGAACATTAAAGGACATACAGGATAACCAAAGAGCTCCTTGTTCTTCCAGTTGAGGGATATTTAGTGATGTGATAAATCAGTTCAACTAAGATATCAAACATCAAGCAGACTGTGAAGAAAAAAAAAAAAAAAAGGATAAACTATTATACAAGTCATACACATATTAATTTTGTAAATTCCAATTACCTGCTGAAAGACAACTTCTTATATTACCATTCAAAATCCATTAATTAAAAGTCACCCACTTAAGAACAATGCCTCAAGAAAAAGAAAAATTAATTTAGCCCATAGCCACATATTTGTTTAGAAGGCTGAATGACTGCAGGGGAAAAGCCCACCCAGCATCCAGTCACACGCCTGTGGTGAATGGCTCTAAAGACACTTTCGGGTGAGCAAACAAATCTTGTAATTCTATCATGTGCTGATTCCAAAGTAAAAGCTGAGCAGACTCAGTGGACTCCATCTGGCTGTGGAGGGTGTCTCATTTCTAGCACCAGGGAGAATTAACAGGTTTGCAGTCATTTCCATGCTAGTCTGTAGAAACAACTGTAGAAGTCTATGGAAGGTATTCATTAAGATTGAAAACAGGGGAAACCGCTTCTCTTGGATGAATGAAAATATGTCATTTAGCTGGTTGGTGAGCCTTGCTCTTAAGTTCTGAGTTAAGTCAGTCTTCAGATTTGACATCAGGAGAATATTCCCCCAAGTTCCAGGACTGGCTGTGCTTGCTGGGAGGTTCTTCATTCTCCATGGCATAATCTAGGAGGTTTTTTAACATGTCCCAAGCCATCACAGGCTTCTGGGATTTGATGAGGGTCTTGGTCTCTCCTGCTCTCTACCTGGGACACACCTTTGTGTGAAGCTTCATCATTTCTTAAAGGGCTAGGTCTGCACTGAGAGGCTGAAAGTGGCAACAGAATCAAAGCATCCATTCATGTCTCAGGCTGGGTCTCATGTTTCAAACACAGAAGATGAGAATTTCTTTTTACCATTGTTTGTGTTCTACTTCATTAGTCTCCATGACAGACTTCAGTCTCCATGCTGGTCACCTGGTAGTCTACAAATTTTATTGCATATGTATGTTAATGCATGAATATAGAATCAGAATGAAAAATATATACACGGTTAATATGACTAAAGAATGCTGGAAGAAGGTCTAAACAAATGCCAACACTTCATCAAGCAAAGCAGGACTGAGAGAAAATCTAGAGACACCATTTGTTTGCCTGGTTAAGCTGTATTGTTATGTTCTGTCCTCCTTTAGTACACCCCCACCTTTTGTACTAATCTTCCCTACATCTGCTACCAGCCAGGCCAAGCTCAAACAGCAGTGTCAATTCCAGGGTCAGAGAGGTCAACGGTGACACCCAATTTAAGTGTTATTCACTCTGATGCTGTGACAAGACAGATACAGCGTGGCCTGACTAAAGTGATGTATGTTAAATTTGTTGCAAATTACTGGCATGATGGATCTATTGATGACCCATTCCAGCTGTCAGGATGTCTCTATCAGTCTCTCAGTTACGCTTTCTCCTGCTGCTCAGTCCCATCCCCCTCTGACTGCTCCCATCAAGCACAGGGTTGCTTCATAGTCCCTGAGAAATCCAGGGTGCAGAGCACAGGGAAACAAAGCATCAGCATCTGCTTGAACCTAAGGAGCATTGAAAGTCAACTCATGAGGGATAAAAGTTTGGTGGTTTATAGACTTGAGTCATTGTGCAAGTTTGCATCATCTTAAGACCTATAGAAAAACATTTGTTAATGATAGATTTTAAGTTAATTCCTGTTTTCATCCAAAGTGTTGAGAACACTTGAGCTGTTGCTTGAAGTATCTCACTCATGTGAGAAACTTTCTAAAGGGGAACAAGTCTTCTTTTTAGCTTTTGCTCTCAAGTAGAGCAGAGAGACAACTGACCCAGATTCTCTACAGCAGAAAGTGGAAGAGCAGGGAAAGGCAGAGAGAGACTACTCAGAATGTTCCCTTCCTATTGCTCCCTTCCCTTCATGGAGAAGCAATAACCACTTTCTCTGGCAAGTGGCACTATAGCCATGGGAAGGAAGGACAGAAGCCACTTTAGAGCAGGCTCCTTGAAGAATCACAGCTTTCCTGCTGCCCAGGGTGGCTCCACATTTTGCCCTGTGGGAAAAAAAAGTATGTGAGAAGCCAGGTCTGACTTTTGTCTTTGCAATGCTGGAGCCTGAGATGGCCATGGAAGCCTCATCTAGTGAAACAGAGTGAAACTGATGGAAACCAAATTGTCTCGAGTATAATAGATCATTTCTACTTTCAAACCAATGCCTGTCCTAGAAGTGCTTGCTCCTGGGCAGGTAGAATAATTGTGGAAGTACAGCCCTTCCCTACATTTTAGCCCAGATAGGTAAAGCCCTAGTTGTGGTGATAAACAATATCCCATTTCATAATTACATTGAAGGAGCATCTTATGCAAACTCCTTCTGTTTAAAGCACTTTCTTGCATTAGCTCTGCTCTAGCTCTGAGGCCTGCTAAGTTAGGCTCTTATTTTTCTAATTGTCATTACTTCCTACTGCTTCTGCACCTTTTGTTCTTTCATTCTGACCAACAGATCTTTGCTCTTTAGTTTAGTGTTGCAGACTAATTTTTAAAAACAGGAAATTTCTTCACATGTAAAGGAAGAGCACAACTTAGTTACAGTCTGAATTCTGAACAATTTGCATTGGCAAGGGATAGCCCGGGTGGTTCTGCTCTCCTATTATCTCTCAGATAATATTAAAAGTCACCCAGTGAACAGGGGCATTAAGTGATGTTGAAATGCAGTGCCCGAACTGAAGAAAATCAGGCTAGTTAGTGCACAAGAGAGCATTTGCAAACCTGAAGATGTTCTCAGAACACACAACTTATGAAGGACCATAATTGAACAAGGGGAGTGAAGACCACTGTCTTATTGCGTTCAGTTGAACTTGTCATTGGAAGACCAATATGGATATTAGATTTCCAGTTTCACCTATGTCTTCAGCATCTTTCATTATGACACATATCTAATCTCTTCCATTTTAGTTTGGGTAATCAAAACCCTAAAGAATGGAGGAACATCAAAGAAACATGAGTCACTTTATTCTAGAATTAGAATAATGTCAGCCAAGGTTGTGGCTCCTTAGTTCATTTTAATCTTTTGTGGCTGTACATTCATGGCAGAGATGAAACATTGACAATTAGGAAAGACTCTTGAAAAAATTGTGGGGCCTTCAGCAATTCAAAAATATTGATAGAACTAAAAAGGATTTTGCCTAGCTACATGTGGATTGAATTCAACCCCAAAACAGTTCAGAATCTGTACATAAATATTACACTAGAAGCTTGGGATGAGCTTTAAGGCACCTTACAGGATTATAAATCATTAGGTATTGTTGTGTTGTGCTCTGTGTTATTTTCATGTTGTATTTTATGTTATTTATTTTTGTTGTAATGGTTTGTTCTGCACTCCCCTGTTCTCCTCAGAAATGTTATGTTCCGAGGTTTGTCCCTGCTCCCTTCCCTGTCAATCCTCCCATATTCCTCTCAGCCCCTTCCTACGGGCCCTGCCTGTCATTCAGTTGTTCCTCCCGGCTTCTAGAGAGTTTGGGTAAGGACGTCGAGTGATAGGGCAGGAGCCGAGGAAGTTCCTCCCTTTATGTTCCCATTGGTTTCTCTGAATGTCCCTCCAACCCTGTTCCACTCCCACTTTGTCCCTCATTGGATGTTTCTTTGTCTCCTCCCTTTGTCCCTCCCCTGTATTTAATCCCAGAGCTCACCACCCTGGGCGGCTCGGCTGGAGAGATTCCCTGAGGTTCAGATGTCCCCGCTTGGGACTAAATGAACACCTTGGATTTTCCCTCTGAGTCTAACTCCTCCCTCCATCTTCAGCAAGGTCTCTCCCGTGATGAGGGGGAAACCCCCTTGGCTGCTCCTCTGGTTCCCAGGATTCAGAGGAGTGTTCCCCGACTGATCAGAGTGTCAGAGCTAGCCTGGGTAAACGGAGCCACTGCTCCAAGAAAGGCACTGCATCAGGTATGGTATCTATCTTTCCTTCATCACAAATTGTCACAAAACAGTCAGCTGGATAGTCCAGAGTCTGAACAAGATAGTTCATCCTGTCTCATACTCCAGAAGCCATTGGGTGATGCTGAGAAAATAGAGACAAGAAAGGTACAACCACAGTTAAGAATCAGGCTTTCAAATCAGAGTACTCATAATAATTTATCTGAACCGCACTTCATCTGGAAAATGGGCAACATGAGAGCCATGGCACTCCTCAACTAGACTAAAGCAAAATGCTGTAACAGCACTCAGTAGTTAAGAAATACTGGCTGAGAAGGAATCATAGAATCATAGAAAGACTTGGATTGGAAGGGACGTTAAAGATCATCTAAGTCAAACCCCCTTGCCATAAAGAGGGAAGCCAATTCATTGATCACGTTGCTCAGGGTCCCATCCAGGCTGGCCTTGAAAACTTCCAGGGATGGGGCATCTACAATTTCTCTGGGCAACGTATTCCTGTGCCTCTAAGAATTTTTTCTAATATCTAATCTAAATCCCTTCTCCTTTAGTTTAAAAGTTTTCCCCCTTGTCCACATCTTATCAGCAAGTCTGTCAGCATTAGATGACAGTCCCTGTGCTCTGCTGCTTCCAAGAGGCCTAATTAAATTATCTCTTAAAGAATTCTTCCTTATCTCTAAGTTTCTTGGTGGCACCTGGCCAAGGTTAAAATATAACTCTTGCTGTCTGCACCACTCACTACCACTTTTTTGCTCATTCTTAGCAGCTATCCCAACTCCAAGGAATTATATGAGAGCTAATCACCATAGCAAAGTTCATCACCTTCCATTCCAAGGGCAAGGCATGTTATTATGGCATCATCCCTACTAAGATAAGCAGAACACTTGCATGCATATACTTTTTAAAAACCTTTGAATGTATCTCCCAAAGGCAGCCCTCTTTTAGGGAAGAAGATTTCAACACAGAATAGATGATCACCATGTTGACTCATGTTACACTTCAAATATTAAAATTCTATAGTGAAGCTGGATAAATATATGTAAACTACTTAACTGCTATAAAGATTGGAAATCCTTTTTGGAGAACTAGCTATAGAAAACAAAAATACTTTGTGCAAAATGAACTCTTTTCTCCTTACCTGTGGATCCATTTGCAGTCTAGGTGATAGAAACACTCAGGTTTGCTCTCTCTTAGCTGGAAAATTAATTCAATATGTTTAGGTAGACATGCATAGGACATCCAGTATGCATTCTCTTGATAGGATGAGTAATTTGGAATTTAATTTCTTCAGGCAAAGGCAAAAATTGGATCAGAAATCCTACTTCCTGAGAAGGTTCTGGCCACTAAGCAATTGCTTTGAAAATCTGTATTTGAAAAGTATGAACTATCATCACATTTTAAGAATAAATCTTGTGTCAGGTTTCTCTAGGGAGTTAAATGACAGAGAATGTCCCTTTCCTTTGCTTTGGTGATGCTTAGAACACAAATGCTCACAGGTGTTAAGACCTGCAGACAGATTTATAACCATCAAGACAAAGGGAAGTTCAAGGTCAAAGACCACAGTGTGTCTGATATAGAAGCACTTGCAGTTTTAGAACAAAAACAGGGTGAAGGTGTTGAGGATGGCCATTTTGAAAATAAATATATACAATTAGTTTGAATCCCTTTGTACGTAACCCTCATCTTCTGAAAACTAATACAATCCAAGCCTAAGGTAACATGGCTTCAGACATCAAGCACATTTTTTAACTCTGGGCAAAACTGCAGTCACCTCCACAGGTTTGGCATCTTTCTTTCTCCTCCTTCTTTCATACTTATTTTCTTTCAGTCATTCACTCGTTCAGTCTTTCCATACTTTAAGCTTTTTCTTTCTCTTTCCTGTTTTTCTATTTCTTCCTGTTTTTGCTCTTCTCTTCTCTTCTCTTCTCTTCTCTTCTCTTCTTCTCTTCTCGTTCTCTTCTCTTCCTTCCTCTTCTCTTCGCTCTTCTCTTCTCTTCTCGTTCTTCTCTTCTCTTCCTCTTTCTCTTCTCTTCTTCTCTTTTCTCTTTCTTTCCTTCTCTTTCTTTCTCTTCTCTTTCTCTTTCTCTTTCTCTTTCTCTTTCTCTTTCTCTTTCTCTTTCTCTTTCTCTTTCTCTTTCTCTTTCTCTTTCTCTTCGTTAAGCAAAAAGTGACTACAGCTTTTCAGCCTTAAACAGGAAAGACACATACATCTATGATCTAATAATACAAATTCTCTAAGTTTTCTTGGAATGGACAGACCTTTAAGTGAGTACACTTGCAGGCAGTGAAAAAAACTCTTGAGTAAAAAAACACAGACAAATATGACATCATACCTTACTGCTTTTTATTCAGAGAGGAAGAAAAGGCTATATTTTTTTTTAGATGCTATAAGTTGACATAAAAATCATGTATGGATATTTTATTGTATTACTAAGTTTTTTATTACGTTAATATATTTTTCATTGTATTGGACAAAACTATGTCTCTAATATAGTCCAGAAGGTATCTAAATATGAAAGCAAATCCTGAATAAAATGTTCCAAATTTCTTTAAGTTTATTATGGTAATGATATTTTTGTCATGTTAACACCCTTTAATATTACATTGGCAAAAACACATGAAAATGTGATAAGAAAATTACTTGTGCAGTAATGCACCTTGTTAAGAAGATAAATCAAATTACTAGCTTGAGAAACATTTTTTTTCATCTAGAAAATGAGTAAAAATCACAAAGTAACTTCTACCAATTTGACCTCTTCCAGTTCTGGTACTCATCATCTCCTGCACAAGCCTACCTGCAGATAAACTCCTGAGACCAAACAACATAGCGACAGGAGACTGAAGTTCTGAAGGGATGTAAAAGTGCTGACAACAGATGTCATATGCCATCAGTAATTCCAGGGAATTCATCATTTTTCATTCCTATGCTTTCAGCATAGCATTTCTTCCAAGCTGTATGACCACATCTTGAGCGCTCCAGGTTAGACCTACTGACCACATCTGCATATCTCTGACCATTAAGCACCGTCTCTTGATGCCTGTGCACTGAAGAATGTCCTCAATGCTCAGAGTATCAAGTATGTTCCCATGACTACAGAACAGGGCTGCATAAATAACATCTTTAAACTATTGCGATTAAACCTTTCAAAAGTCTTTCCAAACAGCCATGTAATGATGATCAGATTAAAATCCATCATGTAATAATAATGGGTAATGAATAATATATTTTGATTACAGCTCATCTCAGGCCAATTATCACTAAAACAGATATGAACAAAACAAGCCAGATGGTCTGGTAAAGAATGTCCATAAATATCCCAGCCACGCACCCCCTGGCATAAAGTGCCAAGATCTGCTTCCACTGTTCTCAGCAGGGAGCACCTTTCTCTGAAAATAATCTCTCTAAGCAGTTTGTTGAAACCAAAGTCCTTATTTGAAGGATGAAGTACAGCATAAAAGGGGTTTGTAGGAAATAAAGTTGGAATCATATAGAAATATAAATGCAGGTAAGTCCTGGGGCAGAGCATCTCTCAGATATGAAGAGTCTGTACCATGTCCACTCTTTGTGACTCTGACTCTAAGCCTCCAAGATAAAATAAACTTCTTACAAAATAGCTCAGTAACAAACAAAAAATGATTGTGTATGAAACTGCTCAAGCTATAACAAGACTAATCCAATGTGCAGCACTTTAAATTGCTGAGAAGTTTGGATTGTTTTTTCTTTGTCTTTCCTTGGGGCTTCTCCATGTGCTGTAACTTCTCTATGCATGGAGAGTATAGTTAGTATTTTCATTTGCTACCTAAGTAGCAAATTACCCTGTAAACAGCCCACAAGAGCAGGTCTGTAATTGAATTGTAACTGTTGACTTTAGACATTTGGTATATTTGCTGCAAGAAGTAAATTTTCAAAACTTCATCTTGATGCAGTCAGACAAAATGAAAGGTAATATTCTTTATCTGCCACAGATTGCTGCAGATGAACTGCTTTCATATGAGCTTAAATAAGATTTAGTGTATTCCATCCTTCAGCTGGCCACAATTGAAAGTGATCAGGATCAATATAGCTGCCCCTGAATGCAGCCCAGTATTGTGCATTACAATAGAGGAAATGGCTGTATTCAAAATTTTCCTGTGTCAAATTAATTTCCATGTTATCTCCAAATTCAATTAGATGGGAACCCCGTGTAACTAAAAAAGTGTCCGACATCCCTTAGTGACAAATTACGGTGCTTAGTGTGCATATCAAGGTGAAGTGTTGAGCCTTGCTAATCTTCTCACTAATTCTCAATTACCGTAAAATGAAGCCATAAATCACACAGACAGGGGATCGATGGAAATGTTGTTTTCAGGGTGATTGGCAGCCTCCCCAAAGGTTTTCTGTAAGTTGGTTTAAGGTTACCATTCTCTAAGGGGAGGGATGAGGTAGTCTTGCTCAATCTCTATGATATAGGCCCACAGGCCTTTTGGGGATAGTGGGGAGGGACAGCACCAATTTCAGCCCATCAGACATCCAATTTTTCTCCTTTTCATACCTGCTGTAGTAAATGAGAAACAAATTAAATTTCACTCCACTATCTCCACAGAAACCATTTAAATTTTTCATGGAAACTAAATTGTCCCTAGACAAATAGCCCCCTGATTCTATGAAAATATACTGGAGCGCTGGGGACAGAAATAAATTTGTGTCACTCTGGATATGCCATTCTCTGTAATGTCATTCACTGCCGGCCAAGAAATGAGTCCCTCCCGGAACACAATGGTAAAGCCTTGTGCTCTGGTGGATTTGCATTGTTCCCCCACTCTGGAGCGGTCTAATATTCCTCCTGTTATTAATTTGCAGCCTAGGTTTTACATTCATGAGGCCAAGATTGAAATGTAAATGAGGCACAAAATAAGTAGTCAGCAGTAGCCCTGGCCGAGCAGCCTGTGTCATAGACTCATGGACTTACATGAAAATAGTTATCACTCAGAGAGATTAGCAGCTCAGAACATCAATCACTGCTGCAAGGAAACAATGAATAAAATCGCCCCGACACAAGGAAGGAAATTACCAAAGCTTTAAAGTGGAACGGGAATATGTAATACTGCTACCTGTTGTTGAAGCACTAAGGCTGTAATAAAAGAAGCTGGGCTCCTTCTCTCTCTGTATCTCTCCCCCTTCCCTGTTCCTGTTGATAGCTGATATTTAAATTGTGCCATTTTTCTCATCTCAATTTATCTATTAAATGAGCTGCAGTTCCTTGGCCAGAGGTATATGATACTTCACATCGCACTCAAATGAAACCCACAGTTCTGAGTCTGAATCCGCTTTAAAATGATGACACCCTATATATCATCCAATCTCTTGGCAAACAAATAAGAGATGTATAAGGCCTGACTTCTCAAGTTTCAGGGAGGCTCAGAGGATGCCAGACTTCAAGCTAGCAGACAAAGCTTCAGTTCACCGTTGTGCTTTCCTAATTCTCAGATGATGCAAAAGTGGTGCAAGACAATGCAAGTAGAGCGGTCTCGGGCCAGCTCTTCCTCAACAACATCTGAACAACTCTAAGAAGCTTTCCCAGGACCAGTCAATAACCAGAACTTGGAAAAGATTCAGCTAAATCTCCTTTACTTCAGCAACTTTGATCATCCTCATCAGAAAGGGAAGTGTTTATTACCTGTTGGACATTTTTCCTTGAGTCTTCTCTGTATTCATTAAATGCAAAACACTACTCCATCTACCACAATTAGTTTTGCCTTTCTCTGAGGAAATGTGCCTGATTATCACAGCTGAACAGCAAGAACATTTTCTTACAGCATTTGTTCTTTAGACAGCAGAAATATAGCCACATTTTACTAAAAGAATGCCAATTTTTGGTCTAAATTTTAATTCCCCACACTTTAGATTTTCAACCCCAAGAATAGATTTAAAAATGTGTCCTAGGAAGATGACTTCAAAGAAAATGCCAAAATAAACTCTCATCCTTCCTATTCTGAGGTAGCTTGTAAATGTGGTTGGTTACAAGACTGCAGTGAGTGGGAGCATCTCTCTGACCTGCTTTCCCAAGGGTATTGGACTCCTTCTTATGCGTCTATCTTCAAAAACTCTGTTTGCGGGGAGAATTATTAAACAGGAAATGGTTCAGTCTGGTTATGTTTTCTGTTGTCTTACAACTCTTTAGACTGTTTAAAAATATATGAAATTTCAAACAGTTAAAAATATAATGTCCCCCTCTTAAAGCAACTTGATTTGAGTTTTAAGAAAAATTATTCAAAACTGTAACACCTTTCATTTAAGATGCAAATGCTTTCCATACAAAAATACCAAAGGACTTTGAAAAGCTTTATATTTCGGTACCAGTTTTAAAGAAGGAAAATTGAGTCTTAAAAAAATTGGTGTAATAAACTGACAATTATAGTAAGATTGGAAACTGAATCTCCATTTTCTCTGCAAAACAGTAAGTCATACTGCCTTCAGAAACCAGCTTTCCATTCCATTCCTTATCGGGAGGAAGAAAAAAATAATGTAGGTAAGATATTGAAATAACCTATTAAAAACACTGTGTTAGGTGAATGATATCATGAATATTTCTTATTAGATGGACAATGAGCATTTTAGTCAAATAATCCCTGGAGAATCAGAACGGAGCTGAACAATGTAGTAGCATATCAGAGCTATTGCATATCAGAGAAAGAAACACTACCTTGAAAAGCTACCTCTTTCACAATAGAGATACTACCATTTTCATTGAATGTTCATTTTTAAAAGCTCAATATAGCCATATTATACAGAGCAAGTTTTGAACAGTAATGTTCAGTAACTTTATTCTGTTTCTTTCTGCAGAATTTCACTAAGGATAATGCAAACAGGTAAGAAAAGGAACTAGAAATTTAGGAGAAGCAAAGAGGCAACATAAAATCAGATGTTCAGCTGTTTATTAAAATGTACTTTTGAGAGGTCAAGAAATTGATCATGGCTGAGATAGGAGAAGATATTGAACCTTAAACTGCTGTGTTCTTTTTTTCGTTGCTTAAAAGGACAAAGTCAGACCCAACTTGTTACTGGAGCTTTAAGGAGCCCAGCAGCAGTGTGTAATTTCTAGCTAAGTAGCAGGAGCAACACAACTCACATGGTTCCCACACCAGGAAGCATCTTCTGCTCTCAAATCCCTCCTCTTTTCCTCTTGTTGTCATTGTCTTCACTCTTAGTGTCTCAGAATATCTTTTTAATTGCTTATCAAATGGATAGTTATTGTATCATAAAATCTTCAAAGCCATTTCCCAGTCCCATTCAGTTGTGCAACTGAACTTTTATACAATGATATATCACAATGGATTATGCTAATAAGCTTGTTAATAGCTCCAGCAGTGTTAACTGAGCGCATTAAAACAAACTGGTCCTTGCAATAGATTGGGAAATGTTTTATAAGGGGCATGTGATCTAAGAGCAGCCATGACAAGACTAGTAAATAATAGCAGAAACTGGCATGACCAAAGAAATGCTCACCTAAATTATTTATATGTTAATCAAAAATACAGTTGTTAAGCAACATCATTAGTTCATTACTAATTGGTTTATGGATTAGTGATGAATTACTTATTTGCATGCAGAGTAAACCCTCAGCCTTTTGTTCATCATTTCTAACCTTCAAATACTTGCAGGTTTTCCCTCTGCAGTGCTCGTCCTTCACTAAAATGATTACATCCGCTTGTCAGAGAAAGTAGATTTTCAAGGTAAAGACATAATTTTCTTCTGAAATGTATGCAATATATTATTGTCACATATTTTTTAAAAGTCATAATATATCAGAATTTCATGCTTGAGAGATATGCAATTAATGCTATACAGTGTATATTTCTCTTTACTCTCCACCAAGAATCCTAAACTCTGAACATTTATTAGTATTGGAGACTTGTTTCGTTCATATATATCAAGTTGAACTGTCAGGCACATTATTATGGGGAATGTTAAATTCCACCCTAGTGGAATCAGATTGGGCTGAATATAACCAAAGAACTTAAACACACCTCTGTATATATTGTGGGGCATCCTAGAGACATGACACAATGACTTTAAGGTCAAGGTGAAGATCAGTCTTTCATTTGGTGCCTGAACTCATTGGCAAATTTCTTAATTATAAGGTTTTCAGAAGTGCAGTCTCTCATCAGGCACGTCTCTTCTTGTCCTTTATTTCCCTCTCTTCCTCATATTCTTATTGCAGCTCCTTCCTGTCATCTCCTCTCTGTTCCTACTTCCTTCTGTGTAACATTTTTCCTTCTCAATTATCCCCCTCCATGCAACAGAGTCACCAGTGTTCCCAGCTTGTACCTGATTTTTTCCAGCCTCACTGCTTCAGATTAAAGGAGCTTTACCCAGGAACTATCATTGCATTTCTTCCCCCTTTTGAGTACTTTCCCCGTGAGGAAAGCTTAGACTACCCCTTTCCCTTTCCCTTTCCCTTTCTCTTTCCCTTTCCCTTCTTCACTTTTCTTTTCAAAAGACATGTAAGCCATTAATATAAATAAATAAAATTAAAATTGTCTGCTATCAGCTTGGCATACATCCTTTCAAAAGAAAATCACTTTTTCTTAGAATTTAAATAAAAAGAATAATTATTGTAAAAATATATTCTTCAAGGAGGTAGGGATCAGTATAAGTTTCCTAGAGATTTTGCATCTGTTATTATTAAGCAGAAGTTCCAGACATATTAATGCAAATAGGCCAGAAAGGACCAGCAGTCCAGGATACAAAAGCAAGTTGCTGTGAGCAAAAACTAATCCAGATGGAGAACTCTCTTCCAACCGATCTCTCCATGTGATGAACTAACCAAATCTCACCTTTCAAGCACGCCCTGCAGGTGATTTTCATTTCCCTTACAGAAACCTACCTTCTGAATATCTTGGAAACCCTTCTTTCAGTTGACCTTCTAGGGTTTTGTCTTTGCAATCACAGAGGTTGTAGTGCATTTTCCAGCAGCTGCAGGGCTTTTTTCTTTGGTATTTATCATCCACAATCTGGCTCAGCCCAGCAAGACATGCATCACAGTCTAATCCAAGTGAGTCTCACAAGGACAAGAGAAACCTGACCAAAATGAAAAAGTGAAAGGTATCACAGAAGAAGACCTGAGACAATGAGCAACTTTTAAAGGTGTGATAAATAAATTTTTATTAGCGATAATTTATTTATGATAAAATAATAATAATAATAATAATAATAGTAGTAGTAGTAGTAGTAGTAGTAGTAGTAGTAATGATAATGATAGACAATATAGAGGGACAGCATAAACAGATGTCGAGAGAGCCATTCCAAATATTTCTTGTCCAAAGGGATGAACACAGCATCCAACTCATTTACACCTTGGTTCCGTACCACACACAAGTAAACATTGCAGATAACTTTGTACAATTCTCTGCCTTTCTATGATGGAGACCTTATGTCAGAAAAATCCATGTCCAAAGATCCTCTTTAAATTAATCTTGGATGACTGCAGAAACTATGATGAGGTTCTTTAAACTCCTTATTCCATGCTGAAGGACAGAAAAATAGGAAGGATTCCTATTCTTCAAGCAAGTTAGGACTGTATGAAAAATTAAATTTCCCACTAACCTCTCACAGCATGAGAAAAACAATGTGTACATTGAGTCCCTTCTTTGCTGCTCATATGTTGGAACCTTTACCTTTTGTTACTGATGTATTTGTAAAAACTTTTTTTTTTTTGTATTTTACAGCAGTAGCCAGATTAAGTTCTGGACTTCAGCCCTTCTAACTTTCTGCATAGCCTCACAACATCCTTGTGAGATAGTTCCCACATCAAATCTCTCTGAAGAAAGATCTGATTGAATCCAGCAGGTATAAATGCATGGAATTTTCTGAGAGGGATGTGAGGAACTTCACCTATGCTAGCTAAAATTATATTACCTGTTCAATCTCTGAATTTACCAATGCTGACATTGCGTGTCCATGTGGGAGTTACTGGATTTCTAATTAATGCAGATCCTCAGTTGCATGTGCAAAATTGAGATTGAAACTGCCACAGCTCCTTTAGCACCTAAAGGCTAGCACAACTAAACTACTGCAGTAGAGTGACTCCTAATCCCCAGCAGTGAACAGGAGCCAAATCTGTTTCCGGAGGCAGGGAAGAAAAGGCTCAGTCAGCAAACAGAAACTCATTCTCTCTCTCACTAGTGTCTTATGGCCCTTCGCCTTCCTCCACCTAGCTTGACCTGTTTCCTCTATAGAGAGATTTGTGGAAGGATTCAGCTTTAGCCCCATGTTTGTGCTGTGGTTCACCCTGGGCCTCCTCGAAGCTGCCAGTCCCAGCATGTGTGACAAAATGTGACTGGTATTGGCTTTGGGGACACAGCTGTAACTGGCTTTGGGGCGCCAGAGCACACACAGCATGACCCTCAAATACCCTCAGTCTTTGAAGGCCTGTGGGGAGCTTTGGGTGGTGAGCTGTTGTCTCCAGAATGTTATGACAGGAACTCTCCTCACCCTCTGAAGGTGCTTTCTCTGTGGCTCCTTCCAGGTCTCACCTTCTCACTTCTCTGTTCAGGGAGTCACGTGGCCAATCATCACTCATGCAAAAGGAGGTGTCGAAATAAAACCAGTTCACCAGGAAAGAACCTGATACACTCTGGTATGACTACAATTAAGGAAAAAAACAACAATCACCAGTAGATGTCTGTCTACAAACAAAGATGCAATGAAAAGCGAAAGAAATCCCACTTTTTTGTTAGTCTGATTGTCAAAAAAAAAAAGCACACAGAAAGAGTGAACTAGCTACAAGGAACGAAGTAAGTGATCTTTTCCCATTAT
This sequence comes from Hirundo rustica, assembly GCF_015227805.2. Taxonomy (NCBI): domain Eukaryota; kingdom Metazoa; phylum Chordata; class Aves; order Passeriformes; family Hirundinidae; genus Hirundo; species Hirundo rustica. The sequence goes on from NC_053451.1 coordinate 84,603,321, forward strand.
AATCAGGACACAGCCTGTGATATCTCTGAGAGCTCAATCTAAATAAGGCCCCATCCTCTCGTCTATTTCACATTATGAATAAAAACATGAAATTAGTTTTATGTCAGAAGAACAACCCTTAAGACACTTGTAACTTATAATTATAATTTCTAAGCTGTTTGGCTTGTCAGTATCAAGAAATTCACAGCCCAAGACTTCCAGGACTTTATAGGCTGAGACACACTATGCTAGCTACAGAAAATTAACTGTGAATCTCTCATCCGCATCCTGATTTATTAACTACAGTGAGAAACAGAAAGTTTTAAAAAGTACTGTATGTGCATAGCCTGCTAGAGTGGAAGGAGCCACTGACTGTTTTCTGCCCTTATTCAATAAGCTGCTAGCAATGGATAAATGTAAGGGTTTCTTCCTGCAAAAGTATTCAGTAGTTTTCTTGCAAATAAACACTACACAATTTTTACCTTTACTGAAGGGCAGAGCTGACCAGTGTCAGTTTCAGGATTCTGTTGGTTCACTGGTAGCAAAAAATGAAAAGAAGATGTCCTGGGACTCTCTTTGCTATGCAAAACTCCATTCCCTTTTTAGATCTGGCTGAAAATGTTAACATTGCCTGTGATGTATTTTGAAAGAAACAATATTTTTTTACATACATTGAATAAGAATTTTTAGAGAGAAGGCTGCCAAAAGGCGGAAAAAAAATAACTGAAAACCACTTTAGATTTTCAGCTTTTACTAAACAACAGGAAAATATTTTTAAAATTTTTCAAAAAATAAAATGTTGCATCCAAGATATTCCAAGGGCAGTTTTTATCAAAATTTTGTTCTTCCAAAAAAATAGTATTTAACTTGTAAGGGCTACTATTCCATGATTGTGCAGTTTCTCCAGATTCTATTTTCACCACGGTTTTGAAATATTTTTACAATAACAACTCTGAAATTCTACTCTTTACTTTCATTTTAGGGATTTAAGGGGCTTATCTGTATTTCAGATTTTGTTTGGATGGAGACAGAGCAGGGTTGTTTTGTTTGTTTGTTTGTTTTTTCTCAAAGTCGGCTGGTTCCATTTTGTAAGTGAAACATTTTGTGATAGCAACACAGCCTGGATACTTAGAAGGCATTAAATGATACAATAGTTTCTGGAAATAAAGGCAAATATCAATCATTCTCATCATTTTCAGATGGAGAAATAAGGGCAACTAGGCTGAAATAACTTGCCCAGCTTATTACTATTCTGACTACCAGTGTCAAGAGGACATATGTCCTTCATTTCTGGGTCCCCAGCACCCTACAACAGGATGCCCTGAGGGGTACTACTCTAATGAAGCTCCCAAATATTCTTTTTTTTTTTTTTTTTCCTCTACCTATTTCTTCTGGCATTGTTTCTTTTTAGTAATGTTGCTTGTCTTGCTTCTCTCCCTCCCTACCTCTGGGCTTTCAATATGTACCCGTCCACTGTTTGAAATTTTAAAAATTTCAATTGATCAACAAAGAAACAGAGGCAAAAAGGAAAAAGAGTCTACAGAATTTCAAGGGGTTTTGATTACATCAGATGCATTTAGAAATCACTCCTGATTTTTATTTTGCAAGATCAAAATCCAATGACAATAATTTTCATAATTGAATCACTATTGTGCCACTTATGAGTACCAAGTTATAATTAGACCCTGAACACTGACATTTATTTTCCCTTTTTATGAACGGAACATTTCTGAACTTCTAATAATGCTGCTGTTCAGCCAAACACAAAATAGAATTTGAAATTAAATTTAAAGTAGCGAAGAACCAGAAGAGAATGTTCTTGACTCTGGTATTAAAAAAGGCCTTTCAGAGTTTATGCATTCTGGCTGTGACAGCGTTAAACCACTCTTCACAGATATTTGATATATATTGACTGTACCAGATTAAAAGTTAGACTTTATTTGTAGCATAAATCTGGTAGATGAATATGTAATGTACATTCTTTTATCGCAGTCATAGAATATGCTGAAACTTTAACCCCCCAGAATGCTATCTACATATTTCCCTCCTTATTTTGTATTCATAGAAATAATCACATTAGTTGTTGGACACCCTTTAGTAACACACACTTCTTTTAGTAAATAAAAAAGACTGCCACTTTCCATCATTTCACAACACCTAGAAAGACAGTAAAATCTTCAGAGCGATCACATCTTTCTTTTGCTGGCTCTCACACACGTTCCCCCTAGAGAAGCAGATGTTTGACTTGTCTCATGTAAAAGGCAAAAATTGAGTTACAGCTTCAGATTGCAAGATTTGCAATGTTTGCTACAGTTTATTAATGTTAACCAAATAAAAATGACATTAGTGAAAAAGATCTACATGATATCTCAGAACTCCCAAGATTAGGCCAGATGGTCACTTCTAACTGATATAATCTAGTAAGCTCTGTTGAGAGACAGGCTATTGATTGAATTTCTGCCTTTAAATGCAAGCTCCATATCTGCACATGTCCACAGTGATATCAGTTGCTTGAAATCCAATACAGAGGTGTAGATTGGGAGATGATGTTAGTTGCTACCTATTAAAACTGTCAATTCCATCTGTTGTCTAACACTTTAAAATACTGAGTGTAGTTTTTAATAGATCGGTATTAGATTAAGAGGCTGTATATCAAGGTTCTTACTAGCTGAGAAGTGTGGGTAAATGTGCAATTAAATGACACAATGGAAAAGGAACTCCGTGGGCTGGAACTGGCCCAAATTAGCATCAAGCAGGAAGCAAATGCTGTGATTTAGGATTTCTGCAGCTGCCAGACTTCCCTAAAAATGAATAATGTGCAGGCCTATTAAAATTATCTTTACAAGCAAGTATATCATGATTAAAACCTGCAAGTGCTGTAAGACTTATGATTATCCAGCTCCCCACAGTGCACTTCCACAGGTACTTCAGTGACTCTGTATATCTGCCTAACTACCATGCTCTTATGGCATTCCCACGAGGGCTGTTTCGGATGGCTGATGACAGCTCCATCAAAGCCATGTGTCTGGAAGGTTGTATCCCTACAAGACCCCTATCCCTCAGAATATAGCTGAAAACCACCACTGGGGGTCCTGGGGTTACATGTAGCGTGGGGGTTCAACCTGCCCCTTCTCACAGGTGTGCAGTTATCTCGGGTCCCTTGCCTGGTACCAAGGCCTGATAGAGAGGGAGGGTGATGGACAGCCACTTCCAGCATTCCCAGCCCAACATCCAGCAGCTATTGCTGCTTAAATCTAATCAGAGAGGAAAGCTGTCCTTTTTGAGCCCTTTGTAGCAGTATGACCACAGGAAAGGGAAAAACTCCTCTAAGGGAAAGGGAAAAGAGAGAAAAATATTTGAGAACTGATATTAAATGCAGATACATAGACAGAAGAAATTGCTTGTTTTATAGCTCTTAATATTTGTGTGTAGAAGCTAAATGAATATAGCCAAGTTGGAAGGAAAACAGAAGTCCTCCCTGGAAAGGGCCTGAACAGGATACATATAAAAACCTATGGTTCATTTTTCTCATTACTTTTTTTGTTTTTTGTTAGAATAAGCAAATAATCTCCTAATTATTGATCCTAGCTGGGCCAGTGCTTTGTAAAATAGAGGAGATTGTGGGTTTGGTGCTCTTTTTGCATCAACTTTCAGAAGATATTTAAGTATGAATTTTCAGAGCCACATTATGGTGACCTGTGAAGGATGTGGAACAGGTTCCAAGAGAGGGGTTTGGAAGCAACTTGAAAAATTCTGTTTGCAAACTACTAGTGAAGGGTAGTAAAAACAGCTTTATCGATTCCCTGAATACATCGCAAGGAGTGTTTTGGATACACGAAGTCTCTTCATGTTATCAACCAGTACAAGGTACATGAAACATTCATGGAAAATTAATGTTAAATGAATACTACAGTATACTCATAGAATACAAACTGTGAATTCAGAAACACTGTATTCCCAGCAGATACACAATTTGAAGAATTATGCTCATTTCAGATAGAAACAGAGACAATATTGTCTGATGTGGCTGATAAATTAACCAGCAAATGTCCAGCCTCATGTATCAAATACTCAAAACAAATCTGTAGGACCATAGCATGAATCTACTTAAAATAAAAAACATATTCAAGAAATCAAAAAGTTACTATACAGATTATCCAGAGAAACAATAAAAATTCATTTAATTGATTATTTAGACAGTTCTGCTTGCTGCTTACTACCCTAAGAACAGAAGCTGTCCTTCAAGAAAGCAGAAGAAGCAGAATCTTCATGATCTTTTTCTCTAAAGTTTGAAACACTTGATATACCACAGCAGAACAGAGGTAATAAGCATTTCAAGTGTGGAAAATAGCAATTCTACCCTCACCATGGCACTCTATTAAAAGAGTCGCGATTCACCAGCATGTCAGTTTGGTGTCATTCATATCCTCCCGGATATGAATTACACCACCAAAACCAACAAAGATTTTTAAAGGTATTTCATAAGAGTTAAACCTTTTTTAACATGAATGGGCAGAGAAGGACTGGGTATTTAAAAGCTTTCAGTGTACTTTAAACTAAAACTAAAATTTATGCTAAATTTAATTACCATAATGAGCCACTGAAGAATCTTACTTCAGAAATCAGACTTGATCAAACTGAAGGTTAAAAACCTTAGATACATTTTAATTTTTTTTATTAATCCAAATGGTAGAAGAAAAACAGTGACAGTAATAAACTCTTCTTTTAAACAGATAATAGATTTTTTAACTGGTGTTCTCACGTGAGACCAGGAAATTGAATACCTAAATATAAAAAAATGTTATTTTAATATAATATCTCTCCCTCCATTCTCCAGCAGAAATGGCAATTCACAGAAGGAACTAGCACAACAGTTGAACCAAAGTCATGGTAAGATGTTGGATCTGCAAGTTAGTGGGGGTTTTTCAGAAGGTGGTTTTAGTGGCAGCATAGACGGGACATAAACATAAGCAACTCAAGTCGAACCTCACCCCACCACACACATCATATACTTCATCAGTTTCAAGGTTTGCAGGCATTGAAGACTCCCCTGCCATACAAGTTTTGGCTACTCCTTCCCTTTACCCCAAGGACTTCTAAGCAACCTGTTAGACTCATGATTCCTTACAGGACTTGTCATACTTATCAGTTGTTCTGTATTTGTGGTCATGTAGGAATCAAATGCTAATTTTACATAGAAAGGAAAACAATAGATGACATACCAAAATAAGATATTAGAGGAATGATGACAATGTAAATCATTGGATGGGGGATGGGGGGAAAAATTGTTCTGATATAGTACGAACTAATTATGGTGAACTGCATCCATATGCACACACAAACACACATACTTACAACTGGCTGAAAATCACAAGGTATAGGATTGCAGCAGACCAAGGAAATGCAAGAGCATTAATATTGCATAAGATGATAATATGGAATACTCTCCTGCTAAAATTCACAAAGGATTCTTTTGCTATTGAATTTTCACCAGCTGCCAACTTGGCTAATACAGTTACGAGAATACAGAGATGGGACATGTCTTGAGACTAACACCAGGGGGGATCAGCTTTGATGGCTGCAGAGTCTTTATCCACTTCTCCCCAGAACTGTCCCTAACCCACACTTTTCTGCCATGGTATTTTCCAGCTCCAGCTCTGACCTGCCATTTATTACTGGTTGGAGCTGTGCTGGAGATGCAAGTACTGTATCATAAAAAGAAGACATGGGGGCCAAGAGAAGGATGGAGAGGAAGAAAAAGAGACAGGGCAACAAAAGGTTCTTTCCCACTTCCTCCTCACTCTCCTTCTCAGGCATAATGTTCTCCATCAGACCTTGATAAAGGCTGCAGCACCCAACCGGCCCCACAGATCACAGTCTGCCCAGTAGGACACTGAGTGAGGAGCAGGGTTGAGAATCTGTTGCGTTTTGGAAAGGTTTTGCTGAGTGCTGAGTTCTTGCAAAAAATCTGACCTATGAGAAATTTTGAAAATTCGTTTCCGGGAGTCTGAAATGCTTATTATTATAGCACCAAAGTGCAACCGCATAACAGGGGCTTGATCCTCAGTGCCAGGTTAACTGTGTTTCTGGCTTTGTCTAGTAAATATCATCAGATCAGTTACATACCTGTCCTTGCCCATCCTTCCATTCCTAAGATTTGCTTACATAAAATAGAACTTACTGAATCATGTTTGTTTTTTTGCATGGTATCTTCAATTCCAGATGAAGGAGAGAGTGACCCACCTGACATGGACACATTGAATAAGATGGTCCTTTCTAACAAGTTATTGCAACCGCTGTCCTTTTTGTAAGTAATTTAGGTTTACGTATTCATAATATCACTTAGCTCAATTTTTTTCTCCACTTATATCTTTATAGTAACAATAAGTGTCACTGATGCAGCAGCAAGAACAACCCAGAGAAAAGATTGCAACTCATTATCATTCATTACTGTAGTGAAGAGAGATTAGAAACATAATGGAAACTGAGAGAAGATGTACCTTTGTGTCACTTACCTTGTACTTCGCTCAGAGTGGGAACTTCCATGGGCAGTGATAGTGACTCGATCGCCGACTGCCGGTCAGTGACCTTGGGTGGGTCACTCGACCTTCCAATGACTTCATTGCCCCAGTGTAAGCTCAGATAAAAAGTACAATCACATGGAAGTAATTGCAGGGATGGCAGTGCTGTATTTAAGACCTTTTCTGCTTTTACATCTATATTTTTGAGCTTATGTAGATGAGCTGCTTAGTGACTTGTAGTTGTTTAATACATCCCATTATAAGACCGAATTTTCAGATATTGTAACTGCCAAATTCTAATACTGTGAGCAAAAATATTTCATGTTGTGTGACTGCCACAGTGTGACAAAAGAAGTAGTAGTAATATTTAGAATTTTAAGGATCATTTCGAAAGATAAAGTGTTTCTAAACAAAACAAAACACAAAACAAAAAAAAAAAAAAAAACCACAAAAACCAAACAAACAAACAAAAAAACCCCAACCAACCAAACAAACAAAAACAAACAAACAAACAAAAAATAAAAAACAACAACACCAAACCTGAAGTTCACTGGGTTAAAATAATGATTAAAACAATATGAAACAGTATGAGAGACAACCCCTCTGCCATGGTAGAGCAATATGGTATTTGTTACGAAGTGCCATCTCAGCTGGGAACTCATATTTTGCCACCATCTGAAAATCTATGTGTTCTTGAACAAATTATTAAATTTTGTAAAAAATCTGCTTGTTAATATTCAATGGAAAATAATTTTGTTTCAGAGACTAAGTTACTTGAAAATTTCTTTCAACATACAGAATGTCCTACTGTCTCATCAGTCTGAACAGGCAGGGGCCATGGGGGAACCAAGCACGCTTCATGCACTCAGAGCTCCTGTGCATGGCTGGAGTGCCTGGGTGATAGCCTTTCAGTACCTCTGTCCCATGGTAGCCTTTAGTTTTCCAGTAGTACCTGAACCATGAGAAGAGGAAACACATGGTGAACAAACACTTTTCCTTTTCTGGGCTTGTGACAGTCACGCGTTAGCTCACATGATTGCAAGGAAGAGCAACAAGTCCAGACTCCAACAACAAATAGCTTATAAAATTAATCTAGGAACGAAAGTATGAACATGTATGTCCATGTCATAGCTGAATGGTGCAATGACACCATGTGGAAAGAGTCTTGATTTGGTTTGGGGGTTTTTTAATGCCTAGTTGTTATGCATTTATGATATCTAAATATATCTAAAGATATCTAAATTCACAGGGAAGACCCAAGGTCTGTGGTGATTCCAGGTGTTTTGTCCAACTACTGAAGGACACCTTGTTGCATCACCACCTTGCTACTTCAACACCACCGAGCAGAGTCAGCCAGCCTTCACATGCCAAAATTCTGCTTTTTGACTAAAATACAGCTTCATACTCTGAGGCCTAATGCAGTCATAAGATTTTCTTTCAGCAAACTCAGGTTGCAATGCAAGGTATGAATATCCAAGTGGTCTTTGCAAAAGCTAGATGAAGTAAAGTTTATCTGAGAATGCACATAGCTCAAGCTTTCCTCTACCATGTCTACACTTATTCAGCTACAATCCCAAGATTAGTTTTAGCTCCATGGCATACCTCTGCTCTGCAGTATGCCCTGGAGTTTCATACCTCACAAATGAAACAGAGACCAGAAATCAAGCTTCCAGAGATGAGATGGAGAAATGGCTTGTGGTACATCTTTCCACTCCTGTCAGTAGCACTAATAAATAATCTGTGATAGTGTCTCCCAAATGCATGGGTGTGAAGATGGTGGGGCAAACATACTGCCAAAAATGTGTTCCTGATCTTGGAAATCAAAGTTCCAAAGTAATTAGATGCACAAATCCGCCTTACATTTAGGATTTTCTGAGGGAGAAGAGTTACAGACTGAGACTGCTGAAAAGTGAGTATCAGGTTTTTTCAGAAGCTCTCAGCATGTAAGTGGGTGGCATTTCTCAGAGCACAGCCAGACAAATGCTGAGGATGTTAGATCCCACATCTCATTTCAAAAACTTGTATTTGAAAGTGATCCAGGAGAGTCTGACAAAGCCTTTATTTAATATGAAAATGACACCTTACTGAAAACTTCCTATGGGAGAACTGCTCATAAAATACATGCCATAGGATACAGTGGGTTACTGAATTTAGTACCTTATTTCCCAGGCAATGGATGCTATGTAATCACATCCACAAATTTACCAGTGTTTATCATACTATTTATTAAAGTTCATAGTTCAAGTTCAGACTCCTTAGTTTTGGACGGTTTTTTCCCCTACTTATTGTATTAGACAGTTGTTCTAAAATTTAATTGATGAATGGAAGTCTTTCAATTTTCATGCTCGTCCATGGACGGCATGTGCGCAACATGCCACAGGAAAATCCATCTGGGGTCTGTCAACACTGCATGAATGTGGGATTCCCAGCATCTGAAGTGACATGAGATTTGTCCATCATCTGTATTACCCTTTGCATTCCACCTTATGAAAACAGCTATTTTATTATGCCAATTGTTGCATATCCCTCCCCTGTGCAGAGAAAGTGTGAGCTTCAAAATTCAGTAATACTGTAGTCATCTGTTCTTCAGTTTGGTTTGGTAGCAGAGATCTCCAGTCTGCTTCCCCTTAAGCACAGCAGACATCTAGTAAACTGTCTTCAGTCTGGTGAACAGTCACAAAGGGGGGTGGAAAAATGACGAATTGTCGCATTTAAAGAGCTGATGCCTTTTGTAAAACCCACTTTTCAGTGTGCAGACATAGGCAGTACCTCCAAATACATTAGGCAACTAAACAAGTTAATAGAAATTACTATTAAAAGGGAATTAATTTAATCTAAAAACATTGTTGGGATCCTAAGTATTTTCTGTTGTTTTCTGGGTTTGGAGGGTTTTTTAGGTAGTGTTTATTAGAGAAAAAATACTGCTACTATTGCCTTTTTCAAAATAAAGTACTGCAGCTGCTAATTCAGGCTCTAATTAAATGCATAGTCCTGAACGTGATATTTGCTTATGCCTCATGTCATTTCTCAACTCAGACTTCAAGACAGACTCAAAGCTGACACCTCTGGATCTTCCATATAATATTCTTCCCTCCGTACAGACTTCTCTGTCATCAAAAATGTGGCTCAGATGTTTGTGTGTGTATGTCTGCAGATAAAGGAGAGAAAATTAGCAAGATTTTATTATCCATTCTTAGTATCAGCGTGAATCTTTTTGTTAGTTGGGAGTTAATTGCCAAAAGGTTTTATGGTATATCTAATTGGGTCAGTCATCCTTCTATGCCATGAACCCTACCAGACTGCCAGTGTACCCTGAACTCAAACAGAGGGTAAGAGACCATCAGTTATTTAGTATGTGCTAGAGCCATGCATTTTCTTTTCACTCCATGTGAAAATAGTTAACCACAAGGAAAGAGTCCCACCCCTCCACTTTGCAAAATGGTGAAATTAAGTTTTCCGTACAGCTACCAGGGGACTGCAGTAAATTACCCTGGTAACAGAGTTTACATTGATTCTGAAAAAAGCACTTGTCCATATGTAACAACGATAACCTTTTAGAAGGTTTGGAAAACAAATCTGACACCCCATTAAAAGGCAAATGATTTTTTCTCCACACAAGAAAAAGAAACTTTTAAGACATAGAAGGCTATTAATAAATAATGGGGCTTTTTTATAGGAAAGGCTGACATGAAAGCTTAAGCTATAAACTGTATCAGAGGCAGTATTTTGACTTGTGTGGTTTATTTGTCAAAGCAGTGAGATGGGATCTCATTTTTATTAGCTGCACAAAATATATTTTATTGAATGTCACATTGTAATTTGATTTTAAAAGGAATAGAAAAAAATTACATTTTCTCGGATACGTAATACTGCAAAAACATGATAGTCATACTAACCACTAACCACAATGAGTAGCAATATAAGCCCTACAAAATATACACTAGTACCTTACCAATCCAAATGTGTATTTTGAGATTCCATGTACCAGAATATTTTTCCTGAATCTGGTTTCATTTACTACTGTCAGAATAATATATAAAAAATATATATGCATGTTATTAAATTATGTATGTAAACAACTAACATAAGAGTTAGATTTGAAAAGAAGGACAGCTTCTAATATTTTACAATTTGTCTTCAAGCTCGTTCATGTAATTCATTTATTTACAAGAAAAAGATCACAGCTGAATGAAACAGAGAGCAGTGTTTATTATCTAGATATGATGGGGATGAGAATAAAGACCCACAGCATTAAGTAAAGAAGTCTGAGTAAATTACATTCTTTTTCACTTTGCCATTGACTTCCTGATAGTTGTTTAAGCCTCCTTTGGTCCACCTCCATATCCATATCCATATTTGTGAGCCCTACTGCCAAAAATTAACAATCAGGATCAGTGTCTGAGGAAAGGAAAATACTCCTTCCAGCACTCTTTGTGGTACCAGTTTTGTCACAAGAGACAGTGGCATCATCCCTGGGTGGGCAGCCTGGGCTAGGTCCCAGGATGAGAGCGTTACTGTGGAGTGCTCAGCCCCTCCTCCTCTCCTCCAAAGCCACCTCATCACACCACTAAGCCTGTCAGACCCTGATGGTGAGCCCATACCCAGTAAGAACCAGACAAATGCACTTTTGTAACTCACAGGAAGCATCTGTTACCATTTTAACTGATCAATATAATACAGCTTCCAAAAAAACCCCACACTACTGAAAACAAGGTCTGAGTGATAAAGAAAAATATTTCAATTCTTAATATTTTCATTAAGACTAACCCACTGAATTTTTGTATTTATTTCATCTAGAGCCTTACTTTTTGTGAACCACTTGACACATCCAGAAAGCAACTGCTTTTTTTACAATCAGAAACCAACTGCTCAATTTTTTACAAGCAAAATAGAGGGAAAACAAAAGAAGAAACATTAGTAGATGAACCAAAATCACATTTAAAATCATAAGCAGAAAGATGTTTTCTACAGTCCCACTGGTGCTTCACCAGTTTAAATCCTGTTTATGCCACTGAAGTTGACCCTGTCCCCTGGACCATTAGCAATCATGTATATCTTGCAAGACTCTCAAACTCCTCAGCTGGAAGGAGGTTACAAGTTATCAGCTCCTCCTGCAGAATTCAGTAATTGATAGCACCTATCCTTGGAAAATCTAATTTAGATAGGATCAGTTCTGGCAGAAACTTAACACAGGAAGCACTTCAAAAACATTTGTCAATCCATGGTCCTCACTAGGGATAGCTTAAAAACTGATATAGATCCCAGAGGGAAGCATCCAAGACACATACATACTACTTCATCCCAAAAGGTGGGACTGCAAAACAGCTAGGGAAAATTCAGGGCCAACAGCCTGCAACAGCTCTTGTGCTCCTGAAATATTTGAGGTTAAAATTAGTAATAGTCTTTTTTGGTGTCACATTGTTTATTTTCTGGGCACTGACTAAAGTGATGGGATGCAGAATGCACAAGAGTATCTGCAGCTGCTAAAGGCTGTCTGCTGTAAAGTCCACACAAGGGCATTGGAACATGCTGGAGTGTCTTTCAAGGCACAGAATTTCTTTAAGGCTCCAGTGCCAATTTATTCCTTCCCACTTCTAAAATTAAAATTTTGTTCAAGGGTTGGAATGAAGACTGCTTTCTCAAACTCCATAATTTGGTGATTGGGGTATTTTTCTGAGAAGTAGGTATTTCTATAGGCAAAAGAAGAGGATTGTCAAATTTGGTTAGTTCTCAGGTAAACACTAAATCAGATCACTACCATTTCTTCCTCCAGCAGGTTTGTAAAGAAAGCAGTAGCTACCACTGTGCTGTGCTAAAAGCTCTTTTCAAGAGAGCTGTAAGGTCACTATCGAACATCTCAAGTGCTCAGGGAAACTGAGACAGGAAAGTAACGCCTTTTGGCAGCTGGCTAGGGTGAAGCAGAAGTATGATAGCAACTGATGAGCCTGACAAGATCAAGTGAAGCCTGAAAACATAGAGAAGCATGATTCTAGGTTCTGGGAACCTCACCATTCAAACAAGGAAGTTCCTAGAGGTTTTGGATTGTTCTGGAATTAGGCAGGAGTATCTGAATGCACTTTCAAAAAGTTCCTATGTTAGGCCTGAATGACCTAACCAATCATTAAAGTCTTTACTAATACCTTCTGGAACAAGGAACTTCTGGAAATTAAATCCGAAGGTGTGAATAGAAATTCAGTTCAGCAAAATATGCAGGTGTCTTCATAAAAGATGAGAGATTTAGAACATGAACTCCAACAGCATCCTCCCAAATCCTCAATGATCCTAAGGCCTGACTCCAGAGGTCCTACTGTAAAACTGTAGTTTTGCTGTTAATTCTACTAAATGTAGGAAAATATCCAAATAGGAAGAGCTTGTATGCGTTTGGGGGTGTGTCTAATATACCCAAAGATAAGCTGTTGGGCCTCACAGACTATTTCGGGATTTTTTGAGGAAGCAAATATCAGCAGATATTGTCAAAGTCAAATGACAGTATGGCAGTAGCTCTCACTTGCCAAACATATTCGCATCTCTCAAATCTGTCTTTGGCCACCTACAAGGGTCTCCAGTCTGACTCTCAATAAATTTGGGAAAGTTCTTGGAAAATACACATTTGTGACCATCAATGTTTTTACATTGGGAGGGTTCAGTGCCTACACTGCACGTCTACAATAGCACAAATGATTGGAATAAACCACATGACCCCTTGTGTTTCCTGAATAGTTTAATTGGAATACCAAATATTCCTACGGTTGCCACATGTCTGACTTTTACCAGCCAGTTAGCTAGGGCAGATGAGTGGTGCCTGTCCCTGTCAGAAACAACACATTTATTCTACAGACAGTCTCCTGATGTGAAGGATGTAGGTTACTGCAGGGCAGCACAACATCTCCCCCACACACATCCCTGTAAATTACTACCTTGCTTTTGGTAACAAAAGCCTTCTGAGAGGTCAGCTGGGCACCTCCCCATACCCTCATCTTCTTATTGTTTTTTGCTACTCGGCTGGCAGAGAAACCGTGCTCCTACTAATCTTTTTAGCATCTGCTTCATCTGATCATTAGCATACTTCATTTGCCAATCAGCATATCCTAATTATTACTGGGCACCTGGCAGTGGCCATAGCAAATTGTGCCAGGAAGAAAGCAAATGTATCCACTCTCCTCACTGACTCCACTGGGGTCTCCGATGATGCTCCCTACCTCTGCCTCCCCTCTTCTACCAGCCAGTTCAGGCCAGCACACATTTCATGGCTGCTTTGCCAAATGACTCTCTGAAAGCACCTGCCCATTCATCCCTGAAGCAGCTTTTGCATGCTCAGACTCCAGCTACAAGCGTGGGCCATACATTCTTGTCCCCATCACTGAACTTACAGACTAGGCTGCTCTTTCTGTACTACTGCCATGGTATCTCTCATCTTTTCATGTCCTACAATCAGCAGAAGAATGGTCCTTAGGAAATATCCAAGCATTTCAAAATTTGGCCTGTATCACTAATTTCACGGGTTTCTCTGTAGAATGGTGATGAAAAACATCCCTCTTACAACATTATAGTAGGGGACCTGTCACTTTCAAAGCACTTTAATATCCTTTTAGGGACAGCATCATAAAAATATAGTGTAACTAATAATGTCTGAGGAATTTTGTTTATTAATTATAAGGCTTAAATGAATTTCAGATTTTTAAATCCCGCAGATGGGGACTAGCATGCCAATATCCAAGTACTTATTAGATTTACAAGAACATTGACTTGAAGGTTATTCAAACCAGATTTTTTCTATTAATATTACACTGTTGTGCCAATCTCACAGCAGTTGGTATGTTATGAAGAAAACATCAGAGGGGTGTGGTAGTTGTCTGCAAAAGTTCAAAACAACACCATGGCTACAAACATGATATTGCTCATCTTGGTCTAATATTCTCAACCTTTTCCTGACCCAGGATTCATAACCAACGAAAGGAAAATATGAGAATGGCTTTTAGAGGGATTTTTTTTTTTCCACCTAAACTCAAGATGCCTGCCATACAGACCTCTCTGCCTGGGATAGGTGTCACCAGCTCCCTTTAAGGTCAGCAGAAGGTACTTCTACTATGCAGCTCATTTGAACAGGTTGTCATCTTGAGGGTGAGACAAACTGTTCTCAGAAGAGCTGGTCAGCTCAGATGTATACACCCAATTCAGATGAATCCTGCCTCCACTCTGTTCCTGATAAACTCCATTCAATTACAAAGCTGGTGCAGAGGAAGAGAGGAGAAAAGTATCTATTTCTGCAAATATTAAATATAAGGTCCATCAGGAAAGGGTTACCATCATCAGGGTGTCACACGTGACTGTCCACCCACTTCCTCACCCACCATAATCACTCCGCATGCATCAGCTCAGGAAAGAGGCTGTGGGACCTGTCAGCAGCTGTGCTGCTGGGCCAGGCACAGGAACCAAATTCCTGCCAAGGCTTCCCAGAGGGGTAGGGAGCAGGACTGGCTCAGGGGTTTTGGCACTGTAGCAGCATGTCCTCTTTCCCTTCATGCAGGCACTGTTACCTTCTCTTGCCTGCAGCTATAAAAATCTCTTCTGTTATTAATTACCATCAAACTTTTTGAAGTAAGAACAGCTTTAGTACGTTATCCTTGACACTGAAATTCACGCTATCGGAATTATGTTATTTATTATTCCTTTGCCCCATTAAGAACCTTAAAGTTTTATTTTTACTAATTGCCAGAGATTTGGTGGCAATTTAGTTGGTTTTCTGTAAGTTACCTTTCATTAAGCTGGAGTGTATCACTTTCAGAAATGCAGTAGTGTTCTTCTGTCATGTGAGCACTATTAAAAATGCCCCCTTTTGATGTACAACCCCTTTAAAACTCTCTATATACGTGAAAGCCGTCTGGCTCTAAGGCAGGGGTTCTTATTTGGTCTTTTTACAACCTAGCAGAGAATAAAACTAATAAGTATTTCTCATTCTTTAAAGATTGATTTATTATCAGTTCCAAAAACATGCCTTTTCGTTTGGAAAGTCATTTGCTCAGTTATGATTGGATATAAACAGCTGCTAAGGGTCAGCACAGGCCTTGGTGCTTGTTATTGCTTGCACTCCTTATGATTTTAGCTCAGCATAACTAGCAGTGGTGTCCTGGGATTCCAGAGTCTGTACTGATTACCAACAAAAGCCTCTTTAAGATCAGCAGGAGCAGTCAAGGGACTAATGGTGCCAGGGCAGTCTGAGGCACTGGAGCAATGCCGCAGGTCATAAAATGAGCAATGACAATTGCCCTGTCCTTGCTGATTTTATCAGCCTGAGAGTTTTTAGTATCACACAGAAGACAAAAGGAATCTTTAGTCTTGAATAATATTATCAGCAAACATGACTTGTTTGGAGCTTTTCTTTTTTTTATTTTTGTTTTCTGTATGGTTTTGCTGCTGATCTCTTATTGTGTACAAAAAGGCAGGTGCATGTCTTAGTTACGATATGTATATAATGACTTTACACTAGTGGCAGTTCCTTTCACTAGCTACCTGCTTCACTGCTTTCTTAATATGCTTACTTTGGAGACGGGAACAATGAAAAATGGGAATTTTTACTATTTTAAGTAGGTTTATATATGTTGTAAAGTTAATATTAGTCTTATGTATGAATAGCTAAGTTGCATGTCAAATTCGCCTCATCAGTAGAGTTTTTATCCTGGCTTAGGCTAAAATGAAAATGATCTGTGACTACCTCATCTCTCACTCCAAATGAACATTTCAGAAAACCACTATATGACTGGCACTCTGTGCAAAATGCACAGGGATCACGTTGAAGAAGTGTTCACACTTCTTGAGCTGTGATCATCTGAATGAAGAAGATTTCAAAGTGTTGTGGAATTCCCTGGAAGTTACACCAGAGATGAATTTGGCCTTTTGAATGGGGTTTTATACATCTCATTCACACACAGCAAAATGTTTTATCACAAGTGGAGACACTTTTTAAAAGAGTCTTAAAATTAATCCCAAATGAGGAAGCCTCTCTCTGAATGAGTGAAACTTGGCAGATTTGCAAATTCAAACTGAGATGCATTAGCAGATCTTGTGTAGAGAAATATGTATCATATCTGCCCACATTATACCTGTCTAAAATCAGGTCTAGCAATCATATTTCTACTGAATTAAATACATCACGAAAATAAACCATATTAACAAGCAGTTCACGTTTGCTGTATTTTGAAGTACTGCCTATTCCCATTTCCAGTAAGAGCCACATATTCCACATATATTCAGCTTCAGTTTCTCTCAGACCCAGATTTGGTAAGGTCCTTAGCACCTCATTCAACTGGTATTCA
The DNA here is from genome assembly GCF_015227805.2 of Hirundo rustica. Classification (NCBI taxonomy): domain Eukaryota; kingdom Metazoa; phylum Chordata; class Aves; order Passeriformes; family Hirundinidae; genus Hirundo; species Hirundo rustica. Next base: position 84,620,134 of record NC_053451.1, read on the forward strand.
CTGGGCTCCTAAATAACTTGACCATTTTTTAATTAAATAAATTGGGAGGGGCGGGGGGGGGGAGGGGAAGTCTTGAAATTAATTTCAAGGAATCAAAACGGGGATTATTATTCTGTATGTGAAAATCTCATTCAAAGCACAGAGAGCTTGGGGTGTCCAAAAATGGTCTGTAACTGTAAGCTTGTAATTGATTTGCAGATCATTTATATTTTTATGCATAATTTTAATGATATTTGGCACAAATCATCACTAATGGCAATCCAGAGTTCAAATAGGAAGAGCACAAATTCTATGGCATAATTCATTTCTGGCAGCAGGGGAAACTTAAATCAAGATTCAGACAATTATGTAAGCAGAGTGGAGACAGTTTGTCACACATCACTTCTGTCTTGGAATTGCCTGTGTGCTCTTTCAGCTACCTCTGTTGTTCATCTCTAGGTATTCATGCAAGGTGTCTAATAGGACGTTACTGAAGGGTCTCATTGCAAGTGTTGCAGTAGACATAAACATTTAGCACATTTTTAAGCAGGGGAGCACAGACAGGGTCAAAAAGCAGTAGTAGTAAAATAGCAAAAGAATGGAAAAGTAAATGTATTATCAAAGAAAGGCTCGCATAAAAAGGCATTTTCCACTATGTACATATCCTTATAAGAAAGCAGAATATATGTTTTGTAGCAAAACACCAAACTGCATGCAAAAATCTCTTCATAGAAGACTGAGTTATATTGAAGATTCCCTTCAAAATTCTCATTTTGGTCAACACACAGGTGCATCCCTTCCACATAAACATTTACTAAAAACTTATGAAAGAATTTTGGAGAGAGAGCTGTCTAATCAAAGACCAGAGGAAATAATGGACAGAGGCAGTTTGAATATTTGAGTTCAGTGCCAAGCTTATGACCTTCCCATCTTTCCTATCCATGGGCTTTCCCATCTTTTCAACGTTCAGTCCAGCATGTATCAATTTTTTTCATTTTGTAGGCAGACAGTGGGTTCCATTAGTTAAATTTCTGAATTCCCTCATGTATCTATTCCCTTCTTAGTCATCTTTAAGAACCGAATGTACTGCAATTGTTGACCCAAAGAACAAATGTTTCTTGAAGGATCAGGCAGAGGGAAAGGCACAGCCCAGAGCAGGCAGTTACAGTCTCTCCCTCAGCACACTTACGGCCAGTTCTCACCCTGCTCTTTCCTGTTGGCACCAGATCTGAGATGGACACCATATAAAACAGTCTTCAGTGGAGAAATTTTTGCTGGACCGTTTCCAAATGATATTTCCTGAGTCCCCGAGGGATGATCAGTCAATTATCTGTGGCAATTTTGAGGTTCACTGTAATTCATACAGAGTCCTTTAAACAACTCTGAAGTACAACTGCACTTCATGGAGACTCTGAAAGATAGGGCAGGTCAGATTTCCATAACCCACTGAAAGAATAGCCACGATAATAAACAAGGAAAGCTTGAGAGCCCTCGAGTTCTGCTTGTTGCTCAAGACTTTTGCTCAGGGGTAAAACACAAAAATCCTCAATGGACTCTGTGATAGCACTCTTGTGCCACTCTGTGGGGAATGAACTGACTAATATCAAGTTATTAAGTGCCAGTAAGTGTTCAGAATGGTTATACAGAAAACACACATTATCTATTTGGGGGGAGGGGAGGATGGTTAAATGGGAAATCTCTTACCCATTTCTTTCATCGAAAAAAGGCTGATGCAGATGTGTGGGGGACAGCTGGTACACACCTCAATTTGACTTTGATGTGGAGTGAGGATGGCTCACAGATTCCCAATCTGCTAAAACATACCCCTAGACACTTGTGTAACTTTACCCACTTCAGAATCAGTCCACTTACCAACATGAATAAAGTTACGCAGCTACTCTGTCTTCTGCATGTTTTTGCAATTGCATTTCTTTCCCTTAAAAACACATTAATTTGAACACAAGATGTAGCTTGATTATTTTCAGGAGGAACTTAAGATAGACATAAAAATATCTGTTTTACCTAGGACTACCTAATAATCCAGGATCTTCAATCTATTTCCAAAGTTACTCAGACCACCTTTATTTTTCTTGACACTTTTTCAAATCCAGAAACCAAAAGGACATAATTTCAAATGTTGTTTCTTTTACAATGTTCCTCTTTTTAATGTTCAGTGCTACTTTAAAATCGTGTCCAAATATGGCAACATGCTGGCCTAATTTTGTGAAGACAATGATAAATAATGAATACTGGTGAAAGAGAAGTAGAATACAAGCTGTTTCAGTAACAGCTAGTATTTTCAATTTTTTTACTTTTCTAGGAAACAGAAAGCTAGAAATACCATCAAAGTTTTTAGCCTTGGAAACACTTCTGTAAGGAAAAAGGAGTGAACTATTGGTTTAATCCAGTTGTGCAAATCCTAAAGGATAATGGTTATTAATTCCACCCCATCAAACATTTCACACTGTCGACATCAAGAAAAGAGATGTGTTTAAGAAGCAAAAAGGAATCATACCAGGAAAAGCATTATGTGCCTAGTGTAGGGATGAATCCCCAAGAAGCATCAATGAATTCATTGAAGAACACGGCAAACAAATTCAAAGTGCAATGCTAGATGGCATTTCCAGTACTGAATGAGTGGGATTATTTTTATAATTCTGTTTTTTCTAACTGGACCCTTACACTGCACCAGATAACATAACACAATATTTAAATACCTACAATAATTAGACTGTGATCAATAAGAAATTAAAAAGCAAAGTTCACACTTCATATCAGTCAAAATACTCATCCTACAGTGCCCTGAAACAGATATATTTGGTAAAAAGGCAAAAGGTACATTGTTTTCACAGATGTAAAGTCTCAGTGATTGCAGGAAGAAAAAAAAAAAAAAAAAAAAAAAAAAAAGCATCTGTCAGTTCCTTGCTTGTATATATTAGTTGTTAATTCATAACAGAGGTACAGAAGTAATGGAAAGATTCTATGTCTAGGGCTACATAAAAATGATGAGATGTTTCTGTTCCTACAGAGGCTGCTGTGTACAGACATGGTTGTTACTAAACATACCTGCCTACTTTTACAGGACAAAGGTGTGTAACAAAAGTACTTACACGGGTCATTGTTGCTGTGTACTATTTGGTTTCATATTGTATTTCATTTTTATATTGGTTTTTATAATGGTTTCTTCCATACCCCCCTGTTCCCCTAGAAAATGTACTATCCCGAAGTTTGTCCCTGCCCATCTCCCACATTGTTCCCCTCTTTGAATGTAATCCAACCCTGTTCCACTCCCACCTTTTCCCTGATTGGGTATTGGCTTGTCCCCACGTTTAGCCCCTTCCCTGGATATAAGCCCGAGACCATGTGGCCTTCTTCCTCTCGGCTCAGGCAGTGGGGCAGGACCACAGAAGAAAGACGGAATAAAGCCCTGGTTTCTCCCCAGACCAAGTGCAGACCTGCCTTTGCCGTCGATGGGGTCTCGCTCTCTCTGCTAAGGGAAAGGTTCTTGGCCGCTCCTGGCTTTTGGGACCCTGAGGGAAATCCTTCCAACTGTGGCTTGTCTCTCAAGCTAGCCGGGGCAAGAACGGAGCCAGAGAGCTCTGTGAGAGAGGCAAGCCCCAAGTCATAGTCCTGATACATGGCCCATGTGTCCTGGGTGAGGAAAATCTCTCATATCATGCTGTTTGATGTCTGCTTCGTAGAAAGTTTAATCCTACAAATGGGACCTTATATTGAACATGTGTAATCTTGAAATTGGACTTCTCATGAGATTTGAAGCCTAATTTGATAGTCAAAAGACATTTTTGAAGTATCTCTGCTTTGCCTAATGCAATGTAGAAGAGGGATAAATGGGACACTGCTGGTTTGCAATGCTGGTGGGCATTGAACTGGGTGATGAGAGGAAAGAGAGCAAATATAAGCATGGAGCACAGCAGGTTGGTGTCTGTGGGGATATTTGGTAAAGACACAATGCAGCACCTGAAGCTGTAACCCTAGACTCTTTTATCTGAACTGAGATATTAGTGACACTTTGGGGAAATTAGCAAGGAGCACTGGCAGATTTTTAAATCATGTCAAACAATTCCTCCTGATGCCTGTTTTAAAATAAAATCTCTTATCTAAAAAGCCTGTGACAGGTACTTCAGCTAGACAAGATGTTCTCTGCAGTTTGCAGCATGACTGAGTGATTCAATTTAGGTCACAAGTTAATCTTCCAGTGATAAAATAGGAGAGAAGTCCTAATAGTAATGTTCAGTTTCTCAATAAAACAATAATCAATGGAATACTAATAGAGTGATAGCTGAGCCACTGGATTACTGCTTTGAGTATGTACACGGAAGGACTCGGCAGCACAGAAAAGCTGAGTTATTCCATCTGAGAGAAAGAGCATAGTGGAGTGCAGTGCCAGCAACAACTGTGTGAAGGACACCATGGATCCTAACACTCATTTCTACTACATAACTGTACACAGACACTCCACACTGTCTCCCACCCTCTATCCATCCTGACTGCTTACAAAGGGAATTCTGTAGTACAGGAATGTGGAGTGTTTTCAACCCTACTCATGACAAGGTCCTCCAAACCAAAATTTGCAAATGATGAATGCCCTTAACCTTTCTATTATCATCTGGGTGCTAAATATTCATAAAACCGTATGTGAACATTCCACTGGTTTTTCTCTTTATTCGAAGGTCTTATCTACTGTTCCAACATACAGACTGAAAAAAAATAACTGGAACCTAAATTGGAACTACTTTTATTTTAAATAAACATATTCCTTGACTAATAACCTGGCCACCATGCAGTGTGATACTGAATTCAAATTTGGCCCCAACCCACTGTAGACCAAGTAATCTCAGGCATGTGAGTCATTAGAAGAATCCCTCTAAATGTCACACATATAATTGCAGCAAAAAGACTACCTCTATTTACCTCTCCTGGAATGGCTGTAGTGTAGACAAGCAGGCTCTGTTGACATTTCTCAAAACCAATTATTCATCTGTTAACAATTCACCTATTCTGTCCCTCCTGCCTCCTTTTTAAGGTCATGCTTTTCATGTAGATATTTAAAAGCTTCACTATGCAACCTATACAAAGCCCTTATTATTGTAAAACACATTATATAAAATAAAGCAACTAAACACAGGATTAAAACAGGATTAGAATGAACATTCCTGTTGAAGAAAATTCCTCTTCGACTCCTTTTGAATACCAGTGTATAAGACCATGTCTTTAATCAATATTTATTTTAGCCTTCACCTTGGCCACAAAAAGAAGTCCTTTCTCTATCTGTTAGTGTATCTCTTATTTGGAGAATGCAGCATATCTCTTCAAGGATGTTGTAGAGTGTAAATTTAAAGTTCAATATTTTTTACGAATGTTTGACAAAAGTTGGGGAAATTTAACCAAATATGTTAGAGATATTTTCTGTTAGATCAGCTACTTCATTTGTGCTGCCAAAAAATAAAGGACGTTCCTTCCAATGCAATCCCTAGTGTTTTGCTTGGCTGTGCTTCAAATTACTCAAGCCAGAAATATTTTTATATAATTTTACATAATTTATATCTTATGAAAAGCTGGACTGGCTTCTGATAAGGAGAAAAGATGACATAAGTGATATAGACTATCCTGAATATCCCAGAAATCTGTGACCTTATGGTGAATACAGATCAGCTATCTCTTTCTTGCTACTTGAATTTCATTATCAAAGCAGAACAGACCCAGAATGGAACTGGCACCAGAATGGGACAGACTGTGACAGTTTTACTCATGCCAAGAAGTACCTTACTCCATAGGGGTGTTCCCTGACTTAAGTGAGCCTATTTAGTAGGAGTCTGGATTTAGTGTGAATTAAGATACTGTATATTTCACTAAAAGTGAAAACATTTTTGCACTGTTATAAAATAATTCTAACTTTGATTTGAACTCATAGATTAAATATCCAGATGAGCGAGATGATGCAGTAGCACCTCTTGCACCATCACCTACAAAGAGAATGAGATGTTACTAAACGCAGCTGTAAATGCCTGAGCTCCTGGGAAACCAATCCCACACAAGACCACCTGTTGGAATACGGCAGTAGATAATAACCTGGTAACCAGAATGGAAAAAGAATAGGCAACAAATTTATGACACAAGTTATTTGCAACCCAGTTGAAAATCAGGACCATTAGGTTAAGACCAAATGATAGAAGATGAGCCCTGCAACATATATATATATATATATATATATATATAAACAACAGTAGAGTAACCAATTTAGATATAAGTAAGGTGATGTTACTACCACCCAAACACAGTGGATCTTTTTAGAATTAAGATTAAATTATGTTTGAGGAGAAATTCCAAAATACTTGGTTAAGTTCTGGTGGCTTTTTGTTTTGTTTTTTTTTTTTTCCATTTGCAGTATTTACCAAATGAAAATAGTAGAGAAACTAAAAGCTGACCATACATTTGGCATTTCTGGTTGAAAGCAGATGAAGGAGGGAGAACTTATTCTCATGAGGTTTCCTGCAGATTTCACGTCAAAGAGGTTAGAATAGTTTGAATAAACGCCACATAAACATCTGGGGCCAGATTCATGGGATATTCCAGCTGCTTTGGAGCAATTCAGTGACACAAAGCAGCAGTAAAATCCACTTTACTGGCCATTTAAGTCAAGTTTATGGCTGCTTTGCATTCCCAGAGCAGCTCAAAACAGCCAATACCATTGAAATTTACTCTGAATTTCTGGGGTTTGAGTGGAGCTGCAACCCAACTCCAAAATCCTCTAATGTGTCCATTTATACTAGACAAAACATTCTAACTCAGCATGTGTCTGCTCATCACCGCTTTTGTTTACAGCATGATTGTAATGATCTAATTAGGAACTAAAAGTACTTTCAGTCAATTAACACTCCTTGAAGTTTCAAAAAACACAACTTTCAATGAGCTCAAGTAACTGTTAAAGAAATGTAGTATTTTCTTTCTAATTAATCTGTATCTCAGGATGCACATTTTAATTTCAGTCCCTGTAATATGGTACAGATCTTGCTGGTAGGAAACTATCTGATTTGCACTGTTTCCCAGACCTCAAGAATGAAGCTTGCCAAGCTTGCCTTGTTTTGCCCTGGGTTTTTCTTGACCAGCTGGCAACCTTGCTTCTCTTGATTTAACCTTAACATCAAGTTGTCTAATGTAGCAGGCAGCTCTGGCTGATGTGTTTTACTTTTGTATATCTTTATATGGTATAACATTATGATTTTACAACTCCAGTATACATAATGATGTAGTGTATAGAAATCCAGGCCTGGTGTGACAGTAGAGAAGTGGAGAGAGGATGCAGTGTAGCGGAATCCCTTCATGGCATGATAAGAAATGCATACACAGCCTTTTTATTCAAGACCCGCAGCTGTAAGCAACTAACCTACCATCAGTTAAAGAAATGTACACCTGAGGCTGGACAAAATTGGGTTTAGGTATAACTGAGAATAAAGACATAACATCTAGCCTATAAAAAGGGTACATATCCATCAAATTTGGACAAAACTTTAAGCTACAGACCCATGAGAAAAGAGCAAATATGCAATTATATGTTAGCAAGCATGTATAAAGTCCTTCATCAAGGAAGAGGAAACCATTAAGATGAACATGGTATTTCTTCAAGTGAATGACTAGAAGCTGACAGGCCTGCATAGCCCCAATATGCTTAAGAGCAAAGGGAAACAACCAAACTTGGGAGCAGGAGGAGAATGAAATTGTTGAGTACAATTACAGAAAAAGGGGTGGAAGCTAGGCATGTGTATAACATTTTTAACTACTTTGTTATTAATGAGACTTTCTGTGTTAAAATGTTCTTTTCTGAAATGAAATTTGCACAAATGGTTCTTGGATTATACTGAAAATATTTTAGACATGACAACAATAAATTCTTGGCTTTATATATAGAGTGTGCTTTTTCTTTGCTCAAGAACAATATTGTGTGCATAACACATATAACAAATAATAGTGATCACCAGCTACCTCCCAGGATTTTGCGGAAATACATTATTGCTTGTTCTTGAAGACATTGCATATTATAATCATGAGTACCATGAGTACCATTAACCAAATGTAGTAGGAGGGCTAAATGAAAAATAGTGAGTTAATTAATGACCCTGTACTTAGAACAGGGTTTATATTTTATAAGATAAATAAGGCTTGGATCTCCATACCACCTGTAAAGAGGAGAAAAGTCATGAAGGACCAGTCGGACGTTCATTAGGTGAAGCAGGAGTCCCTGGAACTGCAGCATAATGGTGCTGGCTGCAGAAGTTAAATTAACATTACACCAGGAGCCATATATTTCCTGGTTTTCCAGTGCTCCATTTAGCAACCTTAATATTCTTTTAACCACAGGTATTTAGAATAACGTATATACAATATCTGTTTTCTCATTAGATTTTTTTCCCCTTTTCTGCCTGTCGCTTAATAGGGATGGATGGCGCAATTAAAACACAGCTCCACTTCAGAGCATACTGCAAAACCCAGGAGGAGCTCCTGCCTCTCAGAGTGCCAGAGGGCATAGCTGGCAGCAGCTGTGCCATTTCTTCCAAAAGTGTTATATATATATATTTATGTATATACTTTTCTGCAGCTAATTATTTCAGATGGGCACTCAAAAGGAAGCAGAAGCTATGACCTGATTTATTCTAAAATGCCTTTAGTGTTTATTAGTACATTACATTGCAGCCAAAATAGATTTTACAAAGGAAGGTGAAGGTAAAAGGGGTGAGATTCCTTAATCTCCACAAACTCAGAATATCTGTAAGGAAACACCCCATTATCTTGTCATTTTTATCCCTGCATACAAGTTTTGTTTAACAATATACTCCCACCTCTGAGCCAATTTTCACTAATTTTTTCCTCTCTTTTCTATCATTGCCTTTTTAAAAGTGGTTATAAATATGCAAGAAGTTGATTTCAGTCCTCATTTGCAACTCAAATAATTTCAAATTCAATATCATGTGTGAACATTTCCTATTTGCAATGTACATATGTTGCAGAGGAATAAATGTACACCATATATTATCAAAAATGTATCATATTATCAATTATGTAGTAATTTGATCTAGTGCATTCAAAACCCATTCTGTTTTTTATCGGAAAGTTAGCTTCCTCCAAATGCCAATCAAGATATCTTGGACTGATCTATGGATTAGTTTACCCTGTGTTTCAACTTAACATATTTTTTAGGCAATGAGAATATGCAATGATACATTGTAGAAGCCTCATCAAGACAAAAATCCCAATTAGAAGAGCATAGGAGCATAAGCTACAACAAAAATCAGCTCCTCTGCTTCTTTGGGGTATCTTAGGCAGATACAGGTTCATGTTCACCTAATCTGAAATACATCACCTTGTCTCTCTTAGGTGAATAAAGCATTTTCATTTGAGCTATTTTAATTCTCCAAATAAATATCATAATATGTCACTTCCTACTTATAGCATATTGAACAATTCCAAACTTTTATTTTAAATCATGCTTTGATTAATAAGTTTGCTTAGAACATGACACTGAAAATTTACTCTGTTTTGACCTATAGCCAGTGTCATGGCAGACTTCAATCTGTATCAGTAAAAGACAGATAACTGAAAGGACTGATGTATTTTCCATGGATTTGCTATAATTTTATTAATTAATTAAAATGAATGAGATTCTTCCCTTCTATTTCCCTTATCAACCTCACTGCTTATCCATTTATTACATTTTGCCATACTAAAAAACCAACATTCTTGTGGAGGCATATGTGGGTTTGGGTTGGAGAAATGGGGAGAATTGTTTTATTTTACAGTATTTAATCCTCTGCAGCCAAGATCCCTGAGTGTTTCTCTAGTCTTTGCTCCTCTAGCTGTTTTTATGGTTCCAAGAACAATGATAATGAAAGAAAGAAAATACACAACTGGTGGTACTTACTTATTTTAAGATGCTTCATTTTCTACAGCACAATAAAAACCAACCATGAGCCTCATGAGTATAACACAGAAGACAGTATTTTAGTGCATTTCATGCTCTATTATCTTATTTAGTGATACATCAGATTTTAAAATTAATGTAACAATACCATTTACTTAAATAAACCATGCCACAAACACAGGGAAAAGCCATTGAAAAGGATTAGTAGGAAGACAGCATTTAGGATGCCTTTGTTAGCACAGTATATTACATTTAAAAATACACAAAGTTAAGAACATCACGTTTGCTTTTTTATCGTTAGCTGCCTGATAGGCTATTTATTTCAGAAAACAGTGATTGAATACTGGCTGCCAGGTAATAAGCTTTCTCTAGTCTGTTATAGGAATTAAATTATCAGCAATCAGTAGTGCTCCTGGTAGCCATGTATTATGTGTACAACACACTAGCTGTCCTTTAAATCAAGATGTATCTTTTAACCAGAAGTGTCTTCTTTACATAAAGATTTTAAAGTTGATTCAAGTCCAAAACAAGTTAGAAAAAAAGGAAAATACCAACTCATCCACAACTTGGCATGATTGGTGCTGTGACAGTTATTTTTATTTCTAGTCAGGCACTCAGGGGTTGCTGTGTGGTGCAGGTCCTGGGGAAGACTCAGGGCTCTGAGATAGTCATTCTCCTGTGCTGCCTAGAGGTTTAGCAGGAAGCATCCAGCAGGCCCCGTGCTCCACCGCATCATCTTCAATAACTTCACTAATGAAAGGGTCAGTCATCTTTTGGAGCGCTGTGCCACATTGCCTTTTTCCTTCTCAACGAAGAAGTTAAACCTCTTGATATGAGCTCAGGAGAGGCCAGGATATCCTTCCTTAAACAGCAGCAAAATAGCTTCACCAAAGGCCTTTGTGGGTTGCGAGGCAAACTCAGAAAGAGCTGGGATTTGTGAGCAGCTGCAGGGGGCAACTTCATTATTGCTTCCTCAAGTACTGCCAGCTGAGAGACCACAGTGTCCAACTACCAGCATATCCAGATGGACACCAAGAGCAGGCATCTTTTCTAATGAGAAAGAGCAGTAGTACATATAAAGGCTGTGGAACTTTTGTTTATATGATGCAATCTCTTGTAGTCTTATTTATAATTTTCTGTCTTTATGCATGCGAAAAATTAATCTAGGGAAGAAATATGAGAACCTAGACTGAACACAGATTCCGCCTAGGCACCATCTTTGTCTTATCTACCCTAAACACTTCATATCTATGATGAAAAAAAAGAACAACCCACATGCCACAGACAGCAGATATGCATAAAATAAACCCAAAACTCACAGATTTGAGGTATGCACCAGAAAGGATTACTTCAGATTTTCTCATTAATCATGCCCTAAATACTACCCACTTGTGACTGTCAGGGATAGAATACCTGATTAAACTTGTTATTTCAGTTGTTCCCTTGTTCTTGAGACTTGATCTTAAGATATTCTCTAAGACAGTCAAAACTTGACAGGAGAAGGATGCAAATAACCTTTTGTAGGGTTGGAGGGATGGACAAGAAGAACTGCAAAGGCTCCAATAAAAATTATTCTCCAATTTTGATGTCACTCTATATGATTTTTCCTGTGTAAGAGATTATCTTCCACACCACTTACACTGACTCCTTCTTTAGGGACAGCAAGAGAAAAGGATCAAGAAAGGTCAGAGTGGTGACTGCACACAGCCATTTATGGAATGGCAGGAACTCCCATCCCTATTTCATGGGAACCAGTGCACTAAGAGAAACCACAAAACAGCCAGGGAAAAGCACAAGGCGTCAAAACACCTAGTCTTATCTTTCCCCATCTTTGAAAACTTCCAGTTTCTGGAGCAGCCGTAAGAGAGCAACTGACTTTTCATGCTGTGCACCCCAGTCACCTCCTCTGAGAATCCCCCTGCATGACATTTACTTTAATAGGTCTAATTATAAAGAAATGCACTTTTCAGTCAGAACCGAAGAACCAGTAGGTTTTCTTCTTTAACATGCCAACCAGCTGTTTTGAAAGGTACTTCTCTAATCTCTTTCCTTCCACATGTTCAAACAGATGAAAGTAATTTTGTGCTCAACTGTCTATAAGTAATTAGACTGGGATGTAAAGGAGTCTTTATGTATCAGTTCAGAAAGAGCTACACTCTTAGCATACAGAATAATTATTAGCAATCTTCTTCATCTGTAAGGTATACCTTATGCATTTTACATGAGTTCCCATTATTAACATAACCTGACTATCAAAGCTCCATTGAAACTGGTGTCTTCTTTTTCATGTAACTGACTGAAATTCCCCAGAAATATAGTAATTTGAAAACAGCAACACTGAAGATTTGTTTCAGCTGTAATTTGTTATTTTTTTCCTCTTCTTTGTTGTTCTCCTAGTAAAGACCTAAACCAGTGGGGCTCCAATATACACAAACAAGTGTTCTGCTTTTGCTACAAGATGGATATTAATATTCAGTGAGGGTCCTAGCATGCTGCCTTTTGTCAGTTTCCTGGGCTAAACTCCCTTAATCTTATTAATTAGGAGGTCACAAAAAGAATACTTTATTGGGAAACAAAATGTGTGTTCTAAAAATAAATTCAATTAAATCCATAAATTTACTAGGAACACTGACAGTAGAATACTTCTTCAGAATCTGCCTCTGAACTGTGCTTGGCATGTCTGTAAACAGGGTGGGTGATTACTGAAACGTCAGATGGCTAGAAACATCTTTTGAACAATAGCTGTTTAAAAAGTTGGAACATCTTTCACAAGAAAAGTTAGAGCTTCAGGACTGGGATTGTACTCAGTATAGGGAAAACTGGAGAAAATGCACACATCATCCCAGGACTCACAACCTTGCACATAGGTGCAGGCAAAACTGTACCAGGTTGGAAGGGACGTAGTAAAAGGCAAGGTGCTTCCTTTTCATCCCATATGGCAAATATTTTTTGAAAGCAGATTGCTTCCTCAAACATATCCTTCACTTCACAGCTACATACCACGACCACATCTTTTCATGAAATCAAGTCCCAATTTTCCTAGAAATACAATATCATTTTAGTTTCTCTAGAATCATAAGGCATCCTCAGGAAGTGAAGTCTGACTCTTGGTGGTTTTGCCACCAAAGATGGAGATGAGATGGTTATCTGCCAACAGAGAGACCAGCATCACAAAAACGGTGGTAGAGAGGCCAAAAGCACTCATTCTTTTGGTCACTGCCAAAGAAGCAGAATTTTGCCCAAGAACACATCAGAAGGGCTTGGTGTAATCTTCAAGAATTACAAGCATTACATGTCAGTGCAAGTGACTCGGATGCTCTGTGTCTGTCCCCAGAGTAAGACACACTCTCTGAATACAACCAGAAGTGAGGCACTTTTCATTTGTTGTTTTGACTGACAGAAACTATGCTTTACAGATGTGTTAGGACAGCTGGCTCCTGCCCTGAAAAGCTGATTTTCTAAACAGACTGAAAAGCAGCAAAAGACCAAAATGAAACAGAAAAGCAAAGTGAAGATATATTCATTTCTAATACAACGTTACAGCTGTGAGAAGTGGTCCAGCAGGACAAAGTCAGGGCATTTTTCTGTTAAATCCATGTCATGATGAAGGTATGTCAACAAAACACTGTCATACTGGATCAAAGCATTATCCCACTGCAGCTCTACGTCCCTTCCAACCTGGCAGTCTGGCCAGCCATAGAGTGAGGAGTAAGAATAGCAATACACCAGATACGAAGATCTTAAATGTGCTGGGAAAGGCTTGAGAAAAGCCCTGAGCTGGACTTAGCCAACTTCTAAATGGCCTTGTGAGGGAAGCAGGAGATTCACAGCCTCAGGCGGGTAAGCTGGGGGCAGAACATGGGGTACACTCATTACCAACTCCCTAAAACAGACACATTCTTGTCAGTCTGCTCCTGACACACCTAAGATACTTACTCTGTTTACTAGCTAGGTGCATGCACCTCTGGTGCATACAGAAAACACAGCAGAAAACACAGCAGCGGCAGGACACAGCCTGTCTGCAACAAAGACAGCTCTTCACAAGACTGATTTTTAAAATTAGAAGTTGTGTAGGGAAAGGATTCACCAAAAACAAAAATAATTGGAAATGTTACCCTATGATGCAAGTGAAAAGGAAGCATCATACTTGCACGCATTGTATCAACAAGGGTAAATAGTGTTCCAGATTTAACTGTCAGATAGAAAAAAGATTACTACTCACTAGGCAGGAAAGGATGGGTTGAGATGATGAGAGCATCAGGCACGCATTTTTCCATTAGAAATCAATTAATCTCTGTCTGGCCCCGAGTTCAAAGTCATGTGACTTCATGCATAACACTTAATGCATTCAAGACTGCAATGTAAGTATTCCAGGGAGACACAAAAATATGGAAACAGAAAGGGAGAAAGGGCTAGAACTGCGGTTATATCATGTGTTCTTGCCCTTCACATTATTTGTGTTCTCAGAGACCAAAGGTGTGTATGACACATTACAAACGCTCTCTCTCTGCAAATATCCAAAATAATGACTTCCGTGTTATGTATTAAAGATGTTTTTGGATGTTTGAAGTACTTAGGAAAAAGTTCATGCTCAGTTTCTTTGGAATGGCCTTACTAGATTATTATTCTCCTCACACAGACTCCTGGATGTTACAGAAAGCATGACAGGAAAGAACACTATAGACAAATATACAAAAACATCATGTTGATAGAGGTCAAAATTACTCATCGCCTTCACCTGAATACAATTTCTGTGTTTGGTAGGTTGTTCTCATTGATTCTAGGAAGAAATGTTATTGTGTATGTCCATTATTACTTGACTGCTTTGCTTAAAGTCTGGTTTTGTAGTGAACACCTAACTATGCAGGGTATCTCCATCACTGCTCACAGTGCTGTCACCAGAGAGCTGGAGATTTGGTCCCACTGCACCTTGTCAAAAAGCTAATAAATGTACTGGTGACATTTCCTAAGCATGGGGAAATGTCAAAGAGACTCCCAAGAACCTCTCTACAGGGTCTGCTCTCAGCTGGCATATCATATATCAGGGACTACCCAACATAGCTGTTCAGTCACACTAGAGGGAACATGGCAAGCCTCTGAAAAAATACAGCTGTGTCCTGATAGAAACTTACCGCTGTGGGGATCTTCAGGAATCACTGGGAAAAGAGGTGCTGGAAAAGGAAACTCAAAGAAACAAAGGACAAATAAATAAAACATAACCCCTGTACCAATTAAGGAAGACCCCATGGCATACAAGTACTTCATTAGCCAGAGCTGATTTAACACAAAGGTGCTTAGTTGATGTGTGGATGCTGTAGAATGGGCAGAAAAATTACAAAATACTCCCCATATATCATGACATGACTGTGACCTCCAGCTACGTCAGACTTGGTTTTATGCTGGATGGCACTCATAAACTCATTTCAAATTTTGGGCATCTACAGAGTGAGTAAATTGCTTAGAGTAAGGTCAGCTGGTCAATAAAATGAGAAACATAAAAGCTGTATGTAGGCAGAATAAGTCCAAGTTATAAGGGAAATCTAATTTTTACCTTGTCACAAACCTTGTGTGCTAATTGTCCTATCTAGATAAAACCCTAATAAGTTATGGGTGGTCTCTGAAGATATTCTTCATTATTAAAAATATTGTTCTGTTTTAAAAGATGGAATCTTTGTTTATTGTAACCAAGTAGTAGAAGAGGCTCTGCAGACAGGTCCTGAACATACCAATTTTTCTTACAATTATTCTTTGCCAAAGAATGAGTCATTCCTGTTCCATTTTTTTTTTTTTTTTTTTTTTTTTTTCCCCTTTGTGTTGTGGCTTTTCCTTGTGTTTATTCATTTTCTATGATATGAATTATACCAAGAATGTACATCATGGGAATAATCTCTTGTTAGAGAAACACTGTGGATTTTTTTTTTTTTCACTCTTTTTACTCAGGGTCTGTGACTGTTTATTTTGTTTTCCCTAAATTCTATGAACATCACCATGATTTTATGATCTTTCCATTTGCTACACTTTGAAATATATAAATAGAATTTGAAACAATGAGCAAGATTCACCAGGAGGCTCTGCCTGCCTGATGCTGATGTAATGAGTGGATGCATCCCTAAGCCCCCCTTTACATTGGCTCAAAACCAAATTATGAGATCTGACCCCATCCAGTAAGGCTCTTAATTCCAACAGGTTTGTTCCCATGTTAAAAAAAAGTCCTTAAGTGGTCTCTTGGATTAGAGATTCAAGTCTGTATGTCCCTGTGCCTCATGGTCACTGCTCATAAGCATCCAAACACAGAATTAGATGGACAATGATGTCCTCTCAGTTTCAGGTCAGAAAATGTTCTATTTTCTCTAAATTGCACAGGAAGCCGAGCCAAGTATCTATTATCCCTGTTCAATCCTAAGAAGCAAAATACTGCAGAATACACAAAATGCAAACAAAACTTTCCATTAGAATCCAGCCTAATGACAATAAAATTCATCTGTGGGACATAACTAAACTACCTTGCCTTTTGAAAATTCTCAGCTACAATTTTCCTCAGCAAGATCATACAAACTGAGATCCTACACCACAGCATCTCAAAGCAGAATTTCTGGTGCTCTTTCCAAGGAAGTTAGGGCAATGAAGGAAGTGAGCAGTGCAGATGGGCTCCTTTCTTCATTGGAGAGAGCTGGAGAGAAGAAGAAAAAGTTACACCATAATACTCTTGCTTCTAGCCATCTAGCTGTGGGCAAGCAGGCAGGCCCGTTTTTTGCTTCTGTTGAGGAACTTGTCTCAGCTATTGATGATGATAGCAGAGTTGCGGAAATAAAACAACCAGGTACCAGGACTGGTTCTTTGTTCTCAGTAGGGTAATAAATACAAGTACCTTCCATAGTAAATAAACAGACTGCTGAAGCAATTATTTTGATCCCTGTGAAAGCCCCATGTTCAGAAAGCATTTGCTCTTGATTGCTCCATTATGGGTTCAATCTCTTTCCAGACCACATCATTGATCTCCTCGCTGAGTTTTCATCAGTGCTGTACTTAATTGTGAGGAACGGTCTGAAAGAAAGTATTGCCAGTTCATACTAACCTCAGACTTCAAAGGAGGGATATGCTTCCTCTCAGTTGTTTGAATGTTCACTCTTCATTTCAGGTTGTCTTTGAAATTCACTTTGCTTCTTAAAGCTTGTTTTGTTTGGGCCATTTTTCCCCCTGTAGAACACAGCCCATAAAGAATTTAGAAAGGGAAAAAAAAAGTGGTGAAGAAAAAAATTAGAGTAAAACCATAGTATTTTATCTATATTGAATTCTTTGCTGTCTACTGTGTTCCCTCTCTGTCACTTGAAATATTCTTCCTCCCTGGGGAAAAAATATTTTTAACACAATTTTTAAGCAACTTGGTTTTATTGAGAAAGGTGATGATGAGTTAGTGGTAATATGAGTCAGACTGAGTACTTTCATGTGTCATGTCTCATCCAGAATTCTGGTGGGTTTTATTTTCCTCTGGGAATATATTTACAAGGAATGAGCTTTTCTCATGTTCATTTGTGCACACTACAAAAAACACCTCATTATTTGATAAGTTGGCAACTGTCTGTGCCCAGGACTGAAAAACAAACTTCTTGGAAAGAGGTGTTTCTGGAAAATTGCACAATACCTGTTCAATGAATGAGTAAAGATAAGTGTTAGCAGTCTCTCTGCTTTCACTTTACCCACATTTCCTTAGAGGAGTTCTCTTCGATAATCATTGCTAGAATGCATCATGATCCCAGGAGGCTCTGCAGGACATCAAGGTTTTGTCTCACTATTAAGAAACTCCTCTTACATGCATCCATTCCAACTTCAGTCACCTACAGAAGTCCCTACCCTGGGAGTTCCTCAATGTAGACCTCCCTCTGGTGGAAAGAAGATTGTCATCTTCGCAGTTAAATTAAAACTTGGGAGGGCTCAACCATTGTCCAGAAGCATGTGTTTCTCTCCGTTTTCTATGGAGGGGATCTCAGTGCACTGAACTATCTTAAGCACTTCAATAACATGTCTAAAATCACAGATGGCATAAAATCTACCCATATTATGTCCTGTCAAACTGAGGGAAGGTGTTATGTATCACCTGTGTAGGCAGGTGGATGTGATGTACCAAAGAGTGGATATTAGAGGACATCAAAAAACCAAAATCCACCTTGGTACTTTATGCACAGGCATAAGGCATTTCTCTTTGGTTTCTCACCCTACCACCCTACCAGTCTGCTTCTGAAATGATTAGTCGCCTCTTTCTTTGGTCCTCACTTGCAAAATGAGGAGAAAACCCTCCCTCCTCTGAGAGTAAGTACATTACATGTCACAATATGGAATTCAGGGAAATCATATGGCAAGAGTTTTGAATCAGACCAGGTATCTACATTTCCTAAAAACAGATGGGTAAAATAGAATGATAGCCCTGCAAAATTGGCTTATTGAAGCATTTCAGGAGTACATGAATATTCCTAGAGCAATAAAGGACAAATGACACCTTCAACAGCACCCACTTCTCAAAGCGGGTACCTGCAACACCATACCATAATAATCAGAGCTAAACAAAGACATGAGCAGTCCCAGGGTACATATAAGCCAATGCAAATTACATGTCATGGACTATACAGGAAAAAAAAAAAAATCAGTTGTGGGGGATGGGAAAAGGAGAGGGAAGTTCCATCTTCATATTTATTTTGCTTCATAAATATTCATTCCCCCTATGACCCTCTCGTGTCCTGGCACAGAACTGTGCTGTTTTTCATTTTACCATTAAAGAATGTCACATCATAAACAACCAGTTCCAGCAGACATGCATAAAATCTCACACTCAGCCAAGCCCATAACTTTCCATGAGTAATCAAATCCTCTATGCAATAATTTTTAAGCTGATAATTATACATTATTTGATCAGCTTGTATGTTCATGCTAGATACCTGATTAGCAAACACTACAGTGTTTACTCATTTTTCTTCCATTGGCTGGCTGGTTATCTGCCTATCTATCTATCTATCCATCTATCTATCTATTTTCTATTTATGTATTCCCTACTATGACAGTGTCTAAGTAATTTCTATGTATTTAAAATCAGAAACAACATTTTATTTTTTTTTTTTGCTTTGTTTTCTCAGCTTAATTAGTTCATAGGTTTGTCAGTTATTTATATTAAACTCTTTTTGCCTTGGGATCCAACAAGTTTTTTTACAGTAAATGACTGTGAATTTTGAAATCTAAGGTTAAAAATATATGACTTCTGCATTTGTTCCTGAAAAAGCAGGAACCACCTCTGTCATCTTGATGGAGACAGAAGTTTCTGCAGTGGTACTGCTCCATCTCCTGAGTACACACTGCTTGGGAGCCTCCCCTGATAAATAAAATCTTGCTGGCTCAGTGGATCTTACTTACCATGAGAGTTCTTGATTATCTCTTGGGAAGAGAAAGGACCTTCAGTCATCCTGGACATCTTCACACTGTAGATACTGTAGGTTATTCCACATTTAATACCAGCAGATAATAATTTCACAAGCAAAATGGGCAGGACCACTGAGGTTTCTTCACCCCTACCGTCTTTGTCTCCCAGTAGCATCCTGCACCCCCAAAGGACACAAAAACTTCACATCAGCTTAGCTATCTGAGGATAAAATCTACTCAATACAGGGAAAACGTGTAGGAGGTACTAGGGTACAAGCACCTCTTCTCAGAATTGCTTTGGCATAACTTTAATCAGTTGCTCTTAGCTGAAGACACACAACAAAAAGTGAGTTGATCACTCAGCACCATTCTCTGATTCACTGAAGTGTTATTGCTGAACTCATCTGGCTTTTACTAGGCACAAACACAGGGGAGAAAGAAAGAACAGGCCTGTCCTGCTCCCATGATAGTGGCAGTCTAAAATCGAGCCATAACATCCATTTAGTGCCTTTTTAGAAGAGCTAAATGGATTTTGTAAATTCCATTGGTAAATTAGTGCTAGTGTTATTCACATAAATCTTGCCATTAAAATGATTTACTTCAACTGTAGCATTATTAATGTTCAGTAAATTAGGCCCATAAAATGACATTTGCCATGCCATTAACTGAAGATAATCCACAAAGCTCATTTCTAGCTCCCTTTATATTTTTATATTGTCCTTCATAAACACCACTGGAGCTCTCTGAGATGCATGCAGTCATCAGTATATTGATAGCTCTGACACAGCATATGCTTCAGATCAATTATTAAATCAGGAGACTAATTTAAACAATTTTACTTGTGGTCAGAAAAAGATTCATTATTTATGAGTGCAAACAAAACTGTATCATTGTTCTTCAATTCATAACACATGTTCCCTGGAACATCAGCCCTCTTCAAACTGTCTTCAGTCAAAGTAGATAAAAGTCTTGGAAAATTTTGGGCATTTCAGAAAGCAGCTGAACAAAGATGTCAGGAATTTATTTAGAGACCTTGAAGCAACGAAGAAAGAAAAACTATTTAAAAATTCTTCACAGGTGGGCCAAAAGATAAATCTCTCAAAGCATTGTAAGTTCATTAACGTATTTTTTTCTGTTTATATATATTAAGCATTTCCATTAAAGTCCAGAGGTTGTTTTAAGTCCATTCACGTTTATAGTTTAATTTGAAGAGAAAAGGTCTTAGAAGGTATTATTAATTTGTCTGATCTCTCAATTGCTTGATTTTGCTAGTACAGAAAATTTCAATCCTAACATTAGTATTATCAGTTTATGCAATTCTAAGTGTCCTCTGCTCTCAGAGATGACATGAGCATGATGTCATTAAACCATGGATGGAACTACAGAGCAGATGATTCATAGATGACTTCACTGCATTGGGGCAGAAGAGTCTGCAACCATCTAAAAAAAAAACAAGCTACATGAAGAAATATCCAATCAACATCATTCCATAAAACAATAGTTCAAATTACAAGAATAAAAATATTCAAATTCCTTAGATCAGTAATGGGATTTTATAGCAATATGACAAATTAATTTTACATTGTCTGTTCTGTGACAACAAAAAGGATGCAAGCAGGCTGACCAGGGAATTTTACTTGTAATTACCTTTACTTGAAACTACCTCAAGACCAAATCAATATCACCAGGATCATGCTCCAACAGTTTAGGAATTTACTGCCCTTCAGCTACTTCCTACTGGCCCCCATGTAAAAGGCAGTATTTATCAATGTTTGTGTTCCCCTTCTGCTTCAGCATGAAATACAATTATTTGGCTTGAAGAACGCACATAAGTGGGGTTATCTGTTCAAACATGGTTCAAAGAAGGCTTTTGATTGCATCCTAGTAACCTACTGATCTCTGATGGAGCTCCTGTCGGAAGAGCATCTTCTAACCCTTTCCTCCAACTGTGCATAGCCAAGTTTCTGCATCCATTCATGCTAAGAGATGAAATAACAAAGTCTTACATTAAAGTATTCTTAATCACTTCTGACCAGGAGGATCCAAACATTATAAAGCATTGCAATGACAGCTTCGTTGCCTAGCTTTGTGGTGATGTGCTTGAATGTCCAATTTAAATTCCCTATGTTGTTTTTACTCTTTTGGATTTCCCCTTTTACACATGGTGCCCTCCTGCTCTGAACCGTGCCCAAGCCCACATCAATCTTGTCCCTGACTCTACCCTTATTCCAGATCCTTCCCTTAGCCACACCTGCTGAGTTATCCATCTACCCTAAACCAGCCCTTCTCTCCTCCTTTGGGACTGCCAATCCTCCCCTGGCTCCTCCCATTCTTCTAGAATGTTCCATGACAATCACTCCATCTTCAAAGCCCTAGTGGCTGGTATGGACTGTTCCCTCTCCTCGTTCACTTTTATTGGTTGCAGTGTTTTCTTTCTCCACCTTGTGTTCCTCCCCCCAAGCAATACTCATTGGTTGATATTTGGTGACCACCTCCTGTTCCTCCCCCGTTGAAACCCCCTGTTTGTCAGTGTTCTCCGGTTCTTGTCCCTGTCTCTTGTCTGTGGATAAGCTGTTCTTGGGTGCTGCACACAAGAGTCCCTCCTTCCTTCATCACCACTGCTCCTTGGCACAAGGTACCACCCGACCCTACAGCAGAGTGCAGCCTAAGCCCTTTGCTCGTCACTGCCACCCGAGCCAGGCAAGGTTAGGGGCAGTTGCAGTTCTCCGGTTCTTGTCCCTGTCTCTTGTCTGTGGATAAGCTGTTCTTGGGTGCTGCACACAAGAGTCCCTCCTTCCTTCATCACCACTGCTCCTTGGCACAAGGTACCACCCGACCCTACAGCAGAGTGCAGCCTAAGCCCTTTGCTCGTCACTGCCACCCGAGCCAGGCAAGGTTAGGGGCAGTTGCTCATTTTGACACAGCTCTCATGGCCACTGGGCTAGCAGGGTTGTGTCATACCTTGTCATGGCTCCTCTAAAAGAACATGATGAGCTTGATCATACTTAAATTCATTACATCTAGAAGTCAGACTTAATTAGTTCTCTAAACCAGGTCAGTCTTGTTACTGCACTCCAACCACTCTCACACAGTGGAAGTGTGAAATGGCTCAAGAGAATTTCTGTAGTGAACACCAGGAGTTGGAAGAAATTCTTAAATGGGGAAAATTGCCATTCCAGTCAAAGTGCAGATATGAGGATGGGAATGGGATGCTGCTCCTACACCAAGGGCACCAACAGTCCTCAGAAATACAAAACAAAGATGCTACAAACTATCCAGAAATGTTTGGCTATTTGGGGTATGGAAGCAATTCCAGCGTCATCCTACTGAGGTCATGTTCCCATAATGGACTGCAGCCCCCCACTGATGCTTACTCTCAAGTGGAAGAGCTTTATGTCACTCTTTATGTCCCCATGCCCTTGCTGAACATCTCCATTCTTTTGGTGAGGGGAATTTAGGCTTGCAGCCACTCATGAAATGTATCTGTTCTCCCCCTACTCACAAAATGTGTCTAGTGTCCACTCGCTCACACACATAAATTATAAAACATTGAGTCAGACACAGTATTTTTGGAACATGAAAGTAATAGAACATGAAAGTCATGATTGCCACAACAGAAGTCCAGCTTCAGCTCTAATTAATAGTGTATGCTGCCCCAAACACTTCTTGCTTTCTGTATAAGATGGTGTGCCTCATACAATGTGCAAGTTAGCTTGATCCAGTCTTTAATGAGTACAATATGCTGTTGTGGCTTTTGTTACCTGTTCTTCATTAGTTATTAGTAACAAAACACTAAAACTTTTTGTCAAGACTAGTTAATTGAAGGGAAAAAAAAAAAAAAAAAAAAGAAAAAAACCAGCATATTCCTTTATGTACAAACTACACCAAAGGGTTGTTCGCATTGTTGTTGTGAAAACAGACTGAAACTTTTAAAACAGACAGAAGACAAAAGGTATTATCAGGCATTCCCATATATGCAAATCCTCCTGAAACAGAGTATGAAAAATGTGCAATACTTAAACTTTAAAAAAAAAAAAAAAAAAAAAAAAAAAAAAAAAAAAAAAAGTGGCCCTATAACCTAAACTTTATAGTTTTGTAGGTTAAACATTGTTATCTGTATGGACTTTTAGAGAAAAGAGGTGGGAGGTCGGAGGGGAGGGGAAGGTTGGGGAGGGAGGGTTGGCTTTCTTCGCTGAAAATAGCTGGGCTCCTTGTGGACCTCAATAATAGTACCTAATTATAAAACTGAAGTTTTACTAACCCACTGATGAAACACCAACAATGCAAAAGATATACAAAGTACATAATGAATATCGGAGGTTTGATTTCTTTGACTGGTATACACAACATTACTGCATTGTTCATTCTCTAAGCTGTTGTAAAATTATTATATATCCTCCAGTCAAGGAGTTTCATAGCATGACTATTTCCATCACCACTCACAATGGTCATATGCAAAGATGAGCAGTCGTTTGTACCTCCTGTTGGGCCTTACCCTGCTATCTGCTCACCTTGTGATATAAAAGTATTCTAAATAAAACATAAGCCTTACTCTGTCAGCTGTTGCACTTGTATGAGCCCAGCAAAGCCAGCTG
The DNA here is from genome assembly GCF_015227805.2 of Hirundo rustica. Lineage (NCBI taxonomy): Eukaryota > Metazoa > Chordata > Aves > Passeriformes > Hirundinidae > Hirundo > Hirundo rustica. Next base: position 84,644,047 of record NC_053451.1, read on the forward strand.
TGTGACAACAACTCCAATGCTCGGTTCAGTTTCTCCTCCTATCCTAAAACAAAAGGAGTACAGTCTATTTGTAGAGCCTACCTTTTCACTTGTTCTTGTACTGATAGTCTCAAGGCAGATTTAGTACCTCACTTGTAGAGTTTAACACAGATATTTAAAGAAAACCCTGAAGCAAGCTTCCATATCACTAATATTCTTCACAAATTATTTTGCTGATCCCAAGAGAGAACCTCTAATAATATGAAGGGGATCAAGAGGAGTGAAACTGCAGAAGTATGCTGTACTTCTGGTCTTGAGAATGAAAAACAGCATTAGAAGTGTTTAGCCTTTAGCCAACAAAAAAAAACTATGGCCTGGAGCAGCCTTTTACAGGAAAATTAGACGTTTAAAGGAGAATCAGAAGAGTGATTAGAGATGTTTGTATTTGGAGTCCCATCAGTTCAACATAATCCATTTTTTAATCACTCTTTTCATTTACCAGGAGCTTGTGAAAAGTGTATGTGAACAATTTTATACTGAAAAAAATGCTGTAATTCTAAGTTTAGTAAATGCCAGCAAGGAGAGAGATTTAAGCTGAGTTGAAACAAACAACTTAGGCCAAGCACCAACCGTACAATGCAGTGTGTGTGTTGGGGACATTATGACAAAACAGGGTTCTCACCCTTTCCTTGCGGAGGTCAGCTTGGAAATATAAAACACACGTGGGCAGGGAGCGTCCGCTCAGAGCCAAAGCTCATCATCCATGCACTCTGCCAACAGAGTCACACAGGGTGACAGAGCTGAGGTGAGTAACTTCTAGAGATCCCTTTTTTCTCCATTAAGTTTAGAAGGAGCCCATATAACTAGCTTGGCATAGATACTTTAACTTCGGACAATTAAATGTGAATGAGATCAATACAAACCAAAACTAAGTTACCTCTTAATGGATAGAAATCATCATTTTAAAAGTCATGAGGCCAGAGGCAACCCAAGGAGGCTGACAATGGGCATCTGACTGTGAAGATCAGTGTGTTTCCATGAAGCACTAAATAAACAAGACGAGATGGGAGAGGAGGCCTGCATTCTTTAGAAGGACAAGCACAAAAAATAAACTCATGGTTTTAAAAAAGAAAAAAAAAAAATCCAAACAAAACAAAGACTAGAAAACAAAGCAGGCTGTCTTCAAAAGTAAACTTGAATCACCAAATGTGTTTAATGTAAAGAACCCAGCATGTGGCTGCTTCAGAAATATATATTAAGGAAAAAGTCTTGTGTCTGGAATACATTTCCAAACCATTTTATTTCCTTTTAATAAGAGAACACAGAATATAGAGGGGAGGAAAGGGGTACATGACTCTGACACCAGAAGTCTGTCCTTTCTCAACTGTGCAAAAAAGATTTACGAGATGCAAACATCTTAGAGAGTAGTCCTAGCAGAGGAAAGGACTTGCAGTCCCTTTGAAGACCTGTAACTCTTTCGCTCATCACAGAGGGTGCTTCTGGTGAGGACACGCCTAGCAGTCACCAGAGGTAAGTAGTTTACAAGTAAGAGGGGGTTACCAAATCTAGAACCAAACCATGAAACTGTTCTTGAGAAGCACAGAAAATCTCTACGGGTTTCACACAAGTGCTGATGAATGGCATACCCATGTCCCTTACCTTGGGCAGTAACACTGGCAATACCATTCTCTCCACGTCAGGAGAGATTTGCACCAGAGTAAATGCTGCAGCCTTAAGAGAGCTTTGGAAAGTTAGTTGTTGCTGCTTGCACACCATGCAGCAGCCAAAATCAACATTTTCCAAACAACTCAAAGGGCAGTCATCAACAGAATATGTCTTCTGCTAATCTATCTTACCTGTAATGGAATGTGCTATGCATTTTATGGAGTTCTGCCTTGCTCCTAGCAACCTTTAATTTGTCATTCTTCATGCCGGTGTCTTATGCACTGCAGATTATTTTTCCGTGCAATAACTTAGGCTTTCTTTCTACAGAAATTTCTGCTTGAATACCAGAGAATTGCACATAACTAATTGATTTGGTTGTCAACGAATGCCAGTTTTAATGTAAGATAAAAATAATCTGCTCTCTGGTCAAAGCATTTCAACATTTTTGTGAAAAATATTGGTGTAGGAGTTCCCAAATAATATAAATATAAGTTGGTTAGTAAAATGTTATCAGCCAGAGTGTATTCTGTGAGCTGTCTGGAAATATACTTCTGTTCAGGTCAAATTGAAATACACTACTACACATTTTACAAACCACATTTTTCATCACAATTTCTAAAAAAAAAAAAAAAAAAAAAAAAAAAGTATTATTTGTTTCCCTGCACAGATATAATGAGCCTTTCTTTTGCATATTGGTATTTTACCTGATATTTTAGGGAAGTGGGGGATTTAGCAGTCAGTCTTAACCACTAAATGTTGGAGTAGGCATGTAGAATGGAAATAACATTTGTACATTTGTTTTCACATAATTTCTTTCAAGATGTACCCTCTGTCATATACTGTTGGAGAACAACACGTACAGTGGTCTTCCAAGACAACTGCTCAGGTTCCAAGAATATTGCTTATTTTCTTTGGTAGTGTGTAGGCATCAGGCTTTTCAGAAAGCAACTGCATTGAACCAAGCTGCAATCAACGGGCTGGAGAGTATCTGGAAAAAAAGTGGGGCTTCAGGCATATGATCTTATGATCAATACTGGTTTGCAAAACTTTGTTCTTTACACCAAAATGCTTTATCTCCATGACTGATAGATGCAGGTGATTGATAAAAAATAGGTTTCCTGGGGAATCTTGAGTTCCTTTTTCCCTTTCAAAAAGACTGCTTTGAAGTGAGCAGTAGTGAGTTGTTCTGAGTGTTCGGGTATTTGGTAAAGTGCAGGAACTGTTCTGCTCATTGCCATAATGGTTGTGTTTTAAGCTTCTCCTCATTCAGAATCAGTGAAATATGTTGTAAATTATTTGTAAAGCTAAAGAGTTACAAGTTTATATTAATGAAGGATGTGGCACAACAGTGTAAGAAACTTTAACATGTAGTTTTAACATTAGATTCTGTATTTCATTTATCTTACTCACTGGACTCAAGTCTAGCATTCTTCAATGGTTTTAAGGGCAAATTAGTCTGTTCTGTGACCCATTAGATACTACATCTTATATTTTGTCAGCATTCATAATTGTACAGTTCAAAATGTTGGCATATACTCCCTACTGTTAATTTTAATATACTGTCTTCCATTTCTGGGGTTTTTTAGTAGACTTGTGGGTCTTGTTACAAGTCCTGAGCATACTGAACCTCTCTCAACAATTCTCCCTAATGTTTTCTGTAAGTTTTCTATATCTGCAACCAAAATGCTTAAGTTGGGTCAGTTCAAGAGAATCTGTGGGCTGACCTACCTGCACACGTCCTTTCCAGCAGAGTGTTTTCTGTTTCTCTTTCTAAATTCATATGTTGATATATAGCATAAATATGTATATCAAATATTACAGATGAGTGGTGCATCAGAAATAATTTCCTTACCTTGTGATAAAAAAGTTAACATTTCACAAATGTGAGGTCCTATATTAATTTCACAATTACTGTTAAGACTTCTATTGTGTTATTACCTGAGAACATTCCAGTACATTTTTACAGCATACCAGTTGCACTGGAGAAATAAAAAATAATTATTCTAACACCATAAATTGGAAACTGGAGGAAACATAACTCATATTATTCAGATAAATCATATTTTAAATAATAGACGGTCAGCCAAAAGATTGTATGAGCAACTTTTATATTATGTTACTTTGGGGGTAAAAAATGATGAGAAAGCATTAGAGAACTCAGCCTACATAACATTTTTTTCAACAGTTTTACAGGTATAAATGAAAATGTCAAGTGCTTCTAATAGGTTAGTTTATGGGACTGTGATGAGTATTTATAGAGATTGGTCTGGATGCTTTTCCATTAGGAACAGTACCATACAGTTTTTGGCTCATGCTTGAAAGAAGTTATAAACCAAAGGGGGTTCCTCATTCCTCAGCATTTGACATATTCTGATTGCAAAACATTTGGGGTTTTACACGATTTATTGTAAATAATCTCTACTGTAATGTTCACAGCACAATAATTCACAACCCTGAGGCAAGAGAGTTCTGCAGAAATGACATTATACAGAAGATAACTTTTCAGAATTTACCATTTGCACATCATGTTCAGAATCTATAACACATGTAAAGAGGTCAAATCCTCATTTTTCAAATATTTTTTCTATCATTTTGTTGTATTTTATTAAAAATAGTTACAGCCAGCCTAATAGCTTGACTGATACCTCAATATGTTACCATCTCGCATAGAGGTATAAATTGAAAGTGGGGAAACAAGTCAGGTTCTTGGATATAAAATGCCTAGTACTGAGGGCTGTGTACTGAGAACAGGCTTCTTACACTTAACAGCAGATGAGACAAAAGGAAAAGCTAATACAAAGAAAGATTATATGCCACCAAAATTATGTTGTTAAAATGACATATTCTCTTATAAAAGAAAAATCAGTTCGCATTTACTAACCTTTATGTCAAATCTGGAGTCAGCAATTTTTCCTTGCATTAGCATGTTTTCACCTGTCTTTCTTCGCTGTTCCCTTTGAAGGTGAAATTATGATAAATCATTGTTATTAATATTTCTAATGACAAAAAGAGCATTCTGTATGACTGAATAATTGGAGCTAGAATCTGAACAGTTGGGTCCTGTTCCCAGGTTTACGACCAGCTCAGGGTATAAAGCAGAATATGCACACTTAATTAAAAGACTTCTTGTTCTTTTCCCAACCTTTTCCACTCAAACCCTATGTCTGGAATTTAAAAAAGCTGTTAAAGGAACTTAGATTCCTAAGTGCAAATCCATATAACTAGTCAGTAAAATCTGTAATAAGATGACCATTCTATATAAGGGGAGGAGGAGGTCTCTATGAGAGGCAAGCAACTCCTAAAGAGTTGTAGATCTTAAATGTAACCCTTTAAAGCTCTTGTAGCTCTAAGGCAGAGGAGTACTCAGAAGAGAAAATAATCAGACACAGGACAGAAGCTGTGGTCCTCAGGAAGGGCCACTGCTGTGGTAGAATACCCAAAAATGAACTGTCCCTTTGAAACCCTGTGGTTTCTGTAGGCTTATAACAGAGATTTTTGTATGACTCAGCTTCCTCCCACTTGCTCCATGTTTTATAAGTTGTCATCCTCTGGAAGGTGTTGCAAGGGAAGTATGTCTAGTTTCAGCCTAGTCTGTAGGGAAGGTCCAGACTTCCCAGGAGTAAATTGGGTATCCCCGTTCAAGGTTACAGGTATGCTGACCCAACACTGCCTGAACAAGAAAGCCAAGGACAATGACCTAGCACACTCCCTTTAAAAGAGGCTGAAAACATCTGTGTCACACAATGTGGTCTGCCTGGATCACTGCATCTCCAAAGAAGGAACATGGGACAACAGAGGAAAACAAAGCTGCACTTGGGGAAATAACAAATTCAGCATGGTCGGGCTGCAGCAATTTATACTCAGAAGTCCTAGGACCAGAGCTCACAAGATCATTACAGGCAAAGACCAGTGTTATCAAACAATAGGTGTTCGTAATTACCAACATCCTGATCAACATCAGCTTACCAACATTGTTGAATATGGCTGTAAAACAAGAAATCTCCAGTTTTCTTTCAAATGAACAGTCTTTACAGAGCCTCTTTTATTTGCTAGCTAATGAGACAAATTTCACTTCCTAGAATGATGCTCTGCCTGTTCAAGTATTTCCTCAAAAGCAGCTTCCCTTTATGCCCACCCAGGATTATATTCTCCCTGAGGTTTTACCTTTGTATGTAGTTTAATTCATACCTGGACTTTGCAGTGAGTACTAATACATCTCTTTGTTCTCTAAGACAACTTTCTTCTTTTACATAGCTTGAAGCGCAGGGCTAACAGGTCAGGTCTCTCAGCAGACGAAGGTTCCTCGAGTCATTTTGATAATGTTTAGGTAGTCCAGGGGTAGCAGTGAAATCACACCTCAATGATTCCTTCTCTAAAACTGGGAAAGAGCTATCACACAAAACTCAAGTACATGCACTTTTCTGTATAACACAGGGGGAGGAATTCTTGCATCCTCCCAGCAAGAACAAAATACACTTGTGGGATCTAAAGCTTTAAGTGTTGCATTTAAATCTGTATTTCATAAAAATAAACAGCCGACTTTACAGAAACTTTGGAATACCAGATGCATAGTGGTTCCACTTATTACAACCAGAAACATAATTCCCAAGGGAAAAAAAAAATAATAATTAAAAAAAAAAAAAAAAAAAAAAAAAAAAAAAAAAAAAAAACAAAACAAAACACACAAACCCTTTCAATGCAGATCCAGGTTGTATCGTGTCCATGGCATCTGACTGGCTTGGTGTTCTCATGATAGGTGTTCTGCAGAACCCTAACAGTTATCCTCTTTAAGTGAGCTACAAAATTAGAAAAAGAACTCCAAAAACTGAGTAAATTGTAAGCACTTCGGGGCTGAACATGCAGACAGCTAAAGATAATTCTCTTCAAGGTGTGAGTTACAAGGGGTCTCTTCCTCCCAAGGGATTAAGCCTAACCCTAAATAATGGCACTCAAGAGTGTTAACACTGATTATTCAAATTCTGCTCATCTCAGCCTGTGAGACAGGAAAGGTGTGGGGAACTGCTGAAGAAAGGGAAACACTGAGGAAATGTGTTAGGAGATGGACAAGAGAGTAACACAGAGAATAAACAATGCTCCCAAAATCTAAATTGTGAGCACACGCTAAATCCCAGAAAAGGTGCCTGAATAATTGTGGTGTCTCTTTATTTGATTCCTGGGAAAAGGTGTTACTATGTTTCATCTTTTTATATAATTTTCTGGTAACAACAGTGGGAAATTCTCTTTGGATTGAAGTGGGCCAAAGTCTTGAATACAAATCCCTGCCCACAGGCTGTAATTAGAAATGGAAATTAGCCACCTTCAAGGGATGGCCTAACCTCCTTGAGTTGTAGTGAGTAACTAGGTATCGTTGTACCAGCTGCTGAAGAGCTCACTTACAGAAAGCTAGGTGCAGGTACCGAAGGATAAAGCAGGGATCCAAACCCTGAAAAAAATAGCACCACTAAAATAATGAAGGTTTTGGGTGACACTTTTCAAAGCATGCAGCAGGAGATGAACAGATGGAGCCTGTGTGCATTTCCAGGGTTGTGTTTTGAACTTTTTGCTTAGAAGGCCTAGGGGTAAAATTAACACTTAATAAATATGAAGTTTTCAAATATTTATTGCTTTGAAAGAAATTGCTCCCAAATAAAAGGAAGAGTTGACACCAGTCAAAATAATCCCAGAGAAACATCTTTGTCCAATTCTCAGGAAACCTTGCCATTTTTCTTACCCTGCTCTCCCGTCTTTGCTTGTCATTGCTTATTTGTTTGCATATCTATGCTCATTTATTGTCATCACTTAATAATTCATTTCAAATTAACAATTCTCCATCATTACAAAACATGCAGCATCCCTCCTCAGATCAGCTGTGCGGGCTCAGATGAACTGCACAGTGACAAACACCACATATACTCAGCATTTTTTGTCTAAATTGCCTTGGCACTTTAGGTGAAATTCATCCTGTGTGGCTGTGGCATAAGGAGAGCCAGAAAACCTAAAGGTCAGATTTTTGAATCTTCCTTCTGAGCACCACCAAATGCCCATGTGAAAGGGAGATTGACTTTCATCTCCATCAGCCACTGCAGTGGCAGTTCTGAATGTTCCAAGCAGTCATCAACAATGATCCTTGAAGACAGCAGAAGATTAATGAGAGCTTGACCTCTCTGAATGTCGGGCAGAGAGTTCATTGTCTCTGGACTCCTTTGTCAAATACAAACACGCAATATGCTCCTAATACTATTTAGAACAGAATATTAGGGATCAGTAGGGTAAATCTGAATACCTTCAGCAGTATTACCAGCCATGTAACATTAATCAGTGTTAGTTGGGGTAGAATTTGAGGCATACTGCTACACAGAAAAGCAGCATATAAGCTGTGCCCTGAAAGTAGCCAGCCAGAATGGTGACACAAAAGCACTACTGAGTCAGGAGTCAGCCTGACAAGGCTGCCCTTAACCCTGCATGCACTGGCACTTGTAGGGCACGAGAGGGTCTGAGGTGTACAAGAGCTTTCGGCTGCCTCTCTGTCCTTGCTACTGGCAGGATAAGGGACAACCCACTGCTCCCCATTTGGCCAGGAGAAGCCAGCACGAGGTCTGACAGCTCAAATAGTAACAATGAAAGAGCAATATAGGTCTGTCCCACACCAGCCTGAGATTCAGCTCAAATGTTAAAAGGACAGTGCAAGACATTCATCAAAACACAAATGATGCCTGTAAAAAATTACAGATTTAAATCTAAAATGTTGCAGGCATGTTGACTCTGCATTAACATTGTGATTCTGATGTCATTAAAAAGAATTACATTCAGCACCCCTCCTCAATGTTTAATTATCACAAGCGTTGAAGCAAGGCATGTAACACCACATCCCATAGTACTTAATGGGAAAATAACATTGTTACTGTGCTTATGGCAGTCTACTTCAATTTCATAACATTTTTAAATCAGCAAGGAGGAGGAACATAAAAAGAACTGAATGATGCTGTCAGACTTAAATGGATGCTTGCAGTTACATTGGCAAGAGCGGAATACCCGAACACAGTGCAGATTGCTTCTTTATAAATCTGCACAGCAATAATGCTGGAGAATGTCTTGTGGAAAGGATACTTAGACAGGTCAGCTTTTTAGTCCTTGATTAAAAAAAAAATAATGATCATTTCACTACAATTTTCATAGTGGCAAAACCACATTCATGCTGTGTCTTTGTGGATCTATGTAAAACAGGCTTGACCCCTGAAGTCACTTTTTAATAATTAACTCTCGCTAAGTTCATTAAACACTAATTGAAGCTACAGAAGAAAAAATTGTGAAGTATATGCAGACAGACAGAAACACCAAATGTGATTAAAGATACTGACTGTGGTATATATGTGCATTACAGTACACATATTATATAGATTTCAAACTCAATTCCATCAAGATTTTTAACTCTCTTTTACCATGGTAGATTCTACCAGGTTCAATGCTCCCAAAAGTTTTATTTATAAAGAGCTGCAATCTAAATGTCATGGACATCCGAACCAATAATCTTTGGAAATATCTAGAGAAGTAGACTCCAAACTGTACAAGATGCAACCCCTGAAATATCTTTCAGTCTTTGAAATTAAATAAAAAAATGAAGAAAGAGAATCAACAGTCTTGAGAATTCACATTTTCAAATTGAATATAATTTTCAAATTTATATAAAAACACTCATTTAAATATATATTTGACAATTTTCAGTGTTCAAAGACAAGTTACTGAAAGTTCATTTTATTCACTCAAGAGTAAAAAAATTAGAGGTTTGTGTTAATCAATAAAAGGAGCATTTCACTACAACTAGGTCAAATAATGTTAACTGAAACATCACTGCTTTCCAGCCTGTTACCCCTCATAACCCAAAACATGTCAAGTTTGCATTCAGACTCCAGCAAAGGTACCACACTTGCTCTTCCTACTTACTCGACCCATGGACTTCTCCCACCCACCACCAAAACTTGGAAACTGCTTCCCTGAGTGGCACAATGCTCAGAGAGCATTTCTTCAGACAGACAGAAAAGGACTGAGAGTCTGAGTCTGGGTCTCAGGAGACCAATCCTGCCACAGCCTGCTACGTGACTTAGGGCAAATCAATCAACCCCCCTGCCACAGCATTAGCATTAGCAGTAATGAGCTTTGCTACTATGGTAGAATGTAAAGGCTCCCAATCTGAGATTCCTGAGCCCAGGTGTTTCCTTTCCAGTAAGATGTCTGCAGAAGAGATGGGTTCAGAGCCTTGTTACTCAGGCTTGGCATGAGTCCAACAAGCCCAATGAAGTTGAGGATCTAGCCGGTATTTGGTAGTCAGTGGTTTACAGAGTGAGGTTCCAGTTTCGTTAGGCTCCTCTAAAGATTACTGTAACACAAACAATGTAGAATGAAAGAACGAAAAGAGCCTGTGGTATTCTAACCTTTTAAAAAATTCACATCAGTTGGAAAGGGCTTCTACTCTGCTCTTTGATCCTGCTTCCACAAACCTTGTTACTTTTTTCCTTGTTTATTTTCAGTGTTCTAATTCTAGGGGTATTATAAGAAAGGAAAAGGCAGGAAAAAATTAATGGAGCTGAGAAAAACTAGAGGAAAGTAAGATGCCCCATCAGTTGTGGTGGTCCCAGAGGTTTTATATGTCAAAAGAGCTCTACCTTGGAGTGCTTTAAGATCCTTGATCCAGGAACCTATGCTTCTTGCACCTCAATAGGCACAAGATCTGGATTTGTATCAGCTCTTGCTCTCACACAGTTTTCAGGCTGCTGAGGTGATTCTTATGTGTTCCAGTTATAAGCACAGCACACACTGGAGCGTGAGTTTGGTGTTCTTTGGGAACCACCGCTGCATGGCAACTCTGTACACTTGAAAATACACTCTCCTGTTCAAGAAAGGAAAGATTATTAACTAGTATCTGTTTTCAGGCAACCGGAGACACTGAGTGCATGCTTTGACAAAAACTTAAGTCACTTAAATTATACCTACACAGATTGCTAGGTCACCCCCACACCTTTTCCACTAAAACAAATTATAAGCGCAATCTTTACAGTTTCCCCAGCTGTCAAAAGGACAGTTCTGCTGAAGTAGGAGGGGAGTTCTCATGCAAGGAAGAGCTGGGACACGCCAGTGCTCCTGGGAATGCACTCGGAAATCTCAGGTGGATCCAAGTCTTGCATGCAGGGAACAGACAAGTGCTTTTCTCTCAAGCCACCACAGCTAGAGACAAGCCCAGGAAGGTCCAAAGGTACATGGCAAAGTACACTCAAGGGTCCCCCCAAGTTTTCATACATTATGCACAATTCTGTAGTAATGAGAATGCAGAATTACTATTGGAAATACTGTGGTATTGAGAAAATAATTTCTCATTTTCATAAGTAAATTGGGTCAGTCATTTTCCCATCAAAGGTAATGCATATCTTAAGAAATAAAGACACCACTGATCTGAAATTTGAGAGAACAAAATTATGTCCAAATCACGCTATTTTTCCTTTTGTCAAGTTTTACATTATTTAAGTTGGTAAACAACCAAACTTTTCTTAGTTTAAAAAAATGCCTACTTCTGGATTTAGATTTGGCATGTCACATTCAGTCAGTGAAACTGCTGCTAATAACAGCTAGTCTCTCATTATTTAAATAAAAGAGTTTCACCATAGTTCACAATAATAGAATAATAAAAGAAAAAAATGTAAAAGTGAGATGCAGATATTCCTTGGAGGTTATACATGCAAATTGCCCTGAATCTGAACAACACTTCAACAAGAAAAGCAATATTTTGGGACAAGAGTTCTGCTTTTGTAATGAGCCTGTAAAATTCATTCCACTGAAATAGCTACAGGTATATTATACCCCATGAACTATTACAAAATTAAACTTCATAAGCAATATGCCAGTGCTTTGTGTGATGCATTTGCTAAAAGAATCATTCAATTTATCATGTTTTCCTGAAGCGTTATGAGACAAGATCTTTGAATAAAACTCATTTCATTAGGCTACCTTGTTACATTGGGAGATAAGATCTACACTTGACTAAAGACATCATTCCATCATGCCCATAATCACCCTACCTGGAGAAGTAAACATTCAGGACCTTAGAAAAATGGCATTGCACTGCCTCACTAATGGTACTGAAGGAATACATTAAAAAAAAAGGTCCAGATGGACATGGTAAAAAATTATCTGAAAGCAAATTCAAGTACACAAAAAACTATTCTGCATGTACTGGGGCAAGTTGTTTAGGCCAGGCATTCACCCTAGCCTGGGCAAATAGCATACAGCAGTGCAAAATGGGTGAAAACCAGATCAAGGGGCACTTACTGCGTGGTGCCTGCCTTGTTTTCCCATGCCAGTTTAAAAAGGATCAAAGCCACCCAGTCCTCACTAGGAGGATCCTGCTAGACTACTTACATTGACCCTTGTATTTGCATAGCTAATTTCATTAAATACTCCTGAAGGAGATCTGAGTTCTAGTCCAAGCTGTGGCACAAATTTCCTTTGTGGCTTTGGGTTTAATTTTAAGTGCTTCAGTTTCTCAGCCTATTCAGAGGAAACAGAACTGTTAATATGTACCTTGAAAGTAGGTGCTGTGGTGATATTTTTGGTCATTTGATGCATTTAGATACCTGGAAACAAATAATTCAGAGGTTACAGAATTTGAAGTCTGATGCATTTTTTCCATTTTTCCTTTGATAAAGTATCATGAGGCTCTACACTAAATATCTCCCTGCCTGTGTTATGTGGATGAAAGGTAGCTCCAGTGATATCAACACATTCAAAGCCAAGGCAGAAGCAGAGCTCTGGCTTAACAAACTATATTTCCTGTTTCATATGTAAAGGTCCTGTGTCAGCCTCATGTCAGCTCTCATGGTGTACAATACAGAAAACTTCATTTCCAAAATTTCCCTTGGGAAAGTCAACATCCCAAAGACCTCTAATTAAATACGGGACAAGACCTATGTGCAAAGCCAAGGTGTTTCCAGACAGAATATTTGGTTCCCATGTGCCAGGACTCACACTGATGGCCACCCAATAGTTTGGTGAGAAATCTGGAAATCTCTTTTTATTTTCCTGGCTTACTTTTAAGCCAGATAAATTCCTTAGTCAAGCTTGCTGTACAGCTGCATGACTGTTCTGGGCAACCCTAAATGGAGAAGACAAAAACACATTATTGGGAAGAAAACTGCAAATGGTTTTATATGGTATTGTGAAAACTTATTCTGTTAAAATCTTAAATAGGATTCTAGGTGGATAGTTAAATATGTTCAGAGAGATTTCTTCCATTGCTATTTCACATCCCCTGTAAGGGAATTTTTTTCTATCAAAAAATTATTTCTGGATAAAAAACAGTACTATTTTAATTTCCATCAAACTTCTTTCCTCTTGCAGTGAAAACAGGTACATTTTTTTATATATATATTACTTTTTTTGCCTTTCCACGTTTATGGGTTTTTTTCATGTTCTTCCCCTCTTCCTCCTTTATGTCTCTTCCATTTTGACATCAGGAGACAAAAAAATGGAAAAGAAGAAGTATCCTCCTTTTTATCAGTAAAAAATATTGTATGGGATACTACTTCTAATGAACATAATGCTAGTTTCCTGCTGAAAATAGGCAATTTTTGCCTATTCTTGTGTATTGGTAAATGATTTTAAAAAAAAAAAAAAAAAACACTCTGATCAGCTATTCCTGATACTTAGCTGCAGAGCACCTTCATACCCTTGTAAGGTTATTACCCAGCAAAACAATCCATTTAACCCACAGAAGCTGTGGATGTAACCACAGATCTAATTTTTTTTTTGTCTTTGCTTTCTACATAATCCTCACACACTCTTGCTCCAGACTGAAGAGAACCTAGCAGCAAAGTTTCTCCCTTACAGTGAGTGTAAGAATAAGTTTCAATTCTCATAATAATATGTGCATTTAATCCTCATCGTTACTCATCCTGGTATTCATTATATGGATTTTTGATTCAATAGTGTATATGTCAGCCTGTGTAAGAATCTGTCCTGGAAATTTTAAATTGACTCCTATTTCAAAATAGCCAGCAAGAAGTGAGCTGCTTTTTTTTCTTTTTTTTTTTTTTTGAAGTCCTTGTTTGATGAGGTGCCTGAAGGAAATGCATTCCCTCTGTCCCAGCTAAGCCATAAGAATCCAGGGAGAAGCAAAGGGTGAAAAAGCAAGTGAGCAAACCCCTTCAGAGAGCTGCATGCTTTGCTGATGGTAGAATTTGAACACAGAACAAAGAAAGGGCTCAGAGACAGAGAGTTTCCATTTATCCAGGTCAGCACTGTGTCCGGGCGCTATTAGAGGCACTTTGTCAACACTGTGCATTGTTTGATGAAGAAATTATATTTTTACTATAAATGTGGTTCAGCACTTTGCTGTGGGTTTCTGATAGGGATTTCATCAGGATGACCACTGTTACGTAAGGCACACATTCAGCTGAAAGGCAGAAGTATGATCTTTTATGGTAGGAACCAAAGCAAGGCAAATACCTAAAAAGCCCAAGTAAAAAAAAACAGCTAGCTTACAAAGCACTTGATTTGTTAGGAGGGGAATATCACATCTTGACAAATGTCCTTAAACCCATCTTCAGGTGCCACCTCAGATGGCCACTTCTAAAACTATGAGGACAGGGATAATACCTTAACATTCACTGTTGCCTTTTCGGCAGCAGGCAGGTCAGACAGACACATTTTAAAGATCCAAGATCCTGTCTTAGGAAAGGAAAGAAAACATAAACACACTGTCAGAAAGAGACTGAATATTAAATGGGACCAGAACATGAAGAAAAACAATGAGAAAGGTGGCAAGAAATATAACCTCATGAAAATGCTTTCCAGCCTTTTACAAATTACAATGCCTGAAACACTTTTCAGTGGTGCTGCACATCCTTGCATGACAAATTCAGCATTATTACCAATAGGTTTGATTTTCTTAGTTACTTTCTGCGATTCTCTTAGAAGCAGTCCATTGACCCTCAGGGTCCACTGGTAACCACTGTGATAGTATAATTATGATTTACTAAGTACGAAGGGACAAATTTTCAAAGACCAGGGCTGGAATTTCACTTTGTAAATGGAAGTAATAATATTCAAAGTAACACAATTATATCCAAACGTGGCATGCTTAGAAAATGTAGGGACACATAATTTCCTAATCATTTACTATAAATGTCTTTATCAGGAGCAAGATCCTCCTACAAAGAATTCTCCTTTTACTCTCATACCGAACTCTGCCTGTCTTGTATTCAGCAGCATTGTATATATACTTTTAAGTTAAGAAACAGCCATATGATATGAGGCCATATCCTCAGCTGGAGTAAATCAGCTCTACTGAAGCAACAAAGTTGTGCTGATGTACACCAGCTGAAGTTCTGGCCAATTTTTCAAAATAACAAGTGCTTTGAAGTGACCAGAGCTAGAGCTTCTTAACAACCTGATACAGCAGATGAATGTAAATCTCACAAGTCATTTCAAGTTCCCGATCTCCCATTTCTATTGAAAATAGAGCCATCAAAAAAGTGATGTATTGCATCTCATTTTTATTGTCCATGAGGAGGGTGCAGGTGAAAGGAAGCAAAGGGCAGCAAGGGCGTGGGGCTACAGTCTGTTTCTGAAACTGCCAAGACAACAAAACTATAGGTGTCAGCTTCCCTCCAGTTCATGCCGTGGCACAAGCCACCCAATCCAGGTGAAGGTCACGTCTCTATCACTTGGCACTTCAGAGTCATTTACATTTATATGTGATTGTTTTTTGAGTGTGCATGTGTTCAGAGGAGCTGGATGGCTTGGGAATTGGTAATAGGATATCAGAGCCTGTCACCAAAAGGCCACCAGTTCAAAACCAGAGCAGTTGTTGGAGCAGCCAAAAGGTGCTAAGTTTCTGCTAGCTGTTCTGCAGCTTAGATGAAATTAGTTGATGATTTCAGCCTGGACACATGTCCCTATCACAAAATAGCTCTGTTGCTGCAGCTGTAATAATGGACATCTTGTGGATATTGTCAACAGAAAGGTCAAGGACTGGTGGTGTGAGTGTGCAGATGACCTCTTCCTCTCACCCCAAACAGTTAGTTTTCTAGCAGCCTAAGAGACATGCTGCTGGAGCAATGAGAGAAATGTCACCCAGCTGCTGCCCCTGCTAGCAGGCTTCTGGAGGTTGAAGCATGACATCAGACCTGTGGATGTTAAACCTCATGCCTTTCAGAATCATTTTAAAAGCCTGAATGAAGTGCTGTGATGACAGTAATAAATAAACATGCAGAGAGACCTATAACAGGCTTCGAAAAAAGCATTTGCAAAACATGTGGCTCGGTACACCTCTCTTACTAAATTTTGCTGACAATGCCAGCAGGTGCCTGGTGGCAGAATTACTGATTTGTATTTTTTTTTTCCTTAGCATCTATTTTACTGACTGTTCAGAGGTTTTTTTCCTCGCTCTATAGGATTTATGCCCTTCACTAAGCACCTGCTTTCCACATAGAAAATGAATGATTTGGGTTTGTCTGCCTTACAGCAGGATGAAGAAAAGGATGGAAGTCCAACACACCTATTTAACTACCAAGAATCCCAGAGTAACAGAAAGCCATAATTAGGCTCCTTGACCTCAGCAACACAAATTAAAGGGTAAAGCTTCCCTCTGTGCTGCAGAAACAGACTGAGCCAAAGTCATCTTGCACTGAGCAGCATCAGCAGAAGCTGATGTCAAGGTTTCATTACCCTCCTCTTCTTCCAAGACAGCATAGGCTCAGCTGGGAACAAGCTCACCTGCACCTGCTTATGGATGACAATGCACACATTATTCACAGAAGGCATATGCATATCCCTAATTTTATCCTTAAACTAAATCAGATAGGTAGGCTAGAGAGACAGCCATCTAGCCATGGCAGCACAGAGTTCAAAGCTGGGTAGCTCATGAAGTATATGACCCACCACTAATTGTGATTGTTGTTAAAGCCAGCTCCAAATTTCCTGTTCCTCTGGATCTGCAGTTACTGGTGCATAAACTGAGTAGCAAAAAAGCCAATAAGGATCTGTCTGTAGGAGTTCCAGACTGAAAGTGCACCTCTCTAGACTGAAGTGCACCTTTACTTGTAGAGGTGAGGCTTTAAACTACTGAGGTACTGAAAGGGGATTGAAGCCCTTCCTTCCTCGCACCTCAAGAGGGCTTGGACACAAGTCAGAGCTTTGTATCTGGTCTTGTTTCAAGTAAACAGCCAGAGTTTCCTGAAATCTCAAGAATATCCTTCCTGTGACCACAACTGACCACCTCAGCTCTACCACACTTCGGGTCTCGGAGCAAGTAAAAAGATGAAAGTACCTTTCTTGTTACTGCCTTGGGAAATTTCTACATCTTTATTCTTCTTCGGTGGTTGTTTGTACACCTGCACAGATGACCAAACACTTCAGATGTATCAAAAACAACGAAAAACTGAAACAGATGTACTGTGGCAAAGCAGGTGGGTACAGTTATTAACCAAATCTGGTGTCTGGAAGGAGCTGCTAAACACGTTCCCTTCTGAAAACAGAAATTAAAATGGTTCCCTATTTATAGTGACTAGCTGAGTCCAGACTTATACAAAATTAACCAAAAGATATTTAAGAGAGCAAAAGCAGTCACAACAGTAACCACTGGCATGAGCAGCTGGATCCCATTCCCGTTGAAAGTCCCAACATCAAAAATATCTACTTGTTTGCCAAGTTACTCACAGGCAGCTCAGGGGCAGATAGTTAAAGACCAGTTTACTTTCAAGGGGATTTCCTAATCATAGTTTTCTCTTGTTCCTGAAACTGGCATAATTTCTGCAGCTGATACACTGTATTGTGAAGTCAGCTGTTTGTGGTCACTGCATCATTATACAGGCTGCATAAATATCTGAGGGCTATTGTAAATTGCACATTACATCATCTTGTTTCCAACTTGTTTATTGGACAGCTCTCCAAAACGTGTCTGAGGGAGGTTTATTACTGTATATTATATTACAGTAGTATAGACAGACTTAAGCACTATTCAAGCATGGAGCAAGAGAAAGTCCCAGGTCTTAAATTTCACATGCAAGATGGTTAGAGGAGCACTGGATTGGGAGGCAAGGCAGTGGCAGAGACAAGTAAAAGCCCATGGGTTCCTGATACCTACTCAGCATCTTCCCTCCTAAAGCTGTTTCATGCCACTGAGCCTTCTTGTGTCTTTTTCGGCTCTTTATTAGTCTGTGGTTAGTGTAATGCCTAGAAAAGCAGCAAGTGGGATGTGAATAGAAAGCTTTGAAAAAGAGAAACTGCCTTTCTCTTTTCTCGGCAGATGTTCAAATATTTTCCATAGAACAGACAGGTGACTAGCCCACTCCACCACCTTGTCTGGTTTCAACCCAAATGGAGTTGTGTCCACAAGTAGCAAAGCAACACTGTGTATTCCTCCAGCTCACAAGGTCCATTTGCAAATGCTGCCTCACATGTGGGCCTCACCTGTTATGAAATCCTGTAGCACTGTTATGCACAGGTGGGATTTCCTCGCGTATAACCAGGACGCAGCTTGCAAGAGCCTAATGCTGATAGCAAACTGACAATTTAGAACTTGAAAACCATCTTCTTCCTTGCAGTGGGACTGAGGAAGACTATTTGTTCTATATTCTTTTCAAGTGAAAAAATACGTGTTGCACTTGTTGAAGTTGAGCTCATGGCAATAATACTGTACCAAAAATTCCATCTAGCCATGCTCACACGCAGTTAAAGGAAATTGTAACGTTTTTGGCAATGTTTTTTAGAAGATAGGTACAGCATGACAGAGTGAAATGGCCAAGTATCAGCTAAGCTACTCAAGCACAGTCAGCTAGAAGCTGGGAGTGGATTAATTCAGAAGTTATTAGTAATACTATCAGGAATTATCTTTGAATTGGCGTCAGGGTAACAACATCATGCCAATTCTGAAGGAAGAAATCAGTGTACCAGACTTTATATTAAAAAACCCCACTGTTCACAAAATGAAGTTTTCCAGTTCCTTTCACATAAGTGGGCAAGTCACCACCAGAATCTGTTATTCAGGCACTTTAAAAAGGTATAATTTAAAGACTAACAAAGACGAGAATCTAGGGGACATAATCTGAAATTTAGAAAGTACTAAAGGAACTTGGAATACTAAGGGAATAAACACAAGAAGAAACTCAGTAAGGGCCTTAAAACATGTAAAAGTTCTCTGAAAAGAGGATAATCTCTTTCTCATATTTTTTTTGAGAACTTGCAAATTGTGGGCAGAAATAACAGATGGAAACATTCAAGATATCTCTAGGAGTCTCTTTCTAACAGCAGGGACTGTGGAGCACCAGAACAGACTGTTTTTCCAGGCCATGGTGTTAGCATCACTGCAACTTAGATAAACACACACCAGAATGAGACAGAAACCACGGTCCCTTCAGTTCTATGGTTTCCTGGCATCCCACTGCAGGTAATGTATGCCCCCAGTCTTACTCAACTAATTCAGCAAACCTGTGGGTTTGGACGTGGCATACTGCTCCAAATACATTTCTGCAACAGCACAGCCATAACCTACTGTCTCAGACTGTGCTGGGCAGCCAGCTATCTGCTGGGGGTCTTTGAATGAAAAGAGAACTAAAATTCACATCCAAAAGTCTCTGTTTTACAGTAACATTGCATTTAGGAGAAATAGTCTTCAAAGGATCCAGACAAGGTAGATAGTGAGTACAGAAATGTTTTATCCATGATACACTGTGGAAGCAGTCATATTAGTATGGTGGAGATTTTGAAACATTTGAAAGACAGGCACTGAATCTTTAAGACCTGGCTACTTCTAATGCGGAAACAAGAGTCTGAATTGGTTAATTAAATAGTGATTCATAAAAATTGATTTCTGGGATTTAAATTGGATCAGGTGTAGATGATACTGAATTGTTTATTGTTTGTTACTAGATGGTAAGCATTTTGAAGGCTGGAATAAAAGACTTTCTGTCATTCTAGTATTCACTAGCATTATCATACATTAAAAAAAAAAAAAAAAAAAAAACCAAAAAAAAAAAAAAAACCAAAAATAACCCAAAAAAACCCAACCTTCTCCAGTGTGAATGAAGAAATATGCCATACAGCATGGTACTGCTGTTATGAAAAAGAATCCTTAAATATTAAAATGGACTTCCACACGTGGTCTCACTTCTGGACAAGAAGCAGCCAGCTGATATCAATGTTTGCAGTTTACTCACAAAAGAAATAGGAAGTTCCTTGAGGTACTCCTGCAGAGAAGTGACTAACAGGCACGGCAGAGCCTCCTGAGATAAAAAGAAACCAACCCAAACTTTCATATGCAAAACTAATCCAAAATAAACTGTTCTCTAAGGCTTATAAATATTTAACTTTTCCTCTTTAAAATATTGCTTAGACTTGGTGATGGCAGGGACCTGAGATTCCTTCTAGATTTGCTAGTTTTGCATCCTACCTTTCTTATATTCCTTTTTAATTTTTCTTTCTGACTTTTCTGCATGCAACATCCACCAGACTTAGGAGAAATAGAATGTCCACAACAAATTGGCTAATGTTTTCAGGACTTGCAACTTGATCAAAAGCATAACAAAAATTTTTCACAGCTAATATATACCCTAAAAATCTGTAAGTATTTTGAGTCACTACTCAAATGTTTGAATTACTGTATGGTTACCTGAGATTGGAGGGGGCTGTGCTAGGTGAATGGTGAATTTATTTAACACTATGGTTGTTTCTGTGAACAATAGTTCATTTGAACAAACCAAACAGAACCTACAAGAAGATGAGATTTGCTCATCATGCACCCAAATGCCTTTCTTCGTGGGACAATACATGCTATTTTTCGATGGTCAATTCCATGAAAATAAATACATTTTATGATCCATGAGACCAATAAAAACTAACTCAGCTTGAAAGATGAATTTCAGTTTTCAAATAATCCCAGTGAAATGAGTGTGAAATACCTACAGATGAAGAATTATTCATATACATTATTCAGACAATAGTTTCAAATAACCAGCAAATGCGAGAAAACTGCAAGCTATTAACACACAATTCACACGCCAGAAAAGAGGCAGTGTATGAAATAAATTACTCAAGACAAAGAGTTTTACTGCTGTGTTTTTCCAAACGGCACATTACCAGCAGCTCCCTTTCCCAGACTAGATCACTGATGAGATGGTTTAGTAGCACACAACTTACAGAGAAAGTTTGGTCACAGCGGCCTGCAAACTTGAGGTACCAAAACAGAAGTTCTAGAACAGTTTGGTAAAGAGACAAGGAGAGACATGCTGCTCCAGAGGGCCATTCACAGCATCTAGTTGGGGCTCATACTCTGGCCATCTAGAGGAGGCCACAGAAGGAAACATGGGTCTGTGCTACTAATTTAAGACACATATTAAGGGCCTAGAGTAAGATGGTAAATTTCCTTATAATGTCAAGGAGCAGACATTGGAGCAAAGTCAAGAGGGACAACTATCCTATAGATGTGGAGGCAGAGAGAACCAGTCTACAAAGATCAGCAATATGCCACCTGATTTTCAGGCAAGCAATCTGGAGAGAAAGTTACACAAAAGTAGTAACAAAATCCTTCATCTACTAATAGATGGAGATGTAGTGACTAGTAACAGCAACATTTTCCAAACTGATTGATTTTTATATTAGATATTTCCTTCCTAGATCTTCTGATCTTCCATTTTCCATCTGAAGCTTTCTCTAGATTCTCTAAATTGGTATGTGTGCATGTGGAAAAGAAGATCTAGTGAACTACTTGTATGCTATGGTGTGTTCCTCATGGCTCAGATGTACCTTGCTGCTCTGGTCATGACTGGAAAAATGGTGTTGGTAATAATGCAAAGTTCATTGATGACACACCTTCAGTTTATTCCTTCACTATTGTTGGCAAAACTATTATTTGCCTTTGACAAGTTATGATCAGTTAAAGATCATAGGATTCTTTGCTCAAGAAGAGCTGTACTAGTGACAGCATCTTGGCCAGATTTCCTTAACCTTGCCTCACTAAATTTCATCCATGAAATCACTTTAAGAGGTTGTTCTTCCTCACTTCATCTCTTTAAATGGCTTTGGAGATTGCTCTGATCTGCTGCATAAATCCCCACATCCATCCATTTGCTGTTAGGTAATGAGTTACTTCCCCTTCTGTTTCAGTGTCACAACAAATCCAGCATGACAAGACTCGGACAACTCCAGCTCTCTTTCCTCTACAACCCAAGATGATAGGCTTGAGGCTATCTGGCTTCTAGAATTTATGTCTGCTGATGAAGAAATCTCATGGAACAGAGTTTCAGCATGGTCTCTGCACTACCATAATTGATTCTGCACCTCAGTTTCAAACCTCAACTTCGAAACAGACCTTAAACCTGACATGAAAAAATGATTCCAATTTCTCCTCCATGTGCAGGCTGGTTTTTATTTTCCCAAAACCAGTTGCCTCTTCTTTGCAAGTGAGATCTGCAAACACTTCAAGAGGCACCTAAAATTTGCTTGCCAGGTTTAGCTTAGCGAGAAACAGATTGGGCACAAAGAAAAAAATCAACCCTTTATTTTCCAGAAAGGTTTTCTTGCTAAAACTGCCCAGAAAAGTTGGGACACCAACTCCCCACCCCTGCCACACAGATGGGATTATGGCAAAGGAGATGTTCACAGTCACCGGCAGAGAAACACTTTAAGGGCTTTAAAGGCACTCCATGAGCACCAGCTGGAGCTTGCAGCAGAGCAGCTGTTCCAGTATGTGGGAAAGGGGATTGCAGATTAAAACAGACAAGACAGCTTAAGGGAGCATTTGGAGTGAGTTCCCAGTGTAGGCACCCCTTTTCCACTTACAGCTTTTCCTAAGGAGGGAGAGTGGAGCATGCACTTGCTCCAAAGCCCAGGATGCACTAAAAGAAAGCAGGTCAGTGTCTAAAAACTGCCAGCAAGTGCTGCTGCTGTCTTAAGACCCTCACCAGACAGTCATGAGGGAGCACCACATGTGTGTGGCAGACATTGCACCAGACACAGCTGTTGCCAGCTCCTTGCAAGTGGAAGGCCAGTGTCACTCTTCCAGTGCTTAGTAGGGAAGGGATAAAAATGGAAGAAAATTTAAATACTAAATATACACACACACATGCACACATCTTTGAGAGGAAAGGAAGAGTGGGAGCTTACAAGAGGAGCTTGTTTTTCCTCTCTCTCTATTCCTGGAGCAACAGCTTACTGCTGTGGGTTTATGTGCCTCTTAGAGATCAGAAGATGGACACAGCTTGAAAACTCTCTGTGTGACTTTATGAACTGTCCTTCGTATATTCACAGGACTGAACAGTTGCTGACACTGGTTTGTGTTCCCACACCTTGTTTTTGCACCTACACACAGGCAAGGCTTGGGACTAGGAATGGTGGCTTCCTCGAAAGAGGTGGACAGCTGAGCTGAAACACAAAGAAAGCCTGAGTACAGGCTGAATTCCCATGTCCCAAAGGGATTTTCAATTCATCATCTGGACTGGAACCTAGCTTTATAGTTCAGGTTCAGACTCAAAGCCTGGACTGAGGTAAAGAGCTAAGCTCAGCCTGGGTGGGCATGTGCTCACTGCAGTCCTGCCCATCCTCTGGGAGCTTTCAGCAGGAACATGGGCCACTTGAGCAGGAGGTGGGCTTCCTCTCAGCATGCTGGCACCAGCATGCTCGGCATTCTGACTGGCACCAAGATGCATTCCAGCACACTTTCAAGGATATAAAGAAAAACTCCATCCATTGTGAACCTCAGCTGTGCAGACATACACAGCATGTCTGAGCCCACATGAGCATCCTTCATTTCTGTGAATTTTCCATGGACCAGAGAAAGGTACTTACCCCTTCACAACTTTTCCCCTGGTGGTAACACCTCCGATTCACAGAGGTTTTTATTTCCCTTCTCTCTGCTGCCATTTTCTGTCACAGAAAAGCAGGACATGGCCCCGCTTTGTGAGAACTCATTTGTGAGTGTGAAATGCCAGGATCAGCTCTGTGTCTCTCAAGAAGATGGAGTCTGTCATGTTTGCCGCAATGTATGAGGGACACTTCCCACAGCTAAAGCACTTTGACAGAACTTGGTCTAGGATAACTGTCATCAACAGAAAGAAATCTGTTTGATTGGATACCAAACTTTTCATCTGCTTTCATTAACATCACTTTTGTACTGCTTTGGCTCATAATGGCATGCCAGTAGCACTGAGAAGTTCCCATTGTGATAGATACTGTGCAAGCACATGACTTGGATTGCCTGCATTCAGGCCTGAAGTCAGCAATCAAAAACCCAGCATTAACTTCACAGCCCCAAAATTCCTCTCAAAATACCACAATGGTTTATCACACTGTCTTAAAACACCCCAAAAGCACTCAAGAAATTTCTAGGTATTATTGTCGCCCACCTTTCCTATAAAAAGCCAGTGGTTATTTACGGGGAAGGAATCACATTTGGACATATTGCATGGCAGCAGTGCTCAGTCCCCCCGCTCCAAAGGCATCCAGTGTTGGTAATGTTACTCTCTCCATCGCTGCCTGAGTTATTGCTCCATTACCAGCCTGAACCTGGAACACCACTCAGGCTGCAGCAATAACAAGACAGATAGGTCTTTATGAAATCTATACTATTAACACTATTTGTTTTGCCACGAGTTGACAACTTTAGTAAATTGCTCATAATTGGCTATCAAGGAAAAAACACAGCACTGCTCACCATTATTATGGTATTGATTTTCAATAATTGCTTTTTGGGGGGTGGGGGGAGTGCACATGTCACTTTTGTGCCATAAGACAGCCCACAAAGAAACTGGCTGCATGCATCTGCTCTGTGTCTGGAACTTCACTGTGGCATTAAAAAAAAAATCAAGCAATAACATAAAATGTACACCAGGAGAAGATGAAACAAAGATTTATTATTTTTTTTCTCTGGCACTACATTTTAGCATTAAAATAAAAGAATGGAATTACCCATGTAGCTAAACACGATGGTAACCCTGTAGGATATTCATGTTAGTCAAAGGCTGAAATACATTAACATTAAAAAACTCCATAGGGTTATTTTAAATATTCATTAGGAAATTTACAAGCTTTGGTGTAATGGCTGAGGACTCCAGTGTTTTTATAATTGGAAGCCGGGCCAGTGGAAAGTTTGTCAGCCATGGGAAAATAATGTGGCCCAGTTTCTGTTCCTGTGTTAGAGGTTCTTGATTATGCTCTCTAAATATCAATCCCCCTGAACACATCCACAGACACACATACCTGATATTACAGTGCTGTTATGTGAGATCACTCATTATCAGTTCTTCTGCTCATTGTTCCTTTTCTCCCTCCTTTTTTCTTAAATTTGCAGTCATGCCCGTGGCCCAAATGTAGCACTCCTCTCATTTCAGATGAAAGGGACAGCATTGCTGGGAAGAGTGTAAAGACTGTCTAATGTCTCTCAACAGATGATTCTCAAAATTATTCTGAATATTTGCTGACAAGCACAAGCGCTTAACATAAACCCAGGAAAAATGCCAGAAATCTTATTTAGAGATGACTCACTCAAAAGTCAGTTAACATGAGATTACAACCTGACCTAGGAAAGCAAAGGGTATTTCTGACAGATTTATTTTTCTTTTGCTTTTTCTCTCTTTTTTTTTTTTTTTTTTTTAATTTATAATTTTTAAGATATAAACTGGCCAAAAAGTCAGCATTTCTTCGCTTTTGTAGCCTTCTGTTTCTCTGGACACAGGAGAAGTGCCTGAATTCTCTCTTCTTCACTTTCTTGTTCCATAGATGTCAAATGATCACCATGAAAGACTGGGAAAGGAGAGTTCTGAAGATTTACCCCTCCCAGGAGATCTTTGCCCAGATTTGCTATAAAACTCAGCATAATCTTTGATCTTCCAGTGACTTGTAGTCTTCTCTGTTACTTGAAACCGAGCATTATTATTAAGCTTAAGTAGATTGCTTTAAACTTCTAAAATATTTACTCTCCTGCCTCCCAATGGGATGTTAACAATAAAAAATAGCGAGGGCTTCTACATTTGTTTTTACTTTACATAAACGAATTAAGCAGTCTCTACGAGGCTCGTTTAGACCCACAATAATGTAAACTGAAGCAACACAAAAGAGCGCCCACATCCATGTTTACAGAATAGAAATCCTACAGTTTTTGGAGGGAGAGGTTTAGGTAAGGTGCCTAACTCGTCTTTATTCCCTGGACTGTGAACAAACCTGGATAGGCCTCTCTGTTCATAAGGGAAATGTGTGACACTAACAGCTTGGTTGTTTGCTTTTGTGTTTTTTCAAGTGAGTTCAAAGGGACTCACTTGATTTTATCCCTTCCCCCTCCCCCACCCTTCATCTTTCATAACCATTGTTTAATGAATTTTTATTAGAAAAGCATGGCTGCACTTATGAAAAAAGAAAATCTGTCTTTGAAACCAGGAGCAGAGTGTGTTTTCCCTGGCATTAGCCTGTTAGTTTTTAATATCAGGTTTGCACTGAAGTTGACTCCTGGTGCATTTTGGAACCATAAGCCAACAAAGTGAAGCTAATGGGAAAGGAAATAATACAGGAGGAGAGAGCCCCTTTTGAAGTGTGGGCAGGAAATCTGCGCAACCCTCTCTCCTTCTCTTCCTCCTCCTTCTCCTTCTCCTTCTCCTTCTCCTTCTCCTTCTCCTTCTCCTTCTCCTTCTCCTTCTCCTTCTCCTTCTCCTTCTCCTTCTCCTTCTCCTTCTCTCTCCTTAGTCCCTACCCCCATCCCATGCAGTGTCCTCCTCTTTATAAGAAGAGTGTCTTTTTTCTTTTTTTTTTTTAAGGATGGGAGTGAGCAAAAACCCCAGCTTAATATCAGCTTCTCAATTAGCAAGACTTAGAGTAAAAAACAATCCTTCATATAAAAAAAGACAAACAAATCAGTAAACATAAGGAATAAACTAAGAATTCAACTCTGTGGTTTTGGACAAGGTGAAAGATGTTGCCTTCAGTTGAGCTAACCACTGCAATATGCTTCCCCTGAAGCCCCTGAGAATCAAGAGCATGCACAGTAGAAGACACTGGAGCATGTCATGAGAGTCTCAGAGACCTACTTGCACTAATATCATGTAAAAACACCGAGAAGGAATTGGCAGGCAGAAAGTCCTCCAGCTCCTAAATGGCATACTGGTGATGCAAAGCAGATTGCAGTCACAGATTTGGTCACAGCTATTTACTGTAGCTCATTCTTTGCTAGAATCCCTCGTGAAGCTCAGTTGGGTTTCTGTAACTGTCAGAAGTCTGGGGTAATGTTGGTTGTCCCTTCCCTATTTCTCTTGCTTATGGTTTCAGTATTTCCCAGAGAGACAAGAAGTCAGTAGCAATGCCTCTAGTTTAGGATCTGGATGTT
This sequence comes from Hirundo rustica, assembly GCF_015227805.2. Lineage (NCBI taxonomy): Eukaryota > Metazoa > Chordata > Aves > Passeriformes > Hirundinidae > Hirundo > Hirundo rustica. The sequence goes on from NC_053451.1 coordinate 84,671,042, forward strand.
TGCGCACTTCATCTATTGGAAGTTACGTACTTTGTCACAGAGTTTCTGTGGTGCTTTTGATGCCTCAAGTTTCAGCTTTCGTGTTTTTCAGATTCTGTGCTGCCTAGGTGTGCAGTTCTGAGCCTCATATTAAGTGTTAGTAAGCTCTCTTCACAGAGTAGGTAGATAAAATAAATCCTTTTCCTGCTGGAGACCAAGGACAACCATTACAAATTTTCAGGCCCAAAACCATAAACAACAGTGGACTGGAGAAGGAAAACAAGAAGGATGGGACTTGATAATCTGAAGCTGTAATTGAACAATTAATCCCAATATGCAAATGGACCAAAACTTATAAAAGTGTGAGACCTCGTGAATGATTGTTCATTTTGTGACCATTTTGGGTCCATCTTGGGTGTAGCCCTGGCCAGGCTCTTGTCCTGCCTGAGGTGTATCCTCAAAGGCCTTTTAATAAATACCTGCTTTATTCTCTTAGCTCGGTGTAATCTCTCCAGGTCAGCCTTCCCAAAGCATCACTTGGGAAAGTTCAACTATTTAACAGAAATTGAGCTCTAAAACATCTTTGTGATTTTGTTGGTAATGCTGTTGCTTAGAAAGCCATACTCACATATATGGATATATGTGAATATGGCTTCCTATCATATAGTACTGCCTAGGGAGAAAACATGGATGAAAAAAAGCAGACCTTGCTGCACTGGGAATCACCAAAGTATCAAGAGATTTTAAAAAGAGGTAATATGGAAAGTGAAAAATATTTCAGATTTTTAAAATGGAATACAGGAATCACTGAATTTTTTGTCTCTTCTATCCTTCAACTTACATGTTCTGGCAGTGTAAAACTGTATTACAAGAGCAACGGATATGTCTAAGAAGGGGATACAAAGTGTTTTAAATGTGACTTATGCCAACAGAGTTAATAGTCTGGTACAGTTGTCCAAACTGGCATACTAGAACCTGGTTTTGTCAGAAATCCATCATATTATTCCAACACAAACCACCAATAGAGTATTTCCTTGAGCATATTATCTGGGACTGACTCACTTGTAAGTTTTAATGGATGTCACAGCAAAAGCATGGCTGGGACATCACCTGGTCAGTTACTGCATATGCACTTATCACAGGCAGGAAACACACTATGAGTACAATATATTTGTTGGTCACAAGATGCTGGCAACAACTCTTTGCTGCAGTTCCCAGAGGCACCTGGACATAAACTGTAATAAGGGCAGGAAACAGTATTGTGATTAGAAGACAGAGGGTAACTTCCTCCAAATGCCATGGTCTTTCTCAAAACTTGTTTCTTCATAGAACTAACACTACATACTTGCTTATTAGGCTAGGCAAATATCTTCCTCTCCAGCAAGAGAGCATAAGCTGAGAAGAAAACCCCCTGCTAATTCTTATTTGCTGCTTTTACTGATGAAAAGAGAAGGTCAATAGAAAAGGGCATGGCAGACTTGCTGAAATTTTCCTCTACCACTTTTAAGCAGCTTGACAAATTATTAATACCCTGGTCCAGTTACACATTTTTCATCAAGGACTGAACATGCCTGTACAGTACAGGGATAGCAGAAAAGTAGAAAACAGCCCATCCAGAAAGTTTTCTAGGTGTACAAAATGCTGCACACTTTAACTTCCCAAGTGCTTTAACAATCATTCACAAGAAGAAACGTTATTATACAGTGTGCTGTAATTATACATCATTGTATGTGTGGTGTTTTTCACATTCAGGGTGCTGACATAGTATTAATTGTCTTCTGAAGTAAGATCTCTGTGTCAGAGCAAGCTACCCTAAATTCCTGTTAAAGCTGATGAAAAGAAAATGGGCACTTATAAGACCAAATTCATTTCCTCCAAAAGCAGAGGTCATATGAACCACATGCTACAAGTTCTTATTTTTTTCCATCACCTACAGAGAGAGCACTGAGTAGCTCAGATGTAGCTGTCAGGAGAGACAGATGAGGCAGTGATTCCCATTTCTGGGGAACAGATCCAAGCAGGTTTTAGAGGATCGGTGCAGGAAGGACACAAGGTGCTGGGAGACACATGGCCTGAAAGAGTATAGAGTGTCATTGGAGCTGTGACAGCAGAGTTTGATCCAGGCTATAGAGCCTCCATGTGCTCTACCAAATTTATAAAAATTACACATTAAAACTCCTGCTGATTTCCACATGTGTCCTCAGCATCAAACTCAGCTTTAACACACTGAGAGGGTGATCCCTTTTGCCTCTACTGTGGCACTGGCTGAGTTCATAACCTTGGTGGCAGTCCTGTGTGGCACTAATTTGCCCTTCTTGCCTGCAGGAACTGGAACCCAGGGAGTGTGTGCAGGTCTGGAGGGAAGGTGCATCATTTGGATATCATTGTGACACCAGTGACTTACTGAAGTCACTCCTCCAACCAAGAACATCTGAAACACAGGAGGCAGAAAAATCTTACCCTATATCTTGGCAGTTTTGTCCACCATGGTGGGCAGCCACTCCAGCCAGCCCCTGAGCAATAGTAGCCAGCAGAGATTGCTGGCTTCTTGCACAGGAGGCATGAAGACATCAAACTTATCATTAGGGACTAGCTGAGCTTCATTTTGGAGTCATTTGTCCTTCTCATTGACTTTACTCAGAGTCTCCTACTCCCACAAAAAGATAAAAGACATGAAGATGTCTTGACAACCCGGTTTAAAGACCACTGTCCTAACAAGGTCATTCTCTAATGATTTAGTGGGGTTTGGGTTTCATTAGAGAGAAGAATAATGAGCTCAATGCAATCTCCTGTCTTACCCTCCCCCAGTGTATTGGCCAGATTGGAGCCAACAACTGTGACTTCCTATCAGAGGCAGTTGCAGGGTAGCAGCTAAGGAGCTACCAGAGGAGATGGAGACCTTTGACAGAGAGGCTGTGCAGTCCCTGCCTGTGCTGGCTGTGCCTTCCTGGCCCACCTTTGAGAAGGTAGGTAGTGTTTTCACGCCTCATGTAGTAGTTTGTGTGAGTAGTACATAGTTATTTCTGGGTCCAAGGCTGCAGCCACGTGTTCTTGTTAAGATCCTGCTGAATTTAAAGCCTGTTTTCATGTGTTATTAATAACATGGAAGACCACGTGCCGCCATTCAAGGCAGCATGCGCGTTTGGGCACAGAGGCTAAAAGACTTGCGAGGGATGTGAGGGAAACGTGAGCACCCACTAGGGAACAGTGCTCACTGGCATGAGACATTTACCCTCAGGAGGGATGCTGAGAGGTAAGCTGTGCTCAGAACATAGATGTGACTCCCACAAGCTCAGGGAGACAAAGCTGGACCAGTTTTCTGACCACATCACGGAGAGATACAGAGTGTTACATCCCCATGCTAAAGAGCAGTCTGAAATTACCTTATACAATTTCTCCATGCCTTAGTTTCTCTGTGGTATAAAGGAATTAATAGCTGTTCCCACCTCTCCATGATGCACAGTCACCCGCATTTCTGGGGCAGGTGAGCCCTGAAAGTTTTTCAGCTGATAATCTCCAAGTAGTTGATGTAAAGTTAAATATAAGACTGAGGCGGGGTCAGCCTGCCTCTTCTTCTCCACCTTTCAAAGAGAGCTGGTGAAACAAATGGATAAATAAAATTATATCAAATCAAACTGGACCAGAAGGTTACCTTGGCTGAGGCAGCGGCATTCTCTCAAAATACTAGTCCAAAAAACATTCTGTTAAAGAGGTGAGGTAAACCCCATTGTTCCATATTTTTGGCTCCAGGAAGCTGGAGCAACCCTCACCTGATGTAATTTTAAAATGCTTGGCAAATGCACTAAATAAGAGGGGGGCTTCTGCACAAAATGAAAGCTTATACAATCCCTTAGGAAAAGCCAAACTTTAAACATGTGAAAGCTTATGAAAAATTAGATGATGTGAAAAATACTTTAAATCAAAGCAGCAGGTAAAGCTGGAAATAAAGTTATCTTCAGTTAAAATCTCTATGTAGCACATTGATGGTAATGCTTCATTTCCTGCAGACTGTAAGTAAATCAAAGCCTACTTTGGGTTTCCATATCTGTCTAAGATCTCATCTCCAAGAATGTATTATTTTGGCATTTCCCACATTGGAATTACCTCTGGTCCGAATTTGGGTAATAGAGTATGATAACATATTAACAAGTAATAAGCATGAAATTTTTATCCATTTTAAAATGTATTACTGAGAAAAAAAACAAACATGTAAAAAAGCCAGCCAGCATTTCAAAAGCAATCAGCAAAAGAACCAAGAAAACAAAACTTAGGTCACAAGAGAAAAATGAAAGAAAGTATAGCTAATTGGTGGCACTTTTGTTGAAAAAGAATATAAGAAAAGCTTGCATACCTATTCAGGAAAAGTAAAACAGATGTGTGAAGTGTCTGGCTGAGCTATTGTTTTAACTTTGTAATCTAAAATAGCTGACTTGATTTCATTATAACAAGGGATTAGTTTAGCAGACAGTTTGGATTAGCAGCAACATATATAAATAAACATCCTACTCTTAAGTACTCAGCTTATAAAATGCAGGACAACAAGAATCAGAAAAATGCTAGTCTTGAACTTTGAGATTACAGAGCCAAAACACATGCCCATTCCACAGAGACAAGGAATTAGCAAGAGCTTTCATATTGAATAATGTAATACAAGAAATATTTGTGATTATGATTTCACTGAGAAGCAACTCAAGCCCTGCTCTATACCCTAATTGCAGAGGATTAACAAATATTTTACACCTATGCTATTTTAAGAAAAATAAGGATAAGCTCATACCTTGATATTCATATGGGAAGGAACGTGACACGTCAGAAATTAAGGGTTGGGTATTCTGTAAAAAAAAAAAAAAAAAAAAGGCATGTTGCTTCAGCCATAGGAGAGAGGGGAAAAAACTGTCTGCAGTTTGAAAAACCCCTTTCCTAACATGTTTTTCACACAGCAGCAGAGATCCAGAATAACTGGATCTGAGGAGGGAAGATGTCTGTGCTGATAACCAGAAAGAGGATGAGACTGAATACTTCTCCTCCAATGTGTTCAGACAGCTATCCATCAGTCTGAGCAGTCTCAGAGCCTGCACTAACTTTTAAGTTATAAACACTCACAGACATTAGGGGTTTTTAATGGGATTTTGTATAGTCCCTTCCAGCACTGCCAAGCCGGATGTGATTCTAATGTCACAGTGTTTTCTGTAGCAGTCATTTTGCTACCATCTGTTAGAGGTCAACACCAGTATGGGTTCTTTATTGGTTTTAGGCCCCTTAAGCCAGTAAAGGCTTAAGCCTGCTACTGATTCCAGTGCACTTTGACTCCTGCCATCAGGCTGAAGTCCTGGATATATAGAACCACAGAGACCATTCAGCTACAGAAGATGGGCAACATGATCTCATGAGCAGCAACTACCTAAGTTGCTACAGGAGTTCCAGTCCTTTTCTCCAAATTTCTCCGTCCTGTCTACAAAGATAGCCATGCTGGAACAGTCTTCCTTGGGAAAGAATACATCAAGGTGGAAGGCGATATGCTGTTCTACACATCCATGATGAGTACGCTGAATGCAGCAGGAATTAATTACAGCAAGAGATTTAATCTAAATATTAAAATCTATTCTTTTGTTAAAAATGCAGAAGAATTGTAAAAACTTAATAAATAAAAGTCTGTGAAATTAGTTACGTGACATATATCTGTGGAGAATGTCTTAAGAAGGCAGAGCCTGGGCTGTATGTGAGGTTCCTGGGCTTTATGTGAGGTTTTGTTTTTCACAGGGTAACAGTCATCTGAATTAATTCATGTTCGTCAAGAACTGACAAACACAATGACTACTCACCATCAGATGTATGGCAGACAAAGCCTAATGTGTATTAAATCCAGCGAATTTAAAGGACTTCCAATTTAATCCGAGAATCTTTAGCAAGCAATTGCATCTGCCTGAGAACATGTCTAAAAAAAGAATTCATGAGAGAAAGATGTTGCAGATGCAGGAAAGTAAACTACTGAAGATACCAGAGGATGTCAGACATGGAAAATTTATCTCTTTGTGAGATAACTCGCAGGTAAATGCATAAGCTAACAAAGAGAGAGGGCATGACAATCATAGAATCATAGAGACAATTAGGACTTCAAGATCACTGAGTGTAACCTTTGACATGGCACTGTTTGTCAACTGAGTCATAGCACTAAGTGCCACATCCTGTCATTTCTGAAACACCTCCAGTGATGGTGCCTCCATGACTTCTCTGGGCAATCCTTACATCATCTGAATCTGTCTTCACCTGCCTGAAGATTTGTTTTAACTTGTTTAGTCAGATCAGCAGTTATCTGATGATTGGGTGGCTATTACCCATTTGGTTCTTTTTTTGCTCAACCTCTGTTAAATCTCTGCTAGATTTTCATAATTGTTTGAATTAGTGTATTGAGTTTATGCAGCCAGGTTTGAGTAGCAGGGGAGCCATAGGGGTGACTTCTGTGAGAAACTGGTAGAGTCCAGTGGAGCAAATGACAGCTGGCTCCAACATGGAGCTGCCACAGCCGGCCAAGGCTGAGCTCATCGGTGATGGTGTTGGGGGTTAGGTTTAGTTGTTTGGTTTGGGTTTTTTTTTTCTTTTCTTTCCCTGTAAAATTACACACACACACACACACACCCCCCCACACACACACACACCCCATAAGCTGCTGAGACTAAATACTGATGCTTAAAGGGTACTTGACCCACACAAAAGAAGTGTCGAGGGTGGGGGAAGATCACTTAAGTTTGGGGGGAGGGAAAGGCTCAGGGGCTCCGGGAGCTGAGGGTGCCCTCCTCCTGCTCCCGGCACCGGAGAGGCCGGTCAGGCGATGGCTGGCTGCGTGAAGTCCACTGTTAACAGAGGGGTCTGGTCCTGGGAATTCTTCACCATCAATCATCTGCTGGAGCGCCCAGGAATTCAGAGCTGTTCGCCTGCCCTGCTGGAGCTGGGTCAGCCTGGGTCCAGCCCGTGGGACACCCCACCGTTTCCAGTCATCAGCCCTGGAGTTTCTATCGTTTCGGTTTGGTGCTCTTGGGGTCCCAAGAGATCAGACTGCCCGGGGCTTGTGAGACAAAGCCCCTCGGGGTTCTTGGTTCTGTTTATTATTATTGTTATTTCTGTAGTTGTTGTTGTTTGTTTGTCCTGTTATATTTACTAGTAAAGGACTGTTATTCCTTTCCCCATAGCTCTGACTGAAAAGCCTCTTTAATCTTCTAAATTATAATAACTTGGAGGGAAGGGATTGGAGTTCCCCATTCCTAGAGAGGCCTCGCGTCTCCCTAGAAGATACCTGTCTTTTCAAACCAAGACAGATGGTAGTGGCACCTCTGGGATAACAGATTTAACAAAAGGAGAAAAGTTTACAAGGGCAACTGCAGCTGGAAAAAGGAGTGAGAGTATGTGAGAGCAACACACCAGGGTCAGGCATCAGGGTCAGAGAAGCCGGAGCAGGAGGGGATGCTCCAGGCAGCAGGGCAGAGATTCCCCTGCAGCCTGTGGTGAAGACTATGGTGGACCAGACGTCCCCCTGCAGCTGATGGAAGTTCATGGTGGAGCAGGGATCCACCTGCAGCCCAAGGAGAAGATGCGCCGGAGCAGTTTGTGAAGAACTGCAGTCTGTGAGGTCCCTCATTAGAGAATTTTGTGGAGGACTGTCTCCCATGGGAGGGCACCCATACTGGAGCAGGGAAAGTGAGAGAAATCCTTCCCCTGAGGAAGAAGGAGAAACAATGTGTTTCTCACAGTTCCTATTCTCCGTCCACCCGATGTGCTTGACAGGAGGAGGCTGAGAAATCAAGCAAAGTTGAACTCAAAATGAAGGGAAAGTGGGGAAGAAGGTTTTTTAAGATTTGCTTTTATTTCTCATTATCCTGCTCTGATTTGATAGGTAATAAATTAATTTCCCCGAGTCAAGTCTCTTTTGTCCATGATGGTAAGGTATTATCATCTCTCCCTGTCCTCATCTTGACCTACAAACCTTTTCTTATATTTTTTTCCCATCCAGTTGGTGAGAGATCGATAGAGTGTGTTGGTGGGCACCTGGTGTTCATCTAGGTTTAACCCACTTGAGCATAGGTAATCATATATTTTTATTTAGATGTATATTTTTATTTAGATTTAACATGTAGCCATTCTTTGTTGAATTAAATATGTATAAATTTGAGATAATGATGCAGTGTAGAAGAATGCAGGCTTGATATGGTAACAGAAGGGACATGGGAGATACTTGAGCCGTCATCTTATCAGTGGTCAATTACAGGTGATTACACAATCCTTAAGCTGTGAAAGCTCAGGCAATCACATTGGCTCTTTCTTCCCTCAGAGCCGTGGCGGGGAGATGCTGATCAGGCTAACCAGCTGTATTGCGGCTACTCAGCTCTTCCACTGCACCACAGTCACCAGCAGAAGAGAAGCAGATACACAATGCGCTCTAAGAGCCAGCATCACTCAAACGCAAGTATCTCCAGTTAGTGCCTTAAGTCAATGTGGCTCAAAGTAGCATAAGAGCACTTTGTTAGAGCTCCCAGGCCACTTATTTGTGATGGCTGGGGCTTTCATGGGAAAAAGTTGTTGTTCAGTCTCATTATTTTCCAGAACAACTGCCTGATTGGGAACTTCCCAGATGCTAGCCAGTCTCTTCATGAGGAAGGTTGGGCTTTTGAATCTTTTCATCTGGTAGTGACTTACTTTCAGTTTTTTTAACAAATCCTCTTACCTAAAAAGGAGGTAAGGTCTGTGTGTTCACTAGAACAGGGAGAAGCAGAAGACCTGTCAGTAATTAACAGTCATCTGTTTGTCTTTTGGGTTTTTCCACATATGAAATATACTCAACCCAAGAGCACCAAGAAGGAGCACTTAACTGGAGACAGCAGGGAATGAAAGTGAGCCTTCACGTTTTCTCCTGTGTCTTAGCCTTAAGTGGCACAACCTTAAAGTGTCTGGAAACACAGAAAGCAGAGGGAAAGAAAGTTTTCACTACTCCAGTACATTCTGCCTGAGTAAAGACTGTGAGATGTGTCCCAACACTCCTTTAATTAAAATGCAATATCGAATTGATTTGAACCACCACTTTTGATACAGAACTCAGCAACTTTATGTAGTAAGCTTGAGCAGAGATAAAAAATTAATGTCTTAAATAATTTAGGCATTAGAGAGAGTCCCATGACCATAATATAAACATATTGATGTTGGCAAGAAAACATTTATTATTAATTTTACATAAGAGCTACAAAGTTCCAGGTGCATTTCTTATTTTACACCAAACTTTGCAGACATGCAGAGCTTAATGGTATTTAGAACTTATTTATTTGTATCAGTTTACATTAATGTTGAGAAAAACAAAAATTATACAGAAGGAAGATTGGTCTGAATTTTCCAAGTACATTTGGACTGAATGAGTGCTCTTAATAAGATTTCAGTGCTGCTGCAGTAAATGAGTAGGTGTTTACAAGAATACAAAAGATATTAACTAACCGTTTCTGGAATTGTCATGGCAATGCCCCAGATTTCCTATAAAATGCTGAACAGGTACTGAATAAAATGTTATTTTCTTCTTTACCTAGAATGATGAGCCATAGAATATGATTCCATATAGAATTTATATACATGTATATATATGTATGTGCGTGGAGATATAGATGTACAGTAAGTACACATCTGCTTGATTCTGATGCAGCTATATTTATATATGTATATATATATTCAGGCTTTGTTTGCAGTAGGATAAACAAAAGTATGGCAAACACCAAATCTGCAGGAAAGAATTTACATCTTTTTTGTTGCTGCTAATAATCGCTTGGCAAAAGATGGTTCTAGCAGTTTCTTCACGGTATGCATCTTTGAGGGACTCTCATTTTCTGAATATCACAACTTTAAATGAAGAAATCCCTCTGCCTACCCTCATTTAAATTCAAGCACACTATTACAGTAAGTCACTGTGTTTGCTCACTTCATGATCTGGGCCCAAATTTCCAAACAAAGATTTTCAAGCCAAAATTTTAGACCCCTAAATTTAGAGAGAAAAACAGCATCGTTATTATTTGTTTTTCTCATTCAGCATTTCCCTGTTCTGAAATAACAGTGATGGAGGCAGAGCAGACGAGCCCGTTCCGAGCCCCAGCTCTGGCGGCTGGACAACGCTGAGCAGAGAAGCTCAGAGGAGGGTGTAAGGCTATTCCTAGGTGGCATCAAACTGCCGGGACTGGCTCCAGCAAGAGGAGCAGGATGAGACTGCAAGGAGCCACGGCTGGACCTCCTTGAACTCAGGTACTGCCTGAAAGGTGCTGCCTTGCCGCCACAGGCACTGAGGCTGCTGAGGCTCCAGCAGGGACCTGGAAGGGAAAGAGCGAGAAGTTTGACTGGAGCTGCTCTCTGCAGCCGCCAGCGGAGCACCGCTCAGCCAGCCCAGGAGAGCCGTTCATCCGTATAGAGCGGCTTGTGTATAATAAAACAGAGCTCACACATTTTTAGATCATCAGCTGCAGTATTAAAACAGGCCCCTTGCTGAGAAAATAAAATACAAAAAACATAACTAGAGGAGATGGCACAATCATAGAGAAGTGAGAGCAAAATCAGAACTATCCCTTCTTTTTCTTACCTTTTTTTTTTTTTTTTTTTTTTTAACTAATGTAATTAAAGACTTCCTCAGCATGGACACAAAGGGAGTATTTAATGTGAACTTTAAGGGAAAAAAAAGAGATTTAAAGCTTTAATATACCTCCAGGAAAACAAAACAAAACAAAACAAAACCCCAAAAAAAGGCAGTTAAAGATTACCTAAAAAAAAAAAAAAAAATTAAAGATCCACAAATGGCTGGTGAAACTCCATCAAGCAGCTGGAACTCATTAATAGTCACACTCTCCTGTGACCTGAGATGCAGGAATCTAACCATGAATTTTTTACAGATATCCTTTAAAACAAGTGCTGGTTGATACCACTGTGGCCCACTGGACTAAAACTTTCTGAAGACTTTGTGGCACCCAGAGAAAATCAATTCTCCTGACATTTAGGCTTCAGAAAAACACCTTTTTTCCATCCCTTTTCCTTAAAAAAAAAAAAAAAAAAAGGGGGGGGGGGGGGGGAAATAAAGGAACACTTAATCAGTAGCAGTGACTCGGTATTAAAAAACAACAGTACTCTTTTCCCTCTGCTCTGCACATATGGTTCCTCTGAGAGGCCGGAGTTAATGAATAATAATAGTCATTTCTTCACCAGCCATTGCTAACACTGATATTATGTAAAAAAGACTAAATAGAAGAGGTGGTTTTCTACAAATATGGACCCCAAACACCTTCTGGATTTAAAAAAGCCAGAATCTGGCGAGGTGTTGCAAAAGAGATCCTAAATGTCTCTCTCTTAATTGCAGCCACAAAGAGATACCCAGAAGAAAAAAATGCTGAGAGCCACGCTTTCAGGCAATTAAATCAAAATCCATACTCAGATTTTCATCACATGTTACTGGGAAAAACTGAATGTTGCATTAAACTAAGGATTACTCTAAATGCTAACACTCATAATTCAGAGATGTGCAGGAATAGAGGCCATGCTTTCCTGCAGGATTCTGTTCCAAAGCAATTGGAATGAAGGCCCTACTGTGGACCATCCCATGACCTGTCTAATCTTCCTGTACAGCTCTACACTTCCTTCCCTACACAGGAAGAAAATAGCACATGGCATTTCAAGAACACCAATGCCCCATGAGTTGACTTCAGACAGGGTTGTAGCAGCTTTCTTGCACTGGCACTATGAATTTAGTAGGGCTTCTTGTATATACTAGAGGACAGCCCCATGAGACCAGCTGGCTTCTGGATTAGAGTATATTCACTTTGAGGTGCAGGTGGAGGTGAACACAAAACTCTTTTCAGTGGCCACCACACCAGCCCCAGTGGTGATGTCAGCACAAGAGTTGAAGACACTGCCTAGTCTGAAGAGTCCTTGCTGAGAAAAGTGATGGGGTGGTCTTTAATAAGTCTTTGTTAAAGTAAATTCAGCAGTGGGACCTTGTTTTCAAAACTCCCCAAAATATATTAAAATGTGAGTGTGCAGCAACATATAAATTTGCTGCCTGAGTCATAACCTACTTGCTGGACGTAAGTTCAGATTCTCATCACTCACCTTTAAAACACCACAGGATCAATGTGCTGTTCTAGCCAGGATCTTTTCCATAACCTACTTGCTGGACGTAAGTTCAGATTCTCATCACTCACCTTTAAAACACCACAGGATCAATGTGCTGTTCTAGCCAGGATCTTTTCCATATTTAACTAAGGCTGGGGAAGCTATTTAATGTCCCCATGGCTCTGCTTCTTTATGAAAGAGCTCTGGTGGAAGGAGTTGTAGCTTTAAGCATTTCTTCTCCCACATTTTGTTGTGTCTTGCTCTGAGTTTGTGCCAGGCCCAGCAAGTATTAAAGCCTAAGTGCAGCTGTAATAATAGAGCCTTTGGGAAAGGTGGCAGTTCCATAGCTGCCGGTGTTGAAATACTCACCCTGAGACCTATCTCATTAGCTCTGCTCACCAGCCTCCTTAGTATTTGAAAGGTTACTATAACACTGTGCCTATGTGAAAGAAGTCAGGCTCTGATCTGGACACAGAAGCTCTGCCACATTTGCCACAGCCCAGCTGTCAGTGTTCGCAAAAACGCCAAGGACTGGAAAGATACAAAAACCAGTTCTGCTGGGCCCTGCAACAGGTCATTCAAGGTCAAATCAGGGTGGTAATATGAGGAAATGCACTCTGCTGGAGCTCATCCCGTGCCCATTCTGCAAGGAAAACTATGGTCTTTAGGGCTGTCACTTTCCTTCACAACCACTAAATTCAGACAAACATTTTTTAAAAAAACAATCTCAGAGAAAGTTAAACTAACAAGCTCTAAATGGGGAAAGGTGTTAAATTATGTGTGGCCTCATTCTTGTGCTCCCCCTGACAAACAAAATGTGGCCAGAAGAGAATTACACGCTATGAGGCTGTTAAACTTCCCTCGGACTCTGTATTTCAGACTCCTTATGAAGAAGTTGTTAGTCTGGATATGTGGGCATGCTGTATGATATAAGCCAAGAGGAGAAGGGAGAAGAGGGGTTCTCTTCTCTCTACATGCACGCACACACACAAACACGTGTGTACACACACTGACATTGGAATGAATGAGCCCATTCATAGTAAACACACATTCTGTTGGTTTATTAGGCTTGGAACCAAGTCGCACCACCTCAACCTGCCAGAGTTAAGTTGTACATACCAGAAAAATGTCTCACCTGCAATACCTGTCAGTCTATTCATATTAATGCAACTCTTACAATTTCTACTGTCCATATACCAAATCCTAAAGGCCTTTCGCAGCCTGGAAAATGGGTGGGAGGATCTGAGCAGGAGGACTGAGGCACCACAGTCACTGGGACTCACCACCTCCTGAGGAGGCAGGCAGTGTTTCCCACAGGAATGACTGCCAGTGGGAGGAGGGACATTCCTTGAGGTTCCGCTTTCAGATACTTCTCAGAATCCCTCTCTCTGGGTGGGTTGGCATCTCCTCTGCCAGCAAGAGCAAATGGCCTATCTCCCACAGGGTCTTAGCTGATCAATCATAGGTGGAGGGCAAGTTGCCTCTAGGCTGTCTTCTGGCCCTCAGTAGCTCTTCTCTCTGTGGTCTTCAGTGCTACTCGGCACCAGAGGTGCTGGGAATAATCCTCTGTCTTCATCCAGCTGTCTGTGTACTGCAACAAGAGCCTCACAGTGCCCTGCCAAGCTGCTGAGCCTTTGAAGACACAGCCCCAAATACCACACGTTCCATTCCAAGGCAGAATGTAACGACAGCTATAATTAAAACCGTTATTAATGCAAACACATGAAGTCATAATAATAACTAAACTGTCCAACAGTCTCTGAGGTGCTGTCTCACTTCCTCTGGAAGATCATACCTGTTCCAGTCAGAAGAGAGGATATCTGCTTCACCTGGCTAGTTCCTTACACATCTCTTTTCACTCATCTTCTGGACAGAAGTTCACTGGGACTGGCAGATAGCTGGTGCAGTTACTTTACTCTGGGTGGACGCCAGCTGCTCACCAAAACCATTCTATGCCCTCCTTGGATGCACAGGGTAGAGAAAATACAACAAAAGGCTCATGGATACCAGTAAGGATGGGGAGATATCACTCACCAGGTACCATCACAGGTGAAACAGGCTTGACTTGTGGAAATTTTTTTCCTGTATTATTAATCAAATTAGAGTAGAATAATGAGAAAATAAAAACTAAATCTTAAAACACCCTCCCTGTAACCCTTCCCTCTTCCTGGGCTCAGCTTCACTTGCAATTTTCTCCTTCCTCCTCAAGGGGAGGACTCACCATACTCTTGACCTCCTCTAGCATGGGGTTCGTCCCACAGGAGACAGTCCTCCATAGACTTTTCAGTGTGAGTTTTTCCCATGAATTGCAGTTCTTCATTAACTTCTCCAGCATGGATTCCTCCCACAGGATGTAGTTCTTCAGGAACAGCCTGCCCCAGAGAGTGTTCCCCATGGAGTCACAATAGCAAACCTGCTCCACTGCATGCTCCTTTCCTCATGTGTCCAGTGATCCTGCCAGGAGCCTGCTCCATCATGGGCTTCCCATGGGGTCACAGCCTCCTTCAGACATCCACCTGCTCCAGAGTGGGACCCTCCAGGCTTCAGGGCCACAGCTGCCTCACCATGATCTTCACCAGGGGCTGTGGGGCAATCTGCCCTGCTGCCTGGAGCACCTCTTTCCCCTCCTGCATCACTGCCCATGGTGTCTGCAGAGTTGTCTCTTTCACAGAATTTCACTCCTCTCTCCTGAGGAGTTGCCCCTGTACAGTTTTCCCACTTTGTTAAATGTGTTATCCCAGAGATGCCACCACCATCACTGATGGGCTCTGCCTTGGCCAGTGGCAGGTTCAGTGGAGCCATCTGGAATTGGCTCCATTGGACATGGGAGAAGCTTCTACCAGTTTCTCACAGAAGCCACCCCTGTAGTACCCCTGCTACCAACACCTGGCCATGCAAACCCAATGCAGACAATTAAGCCAATATTGCATTGCTTACATTCACATATAACTAATTCTGGCCTGTTGCTGTCAAATATGGAGTATCAGGAAAGAAAGACCTTTGATGTCCATCATCAACTCCTTATCTGTATCTCCCAACAAAATCATCTCACAGGATTCAGAATAATTGTAAGTATATAGTTCACGGTGTTCTGTTTTGGACTTTCTTCCCCTAGTCTGTGAAAATAATGTAGGTGTACTTTGCTCCAACCAGTTTTTTCTCTGTACCATCAGTGCAACACTTTCCTTCACCTTGATCTTTAGTTCTGGCATATGCAGCAGAATTTAAGAGCTTTTTCATTCAAGGTCAAATTAACTCTCCTCTTTCTGCCACTTTTTTTTTTTTTTTTTTTTTTTTTTTTTTTTTCCTCTCAAAGAACCCCTATCAACCTCTGTGACTACTTTTCACATAGTTTTTAATAACTTAGTGGTATAGTTCCTGAAAGAGGATTTCATGCAGGGATAGTAGCTCCCCTTGCACTGATAAGGGTGGTTAGGGATATGCTGGATTTGCCACTATAATTTTAATCTTTATTACTTTTTATAGAATCTCATCCTAAGTAAGTCCAAAACTAAAGGTCCTTAGCTCACCTCAGAACACAGATTTCATTTTTATTTGCAAAATATACTAATCTTGAACTTCAAATAATTTGAAGAACGAGTCTGTGTCTCCAAATCTCTTCCAGGTTCAGGTTCAATTTGAAAATCATCCATTTGTAGTTGAAAAAAATAAAAGTAAGCTGTGAATTCTCAGGAGTGTTCACAAGGTCATTTTCAGTAACAGCAATAAGTGGTTTGCAGTCGATTTCAGCTAATAAAATAGTAATAGCTAAGGCCTCCCACAACTAAGACATGAAGTCTTTTACAACCATGCCAAAGCCTCCTTTTCTATCTGAGCTTATTAACTCTCATTTCCTGTTAGCATCTACTATACATAAACCACTGGTCTCTAGCTGTGACCGATCTCCTGCAAGAAGATTGCACTCAAATCCCAAATATTTCTTTGAAACACCTGTGGACAATATAGTTTTGGCCATACCATCCTCCCAAATTAATTCCTTTTACTTCTTAGACTTTTTACTAAGGTCAGGCAATGTCATTGGGTAGGAGCATTCTCTATTTATTTATTCAGGCAGCAGTATAAGGCACAATTGTCCTAATGTAATCAATCATTCCCAGAAATCTACTATTTCTTTGTCAACTGCAGTGGTTTCACTGTTACCTATATGTCTTGCCAAATAACCTTCTTTCTCAGGTGTGTTATTTATGTTACAGAAAATTTACATTTTGCTGGCATCACACTAACCCGGCAGCTTTGGTTCTGTTCCAGGATGCTCAGAGCTTCCAGATATTCTTTCCCTACATTTCAATTTCTTTTAGTGTTTTTCCCATACTAAAATATCTTCTTCTATGGTGCCCCAATTTCTTCTGTGCTATCAAAAATTTTTTATATTTGTTATACAAATGGAATGCTGAGCACAACTTAAATGGAAGCCTGAAGAAATAGGGTTTTCTCAACAAGACATGGAAAACTCATAAAACATGTGCTATGTTTTTCCAAAGACTTTGCCTGGAATCCTGCTGATACATCCTGCATATTAAAAAAAAAAAAAAAAAAAAAAAAAAAAACACAACCCACAACCACACAACTGGTATTCGACAACCAAAAAATTATCCCTTAACAACTACTGTGACTTTTTTTTTTTTCTTTTATTAATATTTATTTAATTCCCCTGGTCTATCCAGACAGAAAATACTCTGTCACATTTTTCTCTAGAGAGAAAATATTCATTAGAAAATAAAGAGTTTACCCACACTCACTCTCCTATGGATTTCATGACTGTTGGGGTAATAAACTCACCTCTTTTTTTTTGCCTCTTCCTTCAGAGGAATGGAATTTGAATAGGAAGAGGGACTGTAGGAAGGCTGACTCTCTCCTCTGATGTGTGTTCTGCTCAAAGACAGCTTCTTCTCTAGCTGGTGCCCTCTGATGTTTCCTCAGTTATACTGTCCTCCCGTTCTCTCTCGTGGGCACATTGTCCTGATGAGAACAAAAATTTGGCATATTATTTTTTCAATAATGAACACTCTTCTCCACAAAGTTAATACCGATTGTATTAGTCTGCTTTATTTACCCTCATGTTAACTTTAGTTGCTATTATCTTACCCCTGTAAACCTCCCCTGACTCTCCATTATCTGCTTCTTGTCAGGAGGATAACATTATTTCAATCAACACACCATCATGTGCACCAGTATCCAATTTAAAATGAATAAATGTCTTACTTGCTTTCAGGGTGATAGTCCATTCATCTTCTGATGAATTGCTCTTATGAAGAATCCCCCAGAGCAAACGATGCTGTCATTGATCTCTTGTATGCTGCTTCTTACACACTATTTCACAGTGATGTAATCTAGTGCATACCTTCTTCCAGTTTATGGCTTGTGCTCTTTTCCACGCAATCTGCAGGCCCAGATGCTGCTCTTGTAGGACTCCAATTATATCTTCATCAAACATCTTTTTCTGCTCTGTTTTGTATTCTCAATTATGTCCTCTCCTTCATTCTGAACTGGGCACCTGGTTAGTTCGACAAACTCTATGTACTTTGTCAAGAGTTATTTCACGATGTTCCAATGATTTGTTCCAGATCCAGTCACAATCCCCTTTGTAATCAGGCTCTTGCTTCATTAAATTGTGAAATTTTCTCTTCAGTCACAGACTCCCACTGTTATGAACTTCACCTTCTTTTTTAATAGCGCCCTCTTTAAAATAAATTTTTAAAAAATGTATTTCATAGTAAAATAGTCCTGAACACTTTCATGGTTAATTCTGACTGCCTAAGTAATTGGAAACCAAAGGAATCTCTCAGGACTTCAGTACAACCTATTGTATGACAGCTATTATCCTGTAACTGCCTTCCCTTTTGTAAGCATGTAAGGAGTATGGGGTCATTCACATCTGCTATCTGCTATCCCCCACTCATCCAAAGTTTTCTCTGCAGTGAAATTCTTCATTGCTTCATTATTCCACTTGAGATGCTTTCTTCCTTCATATTTATTTTCAGCATCATCAGTTACCTCCTGGTGATTAATTTGTGATTAATTGTGTACGAGGAACTGGCCTGGTATCTTGCCCATCTCCCATTGCTGTTGACAGATGCACCACTTCCAAAGTTCTTTATCAGACTGATCGTCTGGGACCCAAAGCCTTTACACGCCCTGTGGCTTTCCAGTGCACTTGTTCACAAGTGCCACACTGACAAGGCTGACACCTTGAAGGAGTTTCTAAGGCACAGAGGTTGCTCTCCTGCCTCAGGGGATTATACCGCCTGAAGCCATATTAACAGTTGAACAGGTTTCTCCCTCATATACTAAGGTTTGTCACAGTCACTGGATTTGTCTTCTATCCAAACCTCACAGAATAAGTTTCCCAAATGGGCAAACATTCCTCCTTCTTGAAGGTCAGATTTCCTACAGTGAAAGACATTTCTCTTCTTCTTTCTTAACCCTCAGAAGAACTAGATCTAGGCAATTCCTCTCATCATTTCCTGGGTGTGCAAGCCACATTGCACAAGTTCCGTAAATCTAACAGTGCTTGGAAAGAGTGGGTCTGATACGTCTGCAGGGCGCAGGTGGTCTGCACACATCCAGTAAACCTGCTGCTCTCAACATGCACAGGACTTGGAACATCTGGTCCAAGATCAGTGGTGCAGTAATAAATGAGAAAGACAAATAAACTCACACCTTTGGTGTAAAAGAGAAGCAGGCAAACACCACAACAGATACCTCAAAGTGGGAAAATACTACGTCCCTCTGCTTGCCTTTGACTACATCTTTATCATACACTCCATGGAAATCCCAGGCTTGCTGCTTCAAAGACTATCTCACCTTTGTTCAGGATGACAGATCTCTGAACATGATGAGCACGGCTGAAACTGCATCTAGGTCCAAGCAGGTTGTCAAACATCTGAAAATCCATTATATATAAAAGCAGTCTTCAAATTCCATGTGGTTAGAATTGCCAAAAAACAGAAGGGCATCATCTGGAAAACTTAACGCAACGTAGTTTAAGCACAGCCAGAAGAAAGGAAAAAAATAAAAAAGGAAAATTACTCAAAGTTACTTCTTACTTTGCTTTTTATTTCTGAAAGAGTTTGAATGTGTTGTACACCTCAGTGATATGCAAATAAAAATGAAAGATCCATATGAACACCATGCATAGGCTTATCTGCAAATTTATAAAAGGTCTGAGGCTGCTACAAGAGCTGGCATAGTGAGTAGTGCTGCAAATTCTTATCTTTTGGTCTCCCAACCACATAAATAAAGCTGTGCCTGCATAATTACTGAGAAATATGTATCTTCAGCCCATGAGCTCCTGCCAAGAGGAGGGATGTACTCAGATTTTGTTAAGGCACTTAACAAGCCAAAGTTGAATTTGAAGTTAGATGACAATGACACCTCTATTAAAAGACCCAACTAATTCATACCATCATAATCACCTTCTCCAGGTTCTCATGACACCTGATTATGACTAAAAACTTTACAATCAATCAGGATTGCAATGCAGGACAGTGCAAAAATTTATATAAAAATTTTCATCTTATGCATTCACAATTCAAATGGTTTATTAATAGCTGCTACTGCATCTTTGTTCTCTCCACTGTAAATTCAGTAGGATTTACACATAAGGGCTAGTCTCTCATCTGTTTATGGAATATTCACGTCTTTCAGGGGAATAAACTATCTGACTTAGCCAAATTTTATTTCTCCAAATTCCATGTTCTCATAATCCCTGCAGAACTACAGATTCCAAGAGAAGTGTTGCTATTATGGACCAATATGAGGCCATCCTTCACTCAGATTCAGGGCTCTGGAAGCACTTTTCCTAATCCAAAACAAGAAGTCAGATTAAATTTTTCCTCCCAACCCTGAGCATATCCATCACTTTAAACCCTCACAGCTTAAAAGTATTAAAATTTTGAATTTGGCAGTGTTCTTCTGAGCGAATGAGAAAGCTGATTATTTCAAGTTGGAACTGCATACACTATTGTGTCCTTAACAAAACCAAAAGACAGCGGTTTTACTGACATCATTCAAGGTACACTGTGGTTATGCTGGCTGAAGATATAGCCATATATTTAGTACCATTTCAAGTCATAAAAACTTGGTCTCAATTTTTGGGTTTTTTTTTTTGGTGGGGTTATTGTATGTTGGGGGGTGGGTTTTTTTGGTTTTTTTGGTTGTTGGTGTTTTGTTGGTGTGGGTGTTGTTGTTGGTGTGGGTTTTTTTTTTTTTTACTTAACTTGAAATTTTACTGGCTGGTCGCACGTGCACAATTGCTAAATGACTAAATGAATCTTCCGAATGTCAGTATTATTTCCAAAACATATTTGTCATTAAAATGAGATGGTACGTGATCATTTGTACTGCCAATGGACCATTTTAGAGACTGAGTGAAAACAGGATTACTACAGAGATTTTCTCATCTACTATAAGCAATTTAAATACCAGGATAATTTGTATTCCTTCTTAATTGGCAAAAAAACTTCTGAAAATTCTTCTGCTAAGGGTTAGAGACACCTAAAAGGAAGTTTAGATCTTTTTCAATTGCTTTCACTATGAAATATTTCTCAGATTCTGGCTTTAGAAGAAGTTTTTAAGAAGTAGACCTCGTGTTATGAGGTATGGAAAGCCCAGTGATGGGGAAAGGGAAGCACAGTCCTACTAATCCTACTATTACCATTCCAATTCCTAGCTTCAGAAGGGAATGACATTTTAGGAATTATCAAAAAAAAAAGGACCCAAAACGCTGTATGATCTGTTTCTTTCTTTTTCATAATGCAATATCCTTAACAAGAGAGTTTTGGGGTCCTGTCTTCTCAAAATGCATAGAAGTTGTAAATTATTCCTGACTGTCAAAGCTAGTAATTGTAATATATAGGCAACACTGACTAACTAAAAGTTCAGCCTCATATACAGAGATAACTGCCTGTGCAGCACAGGCCTTGGCTCATTCAACAGTCCCCTCTGAGATGAACCTGGATTCATGAGGCTGGGTTTGATCAATACCAAACTTTTTCTCTACCCTTACTGGTGTTCTTACAGAAAACAAAATACCATGTCTCCCTATTGATTTTGCTCAAGAAAGGATTTAAAAGATTGAGAATTCCTAAGAAAATTTTAATCAAATACAGTAGATTTAGAGGTCTATGACATTGAAGCCTTATTTGGCCATCAATGAACATTTCATAACCCTAAGCACATTATCTTGACCAGCAATGTGAAATGTGAATGAACTAGAATGCTGACAAGGTTGAGCCCCAAGAGACAAACAAGAGGTGATGGAAAAGAGCTTGCTGAAAAGAGATACAAAAGAAGAAATAGAATTAAACTTTCTAATCTTGGCAAATAAGATAAATGGACATCAGCGTTGCAAGTTTTATTATCTTTGAGGTTTGAAAAGCAGAATTTCTACCAGGAGGGAAGAACGGTCTCTCTTGTTCTCAGACAATCATATGTTAGAATCCAAAATACATGACATAATAAGAGAAGTTAAATGGCCTTCCAGTACTGAAACTATGCCTGAAAATTTAATTATATCTCTGTTCTACCCTTAAGGTAATTTTTCTGAATATCATGATTATAAGTGGTAGCTCCAGGAAGGGAAGAAATGTTAGTTCTAATGAGACTGAGGCCATACGCCACGCCATGTGTGCCAGAGAGAATCATATGGCAAACCTGAGGAAAACAGGTGGATTTTTTCTTCCATTGACTAAATTGTCTCTTCTTAAGCCATGTCATATTCATACTCAAGTCAGTAAATAGCTAAAATCCAGCCCTATGGCAGGGTGCAAGGCAATGAGTTTTGTTAATAAATATGTGGATGGTTTGCAACTGGCAGTCTGACCTGGAAAAAGAGACTGCAGTAGCTGATAGTCAAAAACTCTCCTTTAATCCATAAGTGCTTCGGAAATTTCCAGCTGAGCCTTGATTTATCAGTTTGCCACGCCCAATCCTTTATAAATGAACAGGGAATGGTCTTCAGACAACAAGATGGTAAAAAGCAATATGCTTTTTTCTTTTTCTTTTTTTTTTTTTTAATCATGGCAATGGCAGTCTGCCCTCACCCAGCTGCTTTCCTGGACCCCTCTGAAGCATGTAAGGTTTTTCCTGAGTCATATATGAGTTTAGCAGAGTCTCCGCCAGCCCAACACTCCTGGGAAGCATCAGCCCAGGACCCTTGTGTAGTGAAGCTAATATTAAAATCAGTGACAATTCCAGTGCTCCTATAGACTGGAGCTCATTATTATAGGAGACAGGATGAGTGGCCTCATCTGCCACTAGGAGAAGCTACTTGGCTCATCTGACCAGTGGAGTAAAGCAATGTTGGCTTAGGTCACATGGAAAAACTAAAGGCAGGAAAAGTATGATTTAATAAAAAATTATTTCTAGAGTGCCCGCTATAGATGCACTCAGCTGTACTGCATAAAATGTAAGGAAAGATTCCAGGTTTTTGTGCTTTATTTGGTTTTAGGTGTTTTTTTCAGCCTGCTGGATTTCTCAGCTCAGGCTTCTCTTACTTTAGAGATCCAAAATTGTGCATTTGTATTCCTACAAATGCAAAAAAAAAAAAAAAAAAAAAATTGTAACAGCTTTCTTTCTAAAGCAAATATTTTGTCATGTTCATCAGGAGTATGACAGACACTTCATTACTAGGCTCATCAGCTTGAGGAGGTGGGATTTTCCACATCAGAGGTTTACATCTACTAATACGTAAGATTTAAGGCTTGTGTTCTACAGAGAAAGCCTGGCATTTATGTAATTTCCAGGAATCAAATCATATTTCAACCACATATTTGTTGATCTGTTGATCTTGAGGCTTTATTTACAAAAATCAATGGTTTTTTATGACTTTCAGGCATATGCTTTTCCTCAGAGGAGGCTGATGTGAAGAGTATGATGGTCAGCCAACGTTTTATCAGTGTCCTACCATCACGCCCATCCACCAGTGCAACACAGTAGGTTTCTGTAGCTGTGTCACCAGCCATTCCCACGGTGGGCATACCGTGTTATCTCTGGTAAACACATATTTTGATAACCCTAGCAATTGCCTTATAGCTCATACATTTCCATATTGCCTGGCAGCATGCTCAGTGGCCTGAAGCAGATTGAGCATTTCATGTGCTCTCTCAGGATGCTATATTGTCTCTGTCTCAGTTTCCTCACCCGTAATATGTGTTCTATTTCCTACTGAAGGATACGGTTGTGATTAGTTTTAAATCTTTTTGAAGCATTTGGAAGCTGAAAGTTTTGAAATAGCAGGTTTTTGCTCAAGTTTACCTTAAGCAAAATGAAGAATGTAGAGAAGGTGTGTTTTAGTTCCAAGTAGCAAATAAAACTCACTACAGTAATTGTGAAGAGAGGCAGGTCAGATAATGAAAAAAACAGGTTCCTGAACACAGATTTAAGTAACAGCTGGAATTATAATTTCGTGATATTTGGAACTACTTTAGTGCAATGAATGCAAATATTCATACTTTAAGTAACAGGGTGCATTGTTGTTTTTTTTCAAAAGCACTAACATCCAAAGAACAAATTATAATCCATATTCACAAGATAAGCTTTTTGCACTGTTTATTAAAGTTTCTACACCTTTTATAAGCATCAGTTACAAAATCAGAAGGAATACTACTGAATGTCTTTGACTAATCCTATATCATATGTCATAGTCAACATGATCAAATTCCAGGAATTAGTCATGGCACAGTGACTCTGGAGTAAAGATTTTGATGGAGATTCAAATGCCTAAACTTAGTGGTTAACAATGTGGATGGCTACAAAAGAATGAGGTGTCAGTCTAGTCACTGGAGAGATCTGTGGCAATATAGCTGCTGCCATTTCTGATGCTCTGGTGTATCCTGCAAGGTGCCAGATATCCTGCCAGAGGTTCCTTCATGTGTCTTACATCAAAACTCACTTGGAGATCTCAGGTACCCTATAAGATCTCTCTTTGTAAGTGAGCCAGTCCCCAAGTATCTGGTCTAGACTCTGCTGGGTGAATGAACTGGTGTGAGCACTGGGTTAACATAGGAATATGCGCTGTCAACACCGACATGGAGGCCAGGCGGTATCCCACTCCAAGCTGTAACCAATCTCTGGGCTTTAACTATGTTATTGTTTACATAAAACAGCTTTCCCAAACTATGATTATTTGGCCTCTGTTAAAGAATTAACAGAATATTCATATCAGCACAGTTTCTGGGAACTACAAACCATCCCATTTATTTCAAAAATTGGATGTTTTAACCAATTCCCCTGAAGAATACGTTTTATATTGCTAGAGGAACTGTGTGAGGCTGGGAGAGTACAGGGGACCCAGTAGGCAATGCTGGGACATCCTGAGGAAAAGGAGGTTCTGTTATTCCTGCCAATTTCAATGAGAAAGGATCCTTTCTGTAATCACAGCATAGGGAAAAAAAGAG
This sequence comes from Hirundo rustica, assembly GCF_015227805.2. Taxonomy (NCBI): domain Eukaryota; kingdom Metazoa; phylum Chordata; class Aves; order Passeriformes; family Hirundinidae; genus Hirundo; species Hirundo rustica. Next base: position 84,695,557 of record NC_053451.1, read on the forward strand.
CTTCCAGCCATTCTTCCAGATGTACAGCAAGAAAAGGAACCTCATTCCTTTGAAACTTCCAACGGGGAGACTGATCATAGTGTAGGTGGAGCTGAAAACCAGAATGAAAGCTTTCTGTGATATGACACTGTCTCCTAACTGCTGTCACAGATATTGTTAGTACAAGGCAGAGAGAGTTAATTTTGTATCCTTTTGGAAAATCCTTTTAAATTTCTCTTGTAATAAAGATCTGTTTTAGACAAGGGGAGGGCGGCTTTAGAGTTCTGATAGACGTGCTCCTAACAAGATCTTTAAGGGGTGTCACTGCCTCCAGGACAGCAGGAAAAAATTTGGAAAGAAAGCACAAGAAACCTGCCCCTCCAGCCCCAGCTATTCACCCAGTGCCACCCGGCAGTGAATCATCACACCCATCTCCTGCTATACTGCATCAAGATACCTTATTTTGGGCTAAGAATGTGCTTGTTAGATGTCTGGTGATACCTGAAAGTAACCATAACTGAGATGCGCAGAACTTCCCTACCAGCAGAAAAGTAGGAAATGTGGGATCGGGAATAAGAAAAATTGATGGGAAGTTCTGATTTCTATCCAAACTTGTGCTCACTGGAGCTCACTGGTCATGTTATTCAGGCCAACAGGAAAACTTGGGGAAAAACTGTCAAAAAGAAAGATCACAGATGCCCCCATCTGCAAGGAGAGGTGATGACTTTTGACCCTCAGGTAACTTGTTCTAGATACATAAAAACCCCAGAGCAAGGCATTGAAGTACTCTCCTGAGTACTTCTACCCACAATGAAACCCTGCGTCTCATGTACAGTGTAACCCACTCTTTCCTCTGAAAGTCACAAATGCCGTATTTTGTAGATGGTCTCAGAGAATGTCAAAAGACATGAAAATACTTGTGCAGCCGGACAGTTCCTGAGTAAACACCTGTCTGAAGACACTCTAGAGTGAGGCCTAATCAAGGAAGTGTTATAAGAAAAAAGTAATTGTTAAATTTGCCTGATATGTCATAATATGATTAATTACATTAAAGTAAGATTACCCTATATTTCTACCTCATATATTTTGGGGGAGGCATTGTTAGGACAAGCATTAGACATAGGATAACTCTCAGCCTATCATCCATTTTAGTAGGATGTCAGAAATGTCCAAGAGCAACAGCATTGCACAGGAGCTGCTGATAGGTCCTCAAATGCATAGATTATTCTATTTTTGATGATATGCGTATGTCAATCTCAGAGCAAAATTGAGCCCTTAGGGCAAAATTCTTCTCTCAGATCCACACATCAATGGGAGTTCCCCTCATTCAGGAAGAACAGACTATGGGAACACACTATGCTGTGTAGGTCAGGATAGAAAATTTTGTCTGTACTGTTTATTTTTGAAATAGTAAATTTAAAATATAAGTGTAAATTTCTGTAATAGAAAAACTTTTGAACAAAATCTAGATCTGCCCTACCAGCACCAAAGAAAAACATACCACATCCACAAACAAACAAATATTTAGCTCAGGGATTTGGAGTAAAAGAGAAGGTAAAATTATGTCTTTAGAAAAACTGAATATATCAAATTCTTCCTCTAAATGGCAAATTTCTTCAGAATGAAAACACTATTATAAGAGACTCTTTGGGGACAAGGTGCTTGAAGATCTCTGTAATCTTTCACAAGGTGAGAAATCACATTCCTAGTGCCTTCAGGCCTTTACAGACTGTCTGGGCACGTATGTAAAGAAGAAAAGCCTCATTCCACCACATTCACCATGAAGCATGCCCAGCATATAAAATGGAAGTCCTTTGTCCGGGGGGGTTGATGAGGAAGAAGGATCACTAATCTAGAGTAGCCACTCAGGAGCTCTGGTGTCACCTTCCCAGTTCTCTACAGGCCAACTGTATGTAAATGTTAGGTTAAACATACTTAAATATACATTTACAAAGAAAGCAGCCTGTCAAGGATTTACTTTTGGAATTGCTGCCGAAGTGTGTATCTGAGCCAGGTCTATGTTCACTTTACACATGCCTATCTTTGCATGTTTCTTTAATGATAAAATTAATCCCTTCACAGTGAAACAGTACAGTACCTATGCCCCCTTTTAATTCCTAATTCTCTCTGATTTCTAATTTGAAAACTAACAGCTATTAAAATAATGTTTAAAAGAGTGAATTAAGGTATTCATCCTATAGTGACTCCCTGAACTGGTGTGAATTTCAGCTGAAAATTCCAGGTGAAAAGGTGCTGGTGTCAGGTTTTAATGCTGGTGGTCTGATTTAGTCTTTCTCTCTTGCTTTTGCTATTTAATCTCTTTCAACATTTTCCTGCTTGAAAACTTCACTACTCATTAGTCACTATTGAGATCATTAGCATGCAGCCTTGGCTCTCCACAACTACTATAAACAAAGATATAAAGTGCTTTCTCATGTTTCTTGCTGCGGTTTTGGAAGCAATGTATATTGCAAGAGGGTAAAGGGACTTACAGCTTCAGACAGATACAGTACAAGCAAAACAACAGCCAGGGACAACACCTAAGGCTTTGGAAAGATGTCGCTATTTTGAATTATTAACAAGAAACAATCAAAATTAGAAACTCCACTAATGTGCCTGTAGGAACCACATAGCCCTAACACAAATGTTTATGAATTAGGTAAGCTTTTAAGTACTAGTTAAATAAATACTCAGCTATAACGCATTCTGCCTGTGGACATGTAGCTAGAAATCTTTGTTATCCTTCTTGAAACACCATGGATATAAAATGGTAACAAGGCCAGCTATAAAAAGTTTGTATTCTATTTCCACTTGAGAAATGTCAAACTTTATTTTTGTTAGTGCGTCTGGAAAATATTTCTCAGGCAGTTTTTTAACCATAACCTGAGAAGATATTTAATTGCAGGAATAATCACTATTGAGTGTCAAAATTTACTTAATACTCATTAGTTTGACTGTGGCAGTACTTCTTAACTTGACTTGTAAAGTTTGTGCAATGAATTATTGAAAAGCCATTATTGAAATAACCTCTTCTTTTTTTAACATGGCTTCTTGTATTTCCCCATTGAAACACAGCATGCATCTGTTGCCATAGATACCATTGTTTTCTGAAATAAACATTACTTTTTTCCTCATTCCTACATCCACATACAAAAAGCTAAACTATGACACCTTTTTCCAGCCATATGTATTCTGGTCACAACAGTCCATTTAAGTAATAATCTTATTCAGGATAAAAACCTATCTTACCTTAACATGCAGATATTTAAGTGATGTGAAAGATGATAATTCTCAAAGTTTATTAAACACAACACAGCAGGCACATATACCATCTTTGAAGGAGTGACCTTTTTGGGACTATTGTGATCATGTAAAATACAAGGAGGAATTTAACTAAAAAGATTTGGGGGGACAAGGAAGGATTTATATGTAAAGAAAGTTTCTCACAGTGTGCTTCTTGCACCTCATGTGTTCTAATCCTGTGACCTCTGAAGACTTGGAAAGAAACCTTCCATTCCATTGCTGGGTTGAATGTAGAGTAATTTCATTTGACTAATTGGGCAGTCCTTTATAGCCTTGTTCTCCTGCACACAGAGAGTTTGGGTAAATTTCAAAAGTCTCGTGTACGATTTCCAAAAATAGCACTCAGTTCAAGGAATTTAGAAAACTATCCACAGGGGTAAATCTTGTCATGTCTCTGCTACAGTAGCCTCATGCACCAGTTCTGAAGGAAACACACTGCTGCAAAGAAAATACCTCATACTTCTAGCAGTTGGGAGAAAACTGTATTTCTAGAGATTGCTTCTGTCAACTATTATACAGGCAAAGTGGGTGAAAAGTGGACAAAATAAAATAACACCACAGAAAATAAAACACAAATTTCCATGCAAGTGAAAAGAAAAAGCATCTTACAAGCTTCATCCTAGTCCACTCCTGACTATGATCAGGCAGGTATGCCAAGATAACAAATGCCCATAACTGAGACCCCAAAAATGGCCTGGAATGTAGAGGATACAAATCAGCAGTTTTCCTGAATCTTTAGTAGAACCACACTGAAGTATGCAATAAGCACTCAGCCTTTAAAGTGTAAAAGACGTGGATATTCTAAACATTTGTTCTGCCTTTTAATAACCCTTCCTCAAATTGCAAGCACCAAAGAGCAAAAGCAGGCTGTATCAATCCCCAAGCATCAAAGCAGAGAGATGTCTTGCAGCATACCTCAAGGGACAAGGGATTGGAACTACCTTGGACCACGTTAGGAAGTAGATCCCAAAGGGAATACCTTGACAGTAACCATCTTTGGAAGGCTTTCAGGGTAATCATTCTTTACTGACCAATCAAAACATCAAGAGAGACTTGGACTTATATGTAGGTGAGTCAAGAGACACTCAAGGCTCTAAATACTGAAACCAGCTCATTCAATATCAACAGAAAACAAACAAGCAGTCACTGTTGAGAGCAGGATGGCTACCAGCAAGAGACTCTAACATCTGAGTCAACATAAGACGTAACTCTGTTTGCAATGCATAATGGTGTTCTATAATAGCTTACAGCTCCTATCTAGCATTACTCTCCCTTCACATAAGAATAAAGACACCTAGATCAAGGAGGTGTATTTTGCTAGGCCCTGTAAGCTTCATGGATTACAGCCCAAGTGAAAGGCTGAGACGAGACTAGCTGGTGACCTAGCTGTGCTGTGGTGCATGATAACAGTATGGCCGTTACTTTTTCAAAATTCAGTGTTGCTCTGGCAGTGGGGGACCTTGATCACCATTTTGGAGGAAACTGAAAACTTATGCAATCTGTCTTTATCTTATTTATAGAAAGACCACTACAAATTACAGTTACCAAAAGAAGATGGATGTAGAGCAAGTATCCATATGAAAGGAATAAAGTAACACCAAGTAACTCACTCTATCACCCAGAGAGACCTTGATAGGCTGGAAAGGTTGGCCCATGCAAACCTGATGAACAAGGAAAAGAACAAGGTGTTGCACCTGGGTTGGTGCCATCCCAACCACAAATGACCGATGGTTGGATGTGGTGGTGCAGAACTGTTTTATTAGATTTTTGTAAGAAGTTTATGTTATGGTTCGTTTCACTGTATCCCCAGTTCTGTATCCCTTTTGTGTTGTCTGTATAATAAGGTGTTTTGTGTCAATCATCCCATACCTCACATGACATGTAACATCCCCTCTGCCCCAACCCCCCTCTCTGGGGCAGATTGTCAATCACTCCCGGGGTCCCTCCCGGATTGTGAAATCTCCGGGAGAGGGCTTCAGGTGATAGGTAGCCTGGGGGAAATTCCTTTGGCTCTGGATTTTAGTGGTCTGAAGCTTGGGGGTGGGCACACCTTGTTACCCCCTGAAACCCCTGATTTGTTGTCTTCTTGTATCCTCCCTGGGACCCTCCCCCGCTTATAAGGGGTAGGAGAGAGGAAGAAGCTCTCTCAGCCACTGGGTTCTCAGCCTGGAAGCTCTCAGCCGCTGGGTTCTCCGCCTAGAAGATCTCAGCCACTGGGTTCTCAGCCTGGAATCTCTCAGCCGCTGGGTTCTCAGCCTGGAAGCTCTCAGCCGCTGGGTTCTCAGCCTGGAAGCTCTCAGCCGCTCGCCTCGGAGCTTGGAGATCTCTGCTAATAAACATCCTTTAACCTGCTAAGCTGAGAGCCAGCCTTTTCTCTTCTGCTGCTGTTGACTGTCGCCTTTGCGTCCAGCTGCTGAGCCGAGAAGCCAAAACGAACTGGAAACTTTGTGTCTGTGTTGACCCGAGCTAGCTGGCGGTTAGCTCCCACCCGGAGCGGGGACACAACCGGACACAGTTGGAGAATGGATTGAGAGCAGCCCTGAGGAGAGGGACTTGGGAGAGGTTCATTGGTGAGAAATGCAACATGGTCGATAATGCAAGCTTGAAACCCAGACAGCCAAACACAGCCTGGGCTGCTTCAAAAGCAGTGTGGCCAGAAAGTCAAGGGAGGTGATTCCCCCACTCTGCTCTCGTGAGACCTCACCTGGAGTGCTGCATCCAGCTCTGGAGCCCTCAACATAAAAAGGATGTGGGCCTGTTGAAGCAAGTCCAGAGGAGAGCTTCAAGAATAATCAGAGAGCTGTAGCATCTCTTCTAAGATGACAGACTGAGAGACTTGGAGTTGTTCAGTCTGGAGAAGAGAAAGTTCCAGAGAGACCATATAGCACTTTCCAGTACCTGAAAAGGGCCAGCAAGAGAGCTGGAGAGGGACATTTTACAAGGGCATGTAGTGGAAGGACAAGATGTAACAGTTTTAAACTAAATTAGTTTAGATTAGTTTAGGAAAAGTCTTTTCTGTGAGGTCAGTGAGGCATTTCAACAGATTGCCCAGAGATGATGTAGATGCCTCATCCTGGAAGTATTTGCACATTTAAAGGAGATAAGTGATTTGAATTCAACAGCATCTTCTCCCTTATTTCCCATTATTCTTGTTCATCAAAATTTCTCCAGATCTCACATCTTCTAGAGTATAATTTATTCAGAAAAAATATTAATGGTAAAAAAAAAATCTTCCCTCTTCTTCTCTGTGAATAAAATGCTGAATCCTTCTCGAAGAAAATATATTAGACACAATTCAAGGCCCAGACGTGACTTGTTTTCAAATACAGCATTCCCAAATGCTCCATACCCAAACCTTTAGCAATAAGGATGAAGGGACAAACAATGGCAAGGCACTGATACATGAATCATGTGCCTCTCTGATAAGCAGAAAGTCTCCCATGAGCACAACATCCTAGTTCCAGCCCTAGCTCCCATGACTTCTCCAAGCAGGACTTCCAAAGGCATGGACATCTATCTATAGCAGCAAACGTCTGCCCATCACTAGGCAATGAAAGCTATGCACCCCTGTAAAAGTGCAAGTCTCAAATGCTAAATAAAAAGTACCAGGGTCCCAGCAATAAACATTCCCCTAAAATCAGACTCTATCCTAATTCTACCACACTGAGGAATGGTTCAATACTTTATGAACACTACAAACTTCCCTTTATAGCAAAGACAGTAACTAAAGGAGGAGCAATAGCAATCTCTCTATTAATAATGGCTGGCATCTCCTGTAAACATTTTGCCATGAACAATAGTGCTAAGGCTCAGATATACAGAAAAGTCAGTTCATCCACAAATACCCCCCTTATACCTTAATAGTCCTTAGCAAACATGGTCTAAAATAAATTAAATTAGTCCTCAAAGAAAGCCCTGATTTGTCAACCAGCATTAAAACTTTAGTTCATTTCACCCTCTAATGCCAGGTTAGAGCTTACACATCTAATGAAACTACTTCATATTGGTCCAGCTCCTGTATTTCACAGATGATCCCCTTGCTTTGAGCTAGTTAAGCTTCTTGCAGCCTAGAGTTTTCTGCATCCTGAACATTTATGTATTCAGCACTAGATCACAAGTGATGATGGAGAACATTTCACAATGTCACACTGGTGTACATCTGGATGTGCTGAAAACAGAAGGGGACTGAGACTAATTTTCCCAAGTAAAAATACAAATTTGTCCAAAGTGACTGCAGTTTGTTGGCCACAATTATTATCTGAGAGCCTTTCATATCCATTAATATTGCACACAGACTCAGGCTGCACTGGAAGCTTATGTGAGCTGGGAACCTGCCCCTTAACTGATGTCTAATCAGAAGAGGCTGTAAAGCTTTTTCCCTCAACCTTCCCTCATATCAGAGGGCTTGAATCCCCATAAAATGGAATTCGGTACATTTGATGTCAGGGAGTTCAACACTCTGCCAGATGTCCCATTTGCCCAAGTCGTTTGTAAGCCTCAGACACTGTAACCATTTTTCTCTTCTTATGAGCATAAGTTCTTTTCTGAATCAAGTGACCTTTAGACTTCAGTAGAGTCCAGTGTCCTAGTATTAATGATTCTACAGTGTCTGCTGTCCAGTTTTTTTTAATTTTTGATTTTAAAAGGGATAACTATAGACATCAGGTGTATAAGTGTTGAAGGAAAAGGTTCTTAAAGCTGAAAAAAAAAAAGTGTTCATTGATTCATTAAACAGCCAAAAGTCAGGAAGTACCTCTACTGGCATTTACTATGCAATCAGATTCTACTCCCATGTGTACACATATTATGATACATTCTATAATTATATAATTCTTATTTTTCCACAGGACCCCATCTTTATTCAGTGCACAGTGTTCAGCGAATACAGCAGTTGCCCAATATTTCTCTTTATCCTCATGCTTTATTTACTGCACATCCTCTGAACATTTCATTGAATATAGAGTTACTTGTTGCCTCATGGGTTTTGTGCTGATGTTCCCAAAACTAGTATATCAGTGTACTATGAGGATTAATGAATTTATGGTCACAATCCTCCTATGTACACATTAAGAGAGTGTCATTAAACCTATTTTATAGACTGAAGCAGAAAGACACAATGATCTGCCTGATGTAAGACAGTAAGTCAGAGGTATATTGCATGAATCTACACTGCCATGTAATGCTGGCTCCTCCCCTGAAATCCCAAACCTACATGGCTTGTGCTAATTAGAGTCACAACAATCAACACTGAGCATTTCTGTAAATCATACTCCTGGTCTGTGACCTTAACATCCAGAAAGCCACACATTCAGTGATATCCTGGAAACGTCTGGCTGCCTTCAGTGTATCAGCTTGGAAGGCTGCAGCAAGCTAGATCTGCCTCTCCCACACGATCATTAACTGTGCAGGCGATAGAGCTCAACTTACACCTATTGCCATCTTCCTTTGTCGTCTACATACAGACATCCACCGACATCTCAGGCAAGTGAAGAATATTCCTAGAATATGTCTTCCCACTCTAGACATCCCAGTTCATTCCTTCAGCTCAGTTTACATCATGCAGCAGCTGAAGCAGGAGTCCTGTGGCAGGAGCGTACATGGTAGGTGGAACCATAAGAGATTGCTTCCTTAAAGACTCTAAGGCTATGTATGTGGCAATTAAATTCTGTCTAGTTTTGAGGGATTTGTTTTTGGTTTTTTTTTAATAAGTCCATCTAAATCCCTTATCAGAAGAGATCTTTTTGTAACCAGAAAGAGAGGAAAATTGGAAACTTCATGAAATCTAGAAAGTCTACTGTGCAAAGCTGATATATTTAGGAAATACTCAAATACAGTATTGAGCCCCACCTAGGGAAAACAATAAGATAATTCTTTTTCTCAAAAAAAAAAAAAAAAAAAAAAAAAAAAAAAAAAAAAAAAAAAAGAAAAGAAAAGAAAAACAATTTGCACTTTGGTGTTCTATAATATCAGAAATCCCAGTAAGGAAACCATCTGGATTGAAAATCATAAGAGGTCATTTGCCTGCTATGACATCAAAGTGCTATCGGCTACAGTCTCGGGCTACACTTATGCCCAAGTAATCCATGTCTACCCTGTTCTACAAAGCATTTCTCCAGGATCAAGAGCTGTAACTTTTCAGCAGCTCCATCTGTTCAGATAAAGAAAGACATGAAAACACAGACTGTAGAGTCCTGTGCCAATATATTAGTCACTGAGCCATTGTGTAAAAGGAAATCTTCCTCTCTGAAGAAAACAAAGTAGTGGAACCACCATTCTTTGTGCAGAGGAGGAAACACAAAGGAAGCACGGGGAAGAGACTTGTCATGGAATTGGACATGTATGCCCAGAGACAGTGAGACGGTGCCTATGCCTGAGCTAGTCTTATAAGTATATTAAGGCACATCTTGATATACTGCACACCTTAATATACTTAACATACTTATATATACTTATATAATACACTTAATATACTATATATATATACCCACACACACACACACACAGAGAGTTATATATTATACTTAATGTACTTGTAAGTATATTAAGGCACACCTTAATATACTCACCAGAGGTCTATATACCTGAAGTATCTGCTTGCTTCCACTGATAAGTTCTGATGTGGCTGGCTGAATTGGAAACATCTGAAGATAAGCAAAATGAAACAGATGCCTAATTTCTGTAATTCAATCAGTCTACGAAGGGAGCAATCCCCCCAGCCACAGAGATCTGTCAGGTGCCAGGCACGCACACAAGTAGAACACAAGGCACATGGAGAAATTAAACGTGGAACCAGAGGACCTGCAGCCCTCAGGCTTTAGCAGAGTTTGAGATGTAGCCAAGAGTCCTGTGTTAAGGTTTTGGAACTAAGTGCTTAAATTCCTCTGAAGTCTAACTTTAGAGTGAGGCATTAAGTCCCTTTTTTGGATCCAATTTTCTGACCTTGTATTTTTATAGCCTCTTGGTAGCAATTATAAACCAGCAATTAAATGTAAGAGTAGGATCATTACCCTTAATCATATTGGTAATGAAGTCTGAGTATTTGATTCAGGGAAATGAAATTACATATATTTCCTTTTGTTCTGTTATCCAATCTCTAGTAATTTACATGTGGTCCTTGAATATAGCTCTGTCTTTCTGCGGTTGCTCCTGCAGACTTGAGTATGCAGATTTCTCTCTAACTTTAACTGGACCTTTGGATATGCAGGCAATATAGGACTGAACCACAGATACTGGTAAAATTTCCAGAGTTCAAGGGCATTCATGCCAGCAGATACTCAGCCCTGCTTCCTTTGTAACTCCTCATCATTTTCTTTTCAAATGTTTCATTTCAAACAATAAAAGTCTGAGAGAAGCTACTCAAGAAAGAAAGGCAATTTTACTGATAATTTGTGAGGAATTCGTTACTGTGTTTATTTTTATCCAATTAAGTTTAGAGATATCTAGACTGTAGCCAAAAACGCTGGTGGCTATAGGGTCAAAGTATAATTTTTTTTGAATTAAAAATAAATTTTCCTGCAAAGAAGAAGAAACATATACCCAAAGACAAGAGAGAGGAAACTTCCCCCAGAACAGTCAATGATTTCAGAAGGCAATACAAGTAGCCACTGGAAAAAACCCCATGCTAATTAATGAAAACAGAGAGGAAAAATATTCTCTTCCTAACAGCCAAATTGCCAAAAGTACTTATCGCTCTTTTCAACATGTAAAACTGAATATGAGTAGAGAAAAAAATAAAATAATTAAAACATATTTGTTAATAAATGGCTAGTTGACAGTCTTCCAGTGAAGCTAATCTTTCAACACACACTGTTATGCTTTGTATTTTTTTCTGATAACTCTTACAGTATGTACTACTGACAACCATATATCTTTGCCCATGTATCTTTGAGCTACAAAAAGGAAGGATTAATTTTCTTATAATAGCCTGTCTCTTACACAGTTGTTGACAGGAAAAACAGGATGTCAGTTTGTGGTGTTGGCCTAGAGAAAAAAAGTAATCATGATGTGGAAGTATTCCACCAACAGCTTTCCAGTTATATTCCATGTCAGAACTTCAATAAATTCAAATAGTTGCAGAAAATGCAAGGTTGAAAAAGCTATGTACAGGTTCTGACTTCAGCATGCACAGCCAGCTACAGACAAGAAAGAATAAAGAGATTCTGGGAGGACTTTTGGGAAGAGCTGGGATAAGAAACAACCCTTTATCATAAGGATGATAAAGCTTAAATGCCACTATGTGTCAGATAAACCTGACTCTTGTGACTTAGTTTGGAAGTTTAGAACCTAATTCACAGACCTAACAAAGATTTCCACCCAACACAGTTTGCTTTGCTGCTATTAATGAAACCAATGGCACCTGGGAGCAAGCACATTCCCTAAATAGACTTTTCAAGATCAGAATGCTGGATTACAACTAGAAGGAATAAAACTGTAGGAGAAAATTACATCTAACATGCCAACAAGCAGGGACATGGAAAACACTCCTTAATCACTGAAAAATACAAGCCTGATATAGTGCCTTTCCTATTGATTTGAACAGACAACAGATCAGAGCCATTCACACACAATCCCTAGGATGTTCCACTATGAAGGCTCCTTTATTCCCACTGACACCAGGGAGAAATTATTACCCCTTTAAAAAAAATAGGATACCAAACAAAATAAAACAAAACAAAAAAAATCATATATTATTAGATGGGTACAAGAGTAACTTCTAATTAACCGTCACTAAGCTACAACTTGCTCTGTACAATTTGCATAAAAGCCAATGAGAGACTTGTAAGCGAAATAAAATTACTTCAGGATAAGATGCACAGCTTTGATTCCTTGCAAGGAGAAAGGGAATAAGGTGCTTGGAAAAGTATTAAATACAGAAGAAAAAGCTCTGTTTTAACAAGGGGAAATACCTTGTTATTCATATTCCCTTTGGTAGTAGTTATTCTGAGTATCCTTTAACACGTGACTACAAATATTTAGAAGTTTATTCATATCTCACTTTTACAAGATGTACATTCATATCATGTGATTCAACATAATACACTTCAAAAATGGAACTCAACATGTCTGGTGAATTCATGTAGGAGCATGCTGGCATAATTGAGACCTAAAAAAATGTTGTTTGCTCATTTCTTTCTCTCTTCCACAATAGCAAACACCTTTTAAGATGAGTTAGGTTTGAAGATTTTTTTTGTTGTTGTTCATTTGTTTCATTTTAGCAATCCCTGAAATGTCTGTAAATCAGACATACTGTGAGTACATAACCAAAATAATGCTATGGTACTGCAAATCATACTGGCTGCTCATACTTTTGCAAAAGCAACAGGGTTTTAAAATACAAAAATAAATGCAAAGCATTGTCAAATTTACACTCAACATAATTAAAATAATACACATTTAGAATTTTCAAACAAAAAATAAATAAAACATCCACATACATTAATACAAAGAAACAGAGATATTTGCCTGTCTTTGATGTAATTAATACATATCATAAGCCTAGATTCATGAAAGTATTGTCTTTCAATAAATATCTTCAGCTTCAAAATCTGATATTTTCTACATTCTTCAACTGATTTTAATTATATATCAATTTTCAATATAAGGTGTATGAACTACATTAAGTTTTGGAAATTATTTATTGGAAATCAAGAAATTTACTAAAATTAGGAACCAACTTTTAGCATCAAATCTGTCTAACAGAAAAAAATTTGAGGGGTATCTGGCATCATACCCCTTTTGAAGAATGCCTCGAACACCAAAGCCTGTGGCCTTCCACTGACCCAGCTAGAAAAGCCAGCCAGCAAAAATAACCAATATAAAATTAGCCACGGTATTACATTGACAGGGCCCATGTTGTACCTTTTAAAGAAGTGACTTAAAGATGCCATTTTGCAAGCACAAGGCATAAAGCAGAAGGCTCTATCTGTCTCTGAGGGAGAGATCACACTCTGTAGCACATCGCACTTCTTTTTATTTTTTGTTTTAGTTTCCAAGCAATACCAGGCCTTCTCCAGCCCTACCACATCTAACTGCAATCAGTAGAGATTTTTCAAAGGAGCAAATGAGAAGCTGCTGCCATGTTATCCACAGCTGCTTGAAAACTTTTTTTGCCATGAAAATGCTGTCACATCAGGGAAAGAAAACAACATAATGGGGTGACAAGTGAGAAGGTTACTTACAGATGAGAAGTGGGGCACTTCAACCATCCTTTTTAAACAGGAACACCAAAAATTTCCAACCATATTGGCTGTGTGCACTTTATACAGTTGTGTAAAATTAGCAGTTACAAGGACACCACCTGGATCATTAGATATTAGATATTATAAAAATAAACACATTTCTAAGAAAGACATGTAATCTATTTTTCCTATACTTTGAAAGTTTTCCTCAAACTGAAGGAGAAAAAAGCCTGCTATCTCCAAAACAATAATGCCTTCAAAAACTAAAATTATCTGTTAAAAAAAAAAAAAAAATTGCCTAGCACATTTAAACAAGCAGAAAACATGCGTATTTTTTGTCCCCCCCCCCAAAAAAAAAAAAAAAAAAAAAAAACATAACTTGGGTTTGCCTTAGGGATCTGATTTCTGTACTACTATATGTCTATTTGATTTGAGTCAACAGTCCCAATGTGTCAATGTTATGTCAATTCAAAATCATGTCTTATTATTATTTTATAGGCAAACATAGGACTAAAAGACATAGCAGATAAAGCATGCAAAGAATTGACATCTGTACACTTGGTCTGTGTGAAAAATTTATAGTAGGGGAAGTTGGAAATCAGAGTTTCCTAGCAATTTGTGCATGCTGTTGGGAACTTGGAAATTTGGTTTTAGTCTTAGCATCGACACAACTCGGTCCCGTTGAGTCATAAACAAAATTCCCACTGACATACAGGGTCGGAGAATTGGACACTAACTTCATGTTCTGTGGAAATAACTCACAGGAACATTCTGATGCTCCAAAACACATTCAATGTGCCCTTTTAAAACATTTGCTAAAGTCAGTTATAGAGTTTAAATTTCAAGGAGTTCTGGCTACACAAAAAGTTGTCTACCACCACAAAACTCATGTCAGATTATGATCTGGGGGGTGCTGTTATGTTACAAGAACAAAAGTAGTCATAATCAGTGCTGACAATGGGTGATAGAACCTATGCCTTAATTTCTGCAAAAATGGGGACAATAATTCTCACCTAGTTCATAATGTGTGAGGATTAAATAACAGACATTTATACAGCGCTTTGCAAATGAACATTATATAAGTCCTAAGTATTACGATATTAACCAAAATATCACTATATCTATATGACCCTATGAAGCAAAAAAAACTTTCAGTATAATTTTTTTCACATATTTCCAAGTCAATAAAAATGAGCCATGGAGCCAACTGGCTATTTTGGTACAAAGGAATGAAGTATTTTAACTTATTTGACAGCTTAAAAAAAAAAAAAAAAACCAGAATCTATTATTTCCATTATAAAGGGGCCCATTTCAGGCATGAAGCCTTTTTTTTAGTCTTGCTTATAAATGTCATTATTCATTTGGCATTCATTCAAGTTATTTTTCAAACACCAGACAAATCTGAGAAAGATTCTTTAGCACTCCACATATGCTAAATGAAGGCCCCCTCCATAGAAATTCTGGTCAGTGGCTGCTGTTTTCACAATCTTAGGAATCTCACACTTCTCAAATCAAAGATTACACAAAGATCAGGCTGGGTGATGGTGGACAGTAAATGAGGCTTGGCATGCCTGAGAATCTCAAAAAATTGTGATACATTTAAACTTTAATAAGCACCTCAGGACCATGACTATGTTATCTTCAATCTCCAACCTACTTAAGAAAACAATTAAAAAATGAAAACAAAACAAAAAGAAGCCACACATTAACAGAGATGGAGTAGATGCTTTGGTCCAAATCTCAGCTTGTAGGGGTCACTGGAGCTCCACATGGTGAATGGAGATACAGTGACTTACACTTAGAGGAAAGTACAGTCCAATACATGGTAGGCCAGGTAGGATGCCTCATTTCTTCCCAATGATGTAAAGATGACAAGAAGAGGAGGTCACCTGCGTGTATCATCCAAAACAAGGCAAAGCTTTTACACCGCCACTAATGCAATTGGCCCATTCAAGAAAGCGAAGCAGAACCAGTTTTGGAAACAACCCCTACACAGTGCACCTTTTCATTTCTTTTCATGCTAAATGAAAAGCAAGAGCAGCATGAATCACCTTGGTAAATTCCCAGCAACACCCTGCCCCTCTCCCCAGGCTGAGCTGTGGTACCTCCTTCAAAGCATGCTAAGTTGATAAATCTTGCCACCTTCTTCCCTTCTATGGTAGAGAGCAAGACTTGTCTCCTTGAGACATCCATTGAAAGCACTCAGGAAAAAAAGTAAGATTATTTCATTCTGGAAAGATGTATGCTACACTACCAGCCTTGTTTCATCTTAGCAAGGAATTGTATTCATGTTGCCGCTTTGTTTTGAGTACCGTAAAGAAGTAAAATTTCTGAGAGGAATCTACAGGCATTTTTTGCTGTTTGTATCTAGTAGAACAGCAAAGGCACAAAGTTATTCTTCCCCATGCAATGTGTATGCATACTGTATGTGTGTCCTGTAACACTTTGAGAATGGTAGCACTTCTCAGCATCTCACTTGGATGTCTGAGAAAATTCACATCCCAACCCTACAGCTTCAACAAGTTCACTCTATGGAATTATTTGAGGGTAAAAAAATCACTCCTCTCTGAAAGTCCAGTGCAAATAATAATGTAAGCTTCTCTCAAATTCTCAAAAGATTATTTGAAAGGCTAACAATTAGATTAGAGGTACAGATAACAAGCAGTCACCATTCAGTCGATAACTCTATGCCTTTGGTCTTCAACACTTGTGTATTTAATTCTCCTTCAGTGGCTGTGGGTGTCCAGTATAACAGGTTACTTACTTCAGCCTAAACCAGCTTTGTGCTGATGTTTATTTTTCAGATCTGCATTTCAAAAGTGCTGGAACTAGATACTTCTCATTCTAGCCAGAACTTCATACATCATCATGAGTAACGTTTTACTTTCCAGACAATAAGAAATTGTTAACTGCCTGAGATTTGGTCTGTATTTCTCAGCAACAAGTAATGCTACCTTAATATTTTGGCCTTGCTTTTAAAAGGTACTAGACTTTCACAGAGAGGTAAAAAAGGCAGGCAAATTTTATCAGCCGCAGCAAACCCAAGACATTAACTACTTCTCACATAATAAATAGAAAGGAAATTACACAGTTTTGACATTCCAGAAATTTTGTTTGCTAGAAAATATCAAAATTTGAAGGAAAAAAAAAAAGAAAATCTCTAAAAATTATCCTAAGCATGAATTTTTGTCCTACAGTAATATTTGAAATTGATAAATATCAGCAAAAGCCAAAACTAGTAATGGACTGCTAAACAAGACATAAAAAGCAGGCCTAATAATGGTGCTATTCAGAGGATAACCTTCCACCAACACAGACCTTGGTAGTGAAGGCAACAAATAACTATCTTGTTAGATTAAGACAAGACCACTATTTGTACCTTCCTCTCTCCTCCCTAGCAAATTAAAAAAAAAAAAAAAAACTAATTAGAAGTGAATAACAGAAAAAAGTGAAACTGGGGAGGAGGGTCAGTAAACCCAGACACTTTGGTAAGACAATTTAAAGGACTTCCTTGTTCTCCATCCTTGCTGGATTTGTAGTAGTTACTTTGCTTAAGCATTAGCTTAAAACTTGGCATCCAAATCACAGGCAAAAATTAAAATGGACAAATGTTGAACTTGTCTTCTTCTACAGAACACTCCTATAGGATTTTTGATTTGTTTGGGTTTGTTGCTGTTTTGATTCTTACTTAAAATCATGTGAAAATGTCACACAGACTTTTCAGCTTGCTTCCCAGAAATATGGCACATTAAGTTGACTAGAAATTGTCGTATCTACTTTTTCCCATATGTGATACATATAACTTTATCCATTCCTAGAAGACTCGGACTGTCATTTTGGCAAGCAGCTGCAATGCACCAGTCTGAGCATAAAGGATTTAAGTTATGGATCTTGCAGAATTGGTTAATAACAGAAAAGGTACGGCTATTTTTTTTTAAATCTATAATATTTACAGTATTGCACTTTACTGCACTTAATTGCATTTCACTAAAATTAATGCTGCATCAGTATTATGCCTTAAAACCGTATGTCCATCTTTGTTGTATAATTCATTCTTTCTACATCCTGTAAAACAGTGAAAGAAACAGTGAGATTCTGATTCAAAGATCTAGGCATTGGGGGGGGGGGGGGGGGGATGAAAAATTGACCTGTTTCTGTGGCACAATACATCTCTTTGAGTTCGGGTAATTCTGGTAAAACAGGTGCATTTCTTATGTTCCCATCTTTCAAGTTATCACTAACAATTTGTAAATTCTAGTCTCTCTTTTTTTCTCCTTTCAAAGGACATAGCTATTTGAGATGCACACTTTTTTGTTATTGCTGCCTTTTTTTTTTTTTTTTTTTTTTTTTTTTTTAGGAAATAGACGAAGGAAAATAAAAACCTGCCTTGCCTCAGATCTGAAATTCCACATTTAAATTCAAACCAGTTCTGCAGCAGCAGCAGCTCCTCAGTGATGGAAGAGATTCATGGCAGTGAAATAATACTGTTGGCAACAAAGAAATGTCATCTTTAATGGAGACCAGCCCCAAGGATTTATTATTTATTATTATTACTATTTGTTTTGTTTAGTTTTGTTCTAATATATTTCTGATCTTCAAAACGTGTTTAGTTTGACACATGCACAAGGTAGCAAAACTGACAGCAGCAGATGACGTTATGCCGGAGCGATCGCTTTTGCCAGGGTCAAAAAATCCAAAGTGTCCCCAATGTTCACAGATTAACATAATTTAGAGATGGTTTCCTTTCCTCTTTTTTGTGATTTTTTTTTTTTTAAACTCTCGTTTCTCTCTCCTCCCACCTACTTTGTCCTCCGAGGAGTCTCTGACTGGCGGGTGCGTGTTTGCTGCTCGCGTGTGTTGTGTCCGCGGCGGGCGGAGAGTCCCCCCCGCGCCACGCGGCGCCTCCGGCCGCCCAGTCCCCGCGGCCGGGCGGGCAAAGCGGCGCTCGCAGACCTCGGGGAAGGGCAAAGAAACAAAACAAAACAAAAATATATATAATAAAATTAAAAAGAGAGATAAGGCGGCAGGGCTGGCCGGAGCGCTCGCTGCTCGCCCTGCAGCCGGGGAGGAGGAGGATGAGGAGGAGCGGGGGGGCAGAGCGGCGGTCCGTGCGGGTCACACGCCCGCCCGCCGCGGGTACCCGGGGCGGGGTGTGACGGGGGACTCGGGGGAAGCGTGTCAGAGCCCCAGGGCCTCAGCGTGCTTCCGGGCCTTCAGCCGCAGGTCGGCGATGCTGGAGTTCTTGCTGTTGCTCTTGGCGGCGGCGGCCACCACGGCGGCGGCGGAGGCGGACTCGGCCAGGGAGGCGATGGGCAGCCCGAAGGGCGGCGGCGGGAACATCAGGTAGGGCGCGTGGGCCGCCAGGTGCGGGTGCAGGTGCGGGTGCGCGTGGGCCACGCCCTCCAGCTGCAGCTGCGCCTGGACCTGGGCGGCGGGGGCAGAGACACGGCGTCAGCGCCGAGCCCGCGGCGCAGGAGGGGAACGCAGCCCCCAGCCCGCCCCAGGCCGCGCAGCCCCGAGCCCGACCCTTCCCGGGAGCCCGGCGGGTAAACAGACCGACTTGAGAGCGGAGTTTCCCCCGCAGTCAGGGCGGCAAAACTCCCCTCCTTGCTCAACCAAGGGCACAGAGACGCGCTCAACCCTCCTCCTGGCGGTTTTAAATAAATAAATCCCAAGGCATGGGCGCCAACAAGTGCTAAATAGCGCGCTTTTTTTTTTTTTTTTTTTTTTTTTTTTTTTTTTTTTTTTTTTTTTTCCCCAGGGATGTTTATTTATACCTTTCTATAAAAACTCTTTGGGCACGGGTGCCTTTTATACCCGGCTGGTGTTTGCTTTGGAGCTTTCTAGACCTATACAAACACATTGGGTTGACTGAGAGATTTCAGCTTCGGGTAGGTTCGGGGGAAGAGTTTATTTATGTATTTAATTATTTTGGTCCAAATATGTCTTTTAAAAATCAATACAATTAATCTGTCAGCTCCACGTGTCTCCGAGACGGAGAAGGTGGCGGAGGGTCCCTTTGGGCTGGAAAAAAAATCAATTCCCCGATTAACTGACCAAAAAAAAAAAAAAAAAAAAAAAGCCACCAACGAGTGAGGGAGAGTTACAACCGGCTAGAAGCAGGAAAACGGAATTTCATCACCCTCGTCCCAGTTTTCCCCAGCGGCCTTCCCCGGGTGGGTGCGCCTCCCTTGGACGTGGACCCGGGCCCCGCAGTGGCGTCGGTACCTGCGCTCCGCCGCTGCGCCCGTCCTGGCTGACCATCAGGGTGGCAGAGCATTTAGGAGCAGGCTCCCCACCTCCAGGGTGGCCGCATCCGTCGGAAAAGGACGGGTCTCAACAGCCCGCCGGGGAATGAGGTGGGGAACTACAGCGCAAGGGTCCGCATAGTTTTTTTCCCCCTCAAGGTTTCGCCGTCGGGTGGAAAAGCCTCCTCCCGCAGCGTTCTCCGGCGCCAGGAGAGGACCAAAGCCCCCTGGGCTGCTCGGAACCTGGCCGGCCCGTCCCGCAGCGGGCGGGCAGGCTTGGCCGGGGGCACTCCCGGGCCCGGGGAAGGCGATGCAGCCCCGGGAGGCCAGGCCGGTCTGCGGGCGGCCCTGGGGCCGTGTGCCAGCCCATCGCACACTTAGCCCCGCCGGCGCCTCCCGGGGCCGAGGGACCCCCCCGCTCGGTCCCGAGGAGCGCTGAGCTCCCGAGAGCCGGGCGGGGGCTCCTTCACGAAGTTTTATAGCCTGTTTTTAATACGTGCCAACTTCTATATAAATGGCACTTGTAAACGTGTCCGGCTTCCTCCCGTGCAAACGAATGGGGGTCGGAGCTTACTGAGGGAAAGTAAAATAAAACCGGAGCTAACTACCTGTTGGAAAGGCATCCTCAGGGCTCCCATATTCACATAGGGGGCTACTCTGCAGGCATCTAAATGGCTGGCGGTTCCCAGGATCACACCTGCGGAGACAGACAGGGCCGGGTGAGTGGCGAAGGCGGCCCGGGGCTCCGAGGCCGCCAACCCCGGCCGGTCCGCACCGCTAACCCACCTTTGTGCATCTGGTTTTCCTGCTTTCGGCACTTTGCTCTCCTGTTCTGGAACCAGACCTATGAAAAGAAAAAGCAAACAAAAACAAAACAACAACAAAAATGGAGGTGGCCTAGGGAGCTGCTAAGGGAGCACTATCTCAGGAGCCAGGGATGGAGGGGTGAGGCGAGTGACTGCGCAGCTTCGCTGAGGTCTCCCCTCGGGAGCAGCCGAGGGGACGAGCTCGACCCCAGGCGGAATGAGCCCCTCTCTGTGCTGCTGTGGGGCTGTTCGTGGGGGAGGTCCTGCTCCTTGTTGCGGTCCCTCAATTGAACCCAGGAGATGGGAAGCGCGCTGGCAGCCGGAGACACCGGGAGCCTGCCGCTTAGCGCCGAGTCTCGGAGGGCCCCGAGTCCCCTGGGCAGGCAGTGGCGGTCCCGTCTGGAGCGACACTTACAATGAGACCACCCGCAGGACGGGAGGGACTCTCGTACCCTTCCCAGTCATGTTAAGCAGCCCGGGAAGAGCCAGCGTGAGCCGGGTCAGACTCCGCGGTCTAGCCCCCAAGAGACTGGACCTCCTGCCCTCTCCCGAGCTGGGCTTGAAATCGATGATCCCCGACAAGATGCGAGACGCTGAACTTTCGCGAAAGTGTCTGAATCATTCCCCCTTCCCTAAATGTTAAAGAAAACAAAATCCGTTTCTGCAGACTTCTGGCCAGACAAGAGCAGCATCTTTTGCAGGCTGGGATGTAAAGAAGTGCTTATGCCCCTACCCGAGGAAGGCTTGTAATTCGATAATGCTTCCCCAGTTCCAACCGTTCTCACTCAAACAGTCGCAGAACTTTGCAGTTTGCCACTGTGCTTCCCGTGCCTCTTTTCCAGGGGTGTTTCAGACCTTCACTACTTTTCCCCTTCCGCCATGCTCGATTAACAGCTCTCCCCAAAACATCATCAGAAACGCGGGCCAAAATATTTTGCGGATCCCTATCTTTGCACCAAAACCTACCGAATATGGACAAACATTGACTTTCACCGCTGATAAAATCTTGTGGCTAAGTAAACACCTACAACCTTTGATGTTCTTGCACTTGCCAAGAGATCATACGGTTAATTAATACTAACTGCACTTCCTACATCAAATTTTCCCTTCCAGCTTTCTTCAATTGCCTTAATGATGGTCATTTACAACGGAGTAATTAGTGCAAAGAAAGGCTTCCGAAGGCATTAATTACCTCGGGTACCTCAGTGATTTTCTTAAGTAGGAATTGGCCTTCTCTGATTTAGCGCACCATTTTTCCTGCCTAGGGTGTCCGTGGGGGCAGCGCACAGCGGGAGACTGCGGAGCGCCGCGGGTGCGGACAGATCGACCGACCAACGGACGGACGGATGGACAGACGGACCCACCCACCAACCCACCAGTCCTAGTTCCTGTCCCTGGAGGCTGTCGCCAGCGCAATCCTCCCTGCGCTAAGCGGGCATCGCTGCCGCCCCGCTGCCCTGTACAGCACGGCGCACCGCAAGCCCACTTTTCCCTACCAGCAATACGCAAATATTAACAACGTGCATCGCTTCTCATTTTAACTGATTAGGGATTTTATATAAGTGTACGTATGTACTTAAGTATGAGCATGCAAAATATTATCGAGCTGTAGCTAGCTACAATAATACTTCTTTTTTTTTTTTTTTTTTTTTTTTTTTTTTTTTTTTTTTTTTTTTTACTGTGGTAAATCCTAGCAGGAAATCTCCTTGTGCGTGTTCCCCACGACATCACACAACCACCCCCACCCCCGGCCTCGCCAAAGCAGTGTAAATTGTCAGAAGAAATTTAAGCAGCGTTTAAACAACTTCTCTTGCAAATCAGAACATCTTTCAAACCGAAATTATATTTAAATCTGGAAAACGAAGTGCCCTTTCCCTTTAGCTACGAAAAAATAAGGTTATGAGGAATAAAAGTGATGAATTAGCCACTGCGTTAAACGATAATAAATCAGGCTTGGTGTGATTCGCGATCAATTCCAATTAGTCATGAATATGCTAAGTAAAGCACAGTACACTGTTTTAGACAGTTATTTCTTCATTAAGGATCACTCAGTGATTTCTTTCACAAATGCTCTAATCTGATTTCCTTTTGATTTCCATTAGAGACAGTGAATAATGACATTTAATTTAGCCCTGCACCATAAACCCAAAGATATTTGTTGTAATTGAATTACTGCCTGCTCCTCACTATGGTCTCATAACTTTCAATTATAACCCTGACAGCTGGGTGATATGAGTTTCCAGTACAACACTAAAAATAAAAGGTTAATAAGGACTAGCTACCATAGGAACTTCAATTTATTTACAGCAAATTTCCACGCTAAATTGAAACTATATCCTTTAACAGCAAGGGACAAGAGGTTCAGATAAGAATTAGAGAACAATTGCAAAAGTATTAGGGGAGGAAAAAAGGGGGGAGGGGAACAGTAACAACAAACCTTTCCCATTTATTTTTCTTTTTTTTTTTTTCTGTTTCCACTTCTTGATGGATATTAACTCTGCTTATTTCCTAATTAATTATCCCTTTTTCCTCTTTTTACTCTTTACATTTATTTTATGCATAGGGTTTTTTTAATCCACACAAACCTTTTTTATAAAATTATTAAATACTATTTTTTTAATCTCCTGAATCTTTTGGGGTTTGGTTGGGTTGTTTTAATTTATTTATTTATTTTGAGTGTGTGTGCTGTTTTAAGATCTGTAAGCACTTGAAGCACCAATTTTCCTGTAACTATGAACATCCTGTTAAGGTGCTCCTCAGTAATAAAGTACTTGAAAGAAAGAGTGCAGAATTCAATTACAAGTAATTTATTTTTATAGAAACAGTACATCAAGGCCTTGGAAAGATATTACAGAGCCCAAGTAAGAAGATCTGGGAAGATGACATAAGAGTTGATGTCCCCTTCAGCAAAAGTTTAATCTTTTCATTAATTTATGTGGTGTGGTTAGATCAATCTTCCAGGAGAAAGTAGGCCAGCAGCACTCTGAACCCCTGCAATATTCCCTGCAAGCTGCCACTCCTAAGGCATATGCCTGGCACCATCCCTTGCCCTGCTCGCTCTGTACTGAGAGTCACAGGAGCTGAGGGGAGAATAAAACCTTGAAAACAGGGAAGAAGGGGGGAAAAAATAAAAAAAAAAAAAAAAAGGAACAACAGCAACTTAGGTACTGTACTCCATTTATTTCAGGATTTGCCTCCAGGAGACAGCTGTTTAAAGCGAGGTAGTGGCTGGCTCAGGCAAATGCTAGCTGAGCAGTGGTGTCTGCTTGCTTTCCAAGGTTAAGGAGAGGCTCAAACAGACCCTTCTCCCCACTCCAGCTCGGGGCCTTATTTCTGCACTTCCTGCTGTGCCCCGGGAGTGCGGTCAAGGCATGGAGGCCTCCATCTATGCCCCCAGAGCCATACCCATGCCTGTGTGGAGCCACCCGCACACTCCTATGGGCAGATATACATATACATGGGCATCTCTTATCTCCAGGGCATGAGGGCGTTTTGCTCAGTGGAGGGGTTGCCTTGGTGACTTTTTCTTCTTGAGTTGTAGTTTGGTTTTTGTCTCTTAGACCAAGCATAGAATTTTAATCCAAGAAGAGATTTCCTTCAGGTTTCTCCTGCTCTGGGCCTGCTCAGAGAGCCACAGGTTGATCTTATTTTTTCCTAGGTAGATTTTTGTTAATTATTTCTATGTTGGATTTTTTGTTTGGTTGAGGGGGGGGGGGGGTTTGTTGTTTGTTGGTTTGGTTTGGGTTTTTTTTAATATGACATCTGTTTTGTGGAAGCATTCTCTAGTTGGCTTGGGGGAAGAGGGAGTATTTTTCTTTCGCATCAAACTGAAAATCGAATTTTGAAATAATCGATGTGGAACCACCCAAACAGACAGCTCTGGTGGCCCCAGGACTACAGCAACCGGATCTATTTTCAAGATTTTGAAGCCTAATTGGCATTTAGCTGTCTCTGAAGCAGGATGGGAGGGACGGGGGGAACCTCCACCAGATGGGGTGGCATGCATTCATACGCTTGCTGTGCGAATCAGAGCCGGCACCTTTCCCCCGGCTCTGGCTAATCCCGTCCCTCAGCACCCAAACTGTCTAGCCTTATTCAGCCGATTGTTTTCTGGCCTTTTTTTTTTTTTTTTTTTTTTTTTCCTCTATAATGGTCCCATAATAGAAAAAGTGGGAAGAAAGTAAAGATTAAGGGAGAGTAAATGGCACGTTTGCAAGGAGAAAAAGAAATTAAAAAAAAAAAAAATTTAAAAGCAGTTGTTCAGTTATTAGAGACTTGTCAACACTATCACCACCCAACCACCCTATCCCACACACATACTAAAAAAAAAAAAAAAAAAAAAAAAAAATTAAACCGCCTTCCTAGGAAATGCTAGACACGGGCAGATAATCCCAGAGTGGAATAACTGCTTGGTAGGACAGGTACAGCAGACACGCAAACAGCTTTCCCATCACACGTGCCACCTCTACCTTCACCTCCCCGTTCTGCATGAAACGGGGCACTGTGCTAGGATCCGCTGGCAGTTAGGAATTGAGGTGAGCATGTTTCCAGGAACAGAGCCTTTCTCTTACCTGAACCCTAGCTTCAGATAGTCCCAGCCTCTGGCTTAGTTCCTCCCTCATGAAGGCATCCGGATAGTGAGTCTCATCAAAAAGTCTTTCCAGCTCGTTCAGCTGCTCTAGTGTGAAATTGGTTCTGCTTCTCCTTTGTTTAAGCTTGGTCTGTCCGTCTTCATCTTCTGACTTCACATCTTCCCTCTTCTCTTTGCATTCGTATATCCCTGCCAGGAGGAGGAAGAAGAAAATGACGCTGAGCCTCCCCTCGCACCTCTTCGAAATTCGCTCACACAGGGGTCTCCCTCCTCCCCTCTTCGTCCCCAAACTTAGCGCAACTTGCGGGTGCAGCCGGCGGGGGGGCAGGAGGTCCCCGGGCAGGCTCCGGAGGGACGAGGGGGGCTGAGCTCCGCTACAGGCTCCGCGCCGGGCAGGGGGCAGCTCGCCCCAGGGCCGGAGGGAGGAAGGGACCCGCGCTGCCTTGCCTGTCTGATGCCCAGTCAGAAAACCTATACAGATTAATGTCATTTTGTTTTCTTTCCGGGGTTGGTGCGGCCAGTTCGGGGAAGGGGTTGGTAGGAAAACCGCCGGCCCCCCGATACCTCCAGGCAGTGGGAAGAGGTGGGGGAAGGGGGTTTCTCCGGCGACGTTTTCTCCCGAGGAGGGTTATGCAAGAAGCTCCCTACCGCCGTCGTAGTGAAGCGACGATGATAGTATTTGTCTCGTAAAAGAAACTTTCTCTGGGCATGAAACGGAGACCGCCCGTCTCTCTCGTCCTTAACAACCCTCTTTCCCCCAAAATACCTGCCAACGGGTCCCTGTGCGGGACAGCGAGCTCCAGAGCCATGGGTCACTCCCAGCCCCTCAGAAACAACAAGAGCCCTCCCAACCTTCAGGGACTCCAACAGGGCTCGTGGAGAGCTTGCGACTAGAGGCAGGCGCTGAGCATGCTTGTCCCGGGCAGAGGGGAGGCTGTGGGGGCAGCGGGTGCTGCCCGTTCCCTTTTTCTGTCTTGGATAGGATGATTTCTTTTGATTTGGCCTATTCTTTCCTACGTCTTTATTATTATAATTTTCCCGGTTTTCCTTAATGCCTTGAGGCCTAAAGCACTGTTCTTCCTTTAAATCCAGCTAACGAAAAGAGGAAGGGATGCTGGAGCGAGGGACACCGCTTTAGGCTGAACCGGTTCCCCGGGATCCCCTGCCTGCCCGGGGCGCCCCGCCGGGTGCGCATCCAGCGCGGGCACCGGCGGAGTCCCGGGACCAGCCTGCTCTGACTGCCTCCTTTGTCATGCCTCACCTTCTGGGTGGTGTGGGTTTGGGGGCAGTCGCATCTGCGGATGATCCCGAATTAATTCCTTTTTCCCTCACCAAGTACACAGGTATTCTATACATATTTACGTATGTATACGCGCACAGAGAAATGTATCAACATATATTAACCTATATAGTTAGGGTCATCCCAAAATGCAAATTATTAACTGCAAATCGTAAGTTAATTAGACGTAATAAAGAGTCTGGGCTTCAACGTAATAAACTGCTTCTGGGCTTAAGTAAGGCCAGACCCAAGCCGAAGCATTCGTTTTCACTTCCAAAACGAAAACTATCCCTGCCCGTGATCGTTCCCCCGGGCTCCGAGCTGACACCGGCTGTATAAAACTTTGGGAAGGGTCTGGCCTCCGGATGGGGATATTCGCTGGTTGGTTTTAATGGCGTTTTGTTCTCATTTCTCCTGTAAAGGGAATCCCTGTGAAAAGACGAGGGTGCTAACCCAGCAAATGCCTAGGGAAAATCAGGCGCGTTCAAAAGCTGTCTCTTTTCTGAGGCTACAGCATGTCCGTGATAGGTATAAAATATTAACTAGCCTATCGGTGGGACTAAAATCACACGCTGGAATCAGTTGAAATTAGACTGAAACCTGGCATGAATTTAAACTGTCACAAGCATCTCAGCTCTTTCCAACTCCTCCCTTCCATCCCCACCCCCAGCCCCTCTCCGTAGATTAGATTAACTAAACATACAAGCCTGAATTTCGATTCACGGGGAAAAGGGATAGTAGGAGAAGGGTTTTTCTTGCTTTCCTGCTCATTATATTTTTTAATTTCTGAAGCATGCTCCGCTTTCATTTTTTAAAATCATTTCCTGCGCGAACGATTCCTTTAAACGGAACCTTCTTATTTTTCAATCTCTCTACCAGAGAAGGAAAATAAGCAGAGCTGAGTGGTACTGGCTTGTGCAGAAATGTGGGTACCCGAATACAAGATTATACCCCGTTCCTCTGTTTGGGGAGCAGGTAGAAAAGAGGAGGATATTAAATAAAAGTTTGGGCTGTAAATTAAATCTCCTAGTGTTATATTAAACAAGATCAAACAGTAGGAAACAGCTGAAAGGCTGCTTGTTGTTCCCCAACCTATTAACCGGTTTTTATTACCCCAGGCTAGCCAGTAGCTCCCCAGGCAGGTCCACCTGTCTAACTTGCCTAGAGACACTTTCTCAACTTTCTAATCCCACCGTCCTTTTAATTCTCTCCTTCCCTTGTGAGTCTGTGCGGGATTTTTAGTTGTCTTGCTTTAAAACATATATATATATATATATATATATATATATATATATATATATATATATATTTAAATTGTTGTTGTTGTTGCTTAGAGAAGGAATGTCATTTTGCCCCTCGGTCGGCGGGGTGCCGTGCTGCCCCGGCCCGGGTGAGAGGACTGGCAGGGGACCGAGGGACCCATCGGCCGGGCCGGCCGGTGCCTCCCACCGCAGCGATGTTCTGTCTCAACGGGCCGGGCAGCTGCCCCACAGCCAGGCTCCTCTCCTGCTTCTCGTCCCCGCCGGTCGGAGCCTCTAAATGGGGACAGACTGACCGACCCAAGACAAAATATCCAGAGAGAGCCCTCTCCACATCCCGCTTTCTCCCAGAACAAACAGCAGCATCCTGACGGCCCGGAAGCAGGAAGAACAGGTCTCCTAAGACATTAAAACTCCCCGGACAAGGTCTCCGCGTACAAAAATACACAGATAGACAAAACGTCTGACGTGGTGCGTTGCCCCCTTCCCCCAGGCGAGAGAACGCCTAACGCACCGGATCGATTTCGGATATGAACGGGGGCTGGGGGGGGTGGGGCAGGACCGAAGTTGTGACTTATTTTTCACGGCTACGCTCACGTTATGCATGCAGCAGTACGTGTTCCTAAGGCTGTGTTCCCGCCGCGGGAGGGAGGTGACCGCAGCAGGGAGCAGGATGCGGGATCCCGCTCGCCCCGCCGGGGCCGGAACCGCGGCCGCGGTGCCCAAGTCGCCCCCGCTGCGCAGAGCCAGGGGCGGCCGGGGAGAGGACCGGGGCTGCCGGCGAGAAGCGCGGAGCGGAGGGCTCCCAGCCCTGCTCTTACCTTCCGCTGTCCTGCCCGTGTTGAACTCCTTCAGTTTGTCCTTGTCGCTCTCTACGTGGTCTTTGAAAAGATGCACCGGGCAATGGTTGCTGCTCTCGGTCATGTCCTGCAGGTTAGAATCAGAGTTTCCAAGCTCCCTAGAGCGAGCCAACCCACTCTCCAAAACTTCCCTGTACGTGATCGTCTCCTTCTTGTTGCCGCTGCCACTGCCGCTGCTGCTCTCTTTGCTTTTCTGGTCAAAAGATTTGGATACAAAAGCCGTAAGTTCTTCCATGGCTGCCCGGTGATCTTATCCACAGAGATCCACTTGTTTTCAATCGGAGATGTGGCCGTCCTCCACACGCTGTTTTTGCACGTAGAAGATGGGCTGTATAGGGTTAGATCACTCCTGCTGTTATTTATGCCTTTCAATTTGAGATCACACTATTTATACATGGCTACCTCAGCCCAACCCCCAGCTCTCCCTGTCTCCAGCAATTACTGACTGCTCCATAGTCGCAGGCGGACTCCGAGCAGCTATCTCCCCCACCTCAGTCCAGCAATTGGCTTTCTTTTCATTTCATCACTCTTTGGCATCTTTGCACCTTGATTTAGGGAGGCAAAGAGGCAACAGCGAAAAAGAGGGGGGGAGAGGAAGAGAGAGAGGGAGAGAGAGAGAGAGAGAGAGAGAGAGAGAGAGAGAGGAATAAAAGGGAGGGAGGGGGAAAGAGGAAAACATGAAAATAGGTACCTACATTCTGTAAATGGGTTGCAGAAATGAGAGTCGAGGAAGACTTAATTGATTTTAAGGACATCCTGTGCGTGGCAACACTGTGAGTAAAAGCGGACCCACAGCTAACCAAATAACTGAGCTCCTGCAATTAAATGTATCGCTGTCAAGAGGAAAGGAAAATGAGTGTTCAATAAAAAAGGTAATGAATAAAAACTGGACATGTGCATTTGTTATAATCATTGGAAATTCTACCTGATTTGCTATTTAGCTAACTTCTCTTAATTAAACGGTCAAGATAATCGGCGAAACAAAAATGCTGTTTTAAAAGTGTTGCCTGTTCTGGCTGGCGGTGGGTGGATGGGTGCACGGAGGGGGACGTGTGCTGCAGCTAAACAAGTTGCGAGGTGCCTCGGAGATCCGTGTCGGTGTGTTCGGAGGATTTGGGGTGGGTTGTTTGGCTAGGGGGTATCCATAGGCAGGGAGTCTCTCCAGATGCCTGTGAACCTTGCAGGATTGTTATTATGGTGTCTGAAGGTACTGTAGGGGGAAATTAAATTCTCAAATGTTTCTCTGGATATCGAGCTATCCTGCTGCATGCAGCAGAGGGGTAATTTGTTATCACGGGAGTGTGTACACGACAAATAGAGCATTAAAGCTCTTTTTTTTCTTTTTTTTTTCTTTTTTTTTTTTTTTTTTTTTTTTTTTTTTTTTTTTTTTCAACGAAACATATCCTGCTGGATTTAACATAGAACTGGCAATATTTTCCCCACTTTGTTATTCGTAGACTGCAGTTATTTTTGTTGTACTCCTGGAATAATTGTTATTCTGTGAGCTTGAATAGCTGCCTGGAATTCGTCTCCAGATAACAGCGCCGGCATTTCCAGCGCCTCTCCGCACCGTTTGATCCCCACGCGGAGTCGACTTCCCAGCTATTTATTTTTGTCTCTTCTCCTCGGGCTTTAACACAAACGGTTATTCGGTATTTGGCGGAATTTTGTCTTCTGGTCGTTTGGCTTTTTACGTCCTTCTCGTTCCCTCGCCTCGAGTTTGAGATAATCACAGCCCATCATCACGCCACCCTCTGCTCTGAATCGCAACCAAAGCAGGCTCCTTGTTGGAGCAAGGGGCCATTGTTTCTTTTCCGGGGGAGTGTGGGACTGTTCTGAAAATTAGCAGAACATTAAAACACTAAAAATACGTTTAATTAATCCAAAGGTACCCCCAGCACCAGAGTTAACACTTCTACGGGAGTAGAGGAAAAAATAATAATCGAGGAAGCAATTAATAAAGGGCTTAAAAAAAAAATCAATCTCCCCCTGTGCGAATTTAAAATTATTATCTAGGGGACAAGGATTGATCATTTGATCTCGGCACCGCGGATATCCCTGACATTTATTATATTGTAGTGTCTCGGTGGCATCCTTCCTCCAGAGTTCGTTTAACAAGTGAGGGAGCGGAGGGAGCCTTACAACTTAACAAACAGGTCTTGTCATCGCAAACGCCAATCAAATCCGAGGCTCTAATGTATATCACACGGCACCACATAAATAATAAAGGCAAACGATAGACGGGGAAGTAACGTATGGCTGAGGAAAGATCCCGGCATGACACGCTGCTCGTGCCTCTCTCGTGCAGTCTGCGCCTGTAAGGGCTCCTAGAAGATTGTCGCGCAGGCTGGTGCGTGGTTCGAGGGTGTCACGGACACGCGGGGACACCGGCACTCATTCTCCCCGTGGGAGAGGCTGCGTACCGGGGCTGGGCCCCCGCCGCGGAAACTTTCCCCGTCCCTCGGCTCGAGCGGCACCGATCCCCGCCGTGCCCATCTCCCTCTGCCTCCCTCGCGGCAAGCAGCAATCGAGGATAAATATTTACTGACTCCGCGTCCCCAGCGCCGGAGAGGCGCGGCGCCCGTCGGCTTCCCCGAGCTGCCGGAGTTCGCACCGAGTCCGCCGGATCCCCTCTTTCCTCCCTGTCGCCCCCGTCCCGCTCTCCTCCCCGCAGCTCCCCCCTGCGCCCGGCCCCACGCCTGCAGCCCCCGCCAGCGCGGGGCCGCGCTCCTCCCGGAGCCCCCGGGCGCCTCCTGTCACTGCCGGGCTCCTGCCCCCGAGGACGGGGGCAAATCCAAACCTCCCCAGTCAGAGGGGGAAAAAAAGCTCTCTCGCCTGTTCCACATCCCTGCCTCCCCGCTTCCCAGCAGCTCCCGGTGGGAAAAGTCCGTTCCCCCCCGCTTTCCCGCAGCTCGCGGGGCGCAGTTCGGCTCGGGGCAGCCACCGGACGCGCAAGTGGCGCGGCGACCCGCGGGCCTCCGCCGCCGGGCACCCTCGACGGCAGCAGAGGGGCCGCCGGGGGGGAGCCTCGCAGCCGGGGGGGACTTGCCTCAGACTCGCTCCGAAAGAGAAAAGCGAAACAAAGCACCGGAAAGGGAAAGGGAGAAAACCGGGAAAACAGTAAAAACAAATAGACAAATAAAAAAGGACCGGTGCAAAGCTCAGCTCTCCCGGGGATCCGGCCACCACCCCGCGCCGCAGACCCTGGCGGGGGCAGGCGACGGAGGGTGCAAAGCGCGGGGAGCCCCGCGGGCGCGCACGGCCCCACTGCGCAACGCGGATCTCTGCGAGGGATGCCGGGCCCGTCCCGTCCCGTCCCGTCCCGTCCCGTCCCGTCCCGTCCCAGCGGCGCTGCAGGGAGCGGCGGGGGGCGGGGAGCGCCCCGGGCCCCCCCTTTTTGCGCATCCCGCGGCTTTGCGGGGACCTAGGGCAAGGTGGTGTAGGAGGGAACAAAACTGGGGGGCAATTTTGACCCCGCTACAAACTTTGACGACGGGTTCAGGGAGGAATTACCTTTATTGCTGCTCCTGTAAATGGGCTGGGGAGGAGGGATGCAGGGAGGGATAAAGGAGGGAGAGAGAGAGAGAGAAGGAACTGCCGCCCAAATACCATTCCATTGCAGGAGCGGAACTCCTGGGACCCTGTCGCAAGCCTAAAAAGTCACCAGCACCCCTCGGAACTTGCCTCTGGCCCCGGCTCCCCGCGGCACCCTGGGTACCTCTTTGCCGTGCCACGAACCACCCCGCTCTCCCAGATCCCCCCTTGCAGGACCGGCCATCAGCGGCACTTTGAGGGCTGCCCGGCCTGCCGGCTCACCTGAGGGCACCGTGCCCCCAAATCCTCCTCCTCTTCCGCCCTACTGCCCTGGGGAAACGGAGAGGAGCCCTGTGCCCGTCTGGGGGTCCTAACTGGACCAAAGGGGTGGCTCGTTTATTCTTCCCCTGTTACTTTCCCCACCGCCGCCCCGAGGGGGTTGATTCCTCCCCACGGAGCCGAGCCCGCCCCTTGGCTGCCCCCTCCCCAGAGCGAGAGGGGGCATCTGCGAGCAGGGCAGCCTGGCAGCGCATAGCCCGCACCTTGGGCTGCAGAGCAGCCTTTATTTAGCCTGGTGTCAATCCATGTGTTATTTTTTAATTCCTCTTTCAAAGGAATTTCAAAGGAAGCTCTTGACCGTTGTGGTTTTTCTCCAGGTTAAGTGAGAGGAATAATCATGAATGAGTTTACACGTCGCATTAGCTTTAAGCATATCCGAGGCCAAGTATTGAATTTCATATTTATAGGAGGAATTTGCATTTGTACACTTACTCATGGTATGACGTAGGACGAAACTGATTTCCTTCCACCCTCCCCCCCGCAGCTTATTTTGATCGAAATGGGGCAAATAAGCAAACAG
Source organism: Hirundo rustica (assembly GCF_015227805.2). Classification (NCBI taxonomy): domain Eukaryota; kingdom Metazoa; phylum Chordata; class Aves; order Passeriformes; family Hirundinidae; genus Hirundo; species Hirundo rustica. The sequence continues at coordinate 84,728,453 of NC_053451.1, forward strand.
AAAAATCATCGGTTTAATCCACGTTTTAATGAGCGCTGATTTTGTTGAGTAGATAACTGAGTCCTCTCTCTCCCCATCTCTCTCCCTCCCTTCTCTCTCTCGTGATTAATTCAGGGACTGTAATCATGGACATTGTACATCAAACCTTTCTGCTCACGCTACAGACTCCTGCAGATCTTTATTGGTTTACATGAAAGCGAGTAAACATATTTCAGAGGATGCCCTTTCAATCTGGCTCCATTTCCACAGCACATAATTCCAAGGACAATTTGTTTTAATAATAAGAATGGATGCAGTGTTAATGGTTTTCAATTTGTGTTAAAAAAATTAAATATTTATAAGTATCGATCGAGGGTTTCAGGATTTTACAGACGTCTTAACACATTTCATAGATGGGATTTTTTTTTTTTTAATTTAGAAACCTGCGTCGTATTCTCTTTTATGCTGTTTATTGATTTAAGCAGCATCCGTGTCTCAAGCGAGAGACTAATAGATTTTCATTAAAATAGGCTCTCTTAATCCTGATTGTGAATGGATATGATTGATCCATCCAGCACACTACACATCTATAATATTAATAAAGGACATTATCATGGCAGGATTTGCTTTTCCGTCATCAGAGTATTTTGTTTTTTCCCCTTCTTTGCAACCTTAAAGATTTATGTGTGAGCTGTAAAAATAGCCCACAGGAGGGAGACGCTTTGGGAAGAATACATTTTTATATTAGATTTTTTTTTTTTTTTTTTTTGGTAGTTTTAGTGGAAAGACCTTTTTTTTTTTTTTTTTTTTTTTTTTTTTTTTTTTTTTTTAATTTACAAACCGCTGCAGCAACATATGGCGAAAATTAAACTGTTTGTCCCGCAAATCTAATATTAAACATTTACGTTGAGTTTTATTTTTAGAAAAACATTTTTGAAAGAGAGGAAAACAATCTTGCATGAAAAGTAAAGTAAAGATTATTTGAAAAGCTATAGTTTAAACTAACAATAGCCTACTTCACCGGCGGATGCTGCTGGACTGGTGTCGTACCTGATGAATATGTTACGAAGTGGTCGGGACAGCAGCGGCTACAGTAATTAATGGAGTGTGACAGAAATGCTAAGGGCTTAATTGTCTTTATTCCGACTTGTAGTAACGTAACCAAAGCGATACATTAATTCAGTACAAAAACACATAAATGCTCTCCTCTCTCCTACACCAAAGTACAAGCAAACACACGCGCTCACACACGGACACCACGTCTCTTCTATACCACGTTATTATTACTTTTAATATATATAAAGCTGTATCTTTCCAGCAACATTAATTACTCATATATTCATTACAGGGAGGCTAGACGTGTTCAAATCCTCATCTACTCTTACTTCTGCAAAATTAAACATTCACGAGGTGAATTACAATAAGCAATTGCCTTTGTGTGTAATTAATTACGATGCAGTGGGCCAGCATAATGGGCGAGTAGTCTCCTTGCTTTCAGTTGCCCTGGATAACTCGAGCAGAATAGGAAGAGTCTGGGAGGTAAAAAAAAAAAAAAAAAAAAAAATAAAAAAAAAAAAAAGTTGAGAGCTGTAAAGTTTGTACTGAATTTAGCAACACGAAATACACACAGAGAGGATTGTTTGCCTTCTGTAGTAATGTGCGAGGGACGCTGCGATTTTGAACTCTGTAATAATGATTAATAAGTCAAAAGGGCATATTTTTCTTTTATGGTATGCAGCGCTCAAGGGAATATTCCGTGTATGTCTTTAAAACGAAGTAGGAATATTTACACACATGCACAGAGTTAGCAACAGCACCAAAGAAAGAAAAAAACCCCACGAATATTTCAGTGAACTATTACATTTTTTCGATTATTTCCCAATGAGTATTTCAATGAACTGTTACATTTTCCCAATTCACAAGGAAGATTTATGGGATTATTAAGATTTCTAGTGGAAATATTATACAGTGGAAGTTTATCGTCTCTCAGGGATTGTACACCATTTGATATCAATTTCCAGATGTTATGATCTTTTTTCAGAAAATAATTGAGTATATTAACTTCTTCCCTACAGAAGATTATTTAGGGCTTTATTTATTTATTTACTTATTCTGTTAAGGGCACAACTATTTTCCTCCCACCCCTCCCTTACGGAACTAAATCGTCGAAACATCGGAGTAAACTTCAATCAGATAACAGTTTAATAGTCAAGGGAAGGAATAATTTATTCGCCACTTTATTGCAAGCAGAAGCCCGTGAATTTAGCTACGTTTTGAAATAAAAATAAGGTACATCCGAGAGCACCCGCCTGCCGTGGGCAGGGCGGGAGGCCGGCGCTGCGCTGTCTCTCGCCGGGCGCCGGAGCCCCCGCGGGGTCGCGGAGCTGCGCGGGGTGGGGCGGGGGGGCCGCGGGCCGCCGGCCTTGCGGGCCTGAGCTCCGCCGGGACCGCGCACTCAAGGCACGTCAGGGGGGCCACGCGTGTTCCTGAGCGCCACGCGTGCCCGCCCGCTCCGGCCCGAGCCCGAGTCCCCGCGGGGCCGGCGGCGCACAGGCGCGCACTCCCGGCGCACGGGCGGGCCCCTCCGCACCGGCGCGGACAGACACCCGCAGCTCCTGCGGACCCCGCTCCGCGCTCCGGCGGGGCTCGGCGACGGCAGCGGGACGTCCTTCCCGCTCCCCGCTCCCTCGCCCGCCTGGCTCCGGCCGAGGCTTCGCCGCTCCCCGCTCCCCTCGTGTCAGACTCTGCCCTGCCCGGGGCTGCGCCCGCGCCCCGCGGGCTCGGCCCGTCGGGGGAGCGGAGCAGGAGGCAGAGGATTCCTAGCTGTCCCCGGGAGAGGCCCAGGGCGGACGCTGCCCTCGTGCCCTGTCCCCAGTTTTACAGCCTGCGCGTGGCCGGGGTGTCCCTTCCCCTGTGCTCTCCCTCGACGCCCGGGAGGGAATCGGTGGGTGCTGCCGTGGCATCTCCCGCGAGGAAGGGTCGAGCTGGGTACCCCCGGTTCCCGCTGAGCCGGTTCCGCGGCCCTTGATGGACAGAGAAACCCCCTGCCCGGCCGCTGTTGCAAGAAATGGAGCCGGCCAGAGCGAGGTTTTACCCCAAAAAAGAAATTAAGGGCTGTGTCGGGCTTCAGTGCCCCTACAAGATGAGGCGGGGAGCGAGGGGGCTAACATTTCACAGGTTACCTCACCTCGCGTTTATCGGGGTAGTAAAAGGGAATAAAAGAGGTGAGGGAGAAGGAGAGAGAAGGAGAGAGAAAGAAAATCAACTTTAAGAGACTCTGGGTTTAAATAGCAGCCTTTGATATTTTGACAGTAAAATGGAAAACACTTAACAGGAGTCAAGTTTTGATGTCTGAGGCTGGCAGCGCCCCCTAAAATTATATTGTCTTGCCTGCTGCTTCAAATTGGACCCAGGACCTTATAACGTCTCTCCAGGTCTTTATCTGCAGCCTTTCTGATTGCAAAACCATAACTGGATCGTTTTACACCAGTCAACTAAGCAAGTGCCAGTGGAATAAAATCCACAAAGTGCACACACATACCAGCTCTACAGCTAAAGCAGTCTGTTCTTTGCAAGTTGTAAAGGCCTGCAAATTAAATACCAATTACTGGAAGCAATAAAATGTTTTTTATTGCACGAAATCTACTTAAAACAGAAAAGAATAGTGGTTTTATTTTGAGGAGGGGGACAGGGGGGCAGCTCATGAAGACATATATTGGCAGAGAAAGATTATATACAGCGCCTGCACGAGGCCACAATGGAGACATTCTATGGCCGGCAGCAGGCAGGGCTTCTCCCCACATTGTACAGAGGGGGGTTCTGCAGAGGTGCTTATGATAGGGATTATTGTAGGTGAGACTTGGGGAGGTAGGAAGCCGGGGAACAGTAGCTCTAGGTAGGATCAAGTGGTGCAAACAAGCCATACGACAGCAATCCTATGTGCTTTTGAGGTCCTTTCCAAATGAGGTACTAAAGGGTTGGTGATGAAAACTACCCAATATCTCCTCCTTCCCCTGCCCACTTTTCCTTCCCCTCTTTGGGGAAGAATGGGTTACTGGCTTTCTGTCTTATGAGCATGGAAGGAAAGGCTTCCAGTCTCCTCCTGTGCTCTCTGGCCCTCTCAGTGGGGGAGCCCTCTGAGAGGCAGCAAGGCGGAGTGCAGCTCCCTGCAGTTACCAGCTCCACAGCAGGATTGCCATTTCCCCACAAATATCCCCAACTTTCTACAGAGCAAAGTGACATCAGCAAACCTGCCAGTGGGAGGAATGTTCACACAGATGATACACCTTCAGCTTTGCCTTAGTTCAGGTGTCATTCCTGAATGACTAGACACAATCCTGTGTCTGGCACAAAGAAAGAAAAGTGGAAGTAGCCAAAAAGCCATACACTGGCAGAGGGAAAACAGTGTGATTAGTGATATTACAAGCATCACTTAATATGCTCATCCCTTGAACTGCATATCAAAACTTCTCTCCAATACACACTCCCCACTCCTAATTTCCCTACTCCCAGAATGTCCCATCCTTGTGGTTTACCCTTAAAGAAGCCTGTGCTTCACCTTTGGCTTCTCTCAACACCAGGAACTGCCTGTGAATGGGATAGGACAGCGCTTGGGATCACCTACCATCATGGTGGGTCATGACATTTATGCTGATGGGGGGTTGCACGGTACCACTTTAAACAGGCTTCGAATGAGTGGGGTTTATTTTTTTCCAATGACAAAAGCAATTTGAGGATTGCAGACTTGTTTCTTAACATGACCTCATTCTGAGCGAGCTAGATTCTCCCACTCACCAGAGTGTGTTATACAGCGCCAGGCTATGGCAACAAAAATCTTCCAGGCTAATTACCGACAAGCGTGCAGGCTTTCTGTGGATGAATTGGATTTAGAAATGCTTGAAGACTAGATTTGACTAGACTTAGAAACACAGGGAAAACTGAAACTCTGCCATGTGGTTTAGGGCCACTTCAAAGCTTCCCCATTCTTGCCATGTGAAATCTTTTGAAATGAAGGATTTAAGTGCTGCACTCCTGCTTGTGCTGTAAGGAGAGCAAAGGTGCAGGCAGGCGCTTGGGCTTTTGCCTGGCCTGGAGGAGCCATCAGCAAAAGAGCCTGGGTGATGGAAAGGGCTCTGGAATGGTGCTTACTTCCAAGGAACCCCCAGAGATGATGGTCCTGAGGTAACTGGGAAGTGCTGGGGTCTACCTCCAGCACCAGTGGAAAGAGTGATGCTGCTGGGCCTGCTGGCACCAGTCGAGCAAAATTGAAATGTTTTCCTTCCTCTGTTCAAAATAGTGGGGGGGGGGGGGTTGGGTCTTATTTTCCCAGATGATAGTCTTTTTTTCTCAGTTGAACTTCCCCTTTACCCCAGAAGCAAGAAGTGCCCTGCCAGTGGTCGCCCGGGGTTCATTCACAAGGGCTCAGCAGCTCAACAGTAAAGATGTGGTTTTCAGAACTAGTTGGGTCTCCTGATATCAACCCCAAGGAAATGGAGGCCCAGGGCTGACATCTGCATACCCCTCTGCTGCACTGGGTCCTCATTTAACACTGAATGAGGAAAAACTGTGGGGAGCAAAAGGTTTAATGGCATAGTAATGCTCCTCCGGGCAGGGGGTGAGAGTCACTATTAGAGACAAGAATATATATATATATATTTTTTTTTTTTCCTTAAAGAGGGGAATTCTGTCCTCAACATCACTAAAAAAGTAGGACTTCGGCTACTGCACACTGAAATTGCAGCATGCGCTCCCATTTACACCCCTTGCTACATGTCCACACACACAAATATTCACCCATTGACAAGGCTGTGGAGGTTTCTGGTTTTGTTTAAAAATTGGCTGCCTGCAGCCTCCCCTTAGCTCCTCTGGGTATGCATGAGCAGCTGTGGAGAGCTGCAAGGCTAGCCAACAGACCTTGTAGCCCCCACAGATGTCAATTAGCTTCTCTCGGGCTTCCTTTGGATACGCTCGGGTCTTGAGACCTCCATGTGCTGACTTATTTGTAAAGCATGAGTTATTCACTAACTCCGTGTTACTAATTAGAAGATTATCAGCTCTTGGTGGTTCGCTTGCCTGCTGCAGGGAGGTTCCAAGGAAACCCTCGTACAGACCACGCTGAAGGAAAGCATCGACTGATTACTGCGGTGGAACACTCCTGCTTTACGCATTAAGGAGCAACTGGAGGGATATGAAAGGTTTTGAAGACCCTGAGTGCCTTTCCAGGCTTGGGTAACCCAGAAAGAAGCTTGCTGCAGCTGCACCACCCTGGGGAGAGCTGGCTGGCTGCTGGTGGAGTCGAGTCCAAGTATGGGGGCCAAAGATTTTGGGAAAACATGCAACAAGCCTGTGTTGGGCTGCAGGAGGGGGGGAAAAACCTGCACAAGCCCTTCTGGCAGCTAGGAAAACACAAGGAGCTGGGTCCTAAAAGTGCGAGGAAGGGAACAGTTAAATACATTGCCTCTAGACGCTGCAGCTTTTTAAACTAGTTAAACTGACTGCACTCCTCTGGGAATCCATTTTAGAGGAGGCAAAATTGAGTGCATCTTTAATTTGCCTAATTTTCTTCATCCTATGTATTTTTGGATCCTCCCTGTGCTAACGAATCCTTGCTGGGTTCACAGGGAGTGAAACTTGTTAATATTAGCAGAGGTCATCCTGGCCTTTCTGCGAGCCATCACCGTCCTTCCCGTGACTCGACCACGCGTTCACAAGGGTCATGCCAGGGAAGGAGGAGGGTCAGCTCAACCCACCTGAACTTTAACCACTTGTCTTTGATAGGAGGCACACTTTGATCTAAGGTGTGGCATGAAGTGCAACATATAATTAATATTTATAAGCTTACGTACAGAAAAAAGAAGAAGTAAGGAGGCAGTAACACGAAAGTTGGTGCAGATAAAAGCCACCAGTGTAAACTAGGAGACAGATCTGGGAACAAAAGAGGGTTTGGTGATGCTGTTGCTGATGTTCTGGACTATCTGGAGTTTGTGATCTCTGACTGTGCCAGGGATTTCTTGTGTGTGGTTAAGTCACTTTTTCATCTTTGTCTGCCTCAGTTTCCCACCAGCAAGGTGGGAATTAAACAGAACATTTTGTCTACTCTTCATTTGTCTGCATTATCTACACAATCTAAAAAGTTTAGGGCATTGTTTCTATTTTTGTTGTGTCTACTTCTCAGCAGTTTCATGTTCCTTGGGATCCTTAGGCATTTTCCATAACACAGATAATAAGTTTAACAGGTTCTCTCTCCCTCTCTCTCTCTCTCTCTCTCTCTCTTCTTTTTTTTTTTTTTTTTTTTTTCATTCCTTTGGCCACAGAACTCATCATATCTTGTTCTCATAAGCCAAATGCAGGAAAGTATCTTCAGAGCATCTCTGTGGGATCTCTGCTCCTCACTGAACAAGGTCTTGCCAGATTACAAGGAAATGATGCTTAGTAATTGCAGCTGTCCAATAGACTGATCCATCACATCTGTTCTGCTTGCCAGATGAGTCCAGACCACCAGTGACCCAAAAATAGCTGCTCTTCTTAAGGCTGCTCTGAAAAGCAGCGGGGTTCCTGCAATTTTTTAAGGAATGAATCACAAAATGTGGACCTATGTCGGATGTAAAGTCCATGCTTTCATGACAAAGACGCACAAATCCTTCAGTGGGGTGGCTGGGAGCAGCAAAGCCCCTTTAAAAGTGGCTTAGTCATTTATGTGTCTCCATTCCCTCTCTAATTTGAGACAATGTGTTCAGATTTCAGACTGTGGTGTGTGTAGTCAATTCTTGTTGTCTTCAACCCTAATAACTTAAATACTGTGCTCTTCAAAAAGTCATGTCCCTCATATCTCATAAATCACCAAAAGGTGAATCACCTCAAATTAGAGAGTGCATTCGAGAGGGTAGGTTTAAGTAATTAGTTGGGTTGTTTTGTTTTTTTTCCCCCATTACAGGATATGATCAGATTAAATCTGGCAGACCTAGTTGGAACCATTTTAAAAGTTACCATCACCAGCTGCTTATTGCTGTTCCTCTGCCAGAGGTTACCTCCATCCCCCACATGTGGAAAGAGCAGAGTGAGCATAGACCTTGGCCACTGATATGCAAGAGTGAGCGCCTTGAAGCAGTCTTGCTTTCCTTTCTTGTGCCTGCATAGCAGGGGATGCAGGGAAAAAGTGTTGAGAGCTTCTATATGCATAATTTGGACCATCAAATGCATGTGTGAATGTTTGGGACTATTAATTCCTACCTTTTTTTGAATATGTGAATAAAATTCATTGGAGCGTTCGGAATAATTTTCCCTATTTACATTTTAATATAATAGTTCGTGTGATTGTTTTTCCAGAAGCCCACAGATGCAATCAATTTTAAACACAACTTACTAGTTAAAACAGCAAACATGGTTGTGTTTTTTGTCCCTTACTTTCTAAAATATTTTAAAGTTTTTTTTTTTTTTTATCTTTGTTGTTTTGTTTTCCCATGGCAAATATTCAGGCTCTATGGACACAAATTTTGTGCTGCTTGAGGGAGGAGATATAAAAATGAAAGAGAAGAAAAATCTCCTTGTGGGCCATTTGTGCATTACCAGGCAACCTTTTTCTATGCTTCAAGATCCTTCATGCTCAGATGCAAAATTCTCTTACAATAGCTAGATTGGATGAAGTGCCAAATGCAGTTGTGAACAATTCCTATTACTTCTAAAGTGATTATAAAATAAGATAGGCCCAATGGGAGAAAAATTGTGTGAGAATGTTTGCTAACCCTGTATTTCAATTAAAGAAAGTTTTGGGCAGGGGTGATTGAACAGGTATTTCCACACATTGCTTTGTTGTCGAGGGTTTTTTTTTCAGACCATTGATCAGTAACAAGGTTCAACAGTAGCAGGTTTTTTCTCCAAAATAGATGTGTGATACAAATTGATGACTTCGTGTAATTTGCCTGTTTGTGAAGGTGAAGAAATCAGTAGCAAGTCTGCTGCTGAAAGCCATTTTCATCATAAAGAATGACAAAAGCAATGACTTTTCAAAATTATTATCGAAAATCCTGACAAAACAAAACAAAACCAATTCCAAGGATAACAATTTAGAGGACAATAGCAATGCTTTCTTAGTTTATTAAGATTCCACTTTTACAAATAATATATGATATAGCCTCCTTAAACAACACTTACCCTTTTATTAATCAAAATAGTAGTACAGGGGGAAAAAAATCAGCACTCAGGAAGGACATGACATATAGAGTTGTAAATGCAAGGGGCTTAGTTTCAAGCTGACCCCATTTAAAGCAGGACTGGGTGGCATACTGAGGTCCTTTTCTAGCTGAATTATCCTATGATCCTAGAAATCATAGCTCAAAATCTTGCTTCCAAGGCACCTGCAGGCCATAAATTCCCAATGTAAAATTTGAAAGCCTAGTGTTACCAGTGCCCTCACACTAGAAAAGCAGAGTACACTCCATCCTGAAGTGAGACACTCCTGGTGGCAGTGGGAAATGAATGTAGATGCATCATCACACTTGAAATATATAGTAATTGCCTGCCTTCTTCACTAGGTGTTTTCAGAGGCCTGACCTTGGGAGTGAGATTCCTGAGTTCACATACCAATCTCCCCGTTTGCCTTTAGGAGTCCAAGCTCAGAGTCTGGATGGACATCCCACACTGTACCACCACACTTAAATTTGTCATTTTTGAGGCTGGTATCACTGCCTCACTCTCATGCCCAGGGGTAGGAGAAGGTCCCTCAGAGGGTCGATTCAAAGCATCTAATTAAGCGTCTTTTCTCAATCTCTCCCTAACAGACAATATCTTCACGCATAAAGGCTGCAGCTATCAGCCTACTGTCAGTACTGTAATTAGGTATCTACTATGGCCTATACAAACAGCTCTACCCCCTCCAGCCATAATCCCTCTCCTCTCCTCTCCTCTCCTCTCCTCTCCTCTCCTCTCCTCTCCTCTCCTCTCCTCTCCTCTCCTCTCCTCTCCTCTCCTCTCCTCTCCTCTCCTCTCCTCTCCTCTCCTCTCCTCTCCTCTCCTCTCCTCTCCTCTCCTCATCCTCTCCTCTCCTCTCCTCTCCTCTCCTCTCCTCTCCTCTCCTCTCCTCTCCTCTCCTCTCCTCTCCTCTCCTCTCCTCTCCCCTCCTCTCCTCTTATCCCAAAGAAGAGGATTCTGCATCCAGGGACTGCCAGACTTTTGGTGCAGACCAGTGCTAATCACATAGATCTGATGACTGTGGGGCACCACTGGAATCCTTGCGCCAGGAGCTGACTTAGTGCACAACAATGCGACTACACATAGACCAAAGCAAAGTCCCCAGAACGCAGATGATGCGGGTGTTGGGTTCCCAACACTATTTTAGTTTTATCCCAACATCTCTTGCTGGGATGGGCTACTTGCCAGCACAGACATCACCAGGATACCCTTCCCTGTTGTGCTAATTCAGCTCCCTCTGTCATTTCCCTGGAAGCAGACAAAGATGAAGTGCTTCCCCAGAGTTTCTGCATGAAGTACTGAAGACTGGATCTGTTATCCCTCATAAAAGTGAACAAATATAATTGTTTATTCAAACAACTCTGCTCGCTATAACCGTACTTGCCCTGCCTTTCAACGAATCCAGCGAGCAGTGTTACCTTGTGCTAAAGGCGACTGACAACAACCAATAGCAGCACAGAGTATAAAAATGGACTAGTTCTCCACTATATAAAGCAGACAGAGGATGCGAGACAGGAGCAAAGATTTCTTGCCCCAAAGCAAGGTACAGTGTTACTCTGAACTCCTTAAAAGCTTGTGGCGAGAAATCATATGTAGAAACAGCTAACACATGAGAATTTAGATAACAAGAAATTGCTACATTTACTCTTTGCCGATACAGCATCTACACAAAAGTGGCAAATGCACTAATAATTGCTTTCTTTGATAGTATCAAGGTGGTGACTCTATGGATAAGAGTAAATAAAAGATATCACAAGCAAGTCGTCTAGGCCAAACGCACTCAGAGCTCTTCCACAGATGACAAATACTTGTTGTATTAAAGTTTCCTTTTTGCGAAGAAGAGACCGTCAAGGACATTAAGTCTCTAACCATGTGAAAATAAGCCAGCCTTGTTATTGATAGGACTGCAAACCCTCATTCAAAAGCCTTCAGTAGTCAAGGCAAGAGCAAAGGAACAAGAGGACAGACTGGTGTAGATTCACTGATTGTCAGGTAACTGGTGCCAGCACAATCAACAGAGAGATGTGAGAGGTAAAAACTTGAAAGAAGGAATGGATCTGCTATAGAAATAATTCCTGGGGACCACCGCAGCCTCCTACAGGTCTCTGCCATCCTGAATTTGTAGAAATCCATAACAGAAATACTAAAATCAGCCTGAATGGAGATGATTTAATGTGGGGACACTAGAAAAAAGAAAAAGTGGAAGGGACATGTGGCTTTGGCACCTAGACTAGTAGGTGATTAAACCTGTGCCAGATCTACATGCAGCTTCTCAGTTCCAAAAAACAAGAGAGAGCAAAAAACGAAGGGGAACAGAATAGGACTGGAGCTTCAAAGCAGTCAGAAGAAGAGTTAAATGAGAGAATAAATCTCATTTATGCTAGAGGTGGGATACAAAGGCAGAAGAGAGGAAAGAGAGTAATTGTTGAAAACCCCTAGAAGTGGGTACATGAAAAACCAGAACACTAGCACAACTCTAAAACACCAAGAGATGCAAAGAGGAAGGGCACCAGGCTGTGCCTCTTGTTTTGTGTGTTATGGAATCAGTAACCTGGAGACAATAGCTGGGCTCCGTGGACAGGCTCAGGGCACGGGAGTGTGTGGGTGTGAGAGTATGGGGCAGACAGACTAGTTCTACTGTAAAATAAAATTACTTTACTTCCTATAATATTTCACCCTGAGCTCTGCTGCATTGTTGCTGCAAGGCTGCAGTAGTGTACCACCTTAATTAACAGAAAAGGGAATAAATACACCCAAATATGGCACAGGGATTTTAAAGCTAAGTTTTTTTTCAGGTTCCTGCATCCCACAGAAAGTAGCAACTAAAGGATGGAGGCAAACAGCTGTTGTGAAAGCCAAGGCTAAAGCCAAATCAGGCATTTCTCCACTCCTAGCAGCAACATACTGCAAAATTAAAAGGCTGATTAATGAAGATGACATTACTATAGGCAGCCCTTACAACTCCTACATAATTCAATGGGTAAGTTGGGGTACAGGTGTTGATAGCTTAAACACACACTGACATGGAGAGTGCTGAAGCGGTAGTGGAAAGAGGCATTTATAAATGATGGAAACAAACCATTTCAACAGAGCAGCTCTTCACTGGAGGAGAAAATGCAGACCCACAGACAGCCAGTGATACACTGGTGTTAAAGGGGATAGGAACCATAAGAGACTTAGCTCAATATCTGAGCAGGCTTTAGACCATCAGCATGGGTTTAGGCAGCCAGAGCTGCCAGGGGCAAGCACTCAGTGCTCAGGGACCTACAGGTGCTGGCATTCAGATTTTGAAGCTTCCCCTGCACAATTGCCCTCTGTCAGGGACAAAGAAGGCTACGGACCAGAGTTTTTCTGGCTTCCACTGCTCTGCTCAGCTCCAGAATGCCTTGTTTTTAAGGCAGTTTTCCTTGCATATTCATTTTTTTTTTTCACATTTAACCTTAATAGAGTTTTATTTTGACTATTGGGAGAAGGGGAGTAAGCTCAAGCAGATGCATGGGGATTAACTGAAGCCTCAATATGCTTGCTTATATATGGGAATGTTAAAAAAAAAGGGAAAAGAAGGAAATTGAAAAAAATGCCATATAATGAATGCTTTAGTCTTAGGCCATATGTCCTTAACAACTATCTTTTGCACAAGTTATGGGAGTAGTCTGGACATAAGGGTTGTAAACTACTGAACCTGATAGTGAAACAAATGAAACCTAGAAATGGAATAAGTACATACATTTTTAATACTTGTCTGTAATCTTTTTGTACTTGTAATTCATCAGTAATTCCATTTTTTATTTTTAAAAAGTGTTTAAATTTTCAATAAAGACCCCTTGTAGTATGGTTCTGAGATGTTTCATTCAAAAGCATAAATAAGGCAAGAGAGTTTGGTTTTGGTGTTTTGTGTGTGTGTCTGTTTATTTATTTAGGTCTCTTCTTACAAAACTCACCTTTTCAGTACCCTCTTTTTCTTCAGGTTTCCCCTTATTTGAGCCAATGTCATCCACAGCCCCTTATTCACTTGCAGCATTTTCCTGTGTGAATGTGTTTTTACAAAGCTTCCAGGGCTCCACACCTTTCCAACTGCTCATTTGGGGGAAATAAAAGACCTAGCTATTTGAACAATAGCAAAAGCCACAGACTTAAATTTATGTGAGAGAGGTGTGACAAATAAACAAGCAAAACTCCTCTTTTGAGTGCCCAGGAAAAGGTGTAATGAAATTCCACAGAAATAAATGGAATTACTCCACATACAGACTCCTTCATGGGGCCACTACCTGATCCCCAAGCGGTGAGACTAACCCCTGGTTATTCTGGGAACATGCCACCCTGCTATAAAGTCATAATAACGGTGAGTTCAGGAAATCTGTAGCCATTTTTATAGCAGGGACTTTTCCTCCCAACACGTGGCTGATTGATAACACCCAGTGGCAGCAGCAGGGCCCGAGCGTGTGGACCGCACACACAGCTCCCACTCAGTATCGAGCCAGGACGTTGTCCTCAGTCCCCAGCTGCTCCCTGAACATGGCAGGGCTGTGCTTCAGCTCACGCTCCTCGTTCACTACTGTCTGCCACCTGAACTCAGCACGCCCGCCCAGGCAGGTTGACCCAAGCACACTGACACAGGATGTCCACTTCTCAGCTATGTACTATATGTAAAGTGTAAACTATCGAAGTCTCCCATGGGGAAAAACCCAAGGAGCCCTGTGCCACATAATGGAACCAGAAAGAAGAAATTGTTACATAAATTTTTTATTTTGCCTGAAGCGGGTGAGACGTAAAGAGTAAATTGAGAATGTAGCTGATGAAAAGTGAAGTTGGCTTTAAATTAAATGTATAAATTAATCACATTTTATAACATAATGTTGAAGGTATTGGGTAATGAGACGTAGAATTGCAGTCACATCACTTAAGTTTACTTTCCTAAAAGTTAGGTGCCCAGTTAAAGCTGGTGGTGTGGGGTTCCTCTCCTATACCGCATGAAGAGGCTGCTGCCTCACAGGAGAAATTTCTTACTTTGTTTATATTTCCTGTCTCAGCCCATGCTGCATGCACCAGAGGGATGGCTCCTTTCCACTTTCTGAAGGACTTTCTTTGTCAAGTCCATAAGAATCCCAAGTAGATCTCTGAGAGTCATGTTTAACTATACCACATAGTATCTGTTAGAAGAGTAGATGAGTCTTACTCTCCCATGCACCACTATGGAGTCAAAAGTTATTGCCTGGCATCTTCCTAATTTTTTAGAAGTTGCTATAAGACAGTTTTATTCTGGTAACAATGTGCATAACTGTGGCCCATGCTCTACTGACAATAACATCCCATAGCTTGGAAACAAACCCTTTCAGTTCTTAAAATAGGTGTAAAAAAACCCATTGCCTTCTACTGGACTGAATAAGATTACTCATGCACGTATCAGTCTCTATACTTCTAACTGCTTCTGCATTATTCATACACAGCTTACTATCTGTGCATGGACATATTAAAACAATTATTGCATTTGCATACCTTTGCATTTAAGTGTCTCTGAATGTGAAAAACATAAAGACAGCTTGCACAGTATGGACTAGTAGCTTATAATTTGAGGATATCAAAAAAGCAGGGTATTTTTTCTTGTATTTTTAAATAACAGCTGTTTCACTGTCTGTGTGGTTTTATCTACCAACTAGATTGTACTGTCAGATATCACTGAAAGGATATCAGCTTTACTTATGCTGTCTTTTGCTACAGCTACCGTTAACAATAAGGAAAATATTAAGGTGTGTAGCTCATTTAATCAGCAATTTCGCAAGTGTTTTACTTATGCCAACAAAGAACAAATTGTTTTTAGCATCTGGTATCTAGAATGCAGTATGCAGCATAAATTATTCAAATCAAAGCAACATAAATCTTTGTACAGCAAAGGCGAAGCCTCTGAATTCAATCCTGTGTGTTACAGCTTAGGATAGGACAATGACCTCTAATCAAAACTCCTCAGTACAGTCCCTACACTTAAGATTCCAACTTGCCACTAAGGACTTGATTATCTATAAATTTATGGGAAGCTGCAATAACTGGTGTTTGCCTCCTGATAATGTTTTCTGACACACATCAGGAGATTCAGCTGATCTGTGTTAGAGATTATTGTACAGAATCTGCAGTTTATATGGGCAATGAGTAGACAGAAGGTCCATTTGAGACCTTTAGCTATAGACAAGCGCATAAGGAAAACCGTTTCCATAGAAACATGCCCCACAGCTGTAGTTAGTATAGGAAAAATAGTTTTATGATTATTTCAATGAAGTTCTACCTTTTGTTTTCAGTGCAAGATGTATACAATGGGCTGTTTCATAGTGTGATCTCACTGTAGCTATGGTCTTACATGAGAAATTCACCCAGAAGAGAAGGACACTACCTTTTCCTTACGTATTCCTAAGAGTTTTATTAGATTGTGTGGACAGTGTCCACAGAAGAATGACTTTTACATAAAACAGTATTGCTTTTCTGAATTTATTCTCTGTACAATAAATGCTCTTTTTTACATAACTCAAAAAAAAAAAAAAAAAAAGGAAAAGTAAATAAAATTCTCAGATTGAAAAAAGGACCAGATAAGTGTCCAACAAACCCAGGGGAGCGATGTCAAGTAATTCCAGGGAGGAATGAGTCAGGCTGAAAGAAAGCTATAGGAAAACAGGATGGGCATGAGTAATTTGCTAACAGGTTTGGCAACATCTTTCCATTGGGATAATTTCTGATTTAGATGGAAAATTTCCAAACAGTCCCCTGGAAATGACAAGGCTGGTGCATCTCCAAACTAGTTAATCCAAAATGCTTTTAATAGAGCTCTTGGTTCTTCTTCTTTGCTTGTTTGCAAAAGCACAAGGCAGAACCCATCTTGTGGAAAGCAGACAGACCTGCACACCTAGTTGAGATTTTTTTCCCTTTCATTTCAAGAGTGTCAACAAGGCTTCAAATTTCCCCTTCCTGCCTGGCAGAAGCATGGACTTTATTAGCTGCTTATGTGTACATATGCAAAGTGCAGGGTAATGTGACATTTGGATATTTTCTTAAAGAGTTTGAAATTAGCAGAATTGCACCAAGTCACACAATGGGCTGGGGAGTGCATGACTAGGAGCTGGATTTTGTGCATAGGTGAATGAATCCAGTAAACAAGAATTCAGCACTGCATGTGTTGAAATCTGTTGCCTTGTCAGCTGTGGCACTGGTTTGGTGTGCTTATTGTAATGAGTGGTTATTTTGTTTATTCTGTCGGTTCCAAACAGGATGGAAATCACATCCTCCTGGACAAATTTTGTTTGTGGAGCAAAACCAAGCAAAACCAGGGCAAGTTGAACAGATCTGTCTTAATGTCTTTGAAAGGCATATTTTCCAGAAACCATGTTCTGTACAGTGAAGGAAGACAGAGCCAGATGAAAGATATTTAGATGATAGGACGTAATAACTTACTGAGCAGGAGGAGGTTCTTAAGTTAGATATTATCCCACATACTGCATAAAGGAGGTGTTTCAGGGGCTCCCTCTGCCCACCAGTGGTCTCTGTATGATCCTAAGTATTAAAGTTACAGGCTTAAGTTAGTGCTTAAAAGTAGATGTTGTCCGTACACCTAAATGACTCAGTCCTGCTTTAGAAGTGATGTCCGACAATCCAAAGCTCCATAAAACTTATGTTTATAAGTCCCAGGTAACTGATGCAAAAGCTGCATTGTGGAACCCTTACTATTTCTGCCATTTTAGGCAAGTAACTTCAAAATCTCTGTTGATTAATGGTAAGAAGAGGCCAGAGGTAGCTTTATATTTGCTGATTGTACAAGATACCACAATGGCACTACAGAAAAAGGAAAAAAGGAATAATTGTATAACATTTCATGCACTATTTTAGCAATAACATAGTAAGATCATACCATTATGAATAGGTTTGGCTACAGAGGATTTGAAAAAGTACTTTAATAAAAAATAACTTCATAAACCACAATTCACATATATACCAGACAAAAAAAATCTACTCCCACATGCCTCCAAAGCACTTCCAAAGAAAAAATTCTTTCCAAAACAAGTATAACTAGCTTAGTCATTTTCTTTTTAAGTTTGCAATATGAACCATCTTGGCTTCCCAACAACTGCAGCAAGGCTTCAAGAAGATTTTCCTCATAGCATTTAATTTGTTAATAGGATTTGCATGCACCCTTCCAAAAAAGTATCAAGATGTATCATTGTTCATGATGTCCAGACAAGGGGAAGAATATTTGTGTCATACAAAATCTATCCACGTTCTCCCCACTGAGAAATAATTACATGTTCAAGACTTAGAGAGGTGGAAGAGTCAGCTCAGATTCCACATAAGTCTGTAGAATTAATCTCCATGTCAATTCTAATGGTACAAAAGATCTGAGTGTAATTTCCTCTTCTGCCTTGTGGTATACCAGATTGCAGAAGATTGCATGTATTATTTTAAGGTTCTCCAGAGAAAATTTCCCTGGGCTTCCCTACAAGAACTTTCAACCACAGTACAGCTTTTAAGGGCAAAAGCATTGGAAGAAACAGAAACCAAGAACTTAAGGAGTATAGGAAGCAAGTTTCAGAGCAGGCAGAGGTGATAAAAGAGGGAGCAAACTCATGACAGTATCTTAAAATGACAGAGGAAATCTTGGACTGATTAAAGGAAAAAGCCAAATTACCACTGACTATTCCAGGAGAAAAAAATTGTACTGGAAGGGAAAACTGCCGATAAAATCAGGAGTTTGAATTACATCAGCAAGCTGACTTGCCACATTTTCATGTGAACTTGAGTGCCACAAGCTGATACTGGTGGGTGCACAGAAGAGAGATGCAGTGAAAAGGGTCAATGTAAACAACTACTGCTGGTGGCAAAATCACCAAATACAAAAATTTTTATAAAAAGTGAAAACAGAAATAGTTTTAACTTGGAGATCCGAGTGCAGGCAAGGCGCGATCTTGTCCTCCCCGTAACCTGACAGGACTGCAGGAGCTGCAGGGTAATGTTTCGAAGAGACCCACGCTGCTCAGGAGCCTCAGCCATTGGTCTGGGCATGGCTGAACCTTTTGCTCAACACAGAGGAGCCAGACCCACAGCTCCAGCCTCTCCAGTTCAAATAACTGCCCTGTCACAACAGACATATCTTCGGCAGCTTGTTTTGGGGGAGGTTCGTAGGGAGATGTTTTGCCTTATTTGATTTCGGGAAAAACATGAAGTGTTTCCCCGCCCCCCCAATATATTTTACAAAAGAAAAGAAGGAGGTCTGTAAACTGAATCAAAAACAAAGCTTATTTCTTAAGCTTCTGAAATCAGTTGAAGCATTTGGGCAAAGCTAACACAGCTAGAGGCTTCTTAGCCACAGCAAAAAGGGGACTTTACCCCCATCAAGCGCATGTGACAGTCCCCCACCATGGGGGAAATGGCCAACAAGTTCTATAGTTCTTTCACCAAGCCTTCCCCTTGCTTTCTTTTTTGACTGTGTTGCAGGGGTCCATTTTAACATGCTAGTTTTACTGTTTTGTTTTGTTTTTTCATTTGGACTGCTCTCCAGTGCCTGACTGCTGAAGAGAGAGAGACTTAAGAAAGGCAAATCCATTTTGCATCAATAACAAAACAACACATTTCCAGAAGAAGAAAAACAACTGCCTGTTAAAAACAAGGCTGTACTTGTTTATCTGTTGGTTCATACGGAACAGTTATCAAGCCAAAGGAGTCCTGGTGATCATGTTTTGCCAGCACAGAGAGAACAAAGAATTATTAAAAATAATATAAACTGATGACATATGTTACCAGTATTAAAATTGATGCACATTCCTGTGTAGCTTAGGGGGAGCCAGGAGCTGGATTTTATCTTTAACAAAGTCAGAAAATAAAAGCAAACCATTTCAGTCTTATAACAGGGAGGTATTTCTTTCTGTCTACTTGGAGAGGAGAGGTTGGGAGAAGCAAGGTTTGGTTTGGATAAAACTCAGACAATCCACCTCCCCCTGCCAAGTAGATCCATTTTGACACAGGTACTTCTGTGAATATTTTCCCCACTGAAAGGTTATGAACTAAAGCCAGGAGCAGCCAGATGTCTGTCAAAAAGTAGCAGGATCTGACCTACCATTTTCAGACACAAAACCACATTTCATAAAACATTTTAATATCAAGTATTAAAATCTTTTAATAGTGGTGGCATT
The DNA here is from genome assembly GCF_015227805.2 of Hirundo rustica. Taxonomy (NCBI): domain Eukaryota; kingdom Metazoa; phylum Chordata; class Aves; order Passeriformes; family Hirundinidae; genus Hirundo; species Hirundo rustica. The sequence continues at coordinate 84,747,781 of NC_053451.1, forward strand.
TAGATGTTGCAGCCAGAAATTAGGATCTTTTTTGTCCCAGTTATAAGAAAAAAAATTGCACAAAAAGCCACCCCTGCTTTGGAAAGCTCTCCCACCTAGCCTTTGACTTCTCTACTATCTCAAGCAGTTCAAAACTGTTCATGTCTTTCCTCATGTTGCCCCTTAACACACATTCACCTGGTCTTTTGCTTGGTCTGGGAATCTTCAAATGAGCCCAGGTTTGCAGTTTCGTTCTACTCCTGACCTGACGGTTCCCACGAAGCAAAGGAACTTGTTTGTAATGCTCACACATTATGCAGGGATGGTGCCCTGTCAACACATGCAGCGTTATGGACTGGAAAATCCAAATACAGTCTGCAAAGCCATTGGAGGTTTTCCACAGAGTACTTGTAGGGCCTCTCCTAATTGAATTTGCCAAAATTCACATGAACTCAGATTTAATCCAATCAATTCTACATCACATGTCTTTCAACATTGACAAAATATTTTTTTCTAATTGCGAGTCTCTTATGGAACCAAATGAATCAGAAAGGGATTTAAATGAAAACCAGTCCAGATTGTTCTACACTTTAACCTTACATCTGTGCTTAATTAGGATGCTCAATTTCCCTAAACTCAAGTCATAAAATGGAAGTAATCTGTGGCCTGTTTGTCAGTCATTATAGGGCAGCAGACCTGCAAATCAGGGCAGGCTGAAATGCACAGGATCCTGTTCAACGCGGCCATTGAAGGAAACATGGGAGATGTTATTGTTCAGCAGGCTGGAAGGAAGTCAGGAGAAAAGTTTGCTGAGAAAGACACATATGAATTACCTGTGTGCTGAGAATGCAGCTGAATCTTAAAAGGCAGGAGCAAATGAATGTGCAACACATGTGTGATTATTTAAGCTCCCCTGTTCTGGCCACATGAGACTCTTATGGGAGGCCTGACAATAGCTGGTGCTGGACAGTATCTTCAGCCATAAAAAAGGCAGCAGCCTCCTCTTCTAAACTCTTCTTTTAATAGTGCCAGCACCTTTGGCTGGTATAACCTTTGAGGATGTAATTTTGAGACATTACAAAGTCCTCAGCAGCTGCACCACTACCCGAGCCCTGCTCTCTTGTCCTGGTCCTGCACACCACGTGGGCCCCCCATCTTTCCCTCCTTCTGCAGTCATCTAAGGGGCTGTCCCATAGAGCTGAGCAAGTAAAACTCCCCATAACCCTTTTTCCAAAGGATTTTCTAAAGACCAGGATTATTTCCTTATCTCAGTCTTGCAGTCCAGTCTCACATACTGAAACACCAGCTGAGACTGTAGCAAAAGGCTGGCACCTCCTGGAAAGGTTTTAGTCACCAGTGGTCTTGCTGCATAGAGCAATGTCCTTGAACACCGTGGCTCCTTGCTGGCAGCAAAAGCAGCTGCAATTAACCCTCATCCTTAAAAGTGGGAGAAAGGCTTGCCATCTAGAGTTGCTAAAGATGCGCTATCCAGGGCTGTGGCGAATCACTGGAGGAACAATAAAACCCTACCCCACACACCAAGGTCTGTCATCATTCATTTCAAACATGCACTTCAGAGTGTTGCTGTTATGTTGTTTTTTGACATGTTGAGATCTACATGAGAAATCCCTGTGGACATGCTGTAAATCCATATCTACAGCAGTAAGTTTTCATTGCATCAGTGTTATTAAATATATATATGCACTTATATATATATTATTGGGCGATGCTGAATGAACAATTGGCCTTTAACTCCTCCTAGACTATTAGGTCGTACTATAGGTCAGTGAAAAAGTAATTTTCCCTAGATTTGTAATAAGGTCTGGGATTTGACCTATGACCCCAATGTCACAAGGTATTCATTATCTCCACACAGATGATATACAGGCAAAGAAACATATATTTTTTATAGAACTGGAAGAATTATATTTGATGGATACATTTTATTAGATGGATTTTATTACCTGGAGAAACTCAATTAGCAGACCTCATTAATTTTGAAAATGTAACTTATTTACATTGAGTTATTCTACTTGTGGCCATTAGCATTCAAAACGTATAAACTGGAGCTCAGGGCACAGTTGAGTTTTTTTGGTTCAGTGGCCAAATGAAAAAAAAAAAAAAAACAAAAAAAAAAAAAAAAACAAAAAAAAAAAAAAAAAAAAAAACCCAACAAAAAAAAAAAAAAAAAAAAAAAAAAAAAAAAAACAAAAAAAAACCCCAAAAAGGGGGGAAAAAAAAATCTCCTAACAAGAAAAGAAAGATTATTTGTGTAAATGCAGAATGCTTAATTTAACATAGTGTTAAACTTTTTTTTTCTTCATTTGGTTTTTAAGCTAGTATTTTCTCTTTCATTTTAAAAAAAATATTAACTAAAATTCAAAATGTCATTTCCTAATGAAAAACTGAAATGTTTTGCTTCCGAAGCAAGAGAAACTATCACTTTTGGTGTGTGGAGGTTATTTGCTTTATCTTTATTTAGTAAATAGTTTCAATCTCCTGCCTGTGGACTCAGGAAGCTATTTCACTAGCCCATGAAAAACTTCCACCCACACCGAATACCTCTGTTTGCAGAAAAATAGTAATGACATGTAGTAAGCAGAATGTAAAAGGCTAAAGACATAATTGAAAGACATCTGCATAAAATATACCCATACCAAAAGAGACAGGTTGCAGGAGTTTTTGAGAGGTAAAGCCTGAGTCTGTGGACCACTTGTCCATATAGTGTTGTGTCCCAGCTGATTCCCAGGTGCAATTCTGCCACAGCCACAAAAATCCACCCTCTGTTTGGCAGATGCCTCTGCCTCTCTCCTTACCAAGAAAGGGGAGGGAAAGACCATCAGCAGATTATGAGGTTCATTTTCTAATCTCAGGCTTCTTAATTGAGTGTCTGGATTGAGCTACAATTGGAGAAGGATAAAACTCCACCTGAGACCAAGCCACCATGCATGGCAGGACAAGAGTTGGAGGGGGCTGGAGAGGGCGACCCCCGTGTTGGGATCCCTGCTGCTGCCCCTGACGCAGGGGGAGTCCAGGCAAAGCGCCCAGGCCAGGTGTCTTACACACACGTGGTTAGAGTCAGCTGAGGTGAATCCCACCCAGCTGCATCCTGGAAAGTCACCAGTGATCGCATTAGCACAGAGGTCAATATCCAGGATGGAGCTCCCCTGAGCTCACCTCTCCCAGTTCCTGTTCCCCAGAGCTGCTGTGAGCAGCAAGGTGGGAGACCCTCAGCAGCGGGAAAGCTCCCAGGTGTGTACAAGGTCTGCTTATGGCTATATCAGGAAAATAGGGATATAGGACAATGGTATTCCTGCTGTCTTCCACCGCAGAGCACCTCCTCTGAGAGCTTCTCTAGACAACTGTAATTAAGAAAAGGCATTAGAGGCCACTGGTTTGGCTGAGAACTGGCAGTGGGATGGCAGCACAGCATGAAAAACCACCCTTCTGATGCTGAGGATTCAGCCCCTAGAGCAAGGTCCACTACTCTATTGTCAGCATCATAAAGCAGTTTTCATTTTGAGACTGAACTACTTGTGTGTCCATCCCGTGAATTTCTGTTAAAAGACTAAACCTGCTTGGGGATAAAAATCCATTACAAGTGAGAAGCAATTTACAGTAGAGAATTGACCTATAAAACCAACGCATTTCCATTGCACTAATCCAAAACATATTTCAGTCTTGTTAAAATGACCAGGCTGTTAAAATTATGGTTTTAGTGCAGCAAGCCTGTATATTTTAACTGAATTTTCCTGTTTTGGGCTGTAGTCCTAGGAAATTTTCTAATGCAGTGACCTCACTCCTCAAAAAACTGTGGGAGCTTTAAAAGTAAGGAACACCCCTGGGACTTCAGAGTAAGCAGCTTACAAGTCTCCCTGCCTTTCCGATTTCTCCCCCTCCTGCTCATTTCTGCATTGTCTCTCATACTGTCCTTTACACCTGGAACATTTTGGCCTCTTCTTATCTGCCAAATATTTTCCCTTCTCCATTTCAAATTCCTCCCTAACTCACTTCCTTCTGACTTTTTGGATCTGGGGCCCAATTTTCCCACACTGAAGCTCACTCACTCAGGGGGAGAAAGCCAGGCAGCTAGTGCATGTGGTCTGCAGTCACCTCTCAAAGTTCAGGATATGTGCATGCATGCACAGTGACTTGGAAGATGACGCCCAGCACTCAGGACAGGAATTTAATGTTATCCCAGATTGTTAAACTCTTTTTTTTCAGGAGGAGTCTGCAGCACTTGAACCAGGATCCTCCAGTAGTTGTGTAGAAGTCAGAGGTTTGGAGAAGGGTAGAGCAGCATCCAACATTTTAGGAAAGTCATCTTCAGTTCTGAGGGCTCCAGGTCCTGTTCCAGAGCCCACTGAATTCTGTGGGAGGAATTTAGTGGGCTTTTGGGCACTGTGGCAGAAGGACTGTGTCTCAGCACCAAATCACCTAGAAACTATAAACTCCTGTCACACAAAAGATTTCTTCCTCGATAAATTATTTCAGTGGAAAACATCTCCATGAGCTGGGGAGGTTCTCAGTGACCACTGGGAAGCCCCTGTGTGTTTGTGTCTTTTTTATTCAACCAATATAGAAATGCAACTTCAACTTAAATCCACTCCTCTTATCAAGTATGTTGAAAGAGTGAGAACTGGAGTAAAAATAAAGCTAACAGATCTTTCTTTTTATCCTCTTCCTATCCTCTTGCTTCCAGATGTTGCAGTCATCTGTACTTTAGACATTATAAAAGGGGGTAAACATGAAAGATTTTATAATAAATCGTGAATGTGACAGAATACTTCATAGCAATATATTTTATTAGCATACAGATTATAGCACAAGGATAAGATTCAGCAAAGAGGCAAAGTCACTTATGTCAGCCTTGTCTGTGTCCACTGTCACTAATTCACTCTTCTACCATTTAAGAGGAAGTGGTTAATTCACGCTAACCACTCTCTGCAATGGACTAACATCTTCTTTGTTCAGCATTTTGCTCCCAGTGTGTCTATTTTCCCTGATGTCACTTGGAAGCATTATCTCTATGCATGAGTGGGTTTTCCTGACACCATCTCTACCTATTTCTACATTCCTCTCTTCTACCACTTCCCTGCTTCCACCTCCTGTATGGTGCCTTCTTGCGTTGGAAGTCCACCACAGCACCCTGCTTGCTCAAAGGAGTCTTCTGATGTCTGTCTATCTTAATAAGTACCAGAATAAACTGTTCTTTTGCTTGGAGAATGCTTGAGAGCATGTGTCCTTGAAAGCATGGCAGCTTTTCTGAACTCCTCTGCCTTTCAGAGCTGTGTCCACTGGGATCCCACTTACCGGTTTTCTAAATAAGCTCTCTTAAATTTCAGCATCTGCTCTCTGTTACTCTCCTTCCTCACTCCCTTCAGGACCTCCCACCCCACTAGTTGCTGGTTCACACATCCCCAGCCCGTTATCCCTTGTCATTGAACAGCAGAGGTTGTGCTTATTTGAAGAAGTTATCCCTGATGCCTTCCAGAAACCTCCTGGTGTTCCACACTTCCCTTTCAGTAGATGTCAGGAAGGTTAAACTCCTCTGTGAGAAGCAAGGTCTGCTCTTCAGGCCTCTCCCCCAACCCACAGGCTCTTCACTATCCATCATCCATCTCACTGAAGAGATCCTTGTGTCCAGGCTGATCCTTCACAGTGACGGCAAGCCCCTTACATCCTCATCTTCCTGCCAGTCTCTCCTGGAGAGCCAGTACCAGCCCATGGCAGCCAACCCTGGGGTGCAGGCTGACCCACCACTTCTCAGTTATTCCAACAACATTGCAGTTAAGTGGGAGGGGAAAAAAAAAAGTCTTCTAGTTTTCAATCTTGTTGCATCACCTTTGATTCATTTTTAGGTCTGTGCCTGCAGACAGGGTCTCAAGAAGCAGAAGTTCCTGCGTGCTTTGGTTACGTCAGGAGGTCCCAGCCCCAGCCACAGCTCTTATGGCCAACAACTGCCCTCTGCCTTGAAGAAAGCACAGACCACCAAGCAGTGGCAGCAGCAGGGTTAATTCACAGACAGTGGCACTCTGCAGGTGTCTGTACCTGTTCCCCTTGCAACTTCCCCACAGTTTCTTCATGGCTTTGCTCCTCTCAAGGAGGATTGGCACCAGGATGTGTAAAGCTACAGAGGTCCAGGAATGGTCAGAGGCAGTTGGAGAGACTGTAGGCTGTATGATGAGAGTCTGGGACTGAGTAATTCCATGCTGACCAGTCTGCTAGAGTCAGCAGAGACCTTATGAAGAAGGACAGGCTGCACTATAAAACCAGTTTCTTCCACACTCCAAAGCATGTAGTACGCCTTTCTATCAAAGAGCTCTGAACATCTCACTCTCTCAAATAGCTAACAAATGTGTTTAATTATGTGGTAAAGCAGATTTTCAGATGTTGACAAAGCCTTGTTAATCAGGAGAGCAGAGCTCTATCTACAGAGATACACCATGTACAAGGAGAAATTTCAGCACCTCATTAGAAAAGTAAATTAGTGTCTTCTCTGAGCATGTGGCATGGGCAAAACATATCCTCATATGGTATAAACACTTGGTGAGATGAGCATCATAGCTTTACCATGATTTCACCACATGAGAGTAAAATGGCCATTCCAAACTGACACAAATCAAAATTTTATGCTACCCTAGGGCATGTTCTTCCTCCCCTTTTTCTTGTGATGATCTCCATCAACCATCAGATCATATAATTTAACATAACACAAAATACGGACCTCTTGACACAGATCACCTCCTGTACCCGAGGAGGGACAGTTCTAATTCATACCAGATTGCTTCAGACTACAAGAAACACCATGTCAGCGAAGAGCTAGCCAAGCCCAGGTGGGCCTCACACTGTCCAAAACTGCCTTTTCCTATTCCCCTTCTTTCCACCCAAATGGCAGAAGATGTGGGAGGCAGCTGGCAGCGCCTCTCTGCACCGAGAATGATGCCAAGCCCCAGTTAACACACTCAAAGGTCACATCCAAGATGTTCTGTACAGAGAAGAAAGGAAAAAGAATCTGTTATTTTACTTTAAGAAAGAGTCACACATCAGCAGGAGAAAAAAAAAGAAAACTTCAAAATTAATGCATAGGAATGTTTAATGTATTGCCAGAATGCCAATAAAAATTATGCAAATTCCAAGGAATCTAGAGAAAATTATCCCTTTGAATCAAACATTAATAAAAGTCTGCAGTGATATAGGAATGATCTCATGGTTATTTCGCATTTGCTACTTTTTTCTTGGTATAGTTTTGTGGAGATCTTGTGAAGATGTTGTAAAGTTAATTACACAATCGCTTGTGCATTACCAAATAAAAGCATAAATAATACTGGATACACGAGTCATTACAGTGCAGCACAGAATGTAGGAAAATGATTGTCAGAAAAAGGCAATTTATACATAGTTTCAGCACTGAAATTCTTAAGTATTCTTCTGGCAGATCCTGCTTTTTGCAAGGGAGAAATTTTCAGGTGACTTTGAAAATTGCTGGGAGCCTCCTCTGTGCACAATCTGGAAGAGCAGCAGAACCCCGGCCTTTTGGAAAGTAATGCTTGCCAGTGAAGGGCAGTATAAAGGCAAACACATCTAGAGGATAGTCTTTTGCAGATCAGTACACCATAAGCCCTCTGCTCATTGTGCGAGGCAAGATGTTAGAAGCTGTGTCTTTTAAGGGCCAATTGTTTTGGGAAGCACATGCACTTGAGTACCACTGGCATTCATGAAATGCATAACTGTGCCACCAGCCTCGTGCTGGGGGTGTATCAAGTGACCCAGCGTGACTTCAGATTTCCAGGAATTGAGTATATAAAAAATGCGTGCCCAGGCTCACAGTAATGTTGGGAAAGCACAGATGTTCCTCCCCTTTTTTAAAAAATTGATGTATTAAAAGTTACTTAAAAAATACGTACAGCTGGCTTCAAAACAGCGTCCAGGCTCCTCAGCCTCCCTCGTCCTCCAAAAATATTCATTTTTTTTCACTTCCTCAGTGGAAAGAGCATACCTGTGAATAAAAACTAAAGAGATCAGCCACCAACTTACTCCTTTAAAGAAAACACTCTGCTTGTTGGGAGACAACCAGCCACCCAGGTTTGGGCTGTGCTGCACAATGGGTTTTGGGAAATAGTGCATGACTGAGCCTCTTCCATTAGGGTCCCAACCAGGCAAGTCACTAAATACCTGTCACAGCAGACAGGGAGTGATTCTCATGCTGGAATGTGGTGCCACCTGCCATCGACAGAAAGGTGTTTGTGTGGAAGGAGCAAATGAGAGGACAGAGTTAAGGTAAGTCCAATTCCAGAAAATAGGGATACGATGGTAGCATCTGGCCTTTGGTGGTAGCATTAAAATTAGGAGATAGTTTGTCTAATAAGTACTGGTGAAGAGATTTCTAGGAAATAATAATTCATAGATTCAGAGAACTGGAGGCAGAGTTGTCATTTCATTTCTTAACAACCATTTTCTCTGCTTTTTCCTGTCTTTTCTTCTGAAGGCTAATGGGTCATATTTTGGCACAGAGGATGACAGTTCACTTGACTATTTGTGGTTAACTCTTTGACTCTGCCACAAGGTCTTGGGGGATTACTTTGTAAAACAGATTTTTAAAAATATTTCCGACTACATTTGTCAGGTGATGAGACATTTTATTAACTTTCTTGCTATGAATTTTTATCAGGCCAATGAGGAATATTCATTCCTGAGGGGTTTAAACTAATAAAATTGTAAAATGAAAAACTGTAACAAGTGCTTCATCTCTCGATCGCTATGTTTTTAAAACTGAATCTCATCTTGTAGCTAATCCCAACTATTTCTGCTCCTGAAAATACTTAGGTTTGCCTTTGTTGCACTGTGTATTTTAAAGCCCTGACACCTGGAATCCTGTGAATATACAGGAAACAAAGTTTCATCTTGAAACCAAAATTAAATTCTCCAAGCATTATATAAAGAAACATATAAACCTGTGATGTGATTGATGATTTTAGAGTCAAGAGGAATTGTTGTGATTGTCCCACTACTTTCCATATAATTGTGCCTCTAGAACTTCCTGATATTAATTTGTGCTTTAAGATTAAAAGCTGTACTTGCAGCAGAGAAGCTCTTTTAAAAAAAAAAAAAAAAAAAAAAAAAAAGTTTCATTTTGATTTAAAAATCTCCATTAATGAAGAATCCAGCACAATTCCTTGTAAATCATTCCAAATGATTAATTATCCCTGCTCTTAAGAACATGCACCTTCTTTTTTTTGGCCTAAATTTGCCTCACTTCAGTTTCCAGCCATCGGTCTTATTAGTCACTGTACCTTTTTCTGCCAGACTGAAAAGCTCTGACATCTTTTCCTTGTAGGGGTACTTGCAGGCTATGATCAAGCCACTGTTAACCTTCTCTCTTGGAAGCTGCTTTCTCTATTAGCTATCCTTTAATTATTCTCAGAGCTCCTCTCTGAACTCACACCATTTGTTGGTTTGGGTTTTTTTTGCACAACCTTCTTGAATTTTGAGCACTGGATCTGGACATAGGACCCCAACAAACACAGCCCCAGTACCAAGAACAGCAGAAATGCCAGAAGGAACAGGTTTAGCCCTTCTGGCCTTAATGCCATGCTGGTGACTTGCATCCTGGCCACAAATACAAATACCATTTCAAATTTTTTTACTTCAAGCAGGGCTCTCTTGGAAGTACAAACTGAATGCTCTGTTCCCAGACTGGCCATTTCACATTCAATCATCCCAAAACACTTCTCCTTTGACTAGGTCCAGCATTTTCTCTCTATATCAGTGTCTCTCCTTCCGAATCATTGTCTCAGCTGTTAGGAACTCCATCCTTGATCCTCAAATTATCCCTAAAAATGGGAAACAGCAAGAAAGCAAAAAACCAAACCAAAACAAAACAAAAAACAAAAAACAAAACAAAACAAAAAACAAAACAAAAAAAAACAACCACAAACACCCAAGGAATGTATCTTCTTGATGTAAACTCCCTGTTTACAATCAGATTTGGACACACCATTGAATTAATTTTCAGTCTATTTATTGTGTGACATTGAATTTATAACATTCTGATTTGTTATTCAAGATATGTGGTCCTATATGCAATAGTGCTGGAATTTTATTACACTGCAAATGCTATTACTTCTATAAACCAAAGTTGTAATCACATTAAATTTATCCTCAGCTTGTCTGACAAGATTATTCTATCAATAATTATTAATGAATTTTTCTTCCTTTAAGTTATTATTAATCTGGTCCCATATATGCTCTTCCATTATTTTGTCAAGGAATACTATCCAGCAATTTTGATTACTTGAGGTCTCTCTTCTGCTTTTTCTAAATATGTGTGCATCTGCTTTTTTTTTTCTGAAATCTTTCTATTTCCTAGAATTTGCTGAAACTCAGCATTAATGATCTATCACGCTTCTTAGCTCACAGCCCGAAACTCTTGGACATGATAATATGAAAAGTACTATTTTGGTAACTGTAATTTAACACCGTCTTTAGACACTGTGAAAGAGAGACTTATTTTATCATTATTGCATGACTTAAATACACTATCTGTTTTCTTCTCTCTTACTCCAGTCAGGATATGGAAAGGTTTATTGAATATTTCAGTCTCTTACTGACAGTTCTGCCATATCTAAGTCATTAGTGAAACAAAACTTTTACTGAGATCCCTTTTCCTCTTTATATACTCAAAAACTCTTTCCACTGCCTTGCATTCTGCTGGCTACAGCTTTCCCTTTTTATCCTTTTTCTTTCCTCATCAATTTTCCTAATTTCATAATTTATCCTTACTGCTATTCACTTTTCTTTTTTCCGTATACTGTTTTTTAATTGCTATGAATGCTTTCTCTTCCCTTATGCACTTCGCTGCTTTTAAAGCTCCTTTATTGATTTCATGTTTTTATCACTTGGGTAATTTATAAAAATTATAAAATAATTCAGTCTTTCATAGTTTACCTTTTCAAATCTTCTAAGCTGACTCATATCTTAACTATACTTTTTTTTTTGTGGAACGGGACACTTAGAAACTAAGTAAATTTATTGCTAATGTGAACTTTATGTAGTTTGCATAAATAGACATAGTAAGTCCAAGCCTGAACAGCTGCTGACTTCTACTTCTCAGCTCATCTTCTGTCTGTTAAGACGAGGCCAGATCCCATTGGCCTCAATAAATGATTGACAACGAATTGTCCTCTGTTGGTTGTCACCCGTTCTGAGCTGGAACATTGTCACCTATAATTTTGCAGAATTTCAAGGTTATTTTAGTACTTGGCAGCATGAGACTTCCAACACGTGTCATCCAGACAGAAATCCTCCACAATAGCACAGCTTTTCTTTCCCTACACCTGACAGAAGGGTGTTTAGGCAGCCAGTCATCCTGCTCTCTAGTGTGATTTGGCAGTCAGCAAGAGGCACCAGCAGCTCCCCGTCTTCTGCTTTATGTTTTGGAACAACAGCCCATAAGCATTTAAGAGTACTTGGCAGTGATTCAGAGGCAGCTGTTGTTATTTTCAATGTAGGCTGCCTTTCTATGTTCTTTTATGCAAATTCCATCAGTCCTTGAATAAAAGTTTCGTACCACTGATTTTAACATTCCAGTCATGTCAATTTTCCTTCCGGTGGCTTGTAATACCAAGAGGAGTGTGTGTGCACTGATCAGTGAGCAAGTCCCTTTCCTTTTGCTTATTACTGGGATCCTTGCAATCCTGGAAGCAATTAGAGACTTTTCTTCAGTTCTTCAGGTCTCTGGCACCTTGATTAATTTTGGTCTGGGTATCTTGATTTTTCTGCTTTCTCTTTCCTCCACCAGCTTGTCCTTTTGTTGTTGTTTAGTTCAATACCTTTCAGAGCAGCCTAAGCAGCCCATATCTCAAAAAAACTAGTTTCCATCTGCTATGATTACTTCTGAGACTAGTTAACCAGCCTTGCCTCTCCACAAGAGAGACAAAAACTCCCTTAGAAAAAAACAGTCTGCCCAGTGCTATTTACCTCACCAGCAGCTCACTTCTGGACAGCATTTGGGTGCATCTTCACTCTGTCCGTGGTCTCTGGAGCCATGCAGTCCTGGGTCACAAATGCTAGGCACAGCAGAAGCAACCGGACGGAGGGTATGAGAGCCTTCCCTGGCACTACATTCTCCTCTGCTGACAAGTACACCCAGACACATTCTAGAATGGCTTTTTTTAAAGGAGCATAAAACTCTCCACGTTCTGATTTCATGAAAAGTATAAGACTTCATGCCTTGGTCATCAAGAACTTCTGCCGTTTTGGGTTTCCTCTTACATTACTTATTGGGCTGGATGAGGAGTGTGAGGATGTCGGGGACAACCAGGGCTCAGCTGATACAGATGGGCATCAGACTTCTCAGGGCCCTCAGAGGGCCCACAAGTTAGGGGACCACAAGTTCATTCCTGGCCAAACACGTTCCCCATCTGGTTGCTTGCCAGCAGAATCTCTGGTTCCTCGGTGGGGGTCTTTGGGAACATCTCATGCTGAGGTGCTGGGTTGCCCTCTGGGTTTTAGGCTGTTCAAGTCCTCCCTAAACATATGGTTTAATTTCAGACAAACATAGCTAGGAAATAGGCTCAATTCCCTTACTTTTCTCATAGGTTTTAGAAGAGATTGATTCAACAGAAAGATGAAGTTTTGTGTGTATCCAGGCAGCTTTATGGCTCAGCTTCTGCAGGATTAAAGGTTGAAATCCTGCTGCATTTGTGACCTGACAGGTCATATTGGAGCAATGGCCATTCCTTGGCCATTCCTTGGTATGTCTGAAGCACAGCAGGTCCATGTGAGACTTTCCTTAAAGTATAGGATGATTTCTTACTTCTTTGTTCACCTACACAACAGTCAGCCCGTACCCTAAGATAATTATTTCACTTTTATGTGTTTCCATTCTGCTATATATCCATTTAGCATCATGCCATACAACCTTCTGTATGCTGCACTGAGAATCATTGGGCTTTGTTACTCATCACCGACTTTCCTGCCAAGCAGAGTTAAATCCCAAATTCTTTTTGCCCTCTCCGTTTTGTTTTTTTTTTTTTTTTTTTCAGGCATTGATTATATCAGTAGAGTGAAGGAAAGTATTACAGGGAGAGACAGTGTAGTAAGAGAGGCATTGGAAGGGAAATCAGCATATATTTGTGCTGTCAGTCTTAATGCATCATTTGTTGACTCTGTATATTTTATGTGGTCCAGAAAATTTTTTTTGCACATCTTGTCCATCTTCTGTTTTATCCTGAATTGAGATGTTAGTGTTTCATTGTTCTTTATTGAGTTTTGACTCCTTTCTTTGATTCTTGGGATGGATACTAGCTTCCCAGGTCTGACATTTGCAGGTGTCTGTGGAATGGCTCATTCTTCCTTCCAACAGGACCTTTTCTACAGTATTTGATGAGATGGTGTCTTGGTTTCACCCAAACTATCAACCAAGCATCATGCAGAGTTTTGCTTTAAATGTCCTCCCTCCTCCCCTTCTTTCAACCCCTAATCAGCCTCTGAAGAGGTCCTCAAAAATTGTCAACGCTGACTACATTGCAAGTTGTCCTGGAGGAGTATTGGGAAAAGTTTAAAATCTGGGAATTCCCAGCTACATCCACAACCTCATATTAGCCACTGCAAAGAAAACCAGCCCCAGCCAAAACCAGCTCAGATGATCATAATAATGTTGTTTCACCTTTAAAACTGCAGTTAGGAATATCTTTCCAGAAACTGCACATCACAGATAGCTCTTGAGCAGAGAATACGTGATTTTGCAGTCTAAAGACTGACAAACCCTACTTGTCACAGACACACACAGATCCCTTTAATCATTAAAAACTGCTGCACTGTCTCTTTTCAAATAGAGAATAAAGTCTGGGACAGGGTTGTGTTCCAGGAAGTGAACCATGGAAGTGAAGTGATTTTTCCTCAAATAATGTTAAACCCTCAGCAAAAAGATATCGGGGGGTGGGGGGAAGGAAGAGGAAGCACACCACCTTTTCCTCTTTCAGTCCTTTGCAGAGTAGCTATAACTCCTACTGAGGGAAAAAAATCACAGTGTGTCCTGTTGACCACTGCTAGGGATGTCAAATATTGTCTGCATGACCCTCACTCTGTGCCAGCAGACAGAGCCAACACTGAGCTGCTGACACCGTGTGCTGTAGAGCCAGTGTGCACCAGCTGATGGCTGACAGGGCTTAGAGTCCCTCACACAGAGATAAACAGCAATGCTGCATCCTGTGTGCACTTTCAAGGTGGTCTAGCCAGGTTTTTAACATAATCATTTTACAGAAGGAGAAAGTGAGGCAAGAAGATACAGAGTTTTCTGCACTTTATACAACGGAATCAAAAATATCCCTTTAATTTCCAAAGTTCCCAAAAAGGTAGGTAAATTACACTCAATATTTGTACTATTGAAATACCAAAACACAGTAATCTCTTCACAGGGGCAATGGGACAGAGCTGCACAGGCTAGCTTAAGAGCATCAAAACAAACTACCTGCTAAATGTTTGTTTCTATGCTTGCCAACAGTCATGACTGACATGAGCACCAAGACCAGTCCAGGCATTCTAGCTCTGGAAAACAAGGCAAGCGTTTTGAAAACAAACTGTGGGACAAATTAGGTTCAACTTATACCTGTAAGGGTATTGTTGAATTTTTATTTTTTTTTAATTGACTGAGACATTGTGTATTTATTCTTAATGGAGGGAGAGTTTCAAACTCACCAAAACAAACACGAGAAGCTGCTGGGTGATGCAGATCACAAAATTACCACATGATACAGAAATTCAGTAAGCTGCTTCTGCTGTACTTACAGTGCCCAAGTGGAGAGCTGTTGACTGCAGTAACACAGCTTAACAGACATTATATTAAAAAAAAACTGGTTTCTAAGTCATCATCGTCCGAGAAACTATATTTTTCCCTTTCAGGAAAGAGCTAGTAGGAGAGGAGCAATGATTTTCCTTTGCATTTCAGACCAACTACTTGGATCATGTAAGTGCTACTATACAGATTCTGTTGGCTGAATCCTGCACAAGCACAGGTAGGCAAAGCTTCCTGCAGGATAGGTATCTTGGTGACAGAGAAGAATTTCAGAAACTGATTTTGGTTTGTCTTGCTTTCTAA
This sequence comes from Hirundo rustica, assembly GCF_015227805.2. Classification (NCBI taxonomy): domain Eukaryota; kingdom Metazoa; phylum Chordata; class Aves; order Passeriformes; family Hirundinidae; genus Hirundo; species Hirundo rustica. The sequence continues at coordinate 84,762,860 of NC_053451.1, forward strand.
TGGGAAGATTTTGAGAAGATACATTAAAATACTCTTTGACTGGAATGGGAAGAAGGAGAGAAGTGTGTGGCATTTATGCCTGAAAAGGCAAAGCAAGAGAATTGTGGCTTTCAGCTGTGGACACTGTGGACTACCTTTTGTCATTCTTTGGAGTATATGAGCAGCTGCTACATGTATACACATCCAGGCAATCCAGGAAGAGAAGCAAACTGCAGGAACTGAATGAACACTGTAGAAACCCATCTCCAGCAGAAGCTGGAGTGTAAGAGCTGGAGATAAGACAATCAGTCCCTAATTCCTCCTCTCCTTCTAACTGTCTGATCTTGTAGAGGTTAATAGCAGAACTCCATAGACACCTAAATGCTCACTTTCACCAGTACTCTGGAATCTAGCAAAATCTGACAAATCCGTGGTTGGGTTTCTGCTGTATTTATAGGACCACAAAGAAGTTCAATGTGAGTGTTGTATATGTTTCTCACAATTTAGAAACTTAAAATTAGGTAATTTGGAAGTTTTCTTGATTCTCACAATCTTTTGGAGCTACTAAACAAGATCTGCATTATCAACAAAACAAGAAAAAATGCGGGAGGAAAGAGAACATATAATCTATGTAAATGAGAAAAAACTACAACCCTGAAATGACCATTCATTATAGTTCACTGTTTGCAGACACACTCACAAAATAAATTCTCATTTAAAAAAAAAAAAAAAAAAGGCAGGAAGAAGTGGAACAATTGCCATTATGTGTCTGAGAGAGTGTTTTTCCATTAGCTGCAATTAATACAGTAATGGTAAATGAAAATAATTTCCCATTTTGTACTTGTTGTGAGGAAACATTAAAGAGGAAAAAAAGAAAGATAAGTGAAATGAGAAAAGAACAAAAGCATAATAATTAATATATTGATGATTAGGCATCATCTCTGGCCTGATCGATCATCATGAGGTTTTGGTTTTATTTAATTAGCGTATGGTAATTTCACACAGAATCCCAATGTGCCGATGAAAACTGGCGTGTGAAGACATTGACCTTCTGCTCACATATGCAACATCTTCTTACAGTGCTAACAGCCTATATGCATCAATGCTAAAAGGCTTCTGTCTCACAGGAGAGCCCCTGTATCAGGGGGATATCATTATTGCCTACAGCGAGATCAGAGTTTGGCTCTTCTTGGTGCATAGGAGTCTGGGGAGCAAAAGGGAAATTAGGTTTGCCAGAATAATAATTGGGTGCTATGAGACTATGGAGTGCCACCATAAACCGAAAATGAACAGACAAGTCTCTTTTTGTTTGTTTTATTAAATGCTATTATTGTTATTTATTATGTTCTTGGTCATCAATTTTCTCAGAGCTGCTAACAAAGTGTCACATAAATCCAGCCTGTCCCTTTCTGACCCTTATAACATCATGCAATTTTCCTCATTCACCCTTAATTTGAGGTATAAACTAATGTGAAAACATGCTTTTTATTAAATGGCAAGTTTTCTACTAAATACATTTCTTTTGCAGTAGGAAGCAGCTGCATGAGAAATAAGTATCTCAGCCAGACCTCTTGCGTTCTTCTCCCAATAAATAAGCAAAAAAATATGTATGTGTTCAATTTGCCAATTGCAAAATAATAATAATAATGTTTGATGGGCAGAGACTCTGCTGTCAGGAGAGAAGACAGACAATTTTGCTTCTTGAATGCTATTGACTTCATGGGGCCAATAAAAAAAACTTGCAAATAAAAGAAAGAGGAACTGATTCATGTCCTAAGATTGCGTGACGTAGCTTTTTTCTGTTTGTATAATGTTGTGATTAAATATGGTGGAGCCCTAGGGAGTGAATTTTTTATTTGAAGGTTAAGCCAATATTAGCAAAAAATAAAATAAAATTAATCAAATGGCCCAGAGCATCACAGCCACAGTTGATTCCAAGAATGTTTGGTTACAAAATGAGCAACTGACTAATTGTGTAAATGCTGTTAATTAGCTGTGCAGAGCCCCTAACTGGGCTATTCCCTGTAACTAATAAGAAATCAATTAGCTAATGAAGTGGCCATTAAATGCTATGCTAATCTTAGCTGGGATATTTTTAATGTTTCTTCTTCTTCTTCTTTTTTCCTTCTTTATGATCCTTCCTAATTGCCATTGCCATACGGAGCTCACAGCTTTCAGCATGTCTAATGAAACATCATTATATCATAACTGGCATTCTTGGAAGAGTTAGTGGCAAACCTGCTTCCCAATTATTTTTAATTGCCAGACATACTCATAACTGGGCCTTCTACCAAGTAGTTCAGATCCCTGCACTGTCACGTAATACACCCAAAGATTGTGTTTTCTTTTCTTTGCATATGCAGTGTGATGAGAGTGTTGGCCACAATGAGGGATGTGCATAGCACCCTAAACAAGGAACCTGGGTGGCTGCCTTTTCTGTTCCTTGGATTGGAGCCTGTGTACATCCAGCATTACCTTCCCACTGAACTGCTAAAACTAGACAAATCTAGATGAGGTTTTACCTTTATCTGAAAATTTCTGGTGCCCAATAAATTTTATTTTCCACCAATGATTCCAAGCTTCAGGATGCCTGTGCCAAAACACTGAAATTTAACAATTATTAGGATTAGCAATTAGGAATGTTTTCAGTGATTCCCACAGTTTTTGTCACTTTCTAAGAATTCATTATCACCATTTATTTATGCCTATAAATTCTAACTTTGGGAAGGCATAAAATGCACCTTTAGGTGTCACGGCTGCAAAATCAGTGTCTCTTGTTTAACAGAGCCTGCTGAAAGAGGATGGAGGCAAGAATAAGTTCCAGTTTTTAAAACACTCCTGCAGAGTTTTTATTTACCAACCCAGCATCTATCTGGTAACACCGTCATATTTAAACCCTGAATCTCAAAGAAATTCCCTAAATCTACTTGCGCTGAAGTAGGTTATGTGTCAGGATTAGACTGGCTCCTCCCCACCCCCTGCAATACAATAGTCCTCAGGACATCTGTGCACAAAATACATGCTTTTTAAAAGAATGTTTTCAAAAGAGAATCTTGCCCCTCTCTCTCTCCCTCTCCCTCTCTCTCTCTCTCTCTCTCTCTCCTCCTCTCCCTGTCTTTCTCTCTCTCTCCTCCCTCCTTTTTTGGATAACATGCAAATTGAATTGGTTAATTCTGCACCCAAGTTTCAGGAAATCTGCCACCAGCAGCTGCCACTGTTTCAGATGTCAGGAGGATGCAGATACACTGTGACATTTTGTTCATTAAATAAACAAACCAGGTTCAGGCTAACAACATTAGGTAGAAAGCCCCATCAATTCTTGTACATTTAGTTCACATAATAGGAAGTGACAATTGTTCCTTAGCTTCATAAGCACTATATTGAAGAACAAAAGGAAAAAGCATACATAATGTGGCAACAGCAACAACAGTTGCCATAAAATCCTGCAAGGTTGATTTAGATTAATGAGGCACATAACTTTTTGCCCAAGGCTACTTAAAACAAATATGGCTGCAAACATGGCTACTAGGGAAGAGAAAAAAAAAAAAAAAAAAAAAAAAAAAAAAAAAAAAAAAAAAAAAAAAAAAAAGTCAGTATTTTTTTTTTTCTCTTATCTACCATTTTGGTCTTATTTATTTGATTTTACTATCAAATAAGAAAACCATTCCAGCAATAGCCCCTCTGTAGCAGAACAAAAAAATTTGCAAAGTATAGTAATATAACAGCAAAAAGAAAACAGAAAAAATCCCATTTTTGTACATTTCAGTGGCACGTTTTATTAAAAAGAATGTTAACTAGTACATTGACCTTTGATTAAAATTACAGATATACTAAAAACTCACTTTAAAAGCCATATATCTCTTCCATTTTTACAAATAAGTCTACGTAAAATAGCAACGTTTCTGGCTTTTTCATCGATCAAATGTATTCTGGATTCTGCATCTAGCAATGCAATCAATATTAAATTGTCAAGATAACAGGTACAATTTGTCATCTCTACATCATACAACATAAAAATCACCAAAACTGGAAATTCAGTAGTACTGAAAAAATAAAACAAAAAAAAAGTATGCTGCCAAAGAGGAAGAGTGGCCTATCTGAAAATGAGACTTGGATATTATAGATAAGGCTGTCAGTCAGACTTAGACTGAAAGGTACAGACAATAGAAAAAAATCCTCACACATTAATATGTATAGCACCATGATGTGGCTTTTAATATTCCAAAGGGACTTCAGCAACTCCATGGGAAAAAAAAGCACCAAACCTGAGGCTGGCTGGTGTAAATCCTTGCCAACGGCAGCAGTCCCACTGGAGGATGTGTTACGTGGACAGGCGAACAGTCGTCCTTTTCTCACAAATCCACTTGCCCCCGAGGCATCTGCACTGGGGCACTCGGCTGAGGCATGGGGTGGCTGCTGCCAACAAACAGCAAGACCAAAAACCCACTACCGCTACCTCTGTGATTTTTTTTCCTGGGGCTTCTCTCCTTCCTGGTCCCCGTCCTCCACATTGCCAAAACCTCAGAACCAGTTTGGAGGATTTCCAAAAGCCTGCCTGTGCCCGGAGAGCCAGCAGGGAAATGGGGATGTCATTCGTAGTGTTCCCATCCCACGCTATGTGTGGGGTACCCTCTCCCCACAAGTGGATTTGGTGCTGGTACCACATTCAGCCGGTGACTTCAAAAATGCAGTCTCACCCAGACACCTCCCTAGTGCCTCCATCTGCGCAGAGGTTGAAAACAGGAAGTTGTTCCAGAAGGAAGTTGGCATCAATTTAAATACAAGGATTTTGGGGCCCTTTGATTAGCTGCAAACATATCCCTGCATAGTGTCAGGGATCCCAGGCTCCTTCACCTGCTGCTAAGGCATCTCCTCCTCACACGGGACATGTCGAGCAGAAGGCCCATCCTTTCTGAAGAAGAATGGTGGAAGATGAGCCAAGTTTTGAAGCAGATGTGCAGGTCTGTGGCACCCTGTAGGCTTGGAGGGCTCTTGGGTGCCAGTAGAGCCCAAACTGAATGTTGTTGAGACCAGACAGTGGGTTTCTGGTGCCAGCTTTCTCACAATCTCAGGGCGTCCATCAGAAACCAAGCTCGGTCCCTCTTAAGGCTGCAGGTGGAGAAAAAGCAGAGGCCCACAAACAAGGAACATTACATCTAAAATCTTGCTCCTACTGTCTTTCTCACTCACTCTTATGAAGCCTATTCCAGGTGTGGTATGGTCCAAATCAGACACAAGGGAAAATTTTGCCAGGAAATTGCAAGAATAAGATGGTAGGATCAATAGCATAACCCCCCCAGCTTGGAGTAGCTGCTGCTGGGGGACCATGGAAGTTATTTCTGAGGGATCTTCACAGGCAGAGACTGTAAATCAGCCCAAGTCCTAGGGGAATCTGCATTTTGACTGAAGAATGCTGTGCATTCAAAATTGAAGAGAAAAAAGCTTGCATTTATTCATTGGATCATTCTAGATCATGTTACATTTAGCAGGAATGGAAGACTTGGGCTGTAACAGAAGCAACAAATTTCTTCATTTCTACAGACTATTGTTCTTCAGGATGAGATAACATGTTCTTAACTTTATGTATTCCCACTTTTTGGAATAATACTTAAAATGTTATTATGGGGAATCTGCAGTGGATGAGACACTCATTTCCTTTTAAACGAGCCAATTAATTTCCCTTGTGTTGCAGTGCCCAACAACACAAAACTTGCATGATTAACATGCCCACAGCAGTGACATGCCTGTTTCCAGTAGAAATATAGACGCAATTTTAATTTCCTTGATATAAACAGCTTTTTAAGTGAAGAAGCATGATAGATGACTCTCTGCAAACTGAAATAAGCACTGCAAAACCTGCGAAAAAGGTTAGCTACAATGACGCAAGAAGCGGATAAAATTTAGAAGACCTCCCATTAAAAAAGTAACTGTCATTCTGAGTGGCATTTTCAACAAACAATAAAAGAACAATAACTTCTGCAGTTATTCTCTTGGGTAGGATCTCTGGTATTTCAGTAATGGGCAGATGGACCTCCTTTCCTTCTTTCCTCCCTCCCTCCCTCTCCCCCTCCCTCTCTCTGTCCCTCTTTTCCCCTTCCCCTTCCTCTTACCCTTCCTCTTCTGCTTCCTTTTTTTCTCCCTTCCTTCCAGCATCAGAGATTTCTCATACTGAAGTTGTACACCCAACCCTTGATTTTTTCCCTTACACCAAACATAAGAATTTGCCTACCTTCATGAGCTTTTGAATCTAGACGTGCTTTTTTAATGTTGTTGTTTAAAAGTTCTCATGGGGAATCAGTACTGCAGGGACAAAAAAAATGCTTTGAACTCTGCATGTTTGGGAAGCCAAGCACCATAGATGATATGAGTAACAAAGAGAGGAAATATAAAGGGGAGTAATTTCATCCAGGGGTTCTGTGGAGTTTGGTCATACTTTGGTATGACATTAAGTCCCAGTCACTGTGGGTGAAGAGCTGCCCAAGGTCTCCACCTCAGGGTGGAATTTATATAGATTTATTTGGAACTGGTAATTTACCAAATCAAGGTAAACTAATTAAAGCAATATTTAAACCATTCTAGATATGTGTATGCATCAGTATCACTAGCTGGATTTAAAATAATTTTATTTGACAGCACTCTAGATTTTATGTCAGTGGGTGTGTTTGTCAAAAAACAATGTGAACACGAGCAAGTTAAATGAAGGTTAATTATTAATTTCACAAAAATATCTTCATACTGTAGCCTATACATTGCTAGGGGGGAAAACAGAGATAAAACAGGAGTAAGTGTAACCAACTATTTTTTTAATTAATATTTTTTACATTTGAAGTCTACTTTGAAAAGTATTGAAATTACCTCTAGAACAAAAGAAGGAAGAAAATGCACACTGGACCTGTCATCACCTCCCACCCTTCCTAGTACATCCTAGCTACTGTGTTTCTTGCAAGCATTGAGAAGTTTAGTAGAGGACTTGGGACCCTTGAAACACAGATGATATCTTCCCCTTCCCCGTAATGACTGCAAGTTTCACAGCCTTGTGCCTCCTCAATTTCTGCAGCTTTGTCCCAACCTATTTCTTCAGTAACCAATTAAATAAATGCCCATGCTTTGTGACTGTAAGAATTTTAGCTGTAAAAGCTGCCTTGTGGTACTTTGCCTCAGCCAGACTCTACTAATGCTCTTTCAGCTCCCCGGGCCGGCAGATCTGCTCTGGAGCTGTGTGTGTAGTTAAAAGCTTTCCCCGAGCAGCTACGGAGGTTGTCACTAACTCATGGGGCTCGTGTGTAGATGGGAAACACAGGCAGGAAATTAAATTTTCCTTCCCCATAATTAATAAGAGCTAAATATATGTGTTTGTTGAGCATTTTTTTTAAAGCACTGAAGCCAAATCAAAAAAATGTGAGTATTTTCAAATAAAGAGTAAATATAATTTCTAAAAGAGTTTTTGAAAAACCTCAATGCCATGCAATTTTGCAACTGGAAAAATAATCCCTTTTTTCGGTGTTTGTTTAAGGAATTCTTTAATATTGCTGAGGCTGATTCACTGCAGTATGTAAGCATGCATTAAATGTGTAAGCACATGAGTTATCTCACCGACTTCAGTGTGCCTGTTTTCATTCTGAAAGCGAGCACAAGGCTTCAGACCTCCACAGAGTGAGAGGCTGAGTTAGCGATCTTCCTGCTAGGCATGTTGCTGGGGATTGTACATTTTGCAGAGGTCATTACACAGGATACTGTCCTTACGAATAAATGATGATTTTTATGAGAACTGTTCTGTGGAAATTCTGTGACCATACAAGTACTTGGCGAAACAGGAGAAACAATATGCAACTGATCTGCTTGACAGCGTATTGCCAGCACATTTTGAGGTGAAATGCATTGAGCCCTGAAAAGAGATAATAGGCGTTCTTTCTCTGAAATGTCCAGAGCATCTCTTGGAGCATGGCTGGAGCTGTGCTGCGGAAACAAATTCCGAGGATCTTTTCCGTTCATGCCTCTTTTTGTTATTCTGCAAAATCCTGTGTAATATTCAGACTGAATCAGGCAGAAAAAAAATCCAAGGTTTTTTGTTGTTGTTGTTTGTTTGTTTTTTAAAAAAGGGATGAGAATCACTTAAAGATACAGGTAAACCTCAGTTTTTTCATCATTTTTAAACAATTGTCTGCTGGGTGTTCCAAACTTCTATTTAGATTTGATTTTTTAAAGAAAAAGTCTCCATATATAAGTTTCTATTAAGCTTCCATTTTGAAAGCATACGATTTGTTCTCTGGTTTAAGCAAAATGAACACTGGATCCTACAAGAAACATTTGTAAAATCAGGTCTAATTTGTGTCTTTATCATGAGTTGTTATTTCATTGTGATTAAGCATGCAACCTACAGAAAAATGGACTATCAATTTGAACAATTCTGTCAGAAAGCACTCAAAGGAGGTAAATATCAGAATCGATATCTAAGATGTGTCAAGGGAGGCATTTTTTAAAATTATTTAAAGCTACATTTTGCCACTGAGAGCTGTAGAGCTGTGTAAAATTTTGGATAAACACCTCTGAGACTGCTATGTGTTGCAAAAATGATTTCTGTAATACGGTGAGCAGAAAAACTACATTTTGTGTTTTTCTCATTAATCCAAAAAGTTCATGCAAAATTATTGTTATTACCTTTATTGAAGCACCATGTACACCTATGTCAGTGTGCATATAATAAATAATAAATTATTATTATTAGAAATGGTTGAATTATTCATTGAGGATAAATTATCTGACAGACACTTTTTTCCTGCTTTAACTTGTTTATTCTCTGAAAATCTTCTTTTTTGCATGTTTGTTTGGGGTTTTGTTTTTTGTTGTTGTTGTTGTTGTTTGTTTGGGGTTTTTTTGGTTGTTTTTGTTTTTGTTTTTGTTTTTGTTTTTGTTTTTGTTTTTGCTTTTGCTTTTTTTTTGTTTGTTTGTTTGTTTTTTTAATAATTAAGGTTATTCAAAGGACCGGAAACTGCTCACTTAGATTGCTCACTATTTGATTACGTGTGAATGGTACGTGAGACATGAACGTGTTGGTCACATGAGTGTGGATCCGGCTGAGTGGCTGGTGGGCTGGAAGAAGGTCCCAGAGATGGGGGTGGTCATTGCAAAGGCGCAGATCCCTCTTGGAGCTACACCTCCGTGGCTTCTCACCCAGCTTGTCATCAGCGTTCACAGCATGTCATGCACTGTCTCCCTTGAAAGCTGATAATGTGACAGGGATCATCAGCTTAACGGAATCAATATATAATTAATAGCTTATAAAATCTTCAATGAGTGAATGAGGAGCCCCACCTGGGGATGAGAGAGATGAAATGAACAATTAAGATGGGACAAGGATGCTTCACGGCAAGTGGATTTGGAGTGAAAAGAAACTGCCTGGCAGCAGACTGTGTGCTGAGTGCCTTGTAGAGTTGAAACAGGTGTTTACACAGGTCACAAGCTTTCTGGGTATTTAGCCAGAGTCCATAAATACCAGAGGCTCCCAATAAAGTGACCCCTGAGAGTCCTAACCTAATAAATAGGGGTATGAGGATAGGGAGGAGTAGGACACAAAGGTTCAGATGTTAGAGAGATGCAGGGCTTGCGGGGAACCAGCATGCCTCCAGACATCCCTGCTAGGATGTAACAACCACTAGCGCTGGTGGATCTTAGGAGAAGCCCTCTGCTGGGGCCAGGTGTGGGTGCAACCCCTGGGCAGCCCCTGCAAGCTGCAGGGCAACCTTTTTCTAGCGTCCTGTTTGCCCAGCTCTCAGGTGGTCTGGCTGTGGTGGGTGAAGAGAGCAAAGACACAGCTGCCAAGCACAGCAGCCAGCATAAAGCCATGCGTGCGGGCTTGCCAAGGGACTCCAAAATTCGTCAGCTTGGGGGCTGCTGCCAAGGCGGCGGCCAAATGGCTGGGAAGGAGGTCCCACTGGTGGGCATCGCCCAGCCTGGGGCGGGCTGCAGAAGGACATCCCACAGCTCTGGGTAGTCCCTGAGTGTCACAAAGACAAATGTTGGAAGGCGAACACTCAGCCAAGCAAAAGGCAACAATTAATGTTTCAGTTTGCTCGCAGATGCCTTTGTCTTGGCTGCTCATGCGGAAGTTCACTGTAAGAAAGGCTATTGTGCTGACAAAAATGTGTGTGAGCAAATGTTTACAGAAAGCAACAAGAGGAGGGTCGGCAAACAGCAAGGGCAGGGTCCCCTGGAACCGGGTGAGTTTTGAGGAACACCACCGTTTCCTCTGAGTTCGTTTGCTTCTGATCTGACTGCTCTGAACCAGTTCTCATTGTGGGGGTGTGGCTCCAGGCCGCCCAGCTGCAAACTCCCTCTTTCCAGAGACATGGGGTGCAGGTGACAAGAGGATGGCCCTGGGCCCCTGGAGCCCCAGGATGTGGTGTCATATGTGCAGTTGATGGGATGGAGGGGATTTATTCCCGTCCTGCATTCTACTGGCAAGATGCTTTAAATTAAAAGCAGTGGGCCAAATCCAGTGTCTGTCTACGTCTGCCTCTGATTTCAAGAAAAGCTGGTTGCACATGGAATTGTGACAAATTCGGCTCTGCCGCCCACTTGCTCCTTACACAGCGGGAGAGGTTTGCTGCCTTTTACTGCAGCTACAGAGCGCCATGGGTCTGAGGGACAGGGAACGCAACTCAGGTAAAATTCTGCCAGTTCTGAGCACATCAGGTACCCAAAACCATGAAAGCCATGTTTTCCTGGTGTTCTCTTTCACTGGAGATTAAGTGTCCTTTTGTTCTCCAGCTTCTGATATTTCATTCCTAATGATCCCTAGTCTCAGTACCAAAGTTGTCTTCCTGACAGCAAATGCCAAATGTGATTACTCCCCCTGCTAACCATTCTCACCTCCACCTGATGGCTGTGATCAGGGAATGCCATCACCATGGGGATGGCCCAGCCAAGCTGCCTGCAGCCAGAGCATCCCACCAGTGTCTGCAATCTCTTTGCTCCCGCCCTCCCTCATTGCTTCTCCTTCCTTTCTTTTCTTTAGGCTTATTATAACTGCACAAAGGCAACGCTAAATAAGGAAAATATGCTTCCCACTAACCGAAACTGACAAAAACAAAGATGGCATGTTTATATAATTACTTACACATCTAACTTTTTTAAGCTTTTCTTCCTTTTAAATACCCCACAACAACTCCACTGCCCAAGCTATGGGTGAAGTTGAAATAGATGTATACCAAAGAAATTAGTGGGTTGGGCTTTTTTCCCCAAAATCCCTTATAGACCTCAGGTAACTCCTGAATCTTGGGAGTCCCTCTGTGACTGCTTTCTGTTGTGAGAGCAATTCATTAAAATTTAATTAAAAGGTGAAGTTTAATATGCAGCTTCCTTTAGCTAATCTTCCTAAGGCAGCCTCATATGGCACTAATGTATCCATTTTGTTGATGCTAGAAAACAAAAAGGCAAGATTGTCTAATTAAGAGGTTAGTGTTTAACAAGAGAGAGGTTTTCTAATTGGTGACTCTGAGTCCAAATTAATCTTACCACTGCTCATTTAAGCATTTTCAATCTAACTTGGACTTTTCCCCAAGAGTTTGCAAAATGTGCATCATTTTCAGGATCTTTGACATAGCAGGATTCAGCCTACATACTCCTTCTGTGCTCATACCCCTTTGGGACTCAATTTGGATCCCCCTCACCACATGAGCCACTTTTCTCTGTCTCCAGTTCAGGAACGCTCTGAAGGTCTTTGCTGAGTAGGCTGGCTTTAAAGGTGCAGCTCCTTCTTTGTCTTTCAGTATGTTTCCACTTAAATATCTAAATGTGTGTTGCATTTCCACAGACATCAGTTATTTTTCTGGTAATACGTTTTAAATGCTTTACAGAAATGAACACACTCCATTTGATTATGCTGGTGCCAAACATATTTTTTTTGTCTAATAAAAGACAAAAGCATAACTGTATTCCTACTAATTCTGGTTTCTTTTGACAGTAGCTGCTGACTTCCTGTACTTTCAGTGGGAATAGAGAAAAAGTGAGGAACACTGCTCCCCCCTTAAAAAATATGAATTCACGTTGCCCAGACACACTTATGAGAAAGGGCAAAAATATCCTAAGCTGCTATCACTCAGCTAGTTTTGGCCACTTAGACTTTAATTTTGGAGACCGTGCTGGTAACAGTACATGGAAGAAATCTACCAACTATCACAAAAATAAAACAACTACCTCAAAGGGAAAAAAAAAAAAAAATCTAAAATATAGACTATCCAGAACCGTTTTTTTTCTTTTCAAAATAATGGAAATACCAACAATGACAAAACTTGGTATGTTCATCAAGAACTGCAATAAAACCAAACTAAAATTGTAACCTGCCCAGAAAACAGAAGTGTTACCTCAGGGATAAACAAGGTGACATTTTATTTACGATGTTTTACTTTAATTTCTGTTTCTGTGGTCATCTCCAGTGACTCTGTCCCCCAGTGTGTCTGTGCATATGAATAGCTGCTTCTCCTTTAAGAGAGGTCACATAGGCACAAAATTTTCCACTTTCATATCAATGAACCTCATGCGATAATCTCACGGTCTCGGTAACTCCTGAAAATTAAAAAAATATATACTTCTCACCCACATGGCACTTTTCCACAACATCTATACCTCCTGTCGTTTCTTCCTTCTCCTTTGCTCATGTAAATACTGCCCAAGAAGAGCCAAAAAGAAAGTGCAGGGGAAAAGCAAGAGAAAGGCTTCATTTCTTTGCAAAACCATGGAAACCCCTGCACGTCCATTTGTGCTTCTTGGGCACTGCAGACATACCGTGCCGGACTCAGAGCTGTGCGGTTGGAAACTATTTGCTGCCCGCTAAAAAAAACCTCTTCTGGGTATGCCTTTGCATTCATGGTATGGAAGCTAAAAGTGGGAGCGGCCTTACACAATTCTGGCTTGCAAAGTACACAAAAAACCCAAAACAACCCCTTGGTTCCCATACAGGAACGCCCAAGCCTTCTGGCTTGTCATCGCACAAACACTGGAAGTACTAGAGTATTTTGGGGAGCTGGAATAGTGTTCTGGGTATATCAAAATTAAGAGGGTTTGTGAGCCCACGGAGCTCCTCACTGCATGTTTTCCAAGAGAGAAATGTGAAAGATTTTCCCAGTTATAGCCCCCATACCTTTGTTAAGAAGGGATGCCACAAATCACGTGAATAATTAGTGACACTCTTAAGCGTCTAGCACTGTGCCCATTTATTTTCTTGGCACAAAATATATTAGCACTACACTATTCATTTAGTCTGCATTTAGCAAGAGATAAATTTTAGTCGGAAGCTGTACTGAAAGACAATATATACTGTATGTTGTAGAAAAATCTATTTCCTCTGAGACCATATCTTTCTTTTAAAAAAGAATCGGGAGAAATAGCATGGAGTTAATGCATGTGAAAACCTAATTTTTGCTCAGCTTTTGATTGTTCAAATTTCCTAACTAAATGGCCAGCAGTGACCTTTTCAGGAATGTCACACTCAGCATTAAGTTCTCACCAAAAATGCACATTTCTGTGATCCCCTCATTTAGATAATAGCTCTGTGACTCTTGCTATAAGTGTAGAGTGAAGGGAGGGAAGAAAAGAGAAAGGTTTTCTTTTTCCGCAAACGATAATGAGACTTTTCAGCTATGCGGTAGAGTGGAGGGACTTAAGCCTCTCTAGGTGTTTCTGTTTTTCAGGCTTTGAGCTCTTGCTGTGCATTGCTCTCTCCATCCTGCCTCTGGAAGGCCTTCAACAACCCATGGCTTTGTCCCTCTGTATTTTTCAGTTTAAGCTACACTTTACCAGGACCACTTTTAGCTTCCATATTGGAGCAGAAAACCAAACAGAAACGGAAATTGTTTGATGTATTTTAAGTAGAGAAAGCCAGTAAAATATTTTTTAATGGGGATACAAAATATTTCAGCCAACAGGATGCTGGTTCAGTTCCAGCACAGATGAGGAACAGCTAAAAAGTTAATACCATCTAAAAGTTATTAAAGCCTTTGTAAAGTGAGTAGCTGCCTAAGTGCCATTCCCAATGGCCACATCACAAAAGCACACTAACAAGTAAGTCTGACTTCAGCTTCTTTCTCGTTTGTTTCTCAGCAAGAAGACAAGGAGTGAATGGTCATGGGGGCAAGTCATCCTTTCAAGCAGGTTATCAACACTCCTGGAACTTTGTGCACCAAGCTGAAGAAATTCTATCACTGTCTGGTATGATGTGGTGATATATTCAATTACATTAATATATTGATATAAGTTTCTCCCTCTCATGAGCCCTCTCTGATGGACTAATGACTGTAAATCCATTAAAATGCAGTGTTAGAAAACCAGTCTAAACTCATTCCCAACCCCATAAGAGAACAGATGTCTAGATTTGCAGCAGGCATGTAGCCCAGTCTATCTATGCAGATACCATCTACATACTGTGAGCAGTACCACATCCTGGCAGAGCTGCTCTGCAGAAACCTGTGTTGGCCCCAGGAAGGAAAAAGTTGTGCCCAGGGCAAGTATGTGACCTACACCAGTTGTTTCTCCTACTTCACATCCACCCTGCTGCACTAAAGATACTCCTGTACGGAAAATCTCCTCCCCAACATCAGCATGCTTCCCTCCTGCAGCTAAAGATTTATGGGCTGACAGAAAAATAGGCAGGATTTTTCCTTAAAGGAGTACATGTTCAGCAGAGTAAATTCTGTTTTACACACACATCTCTCTGTAGTGCAAAATATGCGAGAAGGGAAAAGGCATGGAGAAGAAGTCTGATTCAGGAATATACAAATACAAACTACATTTTCATGCATATACACAGACTTGTTTGCTGAAAGTTTCACATATATCAAATTAAGCCAGATAAAGCAACAAACTCAGACATCGTTTACCCATAAGGAATATACTCAGCCTTTATTTAGCCACTGAAAATTTACTCCAGCTTGTCTGTATCACTAACCTGCTTGAGTAGACTGATGTTTTGATGCCAGAATACCCGTAGGGTTCCCACAGAAGAAATCATAAGATTCACAGCTACAGACATATCTTTGTAACAAAGCAAATTGGACTTAGATGGGAGCCTTGTGCAGGGCTGCTCAGAGGACTGAAGGCATTGGCAGAAGAAAGCTTTAGCCCCTCAAAAAGTAAAAACATGGATACCTGAGGTCATGGGGCACTTCTAGATATTGGAAGAGAAAGGAGAGTTCAGAATTGCATTCTGTGGCTTTAGGGTAGAATTCAGATGCTGCGAGTTATACCTGAATCTTTTAATCCTTATATGAATGTGGCCCTATATCTTTCTATGTTTTTAACATGACACTGAAGGTATTTTCCTGCCTCCCAGTGGTGTTTAAAAACAAAACCAAAATACCGCAACATTGTGAACCACACGCCGGTCACAGGACCAAACTTCAGACCCCATTTTTGCATCACTTGCTTTGTGCAGTGCACTGGCTGTAAGAGCCAAGCTTCAGAGATCCCATGTTGTCTCTGTTCTCATAGGAAAACGTGAAAGTAAATAAACTCCAGCCCCATAAGTGGTCCTGGAGATCTCAGAGGGTAATGTTCCTCCTACTGTGTCTGTTCAATAAGACAATAAAATTTCCTCAGTGCTGAGTGAACCAAGCAAACACAGCCTATAGAGGGACACACGTCAAAGATATTTTTAAGTTCTACTTTTATTTGAAACTTAGGATTGCTTTAAACATCTCCATTTTCTTTTTCATAGTGTAGACTGAAGCTTAAAGGTGGCCCCAACTTGCAATGAAAGCTGCAACGAATTTCAGCAAATAAAAAGCCACTTAAAGAAAAAAAACACTACTGTCCTGGCTGGGAATTTTAATAGTGCTGCACTCACAGCCAGACTGCTTGTAACTTTTCTATTAAAATGTTAAATCGAGAGCATTAAACAGCTTCCAATTAAGGGGTATATTATCACCTCGATGCACAGGGAGTTTCACACGTAAATCCCTATATATTAAGAAGAGAATATACCCTGTGGCTTTTTAAATAACAAATAAAAGTTAAAAGAGATTTTGCAGGAGGTAGAAGACCCATGGAAAGGCTTATATTTTAACACACACTGAGCACAAGAAAAGTAATGTTTGAAACTGTATAGAAAGAGTATTTATCTTCATTTTTTCCCCACTATTATCCCCACAAATATTTCCACTGGGACCTACTTACTAAGATGAAAGTCTAAGTATTCCAAAGGATTGGAAATATTGATTTTTGAAGGACTTTCATATGCACAGGCTGGAGGTGCTATTTGGTCATGTCTTGTTAACACTGAGGTCATCCTTCCCATGGCCACAGTGCCTACTCTATGAGTTTAAAGTCATTTTTGTAAGGCAAAGGCAAATCTGTTAATTAACTTGGGTTAATATTAATTAAAAGAGTCAGAAACAGTTAATAATCTCCCCCCCTCCATCCCCCCTTAGCATTTCTCATGTTTCTGACGGCCTTTTAAAGTAAGATGTGAAGAGCAGCAAGTTTCCCAGCCTACACACAGGCTTAAATTTTTTCAGTGTAAACTCAGGGAATGATGAACTTTTGGAAAAATCAGACAGTACTGACAAAGTCCATTAGCAGTTGTTGTTTATGATTAAAGCCACAGTTCAATCATGACTGTTCATTATGGTGAACAAAAGCAAAGTCCATCAGCCACCTTGCTCCTCGGTTTGTGGGTCAGTATCAGCTGGCTTGGTTGGGTCAAGACAGGGAGGTACAACACACCAGTGACAAGAGTTTTCAGACAATTTGCTGATGAACATTGAAACAGGAGAGACACTGGGGGCTGATGCTAGGTCCAGTGGATCTAAGTGGCCACTCATTCCTGCTGGCCTCAACATCTCGGTGAAGTCACCACAAATGGTTGCACCCCAATAGAGACTGTAGTGAAAAATCCTCACAGGATGTGATGTCTGTGGCTTTCCTCTAGTGAGCTGTGGCAGTACCTGTAATGTCCTCAGCTGTTTGAGGCAGACTTTAAATTCATGTAGAGTAATCTAAAACGTGGATGTCAGATTAAGTGAATCTCAGCAGAAGAAATTTTAGCCAATGTTTTGAGCTCCTTGCTGTTCAATTAGGCATTGCAGAGAGTCAGATTCTATGCCAGCTGGTCAGGAACCACCTCAGAACTTCCTGATGCCATCCAATGTCTGTCTGCTCTGCTTCCCCTGTGCCACAGGACAGCACCAGGAGGACTCAGGCTCATTCAAATGAAAGGTCTTTCCTATCTGAGGTCTAAGAAGTCTAGGCACTTTACACAGAAAAGCTGTGAGATGCTCTTTGTGCACAGTTTCTGGGATCCCATAGTCTCCCACAATATGGCAGAAATAGTTACAGGTTCTCAAAGGAAAGATTTCCTGCTTACACCAATCTCGGACTGGTCATGAGTGAAGCCTTGTTGGCCTCTAACCACCAATGGAAACAACTGCTCTGATACAAGACAAATCTGGAAGTGTAGGAGCCCAGAGAACATTTTGTTCAATGCATGAACTCTTTTTAGTTCCGACAAGTCAGCAATCTCTTACTCTTCTTTGAAAGAACTTCTCTACTTTTCCAGAGTTTGACTTCTAGAATTGTTAAAACAATTTTAGGAAGGAGCAGCTGACGGATAAACAGACTGGCCAAAGGTCAGTCCTCCTTGATGAAACCATATGGCAATACTTGCTTTGGTAAGACCAGGTGGTGACCCCGGATTTTCTTTGAGGTCTTGCCAGAAGGAAGGGATTGAGTGCACAAGGGACTCAGCACAGAGACATCTGATGGGGCTTGCTGGGCTGCACTGAAATACACTGAGATGGTGCAGCTTGCTGGGAGGAGAGAGTGCTGGTTGGTCATAGAATATTCTGAGTAGGAAGAGACCCAGAAGACTGGTTTACCTTTGTATCCAGCTATGCTGCTGCACTGTGGGAGAGGAGGAAGCATGGTTCCCTAGTGCTGTTGCCCCCCTGACTTCCCCCAGCCCTGCTCTACTCTGGCTACACGGCTGTTGCAGAAGTCAGAGGAAGGAGCTCCCACAAGCGCTTTCCCTGAACCTCTGCAGCACCTCCTGCACATAGAAGACATGGAGGAGCAGAGGCAGGAGGAAGGCACCTTCTGAGGCAGCCTGAACGCCCTCTCTGAAAGTTGTCTTCAAAGACGAAAGAGACAGGGGGAGCAGCATCTCCCCCTCTGACCCCTTCCTCCCTAGAAAGCACCCTCAGAGCAGCTTCTGCACAGGATCTTGTATTACAAACCTGGCATGTCTTTCTACGCTGTGCCAAAGGCAGTGTCTGCCTGGTCTTGCTTCTCCCCTTCATGGGATCATTGTGTTTGGAGATTGTTTCCATGTTCCATCAAAAAAATATGGCCCACAATTTCCATGTTAATGTGGCATTTCAGAAAATGGTATGATGAAAGAAAGAAAGAAAGAACATTCAGGTCCAGGTCTCAGACAGAAGAAAAACAGGCTACCTAATTTCTTATTTATGCATCACCTACTTTTAACTAAAAAGACCTGAAAACGGATCCACTCTTTTCCACCACAAACTTCCAAGTATCATGGCATCTCTAAAAACTTTGGTACAAACCCTTTGTTTTGCCTATATTATTCATAAAGAGTCCATATTTATCAGCAGTTTTGAAAGACAAGATACACTAACAAAGACCAAATAACGTAATTTAAGACACTAAATTTTTCCTCAAATCAAAGTTTTGGGTTGCTCCTCTGAGATTTTTACCAAATCAGACTCTCCTCTCCTCTCCTCTCCTCTCCTCTCCTCTCCTCTCCTCTCCTCTCCTCTCCTCTCCTCTCCTCTCCTCTCCTCTCCTCTCCTCTCCTCTCCTCTCCTCTCCTCTCCTCTCCTCTCCTCTCCTCTCCTCTCCTCTCCTCTCCTCTCCTCTCCTCTCCTCTCCTCTCCTCTCCTCTCCTCTCCTCTCCTCTCCTCTCCTCTCCTCTCCTCTCCCCCTTTTGTTGTTTATTTAATAAGCAGATGCTGGTTATATCCTGGGAGTTTAGGGTGGACACTTGGTGAACCTGTTATCCATCACAGTAATTCACAGAATCTGGCATGAACTAGTTGGACAATATTCCATTGTTTAAATTGAGCTCTGTCAATCTTTGCGATTGATAATAAACAAAAGTCAGGATTATTAAAGCGTATGGGTACATGGCCTCATACACTTGTTAAGCCTTTTTCTTTGAGAATGTGACTGCTGTTGTTGAGCATTCTGAAAAATATATGTAGTATGCTATAGTACACAGGGAATCACAGATGTCAAGGGGAAATGATATGTGAAAGATGTGTACGTTTAAAAATGCAGCACTACTGTACCTTCTTAAAAGGAAAAGAAACTTTCCTCCTTCTCCCTCCTTCCCCCTGTTGCCAGTTAAAATGAACTGTCAGAGCCTGGATAAAGATACAAACAGGATTGCATACCTTACGAAGCCTACAGTGACTCTTAGACTTTGATCTAATTCTATTTGCTGCTTTATGATGCATGAAGCTGTCAGATAAAGAGGTGTTCAAAAAAATCCACTCGAGCTGTCAGGGCTGACAAGCCCTGTGATGGATTACAGAGAAAACAAAAGGGTTATCACCTTAACCACAAACATTTATATCTTTTTTTCATAAGGGTGCTTCAATCAACATGTAGTTACCAGGGTGCAGGTTGTTGTGAGCCTGTAGGAACATAGATCCAATGACACATGTTGAAACAGCATTTAAAAAGTACAACACACATGCATTGGCACTAATATGCTGCTGACATGGTACAGTTGTGCTTACTTAGATCAAAGATAAAAATCCTATAGTTTTCAATATAAAAAGGATTCTTTTTTGAAGAACAGATTTCCCCCCCCACTCGTCTTTCAAAGATTAAACACAGTCATAACAGTCTGAATGGGATTTAACTCAAAAAAGCCCAGTACTTAAATATGCCCATATGATTACTTACACAATAGAAACTTCAGCACAGAATGAAGAGCAGCTAGGGTTTGACTCATGTAAAGGAAACAAAAAAAATTTGCACTCGCTTCTTTTTCAGCATCAGAAAGAAATCTCATGGCCCATTCATCTACCATCTCTTCCCCCTCCCTCACCAATGTCTATCAATTCTTAAAAGGCCACCACAACAAACGATATTGGACCTGAAATTTATCAAACAAAGCCAATATTCTACCTCTAGTACTGCATCTGTGACACTCTAGTGAAAAGAAGGCAAGGAAATGCATAAGACACGTACTTGAGCTGGTAATACAGACCTTTTGTTTGTGGTTTACACTCAGAATCAAGAGTTGGATGCATTCCCTTGCATGTTGTCAGTACATCCATATGCTGAGTAACCCATGGTTAGACTCTGGGATATTGCAGTAGTATTTGATTCTTCAGTGGTTGTTTTTTCTCTGCTTAGTGACTCTGTTAACAAAGTAGGCTCAACGCTATGAAAAGATTAAAAAAAAAAAATGATCACTTATGGATAATAAATCCACTGGTTGCTGCAGACTGAGATGACCATTGTCAAAGTACCCCAAGAGCCACATATTGCTGGAACCTCAGAAAAACGTGAGGAAAAATATTGTTCTGTGATTGCCCTAGTTCTCCATATTTTTCTAAAAAAGCTGTTACTGTCTGCTGCCCAAGAGAGGACCTAGGTGAACATTTGGTCCAACCTTACACCTCCCTTGTTCTAACAAGGGACCTTGTATCTGCAGCAGCAAAAAATTTTGCCGAGATTTATGTATGTCACATACATATTTATATCTATATATACATATATGCAAGTAGCCTAGATGAAGCCTGCCAAATTAGCAGTGAATTACAGAATTTAACACAAGGCTTGTGTACGGAAAGAAGGTTAAAAGTGAGACATTTTTCACACAATATCTGGCACACGCATGATGTGATGTGCTCAGTGGGAGAGAGGGACTCATTTCACTTGCCAGTAAACCTCTGATGTGAACAAACCACTTGGGTTTGGATACCGGGATAACAACAAAACCAACTTGAAGCTACTCAGAAGGTGGGTTGCAAGATTATAATGAGCATGCCCAGGCTTTTAGAAGACAGAGAATCCCACAACAGCACAGGGCTAGGTTCTGGGTTTATGTACAAGACTATTGCTCCACATTACAGAAACCTGGACTATTTCTCCCATAAAATGCACTCTAATTGTGTATCAAAGCAAGTCAGAAACAGAGATAGATCTCATGAAGTGTTTGGAGCAGGATGGAAGTGCTGAGAGGCAACACTGGCAGGCCTGAAAACAATTCTCTCACAGATATGGACCACCTGACAATACCAGTAAATCACACCAGCCTAAAGCTCTTTCTGATGGATTTCCTTTTAACACCTACTGTCTAAAGAAAAAAGAAAAAAACCTAACAGAAAAAAAAATATAAAGGTCTGAGCACATTGCTTACAAAAAAATCTAGAAATCCTTTTAAGTGCTTCTTCGGCTACACCAAGATCAGGCACGATCTTGGTTAGCAGCTGTGGGGGAAGGGAGGACACCATTTCTTCAGTAATTCTAGCAGGATTTTAAGGCTGTTCCTCTTCTCAGCTCTGTCTTTCTGGTGACACTTGCCAAGCACTGATAGACACAAATATTACCATCATTCATTAAACTATATTCCTCTGCCATAGTTATCCAACAAACCACTAAAACTCCTTTTCAAAAAGTTGAAAGGCAAGCTGGTTCAGATAGACCATTCTTAGTATGCATGGAGTGTACATTCACAGGCAATAATACAGTGGGAATTCAGCTAGCCTGAGCATAGGCTGATGTGAAGCATATGATATTACTTATGTAGGCATGAAAGCAATCTGCTTTAATATCAGACACTTTAGTGCAAAGAATGTCAGGGTTACCAAAGGTTAAAGACAGGCCGCTGGATTTTTTTGTTGCCTATTTTTTTTTTAAGTATGGGCTGAAAAAATGTTGGATGATTCCATCTTCAGTATTTGGTTGCTGCTGAGTAAAACAGCAATAAATAATGCAAGTTAAAATGAACACCAAGGTAAGAAAAAGTAGGTGGAAAGTGCCACAAAGCAAAATATGCAGAGAAAAAGAAGAGTCAGAGAAATGGCCCTCTGCCATTCAGCTACAGATGGTAAGTGTTGTTCCTAGTGGGATTTGAGCATCATCCCAGCGATTCAGCACCTTCACAGAGTGCTGGATAGAGGTTCAGACTGTCAGAGGCCAGATTCCCACCCAACCATGCTGCCTGCCATTCCTTGGTTTCTTGTACCTATGCTGGGAACCACAGATTTCCACGTCACCTTGCCATTGCTCACCTCACAAGCATCTGTCCTGGCAGGATAGGAGGAGTTTGCTGTGTTTCCTTACCAGCAGCTTGACAGTCTCTCACACAGCTGGGCTGTGGTGTCGCACAGGGCACCCTGCACGCCTGGTGGGCTGCAGGATGAGGGCTCTTGGTCCCCGCCTGGCCCCTGGTCCCAGCGAGCTCTTGCACTCCACCACAAGCAGCAGCTCTTGCAGCACTTTGAACTTTCACTTTTCCTTTACTAAAATTAAAAACCAGGCACATAACCAAGCCGAGATGCTTCCCAGCAAATCTCAGGTGGGAAGCATTACTGAGAACAGAAGCCAGGTGGACTGTTTTTCAGAGGCTGATTGCTTTTTCAGAGTGTATTAACATCTATATTTTTCCCCAGTACTGGAATTCTTAGGTACTAGGGGAGCCTAAGAAAAGCAGGAGCTCTTGTGCTGGAGGATAAAGAACTAAGATAAAGCTCAACAAAAGGAACTGAAAATGAAGACGTTTCTCTCATTTTTCTCAAAAGCACAGTTCTATTTCTGTTTGAATCAATGTGTCATAGAAGATAACTGTAAATATTGAGGAGAAATAATGTAATCCATTATAAAATTATCTGCTTTCATAACCTACTGTGAAGTGACTAGACCCCCTTCATTTATTGATAGCCTTCTCTCAGGCTGGTGCTACCTGTCTGTTCATCCTCACACAGGACTGCGCCTGCCATTGGCTGTTTATGACACATGCAAAGAAAGAAAGAGAAAGGGGAAATAAAAAGGAGGGGGAAATAAAAAGGAGGAAAGAAAGAAAGAAAGAAAGAAAGAAAGAAAGAAAGAAAGAAAGAAAGAAAGAAAGAAAGAAAGAAAGAAAGAAAGAAAGAAAGAAAGAAAGAAAGAAAGAAAGAAAGAAAGAAAGAAAGAAAGAAAGAAAGAAAGAAAGAAAGAAAGAAAGAAAGAAAGAAAGAAAGAAAGAAAGAAAGAAAGAAAGAAAGAAAGAAAGAAAGAAAGAAAGAAAGAAAGAAAGAAAGAAAGAAAGAAAGAAAGAAAGAAAGAAAGAAAGAAAAAGGGGGGTAGCATGCAGCGAAAGGAAGACAGATGGGCCTATCAGTTATGTATATTGTGACCCACCTGCCAGTCACAGCCCCATGGGGACGTGGCATAATAAATACTGAAAAATGGAAAGTAGGAATTAAACTAAAAAAACCCTCAACCCAACAACCAAACATATTGAACAAAGTAAATTGTCTAGAAGGGAGAAGTGTAATAAAGATTTTTTAGGAGCATATAAATCAAAATTTCAAAAGAAATTTGCCAAATGGGGTCTCAGCTCACGTGCAGTCAGCGGCAGGAGGGTGTAAATTGTGGATCTAGAGAGGATGATTGCCAGCACGCCTAGGTATGTGGGGGTTGATTCAATAAATATTCATGATGGCAGCACGTATGCTCTAAGCACACACCCTGCCCCAGCAAATCCATCTTGGCTGAACTTCACCCCCAGCCCTGGAGCCTCTGCATGCTCTAGCATCACCCTCAGCTGAGTCCCACTGGTTTTTGTGCTTGTGTGTGAATGTGCAGATGTATGAGCCCAGACCCTGCAGACCAAACCTGACTTACTTCTCCTAGTCCTGTCTCATCACCTGTCCTTCCAGAGCTCAGCAATAAAATCAGTTGTGAGACCTCCAGCTCATCATGACCATCCAAAACTATCTCACTGGGCAAAAAATCCTTCATAGTAAGATCAGGAGTAATCCAAATCCATTTTTCTTTTGCTGGGTATGTATTTCATGAAAAACCTTGCTTCCTTTCTCAAACATGAAATCCAGAGGATCATCCCTTGCTTCTGTTAAGCATTTTCTTCACACCAGCCCTGAAGGTGCTTCTGCAATTCCAAGTAAATCCCAGCCACTCTTATGACAGCCACATGCTTCCTTGGATTCCAGAGTCTCCATGAAAATTTGTTGTGGATATTTGGTGTATTCACAGAGAGTACCCAGCTTGCAGACAGGCCTGAGGAAAAACACACTTTCCCCTTGTGGAGAAATATTGTGCATTCAGAGACACCCACCTTTGCCTATGTCTTTGTTCTAAAATCTCGATTTGGTCCATGGAGGTGACTCTTCCCTGCAAAATTCTCTCACCTAGACAGGAAGGACGGGTGTACTGTGGCAAAACCACTCTATTTTCCTTCTGCTTTTCTGCACCCCTTTCCTGTCTCTGAATTCATACTTATCCAATTCTTTCTGTCCCCTTCCTGTCTCTGAAGTCCTGAGGAGACACTCTTTTCACCTCTCATTCATTCATTCCCCTATCAGGAGAATATGTAAATGAAGTATAATACTAATTTAAAGGCCTCTTTGATGTAGGCTCCATCTAATCAGAAAAAAAAAAAAAAATCACACTCTAACAGCATCTGAGTTAGTTTCTGCTCTGACTTTTTCACTGCTTTTAACAGCTTTTAACCTTAAGAGTTCTTTGTCTTCACATCACAGGCAGGAAGACAGGGCTCTGGTTATTTAACTTCTTTAACAATATGCAAACTGAGGTAATTACATAAAGAAAATATTAGCAGAAAATTTTTCTCATCTTTCTGAGTCAGGAGAAAACCAAAACCGTCCAAAGGAAGAGAACTGTGTGGCTGGAGAAAGCTTTTGACATTATTGAGTATTCTCACCATGCGTGGGGGACCAGCTGGGGGCCCAGACCATCTAATGGAGCTCAGGAACAAACAAAATGGAGATGTTCTCTCAGCATGGTGCTCACCAGGGCAAATATCATCTGGCTAAACAGCAGCAGGCAAGCCCACCTCTGTTGATGTCCTGCCCAGGTTTTCTTCATGAGTTCTAAGTGCCAACACAAAAACAAATACCTACTCTTGTTCTCATGTTCATGCAACATCTCTTTCCTCACATTCTGTGTTAATTTTTTTATTGTCTTGTTACTTTTGGCCTCAGATATTATTACTAATACGTAAATCTAAATTTCTGAAGGTTTTCAACAATTGCTCACAAACCCTTGATCCAAAATCAGTAGAACAAAAGTAGCTGGGTCAAATATGTCACTGAACTACTAGGATATGCCCAGACATGAAGATGGTCCCCACTTCCAACAATGCACTGAGGTCCTGACTTCGCTATGTGGCTTGAATAATTAGATTGGAAAACTGCCTAGCTGTTTTGTGGAGATGGTCCTTCTACAGACCTCTACCATTAAATAAAAGGACCTCAATCACAACTGTTTTATATTAGTGATACTGTATAATAAAAATGAAACCTGGTACTCAAATAAATTCTACAGCAAGCACATAAGATGACCATAGAAAGTACTTTCCCCTGCAAAAAAAAAAAAAGAAGCTCAAACATCATGGAAATCAGTGGCCTTGATGGGGATTGACAGAGCCAGATGTGGAAATTGGAATATTTTACTGGAAAGCGGTTGCAGGAGCATGAATATAAAAGGTATACAAATCTCTACAGGTTGTAAACACTGAGAATAAAATTATAGATGGGCACTTGAGTGACACATTTTCTAATAACATAGAAAGAGACTCCTAGAGAGCATGAGTTGAAAGCACTGACACTGTGGAATAGATTCTCAAATTAATTAAAAGAAGAAAAGGCATTAAGTTAAAGCATGGGAACAATTCCTCTTTTGTGATGGATGAGTTAAACAGGCTGATGTTTTTCCTGTACAAAGGGATGAATATTTGGGGATCAAAGTTGTATGGGATACAGTTGTATCTTTTCAAAATGTGTGGATCAATTAATTCATTCTGTAATATTCTTTGAAAGTAAAGAGTTGCAAATATGCTGTTGCTTGTCATCAACTTGTGGTTCTCTCAGTTTCATGGGGTTCATGAATTATCATTTTTCTTTGCTTGATCTTTTTTACATAATCAGACGTTGCGACAGGAAGCGAGACCTCCTTGTCCCTGGTCAGTGGGCAGAGACAGTGAGTGCTCCCAGCCACACCCTGCCCCCCACAGCAGGACCCTCTTGATCAGTGCACGTCAGTGTGCCTCTGATGAGACAGGCAGATTATTGCATCTAGGGAAAAGGTGGCCCATAAAAAATACTCTCCAGTGCTCCATGAGCCAATGGCTTCCCTATTGAAGCAGAGTGATTTACAGGTGATGTGTGCAGTCTGGAAGATTAATCTAAGTATCAGCCTGACAGTTTTCACACTGAATAAGAATAAAATTGATGGATGAAATAAAATAAAAATATGTGCTGCATGTTTAATATATTTTCAATCTTTCCAAAAGTATATGTAGGAAATCTATATGATACTTCCCTGGAAGAAAACTATTATTTGATCCTTGTCTGGATCAAATTATTGCAGTACCAGAATTACTGGTACTGTAACCAGACTTCAGGATGGACATCATGGATGTGTAACTCAATTAATATCATCACTGGGACCAAAGGGACTGAGGCAGGAAGTGAAGTCATATCCAATTTCACATCTCTATGTCTCTATGATTCTGCAATTAAATCCTAAGTGTGATCCTCCAAAGACCCTTAAAATACCAAGTCTTGAGACTTAGGAAACAACCCCAGGGAAAGGGGGAAAAAAAAAAAAAAAAAAAAAAAAAAAAAAAAAAAAAGGCTTTTCATTTATCAAACCTTTACCTTAAGAAATGGTTTCACTGAAAAAGGTTGTGAATGTAACAGAGGAACAGGAAAGAACATTCACAGTGCCAGCAAAGCAGTAGGCTAATAGAGCAAACCCAGTGACACCAAGGGCTGGAGATGAAAAAGTGCAAAGCAGTAGATCTTGGGTCATAAGTCACCCTGCTACATCTATGTTTTATTCTTGAGAAATAAGGAAAAAAGACTGCACTTCAGATTTGATTGTCTCTGCAGTTCATGCACTGCCTCAATTTCACAGAGCAGCACTTCCTTTTGCAGGTCCTCAACCAACCATTGCCATGGATTGGAAAGCATGGATTAACACCCAGACTGTCCCAGCTGAGATGTGTGCCCTTCCCACTCTTGGTTTGCCTGTGTCCTCAGCCCAGGGGCTGCCTGTAAAAAACACAAGGAAGGGTGTACAGCCAGCTAGTTAAGATGCATGAGCTGAGCCGTGTCCGAAACGTGCCTTTTGGAGCACAGTGTTCTGCAGGTATATGCCCAGCAACAGAGCTTCATGTTACTCAGGCCGCAGATCATCCACAATCACGACTCTACAGCCATCAGGCTGTTACTTGGGTGGGAAGCAGGACAAGCGGAGTGGGAGTACCCCTTGTGCACAATCACTTCTGAACCCACCACAATTTCTCAGTAGTATGGATATATGCCTCATAAACTCCAAGGAGATGATCTGCTGCTCAAAAATAGACTTGGGATCTTTTTGTAGGCCATAGGTTGTTTTTTGGCTCATCGTGTTTTGTTCTTTTGTTTTCTTCAAAGCTAATTATTAATTTGTAAATTCTAGAAAGCAGATTACACAAGTTGCGGTTTTGCAGGAACTGAGGGAAAATTGCAAAGGCATGATTATAAATGACTCATAAAGCAGAAGTATTCAGAAGTATTCCCACATGTTATTTCATTGTACAATTTTTGCAAAGGTAATGATGACTGAAAAAATGCACTTCCTCAGAAAGGTAATCAATATTGTATGAAAGCTAATATTTTTTTTTTTAAAAAAGAACTGAAATATATTTTGAAAATAATTGAATATAATTTGAAAAACATATTATATTTTTACAATTTGCAAAGTACCCAAGATTGTTTTAACAGGTAACTTTTATCTTTATTCTTCCTCTCTCCCTGTTTCCCATTCTCTTTTCCTCTCTTTTTTCCCCTTCCATTATATTAATTATGAAATTATAGAAAAAACACCATCTAAATGTGTTAAATATTGATCAACTGAGGGAAACACTGAACACCTCACTTTATTTAAGAAGGCAAAAGCCAATCAAACCTTCTTTTTCTTCAGTATAATTTCTGCCATTTTTTCAGACTGATTTTGCAACTTTCTTCACATGTATCAAGTTTAAACTATTTTCCTTGACTCAAAATCTCTGTGAGTTGGCAATCCAGCTTTCACCCCAGTTCCTTGGAGGCAAAGCCAGACACTATGCTGTAGAGGAAAGCTCAACAAGAATGAGAGATCTCTTCAAAAGCGTTTTAACTGCATTGGGGCAGAACTTAGACGGACTTGTTTGCCTCACTTAATGAACTGCCTTACCTTCCTTCATCTGTCAGTGATATTAACTTTATCCCTGTTTGTTTTATGCTTTCATTACCTCTTCAATGTTTTTTTTAGTGCAATCCCTTACGTGTGGAATAGCGGCCCTTACTGATAAATTACCGTACCTTCCTCCTTCGCTTATTCACAATGTTTGTAAGTGAGCTAAACAAAACTTCAGGGATAGAAGTTTGTATATTCTTGAATAACTACATATTTGCTCCTTCTGTAACTGTTTTAACAGCACTTCTAAGTTTGCTCTCCCATGCAATTTACTGAGTTGCCCTTTGCCACTGATTCATGCATCCTTTTAGTGGCTGGACCATGAAAATTTGTAAGGTCTTGGATATTTGCTTTAATATTGTACAAAGTACAGCCTGTGTAATTAAAAGAATCCTGGCAAGTTCACATGTGGGGCTTATTAATATCGCTGTCCTAAAAGATTGCAATGCAAAAACAAAAGAAAGCTTTTTTTTTTTTTTTTCCCTCCTCATTTTCCCAGTCTGCTTATTCTGTGCATTTCCCTGGGTTCACCAAAAAGGCTTTGAAAGGAAACGGCAGCAGCAGAGCTAAACCAGAAAGAAAACAGGCCATGGGCAGCACACAGCATGTGTAAAGAAACACACAGAAAAAGGATACCTGCACCAGTATGGTCGAGGTTTCTGGAAAAAAAAGAAGCACTGCTATTCTGGAAATAAACACATCTGAAAGGGAAAGTTGTTAGACAACTGGTTGCTTCAAAATTCATGGCAGTCTAGTTGGCACACTTCTTTTAATGAATACTACAATAGCTCTCAGCACCATCAACATTATACATGCAAGTAAGCAGTGGAATCACTGGGGTAAATGCTCTTTGAGAAATTTCACGTTCCCCAAGTCCCCAGCACCTGGAAAAGGTAAGCCATTAATCAGCCCTAGTTTTCTTGGGTTTGTGAAGCAAGATCAGAGTGATGTGAGCTTCAGTTGTCTTTTCTACTACCCCACTCAACAAAGCTTCCTCAGTTCACAGCTTATAGAGTATGACAGAAGAATGCCTTAAGTCTCTAGCTGAAGGATTAAAGCTTTACAAACCTCTTAAAATCAGCCAGACAGCTCTAGCACTCATTAAAGCTTTTACCTCATTTCAAGCCTGGGTGCCCCCCAAAACTGGACTAACGAAAATATGCATAAAGGAAATCTCCTCATCTCACTTTAATAGAGGGAAGGTCTGTTCTGACTGAAGAAATTACTGGCACTACCCTGAAAAGTACATGAGAAACGTAATGGGACATTTGCAGCAGCTCGCACGAGGAAGGTACTGATGTGATTGCTATGTCCTGTACTGCACGCTGGGGAAATTACAGAAAAGGCTCTGAACTTGTAAAGCTGAGCCAGTTTCCTAATAAGAAAACAGCATTTCAACTGCAGCTAGCACCATACCCAGGCACCTACAGTCTGATTGCACCACACCTCCCCTAAACACTTCCTCCCCGCAGACCTCCTCCCAGCTTGATGCAAATTACTGAATATTTTCTCCTAACAACTTTTATTGGCTTGATTTGTGTGCCACCACCTACTGACTTACCACAGCCAGAGTGGTGTGCCCATAATGCCTGGCATGGTGGCCCTGGTAGACCTGTGAAACTTGGCCCACACTATGGAGCCGCCACAGCTTCTCTTTCTTTCCCTTTAAATCAAAGCATCCCCGGATACAATAACAGATGAGGGCACAGCGCTTCAGACATGCTTGTCCTTTAGGTCTTTCCCTGGCTTTACTGAGCTTGAGCTAACAATGGCAAATTGCCAAATTCATCTGCCCTTTCGCCAAATAAATCCTTGGAGGATAGGGAGACTGCCCCTGGACTTGGTGTTGCCCCTGTTTTAGTGCTGGTCATAGGTACATGTTCATACCACCAACACCACACCAGCACCCCGACCTTTCTGGGACAGTGCCAGCTTTTCACCACCATCCATTTGTTGTGTTTTCACCACCATTTCATGTGTTTGTTGTGCTTCTGCAGCAGTCCTGTTGTTACCTGATGTCACCCACAACCAACAGAAGGTGGGAGTGTTGCTATGGGCCCCCCCCTCAGGCTCGTAACCAGCAGCTTCCATGGCCAGGGATGCTCCTTAGGGTTTCTTCCTGCAGCCACAAAAAGCTGCTGGTTTAGCCTGTTGTTTTCTTATCTGCCTCCACCACTGTTAATCTTCCCTATGCTGGTCTACAGCAAATCCTCCTTGTACCAGGCAAGTGCTTTGCCCCATGGAATCTTCCTGTGCTGGGCCAATCTCAGAGTCAGCCAGATGGTTTGCCATATAAAAACTAGTCATCTTCCATCACCATAAAAGCATCTGACTCAAAGTTAACTTTGGCAAAACATGCTTAAAACTACACATAGTCAGTTCTGTGGCCAGAGAGAATGCTCAGAAATTTCCATTTTTACAAATGAACTCTAATGGCAGGGTTTTCTGGCATTGGAACGGGCTGTCAAGAGAGATGGTCAAGTCACCATCTCTGGAGGCATTCAAAAGCCATGCACGTGTGACACTTGGGGATGTGGTTTAGTGGTGGACTTGGCAGTGCTGGATTAACAGTTGGACTCAAAAGATCTTAGAGGTCTTTTCCAACCTGATCAATTCTATGATTCTATTTTGGCATCCTTAAAAGAGATAAAAAATGGGAGAAGAACAGTTTTTAGCCATTTTCAGAGCCAGAGAAGCATCCCCAGGAGCCTTCCAGGTGACACTCAAGGTACACTGTCAGCCAGGCATTTACTACCTGATGTTCAAACACAGGCCTTGCTTATTTGAAATGTACGTCTGTCTTCAGACAGAAAAAAACAGTCTGATTCTTAAGGTCAGCTGACTGGGGGCAAATTTACTGTCCACTGTAAAAGTACCACCACTAATCTCCTTTTTGGTAGCAAGATTGATTTAAAAACATATAAAGAATGCCTCACTTTTATTTTCATTGCATTTAAAAGACTCAACATTTTCTTCTTGTCAATCAACCTGTTTACATTTAAGACTGAAAATATTACTTTATATTTAGCCCTAAATATAATATATGTAAACAATCAGTTTTAATTACAATAGTCCTTAAACAAGTGCATGCTGCTATTTTAAAGTCAAGTGGGTGAAATTAAGGAAGTCATTGTCTGAGCACCAAAACCCAGCTGTTGTTGAAGCAGTTAACCAACTCTTGGCACGACTAGCCTTTTCTACACATGCCAAGAGGAGAGTTTCTTCATTTCAGCTTCCTTCAATATCAATTCCAAATAACTGGCTCATGCAAACTTGAGAAATGTTGGCGAGCTTAGCATCAGAAAACCTTGTTTTCATCTTAAAGAATAGAAATAATAGGTAGAAGACTATGAACTTTCAATTCTAAAATATTAAAGGCCATGTATATATATATATGCAAACAATAAGTTCATAATTTTGAGATGCAAGACTTGCTGGCTAATTTAATGTTTTTACTCCTAACTGAGAAATATTTCAAGTGGCCTTGATACAGTACCTTAGCCAGTCACCTTGACATTCACAGCCTGGTAGGAATCACACTGATCCCTGACACTGTTTTCATCTTTTCCCTTAGTGCTTCCATCACCTCTGCTATTTAGAGACATGTCTGGGGTAAGAAGCACTTCTACCAGTTTCTCTGAGAAGTAAGAAGCACTTCTACCAGTTTCTCTGACAAGTGCATCCCACATAACACTGTCCTTGCTGGTCAGGAAATTTTTTGACTTACACCTCCAGAGTTATAGGGGCAGACCTCAGAATCCACCACAATAACCCTGACATCAAGGTCCTTCAATGGTCCAGGTTGGTTCTCTCCTGGCTCTTGTCCCTGGGTGTCCTCCACATGGTCACCATGGCCAGGGTCAGCTGCCATTGGCCAAAGCCAGGGTGCACATATGGTACTTGCACAGGATGAAGCTCAGAGGTCTCCAGGACTCTCAGCAGAGACAGCATCCAAAGGAACCAATTACAGAGTGATCTGTGGAGCAAGTTCAATTAGATACTGCAAGTGGAGAAGCTCCCCTGGAGTCAAAACATAACCAGAATAACAATGTAGCCTGTAGCTTTATAGTACTTGAAGTGAGCCAGAAATCTGATGTCAGAAATCTGACTTGGACTAGGTTTTGATACACTACATTTGAGGAGACAAAGAAAATTTTGCAAGTCTGAGTTTGTCCTAAAGGAGATCCTGTGGTTTTATTATTCACAATCTTATTTCAGCTGAAAAAGAATGAAAATACATTTCCTAATGATTCTGAGTGTTTTCCTGACAGTAAGAACTTCAGAATTTTCAGGAGGTTATTTCAGGGAAAACCTGAATGCAGTTATTAACAGAAATTTCCACAAAAAATTACATGTTCAAGAGGACACTTAATAACAACAGCAATCATAAAAAATACCTCTCCCTGCCACCTCATTCTTAAATCCTCTTAAAAATTGCAAGATTCACTTTTGTAGCGGACCCACCATACTAGGAGAACAAATTTTAAAAACCCAAACAAAACAACAAAAATTTGTAGGTTGTTGCAAGCAATAATTGACACAGCCAAAATAGAAAATTAATTCAAGCTGTAAGCTAATTATCCTCAGCATGACTGGCATCTCTTTTTGATTTCATATTTATGTCATTGCCTTTATTATTATTATTAGCCTGTCCCCTCTGAACTCTTCCAGACTGAAATTGACTTCTAAAGAGCATTTTTCCATCACTAGGTGAATCCCCAAGAAATTAATAGCACTTGCTCTTATAAATCTCAGTGTCATCAGCTCTTGATATCATGGTCCAATCTTTACTTAAAGCACTTTTATTTAAAGTTTCAGTTCAAGAAATCAATGACTTATATAGAAATTTGAACTTTAATTCAAAGAAAGGAAGGTTCCAGAACTCAGGATGGAATGGAATAGCTGGCAATCAAAAAAAAAAAAAAAAAAAAAAAAAAAAAAAATATATATATATATATATATATATAAAAAATATATATATAAAAAGCTTATATTTCACGAGGCAAATAAAAATGTCCATGAATAGTTACTATTAAAAATCATATTACGTTTAAGATGGTCTCTTGATTTAACAGTGTTGATAGGTGATATCTAGAAGGACATTTTTCCTGGAAGCTGTTGGTTACCATCTTCCAGGACCTTTGCATCTGCTAATAAAAGGATTGCTATGAAAAATGCACCAATCTATTCTGTATTTGTAAAATTGTTATCAATGTCTTACAGTGTTTAGTAAGCAAAACCAGAAGTTAAACCCACCACATTTC
The DNA here is from genome assembly GCF_015227805.2 of Hirundo rustica. NCBI lineage: Eukaryota > Metazoa > Chordata > Aves > Passeriformes > Hirundinidae > Hirundo > Hirundo rustica. Next base: position 84,796,537 of record NC_053451.1, read on the forward strand.
GTTTCACAACAGTCTTGCCTTTATTACTCTTGGAGCCGGCAATGCAAACTTCCTGTTGTAGGTGCTATAGCCATGAGGTATTTTTGGACTAATTGACAATTTTTGTCTATCTTTTACATAAATTACCACGTAAACCTGAAAGCTGCTTAGAGATAGATAAATTATTTCCTGCCACTTTGCAACAACATATTGTGCCCATTCTGGACAGACCTGAGTTCTCTGGAAAAGAAAAATTGTTGTGACTTCCTACCTATATTTCTTGTCTCTGTTTATGCCCTAGGAGTAGGTACCAGCCAAGCCAGAACTAATGTGGTAGATTTAGGCTACCACATGAAAGAAAAACATTTGAAACAATGTCATCCCAGGTTCTCAAGGGATAATACACAATCTGTCCTTGGTCCAAAAGCTGCAGGAAATGCACTTGTCATTTTGTCATCATACTTTAACAGAAAGGTCAAAGGAAGAATTTATGAGAATAGTATAGTCATTAATGCATGTTGTAGAGAAAAAGTGATCAATCAAACCACAAACCATTACAAGCTCCTCAACTCTGTTTTCTTCTTCTGTTTCAAATCTCAAAGCCTTATAGAATGCAGTACTTTCCCATCTTCAACACTTGAAGCAAACTGGAAAAGATTTTTTTTTTTTCAAATCTGAATAACATTTTGATGACATTCTCAATCCAAAAGAATACATTTTTCTTTTTTCTCTGAACCCTCACACTTTTAAAAGGTCATTTCAACTGACATTCATGAGTATGAGAGAGATTTGTTCTCTTGTAAAACATTGCAGAGATTTGATTATTGTTTCACATCTCAGCATTTCTTTTTTTTTTTTTTGTTTTTGTTTTTGTTTTTGTTGTTGTTGTTGAAGACTGAACCACCAAGCCTTCTATGTTTTCTTTAGCTCTTCTTATCCCAGACATTTTTTCAGCGGAGGTCTGATTCTCAGAAGTTGCAAAAGTTCTGATGTATGGATGCAATGGAAGTCATTCTCAGTCGATAATCCTAATGGCCTTTTGCGAGCCAATCAAAACTTTGACTCTGGAAGTCTAAGAAGGGCAAAAAGTTTAAGACCTGACCCAAGATGCAGAGGAGTGGCAGACTGCACCCTCTTTCTTACGTACATGTACCTGCCAAGTGGCGATTTCCCTGGGATGAGACTTTAAGAAAAGAAGGGAGGGTTTCTGGCTGACAGGAGGGTAAACTCATCAGTTTAAAAATCTCTGAACAAGCAGAACTGCCATAAGAGCGGTAAAGATTGCCAGCAGTAAAAAGAAGAAATATTTTTAAATTTTCCAAGTGACTAAGGATCATTATAATATTTTCTGCTAACCACCTTTTCCTCTAGCATTTAAGACATTAATTAATAAAGAAAGAAAAGCTGAAACCTGATTCACACATGCCTGTTGGACTCTCAGCATGAGAAGTCCATTGGCTTTTTACCCAGAGCAGCTCTCCGTTCAGAAATACTAAATGCATTTGACTTGGTATGCCAGACACACTAACAGTGTTGAGCACTAGTCTGGCAGTTTTTTGGGTGACACAGAGTCTCCACCACAGAGCGGCACAAAGCATTGTTACTGCCAGCTCCCTTCACGTTTGTACAGGAGGCTGCGGATGCCAGTGGCTCCTGAGAGGCAGCATGTCTCCCCTGAACTGTGCCCTGCATTTCCAGGCAGGAATTGTACAAACAGCACAAATCTGGGAAGGCAGGTGAGTAGCACCTGACACCTTTTGTCTTTCCCATCTTTGATGCTGAACTTCCAAGGGGTGAAGAAATGGGAATATGGAGCTGCTCTGACTAAGAGATTTCTTTGTCTCTCGTGCAAATTCTGCTGTGCTGATGAGCTCACAGCCACTCTCCTTTTTTCGTCAAGCATAACTCTACTTGACCAGGTGGTTTGTGAGGAGATCACAGTGAGATTTGGTCAGTGATAGGCCTACAGAGGATGAATAACTCAAGCCAGGTACATAAATAAAGAACTTAAATAAAAAGCACTTTAAAAAATGCCTGTACTGTTGGAAGTAAATTCAGTGGATGGGTCAGATCACACTACACCAAGTGCAAACCTCAAATGAGTAAAAGTCTTATCATAAGGTATTTCAGATGAAGGCTCTTGTTTCAAATCATTGTGACCTACCAGTAGCACAAAAAATGCATAGCTCACCTTCAAGAGAAAGAAGAGAAAAGGATTAATGTGGGCAGTTGGACTGAGGTTTGAAAAAGACTGTTTACTGACATTGCAAGATGTGATGAAGGAGAGCTCGGCATAAGATGGAAAGAAAAAGCATGGGAGCACAAGACTAGTCACACATTGACAAATATGTCAAGAATGACTGCTGAGGAACATCTCTGCTGAAAATATCTGAAGGACCCTGGTGGAGAGCAAACTCAGAGTCACAGTGTTTCTTAGCAGACACAAGATTAACAGCACTCTGAGTTGTATGAACAGCGACATTGGACCACATCTACATACTATATCCAGTTTTGGTCCTCCCAGAGGAGGACAGACATGGAAAAACTGGAGTGGCCTCAAGAGGAGACATGCTGAGGACTGGAGCACTTGTCCTGTGAAGAGCTGGGCTTAGATACCTAATAATACCACTGGCTACCAGTGCCTACAGAGGGACATTAAAAATATGGGACTGAATTGCTCACAGTGACACAGGGGGAGAGTATAAAAGATCATGGGGAAAATAGTAACAAAAGAGATTTATCCAGGGTGTAAGGAGTTTTTCCCCATGATAACAGTCAGACAGCAGACCAAATTTCCCTGAAAGATTATGCCATCCCCAGAGGTTTTCAAAACCCAAGCAGACAAAGCTTTGAGCTGCCTGGACTAGCCCCAGAGCTGACCTTGTTTTGGGCAAAGGTCTGGAGCAGATACTTTCAATGTCCAACCTGAATTCTTCTGTGATTCTTCAAAAGTTAAAGGACCAGTGATTCATCCCAAGTCTCATCTTGATCAATAATAAAATGCTTTAGTAAAGGCTGTATTAAGAGTAAAAAGCTCTTGAGTGCAAAGAGAGAACTAGACTCTCATTCTAGGATTATATATGAAAATTTCAACATGAACTGAATATACTAAGGAGTTACAAGTGAGCAGAAATGAACAATACCTGCTGCCTCTCTCTGTTCAGTTTAAATTTTCCTAGATGCCTAGCTTAGAGGTTGCCAACAGGTACTTTCATCATGGGGAGACTGCCTTCTGCTCTTATTCCCTCTGAAAACACTTCCATCAAAGCTGCTTCAAAGCCCCAAATGCAAGAGAGTTTTGACAAGAAAATATTAAGATGTCTTTGCTTTCCCAGAGAAAGAATATACCTTGCTTCTCTGGTCTCTATAGTAACAATCTGTAAATACAGTAAGGATTAATGAGAAAGTGCATCATCTTGTGTGAATCTCTTGTCTTAACTTACTCTTATAGCTCATTTTAAAGACTACTCCTGATATTATTTTATCTAAGCTCTTTACTGCACTTTTGGGCAACTGTGATTCACACTCATTCCTGCCATAAATCTACAGATTCCTACTAAGAAGAAGAAGTATGTCTCTAAGTCTGTGGTCAAAGAGAAAAAAAAGTTTTCTTTAAAGTTATGCAGCAAGCGCTGCATATTTATGAGAATGTGCCACTTAGAGGAGTGTTTATCACAAGCAACAGAATTTCCAGGCTGCTGACCAAATTTATTACAAGTGGATAGACACCACTCTATTTCAGTTATACAGCTCTCTCTCACATCATAAGAAGGTTAAAATGCTGTGAAAAACCTGGGTTTGGCGCACTGATCTATCAGGAAAATCCACAGCACTGTGGTGCGATAACCCTGTTGGAGACACTCCTGTGATTATATTGCTCCTCCATGGTTTTTAAACCGATTTTTCATAGAAGTGGCTGGATCAGGCTCTAGGGGTAAATTTCAGGGTCAGGCAATGCTTATCTAAAGAAGATCTTCATACCACAGGATACGCATCCACTCACCATCTTCCCGATACAAAGACTACTTCCACAGGAAAGCAAATTTTCATCCTGCATTCAGGTGTAGAGTGTTTTACAAGGACCTGCACTGGATCTTCCCACCTCCAGCAGGAAGGAAAGCATCTTGCACTTTCTCACTAGAAACAGTAATGCAGCAAAATGCCTCCTCCCTCTGCTAGAATAAGTGTGGTTTAATTACACACACACACACACACACACACACACACACGCACAAGCGTGGATGAGCAAATACATCCTCTTGTTTAGACTCTAGGATTTTATACTATTACAAGTATGGCTTTCCAGTGGTATGTCAGTTAAGTCTTGCTGTTTGTGAATTTCAGTAACTAAATCCTTATTTATATGAATAGATCTGCTAAAATATACTGGGAGCTGCCTGTGTGAATCGGGCTGGCAAGATCACTGCCTCTGCATATCTTGAGAAGCGTAGCTTATAACGCAGTTACCCAGACTGAAACACTGCTCTTTTCAACTTGTATTGGACAGTGCCATACTACACATCACCAAAAGGAAAGGCAATGGAAGGGATGTCACCGTGTCTGATTTACATTGCACTTGGTGTTCTCACTGCTCCTGGTGGAAAAATTTTGCAAATTACTGACTAAACTGTCAGCACATGAAAGTCACATACAAATAGCTATACCTCCTTCAAGGCTATGAAGAATCAGGCCCTCACTTGTCCTAGTAATCAGGATATGTATCAGGTATCCTCTTAGCAACAAATGGATCTTGTAACAAAGACAGAACACACTTAGTATCTGAGATTAATAAAAAGGTAATAAAGCTTCATTTATAACATGTATTGGCCCTTTTGGACAGTCTTTGGAGCATTACTGATGTCAATCCCATGTGATAGTTGCCTTTTGAAGACCTTTATCTTTTCAAACACTTTTGAAAGAATGTCTACAAAGTCCTGCAAACGCCAAGAGCAGTTGATTTAACACGACTCTAACTAAAGCAAAATGAACTGAAGCAATTTCTCCTGTCCCTGCAGGTACTGTGTTGAAATATTTTATCTGAAGTCTTCAGAACTATCCCATTGAAAATATCTCTTAAGAAGCTTCAGTCTCTTCATACATCAAAAAAGTGTGCAGTGTATTTGGAGGGAGGGGAAAATCCCTAAAATCAATGTTGTTATTGCAGGCCTAATAGGCTCTGCCATATTCTAGGCAGTCAAGTTTTGATAGCGGCAAATTTCATTAAGATCTACCTTGAGACACTGCACAGTTCCAGAACTCTTTAGAAGTCAGAGCTTTCCTTCAAAAACATTTCAAGCAAAGGCTATAAAAATACTACTAGGAGTCTTTTTCTTGATAGCAGTGCTACCTCGGGGAAAGGAGTTACTGCACCTTTGTAGTTTGGTAATAAGGGGCTACTCTGTCCTTTAAAGCGACTTGAGTCAGACCCTTATTTGTTGTGTTATATTGTGTTGTGTATGATATCTGTTGATTATCCCTATCTTCTCCCACATAAACCTCTGTCAAGATGTTTCTGCTGTTGCTATATTTTGTTCATTCCAAAAGAATCCTGTCAGGTAAGGATATGAAAATTAGAAATAGTGACACACATTCAATCTTCATGAGAACTAAGAAATTTATGATTCACATGATTGAATATATATAACATAGTCTGAAGAACAGTATGTGCATTTCTATGAAGTACATAGTGCATAGGGAATGGGAATTGCTGAAAAAACTTTGGAAAGTCACATTAAAAATGACAGCTGCTAGGCAGAATAGGAGCAGTCTGCAAAAAGTGTATTCTCATCCTGGGGGCCAAGAGGGGTTGTTATTAATTTACATCACCTTAACAGGAGGAAGTCTTTCATAGGAGGAAGAGAGAAAAAAGAATTCTTTTCCAAAAGCGTTATTATTCAAAGAAAACTCCAAGATATTCCAGAATAGATTTAAAACATTTTTTAAAGCAGGTAATTATCAGTCAAAGTGTTGACCAACTGTTGTTGTATTGTGCTTTCCTAACACTGAAGTATGCATTGTGGGGAGATTATAGTCCATAAACAAAAAATTGGTACCAGCCCATGCTGCAGGATGGCCTCAATACTGCAGAGTCCAAAAGAAAAGAAAAGAAAAGCATTCACTTCAGAAATAAACATGGCCTATTCAAGAGCTGTGGGTCATGGGGGATTATGCTGAACCTCCACCCCCCAACACCTGCCACAGCACCACCAGTGGGAGGAGAATAGAGGACACAGGCAGGGATGTAGCCCATTTTTGTCTCAACTATAGAGATTTTTTGTGTGAAACTTGTGTGCTCTTGACTCCTGGAGTGTCCCCTCCTGGGGGTGTTCCCAGACCTGTCCCACTGATGGAGCTGCCAAGGCCAGAGAGACAAAAGCAAGTTTCCTGGGGGAGAACTGGCTGATGTATGAAGGGCTGGAAAATATGTAAAGATCCGCTTTTCATAGTAATTTTTGGACTTAATGTTTGGCAGAAGGTCATGTCCAGAGCAGCTCTGGTCCTGAAAATGCTGTGCCCAAGGTAGTTTGGGTACAAGGCACCTGACAGTGTGCAGGCTGGCACTGCCAGCACTGCCCATCCATTCTTGGAAATACAAAGTGGTTTATAACCAGGGAACGTCTCTCTCAGCTCAGCATACCTGACTGCTGGAAGCTCATCTCTCTTGTCCTTATGTGTTTCCTTTGTATTCCACAGCTTCCAGCACCTCTAGAAAAGCTAGGTGACTTTGTCTATAATTTGTATTATTTTTCTCAATAGCCTTTCCAAGTAATTTATTCCACATGTTTATTACTTCCTGCACATAATAGTAGTGCTGGAGTTCCCTCATGTCTGCCTTATATTATCAGTTTCCTCTTAAAAATATTCCACTATCAACTCATTACTCCTTTCCATAATGACAAAAACCTCTCTCAATCAATTTCCCCATACCCTATTTTCCAAAGAAGATGAAGCCATCTTACCATTTGAGTTCAACCCTTCATTTTATTGCTGTCAGTCTGGTATGACTTATACTGTGCTAATTCCAGGGAATCGCAGCCTACCTGTAGCTAACCTTCGATCACTGAATATAAGCACTCACCTTTTTCTCATGCACACGTCTTCATCCAATATTTGTCATTGGCCACCATGTCATTGTGACGCAGTGAGTCAGGAAATGTGAGCCTCCTTCATCTCCAGGCAACGCCATGAGAGATCTAAGAAAGACAGCACATCCCCTGTGAGGCTCAGCCCAGCAAAGGTGAGGTTTCAATGGAAGCTGTAAAATAGTTGAAAAATGAGGTCGGGTCGCATAGAGTACTGACGATGCCCCAATAACACAGGACTACAGGAACATAGAATGGTTTGGGTTGGAAGGGATTTTACACATCATCCAGTTCCAAACCCCCTGCCATAGGCGGGGACACCTTCCACTGACCAGGTTGCTCAGAGCCCCATCCAACCTGGCCTTGAACACTTTCAGAGATGAGGACTCCACAAGTTCTCTGGGCAGTGTGTTGCAGTGTTTCACCACTCTCAGAGGAAAGAATTTCTTCTTAATATATGATCCAAACCTACTTTCCTTCAGTTTAAGGCCGTTCCCTCTTTTACTACATGCCCTTGTGAAAAGTTCTTCCCCTTGAAGACTTTCTTTTAAAAGTATAGCTGCTATAACATCTCCCTGGAGCCTTCTCTTCTCCAGCTTGAATAATCCCAACCCTCTGAGCCTGCTTTATTAGCAGAGGTGTTTCAGCCCTGTGATGAACTTAGTGGCTCTCCTCTTGGCTTGTTTCAATAGGTCCAGATATTTCTTGTGTTGGGGGCTCCAGAGCTGGACACAGCACTCCAGGTGGAGTCTCAGCAGAATGGAGTAAAGAGGCAGAATCCCCTCCCTTGACCTGCTGGTCATGCCCCTTTAGGTGCAGCCCAGGATGCAGTTGGCTTTCCAGGCTGCAACTGCACGTAGAAGTTACTTTCTCTCTAATCTCAAATGAGATTTTAACCTGATTCATATGGAAACAGAGAAATTTCATCAAAGGGACAGCCAAAGTTTTTATGGGATACCATAGACAGCATGACTAGCGTACCTTTTTCTGTAGAGAAAAAAAGCATCATTTTGCTTGTTTTCTTGAAGCAGGCCTAGAGTAGTTCAATGTTAACATCTAAATGTTATGAGAAATTACTTCCTAGAGACTGTGGTTTTATGCAGGTTGAATTTTCAGAAAACCTGTATTAAAATCCTAGGAAGTCATTGTAGGCATTTATCTGTTGTTTCAGAAGCATGGGAGGGCTATCAGTGAACTAACTGGAACAGAAGCATTGCATTAATGAGCAGCAATTTTTTCAGACATACTTTGAGTTGTTTCATAATGCAATTTTGCTAAAATCATTTTCTTTCTGCTTAGATTAGAAGTTCTATAGAGGGAAATTTTAAAATACATCTTTTTTAAAGAAATTTTGTCATTTTTACTCTTTTCTGTACCTGTTACATAGTAATTTACAAGTTGGAAGTTGTATTTTTCCCTTTTTTTTTACCAGTTCTAAAAAATGAAGTGATGAAATACATGAAGAAATGAGAAGCCTCATTTTGTATGTAATTGAAAAATTATTTTATAGTCAACTTCTTGTGGCCAATGGCAAGTCTATTGATTGACAGCAAGAAAAGCCCATTCAGATCTTCTTTAATTTTATTTAGGAAAATTGCCTCTTAGCAGCTCTTTAGTGGTTTACCTAATTAGTTATATTGATTTTTGTTTTTTTTTAATGGTGACAGGGAAAGGAAATCATGGTCTTATGAAGTAATAATGAGCTCAGAAAAAGGGTTAGCTATGATTATGCCATAGTAGTTATGTATGTAGTTATGTAGTAGTTAGAAGTAATCTATATCCACCCTCAATAGAGGATTTCATTTACCTAGAAAATACTCGAATGGAAAACAGCTTGGGGAGGGCATTAGTGCACACCAAAATCTAGGGTAGATTTGCATACAGTTGAGACAATCAGAAAAGAGGGTCCTTATCACTTTTATGAAATCAAGCCGAATCACAAGAGTACCCCAAACACACAGGCTGGCACCGGGCACTCTCTGTTCTCCTACTTCACAGAGTTTGAAGTAGGTTTCAGTTTCATGTTGCTTATATTGCATCAGACAGCTTCAGAAAACCAGAGAGAAATAAACCTCAATGCCACAGTAGTGGAGAATATTTTGCTGTATATTTTTTCAAAAGACAGTCTCCTGAGCCAGGCATTTGAATCATAAGGACTTCTGGGATGGGATTTTCACTCAGAGATCTCCATTCTTACGTGGATTAAGAGGATTAAAAACCATTAAATGACCATCCTCCAAGTCCCTAAAGCAGATTTGCCTTTTTCTATCCTCCTTCAACTGGGGCAGACTTGGGGGTAACAAAGTACTGCACAAAAGACCCCCTTAGCATGACAAAAGGTGAAACAATCCACTGAACTGCCAATGTACCAGACAATGAAGTCGGTGCAATCTACTCAGCTCATTTTCATCGGAACAAATGGTATCAAACTTGGCAATGGCATTGTTCTTAAACTTGAACATGGGGCTCTTTTTTTCCCCTCTTCTTTTTTTTTTTTTTATTTTTTATTTTCCCATCCAAAGCTCAAGGTGTCATATTAATTATTTAAATCTTCAGAAGATTTCAACTGTATCCTCCAAGGCTCTGCTCAGTGCCAGAAGGTCTCCAATCTGCATTAGCTTTTGTTAATTAGAGCTGAAACAAGGACTTTGATCTCAATGAATATAATAACAAAAAAAAAAAAAAGGCAAAACTTCCTGTGTGATTTATCTTTTACTTATTTTCTGCCTTTACTGTTTTTCCACTCTATTAGACTTTGATTTACCTTGTCTGAGTAACATTAAACAACTCGGGTACAAAAGAACTTAAACAGCTTCAAAAGCCTGACTGAAATGATAGCTAAATGCTACATGAAGTGATCCCAAGTCTTTAAACTTTGAATGAAAATGACACAATTTTACTTTATTTTATTTTTTGTAAGCAGGGGCTGGCATCAGGGGGGTGGTGGTTTGTACAGCATGGATGCTTGTCTACTGATGTCAGATATCACAGGTTTTCCTGTTGGGATTGATCTCTCCTCATTAAGAGCCTTGTTTCTAGAGTTATAGTGCTGATAGAACAGAAGGCCAGTGATATTCTGCAAGATGTTCCTCCTGCATCAGGCTTGCCCTGAGTTTGTAGCACTGCTTAGATCCGAGAGGGTCACTGCCAGGGCTTATCTTGTTAAAATTTTTCTCATTAACATTTATCTTATTGAATAGCTCTGAAAGGCAAATTTTTTTAAGCCCAAAAAGAGAAACTAGCAAATTTTAGTGTCAGATGAGGTCTAGTTGTATATTCACTTGAGCAGGGACTTATCGTTATGGCCCTCTAATACAAAAAAAATAATCAAAGAATATCCGAAAATGCTGCAAGTGAAATCTACATCTGAGATTTAGGAGATACATGAGGGTAAATTTTCATTGTGCTGGACAAAGAGCTGCACAGAGAGCCTTCATTAATAACAACGCACAGTGCTGAGAATGTGCCCTGTATCTTTTACATAAGGCTCACTACAGAATGGCACAGCCCCAGGAGACTGGTCACTCATGGTTTATCTCATTTTAGGCAGAATAAATTAAAGGTTATCTTGTGAATTCTGGGGAGAAAGTAGGAGAGCTGAAGTGAACTATCTCAAATATAATAGCTAAGAACTCTGATAACCTGCTGGAGGCACCAACTGAAACAAAGCACATTTGTCTAGAAAGAAATGGGATTTTGTTGGGGAAGTTTAAAATGGATTTGGAGAAATTCAGACAAGGTCTGGGTTCTTCCAGGGAACCTTGACAGCCTGAGCAATGGTAGACCCCTTCTGCTCACAGCATCAGTGGGCTTCAGATCTGCAAACAGGTTGGGAATTCAATAATAATAAGATTCACCCCCTGACAAAAGCCATGGCACACTGTAAATTAGCCTCGAGACCACGTTGGATGGGTTTTCAAACAACCTGGCTTGGTGGATGGTGTGTCAGCCCATGGCAAAGGGGTTGGAACCAGATGATTTTTAAGGACCTTTCCAACCCAAGCCTATTTATTATTCCCACATGCAGATGTCTGGGGTCTCCTTCCCTGTCTTCCCTCACCCTTTATACCATTGAATGTTCATGATTTCCAGAGTTTCCCTGAAAGTATGGTGGGAGCCTGTGGCCCTCTCTGTGGTGTGTAATCTGACACCTTCCTTGAGCCGCAGTATCCAAGTACAGCTCACTTGATTTTGCTCACAGATGCTGTCGCTTATGGGTCTAAATCTTCCATCTGACACAATCTTAAAGGATGGGAGCAATGACTACATATTTTAAGCAAAAAAATACTGAAAGCATGTAGAAACCACGCTGAAGCTCCTGCAACACCAAGCAGTGTCTGAGCCTGGCCCCTGCTCCATACACCTCACTGCATCTTCTTGCTCCAAGAACATTGATTCTGGCTTTACTTCAGCAAGTTGAGTTCATGTCAATGCTATCACAGGCATATACTGATTGCTTTGGTCCCCCAGAGTTTGTTTGTCCCTCTCTCTGGGTGTGAAACAAGTGCCAATTGCTGTTCCATACTTTGCTCCCAAGAGAAGGGGCCACAGTGTCCTGCACACACAAAACCAAGACACCCTCTTGACAGTCTGGGAGGGCACAAGGATGTGGGAGGGTCATACCCAGCAGGCATGTGCTGGGGCTGGGCTGATTGCTCTGGGTCTCAGCAAAATGTTCATGAGCCATTGCCCCCTCACTGCTTGTGAATCAACACGGTACTCTGACCAGAAAAGTTCTAAAATAAATACTTATAGCTGCCTGCTGTCAGAAGGGACAAGAATTTCAGGAGATTGAATTACCTTCTTCAGTGGTGTTCAAAACTCAGGAGATCCAATGCACTGGCCTTCAGAAAACTTTTGCAGAAACAAACAATAGAAGTTTTCTTGGGGTTTAGGTTTTAAAGCGAGTATTTTTATTGTTTACCCCAAGCATCCTTCCGTTTGGCAGCAGTCAAGCCTGTGATGAGAGGATGGGCAGTGACAGGCCTTGGTGGGTGTAGGGAATGAGGACAAGTGGATTAAGTTCTAGGCAAAAGAGCAGAGAGGGTCTGTGGAGAGAAGGAAGTCAAAGCCATGGACTAGGAAAATTATCATCCGTCTAGCAGTTTTCTGAATGGATATAAGGGCAGGGACATTGCATTCATTGATGCCAGAGAAAAGGTCATTGAAGCAATAGAAACACAACATCAGTTCCATGACAACCAAAGAAAAAATACTCATTGACTAATAAAAATATTATCAACTCCCAAATCACTGAGATTTCTCACAGACCATAAGACTTCTGTTGTTTTACATAATCTACTTTTTGTCATTGAAAAAGACAGGTACTTGTCTATTACTTTAACCTTCTAATCTTACATTTTCCCTAAATTATTCTTTGGGGCGAGGAATGGAGAATCATGTTTAACTACTCGACTTCTTTTAGAGACTATCAATTTAAAGTCTTAGTTTCCTATATTTATTCTATTTGAAACACAGTTGATATATCATCTTATTATGACTTTTTACAGCTATTCTTTTAGATGGGCTCAGCAACATTCTCGATTTAATTCAGTACACCTCCAGATAAAACAACAGTGTTTTGCATGTGCATTGCTTTATTTGAAAATGATGTACACGATAATATGTTTCTGTCTGCAGATTGTGTCTGATTTAGCTGACAAAAGATTGCAGCAGTCATTGTGGCCAGAAGCTATTGGAAAGCAGCCAGCATTAATAACAAAATAAATACAAAGCAGAAGCAAGTGATGCCATAAAACACAAGGACAGTGGGTTACACTTTTCTGCATGAAGTGGCATCACATCATGCATGCAACGTATTTACCAATAGCGCAAAAAGCAACCTCTGGGCTTGAACTTCCCACACCGCTAAAATGGCCACATTCTAAAGGGGCCCTCTGGGCTCATCACAATCCTGCCTCAAAAAACAAATGCTTCACATGGTGACAGAAGTCATTGTGGTGATAAGACAAGATAAGAAGGAAGAATGATTTAACAAAAAATCTCCATGTATATAGGATGGCTGCAGAGGGAAAAACCACTTGTCCAAAAGACATTTAATAAGCTATTTTGACTCTTTTTCTCTTTTTGTTCCTGCCACTCATTGCAAACTCTTTTTTTTTTTTCTTTTTTTTTTTCTTTTTTTTTTTCTTTTAACTGGGAAATGCCCAATGCCTTGAACCTTGGTAGAGACAAAAGCACAAGTTTTTAGCTCAGGTTTAAACCTGAGAGGTGGGAAAATGTAGATTTCCTTTCAGATCCCCAGAGCAATGGAAGTCTAAAAGAGCAGTGGATGGACTCCGTCTCCCAGTCACACTGGGCTTTTTTACAGGGTAGATTATAAAATTTTATAGGGATGCTATTATGGGGAAGAGGAAAATGGGAGTCCTACTACTAAAAGCCTTAGTGCTGTTGCATGACTTATTACGGCAGCAGTGCCCCCTACTTACATCAAGGGTTTGTAAAACCCAAAGGAGGACAAAAAAACTTCTTGTTGCAGTGACAGTTTAGTACTTTTCTTACTTTGAAATTGAAGTAATGTACAAATGCTATGTATTGTACTGCTGTGATTTAAGTCAGCTACAATTTCATCATATCTTTGCCAGACTAGAATCGCAGAACCACAGAATCAAAGAACTGCTAAGGTATGAAGGGACCTCTGGAGATTATCTGCTTCAACTCCCCTGCCAGGGCAGGGTCACCCACAGCAGGTGACAGAGGAACATGTCCAGGTGTGTTCTGAATGTCTCCAGAGAGGGAGACTCCACAGCCTCCCTGGGCAGCCTGTTCCAGTGCTCTGCCACCCTCAAATGTAAAGAAGATCTTCCTCATGATGAGGTGTAAATTTTTGTGGTTTAGTTTACTGCCATTGTTCCTTGTGCTGTCAATGGCATCATCATCTTGGCACCCACTTTTGAGATATATGCATCAATGAGGTCCCCTCTCAGTTTTTTCCAGACTAAACAGGCCCAGTTCCTGCAGGCTCTCCTCATAAGAGACATGCTCCCGTCCCCTAATCATCTTTGTCACCCTCTGGACCATCTCCAAGAGCTCCATGTCTTCCTTGTATTGGGGAGCACAGAACTGGACTCAGCACTCCAGATGGGATCTCACTAGGACCAAGTAGAGGTGGGTGATCACCTCCCTCAACCTGTTGGCCCCACTCTTCAGATGCACCCTAGGATACTCCTGGCCATCCTGGCTGCAAGGCTTTGCTGTAAACTGGCTTCAGAAGATGTGCATGGTTGTACTCAGGTCCTTTTCTTCAAGAACAAGACTTCATATATTTGGCTCAAGATGATAGATGAACACATTTCTTTCATTAATATGAGACTACAAAACAAAGTCAAGTAATCATGCCTTTGCACTCCTCCACACCTGCTAGAAGGATCCTATCAACTGCAAGGCTCTTTCAGGAATTTGCTTTAAAATGCTCCTCAGAGCTGGAGGGTATAACCATCTTCTCTGGGATCCATTTGAACCAGCTTCTCTTCAACCGCATCTTTCTGTTTCCATGATAACTGGAGCCAGTGTCTGTTTCAAATAGAGAAGAACATGCATCACCAGCATCCTGTCTGTATTTGCGCCTGCAGCATATCATAAAGTCTCCTAGAGATTGAATGTTGATATGGAACAGATGCTGACCTTGTTGGGGCCACTCAGTTGTAACTGGTAGCACAATTTGGACGCACTCCTTTACCCTGAGCAGCAATAGCCTACTAAATTAGATATTAATAGCTTTTCATTAGTTTTGTATTGCAATAGCTGCTACAATTAGAGACATTCATTGTCCCACAGTTTGAAGCTGTTGGATGTCGTAAGTAAAGATGAAAGAGATATAATGAAGAGACCATGGAGACAAAAGGAGGAGACAAAGTAGCTTGCCTTTTAGAATGAATATAAGCATCCAAATTACTATTAGGGCAGTCTGATCACTCCTCAGTGCTTTGAAAGGCTGCAGCTGACGGAGAGCTTAAGGAGGGGTTTGAAAAAGAACAGTAGTTTGTTAGGAGTTTTTATTGTGGGTACAAACATATAATGGTAGCATACATACAATCCAGAACACTGCAGAAAAGAGGAAATGGAAGGGTGGGAAGCACAGCAGTATATTTGTGTTGCTTTGGACAGCAAATTATTCAATGGGTAGCCTTTAGGTGCTGTTTTTCCTCTCATTTCCAAGCTATGTCATCAAATCAAGACAAATCCCCTTTCATTTGAGCCACATAATGAATTTTATTCATCTCAAGGCAACCTTTCTTTCAAAGTATTCTGCCTACTTGTTGGGTGACTCTGAATTTAGGAGCTATTCTCTTTCCTGCAGATTAAGCAGCAGCCACTCTGTTACTCTAGGCCGTATGTCTTTTTCTTCTCAGATCTCTCTAAAAGTAAAACACATTCTCAGGTCGACCACTTCTCACCTCAGAGAAGCTTCCTTCTATCCTTTTCTTGCAGTTTTGATCAGTCTGTGTCCCTCAGCTAACCCAACAGATTCATTATGACATGTGTCAGTGATCAGTCAAATCAGCTGCCATGAGAGCACCTCTGTAGTGTCAGATCTCCCTGAGAGAACCACAATTGCAAGTGCCATTGCTGAGAGAGCTACAATGCTTCACCGCTGGTTCACATTCAGGATGCTGAGCTGTGCCACTTCCACTGGTGATTCCTTTGCTGATGCTCTGGCCATGCTGGGACAGACAAGTTTTGGTACCGAAAAACATTAAAAAATTGTTATTATCACTGTTATAATCTGTACTAGATACCCTGGAGTTCTCTCAAATGAAATACAAGGCTCTGTAGTGACATCAAAGTTCAAGTCAGTAGACCTAATCACTTCCTTCCCTGTGACTTATTTTACACAAGGTGGGAAACACTGGGAGTATCAAAGGAGAAATGACTACTCTCCACAAAGGAGGTCTATGAAAGGCAAATACCCTTCAGAAAGTAATTCTTTTGTGTTTTAACCCGTATTTTACAATGTAAACAATAACCTCCTGAAATTTTTTTATCTATATACTCTATGTGTGGTACGCTTTCAGATGTTCTCGAATTTCTCATTCGAGATAAATGAGATAAATCCCATTTAAAGATTAAAGAGATGAGTAGACATATGAAGGAGTGAAGAGAACAAGTCACTTGGTCTATGTAGCCGTACATAAAGCTAGCAACTAGCACAGAAAAGGCTAAAAACATTAGACGCACACAAAAGCGTCCCTTCTCAACTAGCCTTTCAACAGGCAAATAATGTCTCACAAATAAAACTGCCAGGGAAAAATAGTATTCTGTGTCTGAAAATTCTCTGCAAAGAACAGGAGTGAGGATTACATGCTTGGAATATAGCACTTCACTCTTTTCTTCTGATACTACCTTGGAATCCAAGTCAAACCCCCTGTTGTGTCAGCTCTAGGAGGAAGCACTGGTCTCTTTCTCAAAGAGCCAATGCTACAATACAACAAAGCAAAGTGGAGCCCACAGGAGTTGTGGCATAATTGTTGCCATCTTCTCCAGATTCTTTCCATGTTTTCATCCCCTTGTAACTTACTTTTCAGCAGAGACCTCAGCCACAGGAAGGCCATCTCTTACCGCTGAGACACACCCGCATTACAGATCTTATTTTTTCCTTAAAAGTGCCCGAATTTCAGAGAGGAACATGAAGTTTATGATAGCTCCAAGTTCCTCATGGAGATTGTAGAGAAGTCCTCAAGAGAGCTGATTTTAGTTCATTGACTCACTTCACTCTTACAGCGCACAGCTCAAATTTTATTTAAACAGCAAAACTACCACCCTGGAGAACACATACAGACTTTTAGATAAAGTGACTCCAAGTCTTCATGCACTATAGATGCAAGAATAAAGCAGTGAGAAGGCCAGAGGACAATAAGTGTGCTGCTTTAGAAAGTGTCTACTTTAGTTTAATGAACTGGGATCACAGCATTATAGCTACTGGGCCATTTTTTTTTCTAGGTTTAATTTTTTTTTTTTTTTAAGAGCCTATTCTCTTTGGCTTATCCACGTATCCATTAATCCTTTTCCATGAAAACACAAAAGAAAAGGTACCTGCAATTGACATGATATTTCGTTAAAGACAAAGTAAATTCTCATGTTTGTTTTTGTGTGTTTTCAGCACTCTGTTGCTAATGATCTGTTTCCCTGGGTAGTCCCTCCCCTTACGGAGAGATCAGGAGAGACCCACCTAGCAAGCTGCTATCCCCCTCACTCTGTCCTCCTGGGTGAAAATCTAGGCCAAGAATAGAGTGGATTTCATCTATTTTCCTGTAGATATTTGAAGTCCTAAGCACACGGAGAGCTTCTCTCCTCTGACATGAAAGAGGTATGTCAATCATTATCACTTTACTGGATAGAATTACAGAGAGTAAAAAGGCAAGAGAGTCAGAAAATCAGATTATGAGAAACTGTGCTGAAGGCAAAGCAGAGCTCCTTAGGAGAAGCAAATATAGTCCATTCACTTTTCTTAGTCCTATGAGCCTTTCTTCTCACTTTTGCCAAAGTACACATTTCATGTTGGCTGCTTAACAACTCTCACACCATTGCTTCACCCAACTCATCCCACCCCACACCCCTGTCTTGCCCATCCCATCACCTCTGAATAAGGCTGCATATTTAAATGTTGGCTTTGCATGTGCTTTTGTTTGTGTGTTTGGAAGGGGTGATGAGCTGCAGTGGAAAGATCAATTATTCCTTTATTGGAGGTTCTTATCCAAGAGTTCATTTAACCTGTTTTGAATGTGTTGCTGACTCAGAGGAATTAAGCTGGAAGATAGCCAAGGACTGAACAGAAAGTTAAGACACAATGAAGTTAATAGGCTCTCATTGGCTGCTATTGTTAGAACTAGCCTTAAAAACAAAAACAAACGCACATGCAAGTCTGGTTTCCTGTGTGGTAAGCTGAGTGCTTTACAGGGACTTCCATTATGTCATGATTCATTATTTCCTTCTCTCAGCCTAAATGGAGCCTGAAAGCAGAATTAATAGCTAAAGGATCTTCATTAAATAGGCCCTTCTGAAAAGTAGCTGATGAGGATAGCGTCGTTAATGGAAGGGTTCTCATTTTAGCACTCTTTCTTTATTTATAGAGTACTGTACCTGCACACAGCACTTTAAAACATCTCCCTTTTGAAAATGTCTGATGCAGACAGAGATAATATAGTTCAGTGGTAATTAAGTAGGCCCCTGTAGGATCAACAGTGGCAACAGAAAAAAACCCAGGAAGTTTATGTTTCTCCAGACTTGTAGAGCAGTTGCACAAAACTCAACAGAGAAGATCCCTGCTATGATACATTGAACTCAAAATTATTTAGAGAGTTTTACATTCTGTATTAAATTCTTGTTCCTATAAGGAATCAGACATGATCTCTTCATCTGGGAGGGTTACAGTCTACTTGTAATAGCATTTAGACTTTGTTTTGTAGGTCAAAAGTACAGCGCTCCCTACAAGTACTCCAGACCATATGGATGACTGTCTGGGAACGATTCATACTCACCTCTGCTTCCACTTAAGGTTGAGACCCTTGGGTAGGTTCTTCATCTGATCAACAGAACTTTCCGTTGCTTCCCATTTGGAAATTCATCAGTCAGAGGTGGAAGGCAGAGGGAAGCTGAAAGCAACAGAATGTGCCACCATCACAGCTGAGGTGTACCTTGTTTTTCCTCTGCAGCCAGTTGCTAATTACCCCATTTTTTCAGATGGCCTGTACGCTGCTCTAGCCTAAGCACTGTGCCCCCAATTAACCTCTTGCCAATTATAAAGTAGTAAGGGCTACAAAATGCATTTGTTTAAAAAGCTCATCTCTGAAAAGTGCCTTTCTGCATGTCACTTCTAAAAATCCATATTTTCAATTTCTGCATTGTGGTTTGTCTAAAATGTTTGCAACCTTTTTCTCCCTCACTTTAAAAAGAGTGGGTCGCTACTTAATCACAATGCATTTTCTCTTGTTGTCTGCCTCAGTTAAGCCCATGTTACGAAGCACTGCTGGCTTAGCATGGTAAATAAAGCAAGGTTTGGTTGCTTTTGTGCCACCAGCCATCAACCCACCTTTCAGTCCCACTCAAGCAGTTGTGAGTGAACTAAGGATACAGAAGATTATCTTGCAAGACATTTGGCCAGCATTGCTTTCTTTTGGAAAATTAGTTTTGCTTGTTGGATGTGCCAGTTCCCTACTCTAGGACCCATCTCTACAAGGAAATCTTTTAATTACCTCTTCCCCCCAAATGACAGCTTTCACCACTGGAGTTGAGTTCTTGGACATTAGCAATTGAATAGGAAGCCTTCATACTGTATATCATTTTAATCTTTCATGTTTAAGTAAGCCAGATGGCTTATTATTACAAGCTCTGTTTCAAAAAGGCACAAACTTTCTATCAGAGGATTTGTAAGATGATAGTAAAAAAGGGAGATTTTGCATCACAGAAAATAGCCTGAATTTTAATTGCACATCATAGTTTGGCAGCAATTTTCCCGTAATTACCATTCCTGCTAAATGAATAGGTGGATTAAATGGATAACTAAAATGGCATTGAAACTTTCTAGAATGGAGACTTATCCTCTAATGTATGGAATAGCTAAGTAAAGTTGTCAGTTGCTTGGGTGTAATTCATGCAGTTTTAACGTTTCTCCTCAGCAGAGGACCTGCTTTACTAGCAGTAAAACCTTACCTATTATTGGTTAGGCTTTTTTGTTATAGCTATTTTATCCCCATATTTCAGATATGTCAGATGTCATTTAGCATCTTACAGAGAGTAGCTTTTGATCGATGAAGTTGAAAAATAAAAGCATTTGGGCCTTGGCTGCATTCCTTCCAAGTGCTTAAGAGTATCATTCCTGTTCTTCCTTCTGGGGGTTTAATCCCATAGTCATTTATCCTTATAGCATAACTTCTGTACCCAGACATGTACGTCATCACAAAAAAAAAAAAAAAAGACAAAAAGAATAGCTCAGATGTGCTGCGCCTCTCTGAGCATGAGCAATGGCAACCTGGAAATCCTTGCACTTTAAACACATTCAGAATCACACTAATGTTGCCACAACGAGTGAGGAACGATGAAATCATTACTGAGAACACTGGGATGTCAGAACATATTCTTGCTCAAATGTGTAAGGACTTCATAAAAGCTCATTGAAAAGACCAAATATAACTTAAAATGTGGATTTGTGGAACTATGTTATATATAATAGTCCTAACCAAATATCATGTGATGAATAAAAAGTCCTGGTATCATTCACCTGTTTTAACCCCTCTACAACAATATCTAGGATCCATCTTGCATCCTTTGAATTCAAGGAAAAAAATCAAAAACTCTTTATTCTCTCTTACACAAGACCAGTCTTATGCTGTTCAGGCAATTGCATGGGTGCCCTAAGGTCTCTTTTAATATTATTTACATTTTCTGCATGGCTTCTTGCCACTGCCAAAGCGGGGTAAAGGGCAGTACATGTCAAAGGGAATCAGGCCATTTGACAGAATGACAGTCATTGACTGTCACTGAACTTGTGATACACGGTGTAAAGAGGCAGGTACGACAGCAGTACTGAGCTGTCGTTCAGAGACATTAAGTTCTTCTTTCACTGAGAAGATGTGACAGTGCTGATACATTAGAACACACTAAGTTCATATCTTAATCATTCAATGACATTTATCCCACTTAATATTACCTGTCTATTGACCAGGCTAAAGCAGCTGTGTAAACACCCTCTAGAGTAAACAGAGGGATCAATACCTCAAGCCCTGATAGTGGACATAATTTTTAGGATATGATAAATCATCCCGGGGTGGACACTGAGTATAGATGCTATCTAGAGGGTGTTTTATACTAGTTTCCCATGCCATTAAGTCGTCAAACAGGCAAGAAAGTCAGATATACATCATAGGTGTGTTATTTTAGAACTCCAGATGTGTTGAAGTCTTTTACTCCTACAACTACAATCAGCTCACGAAGGAATACATGATCTTCTTTCAGCTGAAAATCAGTGATCAGTAAAAGGGAAGTCAAGTCCTATTTTTTGTTAAATTTTTATACATATTACTTCTGCTGAGCATCTGCCATTCAGCAACTCTGTTTTACTTTAGGGAATGGAGGAAAAGGAGTGAGTAGAAAATGACAGGCACAGTTAAAATGCTCTTCTGAAAGAGAAGAGATTTTAGCAAATCTTCTGAGGGACTCAGTGTGGCTTCTCTACCACATCCTAATAATTTTGGAGTGTCTGGACTAATTTAAAGCCTGTTTGACAGAGCAGGAGATAGTAGCCTCAAAGATACTGTGCTACAGTAATTGCCACAGAAGCTGGTGGTCAGGCAGAAGACAGAAAACTAAATCACCATTCCCACAGAGAGTAAGGCTCGAGGAGGAGCCCACCAACAGCCCAAGATGCATGGCAGCTGAGAATGGGGACACCTCCAGGACACACAGCACAGAGCAACCCTACCCAGCTGGGATTTATTTGGCTTGCAAGGAGCTGGGGAAGCCCCATGCCAAGCTAGGAGTCAGTCTGTCCCTCAGAGAAAACCCTCACCCTCTCCCACCAATCACCTTACCTTACCTTACCTTACCTTACCTTACCTTACCTTACCTTACCTTACCTTACCTTACCTTACCTTACCTTACCTTACCTTACCTTACCTTACCTTACCTTACCTTATCTTATCTTATCTTAGCTTATCTTAGCTTATCTTATCTTATCTTATCTTATCTTATCTTATCTTATCTTATCTTATCTTATCTTATCTTATCTTATCTTACCTGTACCTATTGGTCACTCTAGATTATCCCAAACTGAGCTCCAAAGAAACCAGCCCAAGATGAACATCACTGTAGCCAAAGCATTGCAGAAAAAAAGAAAAATAAACCAGTTGTCCTATTTTATTTTATTTTATTTTAATTTAATTTAATTTATGCTAATCATTCCATAAAGTAATTTTTTTAATGGACTGATAACACCTCTTTTTTTCCTACTTACAAAGTTATTAATGTGGCATGTTATACCCAATGTTAACAAATTGCCTGAGCCACTGATTTGAGAAGGTTGTGGTTGCAGTCTCACAGTTTGGGTTGTAGCTTTCTAAGGACTCCTTCTGCTTAATAAAAATAATTGATCACAGAAGTGGCTTAACTAGTCAGAAGTTTAATATTAATGTTTGCAAGCCATGCAAAAGTAAAACTTTTAAGGAAGGAAAACTTTTAAGAAAGTGTTTGAAATTAGGCAGTTAATACTATCAACTGCCCAAGCCTTATTTTCTTAAGACTTTTTTAAGTGATGCTGTAGTCTATTATACATATTAACAAAGAGTTTATGTCACTCAGAGTAGGTTCTTTCCAAGTGAGATACTGCACTGTAAAGTGAAGCCCATTACTGCACCTCTGGGAACAATGACACTCTCAGATTTCAGCTCCAGCTTTCTGCTCTTTCCAGACAGGAACACTGACTTTAACACGATCATGTCATTGTAGAGCTCTCTGCAGCTAACAAATCTGAAAGCAGATGCTTTCCTGTTATCCAGTATTGTCATTGCACAGAGTGTTGGCAAAGATTAGCTGCTCTCCACCACAGTTGTGTTTTCCTGGTGCACCATCCACTGCCTGTGTGATGGGAATGTTGCCTGCATGACGAGCCACTGCTCTTGTAAATGCACTTGGGCTACTTTGCTTTGCTTTTAAAAAACATTAAAAATGGCATCTAAAATACCCACTAGACCTGACTCAGAGTATGAGTCGATCTGAGACTCACCATGAAAACCTCAACGAGGAAAACAAAACCAACAGAAAAAACCCTAACGTGACTCCTTTTTGAAACCCTGTACAAAGTAGATGAGATCTTTTGAAAACAGGCTGATCTTCTGGATCCACTGAGTGAGCATATATGGGTTTTTAAATAAAATTATTTCTTTTCTATCTTCCCCCTTAAAAAAACAAAAATCTTTCCTATATATATGAATAGCATACAAACTGCCACACAAGCTGTGACTCTCTCTGAAATGGAATTATTGTTGAATGCAACTGTAAAAGAAGACAATGGGCAAAACAAGTTTTTACAAATTATGTGCCTGTACCTTCAAGGAGTATTTGCCCAACCCATTTCAAAGCTTGGCACTTGTGTGCCAAGTGATCTGCTTTTGTATGCATTTTTATCTCAATCCCAGATTAAAAAAAAAATCTCTGCTTGGGATGAATTGTGAATTAAGATGACAGGAAAGGTTCTGATAGAGTTGGCAACATTCTTCCCAGGAACTCTTAGCAATGAAAGTCCAAGTGCCCAATTGCCTGCTGCTCACGGCTGCCTGTCCCCCAGCAGAGTTTTTCAGGGATTTCCTTTTTTCTGCAACTGGTGTACGTGGATAGGGGAATGACATACTGCCAGAGCAAAAGGGGAGTGCTCAGGCACTCACAGTGTGGCGGCGTCCTCATGGCATTGTAAGGGCAGCACAAAGAGGCAAACAAAAGCCTCTGTGTCCTGGTTAGAAAAGGTAGCCCAAGTCACAGACCTCGCCAGCCACCAGAACAGAGACAAGCAGGCCAAATGCTTTGGGGTCAGAGGTGCACATTTCATGTGTGAATGGGCAGGCAGATGAGAGTCCCAAAAACAGCCCAGAATTTGATGGAAAACTGATTTTTTATTTTTTTTTAATTTTTTAATTTTTTTTCAGTAGAAATCAGTGCAGCCTGGTCCATTAAGGGATGAGTTAAATAAATCTTTCAAAGACACACTGTGGAAGTTACTTTTTCAGCAACCAACCTTTGTGGAAATCCCACACCAAGCCCCATCTATCTTGATAATGCAGAGTATCTACAGCTGAAAGCAGTTTAACAACTGCAAAACAACTGGTTGCTGAAGGGGAAAAAACTGTAATAAAAATAAAGGAGGCTTTAGGGAACAGCAATCATTTTCAAACATTGTAATAGTTAAACCATTTTAACCTTACATCCATTACTTGCAAACAAATGTGACATTATGAATCAATTGCAGTTATGTTGTTAATAGATTTTATTAATACCAAGGAAAAATAATATACAGAGTATCCTCAATGGATGTATAACTACCCTCTCAAATGGAGTTTCCTGATATTTTAAATGAACGGTGGGGTTTATTTTGGCAGCAGCATCACATAACTAATGCTTCATATCACACACAAAAATAATTTTGGTGTCATTCCTTAAATGAAATGTTTCATTTCAATAAAAGCTTGTAATTGTAACACTTAAATACTATCATTAATAGGGAAAAGAAAGTTCTCCCAGCAACATTAAAGAGTGAACTTCCCTGCTCTTTCCTCTATTACAGCCAATGTCATTTTATTGTCTGTTTTCATCTCTATTTTACTTTATCTGCCAAACTACTTTGCATTTCAAGACATTTCCACTCACCTTGAGTTCTTGGTTCAAAAAGAAACAATAAAGTTTAATCTTTTCACTTGACAATGATGTATGGGTCTGCTGAAAAACACTTTTCAGGTATTATCATTAAAAAGTCTCTCTTTTTTTGGTTTCTCTTCAACTCTTGATACACAGAGAAATACGAGATGTCACATACACGAGGGCTTTTATCAAAGCTCCTAATAATATCACTTAATTAGAAACCAAGGCTCACTAATGTTCCTTCTGAGAGCTCCTCAGAATAGTCTTTTTCTGGCTTTAGTAAATTCTCTTCAGCTAAACATTGTCTAATGACTTTATTGGTGATTTCAAAGGCCAGCAAAGGCTACCACTCTACTCTTTTCTTCCCAGATTACATCTTGTTGGTCAGGGAATTTGCTGAGCTCGACCATCACACAACTGGTTTGAATTAGGATTTTTTTTCCCCCTCGCTTGCAGTTAGCTACTTATTAGCATTTGACAAAACAAAGGGAAAATGCAGCCTCTGAATGTTTAATATTGCTCAGTATTCTCTGAGAAACACAGTCAGACAGTGAAAATGCACCAATTGTTCCCTTCTCTGGAACGTACAGTACTGCTGAAACCCCACTGGGGTTACTTAAACTAAACGCATTAACTTAATCAGACTGATCACATAACGGTGTTAAAGTTATTTAACTTTTTGTGTTTTCATAAAAGCTTTGGAAAGAATTTTTAAAATGTATGATTCGTTATGCAGGAGCCATTCATGAGCCTGCCAGCCAATGCAAACATACTGCCTCACCAAATAAATGAAAACTGCCTGACTGATAATAAAAAAGGTTTGGGTGGTATTTTTTTTTCCTAAGAAAACTGGCACTTAAATATATAATGTTACCAATTCTATTTCCATATGCTTACCAAATTTGGGGGCATCTATTAACAAGAAGGAAAATGCCATTTCAACTGAAGGCTCTCAAACTTACATCCAAATATGCAACACTAAAATACTCAAAGGATGAGAGCTTAGTTTCTAAGTGGAATGATTTCCCTAACAACATAAAGTTGATTGCACTCATGCAGTCCTTATGCTAAAAGTAACTACTTTATTCCAAATAAAAAGGCAAAGTCAGATGCTGAAGAAGAAAGAGGGACTGTGGAAGGAGATATGTTAATTATATTAAAGAGAAGATTTTGTTTTTACAGCCCCTCAAATGTGAGCTGTAGATCTATCATTCCAGCTGAATGATACATTCCATTCTGCACAGCGCTGCAGCTGAACTCCCTCTCTCTCACTCATTTACTATTCAGAAACACTTAAGAAATTATTACCACATGTCCAGGAGTCACTCATGATGATGACCACTAATGCCATTCCTCTTGTTACAGTATTAACTCAAAATATACCACTGTTGTCTTTGATTAGCACCAGCAAAGCTAAGAACAAAGACATACCACTGACATAATGACAGTTTTATGGCTCCCGTCTGAAAAAAACTGCACTCATTAGCATTCAAAATATAAAACACTCTCTTCGATACTTCAGTGTAAAACGAAGTAATCTTCTTTTTGCAGAGGAACCTCAAAACCACTGAC
Organism: Hirundo rustica; assembly: GCF_015227805.2. NCBI lineage: Eukaryota > Metazoa > Chordata > Aves > Passeriformes > Hirundinidae > Hirundo > Hirundo rustica. Next base: position 84,822,531 of record NC_053451.1, read on the forward strand.
AAGTTACTTATTTCCTGCAACACACATCTGGGGTACTTGCTAAATATGAAAATTAAAATATCAGGTAATCAGGATCAAAGAAATATTCCTCCTGCAGGCTCAGGACAAAAGCTTTCTTCTGGACCAACGGTCTCCCCAGAATAATTCACAGAAAGATATTCAAGTTGCCTCACTGCAAAGCATCTACGAGTGCCTCCACCAGAGGAACCAACCCAGCAGCTCACATCCACCAGACCCACCTGGAAACAGATCACCCTTTTAGCTTTTTAATGTGCTTTACAAAAGAAAACACATTCAGTTTACTTCTGTAAAGTCTTCCCCTCCTTTCCCTCCTCTGGAAGAAGAAGCCTTACAGATTTCCCACCAGGTCCCTCTGAAGTCCAGATCAATAACCTCTTTATAAAATGTTTCCTTTAAGCATGACAGAAGCTGTTATTTATTTGCTTTAAAGTGTTTAAGCTAATGAGGTATGAGCACATCTGCAATAACTAAAAATAACACGCACCTCATTGATATTAATTAGCTGACTGGACTTCCATCCAGAGATACTTAGCTCCCTTCTTTATTCCTTTGCTCTGTGAAGAGATGGACCAGAAGGGTGGGCAGATCATATTTCAGAGTCAAGGGCCTGTAGCCAAGAATACTCAATTTCTGGTCCCCAGATGTTGCTACACAGGGAGCCCCATCCCTCTCTGCCACACGCAGACATCTCCCACAGTTGTCCTAAGGAGTTATGTGCATGCAACAGCAAAGCTCAGCAGGGCCTGGAGTCTGCTGGTGAGAACGTCAGCATAAGTGTAGCACCATCGTGGTGCCACAGTGGCTCATCACAGAACCTGCACAAGGCTGCAGGGATCAAAATAAACATAGTGGGTTGCATAAAATAAACAGAAAGAGAAGGGAGCCACCAAAAGCGAGATTTTACATGTTCCTGACAGATAATGCCAACCAGAAGTAAGCCTGATTTTGCACGTCTGGGTTTGCAAATTGAAGATGTACCATGTGCAAAACCTCTGTGAGCAAAACAGCCTAATGCTTGAGTAAAGTTGTGTTTCACTTGACACTTGACTCCTGCCAGTCCTAACAGAGAGGCAATCAGTCATTTCTACATAAAATCACTACTGTCAGTGAAGAAAGCCAAAATTTCTTCAACCACTTATATGTTCTGCCTTCAAGTGAAAGAAGTTAGACAGTTTGCTAACTGCTATCATCAATAAACCATACAAAACCAAAACTCTTTAATGAATTAATTTTTAGGTTTGAGAAATTGGAAGACTGGTGAGTTGGCATGGCAATGATGGTGCAGGAGGAAAAGTTCTCTCTGCATGAGTACTAAAACTCAGGAGTCTTGTTCTCTGAGCTTTTGAGGGAAAAATGAGATTATGGGGCTCCTAATCCTTTTGGGGCAGGAAGGGCTGTTTCTGCAAAAAGCTATTGGGAATGCCATGTACATGCAGACTCCATAGCAAAGATTTTAACAACCTCTTTTGGCTCATCGACTAGATAGTGAGCAGGACAGCTGCTGGAGAGAGATAGAAGAATGGGAGGGGAATACTTCTGAGAGTACGAGGATTCAGAAGGGCTTTTCTTACCAGTAAGATGACAAACAGAAAGAAAGCCAGACTGTGGGAAGCAAAGCAGAGTACATCAACTTGCTCCAGCAGATCTGCTTTAGGTCTCATCATGAGACCAAAATGAGCATGACTGCCCCAGAACACCATCAGCCACCCTTTGGAGCTGGGCACAGCCCATGGCACAGCTCAGGATGCAAACAGTAGGCATCCATCAGGCAAGAAAGCAGCAGAGTGCTGGTGTTTTCCAATGCACCTGGGCAAGCAGGTAGTGCTCTGACAGCCCAATTAGTGAGAAAAAAAATAAAAAGTACCTCTGCTCCTCAGCAGACCTATTCAGTCTGAATAAGCTGGGGTGTTCTGAAAAGGAGGCTGCCCAGAGCCTGCTGCTCTGCTTCCTTCTGTGGCAGGAGTGAGCTCGTTTGAGGATATATCCACAAAAAATTTTAAAATAACATTCTGCTTATGAATAAAGCCAGTGAGGAGTCCACAGTCAGAGGAATCAATAACCTAATCAGTAATTAGTGCTAATTAGAGATTTATTAGTTCAAGCTACTCATAAATGTTCAAGTAATGCAAAGCCACTCATGAGAATACCAGGACAGCATTTAGTTAAAACAAAATACCATGTGTACTGCTCCCCAGGATTTGAGCTTTCATTACCACAGGCTCCAATCTTTCTTCCAAACAGAAAAGACACTAATGAATGGTATACAGATTGTGTGTGAGAAGAACATCAGTTTTTATTCAGCAAGATGAGAGAGACTTAAACCAGAATTAAAGATAAATTACATGCGAGGGATCAAGTTTTGCTCTCATTTACACTGATGTAAATCTGGAGTTGCTCTGTTAACTTCAGTTGTGTTGATTTCGATTATTGCATATTTATATTAATGATACTGAGCAAATACTAAAAGCAGTGGGGGGAAATAAAAGACTAGCATTTTTTTCTTTAGCAGACTCTAACTGTCATCCGCTGCCTGGAATTTAACAGAGATCAGTAACTGAATTTTTGTAGTTGAAATGTTTGCATGTGTCAGATTTAATGAGTCCAGCAACTTGGGTTTGAATGTACAGAGCCATTTACAAAGTTTCAATTCCATGTACAGGCACATTATCTTATATATCCAATTCTGCTAGAAAATGGTTACACTTTTGGACACTCATAATCTTCTGCACCTGGTATTATTGGAGCATCCATGGAGCAGCAATGACAGTTCTTTGAAAAGTTAGCTTCTGAAAAAACACCACCGTGAAAAAAACAAACAAACCAAAAACCCAAGAAAGACAAATAAAGAAAATACAGTTAGAAATCAGACATTTTCAGAAAAAAACAGCAGATTAAAATAAATTCCAAAAGAAACAAAAGTAAACCCAGGAAGATCAAAACAGACATGTCAATATACTGAAGACTTCACTCAAATCACGTTTAATACTGACACTGGCACACAGAGGGATGCTGTTGACACTGGATGAGATCCTGGGATTGCAGACAAGGTAGGATGGACAACACACCCTTTGTTGCAGCTTCCCAAGTCCAGCAGAGATGGAGCTGCCAGATGAGGTGGAGCTGCTGGCAGGGAGGGTCTCTGCCCTACACATGCTGTGCTGCCCTGGTCTGCCCAAGTGGATGTCTCAGCTGCTCTCATGCAGACCAGATGTCCCCAGGTGCTACATGCTGGCTGATTAATCCCCCCAAGAAGGTCACCTGGCCTGTGGTCACCTGTAGGCAGTCCTCCTCTGGGAAATTGATCTGGGAGTATATTTGAGAAGCTGGGATGCTGCTGGTTCCATGGTGACATGAGGTTGGGCCTGTTTGAATAAGATCCCACACAGACACAAGTTTGTCCCTGTCTCTGACCCATGATTTCACGGGCTGCAGTTGTTTGCACGTATGCTTTCCACATGCTTCAAGCTCTCCCAGGGAGACATTATCTCAAGGAGTCACCATGGGGGTTGAATCAGCATCTGGGCTACCTGCTGCGTTCTTAGCCATCCAGCAAATTTCTGTATGCAAACACCAGGAAACAACAATTCTCATATCTTGTGAACCCACTTCTCTTCCATTTTCAGTCATACAGATCACCACTAATTGGTTTCCCTCCACCAGATGCTTACCAGCAGTGCTAGGGTAGCACATTGAGAAGAAGCTAATGATCCTCAGTGCCATGATGCACCTGAAATATGGAGGAAAAGCAGACCCACAGTTGTCAGGTTGATTTAGCTACAGATTTAGGGACCCCACAATTCCCCAAGCACGGTTCTGGCAACATAAACATCATCCCTCAATCTGCTAAGTCCAGCAATGAGGCTCAATCCCTTTGCCTCAGTTATGGCAGAAAGAGTTGCCATTCAGGGAAGTGCCCTTCCCAGCACCTCTCTGCCCTAAGCAGCACCTCACAGGCAGCAGCAGAAAACATGCACCTACACCTCTGGCCTGGGCTGCCAGCAGATACTGCAGAATGTCCCCCCATGTGCCCTCTCCCTCCACTGCAAAAAAAACCCCTCACAAGCTAAACTCTACCCACAAGCCACCAGGAGAACCCAGATTTTTGCAGATTATTTGGATACCTAACCATAGACAGCTTGTGGGATTGCTGGTATGAGATTTTCCTGTGAGTTTAGTGGCTAGATATTTCTCCCACTAGGTCAGCCTCCTGAGGCTAGAAGATATCTTTAAAACCCTGTCCCACATGACTAGCAGCTGTGCAAGAAACATCAGCAAATATTGGGGAGCCCATCCATGATGGTTATAGCTCACTTTGGGAATCACTGAAGTTGGTATCCTTGTAAACAATTAGAGGGAGTAAATCTGCTGTCACTACTATTCCAGCTTGCCGCTCAGCTTGTTTCATTAATCTCTATACAGAGTTATACATAAGATTTAGGATGTATAGCTTTTAGCAATCTGCTTCTTTTATGCTCTGATCTGCTCTTGTGCTTAGATACCACAGCAATGGGCTACTTAAACAGAATAGCTCCAATTCTTTGTTCTTTTGAATCCCTTCTCCATATATAATGCAATTAACTGCACTGTTAAGACAGTCCAGATGGGCACTGTGCTGTCCTCAGATATATCCAAAATCAACACATTGATGATAGTATAATGCTTCATTTCGGTTGGGGTTTTTTTTCTCCAATTTCCTACTAACAGCAGCTTTTTAATTTAAAAAGACTAAAGTAGAAAAATAAAAAGAGTTCTTACTTACAGAAAGTAGTTATATACAGGATTTAATAAAAATGTAGACATGTAAATAGAATCACAGCTTATGTCTGCCTGCTTTCCTGGTCAGTCCACAGGAGACATGAGCTTTACTGTTCTCAGGTCCATAGGCAATAATATTGCCTGAAGGTGTGAAGGCTTTTGACTTCCAACAGAGGAGAATGACAACTCATTAGACAAATGTTGGCTGGATTCATTGCCTTCTCTATATGAGGAAGGCCTTTGGCATTTATATTTGATGGAAGGAAAATTGCTCTTTTCCTAAAAGCTGTCTTTTATTCACATGTGAACTGTTGACTATGTGATATTCTTAGAGAATTTTAATTATTTTTTGATTTTGAAAGTATAGTGCCCTTTGTGGGAGGAGTTAGTTCCTACCTAAAAATACGTATAATCTAAAGACATGAGACAACAGGAATCACTAAGTGTGGCTTAACTACAATCAAGGCTTGACCCAGTGCTGAATTTCATTTCCTGCTTCTCCCCTTGTTTGAGCAAGTAGAACATCACTTTGGATGTGATTCAGTTCAAATACCTAAATTTAGCAATTCAGCTCACACTGAAGTAGACACCCTTCTTAGCACAGCTGAACACTAAGGGTTCCACTGATGGCACTGACAGGATCTCCTTCAGATAGTTTCCCAGCCAAGGAAACATACATGACAGCTAAATAAAGCACACCACAGTGTAGTAGTTTCACATTCACCAAATTCTGGTTGCCAAATTTAGTGTAGTGGTTTTAGTGTTTATTCTCTTTCTGTGGGAGAAAGATTAGGGGGAAAGTGAAGCAGGCTCAAGCTTAAATATGAACAAATAGTTTTATTAACACACACTAAAAGAATGGAAAAAGAAAGTTGGAAAAAAACTAAAACAAAACTAAATGAAACTCCAAAAACACTCTTCCCTCCCCCTACAAACTGTTAACTTTCCTACTAAACAACATAAAGAGACAAAACTTGTGATTTTCAGTCAGTTTCACCATTTGAAAATAGTCTCACACCAATCTTTAGGAGAGGAGTCTCTCTTAGAGTCATGGATCCCACTGATAACCTAGAACAGTTCTCTTGTGGGTTTTAACAGTCACAAAAACAGCCGCCTGGGGAAACCTGCCTTTGTGACCCCTCCCATTAGCAGGTTCCCAAGATACTTATGGATCATGGGTCTTAGACTTTTGCATACTGGGGTGTTACTGTTTAAAGATGAATAACTCCAAAGGCAAAGGATTCTTCATCTCAAGGTACAGAGATATCTTCTCACTTCTTCAGGGGTGCAGAGGGCTTCTCATCTCTATCTCTGTTCAAGCATCTTATGGGATTAATATCACTTAGTCCATCACAAACACCTTTGCTCAAATCCACACACAAATCTAAACAATCATGTCCCCAAATGCATCTTTCCCATGATTTAAAGGGATAATCTAAATATAGTTCATTTCCATGGCTCAATAAGAGAGCCCAGGTTAAAATGGAATGGCAAACTCCTAAATCCCTTGTCCCAACAGTCTTTTTACTCTTGCTCCACTGACTTCCTGCTGTTTCTTCTCCTCTGTTCACTCTGTCCCTTTCTTTTCTCTCTCAGGGAAGGGTTAAGCCTTGGAAGCTTCATTTAGCCAGGAAAGGGTTAAATCTCCCCAGAGTCTTTTTCTTTCTCACTGCAGCTCATGATGTTAAGATGTTCAAGGCCCTGCTGGTGAGGGGGGTGGGGTTATAACTCACACAGAAAGATCAGAGATCAGAGCACCTGTGCAGGCCGGACTCAAAAAACCAGGCAGGATCACAAAAGCCTTTTTTGCCCACCCCTCAGTGTAAATCGGGGCGGTCCCGGCCCAGCCAGGCCCGTGGCTGGTACCAGGGCCCGGCGGCAGAGCCTGCCCGGCCCCGTGCTGGCAGCAGCGGGGCCCGGAGGCACAGCCCGGCCAGGGCCGCTCCTCTGGGCCCGGCTCAGCCCAGCCCCGGCCAGGGCAGCGGGGCCGGCTGACCCCTGGCCGCTGCGCAGTGTCACCTTTCTCTCTCTGGCCAAAGGGAAAAGGGCTGACCTGCAGGAAATCAGGTTTTTATATGAGTAATGCCCAAAGCTGCAACTGACATTCTTAGTGGTCAAAACAGATGCCAATATCCCAAACCAGCCTTCTGATAGGTCCCTGTCCTTTCTAAAGCAATTCCCAGGTCTTTACCAGGAAGTACATTCCACATTTCTCCATAGCTAAAAACTGTGCCAACCCATGACACACAGCACCACGCCTCTGCAGAAGGCACGAAAGCAAGCCAGACTGCCCTGGGCATGAGAACCAGAGCCTTTCTGTGGTGCATTTACCAAAGGCCATGGACATACACAAGAGGGAGATAATTTAGAGCAGGAATGTGATTTAAGCACACTGAATCCTGCTTAAAGACCCTAGTTCTCTCTCCTGCATTGCAGAGAAAGAAACCCTCAAATTAGATGGTGTCAATACCTCTTGATGGACAATTTTCACTTTTTTTTTTTTTTTTCCTTGCAAGTACTTCCAATTCATAAGAACTGCAGGAAAATTCCTGTTTTCCTTGTCTTTGCCCATGTTGCACTGGAAATGGGAACAACCCAGCAGTGCCCTAGCTCCCTCTAAAAGAGAGTAGTCACAAATTTTAATCCTCAGTATTATTTTTCACTATTTTTGCCATCTGGCTGCCCTTAGTGCCTGGTGGCTGCGCCCTCTTGCCTTCTCCCACCTTCCTTCCTGAAGAAGCTCAGAAGGTAAGGGGCTAATGTGTATTTCCAAAAAAACCAACAACCAGTTAGCTATGGAGCCAACCAAGGACTGCTGGTAAGAGTCCTTGAGAAGAGAAAGAGAAAGAGCATGCTGTGCATCAGGCAAGAATGATCAGGTTTTAGCTGGAGAAGGGCAGCACTTTTCTGGGACAAATACCCTTGTTCTGGCTCCTGGAGGTAAGAACAATTTAGTATAGCACAAGGGCAGGAATGATATTGAGGGGCAAATGTACTGTCAGGAGGTAGCAAGACAACCAAAGACTTCTGAACCCTTTTCCAGAAAGGTCTAGAAAAAAAAATTGTGCATCATAACTAATTTGCATCAAAAGCAAGAAACTTAGTCCCAGGATGGGGCTTAGCCCCCACAAAGCCCAGCACTGCCTGCCTTCCTTCCTTCCTTCCTTCCTTCCTTCCTTCCTTCCTTCCTTCCTCAGTTTCTCACTTCCATCTCTCTCTTTCACTCTACCTATTCTCTCCCTATCTCTCTCTTTCTTTTGCTCTTTCTGTTCAAAACCAACAACCATGTGTTTATATTAGAAGATAAGGGACTAACATACACCAATCTCCATGCCAAGTGTATAATTCATTAATAAAACTTTGCAAGTTTTTGTGGGGCCTCTGATTTTTGTTGTTTCGTTTTGGCTGTGAGCATCTATGAATCTTGGGTGTTCCCTTCCCTTCAGGATGGGACACCACACTCCTTGCCTCTTTCAGAGCTGGCAAGGGCTGTGATGTAAATTTGTCGTTGACAGTGCCAGTGACATTTCAAAATGTTTAGCTAGCAGACAGGTTTGTTCAGCCTCTTTTCTTCCTTCCAAGCATCATTTTTAATTGTAAGCATAGGCATCAAGTACAGATGGATTATCAGAAAGCCTTACAACCATGAAGATGGTGTGCATATTAAAACTCCAGTTGGAAAGATCCGAACATGCAAGATCCCTTGTCACTTTTTCTGTTAAATTACTGAGTTGTTTGACCTGTTTCTTCTTTCTCCCACCCAACCCCCACTTTCAAAATACCAAAAGCAATTAAGGCACATTACATGCTAAATCACTTGTTAAATTTCAGTTTTTAAGTCAGAGACTATTCAGAATTATTGCAAGCAAAAAAGTACCTTAATTACAGTAAAGCTTAGGGCACATAACTGGTCCTAGTTGCCAGATTTCAGGAGGATCATTGCTATTATGAAACAGAGCAGAAATACAGCAAGGCAAGACACTGATAACTTCCCAAGTGGGATGTGAAAAGAAATGGATTTTTCCAATAGTTGAAATAGAGAATATGATGCTATACTACATTTATAATGATTGGTAAATCAAACTCTGCATTTAACTCTCTGACTAGATTTCAGGAGGGCACAGAAATTCACTTCAGGTTATTCTCCTCTTCCCTCCAAATGAATTGACAGCCTGAGGGGAAATCCTCTACCTGTCTGACACTAATGCAGACTTTCCTAACTAATACTTTTCACCTATGACAGTCATGGGTCAATCCCGTGCTTGGCACCTGGGATAGAGATGGGAGCAAACCAACATTTTCACAGCAGAAGAGTAAATAAATGTTGCTGTGATCACCTCTCGTGTTTTGCATGGCAGAAGGGCTTCTCACTCTTAGATATTAGCTAAGGGGCCGTTAAGTAAACAACAGCAAAAAGTGTTGTCTTCTTCCTGCCCCCCTAAGCGAGGGTGGTGACTCCAGCATTGTAGCTGGAGCCAAGTCTCAGGTGAATTTTAATCCTTCATTATTCAGTACATACTGTTTTTTCCCTTTCCCTCTAAAATGACAGTCATGCTGTTAAGCATAATAATTGTTCATGAGTGAGCACTGCTTTTTGTCCCTCTTGATTTTGCCTCTAAGGCAGGCTTCTTACTCCACTGAGGTCAAGGGTCACCTGCTAAATCATGCATACCCACAATCCCTGGTGAATTATGCAGTTGACAAACTGCCGCTAATGATTAGTACAACCTGCATTAAAACCCTGGCACTAAATTGATATTACTTGAGTGATGGATTACACCTCTAATGAGCGGATTATTGCCACAAGTGACCTTGTCGGCTGAAAGAGTGTTTCAATATAACTAACATCTCTCACATTCTCGTGTCACAGCAGTTCTAAAATAATATTGTCTCTCCCTTTTGATTTTTTTTTTATTCCTACTTTGCTTTCTAGTCCCTCAAACAAGCAGGTAATCTGTAAACAGCACTTCTAATGGGATTAGTCATTACACTGTACCCCAATTAGTGCAGCTTCATGCCTCTGAAATACCCCTTGCACAGAAAGATCATTTTTTCGGTTGAAAAATGCTGTTCTTATTTTCCTCCCTGTTCTTCAGAACATTGAAGTCCACTTGTAAGCACATTGCCTCACTGCTGAGGGGATCACATGGCCCCGAGATATCAGTAAATTTGTTGTCCTTTTATGAAGAAAAAGATGAAATGATGGCTGTGAACTTCAAAGAAAGTTCTCTCTCAAAGAAAGTCATCACTGCCTAATGGTATTGATGGGACAGAACATGGTCAGAGCATCTTCTTTATCAAAACACTCAGCTGGGGCTGATCACCTGCCCCACTTATCACGTAGGGTGGACTCCTGAGCTCTCCCAAGCACGGAGCTTGTGTTCTGTATGTGCTTGTGAGCACTGGAGAAGCATGTCCAGCTACCCTGGTGTTTCATCGGGTGCGGTTCAGACAGCAGTGCTGCCGCTCACCAGCAACCAAGTGGCAGTTAATTCACCAGGAGGGAGGAAACACATTTTACTAAATGTTTCACCAAAAAAGAAACCCCTCCTGCAAAGGGACTGTGCCGAAGACGAAGCTGCAGTCTGTCTGTGGAGTTAATAGACCCCTCGTGGAGCCTCCTCACGCCTTTGTCTGGACACAGTTAGTGGTATATTCACAACTGCCTGTCACGCTACACAAGTGCAGATGAGGCTGGAGGGGACCGTATATTGATGGAATTAATTGAGCATAAGCCATGCTGACTGGTGAGGAAAATCACATGAAAGGAACAAAACACACGTGCCTGGCCATTTCTGTGTTCTAACAAAGAATGAGCAGCTACAAACAAATAAAAATTGTGGTGGAGGTTGTCAGCATGAGCTCTTTATTATCAATGGCATTTCATTCCCCAAGGGATCTACACACCCCTCAAAACCAAGGCTCATTCTCCCAAAGTCAGACACATTATATCAGAGAAAATCCAGTTTAAATAAATGCAATATTAAGTCCTGTGACAGCCTCTGACAGGGTCAGATCCAATCTCCCAGTCCATATTGCTTCCCTCTGACTGCAGCCTCTGCCTTCCGCACTCCTCCCTGCCTCCACCCCACATGCTATCTAATACTTTTGATGTTCTGCAAAATGAGGAAAAACCCTAGTGCTATAGCTATAATGAGAATGTGTTCTCGGGATGCCCATTAATTAATCCTGGGAGACCTCTGCTCCCCTGTGCCATACCGTTAAAGCTGCAGGCAGCTCAGATGCTCGTCCTGGCAGTTCCCAGGGATGCAGCAGACGTGAAGAGGAGGGTTTGCAGGACACTCTGAGGTAATGGCTCTGCACACTCTCCTCCCCTCTGCCCACCAGAGCCCTTGCCTGGGCACCTCCAGCCCATGCTTGCTTAATTAGACGTCTGGCCCGGCAGCATAACGACAGTGTTGGCTGCCTTTCTTCCTGTTGCAGGGCGTGAGAGGGAAAATGTACAATGGGTTGGTCTTGAGATGTTATACCAAACGTCAAGGCCAGGCAGATCACCCTGTGCACATGACAGCTGGCCCAAAAATAGCAAAGGCAGCGGGAGTCAGAGTCACCTAATGAGCCTCCTCTTACTTCGGCAGGTGTTCATGTTACAGGCAAGGCCAGCAATCTTACACTACAGAGGACTCTGCTTCCTTTTCTTTTTTAACATTCCCAGCTCCCAGGTATGCTTTGGGACAGCTCTACAAAAACAGAAAAAAAAGTCACAGCATGAAATTGACAGACATATTCATCCTAATATTGCCATGGAAAATCTAGCAGGGAAGAAAGTAGAAAGGGGGAATGATAGTATTATAAAAACTAGTAAACCCCCAGAAAAGAGATCACTAAGTAACACACAACACCCAGCTTAATTTTCTGTTGTTCATAGGAGAAGTTAACAAAACAGAAATATTCAGTCATCCCCTCTGTAGTGATTACAGCACTTAACAGTAGCTATGGGAAGTATCCACAGGCAGCAACAAGATTTGCAAGGATGCCAAGAATAAGACAACTCTGTCACCTTAGACTGGTATCAGTGACATCAACTGCAAAGTGTCTGTCACGTGCATTAGCAAACCCATGCATGATCAGTCTTCTGGTAGACTAGGGGAGAATGGTGCTGCAGGCTCCACAAATCACGGAAGTGCAGAGGCAGGTGACAAGGCTGGAGGCAAGGCCACCTTCCTGCTGGTTTAGACCTGAAGTGCCAACTTGACAAACTACAATGAGTCAAATTGCCTCCTGCCCTACTAAACCACTTTTCATCTGTTCACTTGCAATTTAATCCTTCACTGTTCATAAATGTAGATCGAGAAATATTCTGATCTCAGAGTGAAGACATCATTGTGGACAATGCTAATGACAAAATTTGCACTCTTTCCGAGCATGAGTTGAGCATGAGAATGGTGTCTGCTGCTTCTCTCTCTCTGGTGCCTGGTGTGAAGACTGAATGCATTCCAAAATTATAAAGAAAACATATACAGCCATTTTTTTCTTCTTCTCTCCAGCTCTTTTCCATTCGGAATCAGCAGGGGATAGACTTTGTTTGTATTTATTTATAATTGTGGTATACTGAGGAGTGTTCAGAGAGATGTGTTTCACATCTCATCTCAGAAGTCCATGCCTGTTTTGATCTTTTCCAAGCATAGTATCAGATATGTCTTTGGTTGCTTAGAAAGATTTGTATCCTGCACATACGAGCTCTGCACTGGGGGATGGCGGATTTGTTTTCCTGTGGGTCAGAAGAAGAAAATCTTGGCTATACTGCTCCTTCCAGTAGTCATTGCCTGGGTTTTGTTTGTTTGAAGGTGTGGCCCAACACCTGCTATGTCCTATTATGTTAAATGGCTTGCTAGAGTAATTTGCTTTTGGCAGCAAATTGCAGACATGGGTGCTCTGTGCTGAAAGGCTTGTACTGCCCACTTAGCACATATTGCCCTAATATTTTTATAGCTATGTATACAGAGGAGGGCTACTCAAATATTTTCCATAGAAAAACAGTTTACTGACGGTTTCCATTAAATGCTGCTTCTTTCCAAGGAAAATTTTACTACTGGCTGAGAAACTAAACAACTGAAAACTAGTGGGCTTTTAGTCTTGAGGCAATAACCAAAAAAATGCTAATTAAAAAAATGTAAAAATGGTGATTCAGAAAACAGAACAGCTTTTTCTGTAGGAAAGCTTTATAAAACAATTCAGTGCTTTAAAAGATGTGTAGTTTTTATGCTCCTCTTTTATGTTTTCTGCCCCAATTCATACAAAATATGCAGCAAGAAAAAATCTAACATGATGCAATCAAGAGAAGATGCAGTGACACAACAAATACACAAATACTTGAAAGATCAGTCACCAGTGAGAGAGAAAAATTATAATGCCACCTTCACTAACTCTTTCAAAGTCAGTCTAAGATACAGGGAGTCACTCTGGAAGTTTCTCTCCTGGAGTTCTTTCTTTCAACAAAAGACAGTCCCTGCTTCTACTTTAAAAAATAATAAACAGCTGTAAACACTCTTACATGTGGAGGAGAGATAACTAATGGGCATTAGAGGCTTTAGAACCATCAAGCAAATAAAGGAAACTCAGAGCATACCCTTTATCTACTGCCTCATTTTGAAGTCCATTTCTAACAAGAGATTAGGGGAAACTGAAGACAATTTTTCTAACAGACTTGCACTGGAAATCCTGCAACTATATAGTGTGATAAAAAGCAATATCGGAAGACAGTTTGCTGAAGCCAAGAAACTTGTTAGGTTTTCTTACAATATAATCAATTTGCTTTGTTTCCCATGGTTGTAGAAGCACTAGTGTTTGAAACACTCTGAGTTAAGTACAAAGATTCAAGAAAAGGAACCATAAAAACCATGAATCACTGAGGTTATATTCAAATCCAACAGGTTTGGGCATAATTTTCTAAGTAGCCCTCTTACACTAATATACGAAAAATGCACACTGAAATCCGACCCTGGCAGAAAAATTAGATGACTAGGTCTTTTTCATCTACACTTTCTCTGATTCCAGATTCCTGTGGTTTTATTAATACAAATTATTTTAGGAATCCTTTTTCCTGTAGCAATGAACATGCCTGTTCTCTGTTTTAATCATTGAGAGACACAACAGGGCTAATATTGTCATATATTAAGTGATTGAAACACTTTGCCTTCAACAGTGGTGACATCCCAGATTACCCCTCCTGCTGGGTGGTATCGCTTAGACTACATAGGTCTTAGAAACTTTCTCTTTTTTCGTGGTAAAGTAAAATATTGATTAAAGGGAAAAAAAAAAAAAAAAAAAAAAAAAAAAAGGGAGTAAACAGTAGCCTTTTTTTTTTTCCAATTATCTTTCTTAGGACTGTCAACCTATTCAGAGACCACACCAGTATGAGCTCCATGATTATATGTCTTGAAGACTAGCCAGGATTAGTAGGGTCCTCATATTTGGACAAAACTGTAGTACTCTTAATCTTGATGAATAGTCTGGGTTTGGTCTATATCCACCAATTAAGTTGTCTAATGTCAGGAGCAATAGGTAGCTGGAAGGAGGAAAGCTTTTAAGGACTCCACCAAAGCCAAAAGGTGACATGAGGAGTAAAGCACTGTCAAATGTTAGGAAAAGCATCACTGCATTACTTTTCATGAACAAAGGAGACTGGAAAAATCCATGTATGCTACAGTCCAGAGTGGAAGTCAGGCAGAGGTTGAAGGAAATGGCTTGGCTTTGCTGCTTAGGGCTAAAAAGCCCAGCGCTTTAGGCATCTCCACCCCAAGCAGCTTTGTCTTACATGAGCAATTCTACTTTGGTCATAGGAAACATTTCTATCAGTATGAGTTTGTGAAGCTGAACCGCAATAGAATTCCCATGTTAATATGAGTTGTTACAGGAAAAAGAATGAAACGAATATACACAACTAAACCTGCCATTATAGTTGGCTGAGGTAAAGAACAACAGGGTATTGAAATGGAACCAATACAGCCTGCGGAAACAAGCAGAAACAAGCCCTACCTATGAGCTAAGAAATACACTGCAAGTGAAATGTGCATTATATGCTGAGTATTAAAATGTAATGCTCTTCTTTAATGATTCCCACAGAAATAAAACCCACTTTTTCAATGTTTGTGGTAATCCACTAAAAGCAAACTGTAGAAAGACCTTAACGATGCTCTTTCCTTCCAGTAAAAACAGATATAGTGTTGTTCATTTTTTCAAAAAAAAAACACTTTCCATTTTTTTGTTCAGTTTCTTTATGCTGTGCAGCGCAGAACATAATTACGTTACACTGTAGGCTTGAAAAGTCACTAAGCAGCTGATAAAAGGCAAAGATATCAGTACGATTTTCTAGCTGAAAAAAAGGCTTTTCTTATTGGAGCTGATAACTCTCACCAAGGGCTCCAGGCATTTGTTACATCAATTTGAGGAACTCATAATCTCTGCATTATGAATGTTCAACCAGGATATTTTCTGTTGTAGTGTATCAAGCACCTTCAATATCACAGCTCCTGTTGTCATTGTTGGGTAAACAGCTTTTGACACGTTTTCAATATGATTACATTAAAACAAGTGGGTCATGATTGATAACCTAATATTCAGGCCATGCAAATCATCAATCACAGGAAGTATATTAATTATTCAATGAAACCATCTAATGCAAGAATCAATGTTGGAAATGAAGAAAAGAAACTCCCAACAGAGCTACACCAGATAATAAAAAAGGAATACTAAATAATCTCAGCCCATAATCCTGTTTAATAAAATCCATTTATTTAGCTGTCAAAAACATGATACAATTATTTAAAAAAAAAACAAACAAAAAAAAAAAAAAAACAAACAAGAAACAACAACAACATAATGAAAAACTTTTTTTCTTGTGGAAAACAGACTTTTGCACTTTTACACTGTGATTAAATGTGAAGTCTAAAAATACACTGTAAATAATGAGAATAGCTGTGACATATGTGAAGAAAAAGAATCACCTAGAAAAACAGGTGTTCTCAGTTATTCTTGGTGAGGCTAAATCAATTATAAAAGTATGACACATGGTCTGCAACAGCCCAAGAACCTTACAGGTCCCCTACACATCACACCCATATGGAGTAACCAACTATTCTGCACAAGAGTGGACACTGTCCTTCCTTAAATAATCCAAAATTACTCAAGTAGCCAAAGCACCCCTAGAAAGAAGGATCCTCAAAATGTCTGCCATTCTTCTAAAGTGACAGAAATTGTGGCCAAAAAGGTTAGTAATACAGAAACAGAGAGGCGTAGCAGGCAACACTGGAAGTTGGAAACTTCATGACCCACCTGGTCGATGTGTTGTTGTGATGATGAAGGGGTATTTGATGGCACTCACCTGAGCAGGTAGCCCTCCACAGGCACTTTGACCCATATTCTCTGCTGGTTTTGACTTCAGCAAGTCCTGAAATAACTCATCCTGCTTCATTTGAAGCAGACCCCAGGGTATCTTAAACATAAAACCTCTGGCAATTAATGTTAACATTATCAACATCCACTTAGGCAGGAAACTATGCACAGACTTCTACATTCTCCTTAACTCCTCATTCCTCTACATGTCTTCCAATCCATCCACTCTCTTGCTGGTTATTTTCTACTTTAGCACAATGTTTCATCCCTAGTTTACAAGGCCCTTTGCAATTTTTGGCGTAACACTGCTTAGGCTGCCACTGAATTGAACATCTCATAGCCACCTCCCTTTTCATTTTAGCATAAAATCCCTTTCTCCATGTGCTTTTCTTCTGCATTTCAGCATGAGATTTTCAAAGCGTACAATTTATTCCTAGGATCTGCTTTTCTTTCAAAGGAAACGTCAAAATATATTGGTGCTCCCCCCCTGCACTCAACCAGATAAACAGAAGTTCCATCCAAGAGTCAGAAAGAAAGGTAAAGACAGGAGCATCTGACTTTGACTGGAGATGCAGAGGAGCCCTCTTGGAGCTTGTTCTATTTCACTGTGTCTAGGATTTACATATACTACATATACTCCTACATATACTCCCTAAGTGGCAGATTGTAACAACGCATAACAAGTCCACCAGAATGAAATGGTGACCAACTCCACTAACCTTATCTGCACCATGCCCATCCACCTGCAGAAAGACAGTAATTATCTTAATTGTGTGGCTAATGCCACTTTATCATTGCCAAGAAGTAGATGCACTCTATCATGAAGCATGGCTTTCAAGGTCATATGCAAGAAGGACAGTGACAGCCACAGCAGGCTCTTGCAAACAGCTCCAGGAAGCCTTGACTGATGAGGCAACAGTTCCATCCACAGTATCTGCCCAGTGAGGTACACCCAAAGATTTCACACAGCCAATTTTACAGGTTTCCTAGTTTATCTTCCTGCTAGGAAATAGTATAATGGTTTCAGCAGATACTTGCTTAAATGGTGAATGAGAGGTTTGGGCTTCTGTAGAAATGCTGCAGCACAGCTTGTGATCTTCCTTAGTTTATGAGTGGAAAGCACAGGGGCATGGTGGCAGCATGGGGGAGTCCCCACAGAAGCATTCACACACCTTTACCTGAGCAGAGTCATTTAAAAAGTCTTGAGTTTAAAACCTGATATTCTAAACAAGCTGAAAAAGTGAACGTTTCTCTCATTTCATTACTATGTTTTAAGTGTTGTCAAGCCAGCTGGATTTTCTGTTTAGGTAGACAGCCAGCTGGTGTTTAAGTCCTCAGTAGTGGGTTTTGCATACTTATAAGTTCCCAGGGATCTACATGACTCCCATATTTGTTCTTGCCTCAACATCTTTCAAGTACATTTCTTGAACATTGGTTTCTACCTGTAACCCTTCTATTAATACCCATCATAAGATGCTCAAGGTCCAAACCAATGTCAGTCCTAGATGTGTTTCAGCATCTGAAATGTAACCATACCCTGGTTCCAAATCTCTTCCCTATCCAGAGACAAATGTTAAGTGAACCCATCAAAAACAAAGCTGTTGTAAGGTTTCAAAGGCAGTCAGGTTTTAGGAATGTAAGACTTGAAAGGACTTATAAGTTGAGAATGCAGTTCCTTGCTCTTACAGGGACTACTCATGCAAACTGCTTCATGAAACTCCTCAGAAGCTTATCAAGGGTTTTTTTGTTTGTTTTAGTTTTTGTTTTTAAGACATATAAACATGCATAATGTGTATATATATTAGATTTTGGGCTTACCGTACTACAACGAGTTTGTTCCGTAGCCTCACTGCTGTAACAGCTAGAAACTCGATAGAAATTCAGTTCTAATTTTCAGGCACAAAGTATTCATGACCAGCTTCTGCTCATTTATTTTGGTATTAACATTGTTCTGTAGATATCTCTTTCCTTGGAAGCAAAAAATTGCAGAAAATGCAGACAAGCCCCATAGTCCAAATGGAGTATACAGTTTAATGTGCATAGAGATAGGAAATCCCCAAATGAAAAAGACTTCTTTAATTGTACAGTCTCATTCAAATTGCACATTAATAAAAATCTTCATGTCTGTTTTCTAAAAAAGCTAACAAAAATAGAAAAATATTGTTGAATAGCAAAAATTCTTAAGCCAAAACTTTAAATGTTGTACCAGTTCCTAATGAAGGCCTACTAAATTTCCTAAGAGAACATAGTTGTTTTACAGGAAAATGGAAACTGTGTTCAACTCTCTCCATTCAGTCTGTAACAGGGGAAAAAAATACAGATATACAGATATACACACAAAGAAAATGTGTTTAAATAACAATTTTCCTATCAAGAATATTGGGTAGTTATTTTTGGAGAATATCGGGGGGGAAAGGCAGAAAGAAGATCACTTCATCTATCTGGAGAGATTTCAAAAAACTTTTTCCAGTACTAATGTGAGTAAATACAAATCACAAACAGATGAAACCCTGGGGTCAAGCAGCAGTATGATTGTGCTTCCCATTGCTTCCCCTATCTCCACAGCACAGCTTTTCATAGCCCCCTGCACTATTGCCTTGTGACTCCAGGTTCTTGGGAGACCATTGTGGTTTGTAAAGAAGTCAGTGATAGAAGTTGCAAGCAGCTTTCCCCTGTAGCACAGCAAAGCACTTTGGGACTCTGTTAACAGGAATGTGCTGATCACTTATTTAAGCACTTGCAGTTTTTCTTTTAAAAGAATTGAAATGATGGCACTGAGCAAAGGAAGTCCAACCACAGCTAGAGTATTTTGATCACTACAGAAGATAGTGTCATGCAGGCCTTTCTGATTCATGCTAACTCTTGCTAGTACACTCAGGCTTCTCCTTTAAAATATTTTTAGTGTATCTTTTATGTTTAGTTCTAAAATGCATTACATCTACCCAAGAGATCAGACCAAGTTTCTGTTTCCAAAATATTCACAGATTTTTTTTTTTTTTTTTTTTTAATTGCACAAGAGACTAAGACTCATCCTTCTGGTCTACCAGGCAATTATACATCTAGACATTCAAAAGAAAAAAACATTTTTCTTCCATACCCCAATGAACAGTTGATTAAACACACGTTATTTTAGCTGTGGATTATATTTTCAGTTTTTAAATCAGGACATGTATATTGGTAGCTACCTGGCCTCTTGCGTGAAGAAGTGGAGAAAAAACTACAAGTCATACAAAAGGTGACAGAAGCCCCACCAACAGAAAACTAGTCAAAGCACCCAGAGTCAGTAAGTTCATCATAGAATAGAATCCACATCTTGAAGTGTCTGTGGCAATTTATCTGCAACAGTTTAGCTGTATCTCATTTTGAAATCTTATTGATAGACTGACTTAATCAAACCATTAGATTGACCCCACATATCCAGAGGCAGGAGATAAACTTTGTCAATCTTGCTTGCTGCTGAAAAGCTCTTGGACCAGACTTTCATTTTAGCTGCTCCCTAGCCAGGTGTTCTCGGCATAGCACTGAATCTTTCCTCAAGCCAACATCCATTTTCACTTATCCCCTTGTACTTTATTTCTTTCAATATTATGACATTGCTCATGTGAATGAGACCAGAACAACTCTAGAACATCACCATGCTAATGCAGATCTTCAGATTTTAGGACCTATGCTAGTCTCTCCAAACAGATATGCTTCTCCTCTCTGTGCCTCAAGCTCCTTTTTCAATAGTACCAATACACTCAAAGCCCTGAATGCTCTCTCCAGGGTAGCTGTCTAAACCTTTTCATTCAAAACCTGAGTGCAGATTGCAGCTTTCTCTTGTAACCACACTGGAGTTTTCATAACATGAATCACCAAAATCTGGGAACCCTGGGCTCACTGTCTTTTAACTGATGGGATTTATGTGCCTTATTTCACAGGCAGTTTTCACCTCCTCCCTCTAGGCTATTCTGCCAAGAGAAGGATGCAGTTTCAGCCAGTCTTGGAAGTTATTCTGGATCAAAGATTTGACTGCAAATCTCTTCAAGTATCAATTGAATCAGATACCAGATTTCTCACACAGCCAAGACAAATGCTGTCACCTGGCTGAAGGGAGGAGATGGAGAGGTACCCAACAATTCTACCTTGTGTAAAAATCAATCAAGTTGGTATGTTTGGAGAGCCTTTATTGGATTGAGCCCCTCACACAAGCAAAGAGAAACATCTTATTTATGGATCCAAGCAAAATTAAAGCATGAAACAGACTGTGAGCTGCTAAGACTGTCAAAGATGAGGTGCCAGTGAGAACGACCAGAAGTATACTATAAGTTCCCCAAAAAATCAAAAGTCAAAAGTTTTTGCAGTGGCAAACTTAAAGCAGTAGTTGAGCAGGATTTGTGAGATTAAGATACCAAAGCCAAAGCATTTACAAAGATACATTTGGAAATTTTGGCCCCTTCATGAATCTGACTCTCATTTTTCAGCACCTTCATTTTCCTTCTTCAAAAGAGTAATAGAAGCACTCTTTTCACAGGAACATAGGAAAAAAAAAATGCACACAATAAAAGCTGTGAGGGGATGAGCCTTACAGGAAAAGTGTAAAGTCTTTGGAAGAGAAATTACAATTCATGGGTGGATTTTGCAAAGCAGGTCCTCAGCCAATGGCAAACTTCCAGAAAAAAAACATGTTCACTCTGGAGAAGTGATGCCTTTTACTTAGCCCAGGGTTGTGCTGGCTGGACACAAGTTAGTCTGTGATACCTGAACACCACTGTCTCATTTAAAATACCTTATGTGTTGTTATGGTTTTTATCGCCCCATAGTGTACAGAACTCAATATGTGGGGACAAAGCACATGCAGAACATGTTTGTCCCTCACTCCACCCTGCTCCTGATTCAAGCTGTCAATGTAACAGAGGAGGAAACTCTGCTCTTCTCCCATATCTGCTTCCTCCATGTAGGGGTTTTAGTGTTAATATTTTTGTGGGAGGGAGAGATTAGGAGAAAAACAAACAAAGCAGGCTTAAGCTTAAAAATGAACAAACATAGTTTTATTAATATATATTAAAAGACTGAGGAAAGAAAAAAAAAAAGTTGAGAAACAAGAAAAACTTAAACTAAAACAGAATGATACTTTAAAACACGCTTCTTTCTTCTTACAAGCTATTAACTTTCTTATTGAACAACATAGAAAGACACAACTTAGGATTTTCAGTCAGTTTCACCACTTAGACATAACTACTCATTACTCTAGGAGAAGAGTCCTTCTAAGATATTTTTATGAAGACGTTTGCTACAAGACAAAATAGTCCAGTGCTCTCATTGTTACACATTCTGCTGCCGCCCGGAGTTTTCACAGTGATGTTCTATCTGCAGAGCTTCTCAATGTATCTGGGGTACTATTTATGAATACTTCTTCTGATCTAAAATTATCTTTGTCTCAAAGGGCTGACACCTCCTTTTGACCCAGGAGCAGGGGTTTCAAAGTTCCCAAATAAATCTCTATTACATCAGTCCTTAATTTTGATTAGAATAGCATTCTACCCAGATAATACTAAGATGCTGCAAAGAACAGTTCATTTCTTCATAATTTACCCTAGAAAAGTCCAGTTAAAAATGTCCACTTCTTCAATCCTATTTCAATATTATTAGTTCTTTCATTTCTCATCTAACTGACTTTATGCAGTGTCTGTTCCGTGTACCCTCTGGTTTTTTCTTTCTTCTTTCTCTCAAGGAAGAATTGTGCTTTAAAAGTTCTATGTTGCTAAGAAAGGGTTAAATCTGCTCAGGCTTGCAAAGGCCACCTGCACGCACCGGGCTCCAGGGCTGAAGAAAAAAATGCAAGGCCGTGCTGATAAAGGAAGCTGGTAAAGGTCTTTTTTTCCGCCCCTCGGTCTCCTCTGAGGCAGTCCAGCTCAGAGTTGTTATGGAGCTGCAGGCTTGCTTTCTCCGCTGCCAGCGGTGATTAAGCTGGGCCATGTTTTGGCCCTTTCTGCCGCGGTCTGAGCACATGGCCCCGCACTGCCGAGCTGCAGCTGCCCCTCTCCCCTGCCCGCCAGCGAGGGAAAGGGGCTCAGCCGGCCCAGGCCTTCCCCGTGCGGGCAGCGGCCCCCAGAGCCCGGCCAGGCCCGGCCCGGCCGCCCAGAGGGGCAGCAGAGCCCGACCCAAGGCCACCCGCCACCCCCGATGTTACCTCATTGCTGATCCTGAAGCGAGAGAGCAAGGTAGTCTCAGCAGATAATTTTTAAATGTTCCTTCCAAAGTCGCACTGACAGTTCTCATTGGTCAGCTTAGCTGTCAATATCCCAGCCTGCTTTTGGATAGGTCCTTGTCCTCCTCCCCCCAACCCACGCTACAGTCAGGGCAGGGAAAAACATTTTACATTTCCCTATATTTAGAAAACAAAATTGTGCTAACTCATGATACTCCATCACAGAAATTGTCCAGAGTCCCAGAGAAATGTTCACAGGCATTTGTTGTATGCAAATAGCTGCCAAATAAATCATTGTATATTGCAGCACAACCCCTGAGGGGGTTTGTACCTATGGAACTTGCTACTGTCACTCCACTTCCCCATATACCTTAATCATGTTATTCATGCAACAAGGAGGATGAATGTTACAGCATGAGGCTTTAATCTCTCACTGCTGAGGATCTGATTCTGGGAGAGAGAGCAAAAAAGAGAGCAGGAAATCCAGAGGAAAAAACTTTAGGTGAGAGTTAAATACCATTATTTCTCGGCACTGGGTTTAGGCAAGGGTGGTATTATAAAAGCATCTTCCTAAAATACTTCAGTAGAAATTTGTTGCATGAGCATACATTGATTGTGCATGTGTGCATGTATGTCTGTACACGTCTGTAAATACAGGGCCTAAATAGGAGCATTAAGGCAGAGAATTTGCAACCTTTTAGAACTTCTGAAAAATACTTCCCTTCTCTCTCCCTGTGTGGGCTAACTCTACAGATTACAAAGTAACTTTACAAGAATGTTTCCCTGTCCTCCAACCCTTTGAATTTTTTGTCATAAAAACAATAAAAATGAAATAGCAGCAGACATGAGAGAGAGAGAGAAGCGCAGCTTTTAGGAGTTATCTAAGAGCCTGTCTTTTTAATAGCCCCAGCACATTTTAAAGGTACCTGTTTATTTGATAGCTCTGCAGTCCACTGACTCTCTATATGAAGGGCAATGCCTATTTCATCATGCTGCCCTTGACAGTAACCCTGATGAATCCCTTTCACTAAGATTTAAGCTCTCAGGCCTCTGTTAAGACTGCCAGCAATATGCTAACTACCAGGTCCTAGACAAATCCAGAGAAAACTAGAGGACCATTATGTCACACCCCATAGTTCCCCTAAAACAGTTATGGTGTAATGTGGTGGTGCAGAACTGTTTTATTAGATTTTTGTAAGAAGTTTATGTTATGGTTCGTTTCACTGTATCCCCAATTCTGTATCCCTTTTGTGTTGTCTGTATAATAAGGTGTTTTGTGTCAATCATCCCATACCTCACATGACATGTAACATCCCCTCTGCCCCAACCCCCCTCTCTGGGGCAGATTGTCTATCACTCCCGAGGTCCCTCCCAGATTGTGAAATCTCCGGCAGAGGGTTTCAGGTGATAGGTAGCCTGGGGGAAATTCCTTTGGCTCTGGATTTTAGTGGTCTGAAGCTTGGGGGTGGGCACACCTTGTTACCCCCTGAATCCCCTGATTTGTTGTCTTGTTGTATCCTCCCTGGGACCCTCCCCCGCTTATAGGGGGTAGGAGGGAGGAGCAAGCTCTCTCAGCCGCTGGGTTCTCAGCCTGGAAGCTCTCAGCCGCTGGGTTCTCAGCCTGGAAGCTCTCAGCCGCTCGCCTCGGAGCTTGGAGATCTCTGCTAATAAACATCTTTTAACCTGCTAAGCTGAGAGCCAGCCTTTTCTCTTCTGCTGCTGTTGACTGTCACCTTTGGGTCCAGCTGCTAAGCCGAGAAGCCAAAACGAACTGGAAACTTTGTGTCTGTGTTGACCCGAGCTAGCTGGGGGTCAGCTCCCACCCGGAGCGGGGACACAACCGGACACAGTGTAACACTAAATGACATTGACACTTTTGCTTACCTTTATTCAAGAGTGCGTATAAATCAGCAGATGGGAGATGCAACACCACTATAGCTCATTAAAAACTTCTCCCTCCAGCTGGCCCCTATGATTCCAAAAACTAGGAAAGTACAAGAATTGAGGGGAAAAAAATGCAGATTTTAGAATTTTCAAACAAATTGAAAAAAAGAGATAACACAACGTAGTCCAGTTTAGGTTTTACAAGAAGCTCATCTAACAGATTGTTTTTGTAAACCTTTCCTCTAAGCCTGGTGAGTGATGACTTAATAAGTAATCTTCATAATACCAGATACACTAACATAAGGTGGAGATGAGGTCTCACTTTCTTTTCCAGTACATATTTCTGATCTCATCGCTGCTGGAGGAATTGACCTGTGTTGATTTTCTAGATCCATTTTGATGTAAGCTGTTTGCAAGCCTGCTGATTCTCTCTCTTCTTGGGCTTATTCCATGTCCTCTATCCATCAATATGGGAAAGAGTACTGCCTTTCTTGAAATCCACTGCTTCTGAGAAGCAGCAGAATGACAAAAGTGATGAGTTATTGAAGTTAAATATGACAGAGGTGTTAGCCCATTGACTAATTCGCCATTAATTTAATCATTAAATCGTTAAATTAATAATATTATAGCAGATAGCCATAAACTGCATTTGTTCCTGTCCAGGAAGGGAGTAGGAAAAATCACTTTTTTTATTCAGATTAGTGTAAAAGTTAGAATGTTTTTCCAGACCCTTACCTTTCAATCAGATTTCCCAACTGGCTGGTGACTGTGGGGGACTCAGTACCATATTACCATTATTCAGTGATGTTGTGGTACATTGACATTACTTTCATCCTTCCACTGCTTATCAGTCTCCAGCAGACAGACTTGACACCCCTTTCCGCTCTGTAAGCCCCACATGACTGCTAGTTTCCCAGGTGAGAGAAACCTGGAGTACAAGAACAGAAGGACTGAATCCCATTTCTGCTACTGCCACCCAGTTCTGAGTGGCCACAGTGCATGGTGTGGTGACAACCATGGCATTCCTGAGTCACCATGGATTTGCTGCACACATTTTATAGTCAAAATGCAAAAGAATATAATGAGGACTGATGATACAAACCCCTCCACACTTTCTTCTTGCTACCCTTGCTAAGCTAGGGAAGAATAGTAGTTTATGGACAATCTCAGTTTACCCTCTTGTTCATTACCATTGAACATTCAATGCAAACGAATGAAAGTACAATAGTTAATGTTGCAGATTAATTGTTGCATCTTGTTCTATAATTAAGCAATGATGTGTGACAAGATTTTCAGGGATAGAAATGAAAAGGAATATGATGAGATGCAGTATCTGACAGAAAAATTTTGCTGACTTAGTAGAATCACAGCTCAACCTTGACCTGCTACCCAAAAATGCCACATCATCCCAATTTGCATCAAACAAGGGGAATTAAGGTACAGGAATATATAGTTTGCAGTACTTGCAAGACATAACAGAGACTAATAGCCTAGTTGAAGAATGTGCTTTATATTTTAGGATTTTTAATTGCCTCTTTAATTTTTACTGAATCAAATTATTTGGGAAATTTCAGCATTTTATATTTTCACGTAATCCACATGGGAGGTAATTCTACCTCAAGTATTTACTACACAGTACTCACAACATGCTACAGTCTAGATAATTATGCTTCATAGACTCTCTGTGGATGTACCATGTCATGCTAAACCTCAGAGCTCCACTGAATTGCCATACAACCACTATTTTATGCCATGGCCAAGAATAGCAACTATATTTTTGATCCACCAGATCTGAACATAAATTATCCTTGATCCCAATGTGTTATACTTCTGTTCCAGTGCTTCTCCAATAATGAATGTCATGACAGAGCCCCATGCTTGCTCAGCTCATCCCCAACTCTAGAAGGTCTTGCATCAAGACTAAGCAAGCTTTATTTGTACAAGGGGGAAAGGTGGTGCCTCATGTCCTGATTGTCTTCATGAAACTACAGTTGTACAGGCAATTGTAAATTAGTTGTTACTTTTAAGCACACAGGTGTTCAATGAAAAGATGGTTAGATTATGAAAACATTCCCAAATCCCTCCGAAAGTGAGGGTCTGTGCAACGTGAACGTGGTGAACAATTCACTGCTGAATGGTTTGATCAGGTTGTCAGTACTGGTTTCAAGAAATGATGCAAGAAACCATTTTCTCATTATTTCTCATTTAACCAGATTGTTATCTAGGGAGAAACTTAAGAGTACCAGCATGTGCTGTTGCAAATTAATGACAGTTACTTTCTCAAAGTCACAAATATTCTACAGGAAAAGGATTCCGTATATTATTCAACACTTTTCTGAGGTTACACTGTTTGGATTCAGCCTTAAGTTTAGGACTGAAATCTAGACACAAACATATATGCACTCTTAACCTGTATTGTCACCCTGGATATAAATGTGATTAGTACTTTCTCTTAATTATATTTCTGCTAGTACAGCCTGCATTTTCAAAGATGGTCAGGACTTTGCTTTATGCAGTGTTCAGATTTTCATGAGGGCATATACATACTGTTAAATTACAGAGATGTTTAGCATAGGCACAAAATAGTTATGCACTATTTTTTTCTCTTTTTTTTTTTTTTTTTTTTTTCCTTCTCCTTTCTGTATAGTCATAGTTCACTGGCCAACATCAGCATAAAAGCTATGCTGTCAAAAAAAAAAAAAAAAAAAAAAAAAAAAAAAAAAAAAATCCAAGTAATAATGGGCAGAGACTTTGTAAAGAAATTCACCCTGTTCTGGTAGGATATTTCTTATTATTTTTCAATCTGGAGAAACATTTTTTACAGAACAAATAGGAAGACACAAGCACTACCCAAGTGACCTTGAAATCCAGCTTTTGCAAAACTGCAAAGATGAGATGTCGTGCCACCAACCAGGCTTTTATTCTCAGCTCTGCCAGCAGCCTGCTAGCAATGCTGGGCATTCACCTTAGCTCTCTGCCCCTCAGTTATATCCCCTGTAAGGGAGGGATAACGCTACAGCATACCCTTAGGTCTATGGCTGACAAGAGTGGTGCAGTGTAAAGGCTGATTTTCTGAGGAAGAAGTGTTATTCCTTCTCAGAGCTTGAGTGAATTTGAGCGGGGCATGAAGGCAAGTGCGAACCCTAAAAATCAAACCAAGGAGAATTTCTCCTCCTTAAAGCCATCAAGCTGTTGCACAACTTCTGGCTTAGGGGTCTCTTCCAGTGTGAGAGATATTTCTGGGACCTGGGCTTCCCCCTCACTTCAAAGTGTTCCTGCATAGCAGCTGGTTTTGAAGAATGCTCATCCACAATGCTATACATACAGCCAGCCACAAGCTGCTGTGTACCGTGGAATCACAGAATCATGGAATGACCTGGCTTGGAAGGAACACTTAAGACCATCTAGTTCCAAAACCTCTGCTATGGCCAGGGGTATCTTTCACTGGACCAGGTTGGTCAGAGCCCCATTCAGCCTGACCGTGAACGCTTCCAGGGATGAGGCATCCACAGCTTCCCTGGGCAACCTGTTCCAATACCTCATCACCCACAAAGTAAAGAATTTCTTCCTAATAGCTAATCTAAACCTACTCTTTTTCAGTTTGAATTATTTCCCCTTGTCCTACATGCTTTTGTATATAGTCTCTCTCCATCTTTCCTGTAGACTGCTTTCAGTCACTGGAAGGACACAATAAATTACCCCAAAGCCTCCTCTTTTCCAGGCTGAATATAAATATATATGAATATATATATGTGCTGTATAACCAGCAATAATTTTTACAGAACTTCTTCTGCAAAAGAGGGGAAAGGTCAAAATTTGGCACAAAGAATGAAATATAGCAGATTGTATAGCCCTGTATAAAGCACACATGTGAGCACATGCACACCACATACCCACAGTCAGAAATGGTCAGGCTCTTACCTTTATTGTTGTACTACGAAAACAAACCAAAGGGGTTTTTATAAATATGCTTCTACCTTCTACACTCATATTGCATAAGATTGTCAGGCGACACTCTAATTTCATGACATTGCAATAGCTGTAGACCTGCCTGAAGGGTTGTCCCCAGAGTCACCAGCTTAGAGGAATGCTTGCAGAGTGTAAAGCCATGACACCAAGTTTGATGTCACTAATCGGTTGCTCCCAGTGGCCATATCCCTTTGCATGGGTCTTGTCTAGGCCTCAGCAACCAATGCCAGTTTCAACATCCTAAAGCTGATAGTGTCAGATTGTAAATGAAAAGTTTCCAAATTCTGCCAATTAACATGATCAAGAAAATAAGGTTGCCTCCTGTTCCACATGAAAACAGATGTTTCTACGCATAAACAGAACTTTCTAACCATACAAGTTTATATTTTTCAGTAGTAATGTTCTTGCCTCAACACCACCAAATGTCAAGGAGTGGGGTGGATAAGTCATGCAATATCTGCAAGATAATGTTTCAGGTTCCCACTAATCACCCATTTAAAGAGCTGAAATCCCTAGAGACCTGTGGGCAAGGGAGCTCCATTCCAGGCTGAGATGACCCTTCCTGAGGGTTGGCATACCTCAGCCCTGGCACTACATCATCACCCAGTCACAGCTCTTCAAGATTCAGGTGATGTGAAAGAGGGAAGTAGCATGGCAAATATATTTGACCATCAGATTTTAGCCAGCAGGAAGCCTGATAATTGCCTTTTTCCCAAATGGGAAGTAATATTTCATTATTATTAAAAAATATACATTTACCAAAGTAAAGTTAGGTGCCTTTTTTATTTTTTAGCTTTCCTTGATGCAAAAGGGATGAGATGAGCAAAGAAATTACTCAATCAAGGCTCTCAGAGGTTGTACCTTGTTAGCATAAAAATTTTTATGTGTTTTTCATTAGTTTGAAACAGGCCCAACAGACATTTGAATTCCTGTAGCCTTATTCTTGGTTTTCATTATTTTCCATCGAAGGAAAAGTATAAATAAGAATACTTGATATATCTAATTTTTGTCTTTCATCTCTTTATATACATTCCTCATGCTGCCTTCTAATTGTCCTCTCATGCTGTAACCTTTTCATTTTCCCTAGATAAGGAGTTCAAGCATTGCCTTTTATAACTTCTATCCATTGCCCATCCTATTTATGCTCTCTATTTACAGTAAAAATTATATCATGACAATCCAATAATTTCAGTGTTCCCTAGTCCTTGATTTTAACTTTTTTTTTTTCTCCTTTTTCATTACTGCTGCTCACTAATTTGTCTATTGGCAAACCCTTTTCTACAGTGACTTCAGTTCAGTTAGAAGGTAGTGATCAAATTATTCCTTCTAATATGTATTACCATGTATTTGTCAGCACTGAATTTCATCTGACATCATGTTCCCCAGCCACCTAGCTTTAAGTCCCATCAGAGTTCCTCACAGTCTCATTTCATCTGGACTAACCTAAATAATTCTGCAGATTTTGCAATCTCAACCTTTTCCTCCCCGTCCTCGCAGATTATAAATGGGTCTGTTAAATTCTTGGGATTGCACACAGCAACATCATAATATCATGCTGAAAATGGACCATTTATTCTGATTCTTTTTTTTCCTGAAAACCAGCCATAATTGGAGGCACAGTCTTACCCCTCTCACCTCCCCTAGAATGGCTGGATTTTGTTGACTTAATTTTCTTAGCAACTTTTTGAAAAATGAAAACTGTACCTGCTAGTTCTCAGAAACTGAACACAAGTAACACGTAGTCCTTACCAGCCTCACAGGTGCTGAATATATTAATGTGGATGGATACTACATCTTTTGACACCTCTGCTTCCTTAGTCAGGGGAAGTATCCTTGAATATTTGCCCTGTTTGGACTCTTCCCTAGGCATATGCTATTGGCTACTTATGAGACAGAGGATGGAATAAATGGGCCTATGGTCTTGCTTGGTACAGCCATTCCTACGCAGTAATCCCATCTTCATTGTCTGAAATATTAGGTTTCAGGTTGGGTTTTCCCCAGACTCCCTGCAATGACAAATGATTTAAAGAAAACATTTAGACAAAAATGCCCGAAAGTGACTGATTTTGGATGGCATAAGATGACAGCTTTGTATCACGTCTGAATGTAAATAACTTCCTGCTTACTCTAACCTTCGAATCTTTAATGGAGACAGTAAAATAAGACAAATCTTATATTAGTACACCCTCGAGTCCATCAATCATTTCCCTTCCTCAACAGAATACAATTACCTTTATGTATGATTTTTTTCTACAGTCTTGAATACACACAACAGTGGACTCAACCACCTTTCAATGAATTAAGAGAAAAATATTTTTGAGATGCATATAATGTTTCCCATGCTGTTATCATCTATATGCTCTGAATTTACTATTTTTTATTTTCTTTTTTTTTTAAGGAAGAAAAATAGCAGACAAGCAGATATATAAAGCAAATAGTTTATAATCCCATGACTGAGGTCAGAGCTTCACAGAGGTTGTATTTCTTCCTTTTCTTGTGATATTTGTTTATTTATGGTATTAGGAGAAGTCCAAAAAGAGATTCAGTTACCCTTCTGGTCTTACAGATTATTATAACACTCGTCATTATTTAAGACTAGATTTGAGTGACTCAGTCTTAGACTGTCTCATTGACATCAGTTCAATGTCCTCTAGCACTATCATCAAGCTCCACATCGATGGATATTTTAAATTAGAAGCTGAAGTGTCTGGATGAAGGGCAATTAACAGCATTGACTTTGGGTTGCTCTTTGTACCAAGACAGATGTGCTTGCTTTTGACAGTAGGAAGATAAATCAGAACTGAATATTTGGGTAATATTCCTCCTCAGGGCCTGTTACTTGCTGCCAATTTTTCAGAAATATGTGAGGTTTAATGCATTGGTGATTTGGCTTTGTACTTTTGGTACAAGTCTGACATCTGGACCACCCAGGTGAAAGACCACTGCGTTTCAGAAAACAGTTGACTCTAAATGCGAATGTCCCCTTACAAAAATGGTGTTTGAGGGCTAATCCACGAATTCTAAATATGCAGCAAACATCTGCTTATGCTCCAAGAAGACCTCTGAAATAACAGAATTTTTAGAAAACTACTGTTATTTTTTGTTTTTAAGAGCCCCAACCCTAGACCCCCAAATCTGAGTGTTGTAGAAAAAAAATTACAAGACAGGTTGAGGCAACTGCATTGGGATTCTTTATCTGCCATTTAGCCTGCAGATGCAATGTTCCACCCACAAATCACATGTTCAGTAACCAACCCATTCAGCCAGTAATTGTTTGCTGCACAAACTCTGTAACACTTCATTAGTTCTGCCACACATCTACTTCCACTGAAGGTACCTTTCCAAGACGAAAAAGCACAGAGCAACATTACAACGTCCACCTATTTTTAGCACAACTTAAAAAAAAAAAAAAAAAAAAAAAAAAAAAAAAAAAAAAAAAAAAAAAAAAAACCACCAGGAAATGCAATTGAGGAAAAAGGCTGCTCGTACTGTAGTTTACAATTTAAAGCAAAAATATGACCTGCATTTTTGGTTTGGTTCTATTTTTTTCTGTCAATCTTACATTTCTCCAATGAGACTGTGAGAAATGTGCAAAGTTATGTGATCATTTCTGACAGTTCTTGGCAGCTGGGCAGGCAAGCATTGGAAAGGATCTCTCTCTCCCGATCCAAGATTAAATTTGGACTGAAACACAGGGCTCATTTAGGCAGCAATTAAAGGACCTTATAGACTGAGGGAGAATGAAATGATAAATGCAAAGAGGCTTATTTAATGGGGATATTAAGTAAACTGCTGGTAAAAATGCCCATTTATCATCCACTGATTCCTAATTGGTTTCCTGTTCCTGCCTGCATGTGGCATTTTCAGAAGGAATTACCTTCCTTTAGTGCGACTGTTGCAAATGCAATAAATCAAGTCCATAGATTTCTAGCTAATTTAGATGGAGACTAAATTGGAGCCAAAGCATGCAAGAGTGCTTGCAATTAATGTTCATTACAACTTTTAGCTTCAAAAACAGGAAGGATCATTTTAATGCACCATTCCCAAGCAAGGACGCTGCTTCAAGACTCGGCTACCCTTTGTATGCTCAACAAAAATCATTTGCCTCTGTAAGCCACTGACCTTCCTGAAACCTTCCCAGAAATTCAGATTGAGGTTTAGCAGCCCTTTAAGCACCTGTACTTCAAGAAAATTCTCTGCCTTTTTTTTTTCAACTCATTTGCCTCATCTGTTATAAAGCCCAACTTACACAATAGCTTACATTCACCATATGATTATTGATCTCAGACAGCTGATTCCAGCAATGTAAACTTTATTTCCATCAGGTGGTGTGAGAAGGTACAATTTTCTAGATGAATAATTAATGGAGTAAACAGTAGCTTCCCAAGTGCAGCTTTGGTAGATTGTCTAAAGCCTTTCAGTATATTCCTTTTCAAACGACACACCTTTGCCAAAGAGAAGAAAAAAGATTTCTTACTGTGGAAATGTCTTCATTTTGCCATTCTCACAAGGTGCTTTAGACATGGAGTCTGTGTCTCATTTTATGGCATTTTATTGTTTGATACAGCAAACACATGCAGCAACCCAGACTTTCTGCAGCTTTTGGCACTTGCTCCACTTGAGTGTAGATCTGATATGCAGCACTGTGAGTATAAACAAAACTTGAATAGCTGTTGTGAATTTCCAAACACAGCAAAAAGAACAAAAATATTCCACTTCCATGATCCACAAGATCATGGAACTCATTTATATTCAGTGGGAAGATTGCTTTACTGGTCTGAATCCCCCCAAAAGTTTTTATGTATACATTTCTCTTTGTTCCTCTTACAAACTGGGAAAAAACAAAAAAAGCTTGCTTGTCTTTTGCTTTCAAAAATACAATCAGCACAATCTACATACCTCATAGCAATCAAGAGAAAAAGGTTTAGAAATACACTCTATCCTTGGTGTCACAGAACAGGCAAAAATCTATCTTTTCTTTAGACCTGAATCCAGTCAGAGACAGATTTTTTGTTCTCTTCTTCCTGGTCAATTACCATTTAATTCCTTGTTTTCAGCTTGAATTACCACTCACAGAATTAACATTCAGAATTTACAGCTTTCAGTGTTGGCCTGTTTGTTGCAAATGATCAGCTTTGAGTGGAATAGGTTGAAACCCAAGTGGGTGATAAAGAAATCCATTAACTTACTGACACACAAATCTTCCATCTTCCTCTGTAATGTAACCACGAATGGTTAAAGGCAGTACCCTGGGGAAGATGAGGGTTACACTTATACTCCTCCCCCAACCATATGTAGATAAATATTCATTGGGAAAAAACCCTGACATGAAAATACAAATGTTGGTATTAATGCCCATTCCAAGAGTCCATGCTGTGGAGGAAATGGGCTGGCAATCAGAAGATCCAATTTCCTTTTTCCAGGCTTTGCTACCAACTTACTATTTCATCATATGCAGAACATTTAATTTTTCCATGCCTCATCTTCTCCCTCACAATAGTGTGTCTGAATTCCACAGATGGGAATTACCATATACAAGCACTAAGTACTTTCACTTTTTAATTTTAAGCAGCTTTAGGATATTTACCCTGAATGCCAGGAGCACAGAGAAACACTAAGGCAGGCCTGGGAATGCTCTGCAGTGACGGAAAGCAAGGCATAAATGTTGCTTAAGTGAAACAACCTGTCTAGCTCTTGCCCCAGCCACTCTTCTGTTTCAGTGCTTGCTGCACACACAGATGAAATGACTCAGTGTTAAAGGAAAGTGTGGATTATACAGAGAGGGAGAGCACTTACATTTGCCATTCTATCTAAGGATTTCCATTGGTCTGATATTTGATTAAGCCAACTGAGGTTCCAGATTAAGGAAGAGCACATTTAATTTACGCAATACTTCAAACAGTCAAAAATTACACTTTAAAAGTACTTATTCCTTTTTTTTTTTTCCTTCCTTCTACATTACTCTAATACCTTAATAAATCAGGGCCTAGATGACCTCTGAATTTAAAAGCCAGAAGCAGATTTTTACCAGCAGAGCATATAAAGCTGTTGGGGCCTGGTGCCCTGAGCCATTACACTTCAAAAGGCAGAGAGGGCAGATCTTGGACTACAGTATTTTCAGTTCCAAATAACTGACCAGAGCTTGATCTGACATTAATGGGTTTTATACTGCTTTAATGCCACTGACTGCAGCAGAGCTACTGGTATATTTTTACCAAGGCAAGTAACATCAGAACCAGGCCTCAAACCTCATGGTTGGTAGACTCTCTTACCCAACCAGCGCAATAATTTGTTTTAAATTCTTCTCAGTTTATCATTCTTAAGGCCTCACAGTCTTCAGAAAGGAAGATGTTTGGGTTTTCTTTAAACCAGATGCAGCTTTTCTGCCAAACATTTAGTCCAATTAAGTCCCAATTTTATATTATTTTTCAGCCACATGTTACAATAAACAACAGAGTAGAAACCCACATATGGTTTCTGATATTGGAATATTGAAATTCAAAGGAAGAAAGAATTGAATTTCCTGTGGTTACTTTTAAAAATACAAAATGTGTAATATTTTAATAGAGTAAAATCAGTACATATGGAATATTACTTGGTCGCAACTGAATACAAGGTTGTACATTAATAGAAAAATCCTGCTGATGTAAATGAAGAGGCAGAACACTGTACTAAATAACTGGGAATTTATTACTCAACTAAAACCATATACAGAATTGGTATACATCAAATCCACCAGCAAAAGGGGAGAGCACGTTTATGTTAAAATCAGCTGCCTGTAGCCAGAGGTGGTGGAGTGAACAAGTTCTGATCTCACACACCTACAAATGAAGACTAATTCCAGTGTTTCCATAGGGGCTGCAAGACTGCAAAACAGTTGTGGAGAAAACTTACTCAGCCCGAGGTGCAATTAACTTCACCAAGTTCTCATGAACTCCTCAGCAAAACTCATGTAATACTGCAAACAGATACGGTCAAGTGTGTTTCATTTCTTTTAAATAATGTGCCTGTCCTATGAACAATTTCCATAAAAAATGTGCCCTGATAATCAATTTCCTGTCTTCTTGTTTTGGTCTGAAATGAACAGATTTGACAAGAGAAGATTAACACAGATTAAGGGCTCTACAGGCCCTCCAACATGAAGACACAGTAATGACATGCTCTACTGGTGTTTCCTGTATGCAGGCTCCACAGAATCAATGATCATCCAGGCTGAGGCAGGCTTAGCTCAATCCAAAGCCATTCATGCTTTTGGCATCATTGGTTCAATCTACAATGTGTCACTTCCCACACCAGTAATCATACATGCACCATGGAAAGATTAATTTCAGGGGGCAACAGCTAATACCCACAGGGCACAGCCTTCAAACCTGGATGTCTTACAGCAAGCCGTGAAGACTGAAAGATGCTTAGGTGCAAATTATTTATTCCCTGTGGGGTTCAAAGGGAAAGAATCATAGAACTCAAACCCTCTCTTCTCCCTCCATTTATTCATCACTTGTCATGATTTAGGAAAAGAAAAGAAGTGAAATAACATGGTGACTGTACAGCCCATCTCAAAACAATCCTGTGTGAGGAATATACTGTTATTAACCTTCCCCTTGGTATGTATTAATGCACAACATTCTTCACATCTGTAGGGTATCAGATGCAGGAGAGAAACAACTGGTAGAAAACAGCAAGAAGTAAAACTACAATCTGAGTCTCCTGAACAATAGTAAAATGCAGCAATCCACAAGGGTGAAGTGACCACTACAAAATTATCTGTGAGGATTTACAGCTGAGAATTAATTTCATCTCTATTATTATGTCAGGTAAAATAGTCTAAGTTGTACACTAATTTCTATGGAATCACAAAGGAAATCCTATTTCATTAAGTGGGTTAAGCATTAATGTATTACCCTTTCCATTTTTATCTTCATTTCATAAAGTACCTAACAGGAGGTCAAATTAAGAGACCAAATTAACATTTAAAAAAGTCATAGTGAATGTTATACCACAGTGATTCTAACCACACCATTCTTTATAATGACGGTATCAAGGCTATTTTAGCCTTGGTACTCGAAATTAATAACTGTTATTTCCACAGGGAACCATTTTTTCTGAATGTAAATCATTCAACAAAGTCAGGCAGAAGAAACAAAAGCATTAC
Organism: Hirundo rustica; assembly: GCF_015227805.2. Lineage (NCBI taxonomy): Eukaryota > Metazoa > Chordata > Aves > Passeriformes > Hirundinidae > Hirundo > Hirundo rustica. The sequence goes on from NC_053451.1 coordinate 84,858,857, forward strand.
TCATTTCAAACGAAGGTGTAAGCAGAACAGGAAGAAAGAAAGCAGAAAGTGCTAAATCAGTTCCCCTTTCTCCCTGTGTGAGCCATAGAAAGGAAGCCCTCAGCAATCTCAGCTCCTGTTTATGACAAACCAATGGAGCCCACCCTAACCCCGTACATCGTACCAGCTATTTTGAAGGCCTTTCTTCAATTACTGATTATTCAAAACAAGATGATGTGACCATTGCCCACATAAAAACACATGCTTGTGCAAAACCTTATAACAGTTACTCATCAGAGCAGTCCTCCAAATCAAATTCCAGCCACAGTATTTTGTTCACTCTGCTTGTTGTATATTTTTACATCACAGGCATTCTCTTGTTAGCACAGTTTCTTAGTGTTTACTATTGGTAATTCATATTATCCTTAACTAACATTAAAATTTTATCACTCCAATTTTATTAGATCCGTTTTCTAAGGAATTTCTATTTTATTTGTGTAATATTGTTTATATGTCAAATATGTGTCAAGTCTGAGGGCACTGAGAGTTTAATAGCTTGAAGTAACTAGTGAAATCACATCTGGAAAACAGCATTGTTGGAATCTGAATCATAAACTCATCTTACCATCATAACAAAGAGGAAAAATTTCTGTATAGAAATCTTCAAATAACTTTGAAGAAATATTTTTTTCTATTCTAATCTTCAGAAGCACCAGTACCAGATCATAGCTGGACCATTCAATTTAGTTAGTGCACCTGCTTTTTTGCCCGTTTGCTCATTATGAGCTTTCATTTGGAATGTTTTTTATACACCAGTGAAGATAGATTTCCCACATCACATGGATGGGAAATGAGTAAGAAGAAGAGTACCAAATGCAAATTGAACCTGTCCTTTGTGAAGAACTTGGATGTGCTGTCCTTCTACCCCTTTTTTCCACCAGCAGGCAATCCATTTACCTCCAAGTCTTTTTCTAAGAGCTGCTCTTTCTGTGCAAAACATTTTACAGACATCCTATTCCATCAGTGGCTGGCTTCCCCACCATTCTCCTACTCCCACATCCAAGCACAGATTTTCTGTTGGCTGGTATTACTTCTCATTTTTGAGGGTCAGACTTCCTTTTCACGAGATTCACCTCTTTCTTTAGAGACTTCCCACACTATGAGAGGAACACAAAGACAGCTCTGACCCCTCTGCCAAACTCTGCTTCCTGCTCTTCCCCTGTCTTTCAGCGAAGGGCATTGTGGGTCAGTTGCTAACATGGAAATAAATGGCTTGTATCAGTGGCTGGTAAACTGTATTGGGAGAAGAGAGAAAACATGACTGGGGATGCTAAGAGAGTTTTCCCCAGACAGTTAGTATTGGTTCTGTGGATAATATGATTGAAAATGTATCTATGGATCAAGTTACAGAACTTCTGCAAGTTCAGGCTATGTTTGGCAAATCCTGAAGTTTCAAAAAAATAGCTTGTCAAATTCACAAAAATTTGTATCCTGTAAGATTTGTATCTCTGTAGCTAAACAAGTTATTCTACTGCTAAGAATTATTGCTATTGTATTGCACAGGAATTGCAGGAAAGGAAAAGAAAGGGACAAATACATCTGAAAAGTTCTTTTTTTCACTCAGCATGGGATGGCTTTCTAAGCACCTCTCAATGTCTGTTGTTCACAGCTATTTTTAATATCTGTAGTCTTGCAGATATGTTTAGTCAAGATGTACTATGCTTGTCCAGGTGGCAGAAAGAAAAACTTCCCTAAGGAAAAACTCAGGCAAGGTTGGCTTTTTTATTGTCCTGTCACAAGTACTGTTCAGAGTCAATCAGTGCTACTCAGCTTGTACCTAGCCACTTTGGCCGACTGTACATCAAGGAAAAAAGCTGTGTCAGGCAAATATGTCACCTAGAATGTGGGATTTTTCCTCTGAATGTGTCTCTCTCTCTCAGCTAGCTGTGGAGAAGGGGTCAGTCACTAATATAGACTACCTGGACTTTAAAATACCTAAATTGGAAGAAATCAATTATGCTCATGACCAACGCCATGAGTAAATCAAAGACCATTTCATATTGAGGCACAGCAGAAATATAGTTTTGTGCCAGCCCAGAGAGGTCAACACAGTAAGACTGAAAAGAAGAGAGAAGACAATGAGATGCTACTGTTTGTACTTGGCATAGAAAATCCACCCACATTCTGGTTTTGCACAAAACTAATTCACAGATATGTAGATGGGGAGAGGAAATGGGTACGTGTTGGTTCTGGCCTACAGTGCATTTAAAAATTCAAAGCTCAGGAAAGTCATGTTCACTTGAAGCTACATTTTTCCTGACCAGGGAATCACAGATGAGACAAGCTGAGAAAAGTCACTTCAGCAGTTTGGAAACGCAGAAAACAGCTTGGAAAATAATGTTCAATGTTTTAGAACTTGCAAAGATCCCAGTATGGGTCAGGGAGGTAACACATCTAGAAGGCTGGCAAACAGAGAACAGGAAAGGGGTAGAGGAGTTGTGGGTCCAAAGAAGCTGCTGAATGAGCTTATGGCTGATCATCTGTCTACATGGCTATTGACCACATGGAAAACAATATTGGAAAACACTCCAGAATGGCCACACTGGTCAGTCATCCTGATGGCAATCCTCCAACAGGTGGAGTGGATTATGGAAGGAAGAATGATCTGTTTTGTACAAGTTATTGCTGGATAGTTCCCAGATGTGTTAATAAAGCTGCAAGCTATTCAAACAGCATCTCAGGGTCTATTCTGGCTCTTCCTCTACCTCTACCCTAATCTTGATAAAACAAGACCGTTAGATAAGCCACAGATCAGTTTACTTAAGGAGTCTCACTTTTTGTGAAATAGAGCAAACTTTGTTTGGAAAAAAACATAAAATTTCCAGGAAAATCAGGAACTAATGAAATTAATTTAATTGGCAAAAATGGAATGACAGACAGACTTGACACAATTCCATATGCAACATTTCAGTTGCCTCCAGAGCTCAGAAATCCAAAGGAGGGAATTGACCTTTTTAGATAGGATCACAAACAGAACTCCAGAAATAATTTTGTGTAAAATTGTGCAAGTTTGCATGGATCTGATATAATAATGTGGTTTTTTTCACATATCACAAAAATGGCAAGATAGCTTACTGAACTATGGCTTTCTGCCTTTACAGGTATGGTCCCTGTCAGCTGTTCCCTTTCTCTCTGCAGCTGGAATGAGACTGCTTGTCCTGGCTTTTCAGTAAGCCTATGGCAATCAGAAGTTAGGAAAACTAGCTCAGTACATGTTTTCTTAAGCAATGAAAAGAGACATTCAGGCACACAGAAAAATCAGCAGACATAATGAGATTAAGATATTCCTGATGATTTTTCTATATTTTCTGAAACACTGCTTTTGTTTGAAAACAGTGAAGTTTATAGCCCCCTTTAATGCCTTCACAATGTCAACTAACCGTGGCCAAACAGACTGAAATAATAGCTGTATCCATTTAATAGAGTGTTAGCTTTGAAGTTTAATTATCAGGGATAGGAACTCTCACATTCAGAGAAATGCAGACTGAAGTATGAAATCCACTTGGCTGCAGATCATTTCTATACCATGTCAGTGCAAGGAGGAATTTCCATTGCGTGCCTGCAGAAGTGAAATTCAATCTCTAGACTGTCCTTATTGCTTCTCACAATCCCAACCTCTGATCCAGTCCATACAACCACTCACTGATTTCCTTCCAAATCCTGACAAATACTTCTCCTCTTCCCCCACATGACCCCTGGGATGTAGGAATTTGATTGGATTGGATTTTTCATTTCTGCTTCTGCCTATACCACTCTTCGGAGCATCCAGCATCACAGCTTTGGCTCAGACATCAATAACCACATAAAAAGTCCTGAGACTTTGGGAACCATCCCAGCTATCTGAGAACACTCCCAGAAGATGGAGGGATCTTTCTCTGCTGTTTAACACTTTGGGCACTCACCTCACATCCATGAGAGGTAACACGCTCTCCTCCTAGAGCAACAAAAATTGTCACTTTCATTGCAATAATGTAAATTGGGTTGATCAACCTGGCTGGCAGATCTGATCCATGCAGTCCATCCATCTCGGTGTCTTTGTTTTCCTATGGCCTCAAAGGATATCAAGAACAGTTGTTAGAGTGGCACACAGACTACAAAAACCATTTGGGAACTTCTTGCACTTTCAGGACATGGTTGGGTATTTGGAGTTAGGAGTGGCCACAGATACACTGGACATGGAGACAGTTTCCAGACCAGCATTCAACGCCAGCCTGACTGAGAAACTGGGAATGGTTGATTTTAATGTTCCCAGGGAGGTACAGAAAAAACACACATCACATGCCTGAAGCAGAGCAGATCTGCTTGGGAAGAGATTTAGTCCTCAGGATTTGTGGCTCTGTGAGCATTCAGCCTAAGGGTTTATAAACAGGATTCCAAATCTTCTCTGAAAATGTCACTGCAATTCACCCAAACAATTCAAATCTGTGGACAATCAAACCAATCTTTTCCAAATCCAGCAATGGCCTTTCCTCACAGTGTCCAACCTCAGCTTACAGGCTTAAATGTCAGTTGTTTTTCCTAGAGTTTACTTCTCAAGCAATGCTTAAAATGCTACATTCATGAAAACACCAAACAATTTCCTTTTTGTTCATCTCCAACACCTTAAAAGAGATGACGGATTTCATTTAAACTTTTCAAAAGTTAGACGCGTACCATTCAAATGTTTCACTCCTGTGCCAATAAAATCAACTACCGCAACCAAGCCCCAAGGTTTTTTGGGTTTTTTTTTTAAGTTATTCTATAGTTGAAAAAAAAACAATTACTTTGACTGAGTTATTATATCACAGTATCTTACTGCATTATTTTAGGATTACAATTACATATAATATTGATATGAAAATACAAGATCAAATTCAACAGCTTCAGAGTGACTCTAACCAAGAATTTTAAAGCATTAATCACAACATTGATCGCACAAGAATATGCAATGAACTGCCCATTAGCATGAACATACAGTGTTCATGGTAAACAGCTCTGCACCTTCTCCCCAAGTATTAAAAGGCAAGATAGAAAAGCAAATATTTCCTATAAAAAGAAAACAAACAAAAAACACTTAACTTCTGACAGATAAATCCCCTTAAGGTAAAAAAAAAAAAGCAAGTAGGATGCAATAATTAAAATTAGTTATCCAACGTGCAAATCTGTTCCCATGGATTGCTCAGGAGCTGCTGAAGTTTATTCAGCAGGTTTATCCTGCCAGTGGATTCCTTAAAAAAATGTATCCTGGAAAAAAGGCACAATGGAACAAATGGGCCCTGCCCTTTCACAGAACATCTAGCTGACATGTAGCTTGCTAAAAGAGTGTAAATGATTTAAAGAAAGGCTAAGCAGAAATGTACATCAAGTGCCATTATTTTATCACCCACTTTAATCACAGGCTGCTGTTCAGGATGGTTTGGGATGTTGGTTGTTACAGAAGAGATTTCTGTACCATTATTAGCCCCTCTGAACAAATGCAGTGAGCATGGGAAAAAAAAAAAAGACGGCAGGAGGGAGAGAGAGTGAGAGTGAGAAGGAAAATGTAGCAGCGGTTAAAGCATAGTTTAATAACTCCAATCTCAGTCACTTTTTTCATATGCATTGTATGTGCAAGTCCATAGTACAGCATAATGTGTCATAATTTGGCCTCCAATTCTGACAGCACTGCTTGACTTGGGCATTAAATCATTGCCCCGAGGAATTCACATTCTGGCAATTCCTGATGGTAGGGCTGTCATCTCCTCCCACACATGACCTATCATTTTTGACATGATTGAATCAAAATTAGTCAGTACATTTAGATGTAAATTAGAGACATCCAAGAATAATAATGAGCACAAAAATACAGCTCTGTGTAATTGACACAGCAACAGCTTAGTACAGTCTTCCACAGTGTCCTCAAAATTATTAATATCATGATAAGAGAAGTAATGTATCAAAAAAGTGAGAAAACTTTTCCTTTTTTTTTTCTTTTTTTTTTTTTTTTTTTTTTTTTGTTAGCACATATTTAACTAACCCTTAAATCCTAAGAAAATCTGTAAGTATTCACCCACCTAACACTTACATTATCCGTGTGGTCCTAACCAGAGAAAGACTTAAACAGACAGCCAAGGAGCACATGGGGGCTCTCGCATCCTGCCCTACTCGTGTCTCATCCTTCCAGCTTCACCACCATCCCCCTTTCAGTCACTGGTCACTGCCTGTCCTGGTGCCACCACAGGTCCCTGAGGGGGATGGCCAGGCACTGCTCCAGGAGATGATGTCTTCCAAAATCATCAGTGCTCCTGTGCACTTTCCACTGCTACCCCATAGCAATATTGTGCCCAGAATTTTCCCTCTTATAAGCTCCTTTTTCATGTATTTTACCAACCTAAACAGGTGACACCATCAGGAAGATGCCAGAACCAACACACTGCTCCTTGGGCCCAGCTCTCCCCACACCTCCCTGGGCAGCTCTGTCCAGGCAGAACCTAGACTACCCTTGGGTTCTATCACCTCTTCCCAGACCTGGGGAAGTGAGGAAAATCCCCAGTTATCACACAAGGGAGGAGGGCTGAAACTCTAGAAGATAAAATATGTTAGTCCTTCCTTAGAGCTCTTTTTTTTCCCTGGGTGAAGAGCCTTCCATGTCGCCAAAACCTGAGGGAGTGCCCACACCCAGGGTGAGTGTGAGGGGTACAAGAAAGAGCCACTGACTTTAGAGAGGAGAAGCACCCCAGCTCTCTAAAGAGTGGGGCATGTAACCCCTCAAAGTACTCTTCTGGCAGGTGGAAAGAGAAGCAAACAGGAGGAACTCTCAATTTTTCTGTTTCCCTACTTCCAAAAGGGTTGGGTGCCCTCAGGATAGACAGGTGCCGGAGAAATCTTGAAACCAGAGCCACCTTACACATTGAGCTAAGGAAGACAAAAATACACACAAGATTTAGAAACATTTCCAAGTGTTTCCTGTGTTTTCCCTACAGAAATGTCAATTAATGTTTCTGGTGGTGGTGCCTTACCCACAGGGAGTGCCACCTCTGGTGTCCTGGAGGAAAGGAGGAAAGGCTGCCCACCATCAGCTGATCAGCTGTCTCTGAGCTATGGGGTGCATCACAAGGGGCAGGCCTGATTTCCTACTGGCCATGTGCCCAGTAGGAAAATAAATAACTGTTTAGAACCTGAACAGTTCAAGGAATGTCTCACTCTCTTTTTTTTTTTTTTTTTTTTTTTTTTTTTTTTTTTTTTTTTTTTTTTTTTTAATATATGGTGGGAGCATTTACATGTGTTAATGTGGCACTCAGTGATCTTGATAACCCAAGTCTGTACTACTACCTTGAAGCAAACCTAAAATCTCCTGGGGTCATGCCAACATCTCAATGGTTGCGTACTGAGTATCTCCCTAAAGTCTTTGATTACCATGTTGCCGGGGGAAAAAAAGAAATTAGCTGGAACAATTTCTGTGTCAGTTGTCTGTGATGAAAGAGGAAGTGCCCAAGATTACTATGTCCTCCATGCACTTGCCATACCTTCACTCAACAGAGATGTTAATATTTCGAGTAACCAGGTGAAGCAAGTGTCAATGTTGTTTTAATGGAATATGTTTTTCTGGAAGCCACAAATCATAAAACCTTTTCTGAAACAATATTGCAAACACTACAAAAGTTCCCCTGTACAGAGCATATATGACCAGAAACACTGCTTAGTGAAACACGTGCCAGTAATAAAAAAAAAATTCTACCCCTTGCAACTCAATTTTCAGGGCCAATTAATAATTTGTACCCTGAACACTGGAGTTTCCAGGTGTCTAGCACCTCTGAGGATGTGGCTAATGAGGGAATGCAATTTGTGAGGCTTAAATGAAAAAGCTTACTGGTGAAAAAATCTCCTTATCTACATGGTCTCACTAGCTCTGTTTAAACAACGAAAAAGAAATCCAAGAATATTTCTGTAAGACAAGAAAAACACAAGCAGTTCTTACATATCTCAGGCAAATACTTACCACTATTTTCTTTCACAAGAGCTTAAGATAAAATACTAGCTTTCTATTTGTTTTGGGGACTGTCACTGGATATTTACAGCCTTTTGAGTTTGTCATACCACCCAACATATGCTAAAGCATCACATCTAGAATTCATGACAAATTCAGTAATGGTTCAGTTGCTTCATGACGTTGAGAATGATAGAAAAGCCAGAGAAAGTAAACCTAATCCAGGTGCATCTTACACCAGATTCTTCTGGATGAAAATAATTCTGTAGGACCTATCAACTGGATTCAGAAAAGGTGGCCACAACTAAACTCATAGAAAGATTGTGCACTGCATAAGAATTCTCATTCATATTAACAAATCTATGCTAATTTAGCAGAAAATGAAGAGCATTTCAAAATACTGTTCAGATTTGATGCAGAATGCTACTAAGAAGACTGACATTTGCAAATGTAAAATAATCTCTGGCAACAAAGGGCTTTGAAATCTACACAAGGTGCCTGACTTCCCTTCAAGGACTGTGTCTGAAAATGGTTGTCGTCTCCCACTTTCTCTTAGCAAGGACCGATTTATTTAAAAGGCCTGTCTCTTTTTTTTACTCAAAGGATGTTGCTTTCGGTAGAGATGACCATTGTAGTGGGTAGGGACCAAAGAATAAAAATTAGGTTAGAAAAATGAAAGAGGAGTCCCCTATACTTCCCTATGGGGAACGGAAGAAATAGAGGACAAAGAAGATGAGAGTAAATATATAAAGCAGGAGATAGAAATAGGACTGTAATGCCTTTTTTTGGACAGCGCTACTGGCCTAGAATCAAAAGTTTCAGGAGAAGGAAAAATGAAGGAGTTGGCAAAGATCCAAGTGAAGCATTTCCCCCAATTTATGGAGTATGCACCTGAGACCCAATGAAGCTCCAGTGAACTGCCAATGGGAATGAGCAAGAAGAGGAAATCGAAATAGGCCCAATGCTTTTCTTTTAACTTTATTTTAACAAAAAAAGGGTGAGACGTTGTAGTGCACTAAATAGTTAGTTCATTTTTGTCATTAGATTGCACTGGGTGGTTTATCATATTTGCACACAAAATAGTTTTGTTATATTTTGCACACGGTATGTTCTATACCCCCTCTAAGTTCTGGTGTTGGCATCCTCTGGTTGGTCCCTCCCTATGCCCCACCCCCTTCCCCCAAATTGTTTCCCATTGGTTGTGGTTCCTCTCCCTGCCTCTTTCCCCCCAGGTTTAAAAATCCCCACAAAAAAAATCTCCTCCTCTTACTTTTCTTCCTGGGCTGTGAGTTTTACAATAAACCTGTGGGACTGTGGTCCTGAGGAAGAAAAAGAGCACCTCTGTCTTTTACCTTGAGTCCATTATAGGGGTAACGCACCGGGGTCTGGAGCTAGCCAAGATTTGACCCCGAGAGTGAGGAACCTTGATAGCCTGTATTTTAGTCTTGCCAGAGGTAAAAATCTAAATGCACCATCCACAAATTCAGGATGAGAACCTCTCACTAAATTTGAAAATAGCCAGGACATAAACCCCCACACCTAACAACATTCTATTTTAAGTCCTTATATTTTGGGAATGTGAATTATGTTCTCTTAGCTCCTGGTAATACCAGTTCTGATAAGCTCCCGTTGCAGTCTGCACTACATTTAGCAACCCAAAACTCAGGATAGGGACAGCATTCAGCATCTCCAAGCACAGACAGAAATGAAATGTTGCTTCTGATGTACTTGAGCAGGTTGCTAAAGGTTACAATAAGCCCACACAATAGACCCCCAGCATTTGCAATTGTTTGGCTGACCCAAGCACATGCACCTCGCATTGGAGCCCTACCCCATCAAATGCTTTTCAGTGTTAAATCAAGGGGAGGAATTGCCGCAGTAAACCTCGTGTCTGTTATGTTGTGTTTCCCCATGCAACAAAGTGGGCAATGTTCTCTTAGTGAGAACTCTCGGGTGGAACTGCCCACATGAAGCAGGAAAAGTGCTCTGGTAGGCGCCTGCAGAATCAGGACCCCACTCTTTAGTCATCCAGCTGGTTGTGTATAACTCGGCACATTAATTGCCAAAGCAACACTTATGCTTTTGTATCTGCCTTTTTTTTATGTCCTACTCTAATGGTACCAAGGAAACCAAATGCAAAAAACAAAGGTATTAAATATTACATTATAAGAGAGAGCATAAAGCGCCTTGATAAGGCTGACAAGACAGCCTTGTGGGAAAATATTACAAAAATAATTCTCTTGCAAACTTTAGCTATGTTCTTTTGAAACAAGCCTTCAAAAATTGAGGCAAATCCCACCTCAGTATGACATGCAGCAATAATAAAAGACACATGTGACATACAAAATTTCTGTCTGATAAATGGATCAGCCAAGCTACATCAAATTAGGTAATTAATACTTAGTTTGTCAGACATGTTTAGGGGAGCAGCTGATTCCTGAAAGCATCATTATGCATATAGGCAAGCTCCTCTGGCACTTCTTTTCTTGACCAAGAAAAGCCTGATACAGTTAAAACCATAGGGTCTCTGTATTCAGCTGCATTTAATGATTGCCTCTACATTGTATCAATGACTGGTCTAACTAGGACAAGGTGAAAACCCGCCTCCAGCTCTGTAGAGGCAGGAAACCTGCGTGTATGTTTATTATCACCCTAGTGAACAGATATTCACAACTAAAATAATAACACACTGTTATAAATAGGGCAACTCAAAATCTACCTGAAAAGAAGAATATCAGTATTTTACAAAAGTGCTTTGGCAAAATAAACTATAAACCACATCAAGCAAATTCTTTGGTAGTAGCTATTTTAATCTCCTCTACTCCTCCACAGGTAATTTTCCTTGTACTTCCACTACAGCAAATGGGAAACATTTTGAAAATTCTGAAATAGTCTCTGTAGCATCGTGGAAAAATTCTGTTACTACAGAGCCCTACAGAGATTATAGAAAAAATGGACTCAATTCCCATATTATGTATTATTTGCCTCAAGTAACCAGGCTTTTTTAGGGGCAATAAGTATTCAGCAAAAAACCTTTATCTTGAAAAAAATCAAGTGAACAAACAAAAACCAACCAAAACCACAAAACTTTCTTCCTCATCCTACATTTGAAATTAAACGGGGTTATCTGGTCTACAGAAGTTATCACAGAATGTGTCATTCCATGACATTGAAGGATTCATGCAACCCCTGATACCGTCTGTGTCACAGAAGACTACATTCTGGAAAGTCATTTGCAAATTAACAAACACCTGGAGGATTCCACAGGAGAGAAAAAAACCCCAGGAGTTTCATACACAATTGGCTCCTCTCATAAATTCCTTAAGGTGGTTCATGAAGATATTCTCACAGGACTCTAACACTAATTCAGTCGTCTTTTTAGGTCCCATTTTTCTGCTATCTATAACACAGAAGGTACCATCTGTTGTCATACTATATGACAATATTTCACAGTCTCACCTATCTTCTTTATGAATTAAAGTGCATTTTCACAAGGACTGGTGCACTGTCTAAAAGATTTTTTGATAGGTAAAAGGTTTTTATAGAACAGTAACTGGCTTTTTTAGCAGCATTCCAAATCAAAATATTTTCTTTAGACCATATTAGGTGTTATCCAGATTTCAAAATGTCCTCTTTATTCACACATAATCAATGAATTTAAGAATGAGCCTCAGGAAAAGATCATCCTCTAATTCCCTGGGCTATCATGGAAGATATTATTTTAACTGCTGGATTCTTGAGAGTTTTCCCTGAACCCTTATACCCATTGTCCATCTGCTTATCTAATACTCTTGTTCCTGAATACTACACCTGCTCTTAGACCAATGACACAGATGTTTTTGACCAGATGTTGAAAAAACACAAGTGTTCTCAAGTGGCTGCAATACAGTTGAGACAAGTTGAGACAAGTATCTTGTATTGGATGCTTTTTCTTTAATTTTTATTTGTTTTACTTGTTCATTCCTTGAGTCTTTCATCTAGAAATTGAATGGAGAAAAAATCGGCAACTCACATGAGCATTCTATGCACATTTCCAGTCAGAAGATGAACTAGAAAACAAACTCAAGACACTCTGAAGAAACATGCATCTCTTTTTACTGTAAACATAATAAATTCAAAATTACCCAGAGTTACATTCTTATGAACATTAAAAAAGTGGAACCAAGAAAGTGGGACTGTTTAAGAAGAAGTTCTAATGTCCTCCATAGAAGCAAATATCTTTTTTATGAAACACAGAATTTATCATGGCTATATACCATGCCTCAAAAGAAAGCCACTTGTGTTATGAGGTAAAGGATCACAGGGTAAACAACAATCACATACTCTAGGTTTTGGATGCTTTAAAGACACAAACCCCTATTGATGACTTTTCTTCTTGCTTCTTGCATATTTGATCATCAGTTAAATAATAGCATGAACTCTGAGACAGTCATCATTAGGCTTCAGAGTCAACAAGATATTGAAGTGAAAGGACTGAATATAGGGCATTCTGAGCTGCTGTCTCCAGTTATTACAGAAGCTAGAGGCAACATGGCATCAATTTGCTGTCAGTCCAAGTGGGGAAGGCTATTTTTGCAATTATATGCTAGAGGCTATTTTTAATGAAGGATTAGAATTTGGAGCACAAGATGACAGCTTCCTAAAACAATAGGGCTTGTTCAGCTGCTGTGAGCCAACATCATTCATCTGCTGAGTCGTGGCCCTGATCCGTCAAAGCACTGGATCTTCAAGGAGACTATTTGCATATTTTTCCGTTTTATTACTTGAGCACCTGGGAGATTTTTGTCATGGGCAAGAATGGCACTGTATGGACATCAGCAAAACAGCCCTGTCACTAGCAGTTTACAGTCTAAGATTTCTTCAAGTTTAGGATTCTGTTGGATTGAGGACTCCCTGGATCTCCTAATCCCATTCTAGCAACACAGATGTTATGAGACAGCAGAAAAGTGCAGTGTTTCTCTCTTCCAAACTGCACCAGTTAAAACAATGACCAGGGAGGAATATTAATATCACAGTAGGAAATCCTTACTTGGGCTAGAATACGAGTAGAAAAATGCAGTTTACCAGCACATAATTCTAAATCCAGGCTGATATCTTTTGCACTTAAGAATAGGAATGTGCTCTGTAATATTCTATTTTAGAAAGTGCACTCCCTTCTAAGGAGTCTGCAGTTTGGCTTCAAAAGTCACCAAGTTCTTTGTTACATAATTAATTTACCCCATTAAAACATACTGCAAATTCCTTGGCTGAAAGCAGCAGTTTATTGAAGGGGTAAACTGGATTCTCAGCTGCCAACTCTTAAGTTTAGTGAAGTAACAGAATTTAAATGGGCCTAAATTGTCATTTTTGGAAGAACTCTGTTTCTCTTAGTGTTTTGGCACATTGCAACACTGACTGTTGACATGCACAAAAATCTAATACAACATGGTGAGTCAAATTATTTGGCTAGTGTCACTCTGCAGAAGTCTGTCGCTGTGTTAATACCCAGATTTTATAGATTATGGGAAAAATGTCACTGTATATCCAGTGTTCAAGCTCTTCCTGCTGAGAGTGTAGTGAAATACCTATCGGACCTCTTATGTTACATAGAATACTCTAGGAGGCGCTTACTCTGAAGTTTTGTGGTAATAATTTAGCATGCAACTACAGAATATTACACAGAAATATCTGCAGATAAATTAAAATAAACAAACTCCACTGTGAGAACAGCTCAATGGGAACTCAAAGTGTCATAGAGTGGCAAAAAAAAAAAAAAAAAAAAAAAAAAAAAAAAAAAAAAAAAAAAAAAAAAAAAAAAAAAAAAAAAAACAGCTCTTAGATGCTTAAACAGGGAATGCAGGAACAAGAGAGGATTTATGACAATGGTGAACACATGTGGTGTCCATTCTCTAAGAAAGAAATGGAAAAATGGAAATGTGGAGAAAGCATCCCGAGAGCTAAAGAAAATGCTTTAGAGTGCGACACTCTAGGAGCTCAGTATATTTACTCTTTTGAAACAAGACTGAGAACTAACATGATTTCAGTAAGTAAATATCTTCTTAGGTAGCAAATACTGTAAGAAATCCTAGAAGAGAGAGGTATAGCAAGAACCTAAAGGGTGGGAAGCTTAAGATTTAGATCAGAATAAATGCATCTGGAGGTTATGCTACAGGAGGGTGATTAAGTTTTGGAACTCTGTTCCACTTGAAATAGTAGTATTCTTTCACATTTTTGGACTTCTTCCATGTAAGACTGGTCACCATTATGGAGATATTCTTCCACTGAAGCACAGGTTATTTGGATTTTATATCTGTAAATTGGGATATGCCTGGGTCTGTGATAATACAAAGCCTACATGACATGATCATTTCCTGGCCTTCAACTCTACATGTTCTGGGAAAAAACACATACAATTTCTTCAACAAGGATTTGTTCTCCATATTGAAATATTCATATTTAAAATAATCTCATTCTTAAGTCCCTGATCCTGCCCACTGAGTATATTATTATATAATATCAGATTAGAAAATTCAGCCCACTAGTAGGCAAACAGGGTCACCATTCCATTCCACTCAATATTGTATAAACAAGGAATACCAATAACTACTACACCCGAGAACACACATTTCAAACTTGACAAACAAGGAAAAAGTACAGTCAAAATTATGACAGCCAAATGTTCTGTTAATTCTACAATTATTCTTCATGAAAGGGTGGTGTAGTAAGGATACTACACTCCTAAGGATACAGCTATCTGCTTTGTCTGTATCACTTTCAATCTCATCAACTATGAGGGAAAAAATTACTGGAAATAGGTAGATGTCATATCTTTCTCCCAGTACTACTTAGTGTTCACTGGCCAAAGACATTTAATTCAGTCCATAAGCAATCATGGGTTACAAAGGGAAAAAATAACAATACAATAAAGCATAGTTATCGGTCCAAGTCCTACTCAACTGGGTCATTCCAGTAGTATTAATTCAGAATTCTGATGGCATTACAGCAGGTCCAGTGGCACTTGTTAATTACTCCATACAGAATTTCCACAGCTAAAAAGATGCATCATAAATACAAAACCTCATAATTGTCTTACACTCACAGGGGTATTTTTTTGCATGATACATGGTATAACTGGTTATGCCAAATCAACTAACTCTAGAAACTAGAATTGTTGACAACCTTTCTGCACCCTGAATGCTTTCTGTGGCTTCCAAGTTAGCTAATGTATTTGCCTGGTGTAGATCCTTTAGATTGAATGTACATTTCTAATTTGTGGTTATGTATAGCATATAGAGAGATACATGGATAGCTAAAATGCTGTAAAAGAAAAGAGCTAAAATACATCCAGCTTAACAGGAATAAATACACACCCAAGGGGAAAAAATGTGTGAAGAAAAATAGACTAATTTTAATATGAGGATGGCAAAAGGGGTTTTCTGTAGGGACATGTCCCACATCAGAATGCGCCCGGAGAGTACCTGGGGCACTTGACCACTTTCTGGAGGATGTTGAGTGCACTCTGAGATGATGTCCAAGGCCCCACATCCTGACTGCAGTGAGTGCACTGCTCCATGCAGTGCCATAGGAAGGGAGGTGTTTTAGAGAGAGTTTGGCTGATCTCTATCTGTCCCATCTCTTCAGATGGAGGAGCAGACAGGGTGGTTTGCCCTTGGGTAAAACAGGGAATACAGGGGGAAAACTGCAAACCTTGCCAAGTCTCTGCTGCTTCCATTTGGTTTTACCTGAATTCCACCCAGATACTTATTTTCTCATCACACACCCCTGAGCTTTATACGGCATGTCTCTTGTGTGGGGTTTAAGCCACAAAACAAATTACAATAGAAAAAGAAATATATATATATATATATATAAAAAGTTTTCTGTCCTTTGAGTACAAGGTTTTAAAAAGTGACTAGTGATTTCAAAAGATTTCCATATGACACACACATGTCCAGCAAAGACCTCTTTAAAGTGTCCCAATTTACAGAGGTCAGACACTCCATTTCCCTAAAGTCTAGTGCCTTTCAAAGGCATTGAGATGAGCATTTAAAGGCTGAGAAACCTAAAATCACTAAATTGCTTTGGAAAAACTTGAGCTAAAAATGTACCTAACTGCAAGAGATTGATTTCAGCTGCTTGACATCAAAACCCAACAGTTGCCTTTTCAGAGGCCGAGAGCAAGGCTTACTTTCTCTGATAAAGTGTTCTCCAAAAGGAACTCATTGCATCTGACGGAAAATTAACACAGGGCATAGAAGATCACAAAAGACTATGACCTTTCTCCTATATAAATATTTAATCAGGTACTTGACCTCACTGGATTACAAATTAACAGTAATTGGGACCCAAAAGGTTTCCTCCTCTTAACAATTTTTTTTTTTCAATTGAACATGTTATTAAATTGGTTCAACTATTTTTTTTTTTAGTAAAAGGGAATTTGTTACTTACAAAAAATATATTGAGGGACATTAGGAAGACTGCCATGCTTCTTACCAGTTTTCTGTATCCATGTGTACGTTCCTCTTCTTCCACACGAAGAAAGTCACCCATCTTACCTAAATTTCATCTGAAGAGATTGTAGACATAGGGCACAATGTAGTTTGTCCTGGACCCCAAATCCCAGACAGCAGGTGAGATGCTTAGAGACCCCTGTTAATATCCTTTTCACCTTGTATGTGTACGCAACAGAAACAGGAAAACTTCCACAAAAGCTTTTGATCATTTTTCAAAGCAGCAAAGGACGGATGTTGATCTAAGATGGGACTTCAGTTCCATTTAGGACAATGATTTTCCAGCCTGGGAATTTTGTGTGCAACCATCCTATTAAATAACATGCACATGTCGTAAAAATTATATGGGCATGCCTGTCCACTCACAGACCTCATGAGTCCATAATCTGCACTCAAGCAAAACTACCACTGAAGTTTCCAAGATTTTCATTTGCCCCAGGCTTTCCGACTCTAAAAAATCTTTCTTTCCTTCTTCATTAGTGTAGCAGTCTCCACAACTTATGCTATATTTTTATCAAGAATGCAATTATTCTCCCTGCATTTTGAAAAGTTCATAAAGCATACGGAAAAAATTCATATGAAAGGAAACAGCCAGCACATTTATGGGAGAGGACTTTTACTGGACATAAAATAATTCGGTTCAGCTGTGAGCAAGTTAAAAGAGAAGAAAAAAACAAATATAGCAATTTTGTGGGAAACGTTGCTTTTGCTTTACATCTGTAATTCGAAAACAGCTTTGAAATGACAACTCTCTGCTAGCACAGATTCCTTCTTATCTGCAAAGGGCCACGGGCATTTTTGATACCCTGCCCCACAGGAAAAATTCCCATGTCACAACAATCTCTGCCCTTCTGAACAAGAAGAGTCTCTTTCCCTGGGACTACACATGTGCATCTTCCATTTCAGCAGTGCTCAACACAGTTCAGTTGCAACCTTTCAGATCTAACAAAAACTGCTTTGGATGGCCAGAGACTGCCCTAGATACAGAACATGAGGAAGAAGCCTGTGGAGTGAAGAGTTCAGACCAAGGCAGCCAGTGACAGCAGGAGACTGTTGTACATGTGAACCGGCCACAGCATAAGTGAAAGGGACTGTGAAAGAAATGACAGTGGGAAACAGGCCTTCAAATTAATCCAACTATTTACCAAATCAATACCAAGGCTAAGAGAAGTACAAAGGTGACTTTGAGCCCAGCTTTGGCAGATAAGTGCTGGTGACCAGAGACATCTTGCTCTTGAAGATTTTGGTGCCTGTTCATCATGTCATGAAGACCAAGGTCATGCTGACCTTCACCTTGGCAATAGCCAAAACCACATTAAACACCAGACCCCTACAGCGCACAAGTGCTATACCAGGCTTGTGCTGGGATTGGCTAACCAGGGGAATTCCCCAGCTCTTCCATATGGCAACCTTGTAGCTCTAATGTAAAAGAAGAACAGGGATATCAGCCAAATCCTAAAATTTAAATAAGTTTTCCTCTAAGCCCAGTACTGAGATTATACATTTGTCTGAGAAGTCCATTCACTGGCTCAAGTCCCAGAATGTAAACCAGGTGATGTATCTTCACTCTTTTATTCTGACAGCAGCAATCTTGCCGAGGTCTGTATTTCTGGGCTATGGCAAACACCTGGTGGCTGTTACAGTTCTTTGTCCATTTTGACTTCTCTAGGCTGTTTGCCAAAAATCACAGTTATACGCTGTTCTTTGATTTAGGCTTGTTTCTCTGTCTCAGGTACCTATGTAGACTTGTATAGCTGACTTTCCTTTTTTTTTTTTTTTTCTTTTCCCCCAGGTTTCTCTTGTGTCAAGTGTTTCCTGAGCAAATTCATCTTTATGCAGAGAGAGTATGCTCTGGTGTCTCTGGTGTGCTTCTGACATCTATGGTTAAAGAATTTTTGGAGTCTTTATGGATATATATGGGTATCTATGGGTTTTGAGGCATGTCCACCATGGCCTCCAGCTTACACTGTAGTAATGCACAGGTCTCCTTTAAGTTCTACATCATTCCTTGCGGATGTTTCAGGTATGTCTGTGCATCTTAAATGGAATAAGAAGACTATACATGGGCAAATGAATTAAGCCTTTGATGTCTTATGTTAAAATGCATACGCTGTAGAAACATTTGGGAGTTCAGAATTTGTGAAGTACAATAATAACCATTCACTTTCTTAACAGCTATGCATCAGTTGTAACACACTTGATCACAGCTAAACATGTGGTCTTTTCAATTAGTGATACGCCTTGAGAGATGCTATGCTTATTCACATAATTCATGTTTCACTTCTGATTTTGGAACCAGGAATGTATCAGCAATATAGGCATTACAGGCTAACTTACAGAGGTCTACTTGATGCAATTAAACCAGGCCCCACTCACATTCCCATTTCTGATATCTGCCTCATCTGTGAGTATAGTGGAACTTCACTAGTAGGTTTTTTGACTAGTCATTCCAAGATGTCCTTCTTGGTGAACATCTTCCCAACATTTTACTTTGCCTTACTGTGATAATGGCCATTCTTGTACTTCTTGTGACTGATGTCTAGATGATCCAATGTGAGCATGAGAAAGGTTTTTGTTTTTTATCACTCTATGCTTATACTTCATATGACTGCTCATCCCACATCCAGGGTAAATACGGACATTCATACATTTGTAATAGTCATACACTGTGTTGTATCTCATTCTAGGTCACCTGGTTGCTTACAAATACAACTTAATGTCTTAGCAGGACCTCCATATTCACAGCCTTCTTTCAGCCTTTGGAAAAAAAATTGCAATAAGCTTGCTTGATAATGTTTCAGTGAGTCCTTTCTTGTGTTTCATAAAAAGTTATCAGTGCTTAATGTCTTTTGATTTTAGATAAAATCACAGAACCTTTTATGGCTGTGTGTTCTATTTAGAATATGCATTCATACATCTGTCCTGTGTCACTGTTATAGCCCTCAAGGTCTCTGCTGTAGGTGAATTAGGCATCATTCATTTTGTAGTCTACTTCTCTTATTAGCTTGAGATTGACAATTTGGAGTTGTTCAATTTGAGGATGCTTCTTCTTGCATTTTTTAGTGTTCTCCACAATCATTCCTAATGTTCAAAAGTGGTGCTGCCCATTTCTCTTGTGTCATTCACATGTATTTTCATCCCAGGGAACCTCCTAGTGTTTGAGGTGTTTTTCTGCAATATGCTAAATGGATTTCAAAAGGCAATCTCAGGAAGCAGCATCTGCAAAATGGTGATTTAAAAGCAAATTTTGAAGCGTTCAGTGTCCAGGGGAGCCTGCCAAAACCCTCCCTCTGTATCTAATATTCTGAAGAACTTGGCTTCTGCCATCTCAGCAAACATTTTGTTCCTTGAGAGCAAATGGAAATGTTTCCCTTTTTAAATGATCTTGTTCAGCATCTTGTGGTCACTGCAAAATCTATGACCAATCCTTTTTGCTATTTTTCTCCACAGCTACAAAGAACAAGCCCGTTTTATTGCTCTGACTGATCCTGTGAATGAAGCCATCTGTTGTCATGTTTTGCTGCACTTTTATTAGTGCCACATGTAAGACATTCTGCATCTTCCATTAACTGTACCTGGAATGTCACCAGGTGACCCCTTTTTTCTGCAAGCACACTTCACTTCACGCATTGGCACATTCACGTCTGGTTCAGGTTGTTCCTGGGGCTATGAATCTACTGGGCTTTGGCACACATTTCAGTGACGAGACCAAACTTATGCCCATGGACTACTTGCTCTCCTTAATGCATTACCACAACGTCTTGATTTACTCTTTTTGCCTTTGAACATCAGTGACACTTCACACTTGGCCAGGCCTGGAATTTGTCCCTTGCTTTCAGATTTCAGTCTCACCTTTGACATCTCCAACCCCATACTTTCTTTTGAACAAGTGTGTTTCAGTTTTTCTCACTTCTTTCATTTGTGCTCCTGGGCCTAATTTGTGCATCACATGGAGGCCATTTGTGCTTTGTTTTATTAGGCATTCTTTGGGCTTTGCAGCATCTTTCTTTGTTGAGCAAATGCACAGCTCACCTCTGCACACTATTTATTCATATCATTACCTGCTCTAGTCTGAGTGATTTTGCAAACACATGGCTTGTTTTCCTTTCTTGATATTGGCACATATACTGGACTGGTTTATATTCATTTGCATCAGCTTAAAAAAGGTACTTTTGTCTTTTTAAAAAAAGAAAAATTACCTGCATTTCTCCTACAGACCCGTTTGACTGGTGTTCACAGACATAGGCTCAAGCATTTAGTCAGAGCATTCAGAGAACTTTCTACTGATTCACCTCAAAGTGTGTAGCTTTGAACAAGAGCGTTTTTCATTGCCCTAAATTCACAAGGACTGGCTATTTTTGAGTCTGTGCTAAGTTAGCCTCTTTTCCATCTATATTATTGATAATATCTCTTCTAGAGGATTTTTATCCCCTGATAGAACTTCGAAGATCAAATGTCCACTTCATTTACGTTGCTCTTAGGAAAAATACGGACCTTCTATTCACCAAACTTGGTCAAAAACTAGTTCCTTCTATGTTTTATTTCACTTTAGAGTATTCATACAGCCTCTATACATCTGCTTGAGCTTTCTCCTTACCTTTTCAGCATTCAGCATCCTTTTAAAATATTGGAGAATTTTATCTACTTCAGGCACTTGTTCTTTAGCAGGGAGTAAAATAAACTTCTACTTTTCTGCTGAAGGGAAGCTTAGCCCCAGTTGGCTCTTCTTTTGTTTTTGTTTTTCTAGACCTTGAAATAGATCCTCTTGGTGGCCTGCTGATAAAATTTCTGAGCTACCACAATTGTGTCTCTCTGCGATGAAAGCAACAAATCTCATCCATAAGTCAGAAACACCCCATAAGCCACCCTGTGAGCAATCACTGCATTTCCAGTCCTTATGTCTCTACAAGCCATCACAGAAGATTTGCAGATCTGCCAGCTCTCCATCAGTTTGTGAGAGTTAGTCCTAATGAGGACAGGGAAATGTCACACCAAATTACACTTCCCTGGATTTTTTGCCAAATCCAAAGCACTCTGTTTCGCTTTCCTCTTCCTCTTACCATTTGTTCTCTTTTTTGGACTCTCAGCACCCTGGTTTGTGATGCATTGCACAGGCAGACCTTCAGGTTGGTATGCCAGTAAGGCAAACTACTAAATTTGGAGTTGTAGCTGTTACGGCAATGTCATACAACAGGCATCACCTGTAACTTCCCACTTTTAGAAAAGTATTTTCCAGGAAACCTGTGGCATTATTTAATAAATCAAACAAAAATCGCCATGAAAAATGATGAATCTGTGTAACAGAAGATTTGAAAGACAAGCTAGCACACTTGGATCCAAATGGATGGTCAAGTATTTAATACACTGCAGCTAACCTAAGCACACCTAAAGTAGTTTCTCTCCCTTTTTTCTGAACCTGCCTTGCCAACCTTCCTGCCAGGCTTTATGTGGAACTATTTTGAACAGAACAAAATTGTTTTGTCTCCTCTCCTAGGTAAGAAAACACCTCAGTGCTGTCATCTCCATGAGTTATTTATTGGAGTTTTCCACTTATTTCTCACCATATGGATACAGAGTTTTGCCTCATATTTGCTATTAGCACACAGATAGAAAGTTGCATAGGTGGACCAGAAATAGTTGCGATGTTTGTGTTGGAGTTCTGATTTTCCCACATTTATTTCTTCCTTTTTCATTTAAATGGAAAATTTGCTGTGAAGTTGGTTACTGTAGACTTAACAAGCCTGGTGTAACTACTTTGAAGTTCATTTAGATCAGAATCCTTAGGACTACATTGGGCAAATTAATCCCGGAGAAGAACTTGCCATGTAGCTTTGGGACTTTAACTGTCATCATGTTCTTCAAAAATGTAGCAGGCAGCTGAATGCCAAGTATTCAGCCCTTTTTAAATAGGTTTTACTGCTCATAAAAAAGTGAGCATGTCAAAAGGGCTATGTGGAGTGCTGTGGTGAGAGGGAGATAATGTTGGGACTATTGTATTTTGTTGAGTTGAAACCTTATCCTAAACGTGAGGGATTTCTGGTCTGCAGACTGCTCTCATGAATCATACTGATTACTTATTAAATATATATATGTAAGTGTGTGTGTGTGTATTTAAAAAAAACCCCAAACATACTTCAACATACTGTTTGAAAGTGTGCATGCAATAATGATCCTAAATGGAAATACTGATGTACTCTAATTCCCTTAGAGTGGCTTGCTCACTTGTTTGCTTTTAGAAACGAAAGAAATACAATTTCATCTTTATACATGAAAGAGTGTATCGTCTTTAATGTTTAATTTTTCATTCTTATGGTTTGACTTTATATTATGAGTCAAATATTTGTACTCAAGGAAAGGTATTTATCTCAAACCAGCCCAATTATGTATTTCTGCTCAAACACAAGGGAATCTCATTCTCATACAAAACCACCCAAATTACTTAGGTGCCTGCATGTGCATTCCCAAGATGGAATTGAAGGATTTTGAGATAAGGGAAGGGTCTGGAAACCCATCCAAAAGGAGGCACCAAATTTAAATTTTGTAACCAGAATCAGATTTATATTCAGATTTCATTAATTGTAAATATTTTAAATTTAATATATAACTGATAAGTGGGAATTTTCTCTAAGCCTACAACATCCAGCTCTTGCAGACTGATAAGTCATGAACCCATATAAAAAGAATTAGAAGGAAAAATGCATGATTAGCTGGCCATACATATTATCCAAGAGGGATGAAAAAAGCAAAAGCAACACAAATGGTGAAAAGACATTTTTCACAACAATTTTTACCTCCTCCATTGTATTTGAAAAGTATTTTTTTAATCTGTACGTAATTTTATCTGTCATAATTTTTCCTAAGAATTGTGCTTAATTTTAGCAGTACCCACAGTGATACCCTTTATGCTAAAAATCCTGCTCCTTTGCAGGAGCCTCTTCTGCTAAAGTAAAAATATGCAATTGCCATGCAAGCAGCCCATCCCACTGTGCATTTCATTTGTGCATTGAGAGTTCCCTGTAAATAAGAAAAACCTACAAACTCTTAGCATCCAAACAATTGTTTCTTTTAATGTAGAAACCCAAGCTAAGGTCTAAAATAGGAAAATATTAAACTTGATTAGTCTAAATATATGCCTAAGGACAACTTTATGGTAATTCTATGTCCCGCCCCCTCCGCAGTCCATTGAGTTAAAAGCGAAAGCATAGATATGAGGCAAACATGGAAAATGCCATTATTGTATTTTGAGAAAAGCAGCAACCTGGTATCTATGAAAATTTAATAACCATTGAATTATTTTTTTTTCTTTTATTTCTTACTGCAAATCCAGGACAAACTTTTATTTGACAACCATATGTCCTTTAAAAGAGATCCATAAGTCTTCAAATAAACCAGACTGTTCTTCCCTCTCTCTTTTCCTCTCTCTCTCTCTCTCTCTCTCTCTCAATCCCTCTCTGTCTCCCCTTTTAATGCCCACATCTCCACTATCAGGAACAAATATGATTTCTGATTGAACATCACTTTATTTGCCAGTTCTGTGGTCTTTTCTTATCTTGTTCCACACTTCTCAGGCTTTGTGGTTAAATTATGTATTAAGGTCAATGTCAAAACACGGAAGATCTGTAATCTACAGGGAGCTCCCTTTTATTCGTTATTACAGTGAAGGCTGAGTGCAACTGTCAGGGAGCTTGGGATGTGCTCAGCATGGAGGCTTGCTACACAGCAGGGCTCTACAAAGCCTCTCTCCTTGTTCTCCCAGGACGAACCCTTGATAGATTTACCCAGATAACCCATCTCACTTTAAAGCTCTCTTGTCTCTGCTTCAATCTGAAAGCTGTCAAGTGCACCTATATAGTAATGTCATAAATCAAACGTAAAATGTGTACACTGGAGACACTGCAAGTGTCATGTATTCACTTGTACTTTGAGATCTTCTAAAGTAAAATGGTGTCAGAATAAGGAAGGCTGGGAGGAATGTTTTTTTCCTTAAAAACGACAGAATATTTGAAGAGGTTGGCTGTAAACTTTTTTAAAAAAACTTCTGTTGTTATAAAGCCAAATTCTGGTTTATCCTAAATTAGTCAGGGACAGCTATTTAGTAAATAATAAAAAAAAAGTTTCAGGAGATCTATCTGTAAACAATGTGATTTAATGCAAGACTATGTATTGATTGTGTTTCTTTGGTTTTCCTCTTGACAAGCATTTGTCAACATGGATTTGTATTAGCTCCCAGGTTTGTTTATTAAAGATGCATCATTCTTTCCCTGAACTAGAAACAATCCTCTTGCAACTGGAGTATCACATAAGAGGGATCCTAAAAAAGATGCCAAACATGACAAGAAAAGGAGCCCACTATGTGGAACATGCAATCACTGAACTTAATTTGTTTCATAGCTTTAGATAAAGAGAATTTTAATTTTTTTATTGGCAGAAAAGGCTTGCTATTTCTCACTTGGTGGAGTCTGAATTTTATTTTCTTACAGGAGGAAAGGGTTGCATTTGCAATATTCATATTGCCTCACAATCAGATAACTCCTAGCAAAACATCCTAAAAACTGGTTGTGTACTTCAGACTTTCTTGACTTTAAATGTTCTGGCTCAAAGCATATCTATTTTGAGGCCAGTCTGCATATGACACACAAGTAGGGGAACCTGTGAATTGTACTGTATTGGGAGGTCATTAATCTGTGTTGCAAACTGTGCCTCAATCAAGTTTACATCATTAATCTGAAAAGAGCACTTAGCATTACTGTGAAAGAATCTCACCCATTGAAGCCCTGAAAGAGGATTGTCTCTCCTTTTAAATCATTTGGAAGTGAAAAGTATCCAGTTCAGCTGGGATCCAGAGCGTGTGCGTTTTCTGGTGAAGGGCAAGGTGAGGCCCAAGAGGTGTTCAGCTCTGGAGACAGATGTGTGAGTCTGAGCTATAAACCAGTTGGTGCCAAAGGTCACCCCAGAGGGTGCCAGATTTTTTAGGCTGGGGAACCAGCCTGAACAGGATGTGATACTAGCTTTTTCATCCCCCTTCTTAGTGTGGGTTGCAAATCTCTCCAGCAACTTCACCAAACATACCTCTGGTCTGCTGAGGTTCATGGAGCTACTTGGATCTCTTGAAGCAATATAATCATTCATCTTTATTTCTAGCATTTCTGATATTACATCATGCAATATTTCAAAAGGCTTCAGGTACAGGCAGTGACTTTCCTGTACTCCATACTACTGACAGAGGTATCTTTACTACATGAGGTGTTACTTTTGCACTTTCCTAAACTACATGCTTTGCCGTGTTTTCATTTAAAACAAAGGTCTTTCTGCATGGTAGTATCTGCTTCATCCTCTTTCAATCTGAAAATTATGCAGAAACGTTTTTCCATCAGGATCTCAATATGATCTACCTGGACTTGTACCACAGGATCATAAGAGTGACCATGCTCGGTCAGGTCAGAGGCCCATCTGCCCAGTTCACTGGGCACACTTTTTAGCAGTTTACCAAGATCCGTAACATGGAAAAAGAGCCGAGGAATGTCAAAAAGAACCTGATTTAAAGGAATCCAGGAAGCATTAAAGACTGTCTAATCTTGTTGTCATCATCTGGAATCTTTTGATTATTCCAAGCAGGAGAGAACTTTGTGCTTTTTACTTTGAAGTGTAATGAGATCTACAACTCTATTAGTGTTGTTATGTAGAAGAACAAGACTTTATGAGGAGTCCCAACCTCAGCATCTCCTTTACCAGGAGAAATTTTTCTGTTCTGTCTTAAATATTCTAGTAATCATTATTGAAGACAAGAAAGTCTGAAAAAAAGGTTTTTTCCTGCCATTCTTCAGCCAGATTTCTTTGGAGTAATTCCCAAGTAATGGCAATACTCTGTGATATTGAAATTTAAAAGACTGTGATCTCACCAGTTGTATCTCTGTATTGCAGGCTTAAATTCAGCTAAAGGAAGCATTGGCTATAACAAAGAAAATACCTTGGCTGAATGCTTCAGTGCATGGATCATTGTATACCTCTTCTTTCCCAGGTGAGTAACATTCTACTGAGACTGGTTATTACTAGAATTAAGGATTTGGGTGTTGAGGATCATGATTTTCCAGACTGTTGAAGCAGAGAAAAGGTAAATAGAGTTGTGCTTTTAGATAAATGTACAGTCTAAGATATTTAGAGAAAATACATTTTTCTCTAAGAAAAACAGAAATTGAAATAATTTCACTTTCTTTAACTATACAAGATAAATGGGCCAACCCATGTTCAGATTCTCCTTAATCCTTCCTCACTTGTAAACTCTCAAAAGTACCTCTGGCTTCCAAAAGTACCTTGAACTTATCTGTTTAATGTAGCAACAGTGCTAACACAATATTTTCCCCCTTTTTGTTTCTAAAAAGAGAAAAGTAGGTTTTTTGTTCAATGTTCTTCTTTTCGCAGAGGTCAGAGGGTATACCCTAGAAGCTCATGGTTACATTATTATCAGCAGTGTCTGATCAAAAGAGGAATGAGCATTCAGCAATACAAATCACACTATTATCCATATTTTGCACTTTTAAATTCTTTTCAGTGTCAACATTCCAAGTTGCAACAGTAAGGAAAGCAAGAAGAAAAGTCACTGAAACCCCTGCAGATTTTTTAACAGGTCACTGTTAAGAGAGAGCAAGTTTAGGGCTTTCTTTAAATCCTTGCTTTTATATTCACAGGCTGTTGAGTGTCAGGCTCACCACTGCTCCACTTTACATGTAGGCTTTCCACTTCAGAAGGAAAAGCCATGGTGCATCTGAAACAAACCCTATCTGAAGAGCCATGAAAATAACTTCTGACTACCAGGCCTAATTAATGCCTCCGTGCTGACCTCTACATCCAGCCCATATCAAAAATGTTACAGCAGTGCTGATTCAACATGAACTCAAGATCAGGCAAGACCTGGTACTAATGAATACTAATGAACAGTAATTACTGGAACTCTGCCACAGAAATCCACTGCAGAGACATATGCTAATGGGCTTTACACAATCAGGCACAGGACTTCATATCCACTAAGAAACTTCTGCTAGACTGAAAGCAAAAGGAACCATATGTCACATGCAACCCTGTTTGCATCCATTTCCTCCCTTACTCCCTCGTACCTGGCATCCAGTTTCTGTCTCCCGTCCCGACCAGCTCAGACCCAGCTCAGATCTGGTTTCCTTAGCAGGCACACAGGGTCATTGCACCAGCTTGGTAGCAGTGTTTGCTTTTCTGCTCATTTCTCCCTCAAGATGGGCAAAACTCTCTCCCTCAGGACTGGAAAAAATGGGGATTGTTAAGTTTGGAGAAGACAAAGTTCTGGGAAAATCCTATTCTAGCTTTCCAGTATTTGGAAGGAGCTATAAGAAAGAGAAGGGCAAATTTTTAGCAAGGCTTCCTATGGTAGGATAAGATAAGGAATAAATGTTTTAAAATGGAGGATTTATTTAGATTAGATATAAAAAATATGTCTTTTACTGTTGTTGTTAGGGTGGACACAACACACATGGTAAAATCTTCAGAAGGCCCAGAAGGCTCTTTATTATGGCTACATGCTGTCTTTTATACAGTTTTTACGAACGTCAAGGGCAACATCTAATTGGTTAATAGTTTTCTTATGAATTATTCTATTGGTTAGTAAAAGGTATTTTACTTGTCTATCAAGTATATCTATTCTCAGATTGTTTACGTATTTTCTTTACTGATTCTCATGGGACAAATCCCTTGTTATTATAGGTGCACTTATTTTTCACCCTCAGAACAGATTGTTGTGTTAAAGGAACTTCTCATTCTCAAAATAGCTTCACATATGAACTTACAAATTGCTTGTTAGCTGCACTTAGAAGAAATGACAGGCTAGCTTTTTACCCTGTTCTTACACCTTACAATGAGGGAAGTAAAACACTGGAACAGACTGTCCAAAGAGGTGGTCTTTCCATTTCTGGAAACCCTTAAGATTGGATGGGACTCTGAGCAACCTGATCTAGTCAAAGATATTCCTGTTCATTGCAGGGGTGTTGGACTAGATAATGTTTAAAAGGAGCCTTCCAACTTAAATCATTCTGGTTCTATGAAAACGATGTTGGAGTCCAGGGCATTGGTGTGCAGAAACAAACATAAGCTAAGGGAAAGGAATTTTGGAAAGGTAGATCTTTGTCTGTAACAACTGTGTAGATAATATTACTTGTTAGTGGGGAACATGATGGGAATATAGATCAGCATGTATGACATCTGGATCTCCCCTGATACATACAACAAAAAAGTTATCTTCCAGAAGGAACACACGAGATATTTTCATACATGATGGTGGCCAGTCTGACAAGCATCCTCCTATTTGTAAAGTCCAGTGCTGGTTCTGCCCTACTGAGAGGATACCCTGACCTCAGTGAAAATTTCTCCTAACATTACTTTGATTTTGTTTTCATTTCTGAGGCCTAATCCTTGCAGTAAAGGAATAGTCAAAGGATTACCTGTAACATAATCAAGCCCCCAAGTGAGATGTTGATGCAATAAATTTACTATTCTGAGGTAGTGCAAGAGGACAAGTAATAAGAAATAAGTACATGAGTAATGGAATCAGGCTTAGAGCTTGATCCAGCATCTGAGGTTCTGAGTGTGGGGCAATATAGAGTTAGAACACCCCAAAATGAAGATTGAAGAGGCATTATATATGCCTCCCTGGACTCACACATATTTTAATTGCACAAGCTCTAGATACCTGTGTTTTTATTGAAGCCTCAGTTCCTGGAATCATATAATTAGAAACTCAGTTTAAACTTTACTTTGTAAGTCATTTTCTAGCCCTGGTCAGTATGGGCAAGAGTTTGTAAATATGACCTACATGAACATTAATGGCTCCAAAACAGAATGCTAATATAAATATTTATTTGTTTGTTTGTTTGTTTGTTTGTTTAAAAAAAAAAACCAAACCACAACCCTAGTATTTTTTGACTTGGTTTAACTATGTGATTTAAAATATCCTCCCCTTTGGAGTAGCTGTTGAATCATAACACTTGGAAATAAGGGCTGTGTACAGACTATATAGAGATTACACTGAGTGTGCTTCCTGCCAAAGGATTTGCACCCGTCTTTGAACACAGTATACAGTGACTGGCCCTGGTGGCTCCCACTGAAACCCCTCAGATACCAGGATGTTGCTGGTCATACCTCCCTCAAGTTGTTTAACATGCTCTGAATTTGCCACATGTTAGTGGTAGCTTCTGTGCTGGTCCTCAAGTCCATAAACATAGAAAGGAGCTTCAGGAAGGAAAAAATAACTAGCCTTGTCCATTTCCATGGGGACAGAAAGAAAAGAGAAAATTCAAGGGCACACAGCAGGTTTACTTCTTCATTTGACTGCACACTCCTAACCCTCCTCAAAAGATTTCTGAGAGTTCAACACGCTCCCAGCAAGAGAGGCAGCACTTGTTTACCTGATATAAGGAAGAGAAATGACTGACATGACAAACAGCTGCATGTTGGGCCCTGTAAAGTCATGAACACTAGGGAACATGGGGTTCTGTGGTTAGCACTGCCACTAATCAGCCACTACCTTAGCTGAGATTTAGTACTCTATCTGTTCAGATTTGTTGTTCTTTGTGACTTTTTAGTGCTCCATTACTCTCCAAGGTGATTTTCTGCCTCTGATCCTCAGTCCCTGTCTTGTACTTCTCCATTTGCCCCTACTTGATGTAGAATTTTCCTAGTAACTCATACTTTCTCATAATTCATTCTTCCTTTGACTTTTAAATTCACTGTTTGGTGTGCTGGGGATGGAATTTTGTGTTTTGCAGGACTGTTTTATCTGGTGTGTTTGCTCAGAAAAAGTGATGGCTGGACATTTTTACATTTGAAAGTTTGTATCTTTTTGGCTAGAACAGAAATATGTAATATTTCTCCTTTTAAATAAAAGCCTAAATTCTACAGAATCTGAACCTACCACATCACCCAGAGAAACGCATCAAACAATAAAGAACACCCTATGGATGTGTGGTTTGACATCTGGTTCTTACTTCTGCACTTCTGCACCTCCTTTCCAGCCTTCTCCCTTTTCTTATTCCTGCTGCATTCATGCCTTTCTAACTGAAATTGAACTGAACAGGACACCATGATGACACCTTTGAACGGAACAGGAGACCTACTCTTATAAGAGTAAGAAGAACCAGAGATGCATTTATCAGCTGTACTATTTGGGAAAAAAATGCACATTTCAGTCTGGAAAGGCAAGAAACAGAATTGTTTTGCTACTGCCCAGTCAAACTATGAAAATCCATATTCCTTGTCCTCTAAGATGTTAGTGAAGTTATTCCATTTCTTGAAGTGAAGCAGTACTAAACTCTTCTCGTCTCCTGATCAGCAATCTTCTGACTAGCACTGCCGAACAGCTCTTGCTCATTTAAGCATCTCCTGAAATTCCCAGGGTTGCAGAGTCTCCAGAAGGTTATAGTCCCTCTTGCTATTATAGTCCCTCTTGCTACTTTTTCTCCCCCAGCAGGAACATGATTTTTTTCTTCCTTGTCTATTATCCAAAATTAAGAAATCAATTTACCTCAGGTACCTGGAGCTGACTGCATTATTTCTGGAAAAGATCCACAGAATCTTTAATTAGTCACTATAAGCAGAAACAAACAAATGCAGTGTCTGTCTGCTTTGTTTGTAAAACTGCTCCTCCTCTTTTGTTTATCAGAACAAAAGATTTTCTCCCAGTCAGCGATCAGGCTGCTAAACTAGAAATGGATTTTCTCAATCAAGTGTGTTTTGCAGAATTTATTACATTAACATTTTTAGCCATCTTCATCAATGCTTTCTTTTTTCATGTTTTTCTCATATAATTTTTCTGTAGCTGATATAGTCAAAGAAATTCTCAGTGTTAATAGACCAAACCTTACTAACACAAAGGAGGTACACTCTTTGGACTCTCTCAAATCAACCAGAAAACATTGTAAGCATTCATTAACACATTTCAAACTATTCAAGAGCAAACATAAGATACACCACCCAGTAAAATAAACATTTAAACATCTGCTGATTTCAGTGGAACCAGAAAGTATATCTGAAGGAAAGTGCTCCTACCAAGGTCATTCACACATCAGACATTTAGTCCCACAGCTTTAGTGTCCATTACGTCATAAAAACCAGGGGTTTATGGCAACCTTGGCACCTGTAACCTTAAGTTCCCTTAAAAACATACTGTGCTGGTCTGGAGATGAAAAGATATGAGTTCAATGTCTTGAATACTTTGATATCAATAGTGCAAGAGTCACATATGAGCAGAAATAGATCCGTTTTCACATTCAGCTATAAGTTTTGCCAGAAAAATTCCCATCCCACCTGGAAGTCCTTTCTCATACCAGAAGACAAAACCATACCTTTTTCCTAACTTGTCTTTTGGAGAACATGCTAGATTTGAGACACTTTAAAAAGCTGGCCTCTTTCAAAAGCTCATCTGCCATTTCTGTGTTCTTCCTTTTTACATGTGGTAAAACTTCATGTGTATTTTTGTGAAGTATTCCAGGTTTGAAGCAGGCTTGGAATAGCTGTTGCTTCATTCCTAACAAAAAGTTTCTCTGAATGATTAATAATCCATTACTTCCTACCCATCTTGTTCATCAGCATTTGGGCACTCTGGTAAGTATCTGAAATATTTGAATGTTCTAAAATACAGCATCTTTTTAGCCTAAGCGGCACTTAGCTTCAGCCTTCAAAGTCAAAACAAAACAAACACTGGCAATATGTAGCATTATTCCTTCCCAAGCTTGCTTCCTGTGTTACGTTCCTCAAAGAGCTGCAGAAATATTAAGAAAGTTCCCCACTTCTCTGTAAGACCAGATAACATTATGGACTTTTTAAATATGGTATAATTCATGAGAGATGAAACAGTTAAGTAATTTTAACCACACAGTACATCAATTCCAAATTGGGACTTGAGCATTAAAACTTTACAGAGTCAGATTGCAAGTTGGCTGAACACATCACTGACAACCCTTAAAATATGCAGTAAGCATAAAAACTTCCTACATCTCGGCAATGGAAACAAGTCTGATTCTCAGTGAGCAGTATTTTACACAGTATTAGTAAGGAAGCACTTGAAGGATTCAAAGTTTAATGAAGGATGGCAACAGGTCCTGTGTTTGCAACTTGTATCCTTAAAGACCAGTCAAAGGTTATCAAGACAGAGGTCAAGTCAAGGAAAAAAACCATAGATATTGCAGGGCAAGTCACAAAGCACAGCAAAATTACAATCCAAAGCAGAGTAGAATAAGATATAAAGCATGCCAGATGGAGATATTTTAAAAAGCCAAGGAAAACCATGATCCTACAAATCTTTGGCTGACATCACTTCAAAACTAGTAGAATCCAACATACCCTTCCCATTACTAGCTGGTTATGGGAGCGTTAAGCTGTTAACAGTTATTACATCATCAAAGAAGATATTGCTTTAATATGCTGTCAGAACAACATGCACCCCTTAAATATTTCATAAAGAAATGAGAACACCACTGTGAGGGGAAGCAAATGGTGTTTGAACATACATCTTGATGGTATCCTTGTATTGCATCATTCAGGGCTCATTGAGCAGGTGTTTAAATAACATATTGAATAACTGAAGTTTCTGGTCTGGAGGCGGACCAAAAGAAGTGTGTCATGAAAATGAATGACACATCCTTTATGCTTTATTGTAAATAGCAGTGAAAAAGATCTGGATTTGATAATCAATGCTGAAAATATTCTGTGAATTCTGCAGATTTAGTGATTGGTGGGAATAGTTGCTCATCTTGGTGACTGCTGGAAGAGTATTGTTACATACAGATGTTTGCCTAAATGAGTTTTTCCACTGACTCTACTGCACCATTGAGAAGGTCCTACAGTGCTGCAGTCTAATTTAGTTACAGGTAGATTATAGAGTTTTTCAGTGAATCTTTAAAGACATGCTCACTAAGACTCAGTGTTCCCACTCATCTTCATTCAATCATAGCTTGGTACTATTAGTTTTTAAAAATAGTAAAAATAGTTTGGATGTGAAATGTTATGAGAACATTTTAAAAATATTTATAAAGGGTGGAATTAGAGCATTGTCTCCAAATCCACACAAAATTTGAATGTCCCACTTATAGAAAAATCACCTCTTTCTCCATTAAATCTCTCATCTTCTTTTACCCTCCAATTTATTTAATTGTAAATCTGTTGCAGGAAAACCTCATCCTGAGTCACCTCATCATAATATATGTAGTAATTTGCCGGACAGATTTTTTCATACTGGTGGTAATTTCATTTAAGTTGTCATCCTGCAGTGTTGGAGAAGTTTCTAAGCAGCTAAGTCACAGGAGAGTAACTGTGCAAATGGTTATGTGTCAGTAATGTGGGAGGGAGGAAGTTCTGTCAAGAAACAACAGATTTTCAGTTTTCTGCAGGAAAAAGCTACTAAGAGTGTTACTGTTGGACCAGGAAACTGCTGGATGTTGCAATACCCCTTTGCAAAGTCTCGTTCTCATCTTAGGTTCTCATCCTTAGGTCACCTTAGGTCCTCCTTTGATAGACAGAACATTTCACAGAAGGCAACACAGGGACAGCCTCCAAGAATCTGCACTCTTCTGCATTGTTGAAGGCTAGTAGTACTTGTTACTCATCCATCTTCACCCTAAGAGGATGGGCACTTGTCAACATGAGCAAAGGAACTGAATTGCATCAATATACCTGTATACCCTTATGTACACAGAGGTCCAGACTTAAGACAAACCTGTTGAGGCAATGAATAAAAATAAAAATCATATGCATCTATGAGCATAATTATATTGTCAATGAACCAACTTTTGGTTGTTAGGTACTATAACAGAACCTACTTGAGGTTCTTCCTCTCTCCACCTTCTGCAGTCAGCTCCACCAGTTATACTTCATTCTTTTGGACAAGCTGTCCAGCCGCAAAGCAAAAACTTTCAAAATACCACAGATTTTTGCTTTTACCTCTCCCATCTCTGTAGGTGTATTGGTGAGGTGAACAATTATATTACAGAATGTAAAGAAAAAAAAATCCAAGTCATTAGTACTCTCTTTTAAAGAGCAGAATAATTTCACAGTGCTTTCTCCCCACTCTTCCACCCTGTTAGAATACTCAGCTCTGGAAAATGTAATAGGCTGCTGCTCTTCCTGAAATTCCTCAGCGAGATGCCCTTTTATTGACAGCTATATGAACACACAACTGTCTTCTAAGAGCAACAAAAGGCAAACCAAGGAAATGAGAGGCAAAATGGCTCCTGAAACCTTCAGAGAGAACTTATGGCAAGAACTCTCCAGGAACTCTCATGTCACCTGGTTTTGGAGATATGAGATATCAAATATATGTTTTATCTCTTGATAGCAGTGCTCAAGACACAAGGAGTAGGTGATCAATAGCACCTCCATGTCTACAAAAGAAAATTAAAGAAAACACAAAAGCTTTGGGAGAAGTCTGTCATTGCCAGTAACCCAAAGCCACAGAGGAGTAATATATTCCCTCTTTGGTTATGCAGCTGTTCAGTCTTGTGCTCCCTTTGTGGTTTGGGGGTTTTGTTGTTGTTGTTGTTTTTTGGTTTTGGGTTCGGGTTTTTTTTTTTTTTTTTTCTCTATAATACTCCTTCCCTGATGCAGAATTGTGGTCACTCTGTGTATAAAACAAATCTTCAGAGTTTTGGTGCTGAAGTTCTAGGTAACACCTCCCTTTATTTTGCCACTGCTAACCTTCCTGCACGCCTGAAAGTACTGTGGAATGAGGCTACAGACAGTGAAATCCTGCAACCCAAAACATAAAGGAGAGCAAGCAGAATTTTCCTTTTAGTCAATCCCTGACTGTACTGTGTTGTCCCTGCACATACCACTCTGCTCTTTTCCCACTACATCCACAGTGTCAAAAATGATAAGCCAAAAGCTTTTTTTTTATACAGCTGAAAAGATATAATTTCCCAAGTCTCCTTTCAGATTTAATTGTACCATTTTTATCACAGATGAGATTATTTTGTATATGCAAGCACTCTCCCTTCTAGATTCTTTAATTTTTATTGAAACTACCATTTCTCAATTTTTCACTAATTTCTTTTCAATCTTGACAAAATCTTCCTGATTCTTTCTCTGCTTCTTTTCTGAATTCAAATATTCTATCTAATTGAATTATCATCTTTATCCAGTATTTAGCATGAAGAATCTCACGGTTTAATACATAGTCATGTATTTCTTCTTTCCAATGCTTAGTTTTTTCTTCAACTGTTTGTATCTCAAGGAAGATTCGTATTTCACCAAAATATCCAGAAACAGATTAAACATATACCCCCACTTACCTTCAAAAAATCATATCTTTAAAGCAGATAATTCAAGCCCTTGACAAGCAACTACAGTCAATACAGGTAATAACCAGAAGGAGACATTATTTCCATAAATGGAGGAAGACACCAGTCTTGATGCTATAAGTCTCATGCTCGCATGTGCTTAAAACCCGTTAAAATACCCCTTTAAAGAAATAGAGAAAAAAAAATCTCAGAATATCATATGACAAAATATAATCTATCAGAGATTAATAAATCAAATTAATAAATCAAAGATTCTGATCATGATTACAGATATTATCTCTTATTACCTGCAAAAGAAAATATAAGCCAGATATCCTATTTTGTATCCAGAATGTCTCTAGCGGCTTAGCAGCTTTCTAATGAATATCAGCTTAAAATAAGCTCATCTCCTTAGAGAACTGCTTCTGTGAAGGATATATTCCCAAAGAAAACCCATGACTGCTAAATAACCTTTGTTATACTCATATGGCAATGATCTATTGGCCTAGGAAGCATGTACATTTTGTATAATTCTCAGTAAAAGGTATTTTTTTCCCTGGGAGGTTTTAAGAAAATATCCCTTTTAAATGTTGATGTAAAACTAATTCTCTTTCCTGACTGATTAACAAAAAATAATGCTGCTGTGAAGGACAAGTGTCAATGAATGTGACAGCAACCCAGGCTATAGAAGAAAAAAATAGTAGAAAAAAGACAAAGCCTGTACGAGAACTAAATAAAGGTACTTTCAAAACAATCACTTAGATTATATGAAAGCTTTTAAAATCTCACACGTAAAAAATTATTTTTTGTCACTAATGTGTATTTCACACCAGTTTATAATGAAGAATCCCAGCAGACTCATGATGTAATTCTTACTCACCCCATGAAAGCTATTGGAAAGTTACCACATAGCACCTTTTGCTAAATAAAGCAAATCAAAAGAAAACCCATTATTATTTGGATATGCTTTTCTGACAGATATAGTGCGGTAATGGGGAAACTTTTTCAGCAACTAATCTGTACCCAACCTAATTACAGTATTTGATAGTCTAGTTTTGACATATTTGTTACTTACCTCATTATCTTCCTATAAACCTAGATCATCATATTTAATTATATTTTTTAAATCCTTCATCCGTGCTGAAAAGTTTTAAGCAGCATTCTTTCCCTTGCTCTTTCAGTACTTCTAGAATATGTTGTTTGATTAGTGCATGCCCTTTCCTCATTTAAATATGCTAAAATACTCACCTCTTCTGATTAGCAGTCTGCCATGCAAAGCCTTTGTGTTGTACTTTCTACTGATTTGTACTGAATTTCACTGAGATCCAAGTATGTGTCTCCTCTTTTCTATTGAACTCGTTTATCTTTGACGGTCAGCCTCACATGTGCATTTGGTGTCAAGTGTAGGAGAGAGAAGCAGTCACAGAAAGGCCTCTGCCCCTTAATCTTAATTTTAGTACTGAAGGGAATGTGGATCCGAAGCCTAGCAATTGCCTTTCAAGTCAGCAGCAGAACCACAGATAATTATCAGAGTTTGGATTTGAAAATACTGTGCCAGACAAAAGGCTTCTTGACAAGTCTGCCTCTAGGGGATGGCAAAACGTAGCAGGATGAAAATCACAGCGACCTAGTACAACGAGAAAGTAGTATACAACCAGTTCTTGGGTCAAGATCCCACAGTGACTTCAACATATTGTGCGTACAATTCCCCACCCAGAGCAGGAGAGGGTTGAATAGGTGTCCTATGTCTTGCTGTCTCAGTATTTTGAAAGCGTTTAATAAAATAAAAGTTCTGCCCTTTTTCTTGCTGGGTGTCTTTCGTTTCAGCTGATTTCAATGCAAATAAAGGGCCAAAGCCATAGTTGCAAAAACGGGGTAAAACTTGGCTGAGGCAGTTGACAGCTCAGGTGCCAAAACTGAAGCCTCCAGCATCCCTTTATCACTGGCACGCCTTCTGTGCTAACTGGGTAAATGCAGGAGCTCTGCACTGACCAAGGTGTCCCAGAAGGGAAGAGAAAGTCTATGCCCAAAATTATGCAAAGAACAAAACCTGGACCTGTATCTTCAGGTCTTTTATGTATATGCTGTAAACCTTTTGAAGAGCAGTTAGTGTGCCTTTACTGAGAGACAGTAGAGCTGAAATCACTCAGGTGTCAGCTCTGAAACTTTAGAATAAGTGTCCTTAACACCCTCACACAGGCACACCTAGTTTTACAGCTATCAGTCGCTGCTTCCCTTAGATAAGCACTCATGGAACAATGTGAGTTAACCCTGAAAGGTAACACAAAGTACACAGCACATCCTACAGATTCAAAAGCATCACACCAGCATCTCTGAGGTCGGAACTGAACCTTTGGGCTTTAATGGTCTGTCAGCATTTGACAATAGCTGCTCAAACCACTTAGTTGCATTGAAAGCATATATGAGGGCATCATATGGCAGACAGCATAATCCATACAAAAAGCATACGATCTGCAGAGTACCCAGGCACCAACATCCAAGTTCATCTCTGCAGCTCCATTACAGCAAAGCCAGGAATCGGTAGTCTTCCTCTGGGATAGGTAGACAAGCTGTCTTTAGTCTGCCCGTACTGCTGGCAGCTTTCTTGTCCAGTGGCTGCTTTTGTACTGCTCAAAACTTGTATCACTTACTCCCCAGAACACATCCAGGTGACATGGAGGGGGTAAAAAGCCCTCTTCAATCCTTCCATCCCTGAAAGCAGAATCAGGTTTGGCCTTAATTGACAGTCAACTAGATGCAATTAAGAAGTGGGAATGGCAAGCAGCATAGGAGGGAATGCCATCCATAGCTCACTGATTATTCTGTGAAAAATGAATGGACCAAATACTGCAAATTCTTCTCAGAGAAGAATTCTGAGATCCCATGAGGCAGAAAGGGACTTTTTGGAAGGAAAGTGTTGGCAGCCCAAAGACCCAAATATTTCCATCTGAAGTATAATTTTTCAATGTGCAAAAACAATGAAAAAAAGAGGAACTAAAAGAAAACACTTTTCCCCTAGTAAGTAAGTCTGATAAAAAGTGTTCTTTCATCTAGCATTTGATACTCAAATGCACTTTCTCATTCACAGTTGGATGGAGATTTTTTTTTCAAGTTCAACCCTAATTTATTTATCTTAAAGCAGGCAATGTACTGTAATTTTACAATAAAGGACTCCCAATCAAAGCTTACCTTATCCAGAGGTAATTAATACAAAGATTGTTGAATTAAAGATGTGAGTCTTGACACTTTGGCGGGGGGTAAGGGACATGGTCTCAAAGGCACAAATTATGCCTGAAACAGACCAATTAACACCATGTATCTTCTTTTATGTTAACTTCAATTAAGGTTTCTTAAAATTTTTAAAGTTATTTTCTTCTTTACAATCTCAGAATGTCAGAAATGTACATCAAAGAAAAACGCTTCAGTATGAACACCATAGGTAATGCTCATTTGCACACAAATCTGCATATTGGAAAGGAGTTCAGAGCCCATTTTGCATGAATTATTGCCGGATGTGAGTCAATGAATTAAACAGCTAAAAAATAACAACCATGCAAGTGATTATAAGCTGCACCTACTTATGTTGATATAATGAATTTCAAAAAAAAGCACATCAGAATTTGAGTTAAGTTATAGTGGAAATAAATGGGTGATTTAAAATACAGTGCTAGTCAGGCCTGTGTATTTTACAATACTATTCAAATTGATTTGGCTTATCACATGTTCTGCACTGGAAAAAGATACTTTTCTTTTTTACCAGATGAAACAGAAATGGAAAAATTTTCACACTTTCATGTCTGTTGGTTTTGACAGTAAATCCATTGACTTTTTTTTCAGAATGTCATCTGTGTAGTTTTTATTCTGCAGTCACCCATCTAAAAGATCACTTTGTCCTTGTACTATTTCTCTTGCAAGCTGCCACCTCTTCATTTGCCACTGATTTGCCAGAGCCTCCTTCTTTTCCTTGTGCCAGTGTGCAAGTAACGTATTCCTGAAACTGTCACAGCAAAAAGAAACATAGGCTAGCGTGACTACTGCAGAAATCGACTACTAAAGAAAGAGCTGATTCTTTGAAGGGTTAAACTTTAATCACAAATAAATAACCAACTAAAACCAGAAATCCAAACATTTTTAATATAAAGCCCCTTTTTTGAGTCAAATTTATTCCTTCTAGGACCTGCATGTGGCTCCCCTTGATTCCAGCGTGCTCACTCCTAATCAGAATGGGCTGCAAACAATAGACTCCTGTTCTGGGGCCTTTTCTCCCTCACAACTTCCCCACTCATGAAGCAAGATTTTTTTTTTTTTTTCCCTGAGTTTGTTTGCTATTTGTAATTGTTTTACTGATTACTTTTATTAATATATTTGGGGTTACAGATTTTCCGCCAAAATTCATGAGTGTTCCGCAGGGTTTTTTCTATATAAATTCAAACCCCAGATTTTGTGAGTGGTTATATATGTTACCTGGCATCCTGCTTCTCTCCTTGTTAGATGACACCCCTCTTATAAAAAGAACGGTAGCTTGAGAAGTCTGAAGCTGACTGCATTTTTCAAAAATCAAGAAAGAGTTTCAAGAAGAAAGTGTGAAGTAGGATTGCAAAAATTCTGATTGCAGGTAAGAGGAAAACATTCCACGGTGAGAGTGGTTATGAATGGGAACAGGCTGCATAGAGAGACTGTGCAACCCATCTGTCCTTGGAGACATTCAAAATCCAACTGGAAAATTCTGAGCAGCTTGATGTCACTTGGAAGTTAAGTCTGCATGGAGCAGGGGGTTGGACCAAGCATCCTCCAGAGCTCCCTTCTGACCTAAATCTGTTCATGGCTCTAATATGTGACTCTATGGCCTCAATATTAATGGAAAAAGAAACTGACTGGGCCAAAAGCCTGATGTAGTGAAACAGTAATGTCTACATTTTCCTACATATTCTTTCTGCTCTCCTAATGGCTGCCACACTCACGATGGTGCTTAAGCCAGTGACAATCCAGAACGCATGCCCAGAGCAGAACTCGGAGGTTTTTGCAAGCAGCATGTCTGCTGTGGGTTGCACTTTTCTATAGGTTACAACATTTATTATAGTAATTATAGCAGCTTGTCCTTTAAAGAGCTTTAGGAGAAGTGGAGCATGACCCCAGCTTCCACTACATTAAAAATTACTTAATCATTCCCAACCACCACAGGAACAAGCAATGGTTAAGGTCAAATGCAGGTTTTGTATGTAGTTTGCTCTCTAAAGACCCTTGAGAGTTTGGTAGTTATAATAAATATTACACCTGTATTACCTCCATCTTTTTATATTTGTGATCACAGGGCAAAAAGAAAAAAAAGGGAAAGAAGAAAGAAAATGCCAGATAAACTTATATTGTAAGGGCTCACATTCCATCTGTTTTAGCTCTTCTTTTTTTTTTTTTTTTTTTGTCTGAGATGTCAGTATTTTTTAAAGACCAACCGTGATAAAACTTATCTTTGATCAACAATTCCAAAAACATTGGCCCTTGGCCAAAACTCATCTGTTTCTTCAGTTTGGGCTCAAATAGAAGACTCTACTTTTTCATAAACTCTTGTCATGAAACTGCTAAAGAACTGCAGCTAAGCAACCATTCTCTTGGGTTACAGGCAACTTGTGCTATCCCTGCTACCTAAGTAAGCCTTTTAATAAAATCAGTAACAGAGCCTGATCCTTCTGAGCATCCCAAAACTTGCTCACTGAGACAAAAGAAAATACTATTTGTATTAAGAGTGAATGTTTGCTTTAGTAAAGGAGACAACCCAATCTCTTTTGGCTTTAAACCAGAAAATCTCTGCCTGTAATTCTGGTTGTTTTGATCTTCAGCTGCAGACTGAGAAGACTATGGTAACTGATGTTTAGCCAGTTAATGGGATTGTATCAGCAAGTTGGTATTTTCAGTGAAAAGCCTGTGTACAGACACTTACCTGCAAAAAATGCAGGTGATCTGTGTGCTATTTCAGGATTCACAGGGGAGCATTGTCCAAGAAGTGTGGCATCACTGCTTAAAGTAACCACCACAACTACAGAGAGAAGGGGTCGTCCATTTAGTACTTCTTCTGAAGAACAAGAAGTCTGACCAGGAGGTCCAGCCACTAGTGTTTTACCAACATAATACTGAATATGAGTCTAACACCTGCTTGCTCAACCTCAAAGAAAACAACAGACATTAAAAAAAATAAAATAAAATTTAACTCTCTCCTTCTTAGGCACGCTTGCTCTACCTGGACATAAATAGTAGGGATTAGCTATGCTGCCATGGTCCATCTGCCAAAAAAAAAAGGCTGAGGCCATGGGGCAAGTAGGATAATTCCACACAATATTGTACCAGGGCAGGGTAGTAGATGAAAGGCTTGTTAACTGTGAGTATTCATATAGGGACAGGTTATTATGGCTATTTAGGCACCTAAAATCCCGTTAGAAACAAGCTGTAAGGCACCTGAATTGGTGTATTTGAACATCAAGGAAACAGTGAATGCTTTAAGCTATGTCCAATCCCTTAAAAACAGAATTGCAAAACTGAGTCAAACATCATGAAACAAACTCTACAGAATTCTCACAGTTGTCACTATTAGGCCAAGTAATCATCTCCAAAGGTAAATGATGGAATTACTCTTACTTCAGTTATTTAAAACTAGATTAGCTAATTTAATTCTCCAGGGATTTTTTTTTTTTTTTTTTTTTTTTTTTTTTTTTTTTTTTTTTGGTGGGGGTGGGAGGGGAGGAGGGGGTAAGTGAGGACTTTGGCTATAAACAGGAAGATATTAATGCAGAACAGCATTACTGAAAGAGCAATGCTGTGTTATGGGGTATTTAGAACCTGAAACAAGGGACATTCTCGCTTCCCACAGTCTCTGCTATTCTCAGTTGCTCCTATTACACTGACCAGCAATAACACCTTGTGGCTTCTCATTCATCTGCGGTGCTCTAACTTGTACCTTTCTTCTCATGACATGTCAGAAACAGGGAGATCTTGTGCCTTTCCTATGAGGTTGTGTGTGGCTTTTGATTCCAAGGTTTACAGCCCACATGCCTTTGGTTGATCCAGTAGGGCTTGGACCCTAAGAGCAGAAGTCTTAGAGCAATATGGTCAAGATAAGTGCAATTTGGCACCTCTGTGCTTCAGAATGAGGAATGCATAAGATAGTCTCCAGTCCCCTCAACAAGAAGCACATAAAATGTGTTACACATCCACTTAAAAGGAGACAGCCATACTTAATTGGCTTTGGAAGATGTCATGCTTTCTGCTGCGTGGTGACATGTATTTTGGTTCAATTAGCTGGAAGAGTAAGTTCAAGGTTAACAAAAATGGGAGAGTTTGGTGCTTTGAGAAACTGGGCCATCTACTTTTTAATGTCCCTTTGTTTTTGTTTTTTTTTATTTGGAATGTCTCCTTCCTCTGTCTGATTTTTGTTTGCTAGTTTCAAGAATTACTTCTGCCTTGTCAGCTCAGTCCAGAGAAAGTGAAAGTTGTGGAAGGTGCCTTTTCATCTGTTGGGTTTCTGATTCTGACCCATAACTTTACGTTACAGGTGCCAACAGGCACCAACATACAATACATCTTCTCAATAAAACATACCTTTGCTTCAAGTGTTTCCTTAAAACAAGGTTTACGTGCCTATCAACATGAGCCAGAGTAGTGCATATCTACACTTCTGAATTCACCAAGAAAATGGGATGTGACACCCAGAATTACGAGATATTCAATTACTTCCAACCCACCTGCACACTTGGCTTGTCAAGGCCATGTGATTGTGTTTTCTTCCAGCTTCTAACATCCCCACAAACATCACTTGGTATGAGACCTTACTTTTGTCTCTCAGACTTTAGTGTGTAGGTTAAAGATGAAGCTGAGGAAAATATTTCATAGGCACATGCACCAGAGCTGGGCAGATGGCTTCAATAAGCTGGGTGGCATGCACACATGAAAGCAAACATGCTTGAAGATGAGAAAACATTCTTCTGGCCTAATTCCCATCCTGCTCTCACCCATTTTTCTCGTGCTGAAGCTCCACTTGTTGCATTTGCCTGCAGGAATAGCAGGTGAGTTGTGAGGACAGGTATGTGAAATGCCTATGTGCTATCAAGAAAATCACCGTTCATGAAAATAAATAATTCCAGCACTTCTCTCCCCATGAATGCACAAGGAGACACATTGTGAATCGTATCACACCGTTTACTAATTCTTGCCTCAGTTCTTGCCCTAAGTCTCCAAGGCTATTTAGTGAATACTAGTCCTTTCTAATAGGAAAAAAAAAATCTTTGGTACTGTGGCAT
The DNA here is from genome assembly GCF_015227805.2 of Hirundo rustica. Classification (NCBI taxonomy): domain Eukaryota; kingdom Metazoa; phylum Chordata; class Aves; order Passeriformes; family Hirundinidae; genus Hirundo; species Hirundo rustica. Next base: position 84,902,901 of record NC_053451.1, read on the forward strand.
TCCAGAAAGCACAAGCAAAGCTCAGATGCCTCTTCTACTGCAGCCAACATCTTTCTTCTGCCTGATCAATGGTATTTTGCTGCAGCTCACAGAAGAAAAGCCCAGCATTGCTACAAGTAGACCTTCAGAGACCAAGGCCCACCCCTTCCTGCCACTGCTGTGTGTGGCCTTCTGGCTTAAAAATGCTTTCCTTTTGCTGCAGTCACTATATGTTTCAAGCCAGAATTTTGTGCTAGACTTTTTCAAGAAAAAAATGCTCTTCAAAGTATTGTTTAGGCACCCAGGGTGAGGCAGAGCCTGTGCACATGATGCTATGGAAATTATCACTGCCCTGTTTCAGCCACTTGCAGACACTGCATACAGAATTGCTTATGGTATCTCAACAGAAGACAAGAAGCTGAGAAACTGGCAAGGAGGAGAAATATAGACCCTTCTTTTCTTCCATTCTGAAAGAAAACTTAAAATGCAGACCTGCATTTCACTCTCTCTCAGTCTCATACATCATCAAAGTTCTTTCAGTAACAGTAACTTGATTTTCAGCATAAGAACTCACAGAGCACTCCTCCCCCAGCCCCAATCTGCACATACAGATATGCTACAAGACATTTTCCAAATCCCTCCTGCTGAACCTGGTTTAAAATCAGCACACAAACAGCAGAACACAGGCTACATTTTCTTTCCACATTAACAGATTCTCATTGAAGACAGAATTAGCAGGAAGGCTAAAAAGGGTAAAATTACTATTGCATCATCTCTGACACAGACTACTGCATACCTCTGATCACTATTATTTCAAGTGATTTATTTGAAGGATCTCAGTTCAGCCAAATACAGGTCCCCAGCACAAAGTAAGCAGACTATATAAACAGTCAGTGGGTGCACTCTCATCCCTGCTTAGTCTTACCCAATATATTCATTTTTCCATTTCCACTCAGCTTGATGGACACATGATTATTTCCCATCATTCTAATTAAATACATTTGTAACACTCATATCTTCAGAGCCATGACTTCTTCCAGGACAATGGTACAAGGAGAAAGAAATTCACATGACTATTAAGCTAAGAATATTTGACTCTCACAAATACTTATTTAGTGGTGAGAATTGGTGTCAATGTTCTGTATCATTGCTAGGCTAGGGATTCGATCTGGAAATGGTCTTACAGAAGGCTGCTGTTATCAGTATCACATCATATGGCAAATTTTAAAGGTGACCTTTGGAAGGCAAAGGTAGGCTTCCAAAAAAAATGTTAGGAAAAGGAAGTTCTTCATGGAGACTGCCTAGCCTGTCTCATTGTACTGCTAACTCTCATCCCTGCCAGAGGATTTGCATGTGACACTTCTCAGCTATTCACTGCTCTTTATTGCACAATTCCTGAACAAGCCCAAAATTATAAAGTGTGGGGAAAAAAAAATCTTGGGTTTATTTTATAGTATTTGGTTGGCTGCACTCTTTGTTGCTTTTTATGATACAGCGAAAACCTGTGTGACAGCTGACTCGTGTGATAGAGCACTTCATTTTTTCACAGCGCTGAGCAGCCTAGAAACAAATGTCAGCTACGTAGAAAGTTGGAGTAATTAAGTAAACTCTAAAAGTCCACTGGCTTTTGAAGTAATGCTTTCTGTAAAAGTTGTCTAGCAGAAGGCAAACTAACCCACAGGCAACTGTCCCAACCACATCTGTAACAGCAAGGCTGCTTCTGTCACACAGGCAAACTCATATTCATTACATTATGTCCCAGCTCAATATGTTTTGGAAAGAACAATGCAATTTCAAAGCTGCAGCTGAGAAAAGTAAACATTCATATTAAAATAGTGCAAAAAAGATTCCTTGAATTATCTGGTTTTTTATATTATCCAATATTTTTGCAGAGCACAAAGCAGAGAAACAAGTGAGGTGAATACAAGGACAATCATTGCTTCTGTTTATCCAAGAAGTCTAGTTTCACATGAAACACTAAGTTTTTGAGAAACCAGACATTAAATAAGAACAAGAGGGAACATACTCATGACTCAGGTTAGGTTAAAAGCAGTCATATACTTTCAGCCTCTTTTTACACCAATTTGCCAGTGTTTCCTTGGCGTCAATCTTATCTGTACTGCAGCTAGTTAAAAAGGACCTGATTCACCACTTCTTCCTCTCCTTCAGACAGTGATATCTGAGAAAAGCACCATCAAGCCACCAACACACAGTGAAAATAACTACTAGAGATGCCAGGCAGCATTAACAGGAGCTCAGGGAGAGATTCAGAAATTAATTATATCTAAGTAATTAGGAATGTCTATTTCTTGCAAGTCTTGTCCTCTACCTGTTGCCCAGAACTCATGAATATTTTTGCCCTTCCAGCTAATAGCATTTAGGGTGGGGGGAAAAAAAAAAAAAAAATCACATTTTGCTGAATTCCAGTGGGTTCAGACTGGATCCAGTGAAAAAAGTCCAATAAACTGCTCGTGTGAAGAACAAGTTCAATATTATAATGTATTGAAATGCTGATTTAGGTACCGTATCAGTAGATTACACTGTCATCTAGTGGCAACTACTTAAGTTGCATTCCAAAATACTGGAGACCAGTCTACAGACTGCAGATTTCTACCAAGGAATTTTCTCTTGACCGGTTCTCAAAAACAGCCAAATGTTCAAGAAAATTGTCAAGGTCTTTCACCATAATAATGGAAGACTCGAACATACATTGTGACTTTGATCCTCCTGCACACGTTGAAAATAAAAAGCCCCTGAAAATTATCTCAGAAGATGCATAACCCCTCTAAACATATCCTACTTCCTGAATAGTGGAAGGTAAAAATCATGAGCTGAAAGTTAGAGAAATGCCAGAGCCCTCTATCAGGACACAAAGAAAAACATATTAGTGCCTAACACATCACATTAGGAACTATCTGGTGCTATTCTACCCCTTTTTATAGGAATGCATATTACTTGGATGTCACTGACATAAGAATGCATAAAGTCAAATATTAACTTGGAAACAGATTAGGCAATAACCTTTTTTTTTTTTTCTTCTCAGGAACTTCCAGATGTTCAGAGAACACAAGTAAATGGAAGGGAAAGGACAAAATCATTACTGGATGAATATAAGCAGTGGTTTGAGCATGATTAAGAAACCACAAGCTTGTTTAAGAGCCACCATTCTAAGTGTCCACCTCATTCTAATATAAAACTGCCCATAAAATAGTTGCTTAAATGATTGTTAGAATTAATCCACTATTGACAGAGGCAGACAGAAAGAGCACAGTGGTATTAAACAATTTGCCAAGCCAAAGTACTGACGAGTATGCTCAAAGAAAACTAGTAGTTTTCAATTCCCCTATGCCACCAGCCAAAGCATATGGTCTGGAGTACTCTTCTATCTTTTACATTTCTGAAGGATAATACAGATATGAAAGAGATCTGAAAGAGGAGTCCAAGGAGAAGAAGAAGGAAAACAGCAAAGAAAGAGCAGATTGAGCAAGCACTGAAGGATGGGCCCTAGGGAAAAACGTACAAGACCTTTGGGGCCAGATGCTGGCTGGAAGTGAGGAGTGTGGACACAGATGCTGTTATTGCTCTTTAATCATTCTGGTGTCTGGAGACAGGGACGAGTAAGGCTTGGGGGAAGGGAAGATGCACAGCCCTGTCTGTGCACAGACCTCCTGCATCCCTTTCCCATAGATATATCTTTATCTGCCCAGGGAAACAGGTGTTTGTACACCTGTATCTGCACCCAAGAAGCGGCTCTTTTTTTCTGCTTACAATACCACAGGTGTAACCAGCCCATTTGAAGACAGGTCATGACTTGTACAGTCAGGTTCTGTCTGCAGCACTGTGCCAGCATAACGATAGCTCACATATAAAGTGCCTGGTAAGAGAAAGAAGGCATGAAAAGTAACTTCTAGCCCACACCAAGAAGGTGATTTTTCAGATATGTTGCTGTTATTGGTAATTTTTTGTTGGGATTTTTTTCTGGGCAGATGGTCACACTGTTTATCCCAACTTTTATATTCCATTTCTTGCACACCCTGATATTTTGTTTGCTTCTGTGGATTGCTGTGGGAGAGATACTGATGTTTGCGGGACTAGACCTTTGGATTGGACTTGTGCAGATGTCCTGGTTGTGAAATCCTGTGTTCCCCATTACTTATTATCTATCGCCCAAGCAATCCATTTCTGCAGTTAGTTCTCTTTTCATGGCTGTAACAAGTAATTTTTCTGACTTTCACAGCTCATGACAAACAGCAGTGTTCCACAATTCATTTATACTTATATTTTTGCAATTTGCACAAATGAAATGATCTACAGGAAAGGATTTTTCAGTAGGATAAATACATGATATCACAAATAACACATTTGTAACAGCATTAAAGAAACCTCAAAACTAAAAAGCATTTTGATTGCAGCAGGCCATTTAACATGCATACCCCCTCACTGAAATTAAGCTACATTAGCTAATCAGCGAAGAAATAAGAGAAGCAATATCTTAGTGTAAATTAACAATGCTGGGTCTGCAAGACAGTTAATTGAGATCTGAAACATAGGGAATTACAAACAAGAGACCAAAATATTCAGAACTAGAAGACATTCTAAAGTTTGACAACACTCTTACTTAACAAAAAATTTCTTCTCTTTTTATCAGAAAGGCATGACCAAAAACTCAAACACCGAGGGATGACAACTCATTCATTTAACTGTGTTTGTATCTCAGATTGACAGAGAATAAAAGTGCAAAAGGAGAGGGTAATTGTGTTTTGGTTTTTTTTCCTGTGTTTCTAGACCTGTATTATCATATGGTTAGTGCTACCAGTACTCACTGCCACAAAAGCAAGCAGTCTTGAAGAAGAAACTCCTGTGCTAGGCACTGCACAGAAAGACACAGGCCTTCTTTAGATGCCATTCAGGAGACAACAGATAGATGGAGATAGATCATATTCTGCAAGGACTTAAGGACCAGGCAGGAAGGACCAGTCCCAGGGTATGGACAGCCCAGCTCCACTCTGTGCTTTGAGAACAGCACTTAATCAAGAATAATAACACCCTCCACAAGGGTTAATATGATGAATTGTCTCCACTTCATAGATGGCAAGATGAGCTCAGCAAAAAAACTCCTTGAAAAAGCACAAATTTTATACACAGAGGCAATGCTGATGATTGTGCTGTACTGAGGCGGGTCAGGGAAGCCTGTGGTACCCCCACAAGGCTGCCTCAGCTGTCCAGGTATGATATCTGGAAACCAAAAGCGTTTCAGCATATGCTGTTGACATGTACATCTCTTGCATGTTCTGTGCTCTGCTCAGCTCATGACAGAGCAGGGGCCTGGCTTGAGTGCGCCCATTCTCAGCCCCTTGCCTTAACAAGTGAAGATGGTAGCCCTGGAACACAACTTCTCTGCTATAAGGTTATCAATTAAGAGACACTACTAGATAACTTCAGTTTTAACTGCTATAACAATATAATTATATTCTTATGGACCAACCTAATGCTCATTTTGTACACTCTTATAATCTTGTACTAATTATGCATTTCACTTTTCCATTACTTTTTATATAATTAACTATCAATTGCCAGGGTAATGGGGAAGGCTGGAGACAGAATAATCCAGATAAAGAAATAACATGGGTCTTCACACAGATAATCAGAAGTTGACTGTCTGTGTTTACACCTGCAGTGAGCTCCACTGCTGCTCTTCTGATCAAAAATTGCAGTCCTTGGGTTGCTTAGACCTAAGACTACGGCAACTAGGGTAAAAAAATTGAAATCCGATCTATCTTGTTAAGGGACATCTTGCCTCCCACAGATGTAGTTTCTCAATTTGTACTTAGTGAAGGTAGAAATCATGACTGGTACCTAACACTTTGCAGGATATAAGATTTCTAGCAGCCCACACTCCTATGGAGATGGAAACTAATGGAAGGCAGCTCCCAGGTTGCATATGCATGCTTCACTTTCCTCAAAGCATTCTCATCCATTGTTGGACTGAGACAAATGCTAGACTGGCTAAACAGTCATTTTTCGGGGCACTTTTACAAAGAAATCAAGGTATGCTTTATTCCCTCAGAACTTGTTAAGGAAAAATAAAAATTAAAAGATTTTTCATTTTCATGCCACAGCAAACAAACATTGCCCCAACTCTTCACAATACAGCTATCAGTTCCTTTACCTTACTGCTGCAATCACAGAAGGGTTTGATGTGCTCAGAATTTTATTCTAACAAAGAAGTAAAAATAATAGAATCAGAAAAGTCATGGAGTTTTTGTGACATTTTGAAAGATCCTCTGAAAATCTACCATATTAAAAAGAAATTATGTCCCATCCAAACCCTGGTCCCCAAGGCCAACCCCAGAAAACAAGGCCAATGAAGAAATTACTTAAGAACATAGTGCCTGTTTTCAATACTGACTGAGAAAGACAGGGAAAAAGTTCCACATGAACAGTGAGTCTGGAAGATTTTAGAGTTCGAGGCTTCGTCTGCAACACAGAAACTTAATTCAACAGCTCCTTCTGATCCCCTCCACCAAAAAAAAAAAAAAAAAAAGCAAACCCCAAGAACTTGTTTACTTCGAGAGTTTTTGGGTGTTCCCAGTGAGTCAGATTTATTTGTTTGCACTGCTCCAAAGAGTTTCAGAAGAAAACTGGAAATGTGCCTGGTGCTGGATATAATCTCAAAGAATTTACAATCAAAATGGATGAGACAAATGTATTCCAGTTCTACAAATGTGAAACCAAAGCCTCAAATTACACAGAAAACCCATTACAGAATTAGAAATTCAGTTTACATTCCTGAACCTGATTTGAAGCCTTACCTACAAATATCTCTATCTTTTAATTGTACAGATTTACTTTATAATCTGTCTCATTTACAAGGGTTATTAAATTTGACACCTAAATATAAAAATTGACACAGTTTAAAGAAATAATAGGGGAACAAAAAATGCAGTCTTTTGTCCAGTGCAGATTGCTACAGCTGAACTGCTGAAGTTCACCAGCATAGGAGTTCCTCTTGGCTAGGGACCAGTGCCAGCCAAGGGAAACTAAAGAGCATTCAGCAGGTTGGGGCTGGGATGAAACTAATGTGCCATAACTGTGTGCCAGCATATCAAGACTTGTCCTCATTTAGACAACCCCTCTCACAAGAATGAACAATCTTGATCAGCAATATCTTTGTTATTGAGAAGATTGAGATTGTGAAGTAATGGCAGAGAAGAAGCAGAACCACACGTGACAATAACACTGACCATACACGTGGTGAAGCACTCTACACTTGTTCTGTCAATTCCCCTGAACTGTGGCCAGGGGAATGCAAAATAACTGTCCTTTAAGTGCTCGTTAGGAATCTATATTCTTCCATAGAACAAGATCTTGTTGGCTGCCGTGTCTCATATGAAGGGTGTAGGGCAGGTGATCTGCATTGCAGAGTTTCCCTTACTCTGCTATGTAATGTCACCCTGCTAATGAAAGGAAATTTAATAGCACTTTCTGTTTAGGATTCCCAGACTGGTACAGCCATGAAAATCACAATGCTGCTTCATTTTATCCCCTACTCTGATTGCAATCAGTTTTCTATCATTCTAATAAGTTATATATCTTTAAAGTGAGTGCTTGGAGTGGATTTAGATCCTAATGGTTAGTGCACTATTTTTCTCTTGATACACCAGAGAGACATGAAGTGACATCCTCATGGAAGTTTTGTTCTAATGAATTTCCAGACTTTAGCTAAGTAGATGTAAAGGATGTATCTCAGCGGTTTGTAACTAACTGGAGACTGGTCCTGACTGTGAAGGATGTGAGCTTCCCTTAGGGTGAATTTGCTGTTCAGTATGCTCAGAGGGATTTGTTCTTACTCTAGAGCTCACAGATTAATCTGGTCCCTCTGAGGCATGGAGAAGAAGATTTGAGCCAGGCCCTTCTAGTCAAATAACACATCCCACAGCTATATATCTTCTAACAGTCCCCAAAATCATGTCTCCTGCAAAACTGATCACGTTCTAGTTTTAGGCAGTCCTGCAAAGAGCAGGGAACCAGACTCTATGATCCTTATGGGTCCCTTCAAACTTGATTTTAATTACAAATAAAATATCTGATACAATAAGCATATTTCCTTGATTATGAACCAGCTCTTATTTCTACTGATGTTTTTGTTCATAAATTGCTGCAAACACCTTGGACAAACAGGAGGTGGTTTGCCTGGATCATTTACTTTGAATATTTGACATTTGTAATTTTCACTGGGTGATTCTTACCTTAGATCGATAGTCAGACATTTGTCCTTCATTAGATGATATCATTTAATGAGAGAAGATACAAATAGATAATGAATAATAACAGCTTGTTACATTAATATTACATTACACATTATTTAGCCCCAAACCCAGACATCAACAAATCCAATGTAATTGACAAGCCACAGTTTAAGAAGCCAGCAGACATTGTCAAATGCAAGATGAGTGCAACCAAATTTCTTCCAAGTTCTTAAACTGCAACATCCAGGCAACTCTAACGTATACTGCTGTGGTGTCTCTAAAAGAATAAGGTTATTTGTATACAGAGTTGAGGTTTTTGTAAGGCACAGAGACACTGAATTGTAAGTCACATTTTTCCTATCTATTTTCCTTTCACCTAAAAATTACACTAATTCAGTATATTTCTGCAGGAACTTCACTAAAGATTTTCCTTAAGTACCTTTTTGAATAAGGGCCAAAACTCATAAAATTAAGAACTTAGGACTACAGAAATAAAATTCATAAGCTAGTGTGCCTGGAGGAGCTTATAAGAAACCACCATAAAACAATATCAACAGTAACAATCTCATAAGAAAAGGAAGGGTGGTGTGCACATATATGTGTTTATGTTTATATTCAGTTACTCCTGGAAAAGTGTATTGCACAATATAAGTCAATAAAGCATCCATGAAAATTATTTCTAGAAGACACAATAAAGACTGTACTGAACATACTAATATAATAGCTGCTAGGAATAATTTCATGTATCATGTACACTATTTCTCACATCATGTGCATTCCAGGACTTGCAGGACTGAACACCCAGGGCATGATGGGGTATGAGGGAGGTACAAAGGAACTATATGAAGTCAACTCCACATTCTTCTAGAGCTGGTTAAAAACCTCTTACAGGGAAACTTTTTAGGGCCTCTGTTATGCACAACATAAATTCACACATAAAAACTTTCAGGATCCTAATCCAGAGTCCACCAAGACAGTGAAAATCTCCTTTTCTTTTGATGAGTATGGCATTGCCTTTCTTCCTTTTCGATGATTTTTTACCTCAGTCAAAGTCCAGCTCAGCCCTTCAATTGTATGATGACAAACCCCAGTTTCATAAAACTTTTTCGTGACTTCTAGAGATTAATTTTCTAACTAAAAATGGCGAGGCTTTGAAATAGTCACAATGCGAGATGTTTGCATTCTGGTCTTTAGAGACCATAGATTCAAATGTATTTCATCCCATTTTTAAGTGTTTCCTTCATTCCTAAAACTTAAAAAATCATTCTGTTTTTGTTAATGAAAACAGTTTCTCTTGAATAGATACTTGTTCCAAAGATCTAAGGCCTTAAGACAGACATATTTAATGAAAGTACAATAGTTAACTTGTGTTGTCTTATAGTTAACTTTTGTTAACTCTGTTAAATAAGGCTGAGCCATAGATCTGCAGGAAATAGCATCACTAAACAGTAAATTTGGCATAAACTGATCTTCTAAGGAGTGAAAATATTTGTCAAGTCAAATCAACTCTTACAGACTGTTTTAGACACTAAAAAATGAAGAAGGAATGTCAGAAATGTCAGAACACTTCTCAGTATTTTTTCAGAAACATTGACACCTTGTATCCTCATTTTCCAAATAAGACACAGATATTTTCTATTTGGATTGGCATTTTTTCCTTACAAATTGAACTGAAGTTCATAAAAGGCATGTAAGAAAGGGTTAAATAAACTGACAATTAAACACCAAGGATTGCCTGAAGCTGGTCTTGGCATTGTTTTTTAAAACCAAAATCTTCAAATCTGTTGTAACTAGCTTCAAGGAAACCCATAGCTTCTTAGCTGTGAGTAGCTGAAATTATTAAGAAGGATTTGCCTCCCTAAATTAGACAGACAGTTTTGACAACGCTTCCTCAGTGACCTTGAGTGCATCACTCAACAATCTGTGCTTCACCTTCCTTGTCTATATACATGGATTGCGCTTGAATTGTATTGAAATCATCTCATGTCAAGAATAGCATTTACCAGTACGGATTGTCATTTACTTATCAGTTTATCTGTGACAAGGCTGCCCTGTAATGTCATTGTCATCTTATTAACTGGGAAAGTAGAGCTTTACATGGATTTTTATCCTAGTATGGATTATAGCAGCTTGGTTGGTGTGGTTATTTCCATTCCTCTAAGTAATCAAGTGACTTTTCTAGTGCGTTTGTAAGCATTCCTAAACTGCTCACCTCACACTTGGGTCTTGGTGTTTTCTTGAAAAATGATTTTATTTAACTGTGAAAAATAATACAGAGAAAGGCTGTTGGATGCACAGTGCAGAACACGATTCCTTCCCTGCTGGGGGAAGTCTCTTGCCCAACCTACTGCATTCCCATGCTTTTTGCTTTCCTCTCAAGGAAATTAAATGAGTTTCCACAACTGAGCTTTAACCACCAATAAAACACCAACCCTCTGGCACAGGCCATTACCAGCAAGGCAAAGCGGCTCACACAGAAGCAGGTACTTGTGCCTAATCTGTGCTCTGGGACCTCTCAGAAGTTTTGCAATATCAATTACTGAGGCTAAGCCATCAGGAAGGTATTTACACACAGCAAGTTTCCAAATTCACTTATTCTGTACGACACGTGGTGATCACATAGGCTACCAGGTGTCATGGGACAGGGACGACATGAGGCCTCTTCTCCCAGGGGACCTGTGAAGGATGTGGTCTTGCTGCAGGGCCACAGTAGCAGCCACAAGCAGTGCAATTTCTCAAGCATTTGATGACAAAAATACTCTCTTCCAGCAACAAGCAAGGAGCAAAAATATTGGACAATTTCTAGTATCTGTGAGTTTCATTTTGGAGCAAATGGAAGAATATGGCTCCTTAACCATAAGAACCCAAACAAATGTGTTTATCTAAATTACACACAGATTATTTTCTATAATGCAAATGATCTCTTGCTACATTTGCACTGTTTCTAGGAAGAGGAAAACTGCCCTACTCTGTCCTGGCTCAACTCCTAAATAAAACAGCCCAGGAACTATTCTCCCTCACATCCCCACTATTAAATTCTCCCCAGGCAGGATAGCCAAGTCCAAATCATCATACGCCAAGAGCCCCAAGCAGACACTGGGCTGCCCAGCAGAGCACCCAACTGCCCCAGCCAAAACCCACATCCAGCCCCTTGCTCTGGCTCCAGTTCCTGTACTGCTACTGGAACACCTTGGGGACACCAACAAACCTACCTGGGAGGGAAAGAGAGAATGCCACTGCTACTGTCTCGAGGATGGGATGCTACATCACATGCTCGAGGCAGCAGCCATTGCCTGTGGGAGAGTCGGGCAGAGGGCCACGGCACTCTCCAGCCACCTCAGCACTTTTGCCACAATCTGTCTTCTGAAAATGAAGAGCCTCAGTACACATCCTACAGCCCCACTGGGGTACAAAGCATGCCAGCAATACTTCAAAAGCATGAAGGGGTAAGTCTTCAGCTGATGTGAATTTAATCAAACTATGTCAATGAGTACCAGGAGAGGATATTGACCACACTCAACAGCACTCACACACAAATGAGAAATCAAGGTGAAACTCAGATCACCTGCAGGACCTACCATATCTTTGTGGAAAGCAGAGGAGCTACTAGAGACTGGGTTTTGATAGGCGATTTCGTAACTTAAAGACCATCTCTTTTACAATTTTCCAGTTTGCAATAGCAATAAATGGAAAAACACTTCTTCCAAGCAGAAGTACGTATGTATTTTTCAGGATATTATTTGTTAAACACTTTAAATTAGATGATGTTTGGTTGAAGGTAATGGTTTACGTAACTTCATAGTTTTTGTTCAGTTTCAGCAATGATACCTCACAAATTCTTAACAGGACTCCAGTACAGGCTTAGCTGCTTTGCCGAATTGAAGTGGGATTTTATTCTCCACCCATAGACAAGCAAATTATTGAATTTGCAAAGTAACTCTCTTGAATTCTTCCTGGAATAGAGATCAGGAGAAGCATGAACTCCCTTTTCAATCTCAATCCATATTTCTATTTTTTTATTTTTAGGACTAGATCTAGATTTTTCTGTTTCTTGCTGAAACAAACACAGAATGCCTCCTATCATCTAATTCTCATACAGAAATAAAAAGTATTCTTAACTCCATAAAATATATGTTTAGCACAAAAACCCATAAATTTGACGAGACATTGTTATATTTATTAGTACCTCTTTCAGCGAAGGACCGTGATTGTGGATCCCCAGGCTACCAAACTATTAATACATATTTTTAACAGGGCATTGTACTTTTTTATACAGACACTGTTTTATAAAATGATACCCTCTGCAATAGTCATCATATAAGCTTTGTTTTAAAGACACAAATTCAACTCCTGTTGAAATCTACAGCAAATTTATGATTGAATTCTATGCTAAATGTTCAGCTCCTGCCTCCCTTCACTGCATGCCAGTATGGACAACCTTTCATTCATGTAATTATACTATGCTTAGAACCGCCCACAGGTGTTCTGAAGATACCACAGAAGACTGATAATTGGTTCACATGCTACAGCTTTCCTTAGAACTCTACTGCTGCACATTAGTATTTGCAGGCTTCTTTTTTGTCACTGCTAGGTACCACCACATATGTCTTTATTCTTGCTGGGTTCCTCCTGCTATTAGGCTATCCAGGTTTTTAACATAAAAATATCTTGATTTTAAATAGTTTAGAGGAAAAAAAAAATCAAAATACCAAGTTTTTTATTGTATTTTCAATGAAATAAGTTAATTTGAAACATGAAGTAGCCCCAATCTTCAGAAACTCCATTTCTTATGAAAGGACATCTCCCAGAAGCAAATCTTCCAATATTTTTTATGGTCTGTTCCAGGCAAAATCCCAAAGAATTTGGTGGAAAGACATATTTTTTCTCTTTTCAGTTGAAAGTCATCTATTTTGAACCCACTGATTTAATAATATGGATGATCAAGCTATCAAAGCTCTCTGAGGAAACACAGATATTTGCTGTGGCAGAATGGCACAAGCAAGACGCATTTACAACTATGCTGCCACTACTGAGTACAATCAAGCAGGAAGAGTCTTAGGCATGAGAGATTTTCTTTGGAGATTTTATTTTTCTCGAGTTGGCTTAAAGAACATTTTTCTCAGAGCATACGCCTAATTTTACTCTATTTTTAAATAATCATTACCACAGCAATACCTCTGCAAGAAAAATATATGGTAAGAAAAAAATATATTTGAAATTTTGTTTTCTTTAGAAATACGGTGTTCTCCAAAATTGATATTGATTTTTTTTTTTTTTTAATTTGTCTTGAGGAAGCGCTGCTACATGCATTTTGACCAGTTAGAAAAACCAAGAATTAGTGACTGCCAGATATTTGAAATGCACATCTTTTCCATTACACCAAGATGAATACTGCCTTCTGCTATAAATACAGGGTCTGGTAGCATTCCCATCAAAGTTAGGGGCAAATTTCCTATTGACTTTAATAGTGCAACAGAGGGCCTTTACAGAACAGACAGAGCACCTTTTTATTTCTGGATAGGAAATACAAAAACCTGAGTACCAAAGTTTCTGATCAAAAAGAAAACAAACACACCTTATGAGCTTTTTAATAACTTTTTTCCCAATAAAAAGCATAAAGTTGGTCTGAAATTATTATATGTTTAAACAGAAGGCATACTTTCTTTCTAGCCAGGCATTATATCACTCAATCTCTGAACACAGAGATGTAATTTAAAATAATAAAGAGGAAATATAGCATAAAGTAAGATTCAGTCATATGAAATTGCTTAATGAACACACAAGAAAAAGAGTGAGTAGAAAATATGGTTTCCTTTATTGAGAAAAATTTCCCTTCAAAAGCTTAATCAATAAAAACATATTTCCTGACTTATTTTTACATTTATTTTTTTAGAAAATTAGTAAATATCTTTAATGAATATAGATTGTCATCTTTCTGCAGCTTGGCCTGCTGGCAGCATCCTGGATAGATTGCTCTCTGCTTACTCTGTTTCCCCTAAGATGTTGACTGTTCTAAACAGCACGTTTCACAATCTCAGATCATTCTTGTCACTGACTTCTATCCAGTAAATGTGAATACATATTTCCAAATGTACCTGGGGAAAAGGAAATCCTGTAGGATCATGTTGCTGGTAATCTGGAGATGAGTTGAACATTTGTTAACAGTTAACATTTTTATACTCTTCTACTGCACAGCAGACTGTGGCTATGAGAGCATTCGAGACAAACCACCAATATTACTGTTTCCATACTCTTTGACCCTAATCCACTATCCACAGGCTACTAAATATCCAGAGTATAGTGACCAGGATGGTACCCTCGGGGGAGGAAGTGCTGGGCACAGAGTGGGAAAGGTGCAGGTGGCTCTTAGCCATACGAAGATCTTTAAAAGGGTGCAGGTGGCTCTTAGCCACATGAAGGTCTTTAAAAGTTTGACCACTCCCAGATTAGCCCATTTCTTCTCTATTTGTTCTATGACCTGACATCAAGACAGCAATCCCTACATACATGGGAGAAGTGGTGTTTTAGACAGCAGATATCCAAAAAATGAGGCCAGGGCCAGCAGACAAAATAGAAAACTTGTGGAAGTTGAAGGTCCTTCTGAACTGGTACCTGATTTCTATCTGGGAGCCTTTCAGCATGGCATCTATGCTTAGGTTATACCCACTCCTTGGCAACTGGTCCCACCCTGATTTAAAAAAAGGCTTTCATGCTATCAAAAGCTTCCACTGGGTGTGTGATCTGCAAACAGCCAGATCTCCACATTTCCCCACCCCAAACCACCGGACATGTAAGCTCAAAATTCTTGTTCCCTGGATGATACCCAGGAGTGTCTCTTGAGGGATGACTAAAAAGTAGTGAATATCACTCCTTTAATTGCACTTCATAAATGAGGGGCAGGAAAATAACAGTGTGGAGAGTGCAATGTCTGGTTAGAGCTGCCCCCAGGGCTGAGCAGCAGCAGGCAGGTGAGGGGTTTGGAGCCCACCATACTACACATGCCACACCACACCAGCTGCAGTGTTGAAGCAGCTCCTGGAGAAGCTTTGGGTGATTGTACTGGTGTGAGGGAAGTCACAAAAGGAGGTCAGACAGAGAGAGAGTAAAACACCACGGAGTATAGAAGTAACCTTATTTACATATCTGTGTTAAATCTGGCTAGTTTCTAGTGTATCACTATAGGCAGTGTTCACATATCACCTGGAGCATCATCTCCTTCGTTTATAAATCTCTAGTGATGGTTTATAAACAGAAATGCGGTCAAGCTAGAGATAAGCTGTCACACAAAATGCTGACATCTCTAAATACCAAGAGTATCTGAGAGATATTTTTTTTCTTATTAAAAATATTGCATTTGTTTTTCTCAGAGGAAGTAGAAATCACAAGAAAAATCAACATTACATTACCTAATCTTTCTCATTTTCATTTTTAATTCCCTCAGCATGGGGCTGAGATAGCTCTGCTCCTTTGCACCGAGTGCCATGACAACCAACAGACCCACCCGGTATCTGCACTGCCATTCAGCTTGTTACCTCAGGAAAAATGTACACACCAAATGCTCAAACTCTTTTTAAACCTATTAAATATAAATAACCAATATGATTTGACCTAGATAGCTGAATGTAATGTACCATATAATCCCAATATTAAAAAAGACCCGTAGTGTAAATGCATTTATAAATGTTATGGAGACTAAGTAAAGTTGCTGCTTTGAGTTCATCAGTTTTACTATAAGAGAAGTTTTCCTTAAAATAAATGTTTTCAATATCAAAAATGGGAGCATAGCATTCAAGAACTTAGGTACTAATTGTATGCTATAAATACAAATATCCATAAACAGTGTAGTTACATTTCATACATATGTACTTTTATAAATTATATACATCATAAATCTGGATAATTAATATCCACAGAGAAAAAGTGTATTCCAAGTTGCCCTTGAAGACTAGTTTTTGCACCTTATTGGAACCTAAAACTCAGAGGGAAAATACCACAGCTTTTAGCAGTATTTGTCAACAAAACAAGCTGTAGTTACATGCACACTCAAACACAAGCAAAATAAATATATATTAGTTCCTTGCCACTAGCCATTACACAAGCATCACTTATGAATGAGTGTATTCATCTCAAACATCGGTCTTGTGTTTCCCTTTCATCTTGTAGTTTATCAATGTGCTACCCATGTTATACCAAATGTCCAATTTGCATTTGACGTGCAAATACCAACAATATATCCAGTTTAATTTCTCTTCCTTATAAATTATGTTACAATTTTCACAGATAGTTTATTTAAATGTCCTAATGTTTTCCCTAAGAAGCACCATCATTCTGGCAGCTGGCCTTTGCAACAAAATGTAAGATTCTCATCTGAAAAATTACAAAGAGCTGTTAAGATCAAGCTCACACTCTTCAGCTGATGCAAGGCATGCATTTAATTAGCACATCTTTGCAAAATTTGAATGACTGCATCTCTTGTTGATACAGGAAAAATGCCTAGTACTTGCACCCTTAACCTATTACTGCTTTAAAGATGAAGGGCTTGGAGTTGTCCGGCTGATTTCAACTGTCTTCAATTTAATTCTCTTGTTCTCTAAACAGTATTTACCCATTCTACTACAGCTTTCTCCTCAAACATTTCTTCAGTCTTCTTCCCCTGTACCACTGAATTCACAAAGCCTTTATTTTGTATTTGATTTTTGTCCCTTAAATGTCTCTCTAAATACTTAATTGCTTTTTCAGTTTCCCAGATAACATCCAGAGTTGTTCAAACATTAATGGCTTTGCTTCCAGCTACTGACCAGCCATATAAATCTGTTCACACACCACAACTCTCTTCATGAAAACTGGGTTCAAGTCTGTCCTAAACTTCAATACAGAATCTGTTTGAAATCTGCTGATTTAAACCAGCGTGCCACAAAAAACCACAGTTGTCAATGCAAACCACCCACCTTCGTGACCCTAATGTTTTGACACATTTGAATCTGTCAGGAAGTGCAAAACAAATGAATTTCATTTGTAACTGGGAGACAAATAAAATTCTTTTGGGTGGAGCTTGCCCCATAAACTAATCCCATTAGATTCAGCATTGCCTTTCATCTGGTACCACATCCATTCATCTTTTGCTCAGAAACAGGAAGAGGAGGCTGCTGCTTCTGCCATCCTTGATTCAGACCACATGAGCCCCAGCTCAAAGAGGCATAAGTTGGCTTGAGGCTGAAATTTGGTCCACAGGAGCTGACAAAATCACTTTTTTCTCTGCTTGAGATCGAACTATTCTCATAGAAGTACAGCAGAAAGAAGGACATAACTAAACTGCTTGTACATGTTGTCCTCTGCAATGTTCTATAATCTATCATGTTCTTATTCCTCTCCTTCCTCACAGTCTAAGTGTGGGAAAAAAAAGATAAACATTTAGCAAACATGTGAGGTCATCTCAAGGATTTATTATTGAGACCTTTTTGTTTGTTTGTTTACAGCTTTTGCAAGAAAATTCCTTCCATTAAAGTATCACCTGGGTATGAGAAAATATATTAACTGGAATTAATTATGAAGACTACCAGGTATGCAGAGCTGTGATATAGAAATGTACTGTTATCTGGCCACCTCCTGCATGTTATGCCATATATTTAAAGTTTACATGAGCATCTGAAAGAGGAAACTGATGGTATAAGACTGAGAGGAAAAATATGAAAAAAAAAAAAAGTATCAAGTAATCCCTGTTGAAGATATTTCTAAACAAAAAGATAATCAGAGAAATGAAGCCCCATATATGACCCAGAGTTAATGGCACTTCACTAGTTATGAAATATGTGCATTTCTATGAGCATGAAGAGAAGAGTATATTCAGCAAGGCAGGAAGACTGACTGAATGACACACAAGCAGCATTAGCCACAGCCCCTGGGGACCCAAACCAAACAGATTACTGCTCATATAAGAAGAAGGTAAATAGGGTAGAAAATGTAAAAGTTTGGCAAACTACAGGGCTATAGTCTTACACTGCAGAGGATAATAAGCAAAAGCAAAAATGGACAGTAAGTGATGTCAGTGGTAGAGAAATCAGCTGCATTACAGGTAGAGGTACATAGTTCTGGGAATTTCTTATTTTGAAATGAACAGTGAACTGTTTTTGCTGAACCAGTGGCTATCAGCTCTGTAGTGTTTCCTTTGCAGGCAGGCAATATTTCTGAGCTGGGTTTCAATTGCGTGTCTTGGCAAAAACCAGTGTGGATAACGTAGGCGGATCCATTCTGGATGTGTTTGTAGAAGTGCAAGTATACACATACCACCTGAATTTTCCAAATCTTTCAGACCCAGGTGAACATTGTAGGAATTCAATGTGTGCCATGTTTGCATTTCAAACACCAATCATATGCATCCTGCCCCCTTCTTCAACGAATGCAGCCCACAGGAACACAAGATACCAACAGAGCTGTGTTCTTGCTTTACAGCACATTAGTGTTAGGGCTTGTTAGGGCTTCTCTGCCTCTTACCTTCAACAAAGTCTTGAGTCTATCAGTCTGACAGGGTATCTGTCAGATATCTGACAATATCATTGGTATGATATTTTCTATGTACAATGTATGTGTGATAAGGAAAAGAGAGTCAATTTCTACTGCATTTAAGGGTAAAGACTTGAGCATCTTTAATTTTCCTCCTCCCTCTATCACCTCTATAAAAGCAAGGCTGCTTTTAAATGTGTTATTTTTTGTCTCATTTTTTCTTAATTTTCACTGTTCCTCTGTCATTCTCTCTGTCACAAAAATCAATAGATACTAATACCATTACATGAACGGGGTGTAGCTTTGCAATAACTTCTGGACACATAGACATGCAGTTTATAATCTGTCATATATCTATGACCAACCCTTTTCCCCCTTGCTCTCTTACATGCCTCCCAGGGCCTCATGCTAAGACCAGACAGTGCTGAGACACCATAATGCACATCTTTGTTTTACGTGAAACAAGTGATCAGGAAAAAGTTTTGTGTTCATACAAATATAAAATCACCTTTGGTAAATATTACATTCATTTATACAAGGCCTATGAATAACAAAACTTGCTCCTTTGTTTGTGAGATAGATATATGTAACAACATTTCTACTCAAAATTCAACAACTAAACCCACTGTGACAGTAAGTCATGGAAAAATGGACTTCTTGTTTCATGGTATCTTTTCAGGCTGCACTTCATATGCATTGCATTACAGGAAACAGTTATGTTGCAAGAATATTGCAGTACTCCCTTTTATAGCTATATTATGAAATAGTGCAAAGGGAAAGGGAAATGCTTTTTCAGCAGACCACCAAGACACTATGGCACTTCAAGAGAATAAATAGTCCAGACTGGTTCAGCATTCAAAAATCACTCCTCTGCACAGTCATGGGTTTTATTTAGACATTCAGAGCAAGGAATATCCTGCTGTAAGAGATATAGCTACTACTAGTTACTGGGAAAGAAGTCTTTTATGAATGCTTTTTAAGACAGTTTTATATGTCTCCAACATATCATTGACCTGATTTGCCATAAATACATTGCTGTTTCAACTACCTTGAAAACAGTAAAAAACCCAGCAGCACAATCAGTAAGACGTGAAGATAACGCACGCACATTACTGCCTCACAAGTAGCTCAAGGCTGAAATTTCTATTAAAAAAGAAAATAATTAAAGCACTAGATTGGAGTAGTTCATTTTAGTGCTACCTAACCCATCACAAATAACACAAAAATTCTGTTGCGATTTTGAAATCACTATACATTTTAAGTGAATGAAACACTTGATCCAACATTACAACATTACAAGGAAAAAGAGAGGCGGGCACTTTTTTATATGAAAGGCGAGTATTTGTACTATGTCATTATCATTTGATAGGGAAGAGAGATATGTATCTGACGCATCGGATTTGATAAGGAGGAGAGAGGTGATTCCTCCTTCAGTGAACAGAAAACATAGATATATACAGATTTTTCTTAACCTACAGCTACAAATGTACTGCATGTCTTCTCCTAGTAGCTGGTGATGCAGTTTATAAGCTTCACTTCAGAGAGAGTAAATCTAATATCCCCAGTAAATATTCAGGAATTTTGTAATACTGATGACATAATGTATCACAACAAAAGTGACTTAGATGTACTGCAGCATGGCAGATACAGTATGTGCACAGCCTCTGGCATGTGCAGGTGCCCAAGAGGAGAAGCAAGAGAATCCTTTCCCTTTAGCATATTCACATAATTCTCATTTCCTGAAAGACAAGGTAAGCACATACACCAGCTGCTACAATGTAGAGAAACAAAAAGGGTCCGTTAGCTGTAACAGTAATGGGAGACTCTCTATTTTTCTTTGCTTCAGGATTTGGAAGACCTGTGTTGCAACTGAGGTCAAGATTATAGGTGAGGTTAATACAAGTCTCCAACTGTTAAGGAGTGAAGACTATTGGAAAATGGAGAAGAATTTTCTCACACTCTTTCAAAATAAAATTCACCTGTGAGGCCTTTAGAGACTCTAGTGCATCATTTCTTCATTATGGCTAGAAGTATTTCATCTTTTTTCTACAGAATGAAGAGGAACTGGTAGAGATAACATATACAGATCCTTTACATC
The DNA here is from genome assembly GCF_015227805.2 of Hirundo rustica. NCBI lineage: Eukaryota > Metazoa > Chordata > Aves > Passeriformes > Hirundinidae > Hirundo > Hirundo rustica. The sequence goes on from NC_053451.1 coordinate 84,923,727, forward strand.
TCAAGTTATTTAGAACAGATGAATTTGAAGTTTCCTTATTCATCCTCAGAGGAGTTGTCTAAGGAGTTCAATATTCACAGTTATGTATTTTTAAGCAAAACACTTAAAATTATATCAGTAGCATACACACTGATGTTCTGTTTATATATAAGACCATTCAAGTAACTCTGTTTCAGCCTTTGGGGATGGCAAAAAGGGAGGCTTTACTTGATGAACTGCACAGAGTTACCACTGAGGAGTCCCTGCACACATCTCTAGCAATAGAATTTTCATGTTCTGCTGTCAGCAGACAGCAGCATGGTCATTAGAGAATACAAGAAAGAGTTTTCCAAAGCTTAATAGGTTTCTGCTTTCTACATCTATCGCTACCTTGCCCACAAGTACAAGCCTTTGTACTTGACTGTGGACCCATCAGTATGGGTTTGATCTACTTTAGGTTTTCTAGTTTTTCCCACTTCTCAAGTCCAAAGAGGATGCTCTCAAAGTCCTATCCTGCACAGCATCACCTGGAGTTCAAAATTCAAAGAATTTTCAGCTAGTGCTTAATTTTTCCCTTTCACTTTCCCCATCCAGAACCTTCCTTCCCACTAGGCAAGGATGACAAGTCCATCACCATGCATATGTATTATTCTCATCTGAATTCTGTCTTTGGCAATTAGACTATGGTAAATAAAAGCTATGGTCTAAAGAGGATTCAGCTTTGGTTCTTATTTGCTTGTAAAGAAGAGAAGAAGGAAAGGGGTGATTCTTCTCTTTTTGTAAGAGATGGGTATCCAAAGAAATAATTTAGTTTGGAAATTCTATATTTACCGATCTGGTATCTCTTCTAAAACAGACTGTTCTGCAATACACTCATGTAACCCAATTATATGATTGGTTTTATCTTTTTATGTGCATTTCTTTCTTCCCAATGGCAAACTAACCATTGGACTGTGCACTTGTGCAAAGCAACCTCTTGCTTCAAATTCTACTTGTGAGTTTTACCAAATTATAGCTGTATTTTAATAAGCCCATGATCCAACAGACAACAAAGTAAACAGGAAAAGCTCTGCTGGAGCCAGAGTCTCTCTGGGCTTTTCAGCTGTTTCTGTATGTAAAATGCTTAGTACGTGTTTACATATTCATGCAGGGGGGAGAACAAGTTCAGATTTAACTGTCAATATGTATATGTGCATACCACAGCACTCAATTTGTTGTTATTTAAAAAAAAAAAAAAAAAAAAAAAAGCAAGGCTTTGTGAGTTTACTTTTCATTACAAAAGCTCAATACACACAAGTCTTGGCTTTTTCCTAATCTGTTCTCAGCAAGTAACCTCAACATAACTTATTCTACCCAGTGAAAATTTTCATTGTTTATCAGTTTAAAATTGATCCCTCTTCTCTTGTTTACTGTTGCAATAATGGGTCTGCAGCTAAAAGAAAATACATTCATTCTTATAAATAAAAGAAACACAGTCATATTCATGTTAACATATTTCCCTGGTATTGTAGAGTTATAAAAATGGAGAAGGGGGGCGTAGGCTGTTGCCATTGTGCAAATTTCTGTTAAATAGATGAAACAAGTCCATGAAGTATGACTTCCCAGTTCTGGCAGCTTCAGCCTGCCTTTATTCCACTTATATTTTACTAAGTAAAATTGTCTTCTACTATGCCTCTCTGTCTTGGTTAAGTAATATCCTGGTGGTCAAAACATTAAGTATTGCTAAAGTCATTGGCATCTCAAGGTATTCAACATTTCATTTAGACTCTGATCCAAAATATACTGAGATAACTGATGCATTCCTCTCAACAGAGTACATTTCATATCACAATCACCTGAGCAGGCCCTTTTTCCACCAGGTATTCCATAATGCTCTACACCATTTGCACTGAACTCAACTGTTCTGAAATTGTGGTATTGACATGGGGGCTGGAAATTCCCTTATACCCAACTTATGCACAACTGCATACTGCTGCCTAAGACCACACACTCTTAAAGTCAAAGATGACTCTTCCAGCAGTATCAAGGGGAGCTGGAATGGCTCTTTTGGTCAGCATACCCTGGCCCGCAAAACCAACAGTATCTGTAAGCTGCTAAAGTTGAAATCTTCAGAGGAAAAAAAGATTTGCATCACATGTGCCAGCAGAGTCATAAAAAAATTTCACTTACTCAAGTGAATTCCAAGTGTCCTTCTCCAAAAATATCTCTTCTACTCTTAGTGAACTTTTCTAAATATCTAAATTTACCATAGATAAAACAAAAGCAAATTAAAAAACTGCATTAGAAAGGGTAGTCCCATCCTCTTAAGCATATTTTATGAGAGTCCAGCAGAGGTCATATGAGGGGCAGTGACTTCTTATACTTTTATCCCTCCATTCTCTCCCTTTTTAGGAGAGACATAGTCTCAGAGGACAAAGGCTGGAGTTGGAATAGCTCTAGGGAGCCTGGTTCATCCCCTGGGCTGCAGTCCACGATGTAGAATGGTCAAAAGGAGATGTAGAATGTTCAAAGACAATTGAACAAGCAACTTGTCTCTAATAATGCCCAGAACCTTGGGGACAGGCAGTTCCACACAGACACGTTGGTCTTGTCTCCTGCTCCATCTGTATAATTTTTTCTTAATGCTGAAAAACAATAGGGCTGGATGGAGCTTACCACCTTACCCATAGGGAACTCCTGACTACTGAATGCGAAATATCACAACCCTAACACTGTGTGGAAAAGGGTTTTGATACTTAAAAGCTCTTCCCAAAGGTATTTGATTAGGTAGCTCAGTCTCTTGCCTACACAGCTCCTTCACTTTACTACAGAGCAGTCATTAAGACTGCACTTTCAAGCAGTATTTTCCCATTTAAATTATCTGTCTGCATTAAGGTCACAAATAAATACATGTGGCCTTTTACATCGTTGGTTTGGCCTTGCAAGTACAAGTTGGTACCCAGCCTCAACTCTCACTGAGATCACCTGAACTGAAGATCTCCAGCATTTATCTTACAACATCTTGCAAATCATGCTTAGAGCCTTCATATAACCCTTTCCTCCTCTGTTGCCTACATCTTCTAACCCATCTGTTTTTAAACTGATACCTCTGAGGGGAAGTGAAGGTTTGCTATTACAGCTTGCTTCTGCCTGCCTGCCACTTTACTGCATAACTTCTATTTTGCTGCATTCTCCATCAGTCCATAAAAGTTAGTTAAAAAAGAAAACTCTTCTCTACAGTCCAGGTAGTTGATATGGGTTTTAGCTCCTTTTCTCGTATCTTAGGATTTAATAATCAAATTTCTACAGAAGATCTATCCAACAGAACTTGATTCCCAAACATTGAGGCTTTAGTTTGTTTGGAAAAATCAAGTGTATTTCATATTTACTTTTATATTATTTTGGTATATTACCTTTTCATTCGAATAATCTCAGTTTAATTTTCTGCATTATATATATATTCTTTTATTCCCATCACCCAAGTAGCTGTTTAATGGTTAGCTACAAATCAGCATTTGTTTGATCTCAGGTGTCTTTCTGCCTAAAGAATTAGTGGTGCTTTTGATAAAATGTACTCCAAAGGTATATTGTTTTGAACAACTCTTTTGACCTACTTGTTTCCATAATGTTTGAGGTTTCTGTCAATGTGATTTCTCTTTATCATTTTTCTTCTCTTCCCTTTACCAGAGGCTGGTTTTCTTCTAACAATCTATTTCAATTCAGTAAAACTCCCTTTATTTTTTAATTTTCTTAGGTTATTGAAGTCCCCAGATTCCAAAAACATTAATTTTACATTTTGTCAAATAGAAGGAAGTTCAGTAGATTCAAACAGAACCAGACTGAATAATCTTACCTATGTAATGTTCTTTTTCCTTCACTTTGAAAAATTCAGCAACTGTAGATGAAATTCTTGTTCCTATGACAGGCTGAAATGAAAATTAGAGTAAGCCTTATTTCATTAGATATAAAATATAAAATTCTTTGTCACTTAAAAAAAAAAATCATATTGCGTTATATAAGTAACATGCAGACAAGTGCTGATCCATCTAGTAGGCATTTTATTTTACAAAGACCCCAATCTTGCAATCCAATCTGAACAGAAGAGCCCTTTCACTTCCACTGAAAGCTAGTGAATCCATTAGGCACTAGGCTTATAGAGGTGTTCTGGCACTTTAAAATGCAGACAGGCTCATAAGAAAATCTTTAAAAAAATGTACAGAAAATGAATTCTCACTCCAGCTCAGTTCTGTGTCTATAACATAGCCCATTATATTTTAGATGAAACAGGGGAAAAAAAAAAATAAAAAAAAAATTGAAACATAATTTTGGTTTACATTTAAAAAAGCAACAAAAATTGAAATTTATGTCCCATGGAACAAGAAAAGGATAATTCAGAGAATGTTTAGGACATTTGTTTTAAAGACCTTTGAATTTGGGAGAAAACAATTCATCTTTCTGAATTCTGTCATGAGTTCAGAGATGTGGCGGGTACTGCATCGTTTTCACTTCCAAACAATACCAACTGCATGTGCTTTCAAAGAGGCAAAAGGCTTCATTTTGCATCTGCACGTACACTCCTTGCACCACTAGAGAACCAAGGCTGGGATTGATTCAGTTTTTTAAAAGACTATTTTGTTGAAAAGCAGAATAGCTTCATAGTCAATATAACATGTTTTTAATCATAGAATGGCTTGGGTTGAAAGGGATCTGAAAGACCATCTAGTTCCAATCCCCCTGCCACTGGCAAGGGACACCCTTTACTAGACCAGGTTACTCAGAGCTCTATCCAACCTGGTGCTGAACACTTCCAGGGATAGGGAATTCACAACTTAATATTTATACAGTACTACAAATGCACCAAAAAGGCAATTATCAGATTTGAGTTATTACACTGAGTTTGAAGATTTTCTTTTCAGGTTATTTCTCAGAGATGACTGCATTTGTCTTCAAGAGTAACAACACTTTCAAATTTCTTTTTATAGAATATGAGAAAAACTTCACTAAGTTTTAGCAAACACTGGATAAAATCCAAACTCAGAACTGGTGCTTGCAACATGAGTGAAAGACTCCTTAGAATTGAAATATATTTGAATGTTTGTTTATATATGACACCATCTAACTAGGAAGAATGGTTAGGTAACCATAAATTATTAAAAATTACCACTTACCAAATACAGAAAGGTTTCTGTAAATATCTTTCTTGGAAAGAATAAATGTTTAGGAAATGACTGCAAACTAAAGTAACAAGTACAGACACAGAATAAGAACTCCTGAGATATCTCAAGTTAATTTTATAAATCATTGTGAAATTTACAGAGCAAGCTTATGAAGTTGCTAAATTAACATTCCAGGATCTCACTGGAAATCTCCTTTCCTCTACCATTATTCTCAGCATTAGCCCAAAGGCTTTTAAGGCATTCAAGACCTCCTACCCTGCAGACACAGTGCAGTGATAGCAGTTGTGCAGCCAAGAACTGAGCAAGCGCAGCAGCTCTTGGCTAAATCACTGCCTGTATCTGTGATTGTTAGTGCTTCACAGGTGCCCACACTGGCCAAGGCCTGGCTTATTTTACAAGTTCTTGGTATCCACACTAAAACAAATAAAGAGAAATTTCAAAATAAAGAGAAAATAAAGCATCTTTATGGTATAACACTATCACACTTTTACAATGATTTTGAACATTTATCATTTAAAATTATGAGTTAAGGAGAGAAAAGGGCAGAAATTGCTATCACAAACTGTCTTAGAGAGGAAAATTATTACAAAAATTTAAGAAGTCTTTCTGAACAAGACAATTTTATCCATAAAAACTGTGGTAATAAGATATTCATTACCTCTCCCCATCGCTGATGAACAAGCTAAAACTGCAATGGTTAAGGCTATAAAGAATTGGCCATTCCATGCTCATATGGACTTTTACTATCTCTTTATAACTGATTGAGAATGTTTTCTGATTTATACTTAAAAAAAAAAAAAGTTTAAACTGCTTGACAAATATTTCATTGTCCCTGTACAGCTCACTGCTGCCACTTGTTTGGAAAAATGAAAGGTAAGTTGAAAAATGCACCTTTTCCATTTTCATCTCTAATTGAATTCTCTCTTGACCCCCTTATTCCCCATGGCTGTATTTCAGGTTTTGATGATAAGAAAAAGAATTTTGTATTTGGATAATACAATTTTCTCACTTGCCTTCAGCGACCTTCAGCTCAATTTCCTCTCCCCAGAGACACTGTATATTATAGAATTGAATCAAATTCCTTATTCATAGAAAAAAAGTTCCAATTTAATCTGAATATTCAGCATTTTACACTGGTCAGGGTGATGGATGGCAAATTGAAATACTTTTGGTTCAGGTAATCAAATGGTAGAATTCAGACTTGTATTGAAAAAAATAATGAAGTCTATTCAATATTCTCATAAGGTGCAAAAAAATGCACATTACATGGTAGAACTGGGGGTTTTTTCTTATTATCTAACCAATAACATTTCAACCACAAAAAGTATAGTAAACCATTAAGAATTTATTTAGGTTAGAACATGTGAAAAGCAGCCACCTTTGGGGGGAAAGGCAGGCATTGTTGTAAGAGTGCACAGATAAACACATACAAAACAGGGAAAAACAGATCTGTTCTCAGTGTGTACCCACAATTTCCAATGACAGGTTACTGAAGCCTTTTAATATGTCTTAATTGTTTTTTTAGAAAGAAACACAGCCCTTTTAATTACTTCAAGTTGTTTGATATACTACACCACTGCAATGTTTCATTACCATCCCTGAAAGTTTTGTCAAATAATGTCATCAGGTATCTCATTATTTCCAAAGGACTACCATTTCATTTTGGAAAGTCCTCTTGCTACTTGTGAAGTTCAACCCCAAAACAAGAATTGATTTTTACAACATGTTGACACCACATTATTGATGAAACTTACTTGGGCATTTGGGCTTGGACAAGATGTCTCCAGGAAAACAAGAGGATTATGATACTGCATAAATTTGGCTTGGTTTAAAAATTCTATCAATACTTTCCTTCCTTCTAGAGGTGCATGGAATTATCCTGTTTGATTTTCAAACACTGTATACCAGTTATTTCTTTTCTAATTATCTGGAGTATTTAAGCCACAAGGAATGCCTAACTGTAGGCACCACTAGCAATTAAAAATGCAATGCAGCAACCTAAATGTTAAGGCACAGTATTAAAAATAAGTCCTAGGCTGCCCTTACTGACTGTACTAGAGTTTGTGCCTCCTCCATGTTTCTGCTCTCACCTCACACACATGAACCTGGTGCACAGGCATTATCCAGGACAGCAGGATGAGGGGAATTCCTGTTCAGAGAAACTTACCCATACCTGGCAGATACACCTTCAGAATTGAAGAACATTTTTCATCAATTTTCTTTCCTCCACACCACAAGCAAGCAGTGCTCAGACTTGATCCTCCCCTGGGGAAAGACAGAGCTCTGCACGATGCTGGGCATGTACACAGGGCATTTATGTTCTCTAAGTCACCTATCACTGGAGTTTGCCTTATCAGTTTGTGTAGTTTCACAGACACAGGATAAAGATGGGGTGTGAGAAAAGTGGAAAAAGTATGCACAGAAGCACTCTCAAGAGCAGGATAAGTGCTCAGAGTATCAAGAATAATGGCTTTTTTAGAAATATTTACAAGTTAAAGTTCTTAATGTTAAACTAACTCTTAAATTAAGAGACTTTGGGAAGAAATGGTGAATCTCAGCAAGAATTTGTGACCCCACCAGCACTTGTGGAGAGAAGAGCTGAACCTAAGACACAAATATATTCATTTCAGTCAAGCCCCGATTTAAAAAAAAAAAATTCTCAACCTTTCCCATAAGAGCAATTAAGGAACCAAACATTATATGCACAACTGTATGTTGTAAGGGTGGTTCTTCAATGGAAGCTACTAACAGGTACACTGAGGAACAAGAAAATAAGAGCCCAAATACTCTTCCCAGGTCCCTTTACATCTGAAGGACTTGCAGCAATATAAATAATTGAAATGCATTATTTTATAGGTTAAAGTGAATAGACACCAAATAGATACACAAATTTTGAAGTGTTATATAATCAGAAACACAAAAATTAGTTTAAGCTGTCATAGAAGAGGATTTAAGCATGTGATTTTGAAGTAATTCAAGCAGAATGTTGTCCTCTGTCCTGAACAGGATGGAAAACAAGTGCATAGATCTGACTAATCTATTATTTCCATTTCAAGATCCAGAACACTAAGGACATTTGCTGCATGAGTTTACTTCTGCTGAGAGTCATTTGGAATGTCTTTTGTGAACACCTCTATGGGAACATGAGAAGTGTAAGACACGTGTGACAGCAATTTTTACTACACAGTAAAAAGGAAAATTAGAAAAATATTTTAATTTTGTTGAAAAGTTGCATTCCAATCTAGCTTCTTCCGAAAGAGTTCTTAGTACCAATCCTTGTAAAAGGGCTAAGTACTGAGTCAGGATAGTCAAGCTATGTGAGGAGGTGCTTAAAAGTCAGGAAACAGCAGCACTGAAATACTAATACAAGCTGGTTTCATGTTACCATAGGGATTATTCCCAAAGGCCATATTAGCCTATGGCCACTAAGCCCCATGGGGGAATTTTCACAGCCAAGGGATACCAACAGGCTCTTCTGGAGGGCAGTTCAGATCAGGAAACCAGCTCCAGCCCAGAGGAGTCTGCATCACCCAGATAAATTTAGCTACTGTGAATACTCTTCATACATTCAAATTACATCCCGTAGCCGCAATTATTTTGCCCAGGATCATGTGGAACATTATGCAAGCTTTGTCTTCTTCCAGTGTGCACTTTTCTCATTTCCATAATAGTCCTGTATTGGATCTATACCTCGGCAGTTGCTGACTGCTGTCACATTCACTTCTTTTTTCAGCTGGTAGCATTAAAAGGTAAATGTTAATTACAGGGACTATTTCTCTAACTTTGTTCTCAGACAGAATATTTAGTTGGGAACACTATCGTTCATCACAGCTGCAGCCCATTTGATAAATGCTTCTTAAAAGCCAGACTCCTTGTCTGCTGGATATGCTGCCTCCCTGAGGACTGGGGAAGCAAAGCAGCTCAAGGCAGCCATTGTTAGAGCCTCTCCAGTGCTCCTTCCAGACCAAAGGACAAACACGGTTGTGACAGTGTGCAAAATACTCTGGCCCAGCGTTCAAGAGGCTTTTGTTCTTCGCCTGTGTGCTAACCCCTGCCAGTGAGCACAGAGGGGAGCAGAGGTTCCCACGTTAGCTGGCACAGCACGCGTGAGTGGCTGATACGCTCTGAATGTACGCCAGCTTGGGTAGCAATTTAATAAAGCAGCTGAAGCTAATGCCATTTTTTGGCACCACATAAAAGAGTTTGTTGTAAGGTCACATATATGCATATAAAGGGTCATGTACCAGCAAATTTTCAGGAAATAGTAGACATGCACATTATTAGACTGAATTGCTGTCTGGCTCCAATATCTAAAATATGTAGCCAACTCTTAACCCTACATCTCAGCATTCTGATGCACTTAAATCAGAAAAACATGTAGGGTTTCTATATCTTAAGTGAAGCTCCTAAAGTAGGAGAAGAATATCAAGAAAGTAGCACCAGATTCTATATAGAAATACCTGAAGAGCAATACTGCTGGAATTAGTGCCACTACTGACACAATATTTTGATTAATAAACACTTTTCAAAATCTGAGATTGCCTCTAAAATCACGATTTTAAAGAAATTAATCTGGGTAATTTTTTTTTTTTTTTAATTAGGATTTTTGAACCAATTATTTTGTATTTCCAAAATTTTGGTTTTTTGCAACTACAAGGACTCCTTTTAATAGGCACATTTAATGGAAGATAACATTATTTCATAATCATGGGACTCTGGAGCTTTATAAGGAAAACACTAAATCTTATTAAACTTGTGATAAAATTATTGGTGTTGGCAACCTTGCAGACATATGCCTAGAGCTGCACAGTGTTTTCCTCCTCTAACTACTGTAACTAAAAGGACTTTAATGAGAGCAAAAGAATGTGGCTCTGTCTGCCCAGAATCTTTTGGAATTTTCACTTTTCCCTAATGAAAATGAAAACAAATACTTTTTTTTTTTTCTTTCCTGTAAGCTTTTACGGACATCTGAACTGACTTTCGTAATGAAGAAGGATTAAGCAAACTCAGGAAAATTATAAATGTGGTTCATATTAGTGTACTAATTAGCTCATAAATTTAGAAATAGTTAATCTTTAAGTTTTGCTGAATGAAAATAGTGGTCAAATCACAGATCAGATCTTGCAAATGGAGTAGCACAGTCGTGAATTAAACCCCCCAGAGTATAGGTATCTGATCTCATAGCATTATGAAAACTGGAAATCTTGCTACTGGCTTTGAAGAGCACAAGGTGAATTTAGCCAAAGTAGTAAAATATTACTCAAGCAGCCAGATACTTAGCAAATAATAATAAAAAAAAAAGTGATTTATTAAGTGTGTACTTCTCATTGTATTGTAATCCAACAACTAACTATATTAATTATTTTTAGTTCTGTGAGCTAATTAGAGCAGTAGTAGCTGGCAAAATTCTGTGGTTTACTGCAGTTTCTATTTAATGTATGTATTTATGTACATGGATATTCAAAAGACCTGCCCTAGAAATATATATGTTATTACAGAAACAATTGTAGGTACCAAGTAATAAAAATATACATATCCATTACATGATTTACATTTCTTTTGAACTGCCAAAGTAGAAAAAGAGTAGAGGTGCTGTTTTTACACTGCCCCCTTGATAATCTGATTAAGACTGCTCTGATGAAACAAAGAAAAGTAGATTCTATCCCAAAACAAGTTTAGGTCTCAGTTCTTCAGACTGGGTCCTAGCCAGGTGATAGAGATGCAAGAGCCAAGCACCTGGGCATGGTAGCAGACAAGTAGCTGGCAGACATTACAGGCTGTTGGATACAAGAGCTCAGAGTCTTCTCTCCCCTTAAATGATTGCACCAGGACAAGGTTAGAAGAGAACTGGGCTCAGTAACACTCAACGTGGAGAATGAATGGACTCCCATTCTCACACCCCATAAACATCCTCACGCACACCTTGTTAAACACCACCCCAGAGACTGCATTTCAAGCAGTTTTCCATAAACTCCATGTGACCTGGATACAATGCTAGATAAAACCATTGGATAAAATACAGCACTAGAAGCATGTGAACCTGGGATTAGAAGATCAGGGTGACTTAATGCGGAACCAGCCTTCACATCTGGACTGCTGTAAACATCGCTCCGTCCAAGGCCCCTGCGGAAAAAAAAAAACAACACACCAACGGTAATTCAGTAAAATGTGCAAGAACTGCTCATTGCTAGAGCCCTGCAGTGATATGCAGTAGGAATTAATCTAAAAACATCATGGCAAACAACTGCTGAATCAATTTTCTTCCTTGGCTTGTAGTGCACCTGCTCTTACAGTATCTACATTTTATACTCATTTTTTTTTCTTGCAGAGATGTAAATATTTCTGCATCAAACCAACTGCCCAGGTAAGGAGAGAGCCAGTGACAAGGCCTTATTCTAACTACATGGTGCATGTGATAAGGAGGAAACAAAATGCGTCTGCAAGTACAGAATGTTTAAATGCCTCTACTCACGACTCAAGTTGGAAGGTTACGAAAGAATTTGTAATTATATCTCTGATTTGCTCTTAAGGAGTTGTGTACCAACAAGCTATTAACCAGATCCTATAATGCTGCAGTATTCAACCTCAAGGTGGTAGGAAACAGAAAATTCAAGCCTCCCATCTCAGTATCAGACTGTTTGGAGACCATCGCTGGCTGCCAAACATGTGCACAAAGTCAGCATTGCTGACATATTTTTGCCTGCTTATGATGCTACTTCTGGAGGCCATATGACCTACAGTTCACCATCCCAGCTCTATTTTTGGTAAGCTGCTGCAAGAAAGGATGGAGTGGTATGGTTAGCTGGTATGGGTACATAGTTCAGTGGATTACCAGTTACTACTGTTTTCTTAATATTTATCTTAAATGATGCAGCATATGGCATGCAAACCCTCTCCATTCCCCCCAAATTAGTACCAGGACTAGGAATTTGAGTGACAGTATGTTAGACTTTATCCTTCTTTTAGTGGAAAGTAACATTTACACTCCCCTGAAGTCTCTCAGACTGTATACCATAAGCAGGGGTGTTGGAGTCCAGGGCATTCCTTTGGTTGCCCTGGAGGGTCAGGGACCTGGGCAGGGGGGTCTGGGACCCCAGCCCAGAGCTCAGAGAGACTCTGGCTTTGATCTCAGTCCATGGGAAAAACTTCCTACACTGAGAGAAGTTTTACAGGCCACAAGAGTGTGAAAAATAGTAGTTTAACTTATCACAGGGTGAAAAACCAGTAATTTTAGATTCCTAGCATTGAAGTGAATGGGGACAAGATGGAGAATCTGGGGCGTTGTCTCCTTCTCCTTCCCTCACTTCATTTCTGCATTGAGGTGGCACAAAGTAGTTAGTGAGGATTGGGTCAAAGTAAAGATGACCTTTTTAGTAATAGTGATAGACATTGGTGAGAAATAGTAAATAAGAAATACGTAGCAATTAGTATAAAAGTTAAGGACGACCCAGCTCTGGGGGAGACGTGAGGAGTCCATGCAGCTGCAAACACCTTGTTGGACTCTGAGAAAATTGTAAGATAAGAAACAATAAACGAAGTATGCAATGTTGAAAAATCTAAACCTGAAAACTCCGTCTCTTCCTTTGGCTTGGCTCAGAGCTGTGCAGGGGGGCAAAGGACCCTGAAACCACCTGAAAAACAGGGAAAGCCCCTGACACAGGGGTACAAGGAACATCAACTTGGCAGCACAACCTCAATGAACCCATCTGGCCAAAATTTTTAATAACAACTTAAATAAAAGTGGCTGGTTTGTCAGAGGCATTCAGCACACCTGCTTCCAACTAAGTTAGCACATCAGGAAATCGGGACACAGTTATTTTAGTGCTTATATATAGGTTAGAACTGGACTTCAGATGCCTAAATTTCAAAGTTGTGAAATATGTCAGCAAAAGCATTATAAAAGCATCACAAAAGCAAAAAGCCTAATCAAAATGCAATATTGTCCTTAAAGAAGCAGTCAAAAGAGGTACTGTAGTTCTCTTCCCTGACTGACAGGCTATTATGGTTTAACCCCAGCCATCAACCAAATACCACACAGCTGCTCACTCACTCCTCCATCAGCAGGATCAGGGAGAGAATTGGAAAGGCAAAAGTGAGAAAACTCATGGGTTGAGATAAACACAGTTTAAGAGGACAGGCAAAAACTATGCACACAAACAAAACAAAACAATGAAATTAAATCACTGCTTCCATGGGCAGGCAGATGTTCAGTCACCTCCAGGACAGCAGGGCTCCATCATACAGAACAGTGACTTGGGAAGACAAGAGTCATCCCTCCAAACATCCCCCTCTTCCTCCTTCTTCCCTTCACTTTTTATACAGATCATGACGTCATATAGTCTGGAACATCCCCTTGTTCTGCTGGGGTCAGCTGTCCAGGCTCACAATCTCCCACGCATCCATAGTCTGTTCATCAGCATGGAGGTAGGAAAAGCAGAAAAGGCTTTGGCTCTGTGTAAGCCCTGCTCAGCAATAACAAAAGCATCTCTACATTATTAACCCTATGTTCAACACAAATCCAAAGCAAGGCCCATACCAGCCCCTGTGAAGAAAGATAACACTACTCCAGATAAAACCAGCACAAAGGCATATGAAAAGCTCTAGAAAAAGGACTCAGAAATATCCTGCAGGGAACTGTATTTTGATCTCAGCCACATGTTCCACCCCAACCTGCCACTCTGTTTAAGAAGGATTGTGGGAGCCTCAAAGACCCCCATAAGGAACTATACCTTCCCATGGAGGAAAAGTGAGCTGGGAAACAGTAAGGCTTCCCATAGGAAGCCTCTCTGAGACCTATACTTTTGGTTAGGGCAAGCACACTGTTAAAAACCCATGAGCCCTTACCCACATGCAGATCCCTTGAGCCTCATTGGTTTTTGCTGTACTTCCTGGTTTTCCTGTTCCCCCATTGGTTTATTTTGGATCCTTTCCCTAATTGGTTGTTCCATCATTCTTTGTTTTCATTGGCCCGAGTGGTAAGCCCTATCCCCTTAGTTCCCTATATAATCAGGGCAGTTGAAACCTCCAGGTTTCTGGGGTCATTGATTCCAGTGAATAAAGAAGCCTCTAGAGAATCTCCCTGACTCCTGCTTCTTCTTTCCTGCGCCCCCTGTAGGGAGCTGCCCTCGAAGTAGCAGCCTAGCTGAGCTGACCCATCAGCTCTGCCTCGATAGGCACTGAAGACCTTTGAGTTTGGTTGTCCCAACAACCATCACAAAAGAGCTAAAAATCACTTGGGTGTGCCTCTGGGGCAGAGAGTGTCTTACTAAAAATGACTCGCCATGGAAGGTCACGGCACCCTGAAGAGCCTCTGAGGCTGGCCTTCAGTGGTCAGTGACTGCAGCAGATGATGACTCTAATTTTGAGACTGGATGAGAGACACAGCCCTGTGCAAGCAAGTAAATATAATATTCCAAACACATTTATTCTATCTAACTTCAGATTTCTAAAATATATACCTCAAATACTAATTGAGATTTTTATTATATAGTGGAGAGGAACACTTTTAAGTCATGTTACCGCTGATCTAGGTTAGATGTCTACCTCAGGATAACATTTATCAGGCTTTAGAAGTGTTGCTTTAGTACAGAAAGATTGGTGACACCTCTTTATTACCTGTATGTCTAAGTTGTACAGACCCAAGGTTACCAGGGAAGTAGCCCAGCTCTCACTGCAAAATGCTGATTAGGAATGGAAATATTCCTTATGAACACCACTGCCCTGTGTCATTGTACACAGTGACAAATAAAGGCAAAGGAAGACTTTGATATTTAGCCAGGAACATCCATTGGCAGTACTGCTAACATCACACTTGCTGAGTCAAGACTAGTGAAGCAAGGTCAGAAAGGAACTGTAGGCAAGAGAGCCAACAAGACCTGGATGTGGCTCTTCATTTCCTGCACTGGGGTCAGCACCTCCATGCACAGTATGGAGGGAGGTACTGGGCCACATGGGTACACCAGCATGGTGTACCAACTCCACTGAACTGGGTTGTTAGGCCCAAGCACTCCTGCTATTAACTGGCTCGAGCTATATCAGTGCACCACTCTCTTGCACTTACAAATGCCTTACCTAAAGCATAGTCTGCATCTTTTCCAGCAGCACTAACTGTGACCCCATCACTAAGTTTTCAGGTATCAGTTGGATATTGCATGCTCAGTACTTTAATATTTAATGATTATTCAGTGGATTTTTAAAGGAGCCCATCCTTAAACCACATGGATACATTTCGTAAAAATGGTAAGACACTAGAACAGATTTTTGTTTTCCATACATTGAAAACAATGTAAAAAAAGGTTCAGCTTCTGTACTCAGTATGTCAAGCAAGAACAAGGAAATAGCAGACAAAAAAGATTTCAAGTTTCAATTCTTGGTGGAAGATCTGAACAAAGAGGTTAATTTTAAGTATTTCTCCACCTTTGGCTGAGTGTGAGCCCCTGTATCTCTACAAACACACATCCCTACATGTAGACACACTGCTGAGTAGACCTGATTCATCCAGACACAAGTTCAAAATATCTGTCTCAATTGCCAGTACTGGTACAACCTGGTGAGGATGCCCAAAGTGTCTTCTGCTTAACAGAATGTGTCACAGAGACACACAAAGCAGTCACACGCAGACGAGATTTCGCAAGGCAGAGGTCCTTCCAATCCCAGCTCACAGCTGAAAACCGAGAGAGGAAGATACTCCTTTGTTTATTCTTTTACTTTTTATACATTTGTGGGTCTAGCAGAAGATTGGCTTCTTGGGGTTTCCACCCCTCAGCTTCAGTGGCCAGACGAATTGTCAGTTACAATTGTTTTCAGGCTAGAAATATGCAAACAAAGGACAGGGAATGAAAAACAAAGGATTTGTTTATATCATTTCTGTGGGAAAGGTAAAAAACTGCTCTAATATTCTACAGTAACTAAAAGATCTGACTCCATTTATGAACATCAAAAGGCTAATAAAGAAACTCAGAAAAACCAGAGTAACACAGAATGCACATGGAATTGATTCCTTTCTCACACCAATGTTATCCATGACACAGTGCAATGAAGTCAGAATTAGAATTGCTTTGAATCTTCACTAGCATGCATGAGAGAACATTATGACTGTGTGTATCTCTCTGAGGTTTTTTAATTTCTTTTTTTTTTCTTATTTCTCATGTTCCTCTGGGAGATCTCATTGCCAGTTTTAACAAAGGGCATCATCTCTTTGCAGATGATATCCAACTCAACAACTCTGTCAAGTCACTCTCTGATCCCCTTCTTGCCACCTGTCTTCAACATGTCAATCAACAGATGGCTACACCATCACTAAGGAATGCTTCAAAGGCATTCAAAATGTTCTAAAAGTCCTCTTTGTTCCACGTCTCTTGCTCTGCTATCAGTCTTCTTAATTCAGCCCTTCAGTTCTCTGCCAAAAATCTTGCTGCTATCCATAACATAGGGTTTTAAATTTCTTTTCCCCTACTTAAAAGCTACTTCCATAATATTTACAGATTTATCCATACTTTGACATCTGCTTCCACTGTGTTACACTGAATGTTTTACTCCAGTTTTTAAAATGTCACTTTTTCCATTCTGGCTTTCCAAAACCACATTTTCTAACTTCACCAACCAATAGGCAGGAAACAGAATACTACCCTGCTTCAGAAAGTGGTGACTCCCTCAAGAACTTCAATGTCTTCTTAAATGCAGAATCTCATTTTAAGACTTGTGAAAATATATTTCAGTGTCCATAGCTGTAAGCTAAAGCCTTCTGGTATACTTAGAAGAGTAATACCGGGTTTTGCCAGATGACTGTTATCAAAATATCATTCTGGTATTACCTTAATATAATTGTGTTGGACTGTGCTAGATTTCTATCACAGCATCTTGGCTTTTGCTTCTCCTCAGCCATTAGTTATCTCTGTGTCCTCTCTACAAGCTTACAAAAAATGAGAAAGCAAGCCAATACGTTCATTTACCCTGTTTTACTCTTGCCTGCATTTTCAAGCCTTCCCTTCAAACCACTGTATCATCTTCAGTATAGACCCATTTCCACAGCATTAACATTCCAAGAATTTGTAATAATAACCTTTCATAAATCTGGAGTGTCTTTGCCAGTAAAGGAAGTGGCAGAATATAAAATGGATTAACAAAAGTGAAGCGTAGCCACATGAAGAAAAATCAATGCAGTGGAAGTAGGGAATCTGATGTAAAAATACCAATGAGTCACTGATGTAAAAAATGCCAAAGAAAAAAACTATATGGGCCAATGGTCAACCACCTAAACTCTACTGGTAAGTGCACCCAGGGAGCCTCAAAGGGATGTCCCTGAGGGCTGACAATCACAAAATCCCAGTATATGCTTACCAGTACAAAAAAGGCACTGCAAACAGATTGGCACACATCGTTCTCTTAATAAGGGGATTATCCTTCTATTTGTTACTGCCTCCACCTCCTCTTTCATCCTGTCATTTGCAATTCCATAACACTAGTGGTAACCATAGTCATCATGTAGAAAAGCATTTAGTGTTCTCCTTTTAACAGCATTTAGCAGATGGAACCAGCTCACTTCCACAGAAGCACAGAATGGATAAATTGTGTGGAAGGGACTACAGTGGATCCAACCTCTCTGCTTAGGCAGGGTTGTCCTAGAGCACATGGCACAGGAGTGCATCCAGAAGGGTCTTGTATAACTCCAATGAGAGAGACTCTACAACCTCTCTGGGCAATCTGTTCCAGTGTGTGTGGTCACCTGCACAGTAAAGACATTCTTTCTCATATTCAGGTAGAGCTTCCTGTGCATGAGCTGCCCCTTGCCTCATGTCCTAGCGGGGGGCACCACTGAGAAGTATCTGGACCCATCTCCTCAGCACCCCTCCTTTGCATATTTGTACACATCAATAAGGTCCCCTCCTAATCATATCTTCTCAAGGCTGAACAGGCCCAGTTCTCTCTGCCTTTCCTCTCAAGAAAGATGTTCTTATCCTCTTTGTCACCCTCTGCTGGACCCTCTCCAGGAGCTTCACCTTGTGGGACTACAGGCGGAGGTGGTGCTGGGGGCATTCTTGCTCCTAATGTGTTGCAGCTGTGTTAATTACCAAAGAGTGGGAACAGCCTCGCCCTCACAGCTATGGGTGGTAAGAGTGAGTTGGTTGGTAGAGTAGTTAGTTGGAGTTTGCTGTCTGTGCTATGAAGAGGAAGGGACAGGAGGTTGTGTGAGGGGCAGACAGGGTGAGACATCGTACAGGGGACAGACAGGGTTAGGTGGCCGTGCAAGGGACAGGAAGCAGCGAGCTGAAGCTGCAGAAGGAAGAAAGCAAGCAAGCCAGAACTGTATGGAGGTGTTAATGGAACTGCAACATAGAAAGGGTATGAAAGACTTTTAAATAACGTGGAAATGATACTTAAGGACTCCAGAAGATTTTAAAGGAGCACTCTTGAGTGCCGTGGCCATCTCAATGATGACATCACTTTTCTTGGTCTGGGGAGCCCAGAACTGGGCACTCCAGCCCTCACCAGGGCTGAGGGGCAGGATCACGTCCCTCGGCCTGCTGGCAATGCTCTTCCTTATGCATCCCCGGACACCACTGGCCTTGACACCAAGGGCACACTGCTGGCTCAGGGACAGCTTGTTGTCCACCAGGACCTGCAGGTCCTTCTCTGCAGAGCTGCTCCCCAGCAGGTCAGCCCAGCCTGTGCTGGTGCCCAGGGTTGTTCCTCCCCAGGTGCAGGACCCTGCGTTTGCCTTTGTTGAATTCCAGGCAGTTCTCCTCTGACCCTCTCTTCAAGCTATCGAGGTCGTTCTGAAGGGCTGCACAGCCCCCTGGGGTATCGGCCACTCCTCCCGGTTTCGTGTCATCAGTAAACTTGTTGAGGAGATACCCTGCCCCGTCATCACTTTGCCAGCTCCTCTCAGAGAACCAGCGAGGAGCAGCCCGTGAGATGCCGAGACCTCGTCAGAGCTCTAAGCTGGGCACAGGCGGCGGCGGCGGCGGCCCGGAGCGGCCCGTCGCCATGGCGACCGCCGGCGGCGTCCCGCGGGGCGGAAGGGCCGCGCTCTCGCGAGATGGCGGCGGCCGGGCCGGGCCGGGCCGGAAGGAGGCGCGCGTTTGAAGGCGGCGGCGGCGGGAAGGGGCTGTGGCGGAGGTGGAACGGGGCCGGTGAGTGCGTTTGTCCCGGGGCGTCTCGTCTCTCCTGAGCCGCCGCTGCTGCGGGGCGAAGCGCGGGGCTCGCCCGAGGGGAGCGAGCCTGTGGCTGCAGCGCCGGCTCCCCGTGCCCGGGGCGGCGCCGGGCTGGTCCTTTTCCAGGACCGTTTCTTTCCAGGCGAATGGCGCTTGAGGATGGCTGAGCGCAGCCGCCAGCCGCGAAGGTGTTGAGCTTTAAAAAGCAGGGAAACGAGGTGGCCTCCCTTTTCAGAAACGGAATAACTTAACTGCGAAGTTTTAGCGGTTTGGAAAGTTTAATTGGTGCAGTGTTAAAAGGCTTCTAGTTCTGCCGTGGGACGAGGATGAGCTTTAGGTTTTAGTACGTTGTTCGTTTGCTAGGTATTCGTTTCCAAATTGAAGTGTTTGTTTTAAGGCTTGTTCAGCCAAGTATTTGTATTTATAATAATTTAGGTTGGAAGAGACGTCCAGGATAGTCAATCATATATCTTTGATCGTGTGCTTTATGCATGTAGATCAGATTCTGTGAAGGGCTTTAAAAAACCACAAACACGAGGAAGCATAGATTTTATTTGAACTGTAACAAATCATCAAGTAATTGGATGCCGAAAATCTTGATAGTAACTCTGGTGCCGTTCTCCGCGTTCCATTCACAAAAAAACCTCCAAAACAAATTAAAAAAAAAAAAAAAAAAAAAAAAAAAAGTTTGTTTCGGGTGTGTAATTGAGCATGAAAATACACTGTTGCAATTCTTGAGTTACACTGGTTTTGAAAAACTGCAAAAGTGAATGTCAGATGAGAGGATTTTAAATTATCAAATGACAGGGCTTTGGGAGTCACTCACATGGGGAGATGTAAGATTTTAAATGCGTATCACAACCTCAGAATGAAAATTGAGCCTTCAGTCCTAGTTCTAAACCCCTTGACTGAAAGACTTACTTATTAAATTTTTTTTTTTTTTTCTATTACCAGGGCTTAGTATAAACTGCTTTTAGGTACTTAGTTCTTAGTATCTTCAATTACAAGTATTTTCAAGTTTTATTTCTGATAATGCACGTGTTTTTAACACATATTCTTAGCGGATATTTGTAATATTTATTAGCTATCTCTTTGAGAACGCCCGAGTGCTGCTTCTTGTTCTCTAGTCTCCACCATTTACACAGTATGCTTTTAAAAGAAGTTATCCATTATTTAATAGAATTTATTGGAATTGACTCTGACTGATTTGTGGCTAACATATAAAATGTTGTTGAAATCACGTGTTAAAAATATAGCTCCCAGCTTCTGTTGGTATCTTGAGGGAAAAAATATCAATACTTTGTTAAATAATGCCTGTGAAACACTGCGAGTCGAGTGGAATATTTATATGATTTTCAAATATTTACTTTGAGTTTGAACCAACAAAACAGGGAAACTGGCAGAAAATGTCACCTGGAAAAGTTCTGCAACCTGCAGTGAAAATGAAGGTGGATGAACTCTTTTTGTGCTGGTTGAGTCAGCCTGCAACTCAGCTGACACTAAAGGACTGGTTGAGAAGAATCAAGAATAAGGAGAAAACAGAGTTTGGTAACACAGATTCAGGAAACAGTAAAAATGAGAGTTTCACCAGTAAAGATTCCAGTTCCAAGCAGTGCATATTAGGAGATACCAGATTGCCTTTGATGTCTTTCAGTCCTCCTCAGCTTTCTACTACTCTTCCATTGGCGACTCCAGCCAGCTCAAGGAACACTTCTAATGTTAGAGCAACACGTCGATCCTTGAGGACCAAAGAAGTAAGTTTGTTTCTTACTAGATTTATTTGTTTAAATGGAACTGACTTTTGTGTTTGTGGCATTGGCAAATTATGTCAGTAAATAGTTTCCCTGGATGAGGTATCAGGAATGGAGTGAGGCAGCAGCACTAAACACAAAATACCAATGTTTGTGTGTCATTAGTGTTAGTGGATAGGTGGCATAAGCTTCCATAAGACTGTCTTGGCTCCTTGCCATCTAATTGTGGATAAATTTAAGTCCTTGTGTTTGTGTTCCTTTTGTAACATACTGCCTTGACTGCAAATATCCCTTTGTCTAATGATACCAGGCACTGTTGTTAGTAGAAGACTCAAATTTGACTTCACTGAATCTGCATATTAACAAAGTAATTGTATTGGTACTGCATGGTACACTCAGCACTTCCTTCCTAATGAGCTCGTTATTTTGAACAGACAATGCTCTCTATGCAAGGATGATAACTCTGCCCCCAACCTGAAATGTTCTTTTTAAGCTTGCAATTCAGTTCAATCTAGTTTCTAGCTCTTTTCATAAATTGTAAAAGCAAAACTGGACAGAAAACATTGTCGTAACTGACAAAGTTAAGTGTTGCTTATGTATGATCAACAGCCATAGAATTATAGAATGACTTGGACTGCAAGGGCCCTTCAAGACCATCTACTTCCAACCACCCTGCCATGGACAGGGGTGCCTTCCATTAGAATTGGTTGCACAAAGCCCCATCCAGCCCCGGCTTTGAACAGTCCCGGGAATGGGAGATGGACAGCTTCTCTGGGCAACCTGTTCCAGTTTCTCATCATCCTCACAGTAAAGAATTTGAATAATTTCTTCCTAATACTTGATTTAAACCTACCCTTTCAGTTAAAGCCATTTCCCGTTGTCCTCTCACTACATGCCCTTGTACAAAGCCCCTTTCCAGCTCTCTTGTTGGTCCCCTTTAAGTGCTGGAAGGCCGCTGTAAGTTCTCCCCAGAGCCTTCTCTTTTCCAGGTGGAAAACCCCCAAGTCTCTCAGCTTGTCTTCTTTGGCAAGGTACTGCAGCCCTGTGATCATCTTTGTGACCTTCCTCTGGACTTGCTCCAGCAGATCCATGTCTTTCATATGCTGAGGATCCCAGAGCTGGGCACAGCGCTCCAGCTGGGGTCACACCATAGCAGAGCAGAGGGGCAGAATCACCAACCTTGCCCTGCTGGCCAGCAGATTTTGATGCAGCTCAGGACACAGTTGGCTTTCTGAGCTGCAACTGCACATTGCTGGGCCATGTTGAGCTTTTTATCCAGCAACATCCCCAAGTCCTCCACCTCAGGGCTCCTCTCAATCCATTCCCCACCCAGCCTGTTTTTGGCTTGGGATTTCCTTGACCCAGATGCAGGACCTTCCACTTGACCTCACTGAATGTCATGACATTCATAAGGGACTTCAAAGAGTCATTATGCTGTTTGTGCTATGGGACTTTAAATTCACTGTCTTGGATTAGGTACGTTTTAATAAGACTGGAAAATCTTGAGAGGTTGTAACTCAATCTCTCTGCGTACTTTGGTATCTAACTTATTACAGTGTCCAAACCTGGTATCCCAGGGAAGCCTGCTCAGTAGGGTGAGGGTAGAGAGGATGAAGCTGGAATGTTTAAGAATATCAGTTATTTATTGTTTGTTGTTGATATGTGTTGAGTGTATAGACTTATCCATTAACCCACAACAGTAAGAGCATGACTATTTTGCACTTAAATATTTAATCTGAATTGACCTCTTTGTTTCATAAATACTAATTTTCAAATCTAGTTTGACAACTTCTTTGCTCCAAAACACCACTGTCCAGTCTAGTGTTTGTCTAGATTGATTTACAATAATAGAAACATGTATTTATGTATAATCACCAGCCAGACAACAGGACATGATGATTGATTTACTTTGTTGTTGTTGTTCACACTATTGTATTTCCTGTTCTAGTGAAATGCAGAAAGTCAGTCAGCAGATGCTCAGTTTATTCTTGTATCAGATAAAAACAAACAAAGGAAGACTTTCCATTAAAAACCACTGTTATTTGCTATTGGTCAATAACTTGTGTACTATAATTTCTCTTCATATGCTCTTGGTTGATTGCTTGAAGTAAATCCCATAAAGAAGAACTAGAAGAGGTTAATAAAGAGTAATGTCCTTGACTAAATTGGAATTGTTTGTATAGTGCTGAGATTGAAACCTAGAGGGGTTAGGTGGTTGGTTGCTTCAGTGGCTTGGGAAGGAGGAATTTCCAAGCAATGAGAAATTTATTTATAGCTTTATTTTTCAGGTGAACTTAATCTTCATCCAAAAGTTTCTTAATCTCTAAGTGTAAATTGCATTTGCAGCTGGCACCAGGTCTTAAATATAAATTTAGTCTGCATGTTTTTCCATGACAGTCTGTTTTCTCTTAGAAAGCATATTGTACCCCACTTTCTTCCACAAACTACCTCATGCAGTGTCAAAGCTAATGTATCTGCTGTTGTGCATCTTACTGTATTTCTCAGATGAAGCCACAGTAGTTTTACCTACCTCATAAGAGTTTTAAGTAAGTTTGAGGCCCTCATCTTGTTTCTATAAGTAGAAGAAAATGTTTCAGATACTGGACCTACTGTACAAGCTAATACAGATTTAAATTCTAAATAGCAGTCCTAGGAAATGGTAAAAGTTAATGTGCTTAGCTCTTTATGCATGAGGGTGTTATCAGAAAAGGGCTTTTACATCCAGCCATAAAGAGCTGGAATTTTTTTTTCCTACATAAGTCAGCTTAAGCATCTTACTAAACTTTTTCTTATTGTGCGCTGGAAATCTCCTAAGGCAGCATACAAGCAGTTAACTTACTTTGGCGTGATACATTTTCAGTATCACTGAGCTAAATCACTGCATTTGATTATGGGTGAGGCTGCTGTATAACTTTTCCCTGTTTTTTAAAATATTCCTGCAACTTTTTTGAAGAACACCAAACCATAACAGAAAACCATCATCCTTAGTAATTACCAGGAAGTAAATATGAATGTGTAGGAAAACATAATTTTCATGCTACAGGTTTCTGTACTTGTTAGCAAAACATGTTTTTTCTGAATGGAAGCATTCTTAATTAGAATCTAATTACATATTTAATCTTTGATACTTTAAACACTAGCATATGAGCGAAATAAGTTGGTGTGCTGATTGCAACCATTTAACAGCATTTAAAAGTACTGTAGCTGTCAGCTTTGTATTCAAGGAGATCTTTTCTTTTTTTCCAGAGATTAGCTTGTAATTGAAGCCTTCGGGCTATACTTCTATCCAAAATTCAGAAGTTGCTATATATTTTGCTGAAACACTAATGTCTTGTCAGAGGAGAATTTGCTATCTTTCAAGATAATTGAAGCCCTCCCTTGATTAACAAGTCAAAAGTACTTATTCCAATAATGAAAGAACCTATATGGTCTTTATGGGTTTTTTTTCATCTGGACAGGTCACTTAAAGCCATTTTAAGAGTAAACTGTTGACTTAATCCAAATGCACATTTTAAAATCTGTTCAGAATTCTACCATGAAAATTCGTCTTTCAGTGTGTTTTAGTACAAATGGAAACAAGACATTGTTTAAGGATTGGGGTTTTGTTCCTTTGAGAGGTACTTTGCTTCCCTTGTATGGTGTCATTCACAGTGAGGTGGATATCTGACTGTACCCATTGTATAAACATGGTAATTGCAAAGTTCTGGTCACTTTGTTTATGTGATATGAAGTGCTTGCTAGCACTTGGTATTCTGCAAAGTACGCCTGTGATTTGTATGTACTATATACTTCAAATAACAAAAATTTAGAGACATTAAAAAATGTCAGCGTTCAAGTCTCAAATGATTTCTGAGTATATTGTTGAAGAAATTCAAGATCTGTAGTTTTCAGACTTGAAGGATAGCTGTTGTAGATTTCTTCTAACCCTGAGCACTACTGTCCATAGATTAAACAGTGTTTCTGGGACTCTAGATTACCTTAAACACGTAGAGTATACACAATTGTACACTGTTCATCACATTGTCAAAAATGCTATTCCTCAAGGCCTAAAAAGTGCCACAAGCAAGATGTTTAATCCTAACCAGCTGGTGTGCAAGGCTGTCTTGGTTTTGAAAGACAGTTGTCTGCCAAGGAAAGCTAGAGCCTCCCTTGGAATGGAGAATGTAAACCCCCTTCCCTCCAAATTATTATAATTTTGCTATTATGGGCTTTCAGGCAAAGATATGGGAATAGGAATAACAGCTCTTTACTAGGAATATTTTAAAAAAAGAAAATACAAATGTGTACAAAAAAAAAAAAAAAAAAAGAAAAGAAAAAAAAGAAACACAATAAAACAAGCAACAAAGCAAACAAAAATCCTGGAACAACCCTGACAGAGTCAGGGATATGACCTGGCACCCTGTTGGTCAGAGTGTTGGAAGCAGTCCAAATAAGTCTTCCTAGAGTAATGGATGTGGTTCTGTGGAGTAGAGATGGTTCTGTAGAAAGTCCAGTGGTGGTGAAATGGGTCCAGTCTTCCTCCAGGAATCCAGTGGAAAAACCCGGATCCCTTGTGTCCTTCAGTCCCAGTTTTTATCTGGCTGGGCACAGCTGGCTGCTCCCCCACTGTGTGGAGCATCTCACAATGGGATGATGGAATGTGTCATGTCATTGGTGGGCCCTAATGGCCCATTATCAGAAGATGTCCCCCTGGAGGATGGAGGGGAGGTGAAAGAGATAAGAAACACTGCCCCACCTGGTTTTAATGGCTGGGCCATTACCAGAAGGCATTGGCCCCCCTCCCCCTTGGAAGGGTGAGAGAAGGATGAAATATCTCCCAAAAAACAGCTTTTAAGAGATCGAATATAATACACATTTCTAGATTCCATAATCCAAGACAAAGGCCTCTGGGGAAACAATTCACAGAATTTCCTATGGGTATTTTGTGGGATGGTGGTGCGGAAAGAATGTGATACAATCAGAAATACTTTAAAGTTATTTTCCATTTCTCTGCAGGGTCAACCTTTGATATGAAGGCACTTCTTGGAGTGGTTTCTGTATATCTTTTATTTGATAAGCATACTGTTCCTGCTTGTTATCCTGTGGCAATTAAGGCTCATTGTCCTCCTATTGATAAAACTTGTAATTTTTTTTTACTTCTTTAATATATAGCTGCTTAGCTTTTTTAATCATGAATAACATTCTTGCCAAATTTTTGTAAGCAGTTACTTGGTTTAAACATGGAGTTTTAATTTACAGGGAGGCTATTATGAAACCTTTTAACATTGACTGAACTCTGAATAACACTTAACAGTTGCTTTTTGAAACAATTTAATTCTGTGGGCTTGAGGTAGAGGGTGGCTTGCCTGACACCATCATTTTACAAGGTGTCTGCATCTGCATTGCTGCCTCGTACACATTCGTACCAGCAGCGCTGTTGGCTCCGGAGCCTGGCCGGTGTGAGCTGTGTTAGCATTGCACTGCACACCAGGCTGCGCTGTGTGGCCTAACACAGGCACTCCCCAGCTCCCTGTCATGCAAAGATAGTGTTCGTAGTGCTATGTCCTATCACCAAGTGGGGAGCATGGTGGACTTGGCTCTCAACTCGTGACTTAAAGGGAGACTGTAAATAACCTGGTATCAAACTGATGTACTTTTACAATGATAACAGGGTACTATGAGAGATGTCAGCATTAGTGTCATCTCAATAAAGCTCCTTTTTATAGTGCCAACAAAGCAAGGGAAGGCAAAAGTTCTTATTAATGTCTGGAAGAGCACAGCTATAGGTGTTCCTATAAAATCGTTATTAGTTTTGAGTGGGATGACATAATAGTATCCAGCATAAGCAGCACTGGTAGTATGTTGTGTTATTCATCTTAAGTTTTGCTGTACTGAATAGCTTGGAATAGAAGAATCATTATCCTGATTAGAGAACTAACTGTTCTTTTTATTTATAATTGAGAAACTGAGTTATTCACTGTTGTAGGGTTTTGATAGTGCTCCTTATTCTATGTGTATCTTGTTACCCTGGCATATAAATGTTACTTTTGTTAGCAGTTATATTGATTTTGTTTACACTTTGTGCTTTATTAAAAGAAATAGTGAACTTTTGTCCTCTTTCAGAGTGGCAGTTGCACTTGTGTCCTACTGGAAACTCATATTTTTATATACTGCATCCAGTTTTAGGAGTTTTTTGCATTTCTAGTACTGAGAAAAGGAATTCAGAATTGTGTGGCTTTCTTCAAGTTTGAAGCTTACCTGAATCCTGACACAGGACAATTAAAATTAATTCAGTTTTGAATTATGACATTAATTAATCAGTAACTCCTTTGTGAGTAACTGACACTTAAACAAAAAAAGTTCAGAGCTATATAATCATAGCTTACAGATCATTACTTCCAGTTGCTTCTCTGTCCAGTCTTTCAAAACAGGTAAACTTAATTATAGCTTTACATCAATGATTTAAACAGTGCATTTTTTAATGGGTGTTCAATCTGTGATTGATATAAAGGAGATAGCTTTTTCTCTTTTTTTTTTTTTTTTTTGCATTCAGTGATGCTTAAGAACCTGTTTTACTTTTTGAGAACCCCTTCATATGCCTTACATTTACTCTGTCAGCAAGAAATGAACGTGAGGCTGTTATAAATGAGAAGACCAAATTCAATAAATCAAAATTTGGAATTTTATTAAGAGACAAAATAACAGTCTCGGACAGCCACAATTAAAAGGACAGCGTCGAGCCCGGGGTCGGCGCCGGGTGAACAACGATAACACACTCTGCCAGTCTGTTATCCCCCAAGTTCACATCTGGGGTTTGCAGCAGCCTCTTTTTATACACTGGATCGCGGAGAGAGGCCTGAGATGATGTAAGTCCTCCATCCGAGGCAGCTTCATTAAGTATGCAAGTTTCAGTTCTAAGAGTCTGAATGGATCAGCGGAGGAGGACAATGCTGTCGATGGTCGGTTCCAGGTGTGGTGTAGACATGCTGATTTTTGGCCGGAGACCATCGAGATACAGATCTGAAACCATCATCGGGTTCTCCAGGCTATCATCTCTGTGTTCTGTTGCCCTTTGTTTCCTTTCAGTGATTCCTGGCAGTGACAGTCTTCTGTCCTCCTTTCTGGTAATTCCAATCAAGCTCTTTCCGTGTCCCTCCCAAACCTTTTCAGGCTAGGGATATTTTGTATTCTGTTGAATCCCCTTCTTCCCAAGTTAACCCACAAAATGCTAAAACAAAACCTAACTTCTAACATGCTAGTTTATACAGGACTTATAATCATACATTCAGTATTACAATTTATATTCTATTAACATGAAGTAACTTCAGAGCAGATGTTACATTCCTTTTTAACGATTTGTAGCCAAAGCATGTTTGTGTCTCTCTCCTGGTAGCTAATGCATGTTTGTGTCTCTCTCCTGGTAATTCTTAATCATGTTATGTCTCGTGCTTCCCCCTCCCTTGTCCTTTCAAGAGAGAGAAATTCCTGCACTTTTTCTGAGCTGCTTTCCTCTGAGTTAACTCATAGTTTGTTGGATTAAAACAAAACTTACATTTATTTAGATGATATTACATTTTTATCTATCAACGCGAATTAACTTTAGGACATATATCACAAGGCCATAAGTTTGTATGGGCTTGCTTCAGTACAAAATCATAAATGCAGCTCATCCAGTGAGCTAGTTTGTCCACTGTTGGACCTAGACAATGGCTGCACTAAGGATTTTTCAGCAAGCCACGTTGTGAAAAAAATCTTCAAAATACCAGTAGTAAAACCAGATGGCCAAGTCTTGGCAGTTTAAGAGGATTTGCGCACACAGTTGTCTTGAAGTTGCCTCGCTTTCATTGAATTTAAGTTGTTACATTGATTCAAGAGGATACTAATTAAGCATACTCATTGTTTTTCACAGTCAGCAGCAAATGGTTACTAAATTTAGTGTTTTAAGTGTGGCATAATATGTAAATAACTCCTTTGTGTCGGGCTGTTAGCGTGGTGTTCTTGTCTTCCGGTTAACCACGTGGTACCAATGTCTTGGTAGATAAGATTAATTTGTGTTCTGTGAACAACAGATACAACTTAAAATGGGTCCATTGAAACCTACAGTGACCAAAGAGGTATTTTTAAAAGTGTGTTCCAGTACTTAATGTTAGGTGTGCCCCTTTTGCATAGCAGTCATGTAAAAAATAGCTAGAAACTCTAGAGCCACCTAAGTACGGCTTCTTGACCACAGGTACTTGCAGAAATGATGAGCTCTTGGGAGATGTGTCCCATTAACCTTGTGCATGCTGTTTAGTTTCATTTCATATGGAACTAGACTTGCATATTTGTTCCATGCAGGTCTTGCTAGTAACTTTGGCTGATTTAGGGGTGAGATGACCTGGAAGTCTAAAAGGAAAATGCGCATGAAGTCTGCATAGGAAAACGGTGGGAGGAAAACATCAAGCGGGTGCTGAGGAAATCATTGCCAAATATTTGTAAGATGCGCTCAGTGTGAATTAGGTTCAATTCGGCCTTCTTGACAAAACAAGGCTAGTAGAACTTATCAAATGGCTTGAAAAGGTTTTTTGGATTCAGCAGAACCAAGAGAACAGTTTCTAATGAGTTTTATTCCTTTAGACGCTAGATTTGTACCGATAAACAATAAATAATCTTCTAAATTTTGTAAATATTTCTAGTAGATATGATCAATACTGACATATTGTGAATAATAATCCTTGTGGCATACTTTACCAAAAGATAAAGCAAGTTATTTGAAATTATGCAATATTGAAAACAATGATGAGCTAGATTATTCTTCTACCTGGTAAATCTTTGTGAATAGTCATCATGTACAACAAATACTGTAAGTCTTCTGTTGTAACATCCGATTTTAAACAAAAGATCACTAATTTTCTTCTCTTACTTGCTTTTAACATACTAAAAGCACCACCTAAAATTTTGACTCCTTACTTAGTTATCAAGTGACAAATTTAGACTGAGTATTTTAGAAAGATTTTTCTAGAATGCTTGAAAAAATATGTAAACTTTGCATAAAGACTTACAGTAGCATTGGAGATTGGAGGAAAGTCAGGACTACTGTTCCTGTTCTGGCAATGCATATGTGGTGTTCTGCCTCTGTAAGATGTCTAATTCTTGGGTCTTTTTTCTTCGTGTGTAATGATTGCCCTTTTAGTTATTCTGAAAGCTCAGGTTCACATGGTTACCAGTGACCACTTTCTTTGCTCTGTCTTCTTTCTTTGCTTTGTCCTTTGGCACTGTACCCTGCTTGCAATTTTGGATGTGCACTGCTTTCCATTTAGTTCTGTAGAAATCAGTATAGTTTCTGTTGCCTCTGTTTCCTGTATCAGCAATGATTTCAGACTGATACAACAACATGGTAGATTAAGTTGTCATAGAACTTCTATCAGAAATCCTGGTTTTGGGTGGTAAATTAGCAATTTGTGATTTTACTGACGGACTTGTATGACAAAGTCTGTATCTTAGGCTTCCCAATTTGTTGGTTTTGTGTTAAGACCTTCAAGGAGAAGAATCTCAAGCAAAATCATAAGAAGCTGTCCTGCAGTTGTCACTGACTCAAAATTATTGTCTTGTGATTTCAGGGACTAAATGACATGTCAGGTTAGCCTCTGATGATGGACTTAAAGTAGTAGCTGTACTTTCATGCACCAATCATTCTAGTCTGGGAAATAATGTTTTTGAAAGGTTTAATTGAAAATTCAGTTAATTTCCAAAAGAGGAAGTACTGAACAGCTTATACGATGTTTAAATAAATTGCTGGACAGTTATTAAATGTTATTCATCTTCTTATTACCAGACTACTCTGTCAACTTCTAAATTAGGGTGACACAATATAAATAATAACAGTCTATAAATGACTAAATATTCAAAATGGTGAGTGTGACTTTGAAATGTTCCATAATATACGTCAGTAGACTTGGTTTTAAAAGCTACTGTCTCTTGTAGACAAACCTGTGGCATTCTGAGACAGCCTGAATTGATTCTTTATTTCAACCTAATTCTGCTATTCAGAGGCTTACATTGGTAAAGTTACAAGTGCATATATTGTGGACTACATGTAGCTTCATCTGGATAGAGTGGATAGTCTCTGTAGCATCACGGTTAATCTAAAATGTTAAAACATAGCATCTTATTAGAGGAAATATGACTTTAATTTGTGCAATCCATACTAGATTTTTTTTTTTTCTTATATCTTTCTGTAATACCTCATCAGCATCAATTTGGGTGGTCCTGGTTTTCGTGATCCGATGAATAGGGTCATCTGAAGATCATTAACAGTAAATAGGCTCCATCTGCAGAACTATTCCAACAACCTTTCCCTTAAAATTCAGTTAATGCTGTACACAAATAAAAATATGAAGTGACATTTTCTAAGATGGCAGAGAGCATGAGAATTGTTCTAAAGGTATATAAACCATTCCTTTATTGTCAGGCATTGGTTTTATAATTTCTAGTATTGATGCTTCCTGAAGTTAGTCTGTCAGATGCAGTTAACAAACTGAAAAAGGCCCTTGCTATGTCTTTGGAGTCCAGGCTGTGTAACCATAGCAAGGAGACATGTATCTTATCTTAGTTGTAATCTGATAATGGCCTGTGCTGTGGTGTTCAGACATGACTTTCTTTGGATAATGTGTAGAAAATCCCATCAGCCCCTCCTTCCTGGCCTACCAACATGACCACACATCTGGCATCTAATGGCTGTCTTTTTGCTTACTCACTGTTTTGCCTCCTAAGAATTCTGGATTCTCTTAGCAACTGGAAAGAACAGCCAGTCATTGCTCTGTCTAATCGAAAAGTACTGGAAAATTTAAATAATCATTTGAGAAGGCATTTACCTGCAAGACTAACCATTCCAATGGGGAGGCATTGCATCCTACAAGAAAAAAAAAAAAAAAATGTATAGGCCCTGATGCACTTGAGCTCCTTTCCAAGGCCAAAGGATCAGTTTCTTCTTGTGAAGGTAGATTTCTTAACTGCACAGTGTCAACATCTAGCAGTTCATCAGTATGTCATACTCAAAACACAGTCCAAACTTTAAAGAATCAGTTTCCATAACTGAATATAAGCCTAATAACATGATTCCTTCTGCTGTGTACACGTTGTACGTGTTACCTCCCTTGGGTTTTGTGAGTGTACTGCTGGAAAGGGATGACTCCTATCCAAAGGAGAGTTAGGGATGGATCACAGAACTTTGTTATTCTGTTCAGCTCACAAGTGCATTGTTCTCTTCATGCAGAGCAGCTACAAATGGCAAGTTGCCAGTGAGAAATTCGTTTCAGGATCTTTCTGTATAGCAAAGGCCAGGTGTGGACTATCTGGTTTAGAAATAATTCTTGGTAACATGAAATAATGGTGATAGTCTAGTCACAATGTTTTGTGATGAGGAAAAAAAAAAAAACCTCAGCATTTCAGGGTGGTTTGGTTTTGCTTGTTTTCTTAGTCTAGCAAAGAATTGCTGCTTTAATTTGTCTTTTAGTACATTTATGTAATTTCTTTGTTGTATTTCCTGCCTCATAGTAGGTGTGTTTTAGCAAGCATCCGTTAGCTGATTGACTTCGTGTATATTTTCCTGAACTATATGTTTTTATTATTGCCTTATTTCCACTTTACACCTCTGGAATATACTACCATAGTCATGCTGTAACATTTTATTTCTTTATTGAAAAGGTGCTACCTTGCCTTACTTCTCTTAACTGCTGTGTTCTGCCCCTCACTATTAAGTTACTTTTGTAAAGGGTTGCAGTAGTTGGGTAACAGCCCTTTTACATTGGCTGATTTGGAGATACCTTTTTTTTTTCCCACAGTTAACCCAGGAGCCACTCAATTTCTGCACCATCACAGGCTGAGGGATGCTACTGGGTTCCATGCTGTTGCCATTGGGCTTGGCTATTCAGCGTTATTTAAATTTCCTCCAAGAGCCAAACAGGCTTTCTGTCATCTTGGTTCATGTGTTAGTGGATTGAAGACTAGACTCCAGCAACTAAAGCTTTTATATGGCTGAAAATTATTTTCTTGGGGGCTTCCTATGATGCTGGGATGCTTCTTCCAGCTTGAGGTCACTTCCATTTAATCTCTGAAGACTTTAATATGCTTTTGGTATATGTTTCTGACAAACTCTGGCTTGCTAGCCAAATAGTGAAGGGGTTTTTTTACAGTAGTCTTCAAGATTGTATTTCCTCTACAATACCTAGAATATTGTGTTATTCTTGTGTATGTTCATATCTTTGTTAAAGTGGTAAACTCTTTGGCCACAGTCTCTGAAGTCCAACCCATTCATAGTGTCTATTTTTAGCTTTGGAAGGAAGCTCTGAACATGCATCTTCCCCTCTGTTTGTTTATCGAGCTAATAATAAGCTGCCAGGATACTTGAACAGCTTCATGGCTGGCACCCAGACCTTCACCTAGTAAAGGATTTTGCCTTAGCTTTCACTGGAGAGAATTCAGATTTAGAATAAATGTAACACTATACTTTAACACTTCCAGTTCAATCTGGATGAAAGCTGACTTTCTCTTTCCCCCGTGTTAATTCATGACTGAAAAGGTTAAAACAGATCTTGGGGGATTCATGACCACATTGCTTTATAAATACTCAGTCTCCTTAAATGTGGCAATACAAACCCCTTTTCCATTTAGATGGTGAAAAGGATGTGATTAGTAGCTGCCAGTGTACTTAAGTGTATTCAATTGCATGGAGATTGTTCATCCTGTGAACAACAAATACCCAGCTATATAAACAACCACTAGGTTGGAAACCACAGTGCTAAAACATATTAGGCTAACAGTGGGATTGACTTGGAGCAGTGAAGTAATGTTATGGCAAAGCAATGCAGAATATTCAAAATATTGAACCCGGCTTGCTGGTTAAGTTATGATGGATTCTGAGTTCCACTTGAATAAAGGAGGGAAATACGTATCTCTTTCCAAAATGGAGTTCAAAACATTTCTTTGTTACTGAGGCTCCTTCAGTGGGTTCAGGAGCTCCAGGCCTTTTAGGTTCCAGACTGTCACTTCACTCTCTTAGGTTGGCTCTCCATGTGACAGTCCATTATCTTAATGACATAACACAGCCACATCAAATAAGACTGTGGATGTAGCAGAAAATGGGAGTGCATCACCTGGTTGAAAAGGATGAAAATAGGAAGCAAGTTAGGTGACAAGATACCTTTCCTTACCTTAAGTAAGGCCTGTTCTGCCTAACGTGAAACACAATCTGCCTTGCAATACAACCTTCCTGACCTTCCACATTTTGGTCTGGAACAGTTATCTGTTGCCAGAGTAGGATTCCTCTCCTACTCTTAACACCTCAGTCCATCATCTCAAGTTCCAGGCATGCTGCTGTTGTGTACTGCATGCCCAGTTTTCTGTTTACTTCCCTGTGGCCAAGATTTATCCCAGGTTAGTTGATTTAGTCTTCCTGAAAGACAGTGAGTGACAGCCAGATTTGCTCAATGCAGTTGGATTGTCTGGTCATGCCAACCACTACTAGTCTGATTCTTGCCTTGTCAATTCCTTTCTTGTTCTCCCACTTCCGAAAGAAATAAATGTCTTCATAACAAGTTGCAATAAAGAAGCAGGAGGTGGGGTCAGGACTGGATACTAAATTAAAACCAAGAAAGCAAGTATTTTCTGATTATTTACTTTCTAATGGTGTGTGATAGACTAAAAAAGGAATCAATTAAGACAAACTATGTTTCACTAGTACTTTTTCATAGTTTCCTTTTCTTAATTGAACAAGGATATTTACTGTGGGGTTTTAACATTATAGAATGGCTATGAATGGATAAATAGGGCTAAAGAATATATGGGAGTAAAACTGTGCCATCCAGTAAAAGAAATCTCTGACACAGTGGTTAAAGAGTTGGTTTTGGGCTGTGTACATATTTGTGTAATCGGGAAAATGGCCTTATTTAAGTAGGAGGGATGAAAACAAAGTAGGATTGGCCAGGTCTTTCCTTTTATACTTTTGCATGACAAGGTATAGATAATAAATAGCCAACACCTCTATCTTAAAAGAATTTGGAGGTGCTAAGAGTGTTCATAGCTTGGAATAGTAAGAGTTGCCATACTCATAACTGTAATGGTGATATTTGAAAAAAAAAAATCCATCAAAATAGCAGCATTTCCCAAAGATTGCTGTGATAAAGGTATACCATTTTAAATGTGAAAGCTACTAGTTTTAAGTTAATGGTCCTTAAACTATAAAGGAGAAGGAACTGAAGGTCATTTCAACTTTCACAGAAGCTTATCAGATTTCTGTTTCTATGAAGAATATTGATATGTACTAAAACTTGGCCTGACCACTCCCATAAAATATATTTGAGATTCAATAGATTGAAAATAGAGTGATAGTGGAGTCTAACTGTAATGCTAATGAAATGTGACAGGTATGCAATCTAGTAAGGGGATGTTAATATTTATAAAATTATTTGCAAAAAAAAAGTATCCTGTCAATTTTTTTCTATTTTTGTGGCATAAGTTATATTTCTAATGTAACCTTTTGGTAAAACATGATTTAAAGCAGTGTTTCAATGGAGTACCATTAGCTTCATTTCTGCTATGGCTTTCCATCTTAACATTTAAAATTTTAGATTCTTGAAATACAGTAGCTTAGATGAATGTTAAAAAAAAAAAAATTGATTGATTATGTGAGCCATTCTTAAAGCCTGTCTGAAGCTTTTTCATTTTCCCCATGTAACAGGGTTTCTGCTAAAGGACAAAAGAGTTTTAAAGGAATTAATTGCTGGGTAATAAGCCTTATCCTTTGGTGGGGTATTTATTGAAGCTAGACAGTGAGTGTTTTGTGACAGAAGGGAGAGCTGAGGGGGATGGGAGGAGGAGGAAGCTAGAAAATAACCACAACTGGCCTCTCTGCATTCCTCTAGGGCTTGCCTTTTTAAAATTGGAAGCTGCTTTTATAGATGCTCCTCCAAACACGGTTTTCATTTTCCATACTGTCCCATTTAGACTTTGGAATGCCTGGATGAAAGGACAGGCTCCCAAAGTGACTTTCCAATCTGTTTTTGCAATTCCAGCCAAGTTCCCTTTAATGTATGGAGCGGGCGAAGTTGAGCTGACTTAGAATATCACAGAACTTGGGCGCAGCTGCTGCTTTAAGCAGCCCTGTGTGATAATACAACAGCCCTGCTATTTACTGGGACTCAAGTGCCTGGACTGGCACACAGACATTATATGAAATCCGAAAGCATGAGGATAAAGGAGATTTCTTTGCGACAAGATCCTGATCTGAGAAAGGAATTGGCATTGCTAGCTCGAGGATGTGATTTTGTTTTACCTTCTAGATTCAAGAAGAGACTGAAAGCTTTTCAGCAGGTTCAGGTTTGTCTTTCTGTTCTTACACAATTAAGTTAATGTTGTCAATTGTACTTTCACAA
Organism: Hirundo rustica; assembly: GCF_015227805.2. Taxonomy (NCBI): domain Eukaryota; kingdom Metazoa; phylum Chordata; class Aves; order Passeriformes; family Hirundinidae; genus Hirundo; species Hirundo rustica. The sequence goes on from NC_053451.1 coordinate 84,960,155, forward strand.
CAACTCAAACTGCAGGCAATACATGGAAGCTGTTACTAAACTAGCAGGGTTTAGATATCCTGTTCCATATATGATGATTTCTTCTGTGTTTTATAAGACTGTGCAGGTAGTTTTGTGCAAAGAAAAATGTGAGTTTGCTGAAGCACGTAGCACAGCTAACGGATGATGTTTGCACAGAGGTATATGCAGTGAAAAGTTGGTGCATTTAATGCTATTAGACTTTTAAAGACTGCTTTCCTTAATCTGCATAATTGTAATCTACATGCATTTCCCCGGGGGGGTTAATTTACCTCTTACCGGAGCTGGGTGTATAAAATATACTGATATAGGCTGTAACTTCAGTAGCTCAAACATAATATAGTTAAAAGTGCTTTCATACTTGCATGATGATCCTGAATTCCTTTAGATTATGTCTATTTTGAATGTTTCATTTGGATGAGATCAGTTGTTGCTGCTTGGTTCACACATCTACTTCTGCTGTTTTGTAACAGTGAGTTAAAGCTACAATTTTAAAGTGTGCTTAAAATTGAGAATAGAAGTATTTGAAAAGTAAAATCAGAAGAACTACTTAAAGAGTAAATGTTCAGAGATTTGTTATCTCTTGGAGTGAGAAAAAGAGTACAACTTTTTTTGAGAAACTGAAATTTGGTATTTCTTTGAATACCCTTTAAGACATATGGTGGTATCTGAAAGCATTCACTTTGACCTTACTTCACCCTCACTTCTAATTAATGTACTTAAGGTGTGTCAGTGAAGGCAGGTGTGAATTTTTTTTCACCCTTCTTTAAGGGAAGTTTAGCAGTTGAATAAAAATTACATTAACTTGGAATTTCTGGCATTGTTAGTTATTCTAAATATAGCCTGCTACTTAATTTTGAATTCAGTGCACTAGTGTCCCTTTCAGGTGACCTTCAAAAGAGGGACACAGAGCCCTATGACCCTAAGAATCTATTAGCCTTCTGTCTTCTATATGATTATCAAGAATTTGTTTCAAGTGATCTTTATAAGCAATGTTTATTCCTTTGCGCAAAGCAGAGTGCCAGCGTTGACTGTGCTGGTTTATGCCATTCAGCATAGATATGCGAGTGAAAGGATTTTTGACTTGTGTTTTCTATGCCAAACTGGAGGCAGGTAAGAGAACTTACCTACTGACTAGAGATAGTATTTTCTTTTCTTGCTATCTTCATTACCCAAAAGTAGTGATAGCAGATAATATTTATGCACCTCAGAGGAGGAGGAGGCAAGTGTAGTCTAGTCATGGCATCCCGTTGTAAACAAACACAGCATTACCTTGTGTGGTGCCCCTTAACTTGATCTGTCTTTCATCAAGCAATAGTTGGATCGCTTGTACTTTTACAGGGCCTTTTTATGTTGACCTAGAAAACATCTTAGTGTAGCATGCTTAAGCATACCTCCAAGCTGCTAACTACTTTAGAAAACAGCTTGTCTAATCTGTAGGGGTTTTTTTCTGTTTTTGGATGCTGCTGGCTAAAAATCTCCAGTGGAAACAATGAGCAAATATTTTTCATTTTTAACCAGTCTTGCACTTCCTGGGTAAACGGCAACTGTAGAATAATGTATGATTAATTACTTAATTAGATTACAAAATTCTTTGGGCAAAACTATTCATAGAATAGAAAAGAATTAATAGGAGTATAAAACTAGAACGTAAGATCTGTCATTGCTCTGTTCGATAAAAAATATTTTAGCTGAAGTTCCATTTTTCGGTGGTGGCTTGCTTCGACTTCATGATTTTAAGGAGACCTTTTTGGAAGTATCATCAAAAACTAAATATGGGTGCTAGTAACTGTTAGTACAGAAGATAGATATTCTTTACTTGCCGTTTTATGTTAATGTGAAATCCAACTTATTCTCGTAGGTTAGGTGCATTTCAAAGAATATTTATTAGCTACATAATCACTGAAGAAATTTCATGCTAAAATTAAAGACTGCTTAGAGATTTTGTAGAATAACTTGAAACAAAACTGTCATTTTAGTTGCTAAGCTTTGTTGCTTTGGGAATTTACAACCTCCTATTCCACTGAATAGGCTTTCAGACACAACAGCTCATGAATATGATGTAAAAATTAGCATGCTAAAGTCAAGCAGAAATGGAGCCAATCTGTTCTTCCATATTTCTACTACAATCTTGTAATTTTATAATTTGTTGAAGAAATGACAGATTCTCTGTAAGAGGTTTGTGCCATTAAAAGTAGCATCTTAAAATAAAAAATTAGTAATTGTGGTGGATGGTGAAATAACATGGCTCAGAATCTGCTCTGAGGCATGTGGGAATGACTGGGTCTTCCACAGATTCCAAGAATTCTAAGGCAGTGGCTTTCATATAGGCCATGTAAGTAAATAATCTGTGTAGGTAATCCCCCGTGGGGTAGAAGGAGTGGTCACTAGAACATAGTACATCAAGTTTCTCGAAAATCTTTAAACAGACCAGCAGTAGTGAGGTGGGTTGTTCTGGAAAGTGGTGGAATAGGCAGTTCCTCAGTTTTCATTTATTGATGAAAATTGAAAAAACCTGAGCAAAGTAGGGCTTTGTGGAAAGATCTATTTCTCAAAAGAAGGATAAAACAACACGTAACTGTTGCAATGTTCTCTATTACCTTGGGGAGCTAAATTTCTTAGTAGGTATCTCTGTATAAAATGAAGTAAAACTTCAGTCCATCTTATTCTGATGTTGATTCTAAGACCAAGATCTTTCTTAAGTACTTAACACCTATGGGATATATTGAAATGGGAATGCAACACTTGAAGAGTCACTGTGTCCACCTTGCTTGTCAATTTATCTGAAATTCTGGAGGGAGACGAAGCTCTCAGCTTGTCAAATGTACTGGCAACTTAAAGATGTGAACTTAAAGGCTAAGTACTTTGTTTTAGCCAACATCTGGTGACATCCCTGCCTGTCAGAGTTGGAATATAAGCATCACCATTATCCATGTTATATGAGGAAAATATACCTGAAGTTTGAAACAAAATTAGAATAAAATACATGTGTGTACACTGACATGCTTATACATTTGTAACTCAGTGTTAGCTAAACTAGGAAGATGGGTATTTATCCACTACTTAGAGGCCACATCACCTTACAAAACTGTGGAGTTCTAACTTTAAAACTAGACTTCTTAAAAAGTCAAATTCATGCTGAATGTAATGATTTTTAAAAAGGAGCTAAAATAAAAAATCTGGCCTAAGTGTTTAATTAATCTTCTCAATGTTAGTGACAGACCTGTGCTGGCATATCTTTTGCTACTTTTAATGAATTATACCTTTATCTGCTGTACCTACTGGGTGATTCCTTGGTGCAGTTGTATGCGTCACAACTCCGTGTGAAAACGGAGAACTCCCAGTTTCATGGCCACCTGTTAATGATACTAAATGCTCCTTACACATGCTATTTATGTCAGCTGTATGAGAATTATTTCTTCAGCTTCTGCAGTGCCTCACGAGAATGGCTTACATTCTGAGTGAAGTAACTTTAGACTTCAGTGCCTCTTGATCATTTTTACATTCCTTCGTTACCAAAATGTTTCATAAATGCTTGTGGCATGTTCAAGACAGCAATGAACGCAGAGTCCGTAGGTACTAATGTGTGCTGGGCTGGTGTATATTTGTGATGTAGTGCACACAGTGATTCTTTTAGTCATGAAGATAACAGTCTCTGAGACAAAACTACGTTCAAAAAATTAATTGAGGCTGTTGGGTTTATAGCTATAGTCTCAGAAAAAGGTTGTGTAACAATTAGAGTCTTCAGGCACGACAGCTTTGCTGTTAATATCAATTTTCTAATTTAACATAATTTGTAGACCTTTTAATACCGCAGGGGGAGGACCCAATATTCATTTTTGCATAATACTTTTACATCAGGCAACAAATACCTTATTGAAGAACACAAGTGTTTGCTGAGAGGAGCTGGAGATGGAATACAAATCTCATTCTGGCTGTAGCTAATAGGTACGCATGATGCTAGCTTGCTGATATAATGCCTGTTTTCCAGAGCAGATGCCAACATTTAAAACAGAATGAAAATATATAGGCTGCCCACTGAGACTTATTAGTTAAGATGAGGTTTTCCATAAATTGTTTGCTGCTAGTCGATTGCCCGGTTTTAAGCTCTAGTCTCTTAAAAAGAAACTGTTAGCAAGCTGGCAGATTTTTACCACTTCTGTGATAGAGACTCCTGGTTCAAACATAAAATGTATTGGTTGCCTGTGATAGCAGCTTCGTTACCTGTTTATGTCTAGTGATAAATCTATTTTTTAAATTATTAAGAAAATGTGTACTGTTTCTATAGAAAAGCCAATATGGTGAAAGTTTGTTACAGCTTACTTGCATGCATGATTTAAGAGTCTAGATGTCAGTTCCCTCTGCAGCTAAGTTTTGTGATGTGGCATTTCATACATTGAAGAGTTCAGATATACTTATTTTTCCCTTGAAATAAAAGATTCACCGTTCTTTTCTCTATTTTAACTAACACTACTAATAGTAGATGTATGACTGTTGGTGGTAGTGCTAGAATGTCCAGCACACCTTCATGTAAAATGTCCTTCAACTTTTACAGGGCAAGAGGAATATGAGATTGTTTTCACAATTGTCCAAATTAGAATTTTTCAGGGCATGAGCAGACAAGCAGTTGACAAAATACTTGCTCCAGGTGTTGACTTTGCGGCTCCATAGCGGGGCTGAACTTGGTGACATTTCTTGTTTGAGAGGATTCTTCTTGAAGTCAATTGCATCTAGTGATTGAAACTTGCTTTGTTGTAAGCATGTACGGATAAAAAGCTATTGCAGAGTAAGTGGATGTCTCTTAGCTGTATGTGTTAACTTTTGATGTTGAACTGATGGCCTGTCCTGACAAGGGCTGTTTGCTGTAGACAAATGTTAGAATTGCCTCAGTGTACCTGTCAGTCCCTTGCCTGTGCACAATCAAAATAATCATGTACTCGGAGGAACTTACCAGCTTGTGCCCTGGAAACAGTATTCTGCTGGGGAGCAGAATACACTGGGAAGGAATAGAAGGACTGATTTAACCTGTGATTGGAGTATTTTCTGAGGAAGCTGCAATTATATGACAAACAGCATATATTAGCATAAGAATACTTAATTTGACATAATTCATAGACTGTAGCCTATTTGACAATAACTCACAGGCACTAGCAGTCATGCTAGCAGTGACTAATATTTTCCACTACTTTTGTCTTATCACAAAATGTAGAAGAAATTGCATTTCATGGGGTTGATTTTTCTGAAAAATCTTGCTTTCTTTTCCATTTTATACTGTGTACCCTTTTCCATTTTTAAATTAGTAGGGCATGTGAAAGAGATAAAAAATATCTTCACGGGATGAAAAATGTCATCATTCCCAGTGGTGGCAAATTCTCAGAGGAAGCCTTGCTCTAGAAGCCTTTGATAAAAGTTTTGTCAGCAAAATAAAGCAAGTTACCAATGGACATGGATGTAATGTGGAAAGGTCTTGTGTTCATGCCTTTGAGGGGCACATCTTCCATTTTGTCCCCACCCAAATGTTTTCTGAATAAATCAATAAGCTCTTCATATTGCATGCTTTTGATATTGAAGCTCTATGTGACTATACAAAGAAAAAAAGTGTTCAGCCATATTTGAAGGTGTTTCAACAGCAATAATGCTTTTGTAGTAGCATCCTCCAGTTCCCAGCAGGACTGCATGATTTGCCTATATCAGCTCTACCAAACTGCAAATTGGGAGAATCCCAGTATTTCCAAAATCAGAGTTGTAGAAGAACTTGAGTGAGACATCTGTTAGTGCAGCATATATATTACTGAAAGGCAGGAGATTGGTAAGTGTGTGCTATAATGATTAGGTATCATGCAGAAAAATATCGGTTTACCTCAGCCTTCACTAACAAGTGAATTTTGATCATTTGAAAGTTTCTCAGCTTAACTTTTTGTTTGTGTGTGTTTAATATGATTTGCCTGTGGTGGCCATTCACAAATGCTTTTAGTTGAATGTGGTTTTAAATTCAATACCCCACATGGTATGTATGGAATGCATTTCATAGTTTCAGGTGGAAGCTTTTGCTGGATGCCACTGCCTACTGCCTCCTCCTACATTAGAACTAACATGCTTTCCCAAATAGGTTTGTGTAGATGGTCCAAAATTTTGCATGCTCTGCTGCAGTGCTGACACTTCAGTGGGTATTTCTGGAGGGTGGTTTGGCTATTTCAGTTTGGCTTGGTTAAATTAAGTTGTACTGTAATTCTTTATGCCTTATAGTAAGACTTTCAAGACTATCCAGTGGTAGCCTGTAGCACAGCAACTTCATTTGAACTGGACGGGGTGCTTCTTTCCCAGGCTATCACAAAATTAAGAGTACTACTACTTACACTGCTGTCTTAAGACTTAAAATAAGGGAAGAAATTAGTTTTATATAGCAAATAGCTTAATTTTTTTTTTTTCCTCAGAATCAGAAGTTAGAGTCTTTAGACTTCCTTTTTACTGTTACCTAGGATCCTTCCTTATGTTACTCCTGACTGCTCTAAACATCACTGAATCTCTTTTTGATTTGCTTATGGAATTGCTACATGCTGTAATATGTCAGTGATCCAAAATGGGACAGAGCAGTGCACAGCTTCATCTCTGGAGTAAAGTTGATTTAGCACTGAGGATTAACATTTACATTGAACACAGATTACCATGTACTTTTTTTACAGAGATAGTCTTGAGAGTAAAATGGCCAAGAGTATGCTTAAATGAGATGAGCATGATAATCAATTTATTTAAAACTGAGATGAGTGCTCAACCTGGTATGCAGGAAGGAGACTCCCACTGTATTTTTCTGGTCAGAATTTGAACACAGGATTGCTAACTGGAACATAACTGCATTGGGAGAGTTGCTGAACCCTGCTCTTGTGCATTAACTCAGGTCACAAATATAAAACTGGAAACAGTGTAGGTTAAAGTACTTTTTTACTTCTAATGGTGTATTGCTAGAACTTAATGGGAAAGTGTATTAATTTTTCTATTTCCTTCCCCTCACATAGTACAAATATTGACTACAGACCAAACTAGATGAATGAAATTTTCACAGTTAAGGCTAACAGCAAAAGTAAGCTAGTGTAAAACTGCAGCAGGGTTAAAATTAATGGATGTTTATCTCTTACTGTGGAAGGAAAGAGAAGCATGTATGATAAAATTAGTCTCTATAGCCCATCTAAAAACAGCTGCCAGACAGTGGCTGAAGGATAGCAAGCTGAAGTCTGGGACAGAAGGAAACAACTGGGACTAAAATGATTGTTGCCAGAGGAAAGACTCTTACATATATACCCTGATGACTGGCTTAGCACGGGTTCACTATCTGTAGGTATCTCTCAGGGTTTGATCTATGTTTTATATTTTTGTCTAAGCTATGCAAAATGCATCACAATCTTAGCATGGATTTAAGCCTAATGTAATCTGATTTAAAACTATATTGCTGCAGCGCTCCCTGATCTGCCTTATGTTAGCAACAGAACCATGTTGCTTCTAAGTGGCACCAACTGTGTGAGATTGGATGAAGACAAACGGGGGGTTTTAATTTTGCTCTTTAGCTATCTTGGTGGCCTGAGGCAATTCACTATATTGCTTCACTGTCACTAGTGAAGCAAGTAAATTCTGTGTAGGTGTGGGGGAAGAGGAGGTGTGCTGTGGTGTAGCTTACCTTATGCCATGCTGTAAAACTTCATTATTAAGATTTCAGATAAACTTACTGCTTTCAAGCTGATTTTCAATGCAGTGATTTAATTTTAGAGTAATAGAACTTGGCAAGGAGAAGGACCCAGAAATTTTCAAAATTTTAAGTTGTCCAAGTATCATCTTTCACAGATGAAAAAATACTGTTTAGCACATCAAGCTGAACAGGGAGTAGTACAAGTACAGTAGAACTCTTGTAGTAAAAAATCTCATTAGTTTGGCTAGAAAGATGCTAATGAGGATGACACAGAAAGCAATAAAAAAGCATCACAGTTCAACTTAAATAATTGTAAATGTATGTCTACCACAAGGTCAAGAGAGCTTATGTTACAGAAGACATGTTTCTCTGCGCGTCTGAGGAAAGTTCTGGTGGTAACCTTACTTTGTCCTGAGACATTTTTGAAGGCACTTCAGCCTGTTGAAGTAGTCAACGTGTTAGAACAGGTTTTTCAAAACTGTTGTCTTTCTTCCAAATGAGAATGGACCCTTTTCTAAATAATAGTAGTGCAAGTCTTATGTGATTCTTTTGAGATTTAAATTCTATACAACTACTGATAATGTCAGTTGTTTATCTAAGAGAGAAATATTGACTTTCACTTTGCAGTCAGTAAGTAAAAAAAGAAACATTTCTGTGATTTTATTGGTCAGACTTAGATTGACAGCAGTAACAGAGCAGAGGGATGGGAAGGCTGGTCAGCTATTCCTGGTGAGCCTGTTTACTGATAACATTTTATTACACTCACAGTTACTGTTTTAACTGATTGGCTGTAACACATCTTGTATTCTTAAGAACTCCCTGAATTTAATAAAGAAAAGACTCATACAAAAGAATGTTACTCTTTGAATCTCTATGTTGGTTTCCATTTTCTGTTGTGTGTCAGGGAACTTCCTGCAGTTATCTGTTTTCATTGTTAGGTGGTTGATGAGCTTTATACATGGGTGGTTGCAGAGATGATAGGATTTCAAAGGCCGAATAGCATATCTCTGCAGAAAATCCTCTTAGCTCATTATGCACTTTGGTTCGTCCAGGTAAGTTTAGCATAAAGTAGAATATATAAGTATAGAAGACCTAGTCTATTGAAGAACTAGATTAACTTATGTATTGCACATCATAAACAATATTGGAACAGACATTTTTTCTTTTAAATGCCTAATTAAAAACTACTAAGGAATTGAAAGACTATTTGATAGGCAACAATATCTTTATAGTATTTTCAGTATTTAGTGCCTTTTTTTTTTTTTTTAAGTGGGGAGATTACAGTGCATCACTTAGTAAAATCTTAATGTGAAGTTGGGTGTATATGTGAGGTAGAATTTTTTTGAGGTCCTTTTTTGACTCTGTTGTATGCATTCTGATGACTTTTCTCTAGTATAGACGTTGTCCATACTAGACTTGACAGGAAATTCCTATCAAATACTATAGCAAGAGCTGCCTGCAAACTCGGTAAATACTTTAAAATGTTTAGGGTTAGTCTTTTTTTCAGAGAAACAGACAGGAAAAATGTTGGTGTCATCAGCATTTCTGAATGAAGTTATCATATTCTGTAGTCCTGTCAAAACAATGTAAATACCAATCAGTTCAATCCAGATAGTGATAGGACAAGGGGGAATGATTTTAAACTAAAAGAGGAGAGGAAAAATAATTTACTATGAGATTGGTGAGGCACTGGTACAGGCAATCTAGAGAAGCTGTGGATCCCCCATCCCTGGAAATTTTCAAGATCAGGTTGAATGGGGCCCTGAGCAACCTAGTGGATGGCATCCCTGCCCACAGCAGGAGTGGTTGGAACTAGATGTCCCTTCCAATCCAAGTTCACGTCTTAATCTCAATGTCTAAAAGAGTATTACATTCACAAACATGTTTACCTTGCTTCCTTTTCCAGCAAGTCCTTTATAAGTACGGTTTTACTCACTTGCATTTGAATCCACATAGTCAACATCTTCATGGGGCTCAATATTTCTCCTTGGCAGTTGCCACATGCCAAGTGTTAGATCTAGACATTACTGAGCATACATTATTAAAATGTGTGGGAACAAGTCCTCCCTTCCTTGTTATTTCAGAAATATATCCTGTAGTTGAATGATTGTATCATAGCATCACTTCTTACAGTTAAGAGAGAAGGAAAAGCCTACTCTTTTAAAATTCCCACTGTCTTTATTTTTGGCTTATAACAAAGTTAACTGCTGAATGCAACTCATCAGGTGGTAGATGTAAGAAGACAGTCTAGCTTGAAGAATTTATTTCTCTTTGGAATATGGTGTATATGTGTTCTCTGGTATTTACTAATATATTACTGTATTGTAACAATAATACTGATTTTATGCCATTACTGTTGAAACAATTGCTGAAGGAATGGTTGGAAAAGGATCTGGAAAGCTGCAAACTTGATATTAGAATATTAGAATATTTTGCCCTTTGAACAGTTACCTCAATGGGATAAAAACTTCCATTTCCTCTACTGTAAAAAAATCAAGGCAAGTAAGTGTTGGGTGGTCCTTAAAATTCTGTATGTCAAGAACGAAAACTGTTAGTGTGTTAAAGATTTTCTTGAACTCTCCTGTAGACAAATCATACAGAAGTTTGTTTACATTACTGCAAACAAGTTTTCAAGGAATCCTCACTTCCCATCTGTTATATAAAACCTGAACTGTAGTGGCAACTTTGCAATGCACTTACAGATCCTGGACTTCTTATATACTTACTGCAAAGGTTAATGCTCCCTTCAGTCCTGACACTGCAGCACACGTCTGTTTGATTAGTTATTTACAAGCTTATTTGGCTGTTTTCCTTAATTCCAAGCATGCTGTTGTTGGTACTCATTCTCAGCAAGTTGCAGGGAAAATTTTCCACTGACAAAACAAGCCCCTTTTTTTGAGTTTAACTTACTGGTACAAGTTTTAAAGGTTTTTAACTTAAAATCACAGGAAAATGTAGATCACTTTCTAAATGTAAAATTGACCATTGAAATGGAGTAGTTGTGCAAAAAGATTAATGAACTGTTCCTGCAGATTTTCCCGTCAAATATTTGATGTTAGCAGACTTCTGGCAGTTCTTGTTAATGAAGGAATTCCCCAGTTAAAATTTTAATTCATTTTAGAACAGCCTAATCTCACACAATTAGTGCATTTTGATTGCCCTGAAATAACAGAACTGACTCCTTCATCAGCTGTGCAGTATGTGCCTCTACAGAAGTAACTAGCACGTGAACAGAAAATAGTGAAGTTTTTAGAGCCCTTTTAGTATCACATGTTCCTTCATTAGAGCACATACAGCAGAGCAGCCTCAGTTGTACAAGGAACCTTTTCATTTTTGGAATTCAGACTGAGAGAAGATGCTTTGGCCCTTCTTGGGAAGGTGAGAAGAGGGAGGAGATGTAATATCAACTTTATGGTGCATTAGTTGGAACTAATGGTTTGGGATGACAGGCTTCTCTCTTTCCTCCAGTTCCTATCCCTGTGTTGACTGACGTTAACAGCACAATTCAATTGTCCCATTCCAAGTTGCTGGTGGCATTTAAGAAGCATTAATGTGCTCAGAACATCCACGCGGCAGATGCAGAGTGAGAGCTCTGCTTGGAGCTGCCTGCTGGATACCACAAGGAATGTTCAAGGGCATTTTGGTTTGTGCCCTAGATGGTATTCTCACTCGATGCCTCTATGTAGGCACCAAATAATTCTAGCAGAAATGATTGTGAAGTGATCATACACTTGCTAATGTAAATGAAGCCTTTTTATGATTTCTTCTTTTGCCAACTTTGAGAAACCAGCATATAAAAATAGACATCTTTCAGTATAGGGAGAGTTAATTTGCCTTGCCACGACAGATTTGTAGTCTATATTTGGTCTTAGAAATTAATGAATATTCTGTCTTATAGATTAAATATTATATATTTTTACAGTAAGCATGCTAAATTCAAATGTTTAAATATAACATTTTCATTTTAGAAAAATCTATTTTCTTCAACTATATGTTCATCTTAAGTTCTGAATAGGTTGCTGAACTTCTTGCTTATAGTCTGTCTGTTGTGAACATGTTCCAGACTATAAGATGAAAAGTAAATAAAAAGCCCTTATCGTATAATTCTTTTAAATAACTTGTGCTTGGATAGGTCTTACTACAGACCCTAAACTGAGATTTCCATATGTCTTTAAGAACAGCTTTTAACCTGGACCAGTGGAAATCATTTCTTGTGTAACTGAGGTATCTAAATTAGTGGTTTCTGAAAAAAATACACTATCCAATTAACAAAGGGTTCTGATGATAGCTTTTCTTTTGCTCTTGGGACCTTTTCTAGTGCAGTCTTTCCTCTGCGTCTACCTTTCCTTTTGAAAGAAATTTTTCAGTTTGAAGGTCTAAATTTCCCTAGGTGTGGGTTATAAAAATGCCTTGCCTGTCTGTACTAAGCTTCCTTAAAATGCTGATTTGCCTCATCTTATCTGCAACATTCAGGGAATGTTAGTAGTCTGTGATTTGTACTTTCCCTTTTCTCGAGTGAGGCATTCCTCGTCGGGCACCTCTGAAGAACTGGAACACCTGCTGCTCTGTGGCCATTTGAGCTGCTCACATGGGAGTTGTCACAGAATCACAGAATATTCTCAGGAATATTGGAAGGGACCCACAAGGATCATCAAATCCAACTCTTAAATGAACGACCTATACAGGGATCAAACCCATGACCTTGGCATTATTAGCACCATGCTCTGACCAACTGAGCTAATCTTACGTCAGTCCAGGCAGTTCTTGGAAATGGGGAAAAGGGGAAATAGGGTAACTACAAGGGCTCTTGTAAAGTGCTGATGGGTAGAGCCGGGCTTTTAGAATGAAACACGGTGTTCACCCCATTACAGACGTTATTTGTAGTGCTGATGGTGACGTTACCTAGAGATTAAAACATTGCTGTCTTTACACTTCCTAAAATTTTGGAAATCTGAAGTTGGAAGGAATTTTGATACCCTGTAGCACACTTATTTTAAGCTGCCTAGTCAAGTGGACTGCTGAACCAATGATAAGATATCAAAAGTTGTTACTTACAGGATTCTTAGAAAGTGACAGACATTGACTCCTGGTATCACAGATTCAAGGTAACTTTTTCCTCTCTGAAATAAAACTGTTAGCATAGTTAAGGTAATTCTGCTGCTGTGGACAGGAATTCTGGCTCAAATGCAGAGGAGAGGAAGGAAAGGCTAGCTCAGGCTTTTGTTTTGTTTTGTGGGTTTTGTTTGTTTGTTTGTTGTTGTTTTGTTTTTGTTTTGTTTTGTTTTTTGTTATACGTAGCATTCCAATGAAGGCCCCTAGGCTGGAACTCTGCAAATTAAAACTTGTTGTCCATAAGTACCTAGTCCAGTCACATAGGGAAGGACTTTAATTGTGGTAGGAGATCAGGCATTTTGGTAAAGGTGATAAAGAGTAAAACAAGGGTTAGAGTTTTTGAAGGGATCTTGGGTTTATTTTCCCTCAATTCTGGTTGAAAATGAGAGATTTGATGCAGAATCTTGAACACATTCATCACTAGGACAAGTCACCCTATAGCAGTGTTTTTACATTTGCATAGTAGTGTTGGGAAGAAAGACTTTGATTTAATTGCTAAGTTTGAGTTGTCTCCTAACTATTACTTTGCCTATTATCCTTGTTTCTCTGCCCTATTTGACATCTTTTTGGAAACTGACTACAAGGTAAATTCTTCCTTACTGGACCTAAATGCTTTTAAATAAATTTCTCTTGTTACAGGTCATCTGGGGGGGAGGGGGGTTTAGTGATATGGTGTATCACAGTTCTTGAGAAACAGATTTCTAAGCTCTCATTTCATTGTATATACTTTACCCAAAAAAATCCCTCTGCAGGCAGTCTTTACTACCTTTACAAAATCTATCACTTTTAGGTTAAAAGAAAAAAAAATCTTCACCGTAACTTCATTAAATAGGTTGGTGGCTTGTAACAAAGTTATTATACTTATTTCAAAAGCTTGAAGCTGTAAAACTAGAAGTATTTCAAAAGCAAATTATTTCATAATGTCTGTTAATATAGAGGTTGAAAGTTTTTTTTTGAAACAGATAATAGAACTTGATTAATTTCAAATCTCCAAGAAGCTGTCCAATGTATTAGTCTTGAAACTTGATATGTTGAAGATTGAAGTTCTTTTTATATTAAAAAAATTGTTTTCATTAAAAAAATATTTACCATCCTAGAGTCTTTCTAAACTAACATTTTTGGAAATACTCATTAGTTTTTCTGATGTGCTCTTATTCTGTAACAGTTTTTTCAATTTATAAACTGAAATCCTTCTGAAGGTGCGTTGAAACATAGAATACCCAGACATTTAAGTCATCTGTGGAGAACTATGTGATTTCATAGTACTTGACTGTCAAATGTGTATTTATCTATTTAGGTTCAAACAAAGAAGGAAGAAACTTTGCCACCATCACATAGTCAAAACATTCCAACTTTTTATTTTCCTCGAGGATGTCCTAAGGAAAAAGTGAATATAGATGCTGTGATTGCCAAAATTGAGAAGACTTTTTCTGAATTTCCAAATGAGAGGGCAACGTTAGAAGACATGGGTAAGGTTGCAAAGGTGAGAACTTGCTGGCCATCTTCTTTTCGTACTGTACTCGTGTGGAAAGGAAAGATGAGTTCTCTGTGCCTGGTTTTCGTGTACTGTGTGTTTCCATCTCCCACACATTTAGTATTTAATGATATTCTACATTGTTGGTACCACAGTTATGTGGAATTTTCTGCATTAACTGTGTATTAAAATGACCTTATAAAAAGAAACAAAATATTAAATCAAAACTTGAACTACTTTTTTTGCTGCATAAACAACCAAATACAAAAGAACAACATTGTATGTTGTTCTCCATTCCATATTGACCAAGAGATTTAAGGCAAAAGCATTGCTAATATATGCTTTGCTTTCAGATGTTTGCACAAGTCAGGGTTTTTTTCTCGTTCTGTTGAACCCCTGTTGTAAAGACACTGGTAAAGATAGAATGGTTTGGTAACTTGAGATTATAGCTCTCAAGTTATTCCTGAAGAGCTAATTTAGAGTTGTGTCAGAGTGACAAAATACTTAGCTTAGAAAGCAGCAAATATTTTTAAACTTCTGTGTAAGTTTAGAGACAATAAGCTTGTTAAAATAAACTTAAATTTCCATTTTGTTATATTGAATCAATGAGTGAAATCTCACCACAAGTCATGGTCTTGATAATGAGTCTCAGGTTCTCAGCCATGTTCCTGTCATTTTGTCCAGGGTCTAGAAAATGGAAAGTATGACTTCTCACAAGAGTAGGACTCAGGGTTTGCCTCACCAAAACTTTTTTACTGCTAAGCTGAATGATAGAATCTCTGTCTTCCACATCTCCTTCCAACACAGAAGTGAAGAGTTAGGGAAGAGACCCTTCTCTCTCAGCAAGGAAGGCGAAAGGGTCAACTCACCTACAATTCAGTGATGAAAGATACCGTCCTGAAGAATACTGTCTGAGGACAGTATTCATCAAAACCACTTTTTTAAAATTTATTTGAAGTACTAGTTAAACTACTGCATGAGAAGTAATTGTACTTATGCTGCAGTGACCTTACACCTCTTGCAGTTTTCAGTCTTTTTGGAGGCCCTTGGGGATGCCAGTATGTCTGACTGCTCCCAGATGGAGTCAATTTTAGACAAATTGGGCTCTGGGCTGTTATGGCTGCAGACACTTGGACTTCAGGTGCATGGGGTTGCACAGGAGTTGGGATTGTGTAGCTATTGAGTACCCTAAAGCAAGATTCTGCTGCTCAGGGCAGGCTGCTTAAATTTGCATAGAGGATGTGCCATGCTCATGCAAGGATGCAGATGAGTTGAGCCATCCTCTGAGCCAGACAAATGTCAATTTGCACCAGTTCAGAAGGTCTGTAAATGTGCTGTCTTGAGCTTAGCTTAAAGATGTCCAGCTCTTGAGAGGAGCTTAAGATGGGCTCTGTTCAGCTGCTTGGAGCATGGACAGACAGACATGTGACTGTGTTACTCTATTAGGATTGCTACAAGTTGCCCTGTGTTTTGCTCTCTACTTTTGGATTTCAGCCTAAAGCAGTTGTTTTGAATGAATTATTTCAGAAGGTGAAGCTGGTTTCAGAAACAGGTCTTTTTAAAAAAACCTCTTCCCTAGTGCTTTCTTAACACTTGTAATTTTTGAAGGATCTATAAATAAAAGAGTAGCCCTCAGATAAGCAATCAATAAACTGACTTGATATATACTTTAATTTTAGGCTTGTGAATGCCCACTTTACTGGAAAGGTCCTTTGTTTTATTGTGCTGGAGGTGAACGAACAGGATACGTATCAGTTCATAAATTTGTTGCAATGTGGCGGAAGTAAGTAGATTACATTTTTTTAGAAGCACTGCTGGTTTTTTCGTTGAAATGTGATATTTTAAGCTCTGAATGTGAGCCTGTCTGTAAAGGGGAATAAAACACTTTGCCATAATCAGCCATTGTCATCAAACTTGTACATGGGAAAATTTGACTAAATAATACTTTAATACTTTAAAATAAACAAATCTTCATTTATAGGGTTTATAGATTTAAAAGTGTTTGGTAAATGACTGACAGTTCATGAGAAAAGTGAAAACCATGGCCCTTAGATGCCAGTTCTGGACAAAGTGCTTTTTATTTCTAGTTCTTCTCTAATTCTAACTTTGAACTGTCCTTTCATGTAATCAATGACATGGTGTACCTACCTCCTTTAACATAAATTTAAGAGATAGTACTGCTTTGATAAGTTCCCTTGGAGTATGGTTTGACATTTGTAATGAACTTTTGAATAAATGTTGTTTCATATGCCTTGCTCTAGGATGCCTGCATGAGGTAGCATGAGCAATTTTCTTTGTAGAACATTAAAAGGAAGTATTTACATTTCAGAGTACTTCAGACCTGCTATGATGATGCTGCAAAGTTTGTTCACCTTCTGATGAACCCTGGCTGTAACTACTTGGTGCAAGAAGACTTCATTCCTTTTGTACAAGTAAATTGCAACTAAAACTATTTCTAGGAACACAACAAAACTATGAACTGGCAAAGCCCTGAGTTTTGTTTGAACTAAACCTACTTTTTCATGGTCATCATTAAAGTTTATTGATAATATTCAGTGCAACTGTGTTTGCATGATCCACTAAGATTATAGTGTTTTACAGTTAAACATTTACAGTTTTACAGTTAATCATTTTGTATAAGGTGAGGTGTTTTTTAAGCGTGATGGTGAGATTTAAAATTGATTGTAGGAATAGCACCTGTATTGGAATCTTTTCTGTTTCAGAAGGCAGTTAAAGTTATTTAAGTCAGGATAGAACTTTGGAGGGCAAAGGAGAAGTGAGATGTGAATTCAAAACCTAGTAAGTCTTTGTTGGAAGAGCAGCAAGCACCACGTATAGAAATGACTGAATAAAACCTAAGTTGACTTTACTGAATCATAGCCACAGAATTACAAGCTACCACAGTCAGCAGTGTTCAAATCCTCAGCCTATCTGAAATATAGGAAAAAAATCCTATAATATTTCTAAAATTTTGGAAAGCTTTTGTTTGTCTGATTTATTTAAAAGATTTTTTTTTAAAAAAAAGGTTTTGTAGTGTCATTTGTCTGAAGCCTTGGTGAAAACAAAGTTATCAGTAATGTTCATGGTAGTTTATTTGAACTGTTTTGGTTAAGGAAATGGGTGTGCTATTCTTTGCTAATTGTCTTATATGGTCACTAATGAATACTCCTTAGGATATTGTTATTCCTTTTTTTAATTATTATTTCTTTTGTAGGATGTGGTGAATAGTCATCCAGGCCTTTCATTTTTAAAAGAAGCATCTGAATTCCATTCTCGGTATATTACAACAGTAAGTGATTTGTATCTGGAAAAGCTATTTTTTAACTAAGAAAATCAAAAATAAGATTAGTCAATATGTCTAAGCATCTTTGTCCATTGGGAAGAGTAGAAGTCAGAGTAGGGCTGTCATTCTTCATTTCTATACAATTAGAAGTCTTGTGGAAAAAGAGTCTTTCTTAAGCGTGACAGTTCTTAACATTTGTAAGGAATTGCTGAATTTAATACTAGTAAGAGAAGCAGTGAATTGTAATAGTGTCGGATAAGTTAATGAACATTAAATGAGGAGCAGGCTGTTATCTTAAACACTTGATTGTGGCTGTAGACTGCATTCATTAGAATCCTGACCTTAGTCTGGGATTAATTAAATGAAATCTTGAATGAAACATCTATATTAATATGATTATGTTCAGTATTAAGAGAATAATGATAATATTGAAGCTTCTTGCCGCTTTTCTCTCTGGAGACTTTTCTTCCAAGGAAGGTTTTATACATGAAAAGTTTCACTTCTCTCTTCCCAGGGTTACGTGACTGAAGTATTTGTTCTGAACCCAAGGGAAAAATCAGTGACATTAAATTTTCTCAGCTGTAGACTAGACAGTTGATTCCACTGAAGTCTCAGAAGATTAAAATTCTTCAAAATGACATTCAGTTCACTTTCTTTGTGAATGTGAAAACTAGCTTAATGAATATTCTCCAGCAAAAAAAAAAAAAAACATGCAGCATTGATCATCTTTTATCCATCTTATACTTTGACCCAGATTAAAACTGTGGAAGGGTTTTTTTGAGAGTATTTGGATTTTGTTCATTACATCCATCTTTATAGAGAGTTGCTGGCATATCAAGTATGTCCTGCTGCATTATGTTTTGCTTCTTGTTATAATGATTACCTGAGCTCACAGAACTTTCTTGTCAGTTGTGATTGAAGGAATTGTTCTGCCAGTGAGTTGTCTTGATTCTTAATGGATTCTTAATGGATTCTTGGTTGTATGAAAGACTGCTCTGGTAAAAATTGTGAAAGCATGCTGCCTGTCCTGAAGAACAGTAGGAAGGAAAAGGTCCTGCCATTTCCAGTTACTTTTCTTTAGAGGAGCAGCTTATTTGAGTTGAGTCTAACAATATTGAATAAATTAGTACTGGAAGTATTTTATTAACAGAAATTAGTGTTTAATCAAAAAATTGGTGTTAAATTAAAAAGTAAGCTAGTATGAAAATATCAACAATATTTGGTATGCCATTCTGCAGATTAAGAAATGGAAGGAGCACTGTGCCTTTTTCTTGTCATATTTTAGGATGGCATAACTGTTCACGGAATTATGGAATATTCTGAGTTGGATGGGACTCACAAGGATCGCATCTAACTCTTAAGTGAATGGTCCATACAGGGATCAAACCCACAACGTTGACATTATTTGCACCATGCTTTGACCAGCTGAGCTTGTTACAGTCTTCTGAAATCCTGTCCTGCCGGTTATTAATGATAGTAATAGGTTATTTTACCTATAATGAAAGAAGCCATTTCATACCTGTATTTGGTTAGTTTAACCTTGCTACATGAAGTATTATCTAAAGAATACTTCTGGTTGCAAACCAAATGAGCCGTTTTTCTGCTGGGTTTTTGTATATACCTACACATATGTATGTGTGTGTGCATATACATTACATACATCTCTTTAGCACATGTTGTGTAAGCCATGAAAGCAATCTGTTCTGTCTGCTAAGATATGGTATAGGTTTGTTGGTCAGTCTAGTAGCCAGGTTAGTTACAAGACAGAACTGAAATAAGTTAAAAATGTTTGCTGTGACAAATGAGATACTGTGTTTATTCTGCCAGGATGTTAGGTGCATACCTGAACTATGAGTTCTTGAAATTGTAGTCTGTATTGCACCATTTCTTCTCCCTTCTGACAGAATAGTAAAGGCAATTCTCTGACAATTTGCTTATACTCTGCATCAGTTGACTTTAGTTTGTCTGTTCCCAGTTGTCTTTACTAAACATTCAATTTTGTTTTTATTTTTAGACCAGTTAAATGTATAACAGATGAGAAAATGACATGCAGATGGATTAAGTTGCAAAGCTAAGGCAAAAACCTTTTTATGAAAAAATTACTTTGTATTATAAGCCAAAAAGGGACCTTCCCTAAACTCACAATTAGAATTAAGTTAATTAAGTTTCAGAAGCAGGATAATCTATTCTTTTGTCTGGAGTCATTGAACCAGCTGTTCTTGTTCGAGGAAAACTGAGGAGCTTGCTGCTCTACAGTTTAAGCTTTCTTTCAAAACTTCATCAGTACATTACTCTTCTATTTGTAATTTAAAATTTATCGGTTAGCTTAAACAATTGATTTACTGCAACTAAAGTCTGAAGTGTAAAAGCTTAGCCTGTAGTTGGGAGGACATATTAATTGCAGGAAAGGGGTTCCCATAGAGGTGGGGAGCTTAGTAACTGGTCTCTTGCTCACTACACATGCAATACTGAGCCTTTCCAATTAGCAGGTATAATTAATCACCAGTTGAGCAGTCATAGTTCCATAATATGTTGGGAGTTTTTTGTCTGGGCTTTTGTTTGTTTGTTGTTTAGTAGTGTATGACTGACTGGTTGTCTTAAGTCAAACTAACTGAGGTGACTCAAGTTAAGTAGCAGAAAACACTTATTTTAAAGTCTTTAGTTTGTAAACTAAATCCAAGAAAATTATGGGTTTAGAATGCATGAGTTGTCCAAAATAGTCATAGAACCATTAGTTTGGAAAAGATCTGTAAGATCTTCGAGTTGATGTACATGTAAAAAAAAGTGTTGGGTACTCAACTGGATGCATTTGTTTCTGGTTCCAGTACCAGTCATGCATAGCACAAGAACTAGTCATCTTTATTGCATAGATTTTTGTTGTTGTTGTTCTTCAATTGGAAAATATTCATGTATTACTTTTAATGCTATTAATGGGGGTTTTTTTTCAAGGAGCTTCCAAGTAGAATGAAGTTAAATGAGGAAAAACATTCGCTTTGCACCTGCAGGAAGTATTTCTGTCAAATGCAGATTTGTTGTGTTTGTAGAGTTCAGAAGTAGCAACATCTTCTCTACTTGGATCCTTAAACAGTCCCAATTCTACTTCTGTAAATACAATTATGAAGTAAAATAGTCTTATAGCAAATGCAGGTCTTTAAATCTGAAGTAATAATATACATTAATAGGTTCATTAGATTATATCATGTAGAACTGGAAGACTTGAGGTACTGAAATTGACCATATACATATTTTCATAGCGTATGAGTATTCTGCAACATTACTGAGTGAGATATAGGTACTGCAGCATTGAAATAACGCTTCTCTAGATGAGTTTAGATGTAGATTTAGAAATGGTTTGGATAGTGGATAATATGACACCATATTACCATATGACACATATATGTCATACAATATGACACATATATTACCATAGCTAAAAGTTTCTTTCCATTTTCTCTCTTTTGCAGGTCATACAGAGAATATTTTATACAGTAAATAGGTCCTGGTCTGGGAAAATAACTTGTAATGAGCTCAGGAAAAGCAACTTTTTGCAGGTATGTAATATATAAAATTTTGCAAGACAGGTATTTCTAGAAACTGCATTAACTAAAGGCTTAAGGGAGTAACATAAATAGCATTTCTTCCTTTTCCAAAAAGTAAGGAAGACCCAATTGCATTAATTCTCATACATTAGAATATGCTTAAATGTAACTTTTTGTATCTAGACATGTATGCATGTGTGTAGCAGAAGATGGTCTAATCTACTCATTCTTCTGTGAATGCATTCATTTTCTGCCATGTGTGTTCAGTTTTGATGTCACACTGTATGGTGTGCATTGTCTCTGAAAAAAAAATTGTTCCACTGAAATAGCATTAGATATTAACTTGGTTATGAGAACTCAGATCATTCAAAAAATGAATGTCTTACAAACTCTTTCATGTGTTCTGTTTATCCTTCTGATAATAGAATGTGGCATTATTGGAAGAGGAAGCTGATATTAACCAGCTGACAGAGTACTTCTCATATGAACATTTTTATGTTATCTATTGCAAATTTTGGGAGCTGGATACAGACCATGACCTCTATATTGATCGGAAGGATTTAGCTCGACATAATGATTATGGTATGACAAATGAAGCACCTTTGTCTAATGTATTAAATGACCTGTAACTTTGAGTTGAGGAAGTGGTTTAATGCCAAGGCTGGTTTCATGAGTCTGTTAGTGTAGCTGGTCCTGCTGACTCAGTGAACTAAACGAGGATAAGTCATCTGTGATGCTACTTTGCATCTACAAATACCACATTTGAGGAAAATTCTGAATTTGAGTTCTGATCTTGACAAAGAAGCAGAGGAAATATCACTTAAGTGTTGGTGTATTATAAATGGTTTTATTTGGCAATTTTGGGTTGTTATCTTGGATGCAATCCATTTTACTGATATTATTCAAGTAGCATTACTTTTATGGCAAGGTATGGAAAGAGTAGAAAAGGCAAACATACCTTCAGGTACTTGGCTTATTTTTGGAGTTTTGCTAACTCTGCTGCAGTGTGCTTTGGTTTAATACTATTTAGCACTAGTTAGCAGGTTTACATTTGCTGCATGTAATATGCAATGATCGTGATTCTGTAGTCTTGCACACTTGTTCCTATTTTAAATATTCTTTAGATTGTATGGAGCTGTTGGGGCTCTTTTTAGATGCCCCATGTCTATCTTAATAGAGTTCCTTTCAGGACTGGAAATCTTACTTAAGCACAAAGTGATTATGGAGTATTATCCCACGTTAAAAAGGATAAACACAATTCTCATTGCTTCTGAAAATTTACCTGCTGAAGTTTGACTATGCTTTAGGACAGTGAGAGAGGAAAACTGCTTTCATTTGAGTGGCTGCTCCATTAAGTTAGTATATTTTAAAAAGAAAGCACAACTAATACCGTGCCACCTGCAATTTAATTTTGCAAATTCTTAAGAATAAATTGAATATCCTTTACAAAGGTAGTGCTCAGTTCAGACATGTCTCCAAAATCTCTGAAATGGTTTCAAAATAGAAGCATGGGTCAAAACCATGTCAAAAATAGACCCCTGTCAGAATCAGTAAGGTATGTTTATTATGTTTGATCATGCCAGTTCTGTTTTGGCTCTTTGCCAAGGTCATTTAAACTTAATGCCACTGGAGAACAAAATTTACTTGTCAACGAACTGGGATATGCAGTTTTATTAATCAGCCAATTTTATTTCTTGTATTACAACTTTATTACTATTTCTGCATTATGTTTTAATTCAAAGCTGGGTGGTTGTAGCTTTGCTTTTGGAGACTTTGTGTTAGGTGATCCTCTCTAAAAGGACTCAAAGGGATTAATGAGCACTACACTTGATCTTTCTCACTGCTCTGTGTATGTAAGAGGAGTGTTCCAGTAAACTGTTCAACAACACAATGCAAAGCAAAAATAACTTGCATAGAGTTGACACTTTCGAACTTTTCTTCACAGCAATTTCAAATAGGATGATAGAGCGCATCTTTTCAGGAGCAGTAACAAGGTACTTATTTTGTATGCTGATCTAAATCCATTTTTAATTTTTACTTGTTAAGTTGTGTCTTATTCCAAGGGAAAAAGATGGCTCCCCCTCACAAAAGAGCAGTGAATTTCAAGATTAATATCATAGTTTAAGCTCTAGTAGTACTAGAGTGGTCTTGGAACCTTGGGCATAGTTCAAGTTCTTCAGTTCTTCACTGTCTTTACCCATAAGAACACTGGCCACTGGATATGGTATGACTTAGCAGGACTGGGAATGAAGAAGGAAGAAATGTTAGCATCATTCTTTTTCCATCCCTCAAACCTGTAAAATGTTCAAGGAGAACTGAGCTTTTAAGTACTAATTGTAAAATCAATGCTTATTGCATCAGTAAGTTTACAAAAATGCTTCCAGTTGAGTTAATTCACTTTTTTGACAGTTATTCTTGGTTTCCCCCGCC
The DNA here is from genome assembly GCF_015227805.2 of Hirundo rustica. Classification (NCBI taxonomy): domain Eukaryota; kingdom Metazoa; phylum Chordata; class Aves; order Passeriformes; family Hirundinidae; genus Hirundo; species Hirundo rustica. The sequence goes on from NC_053451.1 coordinate 84,983,689, forward strand.
TTGGGATTGACTTCCTCTTTAGTATTTATGGAATTTTATTATTTTTTGAAATGTTTCCTAGCACAGTATCTGAGATAGAAATCAACACAGAAATAAAAGCTGAAATGAGAGACCTAGCAGGCATATGTCTAGAGCTTACTCCTTTATCTGAGTAGTATTTGGGCAGGACAAAACATATACCACATTTTCACAGACATCTTGAAGATGAAACAGCAAAAAATTAATTTCATTGTTGAAGTGTATGTCTAGGAACTGCCTACCTGACTTTTTACTAGACTGCGTGACTATGTGCAAGTTATCTAGTTTCTGCAGTTATGAGTAGAAAATGACAATTATGTTCTTGCCATGGACACTTACTTCATGAATATTTCTATTTCATTTTTATCTTCATATTTTCATTCAAAAACTGTTAGCTAGTGGAGTTCTTTAAAGCTTTTAAGTTCTTATCACTTCTACCTGAATAGAAATTCTAAAAAGCATATGAACTTGTATATAATATATCATCAAAATTGAGATGGCTCTTCTGTTAACAGTTAAGCCCCTTATGAACACTGGATCATTTAGGAGCAACTAGTTAATACCAACAAGGAAAACAATCCTTAATTTTGGTTAGTAAAAGCTATGTGTTCTAAAATAAATTTTCTTTTTCCTCCTTGGCCTTCAAGAGGTAGAAAAGCACAAAAAGATGGGAAGATTAGCTATGCTGATTTTGTCTGGTTTTTGATATCTGAAGAGGACAAGAAAACACCAACTAGGTAAGAATGAATTTGCTTCAGCAGAAATAAATACTGCCTTTGTTTTTCCAGTCCTTAATTGGGGGACCACTGATGAACAGCTGCAACTCTAATGGAAGAGGCTAAACTATCAAAACATGAGTGGAAAACTGGCCCAGTTCTTTGCATTGTCCTTGTTTATCAGTGCTTCCTGTTGTTGTAGCTGTAGAAGTCTATTTTAATGATTTTTAAGAGACTAATTCAATTTCATTGTTTCATAACTTGTGTGTGGCCAATTTATGAGCAGGGCCATACATTAAAGATGTTGCAGCTGTTTCATGATGCCAGTGACTTTGGAAAGCTGTGCAGCTACTATTAGCTGTAGGTACTGATAAGAAACCCATCATATGACATGTCACTAGCTTGTTCAATATGGGAACATACCCAAAATACTGAAGTTTTCTTGTACAATTCAATTTTTCATTGTCTCCTTTGATTTTTTTTTTAATGTAAAACCGTCTTCTTCATGCTATTAACAAATGTATTTTCAAGTGCAATAATAGATGGCACAGCAAATACCAGCAACTCTTACCACAGTAAGTGGTGTTCAATGACTTTCCATGGATTAGTGGAACGTACTCTTAAGTCTAGTTTTGCCTTTGAAACAGGCAACGTGAATTCTTGAAATTCTGTAGTAAGTTTGTCTCTTTGCTGTTAATGATTGAATTTCAGCATTGAATACTGGTTCCGCTGCATGGATCTCGATGGGGATGGTGCTTTGTCTATGTATGAATTGGAATATTTCTATGAAGAACAGTGCCAAAAGTTAGTTAACATGGACATAGAACCTTTGCCATTTGAAGACTGTCTGTGCCAGATGCTGGATCTTGTGAAGCCACAACATGAAGGTAATAAACTCCTTTTCCATCTGTAACTTCTGTTTCTCTGGATTTAGGAGTTAGTGCAGCCTTAAGAGCGCTTGGTCATACAAATAAAATGCCTTGAGGTTGTCTTTTTACTGAAGTTTGTTAAAGCTTAATAATTGATCAGTCTTCCAACAATAGGCAGGCATGCTTTCCATACTAAAATTTAATACGCTGCTTTAAAATTCCTTGTCAGCTTTCATTTTGTGCTTGTAGCCACATTTAGTCTTAAGTAAAACCTTGTCCCCTGTCTAGCTGAGGTGATGCTCTCAGGATCTCTTTTCTCACCTCTTCCAGTGATCATTCAATTGAGTTTCTCTGGAGGGAACAGTTTCAAAACAGTGTTTGTCTCTTAAACCAGTTTAGGAAATTCAGGAAAAGGGGCTTAAAATTAACGGAATAATAAACTAGTCTGAGGTTTTGGCTATTTTTTACAACCATTTGAACTTTCCTAGACCTGCATTCTGCTCCTGCATTTGACATTGTATCATCTTTAGCTGATGAAACTTCAGTTTACATTTCACACCTGAAAAAAACTTAAGAAGTGGGCATGATGTTTTGTACTGTTATGGTTAGACAACCAATTAGTAAGTCGTGCTTATTGCCCACTTTCTTTCTAGTATTAAGAATATTTAAATTACAGGAAAATTAATTTTTTTAAAGACACTTGTCATTTATTGAAATGTGATTTTTTGCATGCCAAGAGAATTGAAACGGCTCAAAACTAGAATGTAAAGCTTGCTATTCTTATTTAAACAAGTTAAAATGGATTTGCTTAGTGAAAACATACTTCTAAAGGCAAATTTAAAAATTGAAAATGAAAAAGGAATACTAAGTGTGATTCATCTGAAAGCTCCTGATCCCTGATATCACTGGAATATGAAGCCTTAGACCAATATTGTGTAATGCATGGGGGCTAGGGGGCACTTAAAATGAAGTGAGGCAAGCTCTGAGAGGCACATTTATGTTATATGGTTGCTCACAATCTCCTCCTGAGCTCAGTAGTTCCCTTCCAGTCTTATGTTATGCTTCTGAAAGGCATTTATAATAACATTTCTGTTCTGCATTTAAAATTAAACTAGATTGATGTATCTCCTCTATGTCTTGAGGATAATAAAGCTATTAAACACAACCAAGATGAGTTACTCAGGGTAATAAAAAGGAAAGCCACTTGAGAAGGGTTGATTTTTATTTTTTTTTTTAAGTAAAAACTGAATTATGTTTAAAAGGTGGATTAAGAAAAAAATCTTCTGTTTTTCTATTACAAAAAACTAACAGCATAAACTGATGTTTCCCTTCGTAGCTTTGAAACAAAAGAAGACACTTTCATAAAGTTATGGCTAAACTGTGATACAGTTTCTGTAGAATGCCTTGTGTGCAGAAAAGCAAACTTTAATTTCTAGAGACCTGAATGAATTACTTACATTTTCCTTCTGTTGTGTTGGTGTTTGAGAGACAGTGGTAGGCATCTACATGAGTGTTGCGTGTCTAAGCTCCCATTGCAATAAATGGAATCTGGAGAGCAAATCAATGAACCAAATATAGGAGTCTAACTTAAACTGGGAGCTTATGTAACTGGGATTCAAATCATTTACTTGGTTGTGGAGAGCCTCTGCCACTTGAGATGGCACAGTGCAGCAGACATCTGTGTGGGTCTGACAGATACGGCACAGGTGCCATGGGGGATTTGTGTCATTCTGGAGCACCAGCTACGAGCCAGGCAGAACACACTGGGGCCCTTCATGACAGATGCAAGCGTGGCAACCATGTACAAATGGAATTCGGATTTTGCTTCCCTGTGATGTCCTTGAGTTACACTTTTTTAGAGGCTGAGACACTGTGCTGAGGAAATACTGTTCCAAGTCTGGCTTTTATTGAACTCTTCCATAACATCTTCAGTTAGCTCCTATTTGATTAACAATGGAAGATTGCCTGTGTTCCAGGTGAATCAATAAAAGGGGAGTGTTAAGGATAGTCATCTGTCTTCCCTTGTGTATCTCATATTTTTTTAGCCTTTCTGAAGAAGCTTCAATATTCAGCTTTGAAATAGGGTAACCTTTCTGAGCAACCTGACAAATACTTCTAATGCTTAACACATCCATTGATGTGAATCTTTAAAGTATCACACTATAAAAATCAAACAAAACACCTCTGAGCATTTAGCTTTCCTCTCAAGCAGTAAATATTGATCAGACTGGACAAGTGTGGCAACCTTGACTTTATGAAAAATTCATCTGTATGAAGCATAACCACACGCTGTCATCTCTGTCATAAATTTGTCTGCTCAAGTCAGGGAAGAGAGAGGGCTGCTGCCATAGGAGATTCCTACCTGCTACCCAAGCACTTGTTGGGAAGGAATGGCTAACTCACTGGAGACTTCTGTCTGTTGAAGAAGCTTAAACTAATACCTTAAATGATTATTAATAGTTAAGGGAGGTAGACTGCATCTCATGCCAACATACTGATGGGCGGTGTGATATGACAACCACAGCAAGGAAGAAAATCTGAATCATTTAAAAGTTTTGTACACTTAGAAGAACACATCTCTAGGTGTGTATTTCATCTGTTTGCATCTCTCCCATTGCATTGAGGATCAGTGACAAATGTTTTTGAGTGGTGATTGAGTAATGTACCTTTTGATTCCTCCACTTTTGAGAAATAATCTCTTCAGCTCTAATAATTTTATCTCTAATTATCTTATCTCATAATCTTCTTTGCAGGAAAAATTACTCTGCATGATTTAAAGCGATGTAAGTTGACAAATGTGTTCTTTGATACCTTTTTCAACCTTGACAAATACCTTGAACATGAACAGAAGGATCAGTATTCTATGTTGCGGGTGAGTAGGAAGCTTTAAAAGTCTTTATAGCTATGGGCTTAGCAATTAATACTGTTTTGTATAACATGCAATGTGATTGTTTAGGATGGTGAAGGTGAAAGTCAAGAGGTCTCTGACTGGGAGAAATATGCTGCTGGAGAGTATGATATCTTGGTAGCAGAAGAGGCAGCAAGTGACCAGTGGAATGACGGGTAAGAATGCAGCAGTACATTTGATATGAATCCTCTCTACTAAAGCAGAGCCTCGCCACCACTATCATTCATTTAAAAAGAAAAAACACATCCTTCTCAAAAAGACTTAATTAATGGTGTATGAGACTACCAAGTATGTATGTGTGAGCTGAAACTCTTATTCTAGAATGTGCACCTCTTTTTACAAGCCCATGTTTTTAAATATGTAACTTGGTGAATTGAACCTTCAGATGAACTTTGTTTTCTGTTTAAATCAGTGGTGAACTCATGGGACAAACCCAAGGTGCTGCTCTATTTTAGTGTTCATAATAGATTCTTAGTATTTAATTCTTCTTTGCCCTACGTCTTCCTCTGAAAGAACAACTGATGAGCACGTAATGCCTTTATAAAGCAGTTTAAAGAAAAAGAACTGCAGTATCTAAAGCTCATTCTCTGCACAGTCCTGTTAAGTAGATAGAAAAAACGATGTGATGAAATTCAGTAGTGGTTGGGAAGACAGGCATGAACCTGAGTCACCCTAACCCAGGAAATGGTCAAGTTTTTAATCAGCTACCATAAGTCTCCACAGAGACTGTGGTTTTTTTAAAAGCTATGAATTATAGATTGATCCCACCTAAAGTGTTGAAGTTAACCTTTTTTAAATATCAGCCTTCACTGGCTTGTGTTAGTTAAACTTACATTTCATTATCCATCTATTCATCTGCATCGGCAGCAGATGGTTATCAATAATTTCTGGGTTAACAGCTGGGTTTTGCTTTCTAGCATCTGCTTAAAAGCACATTTGCTATTGCTTCCCGGTGCTCATGCGCATGTCATTAAGACCCTCAATCCAGTATTCCTTCTCTTTTATCATACCTACTGCCGCTGTATTTCGTTCTTCCTAACAAAGCCTCAGTTCAGCTTTCTTGAAAATAATTTGAGAGGTTTCTGGCAAGTCTTGCATTTGACCATTTCTCACCAATAAGTACTCCACTGGAGCAGTGTCTCAGTGTGTGCTTTGAATCCTTTCAGTAGAGCTGCATTTCACACTGGAAAGTTTGGCATGTGATAGGAGAATAAACTAACTTAAATTCAGGAAATTATTAAAGAAACCTGGTGCTGTTCTTGTTATATTTCTTTATTATAAAATATTGGAAAGTATGTTTTTCCTGCAGCTGCCTTGTTAGTGTTCCAATATTTAGGTAGTCCTTGGCATAGTTAGACTCTTTAATTTTCTTTTTTTTGTCTGCTTCCAGGTATGAAGCAGAACTGAACCCTGTAAACCATCAGAAGGCCAGTGTTCTAAAGTATCAAATGGAGAAAAGACCATTTTTTGAAATGCCTTCCCATCTGGCTGATGTAAACTTGGATGACTATGACTATGATGAGGATTTTGAGTAGAGGTTACTTATGGTCAGCACTTGCAGAAGAGAAGGGACAGTCTGCAGCAGGTCTGCTTCACACTGATACATTTCAGTGGGGTTTGTTTCCAGGGAGTCAGCTTAGTTTTGTGCTAAAAGTATCTAATCACTACACTACCTTTTAAGTAAAAGAAGTGCATTTATATGGAATGATGAGATTTTTGTATTTATTCAATAGTTTATTGTTTGTAAAATAGATTAAAATATTTATTTACAGATGTTGCATAATTCCTTTTTGGAAGAGTAACAATAATTGACTTAAGAGAAAAGTTATCTACTATTTTTAAGAGAACTGTATAATTCTCTTGAAGTTGATGTGTGGTGCACTGACCATATCCATCTCACCTGAGAACAGGTATTTGTCCTGGTATGGGAGGTGAGGAGACGATTTACACCTGCAATGTGCTCGTGCTCATAGACAGCCCTCTTTTAGGTTTCATGCCTTGGCAAGCAGGAGATAAGACAGTGAGTGCACAGTTCAGCACTCATTTACAAGCAGAGTTTTGTTTGACAAGCTGTGCATATTAGTAGAATACACTAAAGTGAACACCCAAGACAAGTTGTTTTTCTTCTCTGTGTAGTCCCCAACTTTAATTTTGCATGCCCTTTTAAACTTCAGTCTTTTCGTTGATGTTAATCATAAAAATATTATTTAACAATGAAGTCTGAGTGTTCATACTTGATCCAAAATGGGTGTGTTAATTCATGCAGAAGGAACCAATCTTTTTTAAATCCTTTGTATAATTGTTACTTGATCAGTGATGTGCACTAATTTGTTGTGGGCATTCAGTGCTTTTGTCTGTCCTCCCCTTTGTTTGTTTGCTATTGACACATTCCATGGATATTCATCAGTGTCACAGCAGCTTGAAATTGTTGCCTCACTCTTAACTGTAAAACAGGGAAAAAAAATGTACAAAAAGATGTAAGTTATTTTTTTGGTTGCAGTGTAGATCTTTTAAAATGTTTAAAAAAACTGTTTGTATTTTTAAATAAAGATTTTCATACATGTAAGTTAACAGTTCTAATTTTTACATACTGCACACAATTCACGTCTTACTATTAAAGACCCATTCACCATAGGATGGGTTACAGGGGTATGCAGTCTGGTTGGGTAATTACAACAACCTGCATATGCAAAGCAATCAGCTTCTAGCAGGTTTTTCTTCATCCAAAAGAGTATTTGCTGAGCAGCTGGGAGAAACCTGTTGTGCTCAACTCCTCACCGGCTCCTGCGCAAACCTACACACCTGTGTATCAAGAAACTCATTGCTGAAGTGCTGGTGAACCTTAGTGAGGGAAAATCAAGTAATTTTAATACCATTTGAAAGATTTTGGTTAATTATTCCAGTTTTATTAGAGACTCACCAATGTCAAATTTCTCTAGGGTTGACCGGATACCTTTCACTAACTGCCCATGGTTTGGGGCGTTCAAACAGTAAAGATACACAGAGCATTCTGTTAAGCTCTGTTCCCTCAGGGAAAGGATGACCAAATGGTGTTCCAGAAGAAGATCCTGAACATCTGTTGCACTGAAAGAGATGCTTTTTCCTACCTTTTTAAGAAGGGGGCTTTCCCAGCATGCCAGTGACATGTCTGTCACACATCACTATGGTGTAGGCTCGATCGCTTCTGCAGAGCCTGTAGAAGTTGTTGCCACTTGGTGTTTAATGAAATGCCTGTTAAATCCTGCTCTCTATTATACTTGTGCTAACCAAGTCCCTTCTTTCCTAAGTAGAACATTTTTCTTAAAATACATGAGCTTATGAGGATTAATGTACCTTGTCTCTGCAGGGTAATTCCCATCCCTACCCCACTGTTAAAAAAATTAAAGCATCCCTCTGCTTGATGTGGTTCCAGGTATAATTGTTTTCAGTCAAGCTGTCTGCCTATCTGGTGCGTGCTTAGGCGTAGATCCACAAATCATCCACAGATGCAATCACAGGGGACCCCGAGAACCACATTAGCTGGGGAGTGGTACCTCCCTTGTGTCAGCCTGCACACCCAACTACGCACAAGGAAAATCATGGATTCACTGTGGCCGCTTCAATGTACCCAATACCTGGACAACAGTCATGGCTTTCACTTCCATCTTCATGGGAACTCCCTGCTCAGCCTAATAACAAATGCAAAGGCCAGCACAATTGCTGCCATTCTTTCTCCAGACAGAGTGTGGACATATCACTTAGACAATCAGTACTAATGGAAAGCAATAGTTCTGTAGTTTATTTTACACAGTTACAATCAAAAAAATATATAAAATAAAGCTGATATGATTACTACAATGTACAATTCCAGGGAGCAGTGAGAAGGGTCAGCGAAAGCAGCCTGCACTCCCCAGCCTACTGCCACTGAAACACTCTTGAGTGAAGATCATTTGGAAAATCTTAATGCAAAAAACCCTCTATTTTTGAGTGGCCATCTTTACAGTCTATTTACATAGTCTTTCCAGGCTTTTTCCAAGTAAACACCACATGATCACTGTACAAAGGACTTCTTCCAGAGGAAAATTGTCAGCTGGTCCACTTTTTCTTCTTTGTTACTTTGAAGCCTTGACACAAGTTTCCCAGCAACGTGTCCTGATGCTTACAGACCGCTAACCACATCTCTCTAAGCAATGGAATTCACAAATCCTTTCAGATGATTGATCCAGGTTTTCCATTTTACAGGCAGGAAATGGCACTTGCCATCACCCAGCAGGTCCCAGCGTTCACAGTTGGGCCAGGCTCCTTTCTCCCTCACACCGGGTGCCAGGAAACATAGAGATCTCCATTTGGTTACCTCGAACGGTAAAGAACACATCCAGCAGAGCACTGCCCCAGCATGCTTCAAACAAGCTTCTCTCACCTGCTTCACCGTGTCTTTGATTCATTGTTTGTCAATACCCCAATTCCAATCCTTCAGCTGCGAGCTCTTCCAAGGCAGCATCAAGGATCAGGATGCAGTTGAGTAATGATGCTCAGAACACCCAACCCTAGAACTGCAGCAGCCACCTCAGTAACGCCCACAGCCAGCAATGGTGAGAAATCAAACACAGTGCTACCAGCTGGTTTTGGGTGGATGGCCACAGACACAGAGACAATTTGATCCACGTCTCCTGCCATCTCAGTTGATGCTCTCATACCACATTGACAAGGTAAACAATTTGCAGAAAAAACATAGCATGTGCTTCACTTCTGTTCATCCTCTGTGTCTTAACTGTCCTACATCACAAGAAGAAAAAGAGTGTCAGTCCTCTGCTATAAAGGAGACATCATGTAAGAGTCCATAAAGAATCTGAGTAACAGTAACCATTCAGCAGCTTAGCCATAGAGCTAGCTCTTAAAAAGAATTACAGCTTCCACAAAAGGAAAGAAGCATTTCCATGCCTCAAAAAGCCTGGAAAAGGCACCATACTCCATAAGTAGTGCAATTTCTGTATGGTTTTGATCTTTGTCCATGGAGTTAAATTCTTCTATTATCTAGCTTCAGCAGGAGCAGCTTCACCTACATGGGCCAAACTATCTACATTTTAACTATCTACATTTGACTCAAAGAAAAGACAGAAATCCCTTTTTTTTTCCCTTCTAGCCTTCTTTAAAAATAAAAGCCCACCATATGTTAAAAAAACCACTGGCTGAACTTTACAGCAAAAACTCATTTAAAAAGACAAAAATCATGCAGTCTGAATGTGGTTGTTAGATTCCAGATAGCCAGAGTCACTGGAAATCAAGGGGTTGCCCGACTCAGTGCAAAAATACTGTCTGCCAAACACTGGGTTATGTTCTGAAGTGCAGAGAGTGGGGGGAAATACAGGCAAAAAACCCGAAGGAACTGCTCTACCCCCTGTAGTGGCTGACACAGAAACCCTTAGGGGGCAAAAGGGTTGTGATTAGCTGAACCACAGGAAAAATCACGATATTTCTTTCCCCCCCACCACCCCTTTTCTTGTACAGTCACTCCACAAGACCCTGCTGTACAACATCCTGTCTGAGTCCTTGCACTCCACTGGCCCAAAGTGATGTCTTAAGTTTTAGTTTTCATATTTTCCAGACTCTGTACTGTATTAGTATATAACTAAACTTTATATAAAGTATTAGTGAGTTCTCTTCACAGCTTAGACAAGACAATCCTTTTCTAGCCCAAGAACCAAGGACACCATTACAGCTTCAGGCCCAAAAAGTGTAAGCAACAGGGAACTGAGGAGAGCAGCCTGGGAGGACGGAACTCCATTATCTGAAGATGTAATTGGACAATTAACCCCAATATGTAAATGGACCAAAAATCAAAGTGTAAAAACACGTGACCTGTTGTCTGTCTTGGATGTAGCCTCAGCCGGGCTCTTGTACTGCCCAAGGTGTATTCTTTGAAGGCCTTTTTAATAAATACCAATTTTACTCCTCTAACACTGTTAGGCTACCTCTGTTCTAGGTAGCCTCTTGAGGCATCAGTTTTTGGTGACTCTGCTGGAACAGCAAGGCATCTGAAACTAGGGCTAAAGTCCTTCCCTGCTGCAAGGATCCAGTCCAGGGCTGAGCTGAGACCCAGGCAGACAGCTGCAGCTCTGCCAAACGTGGATCCCAAAGAAAATCAGTGCCCATGAGACAAGCCCCTGGCTATGCTGGTTGCCACTCCAAGCCCACAATGTTCTCATGCTTGCCTTCAAACCCTCAGTTTGTTCGGGGACAATTTAATCTGCCCAACAGCCTTGACTGGAAAAGGGCAAGTAACATGGGATACTCCAGCAAGAGCCCAGGGCTGTCCAGCGATCAGACACATTCCAAGTATTTCCATCCAGAGAGCACAATGCAAACACCATTTCTGAAGCAGATATTCCCTGCAGGCCACACAGCAGTGCCATCTCTGCAACGTGTCAGTAACATGAAGCAACTGCAGCAAATGCCTCTTAATAAGGATGCTTCACAGGGAAAAAAAAAAGGGGATCCTCCTCTTAATGCACCCTAAGTGGCATTCAATCCTTAAGAATGACCTAAGGATGTCTAGATGCTACAATTGCCTCTAAAATGTAGATCAAGCTGAAGGAGGAAACTACAGCTGCAGCTGGAAAGGGAAGAAGGCATCCTCCTTTTCTCATCCTGAAAAGGGCCTTTTGCTGCCACATAGCTACCCAGGAGACTCTGACCTGACATTCACCTACCTCAACTTACAGCTGTCCTCAGAGCTGGAAAACCAGCCAGAATTACCTGGTCTGTACCAATGACATCAACATCTTCAGTCGTGTCTTCTGCTGGACCTTCCTCAGAGACATCTTCCGTCTTAATCTCATCTTTGCTGGAAACAAAAACCAAAAATAGCTAAGTCTTGAGAAATCTCGTAACAGAGGCTGACATGGCACAAGTGTGCTTAAGGCAGTGTAAGTAGTAAGAGCTGCTGCTGATACTCCATGTAAGGTAGCCTAAAGTTACTTGCCCAAAATTTCCCAGTATGAAACAGGAATATGCTATGAGGAATTTTCAATAAAGCAATTCAGAAACAAAATACTGATTTAAACAGGGGCTACCTTCATATTTAATAAATTTTTGTTCTATTTTGCTTGTATTCACCAGGTCCATTTAACAAGTGTCCCAAAATCTGGAAAAGTATGCATCTTCTCAGGATTTGGGTTTCCCCTCACACTAATAGGGGAAATGGCACCTAACGCCTCAATAAATTAACTGAATTAAAGAAAAACACTGCAACTGAGCACTTTGCTCAAAAGTAGACTCCAGACTCCTTGTTTCTGCAACACCTCTCTCACATCCAAGTTGTGTGGAGTTTCCCTCGGGCATGTCTGCATGCTGCACACCAACACTTCCCTAGAAGAAAGCCATTGCATACGCAGTAGTTAACAGCAGAATCTGCAGAGACAAGAATGCTCTTTCATTTCCAGAGATGCAGAAAACACTTATTGTCTGGCTGCAGCAAAAAACCCCAGAGTAACCAGCGCCACAGATCTCCAATCTGGATACGGGAAGCGGGACAGGGAACCTTCCTCCATCCCCATCTTTTTCTCTGCACACCTGGTATTACTCCAAGAAGGCACAGAAGCCCTGTGACAGTAGCAGGAGAAAGCAGAAAATGCAGATATTGGACTAGGGAAACAAAAAAGCTTAACCTGTCCTTGGGACACAGCCATAAGAAAGACAGGAGGGAAAACACCCTTAGCTCATGGAGGTATTACAAAAAACAGAAGGCGGATAGAGAGACCCCAAGTGTCAATGCCAGAACAGGTGAAGGAGCTCGTAAGACATCAAACTCTCACCAGTATCTTCTACGCAGCCCTCCTGGGCAAAGGAATGGCAAATGTTCCTGCAAGCACATCTCCTGAGATTTCAGCCTCTTTCTGCTTTTCCCTGCTGCAGAGGGAAGCTGGGAAGCACACTGCTGTTCTGGGGCTTTACTTGCTGCTTCAGTCTGGCTGGTTTCAGGCAAAGACCCTGCAACAGAGAGTGAACGCAGTCATTCTGTAGCCTCACCCTCAGAGGTCTTGAGATGGACATTTCCAGTATGTTCCCCACAGCAGTAAAACAACTGGGCCAAGCTCCAAAGGACATCTGGAGCAAAGCATTCCTTTATTGAAGGAGACAGCTAAAAGCCACTTAAAAGAAAATCCATTTAATTTGCCCACTGGTCATTTTTGCAATCCAGATTTATGAACTTGGCCCTGGTCCATAACTGCTATCAGTACTGCTGAGTCTATATAATGCTCAAGAAAGGAGGGCCTTTAGGGACACAAAGGAACAAGCTCTCTGCAGGCAAGTCACTGAAAAGAAGATTTATGAGAAAGAATGAGAAAGAAACTAAAGGACACTGTGGAAAAATTTCCCTTCCTCCACATACAACTGCACATGTCCATAACACTTAGCAATTTTATTAGCAATTGTTTTCATAATGGCTTTATTACATTTTAACTAAGTCCCACCATATCCATGCAGTGAATACTTCATTACAGACTGGCAGTCCATGAATGCTGCCAGAGCCTGGATGCAGCCCATCTAACTATAATTCTTTAAGGTAGGAATATAATCTTACAGGCTCTCCAGAAATTCAACAGAGAGAAAAACCCTAGAAGATGATTTGGCCCAGATAATCTGGCCTGAAGATCTGAATCAACTTCTGGAAACACCTCTCCTGTCTCAATTATCTACAGGGTCTAAAGCAACAATGCCCTTAAGTTAACAATTAAAAGCAATCAACCAAGTCTCAGTGGCTCAGACAAATACCAGATGTTAGTACACAGCAGAATTCAGATAATCTTGAATTGTCCTCACTTGGAGTCCTCAGTCCAACCTTACTGCTATTGAGTGATCAAGGGACCTTGAACAACAAAGCTGAAGGCAAAAACCACAGTTCTAACTGGGAAGTCCACAACATCCAGCACATCATGGTACTGTACTGCTAATGCAAAGAATGAAATACATTTCAGCACGTGCAAATTTGCTACAGCAAAGCAAAATAGCAAATACAGCAGTTTTGCCAGACAGACAGACAAAGAAAATACAGCTGATCAAGAACTGGGAAGTTTTCATACCATTAGACAATTTCCTTTTAAAAGAAGATGTCTTAGATGAGCCCATAGGGGCCCACTCTCCCAAGCTGCCAAGGACAGAGCTCTCCTCATCTTCATTTGCCAGTAAAGAGTTTCTGTACCAGACCAAGGGCTGCCATTCATCTCCTCTGCAGGACAGTGGCTCTGTTATGTACCTCTGTAAGTAACTGTACCTGGGACAAAAACAAAAGCAAGCATAAGGAATCTCACTATCCTTCCCTTCAATATTTGGGGCAGGTATTGCAAGAAAGGCTTTTCACTTTACTCTCCAAAGGTGCAAACAGAACTGCTGAAGAGAAGATACTGTTTCTCTCTGAAATACCTGACATCTCTGAAGCATCTATTTAAAATGCAAATGTTTTCAAAGCTAAAAGAGGGCTTGAATTTTTAGCATTAGAAACAATACAGGATCCCCAGAAATTACAAAATTACGTCAATTTCTGTAAGGAGTTTCCTGTGCAGGGAAAGTCTGCCAATTGCTGCTGCCAGTAGAAACCTCAACAGAGCAGAATTCTGTGAGGATTCACTTCTTCTGGCAGCCTTTTCTACCTCATGGACTGAACACAAAGGAGATCCCAAGCAAGAGATGCTCCCTGTGACTCAGTAGTACAGGAAACAGTACAAATCAGGCAATGGGGGTTTTATACAATGAATTCCTGTTCTGTCAAAACTGAAAACAAGAACAACCAATTAAACCATTTTTCTATATTATCAGCTCAAATTCAATCCAATTCTCTCACTAAAATGTCAAGTGTCTGCAAGAAGCAGTTAACTGTGCTGCAGTTGTGACAGTACATGGGATGTGGGAAACATTGTCTCAAATCCCTGTTCTGTCTGATTCAGTCCAGAGACTTGACACTGGGCCTTCCTGAATCCCAGGCAAAGCTATATCCTTTCCTGGAACAAAAAGGCCTTCAAACACTCTATATGAAGAACAGGAGGACATTTCCAACAAAGTCCTTCTGACTGGTTCCTACTTAATAAGAAAAGAAAACCAAAGTCTGACGCAGGATTAGAAACTGGATATTCACCACATTTCAGCTACAGCTCATCACTTTAAAATCAAGCCCAGTGCTGTTAAAACAGACCCCACCTTAGCAAATACCAGAAGTGACAGTTTTAACGCCAGCCTGTGCAACATATTATTCTTTTTTTTTCTTTTTTTTTTTTTTTTTTTTTTTTTTTTTTTTTTTTTTTTTTTTTTTGATTAGGAGAGTGGCCTGGAAAATATCAGATGTTTCATTCGCTTTGCAAAACAAGAAAACCAGTGCTGAGAGGAGGTCAGGGTAAGCACCAACTCTGAAACAATTAGAGTCCTGCACTCTGGGGGCCCCAAGGGATCAAGAAACCCTGGTAATGGAATTTGTTGGTTTCAAACAAGCACATATTGTAACTACAGTTTCAGTGTTTAATCCAACTGCTATCAATGTCAATGGAAAGACTCCTACTGATTCAGGAATCAGGCCCTTCATGCTGCTTGCTATTCAGCAATTCATTTCTTGTGTGCATTTTGTGGCACAGAGCAATTGACAAGCCAGGTATTTTACTGCTACAGCCTGGGCAATTACAGGGGAGAGGGTTAAAGTCCATATACTTTGATGGTGTTGAAATACAGTCCTTTCTAACAAATGCCCATATTCTGTATCTCATCTGTTACAGGTACGTCCACGTATGTTAACATACAGACCTGGACATCAATCCCACTATTAATAAGAAAAATGAAAATAACCAGATGTTTGTTTCTCAAAGTTCATGTTGACCTAAAACATTCCATCCAATAATTTATGATGGAGCTAAATCTAAATATTTCTAAGAGGAAATATAATCTCCAGCCTCTGCAAGGCACTTTAGGCCTCCCAGAATAGAAACTATTATTCCAGAAACAGTATGAATGTACTTGTGGATAAACTGCAATTTCCCTTCTAGTGAATTTTATTGTTTCCCATTTGTTCCCAGCAGCAGAGGGAAGGCCCAAAGCAGTAAGAACTGAAGTCAAGTACATTCCCTGCTAGGTTCTGTTATTCCCCACAAAACTTTTCCATGAATACACCTACCTGAATGTATCAAATGTATCTGACACATTCAGGAATATACTTCCAGAATATATCCTCTGATCAAGAGGTTTAATATAGTCCTAGGAAAAAAATTATCAGGATTTAGCTTTGATCTGCCCCATCAACAATTAAATATTTTCCTCTTGTTTAATTAAAAACTACTCCCAGGAGGTAAATGAAATGACAGTTTTTCAATCAAGGATGGTTTAACAGAAAACTTCTTACTGCATGGGTGTCACCACAGCTTACAGCTCTTTAAAATACAGACAACATGGACAGAGTAATACAGAAATTGTCCAGACTGGGGCCTGGATCATTTCCCCTGTGAAGACAGGCTGAGGAAGTTGGGATTATTCAGCCTGGAGAAGAGAAGGTTCTGGGGAGGACTTACAGCACCTTTTAGTACCTGAACAGAGCTGACAAGAGAGCTGGAGAGGGACTTTCTACAAGGGCATGCAGAGATAGGACAAGGCTTTAAACTGAGCGTGAGTTTAGATTAGATATTAGGAAGAAATTCTTGACTGTGAATGTGGTGAGGCACTGGAACAGGTTGCCCACAGGAGTTCTGCACTCCCCATCTCTGGAAGTGCTCAAGGCCAGGCTGGATGAGGCTTTGAGCAACATGGTCTAGTAGAAAGTGTTCCTCCCCATGGCAGGGGGGAGTGGGACAAAACGATCCTTGAGGTCCTATGGATTCTATGAAAACCAATTTAAGTAGCAGATCTCAAAGATTCTCATCTGAGAAAAATGCAAGAATAACAAATGAAGTTATCTGTACCCATAGATTATCCACTTTAGGTTTTACAGAGTCTGTAATCAGTGTATGTTGACTATTTTTCTCCTGCATTTTGCATACCAGCTTTGAATCAATTTTTTCAAATGAATTGTCTGTGTTGATGGCAATCATTAATAAATTGTGTCATGTGAAGTAACAGGAAAATAAATAGATACTTTACTGCTCTTAAGCCATGTTACATAAACCCCAGTTGATAATTCCCATGGAAGTTATCCTCCAATTTAAGACAAAGCGACATGGGAACACGCAAGTTACACAGAGTTCAGAAAGATGTGATGGTTGGTTTTCTTCCATTTCTGCTGACTTCCTTTCAAAAGTAAAACTTTTCTTGTACTGGAGTGACTTGCTCAGAAATGCAAAAAGGCAGATGTCCCATGTCTTCAAATATGCTTTCAGGAAAATGGAAATACCTGATTTTTACAGTATCTGTAACTAAAATACTGAAGTGCAGAGATCCAGATACAAAATGAACAGCACTGACTAAGGAAGTAATGCTAAGGGTCCAAGAGAAGGAAGAATGTCACTTCTGTCTCAAGACTGATCAGAGCGGAGGCAGGTGAAGAAGGGTATAAGATACATACTCATACATCTCTCCATTCAGGTGCATAATACTGCACTGATGCCAAAAGAAGGCTATCACTCTTATAGCATTAAATGTAAATATTTAAACCACTCTAAAACATGGGCCCACTGGATCAGGGCATATTCCCATGTAAATAGCAAATTCTTTGATTTAAATATCTATATTATGAAGAGTGTCACATATATTTCTATTCCAAACACATTCCATGGAATCCACATAATTGAAGCCTGAAGTTGTGGAAATAGATAATTACAAAATAATGCTCGGTGCATTATTTCTTCCACAATCTTTTGATTTGCCTTTCTGAACAGAAAAGCATTCCTGCCACTCCACTAACCAGTCAAGTTGCAAATCTCTCTCACCAAATTAACGGCCTTTCCTTTAGAAGAATTGCCATATGTGGCCACAACTATGTGTAAGAAAAATCTAGAATGCTTATTGCACATACAATCTGAAATAACTACTACTACAAAATTCAACGAGTCTCAAACTAACAGCCTGAGGGGCAGACTGATTTCAGAGGTTTTCTGAAGAGCCCTTGAGCAAATTCTGCCACGCTGAAGTTCAAGTGTCCTTTGTACAGGGATACACAAATCACAAACTGTGTGTGATGGTGTACAAGAACTTAACTTACACTAGTCTTTTGTCTGGCTTTAGCAGCTTGTTGGAAAATTCACTGATGATTAACAGAAAGCTCAAGTTAGGAGGCAAGCATTTTCCATCTACTCCAGTAGCTCCGTGAAAAGCAAATTCAATCCCTTCCCTATTGAAAGAAAAACAGAAAAGAACAGTGATAAAACACATAAACCAGACAACTAACAAAAGCAATGACCATGGACAACACGATGTAACATGGCACATACTTGTGTATCATGGCTATAGATTCTCTAGATTTCACTTGGTCCCAGCCAAATGTCAGTGAAAAGCGACGAGCAAGTTCTTTGATGTTTGCAAAGGAAGGAGAGGAGTAGTCCACACCACTACTGCTGTCTTGGCTTTCTACAAGTGTCTGGAACAGCTGCAAGAGGAGTCTCAGATAAGCAAACACAGGTAATCCTACAGGCAAACAAAGCACGAGGCAGACAGAGAGACAGGCACAGCAAGCAACAGTCACCTCACACAGACAGAAGCTGTACAGAAGAGCAGGTAAATCACTTGCTTCTGAAGCACTGAATGGAACAAAGACAAGGAACTGACACAAAGGACACTGCTGTGCTCATAAAACAGGCACAAATCAAAAAATGAAAAATAAAAATGATGTGCATACACAGAGAACTGGTTCCTGAAGATGATGGTCCCACTGACTTCATCTCCTCTTGGGTTTTTCTGAAACAAGTCCCAGAGGCCTAATTTGCCTGAGATGCTTTTAGAGTAGTACAGTGCAGATACAAAGCAGCGAGTTTGGCAGCACTATAGTCCAATTTCGGAGAGTAAGAGTAGGTCAAAAGCACATCTTGAGCTCAATTAACTGTGCTTTGGAGTTGGTTTTTTTTTCTAACAGAATATGGAAGTAGCTTGTTCTCGTCAACCTGTTAACTTTCAAGGTCAACCAAAGGCCAAAAAGGGCCTGTTGTCTATGTGATACCTAAACACAAAGTCCTGACTATGTCAGCAGAATATATGTAGCCAAATGCTGCTTAGACTCATCTAAGCTCAGATTTCAAGGGCTGGTTCACAGATCTAAGCCCCCGGCAATGTGTGTGAAATAAGCAAAGCTCATGTGTCAGTATCCCAGGGAGGAGCCGGCTCTCTGGATTACAGCAGGACTCCAGGCTAGAAGCATCTCTGGCCACGGGCAGAGCTGGCAAAAGCAGCTGCTAAAATAGCTAACTGGTTATCAGTCAGCAGCTGCAAGCCCCAGTAACTGAGACCCTTCAGAAGAGCTGCAACCCACTCTCCTCCAGAAAAAAAACCCTGAAAATACAGGGGGGGTGGAGCTGACCAGATACAGGCACATCCATAGTTCCTCAACTTCAGAAGGAATGAAGGTAGTCCATAAAACACAGCATAATATCCTTAACATTTGTTAAGCTTAAGAGACACTGAGTCCCAAGAAACCCTTCAAAATCTCACATTTGTTCTAACATACTATGCACCTGAAGATTAAAAACGTGACCAAAAAATTGTGGACAAAAGCATCTTTTAAAATTGATATCACGATTTGAAAGGAGTTTTAATTATGACATGCAAAAACAACATACATATAGAAAGTGCAGGAAAGGAAGTAAATTCTGTCACTAGGTTTTCTAATGATTTTGAATAATTATGGCACTAGAGGTAAAAATCTTCACTGTGAATACAGCTACCATAAGAGCCCCTAGCCTTTTGCTTTAATCTTAACCTTACCTGCTGCAGACAGAGAATCAGTGTCTTGGCACTCTGAATTTTGTTATTGTACCTCGTCTTGCTTAACGTTTCTTTAATTATGTCTCCAAAATCACTGTAGGTCTATTAACAGCAGCAAAACAATTAAGAGTTATCATTCCCCTTCTTTAGCCCTGGGAGTACACAAAACCACATGACTGTTCAAGTGACACAAGAAGTTCCTAAAACACTCCCAGTATCAGAACATGCAAGTTAAAAGATGAAAACTGGACCTTTTATAATATTTTGTATGTAAAGCAATGGTATGCTCCTTTAGGAGTACTGTGAGAATCAAAGTTACACTGAAATTGTTAAGTATTAACAACTAATTGATTGACAATTCTTAATTCATAATTCACTGTAATTCTTTGAAAAAGAGCAAAGCCTCATCAGGGAACAAATAGAGTTTTCTGTACTTTACCAGTGCTTGCCAATGAAGCAAAGAACTAGATTTATATTCAGGTATTTCCAAAGCTGCCCATTCTGATGTTCTTGGCCCTTCTGAAACCCCCTTCAGAGTGGCTGGAGCTCTACTAAACCCTGGTCATCTAAAGCCTGGGACTCATGTGAAATGTAGGCACCTGCATATGCACTATGTGAGCTGTATGAATTAAGCTGACCACTTCAGTGTGATAACCTCGACAGACAAAACACTCTCCAGCCATAAACTGCTGCTCTGCAGTGGCCTCTCTGGAGAAGCTGAGGAGCAGATGTCCAGACATGTCCTCTCCTCAATTTTCAGTTGCTTTGTCTGCAATGAGGTACCTTTGTGGAACCAACAGAGGAGATCTGCCCCACTCTTGCTTGATTTTATAGCCCTTTTGTGATTATTCCAGGACTCTGAGCCATAACACTGTTAACACCCTATCTTTCACAAACACTGGAGACACTTTCAAAAACTAAAACACACTGATAGGAAAAACAACCTTATCTAAAACATTACCTTCACATAATACTTATAGATCTCAGCGGCTGCAGTCATGTCAACCACATTATACACTATTAACTTGCAATATGCTGCCAGAAGACGCCGCTTTTCGTGCAAGTCATCAAGTCTGCAAGTTTCATCCTTTTCCTCTTCTGTCACATCTAGGGAAACAAAAGCATTGAAGCTTTGTTCTATTATTTTATTCAAGTTTAAATGACCAACTTTCACCTAAATAGCACAGACTCAGCTGTTCAGTAACAGATACCAGTGATCATTCCTGTGTATATCAGAAAATACAGGTTTACTCTCATTTCAAAGCTGCAGTTGATAACAGTGAAAACAGTCCTATTCCACAGACTCTTACTCTGATCTTCATAGGACTTTGGCATTTAGTTGGAATCTCCAAGTACAACACTGCTCACAGCTACAGAACTGAACCAGCGAGTAGAATAAAAGGCACAAACACACCAAATGGAAGGGACTAGAAAAACTGCAATCACTTTTTTTTTTTTCCTAGAATAAAACAGATGGTAGAAGAGTAGCACATAACTCATTGGAAACCCTACAGAAGTTGTCACACACAGTCAGCAAGAGCTCCAGTGAAATTCTCCAAGCGCTTATCAACAAGAATGAAAGGAAGAAAAGTCACTTAATATAGAATATATTAAGAATATATTAAGTGTCTGGAACATGAGCTAATTACTATCTGGGTAACTCATGGGAAACAGATACTCTTACGAGTATTCCAACAGTGCTACAAAGGTGCTTGGGGAGAGTTTCTTGCAGCAGGAGAGCCAGGAAACACTTTTTCCTGCTGCACATGCAAGCTATCAGCTACCAAAAGACTTCAGTCTCTGCCCTGTAATTTTGATGTGGACTGTTTCTGCTTCTAGAATGACTTTGGGCCTGGAAACAAACATAAAGCAAATGACTGATCAGAAATATCTGAAAGTTATAGAGTTTAAACATGAATGAAACAGCTGCCAGCTGTGCACACAGACAAGCACACATTGCATCACAAAATCACTCATTCAGGAAGGAATCTGCAATGGGATAACAGGGATCCTTTGTGGGGTGAACTGAGAAATTGAAGGCATCACAGAATAAAGGTCGGAAACAGACCTCAGGTTATCTAACCCAGAGAAGGATCAATTTTATCAGTTTCAGATACATAAAATAAACAACCTGAAACATAACTTGCTTCAACTCCCACAACTAGGACACTACTGCCTACTTGTACAATCTTTTCTACTGTATCTTTACTAATTCAGATTCTCTTACTATCTCCCTGTTGCAATTTTGGCCATGTAATGTTGCCCATCAGTGGTTCTTGCATATACACCATGACCTAAGGAAGTGTGGTGCCCAAAACTGAACAGAGAACTCCATCTGAACAGCTGAAGGACAAGAGTTAAAGAAATCTAGAACAATGCTTGTTTTTCAAAGAATGGCACTCGAACTTGTCCTCAGAACCACAATGAACAATCTATTTTCAAAACACTCCCAAAAGAAACCAGCCTTCATAATTATAACCTCAATACAGCATCCAAATGTGCTTGAAAAAAGGCAGTAGAGCAACAAATACTTTCCCACTGGACTGAGAGCAACTCTGAGGAAAAGGACTTGGAGGTGTTGACTGATGGGAAGCTCAGCAAGATCCAGCTTGATCTTGCTGTGAGCTCACAGCCCAATAAGCCAACTGTGTCCTGGAGTGCATCCAAAGCAGCATGGCCAGCAAGGCAAGGTTGGTGATTCTGCTCCTCTACTCTGCTCTGGTGAGACCCCAGCTGGAGTGCTGTGCCCAGCTCTGGGATCCTCAGCATAAGAAGGATGTGGACCTGCTGGAGTGAGTCCAGAGGAGGGTCATGAAGACGCTCAGAGGGCTGGAGCACGTTGCTTATGAAAACAGGTTGAGAGAGTTGGGGTTCTTCCACCTGAAGAAGGGAAGGTTCCCTCTGTGGAGACCCTGTAGCACCTTAAAGTACCTAAACAGGGCCAAGAGAAGTGGAAAGGGACTTGTTACTTGTAACATGTAGTGATACAATTGGGAATGGCTTTAAACTGACAAGAGGGCAGATCTATTTCTCAGACATAAGGAAGAAATTCTTGACTGTGGTGATGGTGAGACACTGAAACACACTGCACAGAGAAGCTATGGATGCCCCATTCCATGTTCAAGGCCAGACTGGATGGGGCTTTGAGCAACCTGGTCTAGCGGAAGGTGTCTCTGTCCATGGAAGAAGTCATTAAGATCATTAAGGTCCCTTCCAACCCAAACCAGTCTATAATTCTGTGAAATCTGCCCCACAGCCACAAAATCAAAATCCACTGGTTCTGCACTCAGAAGGCTTAGAAGGGTCCATGCACTGACACACTGCAAGGCCTTCCTCTAACACCATCATCTGGACCTAGGAAGTCAGTCCAACAAACCCTTTTACTCACCCAGCCCTGCTTTACTTCAGCCCTTTTCATCATACAGGTAAATTGGCATCTGTATTGTGTGGCTAATCTGCAGTCTGTACAGACCAAAGAATTACAGGTTTTTTGTTTGTAAAGGGGACCAACCAGAAAAAAAACAAAGCAACTCACAAAATAACAACAACAAAAGAATGGCCAGCCCTTTTCCCTAATACATTCACTGCAGGTGACAAATGATAACAAAAATGGCAGATTGTTTCTCCAGTGATGATGTCTAACCTTCTTTTTCCTTTTCTTCATCCATAAAAATGTGTTCCTGGATAAATGAGAAGAGTTTTTCCTGAAGTGATGTGTTAGGAAGATAACCTAGAAGTCCAACTGTTTCTTCATTATTATTTGAATCCAGGTGACTCAAAATCAGCAACCAGTCACAGAGTATCATGAAGGCCTGTACCAAGCAAATAAAGCCAAAGAAAGATTTAGAGACCATGTTACTTTTCATGCCAATTCCACTTTGCATTTCCATCAAACACAATCAAGTTTCTATCTCACTTCTTCCTTGCAGACTAAAGATTTCTCCTTGTCTCAGCCATGGTAATTTAGGCACCACCTAAAGATTTTCAAAGTTCCGTGGGCAAGAAGAAGACTGTATTATGTTGAAATACCCCTGTTTTAACATATGAACCCCTGGACAATTTCTCCATTTCTTAAGTAATATTCATAGCAAAACATTAATGACGCAATGGTAGCAACCAACACACTGACAGGTCTAACCAGAAAACACAATGATTTTCATTCAGATTGAGGCCTTGATTCTGCAGATGGACTCATGCAGTCACAAATCTATGCTTGACTAAAGCACTAACTTGTAGCATTTTAACTAACATAACTTTAGATTTTATTTAAAATAAATAGTCAAAGACTGGGGGGGTTATGTGTTATTTCTGTGCTGAGAGACAAAAGCATAGCAAAAATTTAATAGAATGAAACATCAATATGAAAAAAAAAGGCAGACACTTAAAAGGAGATCTGAGCACAAATGGTCATTAAGTGATAGAAGAACACAAACCTTTTCTCTTACATCTCTTTCCTTATGGTGGAGGAAGCATGTGCAAATCTGACTGAAACGTCCCAGCTCCCTTCTTAGTAGAAAAAGAGTCTCCTAAAAACACATTTAGGAGAAATGAAAGGACCAGTATGTTAGAGACAATGACTCAACAGAGAATTACAGAACAAACAACAGTTGCATCCTTCTTCTACTCATATTATTCATTTAAGATAGCACAGCTGATGACATGATGAAAGAAGCTGGCATTTCACAGAACAGCTTACTAGCTATGAACAACTGCATCTGTCACAGTTGCTGAGGCCAGCGGAATTCAGCAAGTCACAAACTCTTTGTTTCTCCATCTGTAAGGAGGGCAGCATGTATTCTCTTATTAACTTCATCTTATCTGTATAAAACAGTTATAACAATGGAAGTAGAGCCACAAAAACCTCTGGTCCATCCCACCTAATACTCAGAGTGCACTGCCTTCTGGAGTTGGTTTTCTCCCTTCCTCCCCTAATGACTACAAAGGGATTAGAGTTTAACTTTGGCACTCAGAAGGTTAAGACACCACTTTTCGTTAAGATGAATCCAGCACGGGAGACTATTTGGTTTGCTCACAACCATACAAAAGATTTTGTTATCCTCCACCAGGTCCCAGCTGCACTGCACTGAGCTCTGAGCCATCAGTGTAAAAGGAATGCCCTTACAAGAGAGCCAGATTCCATGCTACACAGCTTGGCATTTATAAGAAAAGGAATGCATCCCAGGACATGCTGAGGGGAACCAGGTGAGGAGCAACACATTGCCTTAACACTGCTAGGGGAGGAGCAAAGGGGAAATAACAGAGCTGCTGTCCAGGAAATTTTTTTTTTTTTTTTTTTTTTTTTTTGCTCTTGGAACTTCTCTATCTGCCAACATCCAGATTTGGCCCTGCACAGTGGGCCGGCACATCTGCTTCCAATCAAAATCTGCCCCCATACGAAAGGCCAAATTAAAAAATGTGTTGCCCCATTACCATTACCAAGTCGAGCTAACCGTGTCTGGAGTGAAAGGCAGAACACATTAGAGCAGTGAGAGATGCGGACATCCACGCAGGAATAGAACGGGACGGGAATAGACAGTGAATCAGGGGCCAAATGGGTAACCTCCAACTAGCATTCCTCACACAAATGGCCATGTCAGCGCCCTGTCCTGTGTGCGCAGAGCGCCAGGGAAGGGGACAGAATGACAAAGCAGCGCTCAGTGGAGTCAGAAATCAACATGAAGAGGAGTCCCACAGGGTACACATTCACACATGAAGCAAAACATAAAAGAGTTTTCCTTTCTGGTGTCTTAAACTAGACTTTCTTCTGAAATACCTGCTAGAGCTTGGTACTTTATAAATTATGAAAGTAAATAGTCAACCGATGAGAAAATTACCACTTTCCTCGACCCTCCTGACAGAAATATGTGGGTAAATCAAGAAAACAAAAAAATGAAACAAAGCTACAGAATAGCCTGGAGTTTTCATTGAATATTCTTTGTTGCTTAAAAGAAGAAAACAACTCTTTGGCAATGAGATGAGTTCCTTATCTCCATCAAGCCCTAGGAATTTGATGCACATGTTTTGCAGTAAAAATAGCAGTGAACCATTGTTCCTGCAGACTGAATAAGCACACACAGTTTAAAAGAAAAAGAAAAAAAAAAAAAGAGATGATCGAGAGAAAATGCCTCAATTCAATTTGGTTTCCTCAAGAAAATAGACAAACTGCCTTCTTATAAGCTTGCTTTTTCAAGAAATCCCAGAACAGGAAAATTAGCTTCAACTTCTATAAGCACTACTCCAGGTTTCAAAATTACATCAGTGACCAACCTTGGGAGAATTTTCCGAAACTGCAGCTAGTTGCCACAGGAGAGAAAAATATGTGCACTGGAGAGCTGGTAGGATAATCTGCAAATAAAAACATGTATCCTTTATTTACATGAAAGGCTCAGCAGCAAAAAGCTTAGGACTAAACAAAGCATTCAAGCTCGGCATTCTGCATGCTGCTTGCATGCACACTTCCCAGTTGTATTTAGATCCTTAAAATAAATGTAACAGGTTTACATACAAGCAAGCATCGCCCCCTGAGAAACTTCATTACTGAGGTGCTGCTTCTGCAGAACTTCTCTGACAGCTTTATGAGCTCAAGGGAAAACAACCCACATATCAAAGAGTGTGTTCCCAGAGGCTCACTTTAGTTTAGCTCTTAGGGATTTCTTTGAAGCCTTTGATGAAAGGCAGACTCCTCCAGAGGCCAGTTCAGAGCAGAAGCCAAACCTTGGTGCTCCAATGCTCCATCTAAAGGAGTCCACCTCTACCCATCGGCTGCAGGCTCTCTCTGCTCAACTAAACTTCAACCCTTGCTAAAAAAAACCCCAGGTTCTCTTCTGCAAACAGGGACTGGTTAGCGTCCATAACTGCTGAAGTATTTCACCTTGCAGTGCTAGAATACACAACTCCATTTTCACACAATGCTTGAGGTGAGGCAACCAGAAAATCAAAAGGCTGCAGAGATCTAAAGTATTCCAATTTCTGGTTACATGCAATCTAAAAGGGGTTCCTCACAGTCCCAACAATTTCATATGTACTGAAACTGAGACTGTGCAATCACTGGAAGTACTGAACATGACAAAGGATCAATCCAGATGTCAGATGATTATCACAGTTCTGAAAAATCTCCAAAATTATTTAATATAAAGGCATGAATTTACAGATTCCAATAATATTATACCAAAGACAGCCTGTTTCCCAGATTGAGAAATAGACTAAGTATCTTCCTGTCTCATAGGACATTGATATATAAGATCATTTAATACTTTGCATTTCTTTCTGCTTTCATCAAGAAAAACATCTTTCAACGTTAAAGATTGACTACTCACCAGAACAGGCAAACTGCCATGTTCCATTTCAAACACCAGGAACCTTAAAGTCTTGTCATACAGACTCCACTTGGTGAGATCATGGGCACTTCAGGTGAAAAAGAAATAATGATACAGTAAGCACGAAATGAAGACTCACCTGATCAAAGGTTAAATGTATCCTATTTTTGCCTTCATGTGATGTATAGCAATAACATTAAACAACTAAATATTAATTATAAGGGGGGGAAATTAAGTTTTCACCATTTAACACTGCAACCTTTAGACTTCAGCTTTACAGTCAGCGTTCCTACCACAAAACTTCAGCATTATGAGGAAAGGAAAAAGATGCTTGAGTTCTGTATCTTTTGCTATACTTGATGCATACTCTTTAAGTGCCCAAAAAGGTCTAAAGAACAATTTCCTTAGCCCACTCTAAAAGACTGTTTCTAATCATCTTGAGTATTCTCAGCTCAACACTGGACTTCTCTTTGCAAAACCAGAGTAGCCCCAGCATGTTGGACAGGTAAAAGACACATTGAGAAAAAGGCCCAATTCCTCTAACCTCTGTACTCTCTCGCTTGACAGTTTACCAGTCTCTGGAGAACCAAGGTTTTGAGAAATCATCTTTTAACAAAAGAAGTTCAGATAAACTAAAAATAAAAAGCAGATTACACCTGCTACAAACAATGACTGCCTTCACTATACCCTCTTCAGACTGACCACCAGTATTGGCAGTAAGGCTGTGGAAAAACATCCCATTAGGACAGAGGCATCAAAGAAGGGATCTCTGTGTCCACTCTGACATCTCAATTCTGTAGCATACACTTCTCAGCCACATTAGGGCTGATGTTCAGTGAGGAGTCCAAAAATAATTCTATATCCAAGAGTACAGTTCTATTAAGAAGAAACTAAACCTTGCAGCATGTCTCATAGAGGTTATTTTCATTCTCTTGTGAAAAACCCCACTAAACCCAACAAGCAATTCTCACTTTGCATGTGTAATGCTGACACTTTAAGCATATGGGAACATAAATTGTGTAAATAAACATCTCACTTATGAAAAGCCGCTATTCTTCTCAACGTAGAGTGCATCCGGGAAATTTCTCCTGCATCCGTACAAAATCCACCTTCCTAAATCATGAAAGTTTGGGAAAGAGAAAGGAATTAGCCAGTGTGGGCCAAGGCAACTACTGTGTTCTCTTCCCAACCAACCCACAAGCTTGGATCACCCTCCTCCAGCCCTCATTTAACCTTTACCTTTAACCACACTACTCATGTCTTCCTCTACAGTCAAAAGAAAACAATATAAATGCATAGAAATTTTGCATAAGGGAAAATCCCGGTCTTTAATAAACCAATGGCAGCCTCCCTAGACTGCAGTATTGCTAACACAGAGTAAAAAGCAGCAATTAGTCTAACATGGTCCCGCACACAGTTGTTAAGGATCTCTGGAAAGCTAAGCGTTCACATGGCGCTGACCTTCCTTGCTTCCAGCTGCCAGATCACATTCAAAGATAGCTAAAAATATATTAAATACTTTCCCATAGATGCAACTGCTGTAGTTTCCACAAGTATACTATGTGATTCTGGGGGACGAAATATACGACCAGGAATTAGAAGGGAGGAGTTCCAGGAGAAAAATCTCTTTATTTAGATATAGATCACACTACGGAGGAGTTGAAGAATCCCTGGTCTTGCACTTATCTTGTTTCTCATAAGTACACATTCTCCCACATTGACATAGATCTCTATTTAAGACCAATAAAATTAATCCAATCTGAGGTTAGGGGATTTTTTGGCTTGACACATTTTGCAATATCCCTGTGTCCAATAAAATCCTGCCAGTGTTAACTCTCATACCATGGCATGACACCTGTTCATGATGGCACAGTTGATCAGATCAGCTGCAGGCTTCTGTTGTTCAGCTCAGCCAGCAAGCTATTCATATCCCCACCGGCTGTTTCTGCTTTTTAGACCTAATGAAAAGCTTTGAGGGAGACTGCAGTTCTCTTTCAAGGGGGAAGCCATTATTTCAAAGACCCTCAAAGCTAAATAATCTGCATTACAGACTGCTGTTTGCTGGGGTTTTTTCGCCTATATCCAAAGTGACAGAACAAAGGGCATCCTGTGTACAGTCAAAGATGGAGAACTACAGAACTGTACCTTTCTGGGAAGAGCCTCATCACCTGCAGATTGACAGCACTCACTAGCTGATTTTGCACATAGTATCTTTGGCATAGTACTGGAGTAACTACAAAGCAACTACAGACCTTAGGTCCAGAATATCTGGTACAGAAATTTTGTTCCTCACAAGTACACATTCTCCCACACTGGCACAGATCAACAAAATAATTCCAGTCTGAGGTTAGGGGACCTTTTGGCTTGACGCATTTTACAACATCAGAGTCCAATAAAAGCCTGCCAGAAGACACACAATGTCCTGCTGGCGGTGTGGACTACCTTGTTTATTACTTTCCCAACTCTATTCTTGCCAAAATATATCTGCTGCATTAAAAGAATCATCCTTTTCAGAGGTGCAAATCCATCTTTTAGAGTTCTGCTTCCTTCAAGCAGAATCAGCAGGCAAAGATTAGTTCCATATCCCCCTTAATTTTCTTTGTCTTCCTTTTTTTTCCTAGGGAAGCAGTCTGCTTACCGCTCAATGAGTCACACTCACCTTTTGCCAGAAGCAATCTAGTAGCTGGTTAAGCTGTTTCATCAACTCATCTATCATTTGAGTTCGAGCACAATCCACCTGGCTATAGATGGCAATTTCTTCACGGCAGAGGACATCATAAGTCCTGGAGGAAGCCTCGAGGACAGACATGTCGGAGTGCTTGGCCACAATGTCTTTTATCTCTCTCAGCAAAGCATCCAAATGCTGCAGGGGTGATAAAAGGGGTATTTATAGGTAAATTGTATAAAAAATCCTCTAATGTTTTAAATCATTTCACTAGGCCCATATATATCCCTGCGGGTCATTTAAATAAGATGAAACAAATGCCAGTCTAAGGAGAAGAGGGGCAGGATTAGAGGACACAACTTTTTTTTTTTCTGTTTTATAGCTCTCTTTCATCATTATTTCTCTGGATCTTCCTAAAGAATGAAGCAACTGCTTTAAGTTCTACTTTAGCAATACATGTCTAGCGCTACATAGGGAATAAAAGATGCCTTCCCAAAGGACAAGTCTGTCTTCAAGTAATGGAAGTTGTCTCCCTCAGCAATGGAGAATGGAAATGTTTTGGATCACGTCCTCACTCTTAGTGAGAGGAGGTAACTTGTGCCATTCTGCTGACTCGCTCTCTTCCAGTTCAAGTTTTGGGCTGAAATTACCCTCAGAGTATTGGCCTAACACTGCCTCCCTCTAAACATCCCTGCTTAAGAATAAGTTAAGCTATTTTGAGGATTTCATCTATCCACTTCTGACTGCCCCTTTCCCATCAGCAGATATACTATCTCCATTCTTATCTTTCAGTTACTGTCATTCCCCAGCAGCTGGGAGTCAGCCTTCACAGAGAATGAAACCTATTCTGTAGTAAACTCCTGGGAGACACCAACTTAAGACATACAGCATAACCCACCCTCCCTCCAGCCAGGAATGAAAAAACCCAGGGCTGGGTCTACCACACAAAAGCACAAATCGTTGCCCACTAAGGCCAGACACAGCATATGAGAACTGACAAGCACTAAGGCTTTTCTTTGCAGCTCCAAATCAAAAAGTAAAGCCTGAAAAAGACCACTTTCCTCAAGCCATGAGATCATTTCATTGTATTT
This sequence comes from Hirundo rustica, assembly GCF_015227805.2. Classification (NCBI taxonomy): domain Eukaryota; kingdom Metazoa; phylum Chordata; class Aves; order Passeriformes; family Hirundinidae; genus Hirundo; species Hirundo rustica. The sequence continues at coordinate 85,014,131 of NC_053451.1, forward strand.
CAACAGTTTTCTACTTGTTCTAAATCCCATTAAACTCCCTACATTGTCACATAAACTTAGTACACTCCACATGAACCGATTACCCCAATTCCTATTCACCTTCTCTAGATGTCCCGTACTGTAAACATGTAAATCGTAATACTGAGGAATCTGCAGAAGATTTGCCACTTTTTGTGCATCTGTTGAATACTGCAGAGAAAAAACAGGATATGAGTACATTGCAGGAATTTTAATGAAATATTTAACATGCATTCACAGAGCAGCTGTTAGTTACCTTTGCCAAGAGCTGAGGAAGCACCGTAATAAAGTGTTCAGTAATTTTGGTACAATCTTCCAATTGGATTTTCTTCTCTTTTACTGACAAAATCTGCAGATAAAGCATTTGGTTTCAATTATAAAACTCTGGGATTTGAGAGGAATCTTAGATGTAACCCAAGCTTAACTCATATTGCATTGTCTCAAGCATATCAAGCTAAGATAGAGACACTTTTCCATTAAGAAAACCAGATGCTTTTTTTTTGTTTTGTTAACCTTAAATTAGATGCAAACTGCTAACCAGCCATATGTCATGCATAAAATGCTCATGATTTGTCAGTAACATGCTGCAAGTGCCTCTTCTCTAATGCTCATCTCCTTCAACATCTACTTCTAGTAAGATCTAGAGGTGAAAAGACGCTGCAACATTTCAGAAAAATAAGCTATTTTATTTCCTAAGGTAATTCTGCAGCTAAGAACAAGCTGTCTGGCAAAGTACATAAGGCAAAGATAATGTGATGACAGGACAATAAATAAGACTAGGATGCACTGACTTTTTTGGCTGCACCTCTGCCCACTGGAGGATGACCTTCAGCTGCTTCTCGGACTGTTGCGAGGATGATTTCAATGAGAGCACTTTCCTCGGCATCGCTCAGTGCTGGAAGTAAATCAGCCTCAGCATCACACAGAAGAAAAGTGAAGATGCAGCAACAACTGATATAAAGGCTACTCATTTACCTGAGGAACTGTGGAAGGACACTAAGGAACTGGAGATGCAGTGTTGCTAAATAAACAGCTAAAGAGCGTTTGACTTCATTTGAAGGAAGTCACTTTCTACATTTACCAATTACAATTGATTCCTTAATGGATAAACTTTTTTGGGCAGTTGGGCTTGCAAAAACACAGGCAGTTTTAATGAGGTCTCCTACTGACTAGTGTCTCATTTAGGACAAATCTTCTTTGAGCACCAAAATGCTCTAATTCATTGCATCTAAAACTGATTTTACTCACACAACCAACTCCAGTTCTACTACAACAACTGTTCATGGAATCATATAATGGTTTGGGTTGGAAGGGACTTTAAAGATCGATTTACGTTCACTTCAAATTAATTCTACGAAAAAAAAACCCTCTAGTGTTAGATGTCAGTGAACTCAATACATTACTCATTTTCTTTTGAGGTAGGAATAAAAGCCTAACAATAACTGCATTTCAATTTATTAATACTTTTAGATTCTAAAGTTTTGGACAAACAAAGTGAACACTAAATAAGCATTATGGCTTAATTACATGAGTATTTATTGCACAGGTTCTAAATTAACATTACATAAACATAAAATACTGAATAAAACAAATATGTTGATATATATACTACACTAGCAGTACATTGAGTTGCTTCTGCTTTGTGACACTTGAGGACTGCAATTTGGGACCAAATGATGCTGCAATACGAAATGATGCTAAACTAGCTAAGGCAAGGTTCAAAAAATAGCACAGGGAAATTCATTCAGACAAAACTCAATATTTTGCTTACCCACCTTCTCCGACTTCAGCATTTTTTAACAGAAGAGTGGTCATGCACTCCCAGTCCTTCAGGAATTTGCCTGCCCAGTCCCACAAGCTGTCGACTAGATATGCAACATGTTTGTGCAGCTAGGGATTAAAAACACAGGCTTATAGAAGCAAATATATCACTAAAAGAAATACATCTTCATATGTTCCCCTCTCTTTGTCCAATGGCAAAGCTCTGTCATTCACACATATATCCACATGCAGTATTCCAACATATTTAGTTCAAAGCCAATCAACATTTAACACCATGTCTTCAGTCTGATACAAAGCAGGAAAGTGGGGTGAAAAAAAAGGAAAAGCAGGCAAAAAATATTTCGTTTTCTCTTTTTTAAATAGAAATTTAAATTTAAATTAAATAATCTCTGAAATTAGCTTCTGTATTGCTTTATATTGCTGATCATAACAGCCAAAAATCCAGTAACAGGACTAGAAACAAGTAATCAATCTATCCAATTCTTTGCAGAAAGATTCAAAACTGCTGTGCCTGAGACACTTTGGCCAGACAGAGGTCTGCACCACTGCAAAAGCCAAACCATGAACTGTTTAGCAGCACTTAAGCTGATAAAACTCTCAATAAAACAACAAGTTTTGGTCAGCATGGAGCCATGATACAGCTACCCACATCCACCTCCAGAAAGACATGGACACGTACCAAAAACCCTGACCTGGTAGCATTAATCTTTCAGATTGTTTCCAGAAACTGCCTCAGCACTGATTCTCTCCATTAGCACACTTGAAATTAGTTTTAATACAACAGAACTGAAATGGCTTCATTAAAAACAACCTAGAGAGTAAAAACACTTCAAACACCGTACATTTCTGAGCTCACCAACAGAAATTGCTTTCAAAATCAAGATGATAATTGATTTAACATGCAACATTGGATTTAAAAGGCTTACAGGGGCTGCAGGACCTGTTCTCACCTCACTCTCCAGGAAAAAGTTTATTAATCTTTTCAGTTGGTCAGTGTTGGCCCCAAGCTTTCCTCCTCCTTTGGGCTGAAGTTCTTTATCTCCCTCACGGCAAAGCAGCCTGCCAAAAAGAAAAGCAAGTCAGTCCAGTGCTGCCACATTCTCTTTACACTCATTTACCAATGTAACACTAATTCTGTCAAGATCACATGGACTATATTTCTCTTAAGCGTCTACTTATTTACCCCAAATCTCATCAGACTTTTTTATAAGATGAAAGGAAAAAAGATCATTTTCCCTTAGGAGAGATATGCTATCCCTGCAGATGCAGGGGTATTTCTGGCACTTTCACAGGTATCCTGCCACTTTCTGGATGATGGATGAAGATTCCACAGGACTGATCATACAATGAGGTAGGCATTTGCTCATGCTTGAAAAGAGGCTTGCTCTGTGCCAAATTTAAACCTTAATAACACATCAGAGATATTACTTCACAGCCACTATTCAAATCACAGTGCATCTTGGAACTGTAGCTTCCTAAGGAAAGCACGGTATCTTGTAATTTTAAGAGGCAAGTAATGTCACAAATACAGTGGAAAATCTGCTCTTCCTCTTGTGTCTGAAGGATGAAGCACAGTATGACACTTCCATTTCCCCCTTATCCAAAGTGACTCTGTCTACTATCCACAGAAAGTGCTAATCCCAAAATAAATACAGGAAGGCCATCCCTGCAGATTAATGTAGGGCCCAAACAGATTGGATTTAAGAGCTAGACCACACTACTAAATGTTACCAAAAGCTTGTGCCCTCAGGAAGAGCTTCTGCTAGTATAATTTATGCCAGCTAAGTAACCTAAGTTAAAATATGCAGACATGGAAGAGATTTTGTGCAAAGCAAGAAGAAGGGGTCAGCAGGGGTGGAAAGCACAAGCATTTATACTAAAACTTAGCAGTATAACCAGGGAAAGGAGGCTGCCACTAACACCTCTTGTCACAACAAAATGAACATTCTATACTGGAAAAAGTGCTGGAGAGAAGCACTGGGCAAACAAGAACAAGGATGAGATTTACAGGGTCAAGGTGTCCACAAGACACTGGCAAGTAGGGTAGAAAAAGTTATCAGGGAAATCACTTTGGTAGCAAAATGCAGCAGAATTCTGAGAGGAGAAACATCAAATTTATGAGAGCATATTAGGACCAACACAAAAGACTAAGTCTAGCAGACGTAATAGCAGACTCATCAAAACAGAAGTTTCTCTTCATTTGTCTTTCTGTTGGATTTAGCTCCACGAATTCCAGAATGCCAGCATTTCAGTTAGACAGGAAAAGACAACTAGGAGGAGATTCTGCATGTGTGGAAACAATTATTATTTCTGAATGTTCCCCCACAAAATCCTTGCCTAAATATTTTTCTCTGCATTCCTTTTTGTAAGGCAAGATTATTTCTCTCAGCCATAGAGACAGAATACCTGTCTCTCCCCTTTTTAGCATGCCAACTCCACCCAACTTCATGCAACCACTGTTGTAAGAAGCCCATCTCTAAGTGTTATTCCTGAGGAAGATAAACCTGTATTTCATTAACCTGAAAGGAAACTGAGAGGGCTTTTTAATCTGCTTCATCTCTCATTATTCAAAGCTTTTACAATGTTTAAGGAAACTTCCAAAGAGAGAAGTGGAGGCAATTTTTGTGATTAATCACCAAACTATGAAAATCCAGAATATGCCAGGTGACAGACTAGCATGTAAGAAGCAAAGCAATAGGAAAAGAAAGTAGAGAGAAAGAGGGCATGTTCTCAACATAGCATGGCACTTGTGGATCAATAAGTTTCATATTCCCTATGTTAGTCTCGCAACTTTTCTCACATCGATTGTTTCAGGGCTGTGCAGGAAAACATACAATTACCCCCAGACAGCATTTCTCTTCTGATTCACCAGAAGAAAGCTGGCACACTCTTTCAGCAGAGTGCCCCTTAAATAAATCCACCTTCATTCCAAAACAAATGAGAATATGGAAGAAGTAGACAGGCAGAGATACCTTTTGTAAAGGAATTCCCCAGCTGCTACTGCAAGCGGACGGTGAGTGGTATAAACAAACTGGTATAACATTTCACAGTCTTCAGCTGATAACACATCCTCACAGTTCCTAGGCAAAAATAACAACGGAAGTTATAGTCCAGGTTTATCTGCAAAGAATAGTATGAATGCTATGTCCAGCTTTTACTAGACTTGATTCTCCATAACTGTGCAACTTGTTTACACAGCTATGAGTAAATTTTTGTGGGGCATTTCTAAAAATGCTCTCAAACAAGATTGGCAGCATTCTTTTATTCACTCTGTAGACAAACAGAGGTCTGTGTAAGCCATGACAAATCAGGCCCACTGCATAGACATGAACATTAACTTAAAGTATATTTTACAGTTGATTAGCGATCACAGTAAAAAGAGCAATAGTAATAAAACAGGAAAATCATGCCATTACTTTATGCTTAGTTGTTCACCATAGAAGATAATAAACAATAAGAAACCTCCATTCTGTAGTACAAATTATTTTTAAGTTATTTATTCCAGTATTTTAAAATCTACATTCTATTACACTAAAGTCCCATGTAAAAAGAAATCAAAACACATTTCTTGATGGCACTCTTATGGCTGTGACCTCTCTGCACAAACACAATCAAAGTCATGACTTTTTTCATTCAGCTACACATTTGAGAACACCACATGCCAACCAGTAAACCCAGAACACTCTCTGAGAGGTAGGAATGATAGAATATCAAATATTTACAAAAAAGAAACTGAAGCATCAAGGTTGAATAACCCAAAGAAGAGATACCAGAGTAGTAAAGTCCAAAGCAAGGATTACAGTTTCCAAATACATGCTTCTTGCTGCCACAACAATGTCACTAAGTAGGCTAGGCTAGGCTGCTTCAGAGAATGAAAGAGTAACATATGAAATCCTTACACTTACTACACCCAGGTGAGAGGAAAGGGTTTTTATTGATTACTCCATTCAATCCTTGAGTAGGAGCATTTTAAAACCATCTACAGCTGTGGTCTAACACCCTCTCTCCAACTGAGGACTCATGCTATTCTCTTGTTAAGAGTGATGTCTGAAAAAAATCAGCAGTCCTTCCTAAGTTTTCCCATTTGTCTCCAACCCATCACATTCTTTAGCACCCTCACAAGTCACAAAGCCCCAGAACATCCTCCAACCTGACTGAAAAAGAAGTGAGCCCACCTTAGGTGAGATTACCACTGGAGCTTCCATTAAAAATGTCTTTAAATGGAAAGTGCTAATGGTATGTCTCCAAAAGTGATGTATCAGTCTCACAGGATAATGTGAAATAAAAGCTGCCTTACATACTTAAGGCAGGTTTTGGTGGACTCTTTAAATATGTAATTACCTTGAGCATATATTTGCAGTAATAGAACATATAGGAAGTGTAAAGGAATACATATCAAGAAATCAGCATAAAGGAAAATATGCCACTGATTTAACTATCTACAGAACTGGGAAAGTAGAGTAAAAATGTGTTTATTGGTTAAACAGTAAAAAAATGGAGGAAGTAAAATGTTTTTATGGTGTATTAGTGCATATGAATCAGCAGTGGTGTGTCCTGTGAAGCCATGAATGATCAAATTTATTAAACCTCTACAAGTTTAACAAGTGAGAGCAAAACAAAGAATGACAACAAAGAGCAGTATTTACAGGAATAAAGAGACATGCTATAATAAGTATTAAAAGGCTATGGGGAATTGATGGTAAAAAACTAGCAGTCTGACCATGTTTCTTTCATTCTTTTTAATGTCAATCTATTGTTCAGTTCTTTTAAAGCATTTTCTTAGTTTCCATGAAGACGTCCTTGTCATTTTTTCTCTCCTTCTATTTTTTTCAAAACCAGTGGACACCTTGGAATATAAGAGATTTCACAAACAGACAGTGATCTAGACTGAACCAATACAGAACCACAGAGCGCTGAGGATGGTCAGCACCTCGGCAGATTATCTGGTCCAACCCCTGCTCACAAGAGAATCAGCTACAGCAGGTTGATGTATGCAAACTGTCAAGTCAAGACCCTAAAACATCTCTGGCAATGTGTTCCAGTATTGGATCACTCCCACAGTGAAAAACCTCCTTCTTATGCTTAAATGGATTTTCCCCTAAGAACATGCCAGTCAAGAGCACACATTTTTTATACTTAACTTTTTTCTTCTTTATATTTCAGTTTTTCTCTCTTTAGCACATTTACAGAAACAATGAATGCAATATCTGAATGTTTCTATTTTAAAAGAGTTCCTTGACTAAAGAGTTTGAAGAGCTCAGCATCACCTATCTCTCTCAATAGAAATTAAGGACTCCTCCTTTCCAGTACTAATGAAATTGCTTTTCCATAGGTGTTTTCTATCCTTAGGAAAGAACCTGGGGATCCTGGTGGACACCAAATTGAACATGAGCCACCAATGTTCTCTTGCTGAAAAGAAGGTGAATGGTATCCCAACCTGCATTAAGAGCTGCCAGCAGGTTTGGGGAGGTGATCCTTCTGCTCTACACAGCACTGGTGAAGCCACACGTGGAGCACTGGGTCCAGGGCTGGGCTCCCCAGTACAAGAGACATACTGGGGAGAGTACAAGGAGGGGTCACAAAGATGATCAGGGGATCATCTCTCCTGTGACTGGAGCATCTCCCCTTTGAGGAAAGGTCGAGGGAGCTGGGACTGTTCAGCCTGGAGGAAAGAAGGTTCAGGGGGATCTTAGCAACCTAAGTACCTGGTGGTGGGAGTAACAAGACAGAGACGGGCTTCTGCTCCTGGTGCTGAGGACCAGAAGCAACAGGCACAAACTGAAATACAGGAGGCTCCTTCTGAGCATCAGGAAACATGTTCTTACTGTGAGGGTGACAGAGCACTGCGCTGGCTGCCAAGGGAGGCTGTGGAGTCTCCATTGCTGGAGATACTCAAAAGCCATATGGATACAGTCCTGGGCCATGTGCTCTATGTGGCTCTTCTCGAGTAGGAGGTTAGACCAGACAACCCTTCTAACTTCAGCCATTCTGTTATTTCCAAAATCCCAACATCACCGTCTTTAACTTTGTCTTCTCAGAGGTTGTGAATTTACCCGTTACATTAATCTAGTGCAGAGTAATTTCCTCCCTCCTTGAGAAACGAGTAGGTGAGATGCTGCTCCACCTGCAAATCGAGCACCCACAAACAGCAGAGAAGCAAAGGAAGGGCTAAGAATCCATTTTCTTTGCAACACAAGCTGACAGACACTCCTGACACATTTGAGCACCTGATCTTTCATTTCTTCCTTTCTTGAGTGGGAGGGAATACCTGTGTGTACTACTACTACTACTGTTCAACCACTACTCTCTGAGCCACGATGAGGTTTACACTCATATTTCTCACTGAAATGAGTGCTGAGGCATTTTACTTTCCTCTGCAAGCAGCAGCACTTGACTACACCTGTTACCACCAGCACTAACGCTACCACCCTAAAGGGGTGTCTTGCTTTTCTACACCCATAAGGCAATCATTAACCACACAAATACTTCAAATACAGCAGTAATACTGCTGCAAATTTACAGACCTCAAAGTGCCAAGCAACAGATAAAGGTTAAGCTAGAAGTGCCTGCCAGTGTTTAGATGCCTAAAAATAAACTGGCATGGCCTTCCACATACCAATCTCATGACATATCATTTTCTCTGCACTTCAGTGTGAACATGTCACAAAGAAGAAACTGGGACATTCTGAAGGGAGATCACAGACCCAATTTGTTCTGCATATAGCACCAGTTGAAAGAAATCATATCTTGGTTTTTGTTCCATATTGTTGCATGCAAGAGATATGACTGCTGGAGTTGCTTGACTTGTATGTTGCTCATACCAAGGATAACCATTAAATCACAAAAGTAAAACAAAAACACACTGACGCACTTTACAGAGTTTTATGCTAGTCTTTGTTTTTAGTGGCTGTGCAGGGTAAGATCTGGTACACATTATGGTGATGACAATCCAAGGTATAGCATCTCGGTCAAAAAGAATCTGTTCACTTTGCATTAAAAATTAAGTTTAACAGGTGCATTGTAAAAGCAGTACTTGTGCACAGAGCAGTATAAACCAAAAAAAAAAAGTAAGTTGAAAATATTCTAATGTCTGCAATAAAAACTTTAAGTACAAAAATCATGTACTGCTAAACTGTTCTGTAATCTCACTCTAGCTCCTCTGCTCTCATTTCAGGTATTTCAAGACACACTTTGGTGATCAGCAAAATGACAATATGGTTGCCACTAAAATGTAACAATAGTCCTTTCCCAACCACTGTACAATGGTATTAGCATGTTTCAATACCCTATGATTATGCTATGGCAGACTGATGTTTTGTGTTTAAAACTTAGTTTAATTTCTAATTCCGTTTAACTAAAGTAAACAAAGTCATTTTCCCCTGGGCTATTTACATATTCAAGCTAATTGTAGATTTGTGCCCCTACCAACACCACCTGTAACCTTTCTCCATGCATCTACTGCAGTTACCTAATTACTTTTGCTGCTCTTTTCCAAAATCCCTCTACGCTTTTAGGTAGTTAAGCGCACAAAAATTAACAGAATTGTCTCACAGTAGGCATACTAAACTAATTTGCCTCCTAAAAGGCAATGTTTTTTTTTTTACCTCAGTCTCTCATTGCCACTCATGTTTTCTGCCTCTTTATTTCCTTCCTAGTTCTGTAATTCCTAATTCCCCGTCAGATCCTTTGCAACATTAATGCTAACAATTATGCATAATTCAGTACCATTAATAATTTCTATTATGCTAAACCTCATAGGCTCATTTCCATTTCAAGATCACATCAAGCTGTGGAAAAACAGAAATCCACTAGCCCAAAGACTGGCATTCAATTGAGACAACAAGCAACAAACAAGAAGGAAAAAAATCTCAGCTCACAGAGATACACAAGAAGAAAATACAAATACGGATTTGAAAAAAACTAAGTATATGCAAAGCAAGAGAGTTCTGAATCAGCACTGGGATTTTTTTTTAATAATGTAACACATATAAGTGAATTGAAAAGATCAGTGTTTTCACCACTTCTCTAGCTATCACAAGAGAATGCAAAGGCACAGCAGCTTTATGTATAGTACACAGAGTAGTCGGTGTATATTCCACAGGACTGGAATGCAGTGATGGTTGAGAGATGCTCGAAAGTGTTATTAACATACATGGAGCACAGCTCTGCTGTAAAACATCAAAAAAAAGTCAATTAGCAACAAGGTCTTGTTGCTGTGCTCACCCAAAAGACAACTATGTAAATCAGTCAAAGAAAGTTACTGACATTATATATTTTTCCAAAGCAAAATTACCCAACTGAGTAATTGGAAGAAAAAAAGCGATTCCTGGCCTTGCTTCTTGATGACTCATGTCATGACATAACAAAATATTTATTCCAAGATTAGGGACATGCTCTGAAGGTCAGCACCTCACCAGTGAAGACTGTATATTTATTTAAAAAATAATGATTCCAGATCAAATATAGGGAATTCAGATAGAGATTCTTGCCAGTAGCTTCAAAAATAGAAACTTGACCTGAAAGGTCTCTAACATCTAGCTAAAAATGCAAGTTGGGCCACTTGAATTCAGTTGTCAAATTTGCAGATGACACAAATTAGTCACTCAAAGAGAAGCCAAGACAGCATGACAAAAGTGGCAAAAATTTTATTACACCAATGCATATTAGTAGCCATGTCATTTATACAAGCTGTCATTTATTACTCTATTATCCCCTTCAAGGCAAGGAAGTTGCTGTCCCCAACCCCATTTCATGCTTTACTGCATGTATCTAAGCAGCACTGCTCAATATCCAGACAGGGGTTTTGGCTATGATACACCTATTTGAGACACATCAGCCCTGCAGGTCTTTGTTTCTGCAGTGCCAGCAGCAAGTCCTTTCTGCCGCTACCATAGGTACTAAGGCATCAGCTTTTCTCCTGCTAGAAAAGGATCTTGATGCAGGCTCTTATTAAGAAGCCTGCACATGTGACTGGCTGTATTGTCTGCACTCGCTTCACACAGATAGACTGGTCAGCACTACTCTTATCAAAGAGAGGAGCTGCTGTTGAATTTGCTTATTGAGTCCCCAACTCACATTTTCACCACTCCAATAATTAAGCCAAATCAGCAAGGCTTAGAGCAACTGGGGGGGACAGTGGAAGAAAGCAGGATGGCTATGCAACAGATGAGCAAAAAGAAAGAAAAGTATGTATTTGCTAGGTCTCTAAATAGCTTAATTAAAAACAATTTCATAATGTATTAATTTTAATTACAAAAATTACATCTTATGATGGAAAAATATAATTCAGAAAACTTTAGAAGGCATTTATTCACACTGAAAATCATATTTAAGCAAAATTCAGAAAAAATTGCTTCAGGGAAAAGAAATATTGATCAAACTTTTATAGCTGCAGCTTGCATTAATGAAAACACGATCCCTTATAATAAAGCCAGAGATGATAAACAGCTGCAGTGCCAATATAGCTCTTGTTAATTCAGATGTGGAACAAGTGCAGCCATAACTGGTGTATGGAATCTTTGTGCTTCAACAATGGCGAGCTGCTCCTCCTGGCACAGGGACATGCTCTCCATGGACACAGCACTGTGCTTTGTTCCAACAGCTAGGCACCATGGGGAACCAAGGGACGTAGAAATGGACATTGTGAACACAGGAACAATCTAACCCTGGCTGCTACCAGTGAGGCCCAAACAAAGGCACTACCTTCAGAAGAGGGTGCAGTGTCCACAGCATCGTATGCTGTTCTGATGTGCCTATTGAAGGAGGCCTGGAAAAATGCCATTCAAACCAGTGGAACGTGAAGTGCACTATAAAGTAGCACCTCAATATACAGACATACATGAAATTTACTGTAAATATACAGCAACATATTAGTTGCACCACTAGGGTCTACATGCTCCTCTAGCAATGACTAATACTTTGGGCTTAAATAGAGAAGCAAACCCCACAAGGCTATTGGATGTGCCATGCTGTACATGGAAATAAGCATCTGCATCACCTAAATTGAACTTACACTCTCAGACAGAGGAGACACTGAGTCCTAACATCTCAACTGTATTACCAATGGAATGCAGTAAATTTTTTACTACCATTTTGCTTTGAAAAAGACAGACAGAAAATTTATTCTACACCTGTTTTGCAAATAAAGACATTTCTAAAATAAACATGCTGCTCAAGGATGTATCAGAATAAGATTTATATACTTCTGTAATACTAAGTCTATTTCTTCCCCACACTTCCAGCTTGCCATTATCCTACCAAATCTATGGCTGTCAGGTAAACTTCCCAAGGAAACAATTCTTCTGCTAGTTTTCCACCTCAGCAAAATCACACACTTGCTCATCTCCTGTAAGTCTGCTATGGGCTCAAAGGCTACCAGATTCTCTGCCCTGAAGCCAAGACTCTGATGGTTCAAATTCTAGCAACAGCCTCAAAGCTCAAGGCTTCCTGCATCAGGTGCAGAGACAGGGAAGATGGCAGAGTTCTCCAAGCTCCTGGTCAAGGCCTGGCAATCCTGGGACAGAAGACAGGATGGGGACCCCATCTTCAGTGGTAACTTCCCCCAGACAGTCAAATGCTCATTTTGAGAAAAGACAAAATTAAAAAAGGTGGAATTTCCTTTCAGAGAGAAATGTAAAGATATTAAAACATAGTTTTCAGATGGAATCTCAGCACAAGGGTTTAACATTGGCATTTCCCACAGAAAGAAAATGTCATGTCTTGAGCAGCTTTAACTGTAACTCATATCCTGCCAGAAGCAACTGTTTCCCAGCAAGTAACTGATTACAGGAGGATTCATCAGGTTTGTACCTGGATCTTGTTGCCATTAAAACAATACAGTAAATTAAAAAAGAAATTATTTACTGTGACATAAGCATCAAGAGTTTCATGGCTTGAACTGCTACTTCATGGTCCTTGTCCAGAGGCATGGACACAATTCGATCCTAATGGATGTAAAATGACAATAAAAAGATGTAACATGGTTTGTTCTCAATAAACATGTATTTTTGCTACAGCTAGATCATCTACACTAGTACAGCAGAGATTTATTTTTATTTCAGCAGCTATTTCCTAAGAGACATAAGGCAACTTGATTACTACCAAGTAGTTCCCCAGCCCCTGAAAATTAACAGCATGTTAATTTTTAACTGAATTAATCATGCAGTAATATGATATTTTTTATACATGTAATGCATGCGTTCACGAGAAATTAACTACACACTACAAATTAAAAGTGACTGACAACTTGTTTCTAAGATGTTACTTAGTATGTTAAATGGCACTTCAGTATGTTAAATGAAGGTAAGCCTCAAATTACAAGCATTATCTAATCAGTCTCTCCCATTAACAGTAAAGTGCCTGCACCTACACATTACAGAAGTCAGTGCCTTGCTGAAAAGACAGTTAAAGTCATAAAGATACCTCATGGCATAGCAGCAATATTGCTGACCTCCAGAATTCACAAAATTTTGACTTAGTACACATGCAAACAGCTCAGAAAGCTGAGAAACTTCCTATCCTATGAAATCAGGAACTTGCACACATCAGTGTGTGCAATATTTAATATTTAATGCAATAATTAATTATTTAATTATATACATCTTTAAGATATATTACACCTTTAGACCTGCTTGATTTGGGACTAACAGTTTCCCCATTTAACATATGGTTTCTAAATCTCTACATTCATTTTCCTGTGCACTTTCGTTTTTCTCAGAATCCAGGTGGAAGGTGTCTAAATCCACAAACCCTGAGTTTGAACGCTCAAGGGTAACAGAGGGAACATGTGTGACTCCCGTCTGCAGGAAATGGATTGATGGTTATATGATTACCCTCCCCACCACTGAGAAAGCATGATTTAAACTTTGAAACTGGTATTTTGTTTGTAGCTGTTTGGATTTATTTTGTTTAGAGGGGAAGGAGTTGGTTTTGGGTAGGGGTTTTTTGAATGGGGGATGGAGTTTGCAATAATCCATTTATACTGCATCCTCCACACAAGGAGATCACAGTACAAACAGCCTGGAGCTATTTCATCAGTCTTTATTGAATACCAATCCTGAATTTGGTTACACAGCTTAAAGCAGACAGAAAGATAAGAGACTACCACATAATCATTTAAACAGGGCTCAATCTTAGATAGCTGAGTTTAATTCTGAATAATTTATTACTAAGATCCCAATATTAATCTATTTCATGCTCTTTGAGGATATGTGATAGGCATTTTTCACTATTAGCAACTGCTTTGACATTCAGTAAGCCCTGCACCTTTTGCAAAAAGACCATGGATTACCACCACATGCAGGCATTGATTTGTCCTGACATTGAATCATGTCCTGATTCACAGGGACTGAGATATCAATTGCATCATCTTGAGCTTTCTTATTTAGGTACTGAGAAGGTGCAACCCTGCTAGGGCAAGAGTAGCTGATAAAATCCTTAGCAGGGCCAGGGTTAAAAAAAGTAAAGGGCTTACTTCTTACAGTCAAGATACTGGAATACAATAAAGGCAGAGTACAGGGTCTGTGAAGCCACAAAACAAGCTCTCAAAACTACAGTGTATCACCTGATTTGTTCAGAAAGGAGATACGGGATCCTTCTTCAAGATTCATACTGACATGTAGACCAGGAGAGAGCCATTCCCACATCAGTGTGATACGTGGACAGCAGCCCGCTGTTTACAAGGTTAACCCATTACCAGGGGCAGCAAAAAGAGGATCTTTAGCACACGAAATTCTTTGTCATCTACCAAAGATCCTGTAAAAAAACCTGGGCCAATCTGGATAAATGGTGGAGATAACTGACCACAGTGCATGCTAACACCATTTTGTGTGACCTAAAGTGAAATGGAAGAGTTCATAGAAGCAGAAGGAAACATCCCTGCAAAACTCTTTCATCTATTCTAGTCAACAAGGCTGTTTCTGCAGGAGTCCTCTCAGTCAAGAGAATGGGGAGATCAGCTCTGATCAAAACATCAAGCCCTTTGTATACACCCAGCCTAGACTTAAAAAACTAACAAACAGTAATTTATTTACCTTGAATCTATTAGTAAAGAGATCCATCCTGGAAACAAGTTCTTTTCTGCTATAAATTCCCTGCAGTCCCAGAAGACACTTCAACCGCACCTCAGGTTGCTGCAAGACAAAGAGAAATTGGCTAACAGTAAAATACATGTATCTTTGTTAGTCACTATCAGCATTTATATCATGTAAATGATATAAAAATGATATCTTTGTGGGTGCCTACAGCAGACTATACAAATGCTGCCTCATCTTCTTTAGTAGCGACATCAGTATCAGTTTGTTTGTGTGTACACATGCTCATCTCTCTCTCATACACACAGAGGAAGCCTGCAGTGAGCCAAACTTAAAGGTAACATCAAAGTTTGTGTTAGGCTCCCTAAGAGTCAAAGAAACTCTCACAGACCTCACAGTTAATAAAAGCAACAGAATGCAAAAGATACAGGGACTGTGCTATTCATCTGTTAAAAATACAAAGCCAGGAGTATAGATGACCTACTTTGTACAACCAGCACTCTCCCACACATCAGACTTTGCTTGCTTCTTGTCAACAGTTGACAATTGTTAAACTAAAAGGGACAATTGTTAAACACAGACAAGGAGTCCAAGAAATTATGGATTCCTCTAGATTCCCAGAGGAAGAGGTACAACTTAGAAATGCACTGGCTTATCACTGTGAATTCTTACAGAATTAAGTATTATACCTTCTTCCTATTTCTGTTTTACACTAGAACACAGTATTTTAAGTATTCTAGGAAAAGGGTTGCTTTGAATTCAGCCTAATTAATTAATTTAGGCAAAATATATTTATCCATACCAGGTGTCATTTCATACTACTAATACTGCTGCTTCATAAATGCCTCAAAAAGATGTCTTTTCCTTAGCCAGCTTTTCAATTATCTCATGCATATTGTGACATCATTCAAAGGACAAAGCTTTAAATAGCATTAGGAAAATTATTTTGATGATCCAACACAGAAAAATCATGTGTTTTGTATATTTATAATGCTAAGCATATCAGCAGAGACACTAAGATGAACTGCAGGCTTTGAATCAGTGTCTTCATATTTCTTTCTTAATTCCTCTTGCTAACAATAGCATTAAGAATAAACATGGAAATCCAAGAAAGGAGACCACCTACACGTAGGCTATCCATTGCTACAAGTTCCTGTTCACCTGCTTAGATGGAAAGCCAAGGATGATACCCAGTGGCAAGCTTTGACTAACAGTTTTGCTTAAGACAGCTTTTTGCTAGAAATATATAATGAAAGATCAACAGATAGCAATGTACACTGCCCTCTAATCTGCCCATGACATACCAGCAGTACCTACTCTACCTTGTACTTTAATTTTAAAGTCTCTGAGAAAAAGACTGTTGCCAACACCTGCTGTTTCCTACTGCCACAAGGGCTGCACAGCACAGCACTCACTCACAGACAGTCCCTAGGTGACACCCATCACTGCACACTGGCACAAACTCAGCTCAGCCAATGCACTGCAAAACTGGCTCCAGCTGCCCTTGGTTATTTTTCACAACACTCTGCTTTTGAATAGGGACTGAATTTCTGTGTGGGGAATGGGACAACAGTGTGCACAGGTTTGCTGAATGGTCATACAGCTCATGGCTTGTGCCTGCTAATGTCATTTGTCAGTCAGGTGGAGTCAAGCGTAGGCTGGCAGACATGAAGTGTAACACATTAAAGTGTACCATCTCCCTTCTGAGGTATCCTGTTCCCACCCAAAAGCTCTGTCACAACCCCATACATGTATGTTTCCTTAAGTGCTGAGAAAACTAACTCTAGTAAACAGAAACAATTAACTACTTCTACGAGTACTTCTGTTATTTTCCTATATTTTCATCTGCATTTTCTCCTTCTCAACCACCTCTCCTTTTCTAAATTCAACATTCCCCACAATTTTGAAAGGAAGTGAAGTAATGTTGAATGATGAAGAGTATCTCACTACCTTCAGTTTCTTTCAACAGCAGCATCAGCAAACACACACACCCAGCCACCTACTCCCCTCATCAGAAGTACCATTCTCATCTCAACAAAAAACCTGCCTGTTTGGCCCTTCAAAGCTGTGACAGAGTGAAGGGGAACTATGTAAGCACATTTTCAGGATACTCTGAACACATACACTGTCCCTCAGCTGCATCATAGCATATTTTGATCCTGACCTGATGACAGAAAACATCAGTGAAGTGGTGGGCAGCTCCAGTGACCCCAGAGAGCTCTGCACAGGCTCCAGCACTACTTGAACACATTCAGTTATGAGATTTCAGCCCCATCACTATCACAGAGATGGGGCTGTTCAATAAACCTTACAAATACAGGCTGGGACCTGGATGGTTAGATAGGACTGCTGGGTCAACACTCTCCAGATTATGATCTGCAGAGGTCTGCTTCTGAGTTACTCCTGGATTGCAAAGCCAACCCAACTACCTTTTGAGGCAAAATAATTTTTAAAACTGCTCTCTCTCCCCAGGCCCCATCCCCCCAAAATCCACAACAGTGTATAAAAACACTGCAGCCCCTGTTGGTGCTCTCATTTTGAAATCAGGCAATTTGACAGTGGCTGCAAATTATAAAGCGCAGACAGGACTGCAGCCACCAGTAGTGGCATACTATCAGGTCCCAGTCAAATGTAGAATATGGACAACATCTCACTGTATCTCACTCTGTTTGCATCTGCATTGCTGTCAGACAAAAAAGGCCTTAGAAAAAAACAACGACTTCCAGTTTCCAGTAAATGGCACTGGATGAGCGGTGTGCGATAATCAGAGACACCAGCTGTTAATCTTCATTGTAAAGTACTTTAAATGAAGATACATCATCATAAAAAAAAAAAAAAAAAAAAAAAAAAAAAAAAAAAAAGAGAGAGACTTTTTTCTTTTGAGAATTCTCCAAACTGAACATGCACTAAAAAGATATTGTGATCAGATAAAATTTATGCCGGAACAAAGCACAGTTCTTGACAGACACCCAAACACCGCCCTCAGAGGGACGGCACACGGCCGGGAAGCGGGAGCCTCGCGCGCCCCCTCGCGGCCCGCCGGCAGAACGCAGCCGGTGTCGCCCAACCCAGCACCGCCCGCGGCCCGCACAAACCCGGCACGCCTCGGGATGCGCGCAGCAGCTACAGACACCTTCGAAGGCGGCCTGCGGAAGGAGAGCGCGTCGATTTCGCTAATTAGCCGTTCCCGATAAATATTCCTATCCCCCTGAAGTCTCTCATGCATTTATGAAGCAAGAGAAAACATGTATTTTCAGAGAAGCACAGAACAGGCCATGTTGGAAGGGGACCACAGTGGATGATCTCCAACCTCCCCGCTCAAGCAGGGTCATCCCAGCACAGGAGTGTGTCCAGACAGCTCCGAGTATCTCCAGTGAGTGAGACTCCACGACGTCCCTGGGCAATGTCCTCTAAGGAACAGTCACCCACACACTAAAGAAGTTCTTCCTGACGTTCCAGCGCAACTTCCTGGGCATCAGTTTTTGCCCGTTGCCTCTTCTTCTACTGCTTGGTGTTTTGGACTCACTGACTTCTTTCGGGTTTTTTGCTCGTTTGTTTTGGTGGTATTTGAAGGAATTTAAAAGTCCCTCTACTCAAAAGGAAAAACAAACTATAAGGAAAAGGTGAAAACCTGTTGGAAAATGGCTGGACTTCCCGTAAATATTTTCTGTATCCGTCTAACTCCAGATGAGGATATTGAAGACTATTCTACTACAGGCAGTATTTATTTGTTGATTTTTAATAAATCTAAACAAAATTGTAAATGTCGATCAAGCCTAAAAGCAGGATTTCAGTCAACATTTAACCCTCTCAAAGGATATAAGTAATTTTACAGTTCAGAAATAATTCCCAATTCATACAACTGCACATACAGGGATTCACACAGAACTGGAAAAAATAATCTGTTATTTAGTGTTAAAATGGCTTTTAAAATAAAATCTGAAATGGAGAAGAAAGTAAATTCTTTTTGTACCACCACAGTCTTAAACATCTACTCTCAGGAATTTAAACACTAGGATTATTTTTAAAAAATTTAAAACAAAAAACCTAATGTTCCGCCCCAAGTGAAAAAAAAAAGCAAATTAAGTTTTACCTTATCATACAGCATCCACCCAACATATTTTAAGTAGCTATCATTCAAAAAAGCATCTGGGTATGTTTTAATCCAGCAGCCAATTTCTTCAATGCAAGTTGCTCTGATCTCAGGGATAACATCACTGTGAAATTATAAAATCGTAACATTAATACATTAAAAATTAATTTTAAAACCAATTATATTATTCACAATATTTTATGTTCTGGAATTTCAAAAGCATGTATAAATCAAAATATATTCCAAGTATTTTCATATTAATATTATAAGTTATTCTCCAGTCAATACTTCAACCACTTCTAGCCACAAATTATTTTGTAATTCTGGGTATCTTCTCATTCACAAACGCGCTGCTCTACAGCCAGCAGAAAGAACTGAAAGAACACACTTCAGAGGTCCTTTTGGAAGCCCAGATTCTTAAAAATAATTTAACTCCTCCACTTTCCTTGACACCATTAGTGCCTCCAGGATGTTTAACTTGATTCTCGTATCTGTACAATCTGAGCAAGAGGTTCTGGGGAATGCTGATACACGCCACAGCTTTATTTTCACTCTTACCGGTAACGGTTTAAAAATGTCCCTTTGAAAATAGCATTCATCATGTGCTGTATCTCTAGAAGCTTATGCTCATACTGAAATACAAAGAGAACTGAATGTTAATATTGGTCCCACAATTCATTACACATGAAAAATTTGCATCAGGGCCCTTGGAATACTACTGTGATGCAAACTGCTGGTGTTTACACATGGTACCAACACAAAACGAGTGGTCTGTATGTGCACTAGCAACTGGCCTTTTTGTGGCTACATCCTGAGGAACAGTTTATTGGATACCAACTGCTAGCCTTGGGAAACAAGGTACATTTGATACAGTGAGTCTTGGTCTATCAGAAATCACACAGAAAGATACAGTACAACTATTAAGCGATCCTCACATACAGATCCAAATTCTCCTTTCATGTACTTGAACAGAGATGGAAAAAAGGCAGACAAAGGAATTTTCAAAATACACAATGAACATATTAAAAAACTGAATCCTGAAAATGTAGGTAGGAATTTCTGAAAATCCAAGTCACCTAATAAAAATTAACAGCATCAGGAAGGGTGACAAGTTTGAGTTTTCCCTCCAACACACCCATTTCCTTTGTCTTTCCCATAAGATCAGACTTAACAATGATACTAAAATATCCTGTCTCACCCAAACACTCCTCCTCACAAAAAGGGTATTGTCTCTGTAACAGAGAAGCCCACAGACATCTAAAACTCAGAACAGAGATGAGGGATTCTAAGGTCAGGAGACAAGGAACTATACTTGATATTCATTCATCAAGTCACCTTCTCCCTCAAGCCAGAATTATTTTTTACAGTTATAGCTCTGCCTCTGGGAGTTGAAAAGGAGCTGTCTTTGAGCAGGGAAGAAACAACAGAAACTGAAAAGCAAAATTTATACGGGGTATCCCTGAAGTTCCATCCATTTTTATAATGCATTGCTTATACAGAGATGACACTTAGCCTGTGTTCTTTTTGATTCATTGCTGAAAATTCAGGCTTGTAATTTGTACAAACATATACAGAAGTGCACTCAAACAGCACCAGAGCTACTGAGACAATTAAATTTGTGTGTAAATCCATACGTGTGAAGATCAAGGGCTAATGACACCAATTTAGAAAAGCAATCAGTCATCAC
Source organism: Hirundo rustica (assembly GCF_015227805.2). Classification (NCBI taxonomy): domain Eukaryota; kingdom Metazoa; phylum Chordata; class Aves; order Passeriformes; family Hirundinidae; genus Hirundo; species Hirundo rustica. The sequence continues at coordinate 85,034,742 of NC_053451.1, forward strand.
AGGTTAACAGTACATCATGCAGTTATTAGCTTAGTCATGTTTGTACCACTTAATCCAGCCAGTCCCACGTGCTCTGCACCATGCATTAGATAAACATATAGCCCTCAAAGAGCTGCAGGGACCCAAAAGCAAGCAGCCACCAATCCTTCTACACCTCCACAAATCTCCCATACAAGACACTTCCCTAACCTCTTTCCTTTTCCTTTCTAGCTGATCAAGCCTGTAACTGGTCCTCTTGCCACTTATCCTCTTCTTCTCCACCTCATACAATCTTTGAGCATTGTGCTTGTTGACATCAAGGTTCAGATGGACGCTTACAACTGCTGTCAGAAGTTTCATTGCTAAAAAAGAAACACACCCAGCACAATTAGCCTAGCTCAGAGATATGCAGCATAACTATCTTCACCACTACCACAAAAAGGATATGGCTAGCCAAATCCAAAACTATGAACACTACTAGATTATAGTAATTTGTTTTAAAATACAGTGTTTATTTTAAAGGCAGACAATGATCAAAAAGGGAAAATTAACTTCTATTTCTGGTGATTTACAACTTTTGGTCAGAGTTCTGGTCAGAGAAGTAATTTACTGGGCAACTCTCTTCTAAGTTTATGTAATTCTGACTTTTCTGCAAAAGAATCTAGAATTGAGGAACAGCTGATTGTAGGTAACCAAAACAAAACAAAACAAAAAATTAAGCTGACTCAGAAATTACTAGGAATATTAATATACTATTGGAATGGACAAAAATTCACATTCCTCTAAGGATTGCTGGATGGTTGGAACAGATTTCAAGTCAGTTTTTTGAGCCCTCAAAGCAAACAGCATACTTTCAAATAAATTATACTTTATGTGCTCTTTGTATGGCAAAGAGGGTATTAACTGGCTTTAGGAGAAAAGAAGTAGTAGCTTTAGTAGAAAAAAAGTAGTAGCTTAAGTATCATCATACTGCATGAAACAAAAATGTGTAAAAAGCAACATTCTTTTTAGCACAGGGACCAAAAGAGTAGCAGTTCTCCAAAGGAAGCTTCTTAAGATGAAGCATCTACTACAACCTCATCACATTTGTTAGTGGAGGGAGAAAAACAGGAAAATACAAAATTGTGAAAAATCCATTATTGAAAAATGTAACACTCAGAACAGCAAAATTCTGAAGTCAGTCATGTCAGGCATTAAAAAAGATTTCTTTATAAAGAAAAAAAATATGTTAGATCTATCATATCTAAAGCATTCACATTCAAATTCAATTCAGATACACATGGGGACAAACAGTTTATATTATAGACATTTATATAACATACACTAGGAGGAAGGTACTCTCACAGTGCATAAGAGAGCTGCTCCAGTAAACAGGTTTTCAATTTAGAGCAGTTTTGTTAGTACACAAGTCAATAAAACTCAGCACCTCTACAGCAACCTCTGCAAGTGATTTTACCTGCCAAAGTGCTTGTGTGCCTGAATGCTCTGACCATGGAATCTGCTAAACCTGTAAGCAGTGAGATGAGAGTGTCCATCAAGTAGTTATCATACAGGATGCTGCACTGGCACTGCTGGACAAGCACTGCAATGAATTCACAGAAATTGGCCTTGAATTTCTTCCAATAGGGTCCTGTTCTGATCAGTGGGTAGTCTTCATTGTCCTGCACAAGAAAGACGAGTTGAGAGAAAACACCAAGTAGTTCTGCTTGTGCATTCACATCTCCCCCACTGAACACCAGAGAGTGTTTTTGCTGACAGTTTCATTTCATCCTCCATAACGTTTTTCATGGTTAGTATTCCAAAGCAGAGACAAGCAACTAGGATACAAGCAAGCAGAGAAAGAAAATAGCTTTATTAGAGCTACACTGTCATAACAGCTCACATTTGAAAGCAATGTATGCAAGGTAGCTGTGAACAGACAGGAGGGAGAAAGTGTGTGAAGGCAGAGCAGAGTAAGTAACTTTCACTGGCATAAACCACGAGCACTCCTGGCTTCTTCTACTTTCTCACACATAGCAGTGCTTTCCCACTTCCCCAACCTTCCTGCAGAAGCATGGTAAAATCCAGGCAGAAAGCAAAGTGAAAAGTGGACACAAACAACTTCAGCGTGAACAGGATAGGACTGTTCTCCTCAGCAGCACTGCCAGCTTGAGCAGTTTATCAGGCTAAAGCTTAATGCCATATACTTGGTCATTCACCTACCACCCACACCTGGGTCTCCAGAAACCCCCACAGAAACAGTAAGTGGGCAACACCTTTGACAGCATGCAAAAATCAAGTTACAATAAAAACATAAGTATCCGCAGTACAGTTGATACTGCCAGGAGGAAAGCAGACAGAGGGAAGGTGAAGTGACTTTTCACACAAAGTAGCAGAATGCACACCAGACAGACTTCGTAAATGGCAACCTCAGACAGTGTGAACCTTTATTTCATGTACACCTCACACTCAGATCCTGCAATGGCTCAGAATATAAATTTGTATCCTCATAGTTTCCAGGTGTGAGTGGAATCAAGGAACTCCAAAATTTCACTCACTATGGAAAACCTCTTCCAGAAGGCAAGCCACTGCTCAGCTGGTCCTTCACCAGAGGGTAAACACCTTCTCAGCCACATTCTAACACAGGTTCACACCCAGTGTAACCTCCTGTGCTTATAAAGTACACTTCAGGCTCTTCTCTTGTAACTAGGTTTCCAAAGCATACAGGCTGCTGCTTTCTTTAAAGAGCAAAGCAAATACAGACTGATCACAGGGCTGGCCAAAGCACATCAGGAATTTGGAATATGTTCCTGACCAGGCTGTAAGAGTCAGTTCAGAGCCTAACAGTAGCAGCAAGTACCAAAACAGAAAGGGAAGTTTCCAGCAAGCCTCATTTAATGCTCCTTGACCATGACATGAACAGTAGAAAGACCATCTATACCCTCAGGAAATACCTACTTTATCACCACAGTTTACTCCTCAATCTGAAAAGCAGCACAAAATACATGAAGACCTCTCACTTTTTAAGAACATTTCTACTGTCCATGTTTATCACACTGGGGTACTCTTTAATGGTAACATGTATGCTGCAAACATATACGTAACATGAAGAGCACACCACCTAAATTTAGACACCTAACTTGGGATTCCCTTAGATTCCTTTTATAACCACTAGAGAATTAACTCTGCTTCCAGAAATCAAGTCAGATTAGGCCCTTAACATGGGTTCTTCCAAAGAACTTTTCAAATCACTCAACAGAGTAATGTGAGCTCCTGCTCTGACTCGAACTGTAAATGTTCCCTTCTTTCATACAGTGTCTACGGAAAGAGAGGAAAGTCAAAATGAAGTGCCAACAAGGAGTTTAGGTAAATTCCCCACAGAAAAAGCTATACTAGAGTTGTGAAAACTGCAACAGCCCTACCATGTCCACTGGCCAAGTAACTGTCAGGATCCAAGGATAGGCCATGAATTTCTTATACTGCAACCCAGTTTCCTGTAATGCAGGAGACAAAATTTTGAAAGCTTGTTAATGATATGGCACAGATAATTCATAGACAAAAGCATTAAAAAACATGCAATATATTTCAAAGGCCATTAGAACTTCCGCCAATGTGTGTTACAGGTGGCCCACACAAGTCAAAATATTACACAAAACCTAAATCCTTCTCATCTGGGATTTGTTTTGGGGTTTTTTTATGACCAATGACAGAAGAAAGACACACTTTTATATAAAACCTGAGTTGTTTTGTTTCCAAAATTTATAAGCAAACATATACAAGGTGTAACCCTCATTATTAATTCTAAGATACGGCTCCTCAGCAAGTCTAAATATATATCCCTTTTCAATGTTTGGTACTTAGATGTAAAACATCTAAACCCTAAAAAAAACCATTCTGAGCTTTTCAAATTAGAGAGAAATGTTTTCAGCACTAGTGTGACTTGATTCAAAGATGTTTTCTCAACTCTGCAATTATTTGAAAACAGATGGCAATAAATCTAGAGTTCTTTATCAGGTTCAGTGAAGCACAAGTATTTCTATCCCCATCTAGCTGTGGAGTTGAGCACCAAAGTTAACTCTTCCCTTCCTAGATGTTTGAGCAAGAAAATGGGAAAGGGAAGAAAAAATACAGCAGAACAAAGAACTGCAAGAAGTAAATGCCACAAACAGGAACAAAAGCAGAAGAGAGAAATCAAGTATCTTAAAACAGCAGAAAAACAAAAAATAGTGGACAAGACTGTCTCATCACTGAGGAATACCACAGCTCACAAAGATTAAATAAATGCCTCAATGACCATATTAAAGCCATACTCTGCTTCCAATGTCAGTACAAGTTTTCACAGAATTACAGAAAGGGTGAAATTAGAAGTTCTTTGAGATCATCTAATCCAATCCCACCTGCTCAGGCAGGGTCAGCCAGAATAGGCTGCCCAGTGCTGTGTGCAACCAGCACCTCTGCTCTCAACCCCTGGAAATGTGGTTAGTATAACTAATGCCATTTTAAGAGGCAAGCAGCCTTTCTCTGTGACCAAGCAAGGTCATGTATTCATTCCCTTTCCCGCATTACCAGGCCCTGAAGGTCCTGTGAACCAAGCAGACAAATCAAACAGATTAATTTCCCTCCCTCGTAGTCTCACGGTTCCTGAGTGCCAGGCCAATCATTCCCTCCCTTTCTGAAGGTCCCAGGCATCCAGCCAAGCAGGTGGTGGCAACGACCCAGTCAAAGAACAGGGAAGTATCACAGCACCCAGAGCACTGTCAATAAAATCAAGGTACTGCAAGGTCTAAGTGATGAACTTTGACCAGAACTCCTGCTGGACAGTGAGACCCGAGCTATATTATAAATTCTGTATTATGCTATTATATTGATTCTGCTTGTAGAAATCCCATGTCACTTTAACAATAAATTCTGCTCTATACTAATAATAACATACTGTTAAGAAATAAAGCTTTAATTTTAACTACAATTTGTGCCATCATCATCCTGTCAAGGATCCCTCAAAGTACACGTCTTTTCCCTCAGTGTCAGGTGATGCCATGAGCAGTCAAATAATATCTTCAGAGACTCCACAACCTCTCTGGGTAACCTGCTCCACTGTTTGATCATCTTATCAGTAAAAGTTTTCTTGTGTTCAGGTAAAATTTTGTACATTTTAGTTTGTGCCCACTGCCCATCTTGGCTTGCCTCATCACACACCACTGAGTGGAGTTGTGCTTCCTCCTCCTCGTTCTGTCACATCAGATATTTTAACACATGGCTGAGATTTGAGCCAGCTTCTTTCCAGACTGAACAGGCTCAACTCTCAGCCTTGCCTCACATCCAAGATCATAAATCATCTCTGTTGCCCTTCACTAGACTCACTCTAGTAAACCCATCTCTCTCTTATTCTGTACGGTCCAGAACTTGGCTCAGCACATCAGATGAGTCTCAGTAGTATGGGCAAAGAGGAAAGATCACCCCCCATAACATTCTGGCAATGCTCTGCTTAACGCAGGCCAGGAGGTTGTGTCAACTTTGTGGCAAGGGTGCGTAGCTGGCTCATGTTCCTTTTGTCACCCACAGCAAGATCCTACTCTGAAGAGCTGCTTTCCAGTCAATCAGCCCCCAGTGTGTAGTGGCGCACAGGGTTATTCATCCCCAGGTTCCTAGGACTTCCTGTTGTAGAACTTCATGAGGTTCCCCTCTACCAAACTCTCCAGTCTGTTGAGGTCCCTCTGAACAGAACAACCACCTAATTTGGGAGCTAACCCTCCCAGTTTTGCACCATCCAAAAACTTGCTAAGAGTAAACTCTGCCCCAGTGTCCTGGTCATTATTAAATATGTTAAACGGCATTGGCCCCACTTCAAACTGGGGTACAGCACTAATGACTAGCCTCCAACTGGACCTTTTGCCACTGATCATTCCCCCACAGGCCTGGCTGTTCCACCAGTTTTCAGTCCACCTCACTGACCACTTAACTAGCTCATACTTCATCACCATGTCTGTGAGGATGTTACAAATTCTATTCTTGCCATACTGAACTCTGTCAACATTTTCCACTAGCATTAGTAAGAATCTTAGGAGGAAGTATTGGTACCAGGATCTAGTGCTGCAATTAATTAACTGAACAGCAATACCATGGCTGAATCACTGAAATCATCATGAATGAATCCTCTGAATGCTAGAAATAAACAATAAAAATTAAAAGGCAAGATGATATTGAGCAGATATCTGGCAATATTTTCCACTCTCATTACTACTTTCACTATTACTGTCATTATTTTTCAAAAAATATTTTTGAAATCACAGTAGTCCCATATGGCACTACTTCTAAACTAACTTAAACCACATTCTACTTTATTTATGAAAAAAGATAAGAGAGAACTTAATTTCTTTACAGAGCATGGAGAACACAGCTTCTAAGGCTTACAACTGCTGTCAGAAGTTTCATTGCTGAACCTGCCTTTTTGCCCACCAGGACAGGTAAAAAGATTACAAAGCTGTAATATTTCCAGGCTGATGGTAACAATAATCATATCTTTGTATCTGCCGGAATGCCTGCACTACCATGAATGTTATTCGTGCTAATTTAGTTAGCAAGGAAGTGCCAGACTACTAATTCATATGGCCAGACACATATAGGTTCATTTCTGTCAAAAAATTAGCTCAAGTGCTACTACACTTCTAAAATGAAGAAAACCTTGTTGGCAAATTCATCCTCTGTGGGAATTTCTACAGCAGCTGGTCTTTGAGAGATGCTCAGTTAAAACAAGGTTGATGGCTGCTGCTTGACAAATCAATTCAGAGATGACAAATATGGGGAAAAAAGCACAGAAGCAACTGTGAGGGCACTGCAGAAAATTTAGTATTGCCATAATTAGTCAAGGAGCAGTCAAGCAGTGAAACAGCATTGTAAAGCTATGTGCTTTTCTTAACAATCCACAAGAAATGAGATACTCACTACTGTTTTCACAATTATCTAAAAATCTGAAATGCATTCTTCCTCTTCCATATGACATAATACAGTTATTAAAAATCATAATTGTCAGTAAAGCAGAAAGAACATATTTAAATAAAATATTGGCTAAAAATATATTTTAATTAACTCATCAGTAATCCATATTAGTATTTTTTAAAGGACCTATCAACCAAATACCAAAGGAACCATTTACCTGCTGAAGTGCTGGATTATATTTACCTCTATACAGTCATTATCAAAATAACTCCTAAGAGAAAGATTTAGGAAGACTGCAGTCAGACAGCCCTAATAAAACTCTCAAAATAAAAGTCACCATTAAAAAGTCACTTAAAAAAAAACATATCCCGCTGCTGTTAAAATGGGTCATTATGACACCAAATTTCTCATGCAAAAAACAGGTTTATTTTACTAAATTAATGAAGTAGTACAGAGCCCCTGATAAACAACAGGAATTCCATCCAGGTTGGCTATTAAGGTAGAGCCTATTGTTTATATGAAAAAGACATGCATAATCAAAGGTGCACTTACCTTATCAAAGGTCTCTGTCATTTTTCGCATTACATCCTTCTTGTACAAACTTTGAAACATCTCTGCTGTTACCATGCCTAAAAAAGTAGTGTTTTAAAAGAATTACTGACAACTCTACAACATTAATCAAGTCCAAATCACAGTATGGACTTTATTAATAAATTTAGAAACACTGAAAAAAGGGGAAATCTGTTCTGTGTGTACACTGGTATAGACAACATATATAAAGACATGTAAATTAACTGATAGGATAAAGTATTGACAAACCAAAACTGAAATTCCCATTAGAGACATCTGCTCTGAGCTGTCTGGAAAGGCTGTTTTCTCTGTTCATTCATTTACTTCAAGGATTGCCTAAAATTTTGTGCACTGCTAGTCAAAAACCCCAAATTACTTCCCATAAGAGAAGGCATATTAGTCAAAGACCCAGGGGAAAAAAAAAAAAAAAAAAAAAAAAAAAAAAAAAAAAAAAAAAGATGTGCAAAAGGTATATTTCTAACTGCTTAAATACACTCAGAAGTTTCAAACTAACAGGACAGTCTTCTTAAAACTCTTACTTGCCATCTTAAAGCATTTCGTTAGCAGACTGTCCCCAGAAGTCAGTGCCTCAGCGTTTGTTATGAAACAGAGAGCTTCACAACTCTCTAGTAAAAGCAACTGCAATGAGGGAAGAGATTGCTTTTCTAGCCACCAAAGCAGGGAGCTGAATTTGCTAGCTGCTCGTTTTCAAACAAGGATACTAGCAAAACAAAAGACACCAGGAAATATAAAACAAATGGCAACTGAAACACTGGATTTTAATTAGAACACTCATCAAAAGCACTGTCCCTATGTGAGGATTCTGCAAAGCAATGTGACATGCCACTTCAGAAACCTGACCCTGCAAACCTAGTTCAAATACAGCTCTCAGAGCTGGAATGCTGCAAGCACAAAGAATTTAACCAGAGGCATTCTTTTCTATTTCGTCTGTCCATCTGGAGTTCGTCTTAACGAACAGCACAGATTATAAGTACGTGATTTACTGGAGAGAAAAACTCCATTTCAGAAAGCACACTTCAGACTCCTCTACACACAGACAGTGGAAAGGGCTACGAAGAAGGTAAATTACCTTGACAGCCTGAGCACTGAATGAAGAAGTTGATGAGATCCAGAAGTGCCACATTCCTGTCTTGTTTATAGGCTTCAACCCAGTCAACTACTACAGACTACAACAGATTAAAGAAGCTCATTAGTCAGGAGATGAACACAGTTTGCTGCACTCCACTGAGTATACCCACAATAAAGACAAAAACTAACACTGTTCCATCTCCATTAAATTACAAAATCGAGAATAAACTCCAAGCAATACTCTTCCATTTCTATTAGTTCTAAAAGACTCTTTCAAGTCTTAAACTGCTCTAGACAATGTCGCCTTTCACAGATGCTTTGCTTCCTGTTAACAGGGAAAATTACCACAGTTTTAATAAATGTAATATTAAAAAAAAAAAAAGTTGTCCTCCTGAGTTCTTGATCGTACTGAGGTAACAATTTAATTTAACAACAAAAAATCCACACACACATTTAGCCTCTGCACCATCTAATAATTAGTATTAAACTATAGCAGCAATTTACCCTGGAAGTTCTATTTTTCTCTAGCACTTGATTTGTGCAGTAGGTTTGAAACAGTTCACATACTGCACATAAGCCAAAAAACAACACCGTATTTCATTTCTAGGGCAGTACAGCTTACAGCCTATAAGTGACATTGGTCTCCTGGGACAAGCCATCCAGACTTCAACCCACTAGTAGTTCCCCACAGGTCTAATAAATTCTAGCAGCAACAGAACTCAGGCTCTGCTGCCCTTCCAAGACCTTCCCATGATGGTTGGCACAGCAGAAGCCAAGCTCTTCAGGGAGCTCCACTGAAGTTATCACAGCTGTAGCATGACAAAAGCCATCCACATAAATATCTTGGAAAAATGAAGGATTCACATCCAAAATATAAATGTACTTTTTATGCATCTGTGCACACAGACACACACTTTGCTTACAGACACTACATACTAGAGACATATCTATAACTCTACATAAAAATACTTGGAGCTCCAGATTTTCATACACACATACAAAGATAATATATACATGTGCTCAAGAATATGGGGAGGTGGGCTTCCTCACATTGAAGAAAATTGCTAAATATGTAGATGAACAGGGAACCCGGCTATTATGCAAGCTGCTGGCAAACTGCATTGGAATGAAGGTAAAAGATTAATAGTACAAGGCAAGCACAGAGAAACAAGGTTTCCTTCCTCTCTCTAGTATCTGACAGCTACCTCTTCACTAATTTCTTGAAGCTGTAAGACGTTCTTTCCAAGAGCCATACTCACAGCAGTTTTCCAATCAAACATGTTTCTTCCCCACCTAAGCCAAAATTTAAATGTTCCACAGTACAAATAATGGAAATGACCACTGTTTATTCATCTTCCCTCCACCAAGTGCTTTCAGAACTCAGTGCTAGGAATACCTGCATGGCCTGCTTCCCCATGCTAACCACTTCAAACAAGGTGACTGCCTCAACCACTTCACCATTCTGCAGCTGGCTCACTCTTCTGCTACTGGTAGAATTCCTCCTTATGTTTTCACACTGTTCTCGGACCCTCCGCTTCTCTCTCTGAAACGAGTCAAGTAAACCAAGTATGTGAGAAAACACAACACACAACAGACATTCACAGACACAACTTTATTTTGCTCTTACTGTAATCACTTCCCCAGGCTGCTCAGTTTTATGCCCCAAGGACCCCAGCAACTCCTTAACCGAACACAACCATACTAAAAGGGGATGAAAGAAAGGATTTACCAGTTCGAACTTTATTCTTAACAATGAGTAATAAGCACAGGAATGTGTAACAGGAAAGAAGCTTTTGTACAGTTGCATGCTACCCAGAAGGCAGTTTTCAGTGGCAGCTGTCATTTCTGAAGAATAGAAAACAAGCACGATAGCTCTTCTACATCTTTTCACTCACAGGTTAAACTCACTACATGCAAATTAACATCAGCTGCACATAAAGCATAAAAAGGAAGAGTACATGCTGGAATGAACTGACTCTTCGAAAGCCAGAATTGAGGCTCTTCTGTCACTGGAATTTGAAGGTCAAGCTGTATCCAGTGACCAGCTTTTAGACGCACTGTGATTGCTGTATGCAATACTCAATTTTGTAACAACCGAATGAGATACAAAATAAACTCCACAATTTAAAAGAATTAAAACTTTTAAAAGCTTTAAAATTGACTTACTGGTGTTTTCAGGTTGCCATTTCTTACACAGGTGCCATTCTGCGCAGCAGGCTCGGGCACAGTCTCATCATGAACGGCATTCTCTCTAAGGTGTAACAAACATGTTGAAGGGGTTAGCAGTGAGCACTCAGAACTACACACTTCAGGACAAAACCAGAAGAAAATAAAAGCAAATACATATACTTTAGTATTTTTAATTCACTGTTTGGAAGTGGTGACATTTCATCACTAAAAGCCAAACAGCTAACTTTAAAAGTACAACAGAAATTTGAGGCCTTTTTCAGCCTAATGGCTTTCCTCTAAGACAAGCAGACAATTAGAAAACTAGCAAAGCTATCAAAGGTATCAAGGAAGTATAAAATAAGTAAATGAAACAAAAAGCTGATGTTGACTTAATGCAGCCTTTGTTGACTTAAGAGCTTTGCACGACGAACCAATAATACAAGTAGGCATTCACCCTGCAGGTACCCTAAGCTAAACAAGGCAGTAACATTTGATGGGTATACATTTTAAAATGAGAGGAAGAAATTGGTTTACTTTGTTTATAAAACATGCTGAAGAAAAAAGACACATTAAAAACTTCATTTTCATGTCATTGCTAATATCATGGAGGAATAATTTTATAAAGAAAGATGCACCTTCTAGGAGATCTAAAGCCATACATTTATCTGCAATGAAACCATGCCATTTTTCATCATTCCCAATGCTAACAATGTGCTTTGCCAAAGGTCACGTTTGAGTAGACGAGCTGGATTGCACTTGTGCAGCAGGTCCAGTACTGGAAGCTGGCTGCAGTGGCCTCCTTTAAACTACAGTGGCCAAGACATGAAGCCAGTTGACTTGTACTACAGGAAGGCACAAAAAGAAAGTAAATATGAGAGTGTACAGTTACTTCTATTCTCCTGATACTACTGCAACAAGAGACTGCACTAACACAAGTGACCACTTTACATACAAAAACACAATGTGTTACACTATCAGATACAGTCAACTCTCCAGTATCTAGTGTTAGCTAACACAGATGGAGAATTAACTGCTCTATGGACGCAGAGCCAGCTCAACTCCACCTAGGTTTATAAATGCAAAAGCCACCTAGGTTTATCAAACCAAAAGCATAAGCATTTTTATAATTCTTCTTCCCAAGATTGTTTTGCAAAGCAAATTCTGAGACTGAATAGCATCAACTGCAGGACCAAGGTCTTGATGTTATTTTGTTGGTAAGAGCAGACAGGTCTTATTTAAACATGTCTCTGTTTACTTTTTTGATCTATTGAGACACTTTGAGAAGTGATGTAGAATGAGGCTTCCAAATACTCCTATAAAAATTATGTATAAATATAAAATTGCACAAAAATACATAAAATTTCTAAATGCAACTATGCATATGCTTACCTTCCCTACAGAGAAATGTCCCATGAAAGTTAAATTCCATTAATTACTTGTTACAGAAAAGTTCAAAATATGCCACAGTGTTTGACAGATGGAAGCAAAGAAAATAATTCAGGATGAACCAAACCTCATACCAGCTGTCTGGACTTCTGCATGTGAAGATAAACTGTAGCTCCCAGCTGAGTCAGTATTCTATAAACAATCATTCACAAAAGCTTTCAATTGTCTTCTTTGACTTAAAATTACAAGCCACAGAGATTAAGAATCCTGTGTACCACCAGACACTTCCCAGCTGAAAAGATCAAACAGCAAGAGACAGCAATATGTGTGGCTTTTCTGATGCCAGTTTGCTCTTCTCACATGCTTCTACAGACCACAAAACCAAAAAGAATCCAAACATGTTTGTCAAGGAGCTGTTTCTCCTATATGACTAAATCCTTTCACTCTTGATTTCCAAGCAGAATGCATCACTGTGGGGCTGGACTAACAGGTTCTTACTTGCATTGTTTCACTGGAACTACAACTCCCATGCCAGCCAAAACTGCAGTAACACGGGCTACCAGTTTCTGCATCGTACCTCAACATAACACAACACACCTTCAAAACCTTCTCTGAATTGTCTACAAGTACTATTTAGCAACTTACTCCGTCCCATAATAAAGATAAATGCACTGCATTTAATTATAGCAACTATATTTGAGTGCAGGATGGTTTAAAACACTTAATTAAAAAATCAGAACTGCCACAGGACAGTTCCATCAAGGACTTGTCTGATCACATACTGCTTTTAGTATCTCTGTCTAGAACATACTTCTTTGAAGGTCTAATTCACGCCTCTGTTTCTCAAGAACATCATGAAGGACACCACTCTGGACAGTATCTACTGGCCTTGTGCTATTTTTTTAGTCTCTTATGCCAGACAAAATGTAGCAAAAGGGGCCCAACAAAGTAAGGAAATGCCTGCTATATTGAACAGCATGTTACCAAAGCTCAGCAAAACCTCCAAGAGTGGGAAGACCACAGATCCACAGTTCCCTCACACTGGGCCAAATAAACACCAATGAAAACATATCTGGGATGAAACCTGTTAGAGTAACTGTTACACATGCAACAAAACATCTATCTTAAGCACCCTACAAACTAAGCACTAAATACTAATATTAAAAAGCCATTTAGTTTCCAAACTGTTTCAGTTATCAGATCATCATGGCACATAGCTCTGCCTCAGGAAGCACTGGGCAACAACAGACAACTTACACAAAAGTACAGGGTTTTTTTTTTGGTTTTTTTTTTTCGGTAGTCTTTAATAATGATGTGTCCAGAAAGGCTATTCATAAGGCAGGTACAAACATTTGCAGAATCTAGACCAGCATGTAGAAACTGACCCCCATGGAACCACTAAGCAATTAAATGGGATATTTAAATGGAACTTTCATCTGCACAACTAAATTTCTGTTGAAGAAACTTTTAGAAGAATTAAGACATCCTCTTATCTTCTTAAGCAAACTAGGAACTACTGTACCTAGTTGGGGGAGACACGGGGGTCACTTCTGCAGCAATCCCTATACATATCTCCATTTAACATCTTTTTAACTACAGGAGGGCAACAGTAGGTTTGACAAATTTTGAACTAGCTGGGGTTTTGGGTTTTTTTTCCTCCCTTTGTTAATCTACACCATGCTGAGCACTTCTGCATGCATACATTCACTGCTTCATGCACTGGAAGAAATATCTCTCAGCCATTTAGTTTGCTTCCATCAGCAATCAGTAAGAAAGCATAAGCAGAATGCCATTTCTGTTTTCATCTTTACAGCCTGTTAGATATGGCTCAGAGATCCATTTTTACCTTGTATTCCTGCTACAATATTGTCCTTTCACTAGCACTTGAAGTATTACTGATAAGATAAAACACTTGAAGTACGAAGGAAGCCAAGTCTCACATCTAATCCTTCGATAACTTCTGAATTCAGTTTTCTTATCTTAATAAACATTTAGAACAGATCTGGTGACTCACACTTGGAAAGAAAACTACTTCTTTATCAAGGAGTCAATATAGTCCTTTTGCTGTGTAAAAGGAACAATTAATCTGTGCTACTGAAAGAACCCCACCTGTAAATTTTTAAAATTATAAATTTCAAAACAACTGGTTCATCTTTTAGAAGCAATATAAGAAGCTCCACTACTGCCATGTGCCTGTGTAACACTTGTGAAGGCAAAAGGCTGGTTTCAGATGAAACATACTGGAACGGACATATGGGAAGCTATATATGTCATCATGGGCTACAACTCTCTCAGCTTTTACTAGAGCACAATGAAGCAAAATACATGGAGCAAACGGCCCAGAACGTGACAGGATCAGCAAAGCCTGGGCTGTAATGGGCTCAAAGCACACAACAGCGGACCTCTAGGAAGTCTCACTCTTCAAAACCAAACAAGAAATGCCCAAACGTTTTAAATTTACCATTTATTTATATTTACTCTAGTAGAACTTCTAATTCCCATTGTGTAAACAATTACATGAATACTTTAGCTCATCTCAACAGATGACTAAAAGGTACATTATAAAAGGGAGAAGACATGATGGATCCCTCATAAAAACAATACAAAATATATAGAAACAATGCCCCCATCAACGCCTACAGGGAGCCTACAGATTACTTAGCACTCTTCCCCCTCAGCATCCCCAAATTCTCCAATGAAGAAACTCATGCACTGACAATGAATCTGCGCCCTTTTTTTTAAGCAGGGTGCAAATTTGCACTGCGATGAATAAGGCATAGAAAAGCTTGCAAAGCCAAGGTCCCTGTCAAACATCATAAAAATCTTCATTTTATTTCCTTTCATGCACTGTTTAGCATCTTCTTAATGTAGTGATCAGTAACGAAGCACAATGCACAGCAAATCCCTTTTTTCCCCCTTTTCCCCCAAGATGACACACTATAGACTGCCGCGGTATCTGCACGGCACAGACCCAAGGGACTGCACCCAAATTTACCAATAGATTTTACAGGCAACCTGTTCCAGGTCTTACTTTTGGCTGGGAAGGTTACTGGCTGCGTTGGGCTCGGCTATCATTTCCGCTACATTATTTCAGCAGCACAAACAAGCTGACACGACCTTCTGAGGAAACTTCAACCGAAATCGAGAGTGTGAAAAACTTAACAACCCTTCGGCTTCTGCGGGCGGAACAGCGGCCGAAAACTGCCAAGAAAAGCACACAAAGAGACTTAATTCCAGGCAAACCACGGCAGAAACAGCACCCCCCCACCCCATCCCCTCCTCCCCGCGCAGAACAGGATGAAACGGAAAGAAATTAAACCTACCGACAACAGCGCCGTCCGTCCCGGGCGCTGCCCAGCGCGGCCGGCCCGGTCCCGCCGTCAATCACGGCCGCCGCTGGGCCCGGCAGGGGCGGGGAGCGCCGTCACATGGGCGGCGGCGGCGGCGCTTCCGCAGCGGCCGGAAAGACGCGGCCGGTGACGGTCTCTGCCCGCCGCCCCGGGCCCGGCGGTGCCCATGCGGCTCCCCCGCTTCTCGTGGCCGCTGCTGCTCCGCTGCCGGCGGGCGGCGGCGGCTCTGGGTGCGCCCCGGTGTCGCCCGCTGCCCGCCCGCCCGCTCAGCGCCGCCGCCCCGCTCCGGGCTCCCCTGCGCCCGCCGGGCACGGGCGGCGGAGCGCCGTGGAACGGGGCGGCAGGCGCCGGTGGGGATGAAGGAGAAGAGGAGGATGAGGCGGAGCTGGAGGAGCTGCTGGGCCCGCCTCCGCTGGGCCCGGGGCCCGGCGCCCAGCGCGTTGCCATCGTGCACCCCGCGGTCAAGTGGGGCCCGCAGAAGTCGCCGCTCACCACCGGTGCGGGGCTGCGGGCGACGGGCGGGCTCCCAGAGCGCTAAAGGGAATACCTTCAGGGGATTTGGAATGGATTGCCCGGGAGGTGGGGGAGTCACTGTTCTGGACGTGTGTAAGAAAGGACTGATAGTAGCACTGAGTGCCGTGGGCTGTTGACAATGGTGGTTTTCGGTCACAGGTTGGACTCGATAATCTCAGGTCTTTTCCAGCCTAACTGATTCTGTGGCTGTGCCGCTGGTGTGAAGTGGACCCGCTGTCACTGCGGTGCAACCGCGACATGCGGCTTGCAAAGGACAAGCTTGGATGGAAGGTCTCGGTCGCTCTTTCCTTTGACAGCTTTTTAAAAGACAAGGAGCTGTTAGCGTTAGTAGGTCTGTGCTCTGACTTGCAAACCATGCTCACTGAATTTGGACGGCAGAACACCCCAGTGCAGGTTGCTCAGGCAGGCAGTCGGATGTTCCCTTTATTAGCGCCTGTTAATTGCCCTCAGCCCTCAAGCGTGCAGCCTGCCCAGGTGCGCTGGAGTCCTTTGGCCTTAGGCTTGCCCAGAAGGTGGCTGAAGAGCGGCAATTCCCTCCTGGTCCAGAGAAGAGGGTGCAGTGAAGATGAAGTCTTGTATAAATTCTCTCGGGGACTTAAGTGCTTTTATGCAGCTACTTAGTGATGCAGTCACCAATAATTCCTCTGTAGGGACTTTTTTTAGGACTACTATTAGGTTTCTCTCAGAAACTGTCGTATCTAGCTACTATATAAGCATTAATCACTTGCAATTAAGATACATTATGAACTTGATGCTTCTCTTTGACCACTTCTCTAGTTATAAGGTTGCCATATAAAGGATAAAAGCATCTTTTAAGTTAGCCTTTTATGTTTAGAGTTATAGGATGGTTTGGCTTGGAGGGAACCTTTAAAAGTCATCTAGTCTGACCCCCCTGCAATGAGTGAGCCAGGACATCTTCCACTGGACGCGGTTGTTCAGATCCCTGTCTAATCTGGCTTTGAATGTTCACAGGGAATGTTTACAGGACCACTACCTCTCAGGGCAATCTGTTCCAGTGTCTCACCACTCTCATTATAAAAAGCT
Source organism: Hirundo rustica (assembly GCF_015227805.2). Taxonomy (NCBI): domain Eukaryota; kingdom Metazoa; phylum Chordata; class Aves; order Passeriformes; family Hirundinidae; genus Hirundo; species Hirundo rustica. The sequence continues at coordinate 85,051,778 of NC_053451.1, forward strand.
TCTTCTTTATATCCAATCTAAATCAATCTCTTGGTTTAAAACCACTGCCCCATTTTATTGCAACGGTCCTGCTAAAAGTCTGTCCCCATCTTTCTTATAAGCCCCTTTTGCGTACTAAAAGGCCATAAAAAGGTCTTCCCAGCTGGACAACACCAACTCTCACAGACTTTTCTTACAGGAGACCTTCCAGCTGCCTGACTGTCTTTGTGGCATTCCTCTGGACTTGCTCCAGCAGGTCTGTGTCAACCTGGTGCTGGGGCCCCCAGAGCTGGATGCAGCACTGCAGGTGGGGTCACACCAGAGCAGAGGGGCAGAATCCCCTCCCTTGCCTTGCTGACTGCATTGCTTGGATGCAGCCCAGGACATGTTTGGCTCTCTGGGCTGCAAGCACTGAGTGCTGGGTCATGTCCAGCTTCTGGCCCACCAATACCCCTGAGTCCTTCTTGGCAGGGCTGCTCTCCATCTCTCCATCCCCTAGCCTGTATCAGTGTACTGGGGGCTTGCCCTGACCCAGATGCAGGACCTTGCACTTGTTGATCCTCACTAGTTTTCTGTGAGCCCACTTCTTGAACCTGTCCATGTCTTTCTGCATGGCAAGAAACAGTTTATATATATTTACTATTTTGTTCCAGTTTATTATGTGATGAACCTAAATCTTTGTTTAGTTTTTGTAGTGCTCCTAATTCTAACAAATTGTCACATTGCAAAATAAAGTTTTTAACCTTTTCAGAATTGACGTAAGTGACATAATTTTACAACTGAAAAGTAGGTAAAATATGAAGGCACCTTTCTGTCGAAACATACAGAATAGTAGTGGTCCCTTTTCATTTATTTAGGCCCTCCAGATAAAGAGCCTGAAGTCTGAACAAATGTTTTGGAATGATTTTTGAAGCACTATAGATACAACAGGAAATCTGTGTATTTTACAAGAAACAATGAACAATATGAGGAAAAAGTGGATCATTATTATCTTTAAAAATATGTTCCCTTTTGGACCAATGTAACCTATTAGTATATAAATTTTGTTTTGCTGTCTAGAGAAACTTGACAAACTTGTTCTGAAGAGAGAAGGTTTGTCATATCGAGACTAGAACTGCTGATCTGATATTCTTGTGTAGTCTTTGGATTTCACAGAGTCCTCGAAAATCATTGCTTCGCAGTGTAGATGTTAAAAACTCAAAAGTAATTGATAAACCAGAACACAGAATTCAAATCTGCTGGTTTTAGCAAGTTACAAAGCAGTTTTGGTCCCTTATGAATAAGTGGTAGTGAAGTTAGCAGCAGGATATTCCATATTAGTAATTCCCAAATTATTGCTACAAAACACCGAAGTGTTTTGCACAAAGCCACAGACTGAATTGTGTGGCTTTGTGCTCATCTCAAATAACAGATTTTCCAGCTAGTTACTCATTTCACTTGTTGAGAAAAAAGGCTTGGTGATTTCTTTCCTGACAATACAATTAAAAATTCTCCTAAGCCAACAGCCACAGAAATAATTTATACTTGTCAAAAAGATTCTTTGTTTGATAAAATTGCATCAAACTGTTCAATTACTCTGATTAGAGGTAAGACACTTTGCTCCTTGTGCTAGAGGTTAAAAGAATTTCAGTGTAGTTTAGTCTTTTCCTGTTCATGCATGTACTGTAGTTATTGGAGATCTGAGCAGTTATGATGGTACATTGTAACATTTATGTCTTTTTTCTATTATTGTTATGTTCCTGAAGCTGAATTACAGATTGCCGAAGCCGTTGCTCTTGTAGATACTCTTCAGAACTGGACAGTTCTAGATAAAATAATTATTCCTACCAAAAGTCCCAACAAGAAGTTTGTTTTTGGCAAAGGAAACTTTCAGGTTTTGACAGGTAAGGACTGAGATCTTTTGGCACTTCACCACTAAATGGAAGACTTTTGCAGTCAGACTCTTCAAGGATGGATGTGAAAGCTGAAGAGAGGGAGAATTTTGTTAATCCATGCAGGTTTGCAGGCAAACTTGAAAGAATTTTTAAGGTTACAAAAGCAATGCAGAATAAACATAACCCCTAGTCACTGAAAATGTGTGAGGCAACTTAGTCCATAACTTTATGTGATTGACATAAGTGAAACTGATGCTGTTCTTGGCACAGTACTAAATTAGCAATTATAACTGCTCTATGAACAAAGAATATGGTGCCATTTGATGTTTTATGAGCATTCTGCTCAGTGCAAAATGATTTATAGTCTGGGCATTTTAAAAAGAGAATTGACATTTAACACTGTATTTTGCAATCGTTATCCATCTTTTAGAAAAGATTAAAAAATTGCCCCATGTGACAGCTGTCTTCTTGAATATGGAAAGAATATCTTCACTAACAAAGGTAATTAAATATAATATCAAATCACATTCTTTTCATCAGTATTGTTTGGAAGCTATTGGTGTTAGGAGAAGTGGTCGGGTAAGATTCTGAATTTGCAAATTTTAATATACAAAGCACCAGGACTGAGTTTTGTTGAAAAGAATCTTAATACCTATTGCATTCTTCCAGTTGTTATATATGTTTCCAGCTCGTGTGCATGAAATTTTCCAGCAGCTTTAAAATTTATTAGTAAAATTTATTTTAGACTCTGCTCCCACATTTGACACTGGCCCTATTTAAAATGTTGAAGAAGTTACTCAAGGTGTTCGTTTACATAATGACGGTGTTGACACAGGTTTTGTTATGAAGAATGTCAACATTTTGGATTAGCTATGTGCTCAAGTTTCTATATTTATAATGGATAGCATATTTTTTCCTTATGCTGCGGATGCTGAATTGTATTTTGAATACGAGGTGTTAATTCAGGGCAAGCTTATAGTTGAATGTTTCAAATACTTAAACTTTCATGCCTAACCCTTAAAAAGAAGCACTGTGTGATGCAGCATATTTCAGTACTTTAACACCGGCAGTAAAACAACTGGTACATGAACTACACATACTCTTGGACAAACTGATTTTTTTGTTTTGGTTTTTTTTTGTTGTTGTTGTTTTGTTTTGTTTTGTTTTTTGGTTTTTAGTATGTGCAGCATCATGCGAGGTGTAAAATGTAGGCAAACTCTGCAAGCAAACATTAATGCTTTGTTGGTAGTTTTGAATGCTTTCCCTGATTATAAAATGAAGAGATGACAAAAGTGGAAAATGTTTCATTTCAATTTTCTAGTTTTTAGGAAAACTTTATTTTATAGTATGAGTTCTTTTAGTGCTAGATTTGCTAAATATTTTTTTTCCACAAACATAGATCTTAAGAGCAATTAAACAGGGTTGATTCAGGAAAGTGTTTGAGAACATGTATAGAAACATTCTGGATTTTAGAGATGGCATAAGGGAACTACTGCATATTTTAAGTGTCTTTTGCTGAATTAGAGCAAGGATGAGGGGTTTGGGTTGGTTGGGGGTTTATTAACTATTTCATTAAAAGCTTGCTATTAAATAATTTTCCTGCATTCCTCTCTTATCTGTTTGCAAGTTTCAATAATCTTTTTTTCTTTTCATGTGTTATAACTAGCCTTTCCCATTCCAGTAGTTCATAATTATTTTTTACAAGGATTTAACCAGTGAGATTCTTGGTTCTGAAATACGTTGTAAAACTTGTTGCAAGAATCCTTAAAGGGCAGTGGAAGGATTCTCACTGAATTTGATGGGCCTAGACATAAAGTTCTACTTTCTAAACTCTCTTTAACTCCTTCTCTTTCTGGTCAACCAAATTTTGACTTTGCATGCTCATATAATGATTGCCCATCAATTGCAGTGGAATCCTGACATCCTGAGTTCAAGTGTCCATCAGCTAACTGAGTGTACTTGCTGTGTAGGAATTATCTAGTGATACTGTGGGGGACAGAAGACATCTCGATTATTTTGTCTTACATGGCTAAAGAAAGAACTAGAAGGTGCCTGGGGCGTGCAAGTCTTTGACAGATACACCGTGGTACTTCACATTTTTCGCTGTAATGCCCAGACGAAAGAAGCCAAACTGCAGGTAGCACTGGCTGAAATTCCACTTCTCAGGTACCTGGGGCTCTGCAAATCATGTACTCATATCTGCATGTTTTAGTGACTATTTCTTTACAGTAACAGAACCCAGCAATATTTACTGTAAAGAAAAAATACATAGGGTGTTCAATGATTGATTAGAGCACAGAATTATTTACTACAATGTCATTATTTTAAGCTTCTGCAGTGCTGACAGGCAAAACCAGAATATGTTCAGTGATCTTTAAAAACGTATTTTTCATTAAAAGGTCCTGCTTCTTTCTAAGATACAAGATGGATTGCAGGAATATGTAGGAATTGGATATGTATATACCATGTATAAAACTGTTGAGTTTAATAAAGAAAGCTATAAACAAGTAAGATTAATTTGTATTTAAATTTTCCATATTTCTGCATTATGTGGCATAGAAATGTATACATGGCAGTTGGTGAGAGTTATGTGGATGTTTTAGAGATATATTTGGCTCTCTGAAATTTCAGAATAGCAATTATAATTTACCAAGAGAGTTGTATGCTTTTTCAAGTTACAGTTGAGCCAGAAAAATCTGGATTTTTTTTTTTCTCCAGGCTTCTTGCCATGAGCAAGTTCTATTTACAACTCAGTCATTTAGTAGTTTTATCTGTACTATCAGAATACCACTACTGCTTCACAATTTTTAAGTATTTTGGTATTAACTGGATTAAAGAAAATTGCTTCTAATTAACAGTTACTTTGCTGCCAGGTCAAATCTGAAAAACGAGGTGTCTCAGCGAGATCAGCAGAGAGGTGGTTCAAGATACATCATGGGTTCAGGTAAAGTCTAAATATTCTCATGATTTAGAGGATTTTTTTTTCTCCATAGCTTTTAAACAAATTTAGTTGTATCTTATTTTATTTGGAGGAAGTCAGGAGGAAAAACAGTGTTCTGCATCTAATTAAACAAATGTACAAAAATTTATTGGAAAGTAAGTTAAATAATAAGGTTTGGGTCTGTACTGGTCAAGTTTTTTGGTCAATAAGTGGTCAAGGATAAACTATTTTCTTGCCACAGGGATTTTTCATAAGTGTACAAAGATAATATAGAGTGGTTAGCAAATGTTTTATAATTACTTACTTTCTTAGTCAAGAATACATATGTTTAGTGGCTTTTTACAAGCCCTAATGCTAACTCACTTGGTTTCCAAACACATCACTTGCTTTACAGTTTCTCTTGTAAACTATTCTGACAGTTAGTCCTTTGTATTTTTCAGGTGAAACTTTTCTAGAAACACAGAATCGTGTCTTGAAAGAGAGAGAACTTAAAATTAGGAATGCCCTGGAGAAACTGAGGAGAAAAAGGGCTTTACTTCGAACTCAGCGCAGAAAATGCGAGTTCCCGATGGTCTCAGTAATGGGCTATACCAACTGTGGTAAGCAAAACCTCCTGAAATCATAACACAAAAGAGCTTATATTGTCTAATTTTTAATTAGAAACTCTAGCCAAATTCTCATTTGTGTGTGTACAGGCTTTGTATTATAATTATTTTTTTTTAATTGTGTATTGAGTATTTTTCAGTTAGGATGCAATTAGGAAAGCAAATTAAGCTCCTTGGTTTTTTCAGTCTCTCAAAAACATGTTTTGGAGAAACGCCTAGCACCTATTGTGCCAAAAATATTTTATATATAGTGCTGAAGACTACACTGTTAATGTCCCTTTATATGAATCTCTACTACTTGATCAGAATGGGTACAGAAAAGTACACGGGTGTTTAGATCTCCATGAAGACTTGAGGCATAGGAAGACAACTGAGAGCTGGCTATTGATCTGAGAAACCTGCTTAAGGAGCGCTGTAGCTTCTCATGGATTATGTGTAGCATTCCGAGATGTGTTTCTAGGAGAATCTCAATAAAGCTAAAGGGGGTTTTTTCTGCTTTTTTTTGTTTGCTTTGCTTTTTTAGCTTACACAAGTGAATTCTTACTCAAGGCATAAATAGACTTTGGATAATCAGGCTCGATTATCTTAAGACAATTTCGTTTTCTTATTCAACTTCTTTAAAAAAACAAACCTATCTTGCACTAATTTTGTTATGACTTGTACACTCAAAGATTTGGATTATACTGTATGTTTTTCTTAAATGTTACACTTCCATACTTTTCAAACTGAATATTCACATATATATATATAGATAGATAGATATAGAGAGAGATATAAAACCGCTTTGTATACAAATAATTGAAACACTTTAATTAGGCTATATACTTTATAAATTACTTTAATGACTGATTATGTGAAATATTTATTGAGTCAAATAAATGTCTCTAGTATTATGTTCATGAGGAAATGCCCGATAAAGGCCTCAGCGTCATAAGATAGACATTATTAGCGCTTCTCTTTATTTTTTTATTTAGCAAGTAAGTTATTTCATTTGACAACAGAAGCAATGAGGCGTGTGTAAGTGCATGCTTCTTAATGCTGTCATGGCAGCGCTCTTCAGAGTTACAGGTGAGAGATGTGGGTAGGTCACTTTGCAGGTCGAATCCGTCTTTGATCATCTTGTGATTTCACAGCACAGCTGTAGATACCAGTATGTGATTACATACGTGACCTTAAACCCAATTCCAAGTTATAAAATGTAAGACTGTCTTCAGATTTCCTATCATATAGATAACTGATCACAAGCTACTAAAATAGATCTAAAAATATATGTTACATCATACATTTTACCTGAGCCTTGCAAATTAAAATTTACTTGGAACAAGCCATTAAAATCTTGTCCTTTTTCATTTAATTAGGAAAAACTACTTTGATCAAAGCCTTGACTGGGGAAGCAGGACTTCAACCCAGGGATCAGCTGTTTGCTACTCTGGATATTACAGCCCATGCTGGCTATCTGCCCTCACATATGGCAGTTATTTATGTTGACACCATTGGGTTTCTGACTGATCTTCCACATAATCTGGTTGAGTCATTTTCAGCTACACTAGAAGAAGTGGCTTACTCAGTAAGTAGTCAGCTATGAAAATTTAGAAATCAAACTAATTTCCTTTTAGATAATCTTCACCCCTTCAAAACGGGAAGTTAATTGACATGCTGTTCTTATCAAAGCACCCGGCTGACTATAGTAAACTCTTGAGAAAATGATGTACATTTCTTAAAATAAACTAATTTTCTGATACTTTTTCTATGCAGAACATACAGCTATGAAAGGACTTCAGAAAGGGCTTATTTGGAGTATATATGTCCATCTCCATAGACAGATAAACCAGATTTTTCTGATAAAATATCTGAACACTGCATCCAAGTGAGTTGAGGCTAGCTTTTCTGGGAGGCAAAAATTAAATAAAGCATCTGAAATTACCTGGTTTTAACTTAAGGTTTCCTGTAGAACTACAAGTGGGTGATTTTGATGTGATGCAGGCAGCATGTAATAAATACAAATCTACTTTAGCAATTATTTTCTCATTAAAGTTGTTTGCCTGTGCTATAACAAAGTGTAAAGCTGCATACATACACACAGACTTTCAAACAAAAACCCTGTATTATGGAGAGTAATGAAATTCAGTGGTAGCTAGATGCCAGAATGCTGCTAAAGATTAAACTTCACCATGTAATAGCAGGGCTTTCAAAAGCTGGCTGAAAGCATCATTTGTCACTTACTTCTAACTATTTTTCAATAACTTTTTTTCAAAAGTTTAAAGCAATGTCTTGAGCAAAGATGATGAAATAACTTGAATGCAAATGTTGAGTTGCTTGCTTGTTTTTTATCATAGCAAACATTATATAGATATACTTCAAACTGGACACTTTTGTATAAAGCTTTTTTTGAAGCAGTAGTATCCTGGGAGCTAAGCATAAGGATAATCTATATTTTGAATGTAAAAATAGAATTACAAGTTATATGGAGTTTTTTCCCCTCTGTTTTTGAAAGTTTTGCAACCATTCCTCTTCTAAAAGACTTTTTTAGAGATTGCTCTTTTTAATCTCCAGTATTTTTGAAGCCTTATTGTTACAAAGCCTTGGCCTTGAAAAAAATGTATCAGTTATTATTTGAAATCTGATTCTGTAACTAGCTTGATTGACAACATTTGCTTCAGGTTTGTGGGACACAATTTGTACTCCCTAGAGGTGGAAGAGTAAGCTGCTGCAGATTTTCTTCCATCATGGTCTAAGAAACAGTTTATAGTAGTAGTTTAATACTGTTTTATTAGTTAATTTTACAGTGCTAATCTGACAGTGTATTATCAAATGGATAGGAAAGTATTTTACATGAATTAGCAATGCAAAAATGATATACAGCCTCTAGAACCTGGTAATAGGTGTTGCATATTGATCTTTGCTAGGATCTGATAGTTCATGTGAGGGATATTACTCATCCAGAAACCATCCTCCAGAAAGCAACTGTTCTGTCAGTTCTGAGGAATCTTAATCTTCCTAGCCATTTGCTGGACTCAATTGTAGAAGTTCATAACAAAGTGGATTTGATAGAAAGGTAAGCAAGAGATGCTAAATGTACTTAAACATTTCTTATGTTCTGGAAGCTTTTTAATTCTTAGTCTAGAAAAGAGATCTCACACATCAGAATACATTTAATAGTGTTTCTCAGTCTTTTACATATGTAACTATGGTCTGAAAAAGAATTAATTATCTTTTCATTACAAAAGAAATCACTTGAGTCATACAAGAAGTGGCCTCCGTTGAAGGTGTCAGTACAAAGTAACTCAGTTAAATTGTCTGTGCTTGGAATATTTTCACAACCTAATCTTCATGAAAAAATGTGCTAGCAATCAATTTTCTTTCAGGTATAAACCCACTGAAGAAAATGCTTTAGCTGTTTCTGCTCTGCATGGGCATGGTTTAGAAGAACTGAAACAAGAAATAGAGAAAAAAATACTGACAGCAACAGGGAAGAAGATTCTAACAGTTAACATCAACTTAGAGGGACCTCAGCTAAGGTAAATAATTCTGAATTTTATGAAGGACTTGGAGAAATGTGAAACACTTAGTCGTTCGTGTCGTAAACTTTTCAAATCATATTGTACTGATTTTAATCTGCATTAAGAATAACAGAGATAATTATCAATATTTTGCAACCTATTGACAAAAAATAGCCCCATTAGAGAAGCGGAGTGAAGCACTTCATCTTTTAAAGTGTTATCTAGATAGGAACCTTCTGACCTAGACCAAGGATAACATTTTGTGCAGTGTGTCATACTTTTAAGATGCTAATTGGCTTTTGTATTTACAGTTGGCTCTATAAAGAAGCAACAGTTCAGGAAGTAGAGGTCATGCCTGAAGATGGCACAGCCAGGGTGAAGGTGATAATCGGCAATTCTGCTTTTGGCAGATACAAAAACCTCTTTCCCAACAGTAAGATTTTCATATCATAAAACTGCATCCTGTTCTAGGAGAGAAAGCTGATCTCCTCAAGAGCATGTGAAATGAAGTGAATGACTGGTTAGTCTCACTGCTGAATAGTTTATTTTTCTTCCCCACTTGATGTTTTTTGGAATGGACGCTGTTTCAAAACACTTCTATATGGAAACAATAAGAGCTTTGAGCTTAATTTTGTCAGCAAGTACCAGGACAGCACTAAATTTTTTATGTTAAACCTGTTGCTGGCTATAAGCTGAGGACCTCAAACACATGGAATGGCATCTGACTTGACCTTCAGAAAAGAACCAAGTTTCTTATATCGTATAAATAAAGCTTTTCATTGCCTTTTTCTGAAGAAAATAGTATTAATTATAGTTAAGGTGTTTCAGATGGCCTTTGGAAAATGAAAGTGAGTGAACAAAATGTTGTTGGTTGTATATAAATAATGAAGATAAATATGTGTACAAGAAGAATGCATGAATGTAGAATGCATGAATGTAAGTAAAATAACTGCCATGTCTTATTGCACTGAAGGAAAAAATCAATTTAAGGCAATTAATAAAGTTAGCTGTGAACATCTTTTACCCATATAGTTTTCTTGCCTACATAATTTATCCACTGTTACTCTGTCAGTTCTTGGAGAAAACATTTAAGGTACAGCAAACATTTTCACAGAGGAAAAGGGTTTTTTCCTTTTCACAAAAGGAAAAAAAAAAAAAACCCACAACAGATCCATTTCTTTAGTTATGAATTACTACTGAGAACCAATAAAACAGTATCACAGGAAGGAAAAACCAAACTATTTCAATCCATATTACAGAGAGATCAAGTTTTATTAGAATAACAAAGGTACAAAAGAAGGCACAAAAGATAGGCAGAAAAGCTTCTGCAAACATTAGCAGACATCTGAATTTAGCTTTTGCATATAAAGTGCATCTAAAAAGTGAGGTATATGGGTGAAGTTGCGTAGTGAACTTTACACAGTAATTTGTTTTACTTTAGTCCTGATGCTTGACATTTCTCTTGCCTTCATGATCCGTTATTACACTGTTCATTTAGAAAAACAGAATTAGTATGCGATGGGAAACAGCATAAACTGTAGTTTTGACATACACAGAAACTACTTAGTGGGAGGAAAAATAATTACAGAGCTACTAAAATAGCTAAATAAAAGACCAGGTGTGAAACCCCAAATGAGCATGATAGAAGCCAAAAATCTGTAGGGCAGTTTAAGTTAAGATCAGGAATTTGTTTCCTCTGTGTTTATTTTCAGTGTAAGGCATACTTAGGCAACACCTAGTAAAATGTTTAACTGCCACAGACAAACTGTGAGGGCCTCATTTTGTTATCTTTATCCCTGCAGAACTGGCATGACTAAGTGCAAATTCAATTACCTCTTAAAAATTCCAAATAATTTTGTGGCTGCCCTGGTAGCTCACAACTGATACTCAGCACATTGGTGTGTATATATAAAATAATTTCAAGCTGGATTGTCAGTGCAGCACCTATATCAAAAATATTTTTTAACTTTCCTTTTGTTTATTTAACAGGAACTATGAAAACGGACAAGTTAATTTCACACTGATATAAAAGAGTTAAGAATTTGGGTTGCAAGTAGTGCAGAATATCTTTACAATTATAAGATAAAATCTTACCACTAAATCATGCAAGTACTGACATTTTCCTCCTTCTTAGTCCTATGTAAAATAAGATTGAGTTCTTGGATCTTTCAGTATTGCCAGCTGCTACAGAATCAAAGCACCTCCGAAAAAATTACACCTATACCATAGTTCTCTAGAGGCTTCAGCAAGGTGTACACCTGCTCTCTTTTCTGTCGAAGGGCCTCAAAACCCTGATGATATTGAGAGACCTTTTCCTACTGAGCCTTGAAAACATTCCTGGTTTAAATTAATTGGACTTTTATGGGATTCAGGATGTTTACAGCAGGGCACAATAAATGCAGAAATAACCTTTTCAACTTCATAGATTAGGAAGCTGAGAATGAAAGGCTGTTTGTTCCAGTTCACTTTGACAGTGCAATGGAGTATTAATTTTTGTGTTAAGTTCTATCACATCTTTGACAAAATCATTGTTTCCTATAAAGTCTCCAGCAATGATGTTAATACACTTTTTTTTTGGTCCTGGATTCTGCTGCTTTATCCAGATTTTCAAGCATGGAAGACTCTGGAGTGTCAGTTTCTTCAATGATCCAAATGGGTGTACAAGAATATACCTTAAATTTTCAGTAAGGTTAATCCCTGCCACAAAGAATTTTCCTGAAACAAAAATCAGAAAGTGACACATTAAATACTCCTTTGAGGAGAAGAGAAACTTCTCAGTATTGCATTACCTTCACATCTCATTCCAGTGGGGATCATTAAAATAGTAACTTCACACTCTTTCTGTATTGTTTCATATCCCTACAACTGTTTCCCTTTGTTGCAACTGCATGCCGTAGTAAACAATTCCTGAGCCACGCTTGGTTATCCAAATATTCCAGTTAGCTAAATCTGTCTAGTTATTCATTGCAGTCTAAAAGTTCTCCACTGACTAGTCCTCCCCTGTAAATTGTTTGTTTCTATGAGGGTTGCTTCCAAACTCTTAGCCTTCCCCCGCAACGGATGGGAAACAAGCTGTGTCAGAGGTTCAGAACTGAACCACTGTCAGACTGCACTACACCAGCATGCTTGAGTGCTGCTGTTTAATGTGCAGCTGCACCCTTCTCATACTGCTCTTGTATCACAGAATCATTAAGGTTGGAAAAGGCCTCCAAGATCATCGAGTCCAACATTTGAGCAAACACCACCATGACAACTAAACATGTCCAGTTGTTTCTCAAACACCTCCAGGGGATAGTGACTCCACCACCTCCCTGGGCAGCGCACTCTAATGCTTAACCACCCTTTCAGTGACGAAATTCTTCCTGATTTCCAACCTCCCCTGGCAGAGCCTGAGGCCATTTCCTCTTGCTGGTTGCCTGGGAGGAGAGGCCGATTTCCACCTTGCTACAACTTCCTTTCAAGTAGCTGTAGAGACTGATAAGGTCCTCCTGAGAGAAACCTTGTAGGGGCTTCCTTTCAGAGCTAGGCTAGTGGAATGCACTTGTCTCATCATCTGCACTGCCTAGAGCAACAAGCACTGGACTGAGGAAGTGCCCCTGAGGCAGGCACAAGCGCACCAGCGAGCTGGTGTGCACTCAGGGCTCCCTTTCGGTGGGTCACACGGGCCAGGTGGCTGCCACAGTCTCTGCAGTCTGTGCGTGTGCGTACACGGGCAGTATCCACACCACCAAGCACACCACAGGGGTGGGCAGAGCATTCAGCAGCACACAACACACACAGAGTGGTTACATCCCAGAAGGCAACAACTGCCCGACTTCCTACTTGTTTTGCGCTGCTCTAAGTGCCCCTTCTCTCCTCCGAGCGAACTCCCTGTGCCTACCTGGACGGCCCATCCGCTTCATGCGCTCCAAATACCGGATAAGAGCACGAGTGGACGTTTTGTTTCCCCACCAGTACGGGATGGGGGGCCACAGCTCACAGTGCTTCTCGAGTTCCAGCTCCTCTTCATATGACACTATAACCTGATGGCCGAGGTGCCACATGGTCCGCAGTGTCGGCACCACCTAAAAGGAAACACGCCCAGGTGAAAGTCAGCAACACAGCAGCATTCCCAAGGTCCAAATACTGATTTGTGACATCACTTTGGCACAGATTCAGTTCAGATAAAGCTTTTAAATGAGCAGCCCAGTAGGTGATGGGCTGGTTTACAAGCTGCAGGGCAATAGGACCCTGGGAGCTTCAGCAAATTCCTCCTTTCCGCAAACAATTCAACTACGACCATGTACATAACTCAAGGTCTTACACCTGCGTAATAGGAAACATCTCTGTGTCAGCCCTCATGCACAGGCCACTGCTGAAAAATTGTTAGGGGAGAAGATACAATCCATCTGCTGCAGGAATGCAGACAGAGAGAAGCAAGGAGTCATTTTGGCAGATTCCGCACATTAATGCAAATTTGGCACAGTAACCATCAAAGAAAACTGAACTGCTTAAAACTTGGTAAGACTAAATCTGTATCACCAAGAGCTACATTAATTCTCATTTCTCTAAGTGGAAAGTTTATGAGATTATGAGTTTATGAGAAAGTCTGGATGCTCCAGACATTTTAATTGAGAGAGAGGAAGACCTGAGTCAGATACTTTCTCTATCTAGATAGATGGGCTAAAATAGCTGTTAAATTTAAGTCTCTCAATATGAAATTACATTTTCCAGCCTCAGAAGTTACCGTTGGAGAGAACTGAGGCCCTCTGACTAGTTTTATTTGCAAAACCAACATATTTTACAGGCATTGCTTTTTCTAAGGATGTGTAGTTAAAAACTACATTTGCTGCTTGTGAAAAAGAAATGGTAACTTTTTGATGTTCCAATTAGCTTATTAATTTAAATAAAAGCCAAAGGCACTTGAAAATTAATAATGTAAATATCTGAAGAAAGCTGAGGGTTGAATGAATCCCTCTCAGTTCATCCACAAGACAGAGAATGCAAGCTCCCATTAGGTCAGAAAATATTGCAACATTAAGGCACGAGCTACTTAAGCTACAAAACTTCATGGTTGACTGAAGCCTTTGCTTTACTCCAGCTGCCTTTCTAAAGCTGGAACCTCTTAAACAAGCAAGCAAAGATGTGCAATAAAAGCCAAAAAAAAAAAAAAAGCAAACCCAAAGCTACCAGAGATGCGTATATGAAAACAGGTGCTTATTTTGCAAACAAAGCAGAAATGAAAAGTCTAGCAAGGGATTTTTAAACCCTAGTAATCCGGATCAAAGGAAGACACCTTGCATAGTTAGGACAATTAAAATTTTAAATGCAGTGTAATATTGTCACGCTGTGGCCTGTGCCAGTACTACATACAGACCTTGCCTGAGCAGCTGCCTCATGAACACTTTGACACTTAATTCTGTACGACAACAGAGATGTGGTTGAAGACAGCAGGTAACGGTTTATTTTAGAATAAGTCAGCAAGCGCTTGGATATTTTATCTAAATCGGTGATCCTGAAAAATGCCACAGGTGCCTAACCTACAATCGTACCACTAACAAAAATGGTGAGATCTACTGTGCTAGTCACAGATGTCATGGTTTTCCTACTCAAGGGAAGTACTTGGTTTGTCTTTTCTCCAGTTCTCTTTCCTCTGTCCTACTGGACACAACTCAGAAATGTTCTTTCTTCAGTGAAGTGATCTCAGACCATTCTTTCAATACTTTCATTCAACAAATTGTCGTCAGCAACTTTAACTGCAACTTTTGCAGTTAATAACTTTCTTCTTTTTAAGAGCTGGCTGTGTGTCTGAAAGCAAATTTGACCACCTTCTCCAGTATCTCTGCTCATCCACAACTTACATACTCAGGTTATTTGGGGGAACAATAAAATAGTGTCACTCAGGTCTTCAGTTATTCATCTGAGGCCTGAATATTTCAGAATCCCCTAGTTTTGCTGAGAATTGTTCTATTTTAACTCTGCTGTACAAAATGCTTTGAAATGGTAATGCTCACACGTTACTGATACACCAGCTTCAAAGGCTGCATTTGAATTGTGAACAGGGTCATCATTCTGTACCACTCACATCTCCAGAGAAAACCCTCTGTTCCTGTGCATCTTTGAAATGTTAATTGTTTAACTACTAAAAGCTCCCATACCTTGTAAAAAACAGAGGGAGCTAAAAGTTTCAACTTCTAAAATCTAGCAATCAAATATTTGCTGATTATTTAAATTAAGGCTTTTCTGGATGTTTGGGTAACTGTAAGACTGGTTAGGAGGCCAGCTCCAGGAAAGTCAATGCCATCAGAAATGCACTGAGGGCAGAGATGCTATTAAGAGGGACTTTAACAAGCTGACAAAAACCTCATGAAGCTCAACAAAAGCAAATGCAAAGTCCTGAGGACACTAACCCCACAGACCAGGACAGACTGGTGGAAGCTGGCAAGAAACCTGCTTTGCAGAAAAGGACCTGAAGATTCTCACAGACATCAAGCTGCACATGAGCCAGTAGTGTGCCCACCTGGAAAAGGTCAATTGTGAACTGGGCTGTTCTTAGCAAAGGCACAGACAGCAAAACAAGAAAAGGGGACCTTCCCTTCTATTCAGCAGTTGTAGGACTGCAGCTCAAGTATTGTTTCCAGATGGGGCTTCCCCAGGACAAAGTCACTGTGAGCTGAAGTGAATCCAGCAGCACACAACCAGAGCGACCAGAGGCTGGAGCAGAAGCTGGAGCACAACACACAAGGACAGGATGAGTGAGGGAGCTGAGTCTGTCCAGCATGAGAAGAGAACACTGGAAAGGTCTTACTGCTGTCTGCAAATACGTAACAGGTAAACGTAGAGAAGACGCCTCAGATAGGCACAGCAAAGGATGGAAGTCAGCTGACACAAGAGAGATTCTGATCAGATAGAGAAGGAAAACACGGTTACTGTGAGAGTGGTCAAATTTTGCATAGAAAGGTTGTGAAATCTCCATCCTTGGAGATAATCAAGAATGAACAGGATGCCTCCCAATGCAACTTTGAAGCTGGTCCTGCTTGCATGATGGTGTTGGATCAGATGACCTCCAGAGGTACTTCTAACCAAAACTATTTTAAATAGAAAAAAAAAATTTGTAATTATTGCTGCAAAAAGGCAGAAAATGGATTCTTTAAATTCTAGAAATATATAAGATGCACAACTTTTATTTTCCTTTCTTTTTTCTTTCATTTTCCTTTATTTTCCTCTCTTTTCTCTCCTTTTTTCCCTTTCCTTTCCAAGAAAACTCAGACAGGACAATGGATGACAGTCGTCTCTACTATTGTCCCGCAACTCAACAGATATAAGTCAAATTAAATTCCCTCCTTCACACTGTGGAATGTAGGTTTGCCTTATCTCCTCAGTTCTGTTAGGTAATTACCTATCTCTGATGCAGCAATTGGTACCTTTCCAAGGTTAAAAACACAGTGAAGGAAGAATATATCTAAAAATTTGGAATCAAAGATCTCACTGTGATGTATCATTCTTCTAAAAATGAGAATAAAGAGATCCCGTACTTACATTTCTAGGACACAGTTTACACTGGAAAATCTCTTTTATACAGGCAACAAGATGATTATGAAGTCTCTTGGTTAATCCATCAAAATTCCTGCAGGCTATGATAACAACTTCCTGAGGATGAGTTTCTAACCACCGCAATATTTCCCACAGAATATCCTACAAGAAAGAGGTATGGCAACTTAGAAAGTTATCTGTGCTATGCAGGGGAAAGGACATACAATCAACAGAGCAGTGATGGAGTAGCCTCACAATCACAAAAACAAAAACCTGTGTTTTCTCAAAAAAAAAGAAGTGGTTCTGTAACTGTATAGGGCTTTTAATGCCTTCTTCACTTTAATAATTTCTCTCCTTACCAAGGAAACAGGAATGCCCTGTGTATCATCCTGAGACAACACATACTAGACCCCAGAACATTGGGCATGTGGTAGGGGATAGGCAGTGGAGAGCACGCACAAAGATTCTGGTTTGAGGATGAGGAAAATATTGATGCTCCAGTATCACATGCAGTTGCTGAAACTAACTTCCAGCCCTGCTGATTTTCTCTAGTTTGAAGTCCTCACAAAAGAAAAACAAATAACCTACTCAGAAGACCTTGAGCCAGAATTTTTATATTATGATGGCCCTTAAATGAAAGAAATGGCACTGGTTTTATAGCCATCACAAACGTAAGGAAAATACCTGCACGGTAACAGTTGTGTAAACCATGTGCACGAAGTACAAATTCATAGATGGATCATTAGCCTTGTGGGCAATCCTGAAATCCAGGTATCTAACTCCAGCCTCAAGTTGCTCTGTCACTGTCAGGACCTGAAAGGTGAAACAGAGGAAAAAGGTCCTGAGAGCTTGAAAGAGATTTAGTTTTTAACTTCAGAAGGCTAAAAGAGGGGTACAAAGTTAGCCCTATGGCATTTTTCACAGGTCTTTTTGTCTTTAAAATGTCACTGTATGGCACCAAATTGCAACTTGGAAGCATTTTGTTCTCTGACAAGAGGGATCCCAATTCCCCTGCAGCATAAACTTCAAGTACAGATTAGATTAGTTTTAGACAATTGCCCTTGTTGTATTCTGAAAGTTAAAGTTCAATTAACCTGTGCATAAATACATGATTGCTCTTCACACAACTATTCATTTAAAAAACATTGCAGGATCAGCGCCTTAGAAATGCTGTCTTAATTTTATTAGATCAAAGACTTTACCATGGCTGTCTCTGTGGACCTCACACATCCTCAACAAAAAGAAAAACTACTGCCTATTGTTCTTTTTCATGATAAATTTTCTTATAAAGGTTGAATTACCCTGTAGAAGTCCTACAAAACAAAGGCACTCCTCTAGATCCACTTTCCTCACAGCACTTCCACTGGATTTGAGGGCTGAATAGAACAGGTGATAAAGCTGTTTCTGAGACAAAAAGTTCCAAATTATATGTCTTTTCCTTGTATCAGGACTCCCTTAGCAAAAGAAAATAGATTTCATTAAATATGTTTAAACACTAATTTGTCTCAGCTCAACCTGCTAGGGATAAAATTTAGGCTTCAGAAACCATACATGGTACTGATTTAAGTCAGAAACGATTCAACAAGAGCTAAAGCAGTACAAGCATTGCTCTTGAATATCCAAATTTCTAGCTTTAACACTGAGGCAGAGCTTAAGACACATGGCAGCATGCTCACCTTGCCTAGTTTAATACCCTAACTTTCTGTTCTTTGGACATGAATTGAGCCTCCCCAGGCTGTGCCCGAGGGGCTGGGCTGGGACAGACCAGCCCTGTGTGCTCCAGGGTCCAGGGGGTGCAGTGGGTCTGGCCAGCAGCTCCTCCTGAGCCTGCTTGAAGGCACCAGGCTGAAGCAGTTGGATGATCCATATGCCTTTGCTCAGAGTATATTAGAAATAGGAGTGTAACATGGCTGTGGGTCATACATAACCTTTGTGGCCAGAAAAAACACCAAACGAAATAGCTGCTCTGAACTGCCCTTCAGAGGAATTCTTTTCTTATCTGTTGACTATATGGGGAAAATGAGACAAATTAGACTCTAATTAGTCACCTGGGTTTGGATACTGAATCAGGCAGTGTGAACAATGCCTCCTGAAGGGCAAAATTTAAAAGGAAGCCCTGAGGAGCAATGCGCTCAGTGCTTTAATCTCACACCAGACATCCAGGGCATGACTGGAAGTTACATGGCCATTATACAGGAAACATTTGGGCCTCTAGACTGACAGCCACAGCAGCTGGGGCTCAAGCAGGCAACTCCCAGGCACTGAGCCATCCAGGAACTTGTGGATCCTATCATCAGCAGGGCTCCATGGTGTCTGTTCTGGATACCAAACAGGTGGAGTCATCTCCCCACAGAGATAACTGGAGCATGGCAGAGCTAAGGAGGGGCAGGATCGTAGCTGTGCCTCTGCCCTATCAGCACTGGGCCACTTCCTGCTTGTCACACTGGGTTTGACCAGAAAATTACTATAATGATGTTAAGAGATTGTTTGTCACCAACAGGGTCACTTTGCCAACCAGAAGCCCACAAGTTAGGAGGTTTCTAAATCTTTCATTAGCTGAACTCCCCCAAAAAAGCAGCTCAAAATAAACAAGGATCTGTGCTAAGCAAACGCCCTTCAACATCAGCTCATCATCATTGCCAGTTCATATTTGATACCTAGTAGTGTCTAAGATTCCAGTGTGCCACAGCAAAAGAAACCTTGGCATGCTTATTGCTATTTATCAATTATTCAGTTTTAATTCCCTAATAATGAACTACTCCTTCAATAAAAACAAAAACAGAAAGATTTTTGGTACCTCTTTGATGTTAGGAAAGTCTGTTCTTTGGTAGAATCTTCAAAAGCTGCAGCTTAAATCATGACCCACAATTTTGTCTTTAACATACATTTGTGGGGAACAAAGAGATAACTACTGTCTTAATATTTGCACATTTTTAAAAATTAACTAAACCTTATGTGATGGACCACACCTTTACTCTCCTAATCTTTATGGGGAAAAAAAAATCCCTTCAACAAGGGATTCTTCTGTTTCTGCTGCTGGTTAAATACCCACTATAGGTGGGGAAAACAACTGACATCTCACACAACAGTGATAGTAAAAATGACAAGGAAGTACCTTGCGAACAAAGTGCAAGAGAAAATAACCCTCTGTTGATTACATTAATATTAAGTGTTATTTATCACCACTATAAATACGTGAAAAAGGGTTTCTAGTAACAAGGGTCAGCTTTAAGCAACAACTTTAAGTACCATCCCTGCCTCACCTGCAAGCTTTTTCCCCAGAAAAGATGATCAGATACATATGGCTCCTATCTCATACTCCGAAGTGCTGGATTGAGATAGGAAAGAGTAATTTTCTTCATATTAGCTGGAATGGAACTGTGGTTTGGATTTGTGTTGGAAACAGCATTGACTGCACAGGGATGTTTTTGCTGTTGCTGAGAAGTGCTTACACAGAGTCAGGGCCTTTTCTGCCTCTCACCCCAAGCCACTAGAGAGAAGGCTGGTGGTGCACAAGGAGTTGGGAGGGGACACAGCCAGGACAGCTGACCCTAACTGACCACAGGGATATCCCACATCATAAGGAGTCATGCTCAGCGTATAAAGCTGGGGGAAGAAGAGGGGGAACATTCAGAGTGATGGTGTTTGTCATGCAAAGACCATGACACATGATAGAGCCTGGCTTTCTAGGAGATGACTGAACACCTGCACATCCATGGGAAATGGTGAATTAATTCTTTATTTTGCTTTGCTTGCACATGTGGCTTTTGCTTTACCTATTAAATGGTCTTTATCTCAACCCACAAGCTCTCCAGCTTTTACCCTTCCAATTCCCTCCCCTATTTCACCCAGGGGCAGTGAGCAGCAGCAGTGCAGGGCCGAGCTGCTGGCTGGGGTTAAACCACAACACCTAAGCATGGCACCTCATGAGAGCGCAGATTTCTGGGCAGCAGGCTATTCTGTCATTGTACACTCTCAGCCCTGCAGCACAAGCTTCAACTTTGCCAAGGCAAGAAGAGAACTCCAGACAATGGTTACCTGTGTTATAGACCACTTCATGATAATGGGGCGCACAATGCAGGGCAGACATTTGTTTAAAAACTTCACCAGCTTGGACTCATTGACACTAACAGCAGAGCTTTTATCCAAACAGTAGGTCATAGTGTCATGACTCCCTGTAGAATACAAAAATAAATGTACAGAAAAATCTCATTCCTTAGCTACTCAAGACCACATTCCATGGCTACATTTCATGTGCACACACCTGATAGACCACCACATTTGCAACGCACACACCTATATTGTCTGAGAGCCTCTTTATTTATGGCAAAAAGGTGGAATTGTCCACAGAGGTTGCTCATCTAATATTAATAAGCTTAGCATGAAATCCTTGTGAAGAGAGGGCATTGACACTTTCAATAAAACAGTCCCCATCTAAACTACACATCTCTGTTGTTTGCCCCAAACCACAATAAAATGGTCTGTTTCAAATGGCATCTTCTCTCAAAATAATTATCTTGATGTGAAAACATATTTTTTCAGGGAATAAATAGCTGAAGGCTGAATTTATCTAGAATTTGCCCTGTTTTCATTTGTCTAAATGCAAGACTTCATTATCCAATACCCTCATCTCTGCACAGGAAAACATGACTGAAAGCAGAAATTCATGTTCTGCACCAACACTTAACTTGGAACTTTAACCACTTATGTCTTAAATATCTGCTGAAAATGTCCTCCTGAACTAAACCCCCACCTCCACCACAAAAACAACAAACAAGGTGGGTGCTTGAAGGTTTCTTAGGCAAATCCAAGTCTGTTTATGAGCAAAAGATGAACAAGATCCTCATTTGATGGACTTCAAAAATTACCTGACTCTTTCCAGCACAGGGAATTATGCAGGCATCGGAGCCAAGAACAGTCTGCCCAAATATTTTTATTTCCTTGAAGTCTTAATAAATCTGACACATCTCTTGCATCATGTTTAAATGAAACTATTGCAACTCACAATTTCATCAGGACAGGAAACCGTGATTTTGCTAGCTTTTCTGTTCCATTATTTCTTCCAGTTTTATAAAGCGTCAATAAGAAAAGCTAACAACTCAGTGAAGTGACTTGCTTGGATCTTAACAGAGTATTTGCAAAGAATCTGCTTATCATTTGACCTGCTTATCATGCTTGACCATTCTGTCAAACAAATTGTTCACTGGTGCTAGGAACTGCTTTCTTCAATTGTCAGTGCTACTGGTGCCAGTGGTAGCATTTCTAGTAAACAAATTAAAAAGGATTGGTTTGGAAATAAAAATTCTTTGGAACTCTCAATAATAGTTTGACGTCACACTCCATTTTTTCACCTTCTAAAAGCCATTTTTGATCTATTTTACTGCTTTAAACACCCAAACCACACTCACTGCAGATGGAAGATCTGCAACATTGAGGGCATGCAATAAAAGTAGTATATGTTAGAAGAAGTAAGAGTCAAACTATTAAATACCCATGGACCAAATCCAAGTCTAAGAGAGATGAGCAGGATTCCATTGATGGGTGTTGTATCTATGGATGCCAACCAGCAAACGGATTGTAATCTTTTCCTCACAAGTCTTTTGTGGTGTCATGAGTTATAGTAATGAATGGAAGATGGGTACATTCATGACACAACATATATGATGCAAAGATAGTGAGCCAGCACCAAGCCAAGTAGCTCCACACCATGAACCCACACCTCCCCAGCAGCACTGTGCCAAATCTGGCGCAAGCACAACACTAATTAATGAGATTTGCTGCTGTCTCCTCATCATGCTTTCGGAATCCACTCTGTCATATTTCTTGCATGCCTTCTATGAGATAAACTTCCACTTCCAAACTGGGTTTCCTCCCTCTGGAAACCTGCCAGAGATGTCTTGACCTGGTTGGTCTTGATCTGTTTGTGTTCTGACTTGGGTTAGATCCGCTTTGTAGGTCAGCCGGACAGACAGCAAAATATTGCAAGCTAATAGCATGCAATGCCCTGTAAAAGTCCTCCAACATTTGCTGGAATGGACTTGCCTTCAACTGTTCCTCATGCCTGTTCTCCCTGGAGGCATATTCACAAGAACAACAAACATTTGCAAGAATAACAAGGTCACACTTAGGAGGAGAACCAGGAAGGCAAACAAGCCTATCAGCATGGGCCATTCTATGATGGCCAAGAAACATCATGTGAAAGCCTTATAGAAACAACATGGCTCCTTTTCCAGCAAAACAAAATCCCACTGAGTGTGCTACTGACTTTTGAATGATTTTTGCAATAGGAACAAAAATAGAAAAAAAGAAGACTATTACCTTCTTTCTTCAGTCATAAGACAGATATGTATTTTCTTTTTTTCTCTCTTGGTGGTTAAATAAGAAATCTAGAGGTTTTTTGTTTTGGTTTTTTTTTTAATAGCACCTGTCCTAGTCCTCTTACGTAGGCTTTAGCCTATACAGAGATGTGCTTGTTTTGAAGTTAACATCAATTCAAATTACATTATCTAAGAAGCCTCCATGAAATAAGTTTCTGGGTTTCCATTTCAATTGGAACTCTACACTCCATTAGTTCACAACAAGCAGAAAAAAGTCAAAGCATTACAATTCTTGGGTTCTCCCAGGGCTCTACCCACTGAAGACAAGAATTCACACTATTTCTAAATATATGCCTTTCCTAAAATTAACCGATGTTCCTATGGCCTACATAAAACATTCATCTACACGCTGTGTTGCTTTCCCCCCAAACTACCTGTCACATCTACAGGTGTGAGAGAAAACACAGGCTAGACTTTTCTTTAGTGCCATTTTTGACGTGGAGCCAAAGGGAATCACTTAAGAGCTGATGGTCCTTCAGTGCCTCCCCATGTGTCAGTGAAATCATATTATACCATAAAATTTTTGGACAGAATGAGAGTGGAAAAAAAAATCAAGGCAGCAGAAAGAAGCAATAATGTGACCAAAGAAAGGTTAATAATACACAGGTGTTATTTAAATGCAGTTACGCATAACGTGATAAATCCAGTTTTTATAAGCTGCATCATGTAGAAAAATAACAGTCTAAAGTAATAAAAACATGTTAATTACAAGTTTCAATTCTCCTTTTTCTGCAACTTCCCAGCCTCTTTTAGACAGTACAAAGAAACAAATAATAAGGTAAAATATTAATTCTCCGCTCTGGAAACATTTTATTATATAGGAAGTCACAAGAATTAATTAGGAAATTTTTATCTTTGCCCAAATAAGTCAGTCCTTAGATTATTAATATTATCTGACAACATGATGCAAAGTACTTATTTCTTTTCATTTCTAAACAACAATAAAAAATTCCTTTTTAACCCCTCCCCTCTAAGAAACCCCAAACATTGCAGACCAACATTATTCACATAACATCACACAAACCCTCCCCCACACACTGACCCAAATAATGAACACAGACATCCTGAAATGGGACAAACAGGATATTCCAATGCTTAAATGGCAAGCTAGCAAAACAGTGGAGAACAAAAGTTAATCTTTACCTGGAAGAGCTAAGTTATAGAGGGGAATATCCCAGAGCTTCTCCGGTAACCGTGACATCCATTGACCATTTTCATGGCACACGTGAACAAAGGTTTGCAAAGGGCCTTCCATTGGTATGTCCTAAGGGACTTCATAGGGTGTTCTGGGAAGGAAAAAGAAAAGAAAAACAACAAACCATTCCATATACTGCAGTTTAATTAGTGACATTGCACCTGTGTAGGATGGATTTATAGATGTTAAAAAATTCCAACCCTTCTCTCAAGTAGTTGCCGCAAAATGTCAAGGGCTTGTCAGCCACGGCTGCTTTTGATAACACTGTCGCCCAGCACAATGCCAAAGGGTGGGGTCCAGCTTCAGGCTTGCAAACTGACCAAGTGAAAAGAGCCAAGACAAATATACACAGTTTCACTGGCATGGAGAAATTACTGCCTATATTGGCTTTTATGAAATCTCAAGGAGCACCTCCCTCCAGTGCGAAACTATGCCCATTCTTCTACCCTTTGCAGTCCCAGGAGCACAGCAAAGGGACTGATGGCAGGGCTGGGACAGGGGCTGGGTCTGCTACCCTCAGGTCCCTAGAGAACTTACCTTGAAGAATCAAATCAGGTACCCACAGCAGTACATCTATGAAAAGCCTTTACAAAGATATCAGGACACTGGATTTCCAGGTCATACCAGCAATGGGGTCAAAGAGAAAACCTACCTCTCCCTATTCCTGCTTTGGAGAACACCAAAGCTGTTTTTATTACCCCTACGAGTCCATGATCATAAGTATTTCAGTTTGGTCTGATCTTCCTGAAACTGCTCTGGAACTGTTCTTCTCTGGGATCTTCTGCAAAATTTGCAGTGGTCATGCAGGAGTGCCAGAGGATGAAACCCAGATGAGAAATCATGGCATCACCAGGGCCTACTAGAGTTATCCTGTTCATTGCTCATTTTATGATCTCCTGGATTGTGCAGAACACAAAAATAAGCTCTCTATGTCTTGGGGTTTTTTTTCCTAGGACACTCCTAGTTCAGGTGGTGGTCTGGAGATTAGAGCCTTCCTTCTCTTCACTGCTTTCAAGGCTTTATTTTGTCACAGCTAGTGTGAGAGCTTCTTTTAGATCATGACACAGTGATTACCATCATTAATATCACAGTTTCCTTTTTATGGTTTTTTTTAAAAGCTGCCAATGTAAATGATTCCTTCTTGTCTACTATAGCAATTGCAGTCAGATACATATTTTTGAGGTTTTGTACTCTGCAAACACCCTCACTGGTCCCTGGTCCCTTTTGCTGCATCTTATCACATTCGTTCAAGATTGTTTCTCCTAGGAGGTGATTGGGTTTTCCTTATATACCGGACAGCCACAGTGCTTATATGAAGAACATCTCCTTAAACATGGTGCAATAGATTTCTTTTTCTTTTGACAGTCACATAGGGTCATCTGAAAGGCAACTTTAGGAGCTGCATTCCTAAGTTTTATGTCCATACCACACAAAAAGATAAAATCTGCTTTTATACCAGCCAATGCACAAAGCATCACCTGCCCAGCCTGCCTTGCTGTGCCTTCGGTGAATCTTTGAGTTGAAAGAAATAAATGGTCTCTATATGCCACATCAGCTATTCTTATTCTTGGGAAAATATTCAGATCTTGGGCAGATCAACTCACCCACCCTCTGGCTCTGCACTTTAATATGATCAGCTTCTGTCGCCCACAGACCCTTGTTCAGACAGCAGATGTCTGCAGCTCATTTTGTCACCTTTTGCTGTTTCACTCTTCATCAGACTGCACACCACTGCTCACCCACAGCTGCTCTGCTCTAGTCTCTGTACCAAGTAGCATCAGCGTGGACAGGGGCTGCAGGTGCATAAAACAGCATCGTTGTTGGATGGTGTCTCTTCTTCTCTAGCTCTGAAGCTGACAGGAGCTGTGAGGCTGCAACAGCCCAGCATCTGGCAGCATTTACTCAGGTCCTGTTTACAGACTAGAAACCTGACTATAAGCATTGCTTTTCCTCTTTTGAGGGGGGAGATTTGCAGCTCCCTTTCCAGAGCCTTTGGGGCTCTCCAATTCCACAAAGCCACCCATGATCCCACAGAGCAGGCACCCATCACCCCAGGCACCCATGTCAGGCAGTCACGCCTTGTCCCAGCACAGGCTCCTCTGCACCCCCAGGATGCATCCAAGGGTGCAGGTTTGCCTGCTGCCACTCTCCTCCTGCCATGTGCTCTCACCACCTTGCCTGGGCTAACACAGGCACAGCCTCACAGCTGACAGAAAAATAACTGGGTTTCTGCCATGCGGGTCCCTTTCTCCACTTCACCACGGAGTCAGGATAGCACATGCTGAGGAAGTCCCTGCAGAGGCATCAAGCCCTGCAATTGCCTTTGCTGAGCTGTGCAAGAGACCCCTTGGTGTTGCCCAGCCAAAGCCCACGGGCAGCAGGTTCTCAGCCTGGCTCAAGTTGCCATCAATTCCACAGCCTCTGCAGGATCAGGACACTTCACAAAGAGTGTCCTGCTGGGCCTGAGGAAAGCCAGGAGAGAGCAGAAACAGCAAGACCAAGACACACTGCAGTCCTGCAAACACATGCATGTGCAAGACTCACATCTCATTCTCCTCTTCTTCCACAATACCTAGAGACTGGGGATGGCAGCCACTGGCAGTGCATGGCAGGAGCTGCACCACGGCCAGCTGCTGATCAAGTCCTGTTACAAAAGTGACTGGACCGGGTTTTGTCCTGCTCCCGCATGCAATGCAAAGCCCTAGATGCCTTCACACTGCCACCTGTAAACTCAGCTGCTACCTTATGCTTGAGGGGCAACCTTTAGGGAGAAACCAAGGCTTGCCTGGAGAAATGAAACTGCCACCATTAACTGCTGCCTCTCACAACTAAATCCTAAACTTCACATATGAGAACTGTTTCTTTATTCCCCTTTTCCAGCCATGTAAGTCCATCCTACACACTGTACTGTGATAAACTACTGTGTTGGGTTTACGTGGCAAGATTTTGGTAGTGGGGGAGTCTACAGAGCTCGTTTCTGTGAGAAGCTGCCAGAAGCTTTCCCCATGTAGAACAGAGACAATGTCAGCCGGCTCCAAGGCAGGCCTGATGCTGGCTAAGGCTGGGTCCATCAACAACAGTGGTAGAGCCTCTGCGGTAACAGATTCAAGAAGGGGAAAAAAGTCACTGTGCAACAGCAGCCAGGAATAGAGGAGTAAGAATATGTGAGAGAGGCAACTCTGCAGACACCAGGGCCAGTACTAGAAGGAGGGGGAAAAGGTGCTCCAGGCACTGGAACAGAGATTCACCTGCAGCCCATAGTGAAGACCATGGTGAAGCAGCTGTGCCCTGCAGCCCATGGAGGTCCATTCTGGAGCAGAGTCCCCAACCTGCAGCCTGTGGAGGGTCCCACACTAGAGCTGGTGAATGCCCAAAGGCGGCTGTGACCCCATGGGAAGCCCATGTGGGAGCAGGCTCCTGGCAGGACCTGTGGTCTCATGGAGAGAGGAATCCACACCGACGCAGGTTTGCTAGCAGGACTTGTGATCCCATGGAAAAGACCCACACTGGAACAGGTCACAAAGAAATGCGGTTCTTGGGAAGGACTGATACTGGGGAAATTTGTGGAGGACTGTCTCCCATAGGAGGGACCCCATGCTGGAGCAGAAGAGAGTGAGGGGTCCTCCCTCTGAGGAGGAAGGATTAGCAGAGACAATACTTGATGAACTGACCTCAGCCCCCATTCCACATCCCCCTGTGCCACTGTGGGTAGAGGAGGTAGAGGAAATCAGAAAATCAGAAGTGAAGTTGCACCCTGGAAGAATGGAGGGGTGGGGGATAGGTGTTCTAAGATTTGCTGGTTATTTCTTATTACCTTACTCTGATCTCATTGGTAATTAATTCAATATTTTCCCCAAGCTGAGTCTGCTTTGCCTGTGATGGTACCTGGTGAGTGATCTCTCCCTGTCCTTATCTTGACCAATGAGCCCTTCATTACATTTTTCTCCCTCCCTGCTGAGCAGGAGAGTGATAGGGAAACTCTGGCGAGCGCCGGGCTTCCAGTCAGAAACAGCCCACCCTAAGTACCCTCACTCCTCTTGTTCACATCATGTGTCTGACCTTCCTTGGGCGCTCTGCATACAGACAGCAATTACATTTTGAGGACTGTACAGGGACACATGCAATAAACAAGCAACAAAACATGCAGAGGCGTAAAGCCGCTAGAGATCACGGTCCTCCAGCCGCAGGACAGGAGATGATGGGGCTGACTGTCCCTCGCCCGGGCAGTGCCCCGCCGGAGCGCCGCGCTCGCACAGCCCCGCCGGCCCCGGGCGCCGGGACACGGCCAAACCACGGACAACGCCGTTCCGGGAGGGACATGAAATTAAAGAACGATCCGCGATGACAACACTAAAACATACGACCCAGAAGCTAAGAACGCCCTCAAGGGAATGATAGGAAACCCTGTGAGGAGCAGTACGGAGCAGCCCCGGCGAGGAGGAGGCCGCCAGCCCCTCAGGGGCGATCCGCGCTGCCCCCGCCTCCCGCCGCCCGACCCGCCGGGGAGCCGCATCCCTCCCTCCCTCCCCCTCCTTCCCAACCGCTTCACTCACTCCGAGGAACGACTCCGTTTCCATGTCGGCTCCTGGGGAAGCCGTGCGCACCCCAGCTCGCCCGGGGCCCCGCACACAGGCGGGGCGGAGCTGCCCCGCCCGGCTCAAGTGCCGCAGGTTTGAGGAAGGTGACGAAGGGGCGGGAGGGACGAAGAAGAGGAGGAGAAGTGGCTCTGGCGAAGTGGCGCTGCCCGGAGCGCAGAGCCGCGCTCTGGACTGCCGGGGCATTGCTCCAGGAGGAGCCTGCGGGCAGGGATAGGCGGAGGAACCGCCAGGTAGCAGTGTATGCCACGCTGCTGCTGCTGCTTTTGAAATCTATTCGTGCAAGACGGCTTAAAATAAATATTTACAAATATATATATATATATATATATATATATGTTAAAAGTACCTTGATTTCCTGGTGTGTCTGTGCAGCAAAGCTTGTCGGGCCCTCAGCTGTGATGAAATTCACTTATGATGTCACCTGGCAGAAATCTTGGCAAGCTCTTCAAAAAGCTTTTCTATGTAGAAGCAGGAGGTAAACAGATGAGTGAATGGCCTGAGTGAATAGATGAGTGAATAGATGAATGAATTTGCAAACGTGCAGATCCTTGGTGCAGCTCTTTTAGCAAGACATGTTCTCAGCCTTCCCAGACAGACGGAGAAAGGATCTCACCTATCCCTCAGTGTTCCAAAAGCACACTAAAACACACAGTTCGCTAAGAATGGTGAGCTGAAACTCCAACAGAAAGAATGGATAGAGAAGATTAGCTCCTCTTTCTCCACAGGGCAGCATTCCTACAGGATCACCTACAATGGAACTGGGATCTAACTGCTCTGGGATCATACTGGAGTCAGGATTAGCAATACTTCAGGCTGCTGCAGTGTTGCGCTTCTTAATGCATGGATGTATTTTCCAGACAGGCCTTTTTCACTAAGTCATTTTTGCATGAGGCAGAGCAGTGTGCATGTGCAGAGCAAAACTTGCTGTGGTACCAACAGCAGCAAGATCAGGTTAACATTCAGCTAAATGAGTAATTTCCATTGGTAAATCTGCCTGGGCTGCCTGGGCTTCAGGGTGATGCTTACATGTCAGTTGTATGTATCAGTTCAGGCTGCTATTTCTATATCAACTCTTACAGAGTGCCACAAACCTAGCTGCGGGTAGCTGCAGAATAGAACTGCACCAAGCTGTGGCACTAGCCACAAAAAGGATGAAACACCAAAAGGAATGAAGTAAAGCAAAGGAAAAGGGAGGAAAGAAAAGACAGTATTTGATGGATGTGTGGTTTTCACCACCATAATAAAAGTAGCTGAAAACAGTTAGAGAGAAGTGTTATTGTGCCCTTCATGGAAAGAAATAAATAGGAAAGTATTTCAATTAGAAGAGACTAGGAGTAAAAATCAAAGTCAGCTTTAATTCTTCATTTGCTTAGAAAGTTAAGACTATGAAGGTGTGACAAAACAACAGTCAGACAATCTCTGGATGTTATTATGATGAATACAGTACAGCCAGACATGGTTCCAGTCTTGGGAAAAAAAACCTGTGTGAAGTTGCTTGGACTAAAAGGCAAAACATGACTGTGGAAAGAAAAAATTAAAAGCTATTTTGGTGTGGATTTGAAATGAGTAACAGAAAACTCAAACCATGAAACTGAAATCCCACATTTTATTCTGAGGCCCTTAACACAGGACTTTACACCCTAGTAATCTGAAGTGTCTGCTGAGTGATGTGGATGTGATCTTGCAGGTCTCACCTCAACAGAAAGACTCTATCAGGAAATCTCAAGCCCTGTCCAAACCCTTCTAATTCCCACCCTTTCAAGTCTGAATTTTTGTCTCAGTTCTTCTTTGTTTGCACTGTAATTACTAGAGATGTCCAGCGAGTTCTGAGATCACAGTCTCCCAGGGAGGATTTAGGAATTCCATAAACCAGGGAATGACAGGAAGTTAATCAGCAAACTATTAAAGCCCTGAATAAGCATGTCTTCTGAGGAGCAGTCAAGGCAAGGATAACTTTTAGCACTATTTGCAGAAATAATGATGAGCAAATTTCAAGATGAGGAAGCAGGGACATGAAAAAGCCCAAGATTTACCCTCCTTACAAAATAAATGTCTGCATTAAAAAAACAGGACAGAGCTCAAAAGACAAAGAACTTACCCAGAAGGAGCTTATCAGGTTTTGAAGCACTCAGTACTGAATAGGTTTGAAGCTGGTAGCATCTGAGTCAAAACAGGCAGATACATCCATGTGGGGACTGATGGAAGTGCATGTCTGATTTATAGCTGCAGATCAGAGTGAAAATTCTGGTTTGTTAGTCACAGAGGCAGCAGTCATAGAGCCTTAAACTGGACTTTATGTATTTAAACACTTTGGCATACCAAAATATGATGCTCTCAGTCTGAGAAAAATCAATTGATTTGTTCAGATGAATTAGAGGTTTATGACATTTTTTTGAAAATGTACAGTATTTGAGATCTTGCATGAGACATTTGTCTTCCAATCCAAGTTTTTTATTTTCAGATATGGAACATCTTTACTTTATGCTGTAATGAACAGAAATACCACTAAGTATTTAAACAACCTTAACTGAATTCCCTGGATTTGGAGTGTTTGTTCTGAGGATGTTTGCAACACCCTGGGCAAGGCAATGTGTATATTTGCCTCTGTCCTGACTTACTGATAAGTTCTCTCAACCTTCACCTAATTCCTGGCTTTGGAACAAACAGGCAGCTTAATATTTCTGAGAGAAGGTTGTATATCATGGGGCAACAGCTATGATGTCTCCTAAGAGCCCTTCTTTGACTCGGTCCCTGTGTGTGGAGCTGCCTGTCAGTGATGTGTCTCTGACAATCTGGCACTAGCTGGCAGGAAACCTTAGATAGAAGCACTGGGGTGGGATTTAGGTTGCCCAAACACATTGCTGTGTGTCAATTCCACCATGAAGAAACACCCCTGGCTTTATTTGCAATAGGTAAAGCCAGTGATAAAATTTGGTGGCTGGTAAAAATGCTACTGGGCTGGTTAAATATGGGATACAGTGCTGCTGAGAGGAAAAAATAGAGTTGAATTTTTTTAGCGAAAATTTTTACCGGAATTTTTAAAACAGAAAAATGTGGGGAAAAAGTCCTCAGATTCTTCCATTTTGATCCATTCCCACCAATATAAGAGAGGCTTCAGTGGGCGTGGATCAAGGTGCAGGCAAAATAATCTTCCTCTCAAACAGAAGCAAGCGAGATTTTAATTTCAACTTAACTACACCATTACTGACAAGAAGAGTTAAAATGCCCTAAAATACTTTTGGTACAGCCAGCTTACTTCATGTCTGGCACTAACAGTGTGTAAAACAAGATTTAAAAAGCCCTTCCAACATGCACAGGAGAGCTGCCTGCTATGAAGAGAAACTTAAGGGGGAAATAAACAAAACTCTCTCCTCAGACCCAGCATCTGAAAAAACATGAGCAAGAAGAGAACTGGGCCTTGCTGCTGGAACCTAACAGAGAAATTGGGGAGACGCAAAATATTAAATGCATTCCTGTCCAGTAGAAAGGATTTCAAGTTACAGGTGGAAAGGAAATGTCCTCATTCCTCCCTTTGCCATTAGTTTGTTATCTAACCCTTCAAACTTGTGGGAACACTCTGTCCTGCAGGAATCTCTGTCTTTTTTTCCTAATAGGAACAAAGCCCTCTACTCTGATGTCCCAGTCCCTGGAGAAGCTGAAGTGACTATAGACTCACACTTTTCATCCACAAAGGCAGCTCTCAGTTCAGCATCAGAGGCAGCTGCCTGGGCAGGATGAGGCTGGAGCATTGCCCTGGGAAAAGCAGGAGCATAAAGACACTGTGCCCTGTCCATGTCTTTTCTGTGTGCAGCTTCTAACTTGGTGGCACACAATGGGGAGGAGGAGGAGGAAGGATTCTTTTTGTGTTTAAATTCATCACTTTGATGAAACTGAGGGACTGAGTCTTGTGTCCTTCGGTGCCCTAAATAGCCACTTTCTTCCTGTGATCAGCTGTGAAAATTAGGCTCCCGTGTCTTTGGGGTCAAGTTTCCAGGACTGGGCAAAGGTTGGAGGTAACAGTGTCTGGGTCTTTAAGTCACTCAGACTTTAACTCCTGTGGTTCTCATGTTGGTTAAATCTTGGTGACCTTGGGTTGATAATGGATTGCTGGGAAATAACTGAATATTCTCCAAAAGCTGCTGAGTTCCTTTTTCCCCATGCTTTGCTGATTTGTACTGTCAACCATATCCTGCCAAGGAGCAAGACATTTTAAAGTCCACACTTCAGCAGCCAAGATGACTCACAGGCTAATACAGATCAGATAAACTGGATCCTCAGTGCAGAGCTAGTCCTGTTCTGTGCCCTGCAGAGCTGTATCTTTGACAATTTCATAGACTCGGTGCTTCTTTTTCCTTTCTGCCTGCATTTCACGCCTGTTGGGGCTCAATAGCAAAAGCAGGCAAGGATGGATGTCTTGGGCAGTGCAGGTAGGATCTACAGTGATCTGCAGTAAAAAATCATCTTCCAACAGAACTTCACACTACAAACAGCACTAGGCAGAGGATTTGGGTGCAGGGCAGGTAGAAGCTGAGCCCAGGATGTCAGTCTGGGTCAAACATTGCTAATATTGGATGCTAAAATCTGCAACAGGAAAATTATGTAAGTTTCCCAGAGGGACAGATAACCTAAGAAATTACTTTATCTCTTATTACATTTACTTATTTTATTGCACGGTAACAAAGCACCATGTTGACTTCCCGCTCTACCACAGGGTGGTAATTAATAGCATAGTAATTTATAAACTACTTGATACATATTACTGGGCCTTTTTTTTCTATCCACATCTCTGAAATCCCACTGTCCATTGGTAGATTGTTTTCCACTGGTACTTGTGTCAGGAATGTGGAGGTGAAAAACAGCCTAAGGGCTGCAGCTACCAGGGCAGTCCCACTCTTGCACACCCAGGATAGCAGTTTTGCTGGAAGGGTTCATACAAACATTCCAGTTAACATTTCCCACCAATAGTTTGTGTTACCGGGTTTTTTAGCCTGAGCTAATTAATCGGTGTTCAGACATATACTAAATATGCCCATCTTTAAACTTTAAAATAGTATCATAAGTACCCTTCCAGTTGTTACATAGCATTTTTTACTCAGGGGATGTTGCTATCACATGCAGACTGCAATGTTGTGTGGCCACAAAAGCAGATTTGCCAAGCCCCAAAATTTTAACAAACCACCTTCCACTAAAAGCAGTGGTAAGAAGCCACTCCAATGCACTGGAAGCTCAGCAGCTGTCTACATTAATGTCACAAGCAAGACACAGAGAAGCTGCTCTAGCAGTGACCAAACCCCACCTGACTTGTAGTTGTTTTCATCTTTCATTTTCCATGGCAATTTTCTTTCTGTTGGACTCCAGATGCAGTAAGATTCTTGTAACCACCCTATGCCTTACCAGGAAAAAAAATCCACTGCCTTTTATAAACAAAACTAATCCTACACGAGACTTACGTGTGAAGACTGTTTTGACAATTGGCTTTTCCATGGATTAGGATGTTCCTGATTGACAGGTTTTTCTGTAAAAACAAAGCTGGATTATTTTTTCTTTCAGTTACATACCTCCATATCTATTTTACCTGAAATTATCATGGCAAGGGCAATTAATCAATTTATATTAATAAAGCTGTGTAATAAATCTCCCTTACAAGAGCATATAAACACATTTTTTGCACACGCATGTTAGAAGATAAAGGAAGCAAGGATGTTTATGGCAAGTTGAAGTGCAAGTTTTTCCTGTTCCCTGGTTACAAGTGAAGAACATGATGTCACGCCCACTGTTCATAGTTGCACTCATTGACTTTTTTATATGAACAGCTGTGCTAGAAAGATGAAAGAATTTCACTAAGTTCATGGGTGTGATAAGGACCATCAACTAAAGATTCAGACATTGCTCTAAATATTTTTGAACAATTTCTGATCCTGAAATGGTCCTCCCGCAAAACTTTGTATCTGCCTATGGGCTTTGACCCATATTTTCAGTCTGCACCATGTCAAAAGGAAGGTCAGGGCTATTTATTTTTTGTGGGTTTTTTGTTTTTATTTTCTTGCTTGGTTTGGGTTTGGGGTTTTTATAAGGGGAAGGGGTTTTTTGGTTTTTTTTTTTAGGGAAATGAGATTTATGCAGTTGCCTATTCTGGTACAGTTTTTCTTCCTATTTCCTTACCCACAAGCTGAATTGAAGAAAAATCTTGTCAACTGTAGCATGAGGTTCTTGAAAACAGCCTCTCTTCAATGTTTTGATAACCAAACAGACCCTTGGGTTTTAGGCCAAATGCAAAGGAGTAGACATTGCATGCCTCTTGTGGAGGTCACATAGAATCCTAAAATCATTAAGGTTGGGGAAGTGACCTCTAAGATCATTGAGTCCAGGCTTTAGCCCAGCAACACCATGTGTACCTTTAAACCATGTTCCCAAGTGCCACATCCACAGACCAAGAGGGCAGAAGGTTCAAGAAAGGGGATTTTTTTTCACTTTCTGCCTACTGCCATAGCTAGAGGAGGCTGATACCCTTGCAGAGGGCTGTACACCATAGTGTGTACTTGTTGCTGGTACCCTGTCTAAGAGGGTCCTGGTGATTCACCTTTAAACATCTGTAAGCATCACACCTAAAGTCCTGCTGCATCTCCTCATGCAGCAGTTGTGTTGCAGCATCAAGTGGACCCTGAGCAGCTCATCCCATCCCATCCCAGGGCTGCCTGGCCTTGGCAGGAGGTTGAAAAGGAGACCCCTGCAAGGGCTCTTGCAGCCCCAGCAGTGCTCTGAGGCTGCAGCCACGTTCCAGGCCAGGAGATGTGACAGGAAAAACAGAATTAGAAGGAGGCTAACAGTTAGAATCAAACAGTCCTAGCCTCATGGGACAAACAGTTTGCCAGACTAATGTTATTTTTTAAATGGGGTTTCTTTTTAGCAGGTCAGGTGTATGCAGCCACACTGTCATACACCTGCTTCTCCTCCCATCATATCTTCTCTTCCTTCCCAGCTGCTTCTTGGTACAAGCCAACAATCCTGTAAAGTCAGCAGCAGTAGCATGCCCACCATCTAACCTTCTTCAGATTGGCTCAAAAAGAGACACACTGCTACCAAAGCTTTCTGGTTGGTTTCTACCTCCTTCCTGAGGACACCACATTACTAAAAACTCACATTTCAGGTGCCCTTACTTTTTCAGTGGTATGACCATAGTCTCCAACCCTGCTTTTCTTCCTGCTGCTTGTCCATTTCCTTTTCATTGATGACAATCTCAGCAAGGAAACTCAGTCATCTTTTAAAACATCTGCTTTCCTTTATCCTCAACCAGGGGATGCAGAAAGCTCTGCCTCATAAATGTCAGGTTGCTCCTTTCCAAACCTGCT
The DNA here is from genome assembly GCF_015227805.2 of Hirundo rustica. Lineage (NCBI taxonomy): Eukaryota > Metazoa > Chordata > Aves > Passeriformes > Hirundinidae > Hirundo > Hirundo rustica. Next base: position 85,087,708 of record NC_053451.1, read on the forward strand.
TTTTCCCACTGGATCCCATGATCTGCAAGGACCATGCCTACAGCTTGGGGCACAGAGCTGTCTCTCAGCTCTGGTGTTGAGGAGCACAACAGGGAATGTTCCAGACCTGTGTCTTGCACACAAATATCTGTGCTTCTCATTTCTGTACAAGGGGCTTGAGCAGGTCCCCCAGTTTGGACAACCAGAAGAGAAGAACCTCAGGACAGAGGCAGCCAAAGATGCTGGACTTTTTTCTTCTTCTTCTTCTTCTTTTTCTTTTTTCCTGTGAGAGAAAGTATGATAAATTTGAAATGGTCACCCCCAGTGGCTCACATTAGCACTGTAAGGCTACATGAGGAAAAGAGGCCACAAGATACCACCATGCAAGAGCCAAAAGTTAGCAGCTGGAGAGCAAGTGGGAGGCTAAAAGGGGAACATCGTTCTGCTGACTCTGCATTCATATTTTACCCACTAAGTGTACTGCTGAGAAAGGAAAGTGCTGGCACCACATTCTTACTTGCAGCTTGAAAAGAGATGGTGGGATTATTTCCTTACAGCTAATAAATCACTGCAGGGCTGGGTGAAGGGGAAAACAATGGTCCTAAAAGGTTAACTTTTTTTCTGAGAACATATCCATAAGGCATCAAAATATGTGAAACTCACTCTTCACCCAACAGTCCTCAGCTGTTGTGTAAGCAAAAAATCCCCAAATGATTTCAGGCTCATAGCTATTAGCATGAGGTTGAGAAATGCAAGTTTGTTTGCTCTTACGATCTCAACTCCCTTTGTTCTCACAGACAGAGTTTAGGAGAGGGTCATTTAAAAGAAATATGGGATACAACTGTGTAAGCACATTTATGTAGAGGTCTATGTTCTTTCCAATTGCCTTGCTTACCAGATTGTGACACCCTAGAGAACGAAAACCAGTGATATTCATGTGTCCAAATGCTTGTGTACAGCAGGAGAATGGTGTACTTGCAGCTTACCTTTGCTCAGTATGGGCTCTGTGTACCACCCAGATTCACCCTGATGGCAAGCATTCGTGGTCGGGTCCTCCCGTGTGGGCTTTCTACCAGTGTTTTCAAAGAAAATCCAGCCAACAGTAATGCAGACAGACAGACAGACATACAGAGCTGCTATCTCAATGTCACATGTTAGAGGAACCACCCCAGCTGCAGAAGTCTGCAGCTTGCACAAGACTTTGGCGTGATAATCATGGCTAAGAGAAGTATTTGCACAATCTCCAGTTACTATTTAATCCAACACCTAGGGCAAAATGTCAGGCTATTGTCTTGCAAAAGTGCAGAGTGATGTCAAGGGCTGTAAAATTTCTTATACAAGCTTTCTCAATTCGGGCTCAGAAAAACACAAATAAAAACATGACTCATATTCTGACAGAGCAGCTGAGGCTCAGCCTCCACTTTGAGCAGCACTTGAGCAGGCATGTCCCTCTCGTCTTGATTAGGCAAGTCTCCTTCCAAAACAAAAGCCAATCATTTTGCTCACTACATAACAAGGGCTGGGGAACCTGTTTTTTTCTCCACTGTACTTTAAAACTTATCTCATCTCCAAAGGTTAGCCCACAGGCAACAGGCACAGCTTCACTTCAAAACGTGTGCAGACTGACAGGAGTACAAACAAAATATGGATACATGGGTTTTCCTACAGTTATTCAGTTATCCAGTAAGCCTAGACATCTCTAGGAAATTTCTTAAATACACACAAATTGTATGTGCAGGTGGCCTTAGGGGACTGGAAAGGAAAACAGATATCTCATAGACAGTAAATTCTGAGGTATTTAGTCCTTGTATGGGCAAAGAGCAAAGGAAAGTTCCTTGTACTAGGACAGCCACAGTTCACATAATCATCTCCTACCGTCATTCCTCCCTGCACACAGTGTTCATTTTCCTGAGGGTATTATGCTCCTTAGCAGCATTTTGATTGCTTTACCCATCAGCTCTTTGTATCACCTGGAGTTTCATCTGAACCAAACCTGGCTTTTACCTGGAAGTCATTCCCATCAGAGGAGGATCAGAGCCACAGAGCAGAGACTACAGCAGAGAGCAATTTCTAGAAAGTAATTCCATCCCCGACTAAAACCAGAGAGACTACAGCCTTGAAATTGCCATTTCTGTCCACCAGCTTCCTTTAGTGCTTCTGGCAACTAGCACCCCATCTCCAGGAGACAAACGGCTCTAATGGGAGTGATTGGTCGAATTTGCTTCAGGGCGTTGCAGAGAAGTTCGCAGACACTGGCCAACACTGCATGACGAGATGTGCCTGGTGGCTCATACTGGCTCGGGATGATGTGGCAGTACAGAGCAGGCTGGAGTCAGGCAGGGCACACAGCTCACCGCTAGCCAGAGCATCTGACAGACACCTTGCACACACTTTGTCTTTACATCCCAGGGTGATGTTGCCACAGAAGGACAGACCTGGTCCAATACCTGCTCCAACTAAGAGCCTGCTGGTACAAAAGAAGTCATCCAGCTCTTACGGCACATTTAAAACATATGATTGAGGGTTTCTTTAGGAAATCAACGCCTCGTGTCATTATGCCCAAGGACTGTGGATTGGCTGAAGAATCACAGTGTTAGATTTAATGTAACACTGGAATATGGCTTCATCATGAACTGATTCTACCTCAGGTCTTGTCTCAGATGTATCTATTTTTTGGAGCACCGATTTCAGCATTTAAAAGGAGTTTCAGTAAGAAAGGATGACGCCAGCAGAGGTCAGTGCATCACCGTACTCAACATCTTCTATCTTACCTGGTAAAAAAAAAAGTTCAACTTGCAGATCATGGGGCTTTTTTCAGGGGGAAGTGATTTTAAAAATATTTATAAGGAACATGTTTGAAGAGGAATCATCCTAGTCACTAGCTCATCCTGAGAATTATAATAGAGGAAGAATGAACAACAAAAGTCCCTACTTTTAAATAAAAAGAAAGAACATTTATGACTCTAGCACTTTTTGACATCAATTTGAGAGGAATGACAAGATTTGTCTTTACAAACAAGTCCTGGGTCTGCTGGTAGATAAAACTAGCACTGAGAGATAAGCGAAACAATGGGAAGGATTCTACTGATAGATGAATGGAAACAGAGATAAGATAAAACACAGGTTTGTTTATTAATGAAATTGGATATTGAAAGATGAAAGTAACAATGGGGAAAACCCATAAATCCCATAAGAATTAAAAATTAGGGGTGTTATACATTAAAAGGAAAATCTTAGGTCTTAGGCATTTCGGGAAGTCTGTACGCCTCTAGTACCTCAGCCAATAGGGAAAGAGAGAGGGAACTACAGCCGGGAAATTAGGATAAAAAGGAGGCTGCATCCTCTGAAAATTTGAGAGACCACAGGGGAAATGCCACGTGGCTTCTCCCTTTATTCGAATAAAGTAAAAGGATTCCTCTGTCTCCTTTTTGGACATAAACCTCTGGTGTTTCTGGTTTAATCTTCCTAACAAGTTTCTCCCTCATACCTCAACTACACAAACATTTAAAGCAGAGGCTGAAAATAAATGAAAAGTTTATAAAATTATCCTATATGGTTTTAATTATAAGAAAATTCACTAACATGCCAGGAGATGTCCCTTATGAACTTCAGTTCACCCTAAGACACTGTCTTTGCATCAACAATCAACTGTACATGGAAATGAGTGGTTGAAATGGATAAAGCCAATTGTTAAACAGGAAGCTTGCTATCTGCCCTATTGGGAAGTCCCTAGTGACAGATTGTAGAAGATAGCAACTCATTCTCAGTGACCTGCTTCTTATGGAGAACCAAGAGCAAATTCCTAGGATAGCCACTCTGAAACCGCCCTGGTAGCTTTGATGCCTACATGCCAAGCAGAGATTACCTGCAATGAAGAAGTGGTAAGGAGCTGACTCATGTTACTCCCACTCACTCTTGTGAAAGTAGAGGCGAACAGACCTCACTGGCATTGGCAGAGAGTGGGAGAATGCAGCAGCAGCAGCAGCAGCAGCCAGAGCAGGAAAGATGGAGTCTGAAGGGCTTGCTATCAGCTTTCCTGGGCACTAACTTTTGCCTTCCCCTCTCTCAGCAGTTACTCCCACTAATTCCAATTACTGCAGTCCCCATGTCACCAAAACCCTCCAGGTGTTAGTGGAGTAGGAGGCAGCAGATGGGGCTCTGCTGGGGTTCTTCAAAACTGCTAAAGAGTTCTTAAACAGTCTGGTGTGTGCACCAGTTACCCAAGAGTGTCGAGATGATAACGCTGATGTCTCTCCAGCTCTTCCAGGAAGATGGTCCTTGTGTATCTGTACAAAGTTTTCTCTGACAGGGTGTGCTCAGGGAAGTGGTGGTGATAGGACAAGGAGTATGGGGTACAAATTGAAAGAATGGAAAATTAGGTTAGATATTAAGAAGAAATTACAGGTTGCCCAGGGAGGCAGTGAATGCCCCAACACTGTCTGTGCTCAGGTCCAGGTTGGATAAAGCCTTGGGCAACCTGGTCTAGTGTCCCTTACCATGGCAGCAGGGTCTCTGATTAGATGATTTTTATGGTCTCTTCCAACCATTAATACTCTTACTGTTCTATGGTAAGCTGTGGATGCCCCATCCCTTGCAGTGTTCAAGGCTTGGAGTAACCTGGTCTTCTGAGAAGTGACCCTGCCCATAGCAGGGGTGGTGCAACCAGATGATCTTTAAGGTCCTTTTCAACCCAGACATTTTCATGGTTCTCTTATCAAGTGCCCTTGGTATCCTTTACATCCCAATCTCATACCAGCAGTGTAATGGACACTGAGAGCCACAGAGAAGGTTATTAATTGTGAAAAAGGAAGCTCTTATCAAATGAGAGGGGAAAAATTGAGCAGTGTCAGGCTCCAGTATCCCTTAACAGAGATGAGTCATGTGCCAAACTACATAAACTGGCTGCTGAGAACAGAGCTTGGAGAAGCCCTCCAAGCACTGGGAAGGTAGAAGTGACCACTGTCAATACACAGCCTCACTGCCCAAAGGCACAAGCCTATGACATCACCCAGAGATCTCCCAGGTAGCATTCTGACCTTTTGACCAATGCTACCAACATTTTAGGGACAAGTCCAGACCACCAAAACACAGAAGTGGGATTCAGCTCAATCAGCTTCACAGATACCTGCAGCAGAGACACCTATTGATGCACAAGCCAGCCAAGCACTACGCAGCTAAGGCTCCTTTTGCAGTCAAAGGGAGTAAATAATTAAAAGTGTGCAATTCATCAGCCTCTAAAATCTGTCTGCTGAGTTACACCCTAAAGCTGCCTGTTTCTTGTGACCACATAGTGAAGAATTTGTTGGTTTCAAAGTAATAACCTTTTATTGAAGGTTATTGAGATTTGGAATTGTGTCTTCCAGTGAAAAGAGCTCTGGCCCAGGCTGAAGGCTGGCAGAGGCAATAAGAGCACACTGCTGTGGGTAGTCACCCCAGGAGTAGTGTCTGCACAGACTGGAAGACACAATTCCAGATGCCAAATTGTTCAAGGCCAGCAAATGTACAACCTTTCTTAAGTGAAGATAGCACAGTCAAGTGTGTCCATAGTACTCTTTTTTAAAGCCAAATTAGTCTGCCTGTTCCCTGCTGTGCAGAATCTGACAAAGCATTTGGGAGGTAGCCCAAAACCCACCCACCCATTTGCAGCTTGCCTGAGTCTTGTTTTGGTGCAGGAGGAGAACACGACATCAACACCAACTGTTTCTTTAACTTTCAGGTTGTCAATACTGCAACTCACAGCACAAACAAACTCAATAAAGTGGTGCTTTATGCAGCTCAAACAAGCTACAATCTTAGATAAATTTAATCTGCTGCTCTTTCAAATGGTACCTACTGGGGATGAACAGGTCCCTGGCAGAATAAAGAGATAGCTGCCTTGTTGACATGACATGGTATTGCACATGGTATTTCAAATCCTGTTCTGCTATAGGAAGAAATTGCACGGATTTGACATTGGCTTATTGGCTGCTGCTGACATCCTTGTTTCTTGCAGTACTAACAAATAATTTGTTTTGTCAGTTTTTTTAAACCTTTTCTAAACAGAAATTAAGCTAGTGGCTGGATCATACCCTAATCTTCCTTCCTCCTTATTTAAAGACAATCGCTACATTTTTCTTCATGAACCTTTCAAGACATTTCCTGCCTGTAACATGTTCTCAGGTTTTTACCTGAACATTATTATCCAATATTCCTTGTGATGTTCTTTAATATCTTCATGAGGAAACTCATAATCCCTTGCTGACTTGAAAAACTAAATTTTTCTTTTCCCATTCAAAGTTAACATCTTTACTTATATCACTGATACGGACTATAATATCCTTCAATTGAAATTTATTGTTCTTCTAAAGACAGAGGCAAAAAAGTGTTACTACAGAATTTTACCATACGAGTATCATCTAGAAATACCTTTTTCTCTCTCTGGACAGCTGACTAATTCATCATTGCCTTCACCTTCCCTCTGTAACAACTGCACTTCTAAAATTATTGATACCTCTTGGAAGATGCATCTTGTTTTGAGCTTTTATTTTTTAAAAGTTTGTTCCTCTATCTTCATGTTATATTTATCACTCATCCTCAGTAGCCTGACCTAGTTTCTGCTTCCAGCTTGATCCTTTCTTGTGTTTAAGGTTCATGTGCAGTTCATGCTTTAATCAAGCTGATCTCTTTCTACACTGTCATGGGTTAGTACAGTTTGGTTTTTTAGTTATAAAAGAATGTAAAATAATTCTCTAGGTCAGGACCTGGGAACTGCTTTGGAAGAGACAGAGACTTATTAGAGAGTTAGTTAGAATATTGACATCTATCCTGACCATGGAAATTGTTGGCTGCAACTTTGGGAAGTGCCATATAAAACCCCTTGATTTCCTGTAGGTGGGTCCTTTTTCTTCTTCCTTTGGCCAGAGAGAGACAGGTAACATCGAGCTGGGCCTGCTGCTCCCCCCTTTTGGGAGGGATCTGGCCTGAGGCCTGGCCGGATTCCATCGGCTCCCGGGTGAAGGGGGGGAAGGAGAGGCTGCTGCTTTACAACAGCTACTTTCTTCAGATTTCTCTGGAGCAGGGAGAGATCCCTGCTGGGCCCTGATAAGAGCTATGGGCACCATTTGGGCTGAAGCCACCCCAATTTACACCGAGGGGTGGGCTGAGAAGGCATTTATGATCCTGCCTGGGTTTTTTTGTGATTCCAGACTGCCCAAGTGCTCCGATCTCTGATGTTTCTGTGAGTTCTTCCTCCCTCACCAGCTCGGCCTTGAACATCTAACACCACAAGCTACAGAGAGAGAAACAAAGACTCCGAGCAGATTTAACTCTTTCTTAGCAGCATGAAGCTTCCAGAGCTCAGCCCTTCTCTGAGAGAGTAAGAAAGGACAGAGTGAACATAAAGAACAGCAGGATGAAGTCAGTAGAGCAAGAGTGAAAAGACTGTTGGGACAGAGGGTTGAAGAGTTAGTTGTTCTATTCTTACTTGAGCCATGGAAATGAACTCTATATTTAGGTCATTCCTTTAAATCATGGGAAAGATATGCATTTGGGGAGATGATTGTTTTTATTTGTGTGTAGATTTAAGCAAAGGTGTTTGTGATGAACTGAGTAATATTCTATAAGATGCTTGAACAGAGATAAAGATGAGAAGCCCCCTGCGCCAGTGAAGAAGTGAGAAGATATCTCTGTACTTTAAAGTAAAAAATCCTTTGCTTTGGAGTTATTCATCTTTAAAAAGTGACACCCCAGTATGCAAAAGTCTAAGACCCATGACCCATAAGCAGCTTGGGAACCTGCTAATGGGAGGGTCACAAAGGCAGGTTTCCCCAGGCGGCTGTTTTTGTGACAGTTTAAAACCCACAAGAGAACTGTTCTAAGTTGTCAGTGGGATCCATGACTCTAAGAGAGACTCTTCCCCTAATGAATTGATGAAAGACTATTATCAGATAGTGAAACTGACTGAAAATTACAAGTTTTGTCTCTTTATGTTGTTTTGTAAGAAAGTAAACAGTTTGTAAGGGGAGAGGAAAGTGGTTTTTTGAAGTTTCATTCCATTTTAGTTTTTTTCCAACGTTCTGTTTTTCTATTCTTTTAGTGTATGTTAATAAGCTATTTGTTCATTTTAAAGTTGAGCCTGCTTAGTTTTTCTCCTAGTCTCTCTCTCACAAAAAGAGTAAGTACCAAGACCAAAATTTAGTGAACGTGAAACCACTACATACACTTTCTCTCTTTTTTCACAATGGGGTACTATGTGCCAGTGGATGGATATTGTGTTATTGTGTGTATTTTTTGTAAAGCACTGACTCTTCAGCAGCCTTTATTGAAGTCTACCTTGTATCACTCAGCTGCTATTCCTCTATCTTGTACTGGAATAATCAGGAATCCTTTTTCTAATGGCCACTTTTCAATGGACCTTCCAGCCTCAAATTCTCATCCATTCCTCACAATTGTCAATGAATATACAAAAATCACTCCTTTACTTTCTTACTTTACTTCTTGAATCAGAAACATTTTTCCAAATTAAAGCAAAAATTTTCCAAGCAATCTGCTGTATTTCTTTCCCAGCTGATAGCCTTCATTATCTCCAGTAACCTTGTGCAACATATAACAATCTTTTTTTTCCTCTGCAGTTCTTTTCTGTTTATGCTACCAACCTGGGGAGTAAGATGCAATTTACTCCAGAGCACATGAGATCTTGCAAGTAAGGTCATTTCATGTGCTACTGATACGGCATCAGAGACTGAATACGTCTAGATAGTCCATGTGCTTGTCTACAGTCAGTCTGGGGTTTGCCTGCAGGGTTGAGGGGTCTGAACACTAGAAATCAGTGGATTTAGGAGTATGCCATGCTGCTGGCTGCTAATGTATGTCCTGTTTAAAGTCATGATAACATCACTGAATCATAGGAAAGGGAGAATATTGAGGAGACCCCTTACATTAAAAGCATTCCTTTTTCAACACAGCTGGACATGGCCCTGAAAACATTATATTTCTTTATATCAAATTCCCCAAATACACCAAATCTAGGTAATTATGCTAGTTTCAGTGCTATGAGCAGAAAGAACACCCAGGCATCGGTATTCATCACAAAGGTTGTCTTTGGAACTCCCCCTTGTCTTCCAGTTTGGACTGAGTTGGGTCAACAGATGCAAAACCCAGCAGATGTGGCAGCTAGTACCCTTTTCTTTTAAAAAAGACATAAAATGTCCACTAAAGTCTTATTGTTCCCCAAAGCCATTTCTTATATCACAGTTAACACAAACATTCACAGGTAGTAGATGCAGTACAGAATGAAGGAATATTTTAGCACTGTCTTGGGATGATCACCCTCAGGCAATGTATCACTGGAAAATCTTGTTGTCTGGCTAGAATTAAAAATTATATCAATAAACATTTTCTTCAGCCCTTTCTGACTACTGTGTGCTGATCTCAGAGTTCTGTCTTTAAGGCACATAAGAATGGTTTGAACTTATACCCTCCAGCATTACTTGAATCTTCTACTACTTTAATCATTGACCTGATCTGGTCTTGTAGCCTAAGAAAAATAAAATTTTGCATAAGCACAAACAATTATAAAAAATCTTTGACATACCAAGTTAATTTTAGTAGAGATGGTCAAAAGTATGTGATAAATATGGTTAGTGTACCACACTGAGATGTAAAAATGCAGGAGCTGTCCCACGTGCAAAGAATTCTGCCTCTGTTTTATTTGGGATTTGGGGGTTTGGTTGTGTCTAACAGTTAAGCAGTTAACCTGTTGGACCAGTCTTCCTCAAGTAAATGAGTCAGTAATAAAAGGAAGAAGGTGTTTTGAAGATATCCAAAAAAGCTCCAATTTACCAAAAGTAAGCACTTAATTATTGACATTACAAAATTTTAAAAATCATTTTAATTGGAGTAGATTTCTCACTGGAGGCCTTCAAAAGCATCTAGTATTTCTCCTACATCTAGGAAGGTGGTGTGGGTTTTTTTGTTTGGTTTTTGTTGTTGTTGTTGTTTTGTTTTGGTTTTTAATTGTATTTCTATACAGAGACTTATTGGAGGAATCACCAGGAACCCAGGATAGAAGATACAAGTGCTGGAGCTTTATAAGTAGGTCTCCTTACACTATCCTTCCTTTGGGAAAGCAGAATTAGGGAAAGATTTTTAAGAGAAAATTAAAACAGCAAGCTATCACCATTGCAGAACAAAATAATTTCCCATTATTCTATTTCTAAGCTTTCTTGTCACTAGAGATCTCGGTAATAAAGTAAAAACTGAAGGTGAAATAAATATCTTTCCAACATTCAAGACTAAAATCGAAGTCCTTAATAAAGATTTCACATCTTCTTATTTACATATTCTTTATCTGAGGGCTTGTGAAACTTCGCATTTCTTCTCTCATCTCCATGTAAGAAATAGTGCACCCTAATTTTTTCCTAATAATTTCCCAAAGTTTTCTGTTAATGTTTGTGTGGGTTTTGTGTTAATGTTATAATACAAAAAAGAAAGACAACTATTTCATCAGGCTAGTGTACACCAGCAAAGGAAGATCTGACAAAAAAAAAAAAAACCACTGAGCCTTGAGGCAGTTTCTGTAGTGGAAAATAAATGCTTGGCCTGAACACAATTATACAGATGTAATGCCAGAAATGAAGTAACTCCTCTCTTTAAAGCCCCAGAGAGTCATTAGAAAGCTTCCCCAAATTTCAGATTACGCTCTAATCTAATTTATTTTTCCCTGATTCTGTCATGGGTAAATTCCTGAACTGACATTGAGGAAACGGAGTTAGTTTCCTGCTCCTGACAGGATTATCTGCAAGACCCTGGATCAGTCACAGTGCAGTAATGAAGAGCAGCCCTGCTGAGAAAGACTTGAGGCTGCTGGTGGGTGAGAGGGTGGACATGAGCTGACAATGTGTTCTCATATCCCAGAAAGCCAACTGTGTCCTGGGCTGCATCAAAGGCAGCCTATCACAACATGTATAAATCAAAAGCTTTAAATTCCAAATTTTGTACTTATTTCTATTCCGCCAGTTTGCTGCATTTCAAAAACAAAGTTAACCAATGACTGGTTACTAAGAGGAAGCTCGGACCAACTTTTGCTGCAGTCAGGTAGAGAATTTTACAAAACCAGTCAGTCACCAGCACATTTTTAATATGCTTCACTTAACCATGGAATGGCAAACTAAAATATTTCTAGTATATAATACTATCATCCAGTGTGATATAGGTTAAATATAGATAAAACATAATAAATACTTCTAAGAGGCAGGTTGTACAGAGCAACCCCTTAAAACGGAAGCCAGCTCCCATCAGTCTGTGCCATGGTTTATTTTCTGTAGGTCACCCCTGGGCAGGAGCACCCTCCCTGTCATGCTTCTCAATATGTCGGGCTGACATACACCAATCAAGCACTCAGCCACGCAGTAACCACCTCAGAGCGTATCCTCAGCAAGGACTGTGGATACCCTATTGCTCCCTATAGGCACAAAAAGAATGAACCCAGTCCTGTACCCGCTTCCTTCATGCCTTCATCCTTTGCCACAAGGCAAGGGGACTTCATCTCTCTTTGGTGAACTGAGGCTGGAAAACAGCCCCAACATGGTTTTCAATTATTACTTTCTTTTTTAGAAAGCAGAAACACAAACCAGCAACTTCTGAAATCTGAAGAGAAGCAAAGCAGTGGGCCTTTGGGTAACAGAGAGAAACTCATCTTCAAGACTTTTTTGGTTTGGGAAGCTGTGCTACAAAGAGAGAGTTTCCAAAGCACTCAGACATTGGAATCTGAGAGCAGCACACACCAAGCCTTTCTTTAGAAATGGAGGAAGGAGTAGCTGGAGAATAATAAACCAGCAACCCTAGCTTACATGCCTGGGAAAGATCTCGGGGGAAAAAAAAAAAAAAAAAAAAAAAAAAAACACCAAAAAACCACAACAAAATTGCAGGTGTAGTAAGTATTTCTCAAATATAAATTGTTTCAAAATTATCTACTTTGTTTTTCTGGCAGAGCAAAGGACCTAGTAGGTAGGCAATTTTGCAAATAAATGGGTATTTTTTGTTAAATAAAGTATCTGCACTCACTTCCTACATTTTTTTTAATTAAAGGTTAGAACACTTGACTTGCCTCCAAACACCTTGCCATCACATTACACTCCAGATGGGGTAAACAGGAAATCTTGCATAATTGTCCATGTTCCTTATACCAGTTTGGCATTGACACGGTGCCAAAGGGTATTTAGCACCTTTGCTCTTAAGAACCTCCAGCAGCTTAATTACTATTGGAATTATGACTTAGGAAGAAAAACAACAGCCTATTTGTTGAGCAAACATTACAATAAGCTGAATGTTTTGTTTCTCAATCAAGTTGTCTCTGTGCAGCTCTATGGACTCACCTCCCTTCCAAGACAAAAGGTAGGAGTGATAGGGCAAGCCCCTTTATCCTGTTATACAAATAATCTGGTCAAGCAGCACAGGAGCAAAGTGCTTGTTGATGACCTAAAATAACCACCTACAATAAATATCTGAAAAACACCTAATGAAAGTTTTAGAGTAGAGTTCGCGTAACTGCATTGAAACAATGCATTTTGGAAAATCCTGTTAGTTCCAAGCATTAGTTAGTTCCAAGTACTTAGTGAATAAAGTGAATCCCTTCCTGGTCCTCTGGATCTCCAATTTCTTTCCAGGCTGTGGCCCAGTTCAACTGAGGGGCCAAATATTCCACATCATGTTCCCCTGTCACCCCCACCGTTGAAATGGGTAGGACATTGTGAAAAGTGCATATTATATGGCCCTATGCAAGATATTTACTATATGTGTTGTGTTGTGTTAATTGTTGGTGTTGTATTAATATTTTAATAGTATAGTAAATGAAGTTTTGTAGTTAAAGTGTAGTTTTTGTATGCCAACCACAGGAAGACGTAAATCTTTCAGAGAAAAAGAATTTCCTACTTCCTTATCAGAAGAAACCAACTCCTCCTGCCTCTCTCAGCCTTGAGAATGCCACAGAGATTAAAGGAAAAAGTGATACTAACCAGAGACAGTTCTTTGTTTAAATCAAGTTTATGCATCATGTATAAAATATATGAATATTCAACAGGCTATTGCTTTTAAGAGATAGTCCTTTGTTAGCAGGGGTCCTCCTCCTCCAGAGCTTGTGGCTCGGGAGAGGCACCCAGACGTCTGTAACTTTGTTTTTATTGTCTCGTATTGTCCTATCTCTAAAACTGTTCAATTTTGACTCTAATTCTATTTTTATAACCATCTTATTTACTATTAAACTTTTAAAATTTTAAAACAAGTGATTAGCGTTTATCACAGACATTTTCCTAGGACATGTGGCTTGACCTACCCCCTGCCTGATCAGGTCTCAGCACCAGATCTCCTACTCAGCGGGCCAGAAGGCTACCACGTAAGGGAGTTGGGCAATATGGGTATTTTTAAAGGAAAAAAAATCAACCCAGCTTGCTTCTTTCAAAACTGGCCAGGAGAGGGATGCCGGGTTTGGAGAAACCAGCTAATTCCAGAGGCAATCTGCACACCGCCGCACGGAAACTATGTTTAACATTTCTGCACGGCTGACCGCAGTTCCTCCGCTCCTCCCTGCACGGGCCGCTGCGGGAGATTATCCTCTTGAGGCATCCAGTACTTTCTCCCTGCTCGCAGCGTCTGAGGGCTCTGAATAGCAGGGGTGAAAAGGTCAAATACCTCAGAGGAAGACACTGAAACCTCGGGCCTGGTAAATGATGCGTATTATTGCCTCCTTTGCAGCGCGGAGACGTGTCAGCATTGAAGATGTGAGCGTGTATTATGTGCTGTGTATCTTTCCAGGCAGCAAACAGATAGCAAACTCAGTGCAAAGGCTACATTTCACTGCTTATCTGCCGGTCTCGAGCATTCTGAAACCCTGAAGGGATCACAGTGGTTCAGTGAGATCGGTGCTGGGTCCTTCCTGAAACAGCCTCTGAAAATGCACCGTGATGTTGTGCTTTCTGGAGGAGAAGGGAGGGGAGGATCTAAAGGGGAAAAGGAGGAAAATACTTGAAATGGGAGTGGATGAGCACTAGAAGAAAGGGGAACAAGACGGCGAGGCCGTGCACACATTAAAATGCGTAAAGCAAAGGGAAGTTCGTTGTGTGGGGGTGTAAATATCACCCCTGACAGGACAACTCCACCGAGATCCATGTTTGGTATCCCAGGCTGTCCTGGGGGTTCACAGCCTGTGTGTGCACTGACTGTGTGTGGTCAGTCAGTGTTTTCAGGGTAACATCTGAATGCAGAGAAAAAACATCTATAAGCAGCTCTTTAAATGTAGTTGCGTAGTTTATTTGCAGCAGTCTACGTGGTGTCCTAATGACAGGACAGCCTGGAAAAAAGGCTAATGAGGATGTAAAAATGAAACCTGGATACTACAAATAGGTCTGATCATCAAAAAATAAAACAACCCTCCCCCAAAAAAGAAAAAGAAAAAAAAAAAACCCAAACCCAAAAAAAACCCCATAAACAAAGAAACTGCCCCCCATAAAACAACAAAACACCTCAGAGGAATCCTGCAGCAGAGGAAAAGTCCAGTTCAAGACACCACTCTTAAAATGTTTATTAAAATCTGCCATATTGTTGCTGGTGCATCACTGTAACATGAGGAGTCAGATTCTGCTTTGGGAACTGCACAGACTTGAAAATCCAGAGCTGGTCATCAGAAAGTTCAGCAAAACTACACTTGAGCATTTAGAGATTTACAGAAAGTCACAAGAGCTATCAAGGTGTAACACAGATTAACTTTACCTCTCTAACCTATTGCACGAAGCCACAGGCCCACAGAAGAAGAAGTATCTTCAGCTCCAAACAAGCACACTCACAAATGTGGGCTTAGAAATCTTCACACAAATAAATTGTGTCGTTCATTTGACTTCTTCCGGTCAGAGTTGCTACAATATGGAAGCATTTCTTCTTTGCTGTTTGGTGTCAAGGTTCAAGCAGCATAGAAATTCTGTGGGATCCCTTTCACACCTAGGCCTGTTATCTGTTTTAAAAAAATAAAAATTAAAAGATAAAAGAAAGGAAACAGAAAAATCTCCATCTGAGTATAATGAAAACATTCAAACATTGTAGAATATAGCAACTGACTACTATGTGGAGGGTCCCCTGCTTCAAGAGAAGCCCAAAAAGAGTCATTACTTGGAGTTCTTTCAAACTCTTTAAGATCACTA
Source organism: Hirundo rustica (assembly GCF_015227805.2). Lineage (NCBI taxonomy): Eukaryota > Metazoa > Chordata > Aves > Passeriformes > Hirundinidae > Hirundo > Hirundo rustica. Next base: position 85,102,854 of record NC_053451.1, read on the forward strand.
AGATTATCAAGCACTACTCAATAATTTTCCTAATTTGAATCTTATCTGTGGCTCTTACATGTAGTCCTTATCTTCAAAACAATTCATAGTAATTTTTAACATGTTTTGCCCATGCAAGACAAATGTGAATTTGGAAAACACCAATTCCCTTGTAGAACTGGAGAACAAAACCAAAAATGATGCTTATTTAATCATCCTGTGGGCTTCTAAACTGTGCTGCTTGAACATATCAGTTCTCAGCCATGAAAAATCTGCTCTAAGCACTGCTTTCAACAGGAGTGTCACAGATCTCAGAATAGATCTCCACTCCTCCTGTAACATGTCTTCATCCTGTGGCCAAAGCAATAAAAGAGTTTGGTTTGGGTTGATGGCAATTGTTTAGTAAGAACTGCATTTTATTCTCCTGATGTGTTTTTTGCTAATGGAGCAGAAAAAAAAAATGAAGAGAGAAACAAGTTTCAGATTCAAGAGCCCCAGACAAAAATGTTTTTTAAAATGTAGCAACCATTTTTAACAAAAAAAATCCTAAAAGTTTTGGGATTGAGATACAAAATTTTGCCCTGGTAAATTTAAACATTTAATTTTTAAAGGGGAAATATGTTCTGTAAGCATTTTGATTTCCTGGCACAATGAAAAACTGAGAATTAATTTTCCAAAAGTGATTAAAATATAGCAAGAGATAAAAGCAATTCCTTGCAATGTATTATAGAATACACTAAACGTATGGCAGATCCATACCCACTCACTACCTGACCAGCCAACTTTGGCCAACCCAGCTATCAACACTATTACTTGTATTTCCCCAGATCTTCCTTCCAATTGCATGAGCAGCTCTGCAAAAGCAGCTGGGCCTGGCTGGGGAACAAGCAACGCCCCTGGAGCAGTTCCTGAGGTGAGTGGGATGAGCAAGGGCAGCCGGGGCCACCTCACCCTCAGAACATGAGGCTTGGCAGGTCTGATGCACAGAAAGAGAGAAATAAAATCTGCTCACCTTGAAAATCTCTCCCGCATGAGGTTCCTTGGCTAAGGTGGCCTCATCCAGTCCATCGTATGCAGAAGTCACATACATTTCTGAGTAGTCTTTTCCCCCAAAGCAGCAAGAGGTGATCCTTGGAGTAGGCAGCCTCACAGTTTGGATTCTTTTTCCTGGGAAAAATGTGCAATTGTTTTCTAATGTTCATTTTTTAGGAAGCATGTAATTATGAATGTACTATTACTACACATGGTTCAGATTTGACATTTACTCAGAAGGCACCTCCCCTTCAGACAGAGATCATATCCTAAAGGACAGTTTGTGGGGAAATAAAATTATTTCATCTGCCTCATCTTTATTTTTCAGGTTCTCCCCTGCATCTTGTGAGGCTTCATTTCCTTTTCTCAAAACAAAGCAGTACTGTACGTGAGGTCAGGAAGGGCAAGGACACCTGACCTGGGATGGGCGCTGTTCCTTAGAGCATTTTCCAGTTAAACATTTCAACACTGAGAAATTTTACATGCAGTATTTTGTGTGGGTTTTTTGATAGTGGTGTTGTTAAGAAGAGTGTGCAGTTCATCAGCCAACAATGGGAGCAGGGGTACCTGACACTGGGAGGCAGCACAGGGAGCTGCACTCTTCACATGAGCAGAGCCTGAGCCAGCGATGCTCTTGGCAACCCATGGGGCAGAAACGGGCCATAAATTTCACCTTATCTCACCTTCAAACCATTCCTCCTGCTGCCATTCCCCTCACATTTACATGCACAAACTGGCAGATGCCTTACCTGTCTCTGGGTCTATGCGAATGACTCTGCCGCCGTCAATACAGGCCACCCAGAGCTTCCCTTCTGCATCTATGCACATCCCGTCAGGCATTTGCTCCTCCTTTTCCAGATGGTACAAAAGCTTGGGGCAGGCTGCAGGAGGAGTTACAAAGCTGATGTTACGTGGGCAGCTACCCATTCTGTATCAGATCCCAGCCTAACATTTTCCATGTCCTTGCAAACAGCTAAGTTCATTTTGTGTGAGAAAGACGTGCGGCAAAATGTACATAACACCTGCATTTTGAAGATGGGTTAAAAGCCTAATTCAGCCTGGTAGAGACAAGTCCCCAGCACAGCCATTTCATTCTGGGATTGTACCAAATTATAGTGTTCCTGTTATTTTACCAAGAGAAGACAACAAAATGCCCCCATCTCTCTTGTTAACCCATGTGCTGCCTGTCATAACACAACAGCTGCGAGTGCAATAACTTTTCCTGTATTTCAATGGTCATGGCAGCCTGGTTATGTCATATAAACAATTACCTGGGTTTAAACATCGGTGATAAGCAATCTCTCCTAGCTAAAGATCAAAAACTTTACTTTTTAATGGCCAACCAAGCAACCAGTTTTGATTAAGCCTGGACACCAACAACTTATTGTCTAGGATGCAGTGCAGATATGTTGGTGAGCAAGTCTGGTCCATGGAATGGGGCCCATGGGCCATGGACCACCTGCTCTGACCCACCCAGCACTTTCTGGCCATTACACTACCCATGAATAGACAGCTGTGAGCATAAAGCCAAGCCTAGGAAGCTCAAACATGTCACTTTTTTATATTTGCAGGGGAAAAGTTGCATTATATCCTAAATTCTGTAGAAAGATATGTTCTCAACAAAATGAAATCTGAGTGAATGTAATTACTTTGTGCTATTTTCATCTGTGATTACCCAAAGTCTGCACTCTTTAAAGTACAAAGGCAGTTCAGCCGTTTAAATTCCTGTGGAGTATATCAGGCTGATACAGCACGAAAATATTTCAAAGACTTTTGAAATGAGGTTAGATTCATTTTGCTTACACTTGAATTTTCTTTCTTGCAGATGTAATAATAATAAAAAAAAGTTTATCCATAAAATGAATTTAAGTTAAATTTGAAAGCATCTTAATTTCAAAAATTTGGTTGGGAAACCTGCATCACAATGACAGCTTGATCCTCCGAATACCTTTCTGTGAAATATATACATGCACATTCTCCACTTGTATTTATGGAGCTAGTTCAGTCAAAGTAATTCCGGTAGATGGCACTCAAGAATAAATACCATCCTAAAAGCTCTTTCTCATGCTGTAGTGTCGTTTCTTCCCTGCAACTCCTTGAACAGGTCTAAGTATGAGCCATCTCTCCAGATGAAAGTAAACTGAAAGACTGTCAAAAGTTTGTTCACCAAATACACCTGGTGTAATCACAGTCAGCCATCTGACAAGTTGTAACCAGAAGATATGAGATGTGTCAAATAAATCACTGCATTTCACGGGTCTTGCTGCAGACAGAGCAGTAGCACTACTTGTCACCAAATTTAAAAGCATGTGTACCAATCTTTCCAGTGTGCACATCGTAGCTGAAGGCATGGACAGCGTATGACAGGCTGTCAATGTGAAAGAAGGTCCTGTGGTCCAGGGACCAATCCAGACCATTGGAGATGTCCAGCTGGTCTAACTGTTTTATTACTGAATGGTCAGGGAAGAGGGTGTAGAGAGCTCCTTGCCGCCTCGCTCGGACCCCTGGTGCTGTCTCTTCAGCCATCGTACCTGAAATGGAAGTGGGAGCATGAGTTAGAAAGTAGAAGCTTGCTCCTCATGATTGATCAAAAACCTCCTTTAAGTGTTACCAAGAGGTCCTATGGAGAATCATAGGACTGTAATTTTTCTTTTCTTTTCTTCCTAAAAAGATTTTTTAGGAAGAAATTCTTTGCTGTGGGGTGGTGAGGCACAGGATCAGGTTGCCCAGAGGAGTTGTGGATGCCCCATCTCTGGAACTGTTCAAGGCCAGGCTGGATGGAGCTTTGAATGACCTGGTCTAGTAAAACTCCCTGCCCACGGCAGGGAGGTTGGAACTAAATGGTCTTAAGGGTCCCTTCCAACCCAAACCTTTCTATGATTCTACATTTCTACAATCCTCTGGTGAAAGGGACTAATAGATCCTGTCAGATTGATGAGAAAGAGCAAAAGGAGCAGATCAGGAGCAGCTGCCTCCCACAGAGATGATCCTGGCCAATGAAAGGAGATTTCTGCATTGCCATGAGATTTGTCATAGACATCAAAGACCCAAAGGACCACCAGGACATGACAGAGGATTGAGGTTTTGCTCACAGTGAAAGTCAAGATGCAGGCAGGCATCATATGCTGTTTTTGTGGTTACTCTTTGTAGGCTACTTCTATGATTTAACTGGGCTGTGACCTTAAAATACAGGTGCACACCACGTGCCTGAGAGCATTGTTCAAACAGTTCTTGAGCCTGGTGCCATGATCGCTTCCCTGGGGAGCCTGTTCCAGTGCCTGACCACCCTGTGAGTGAAGACCTTTTACATAGTATAAAATCTAAACCTCCTTTTTGCTTTCAGGAGGCTGAGAATCTCCCCCCACATCCTTGTTTTTCACAGGCTAACCGAGAGAGGCTGAACATAAAGGGTGCAAGCTGCAGCTCATGTTCTGCTCTAGAAGCTGCATCCTTCTCTACATCTTCAGAACAAATCCCATCTACATGAGCCCTTCATTGGCTTTTCCATGAAGGCAGCTGTTTGAGAAACACCATCCACCAAGTAGGAGAGCCTTCCTGTCAGATGGCCCTTGAAAAGAGCATCTGTCCTCATCTAGGTCAGAAGATGTGGAGTCCCTTGTCCTCCTCCACTGGGCAGTAACCAAGCAGAGCATCCACAAGACACGGAATAAAACACCTTGTATAAAATACACTGTAATTAATTTCCTTTTGTTCCAGGGGAAATTTCTGCCAGGAACTTACCAGCAAAAAACCTCCCCTTTGGATCCACTTTCCCATCATTGAACCTGTTGTTGGGCTTATCCTGCTCGAGCTCAAGGATGTTGGTGATTGCCTGGGTGTCCCAGTCCAGGAAGGCAAACCTGGTCCCCAGGGCGATGACATAGCCCCCACACTGCCGCAGAGCCACTGAGCCGACACGGGCATCTGTGGGTGAGAGAGAGCAGAAGATGAAGGGAAGCTCTGGGGCCATCACCCAGCCCTCACCGAGGGCATCTGGGCTTGACTGGGACATCCCTGGTCGGGAAAGGCTGAGCTGATGCTGAGATCCTTTGCCCCAGAATTGTTAGCACATCTCACTGGTTCAGTGTTCAATGGATCTTTCCATCTCCTAGCGTGGCACAGCCGTTGGGACTGTACTTCTTCCTCTGCGGGTCCCAAGTGAAACACGCATTCCTATTTAGGCTTATCAGGGGCAGCATGCGCATGGTCCTCTCTGCTCGGCTGGCTTCGGCCACACTGAGCTCAGCATTGTGGGAAGACAGGGTGTGTGGTCCCATGGAAAGTAAGAGAGACCACCAACCAGCAGGGCTCCTGCCAGGAGGGGTGAATGGGACAGACAGAGAAGGCTCCCAGGATGAAGCAGTAAGTACAGACTCTTACCCACAGACACGCTCTGCACCTCATTGGTGACAGGGCTCCAGCGGCAAACTTTCTGTGAGTTGATGTCTACGTAGACAAGTGCATTCTCCCTTTCTTCCCAGACTGGGCACTCTCCCATCCGGTTCTTCTCCTTCACAACAGACTCGATTTTGATGGAGGAAGACATGGTCTGAGGGGAAGTTAATAATGGCTGTAATTAAAAGCTCTCATGTGAATTTTTTTCATGCCTACAATGTTTAAAAGCAGAGATTATAAATAGCAAAGCACTCCAAATCCCACATGACAAAGTAATTTAGGAGGTTCATATGACGTTTCCATGGCCTCATGGCTGGAACTGAGCTTGAGGTGCCAAAGCTTCTCACCAAAACTTTCCTAAACCACAACTGCTGATGGAGCACAGGAGCTCTGGGGCTATGGCCCTGAGCTGGAACTGAGTTGCCATCTGGGAATCCATGATTCTAAGGGTCCCCCAGACCACAGGGAGGGATCAGAAGGCACCAGCACCAATAAGACAGAAATATTTTTGTGGAAAAACAAGGCTTTGCCCTATTGTGCCCTATTGTGGACTTCCTCCACAGGAAGACATTTACACACCCACAGCACCAACCCTACTTTGCCAGAGAGGCCACTGCACAACAAATGCCTGTTCCCACACTAAGTCAGTGAGAATATGCAAATACTGAGGAAGCCTCCTGCCTTTGAAATTCTACTGCTTTGTTTTCCCTCTAAGCATTTCCTTCTTCATCAGCCCCCTCACTGCCCCATCTTCATCTCCTACTCCAGCTGCACACTCCAAATTTTGCCCAAAACCTGTGGGGTGCAATTATCTCAGTTGCTGCCCGGAGGGCCAAAGCCATCAGTGAGGTTCCCATTCCATATGCCTGCTTCTGCCAGAAGTTGTTCCTGCCCAGGCTGCCCCATCCCCATTGCAGCAGGGCCCTCGCAGGGACATCAGTCAGCCACAGCTGATTGTCACCCACAAAGGGTGCGCAATCCATCAGGTTTGTGTCCTCTGAAACACAGATCCTGGGGCTGCCCTCACCTTGCTGTGGGGTGGGATGTGAGCAATAACCACAATTCAGCTCTTACAAAAGAAAGAGGCCCACTCACTGCCTCAGTCACCCCTAATGGAGCCGCCTCCACTGCTGCACCCACTGGCCTCAGCACATGTTTCCACAGATTGGGAGATAACTCTTGGGAGGCAGCCAATCCCTGACATAACATCAGTCCTAGAGGGATTACTGTCTTCAAGTGGGTATTGTTTCTTAGTAGGTGAGCTGGTGATAAGGTTTACAGATAATTAATTAGCATTAATGCACTTCAAAATACGTGGGAAGAGCCAGTCAATCACTGTGAGAGGAAATGCCAGGGCTGAGGGACGTGGGATCTTTCCTGCAATGAATCACACCACCAAGGTACAGTTTCAAACAGCCACCTATCAAATACGTCCTTCTCCCTTCCAAAAAGCACTGGCCACAAGAGGCTGGGCAGCAAGCTGTTCCACGCAGGCAAAGAGCATCTAAAGCGTAAACAAGGATACACAGCAGGATGCCAGGTTTTGACCTCCAGAAACCTGTTAAACAATGCTTGAGCTGGAGTAGTGAGTTTCTTGTGGGTTAAAGCTGTGTCATGTGGCAGCCATATGTGGGACCGGAGCCTTGCAGACACAATGCTGACTTTATTGTGTCGTGGTCTGGAAAGCACAGAGCTATTCTCACCCCTGTGGGAAAACAAGAGCTCGGCAGCAGCGCGGTTCCTGCAGAGGCAGAAAGCCTCCAGACCTGCAGCAGCCAGTGTGTATTTGTTTTGTCAGTTGTTTCATTGGCCCAACCAAGCCTTATTAAACTTTTCTTTTCCCACCAGCTCCTGTTTCATTTATATCCCCCTTGTCCAACTTCTGCAACACCAAAACAGGAGCCTGGTAGATAAGCTGTGGTGCAATACTGATTCACAGAACCACCCCACGTGCCACATGAGGAGTACACAATCACACTATTGCCAGCTGTTTCATAAGGCATAGGCAGGGGAGAATCCATCCTGCCTGCACTAGCTGCCTGCTTCCCTCTCTCCTGTTCGCCCAGCGGTGCTGCAGAGTCCTGCCCTGTCCCATGGACCCTCAGTGTACATCCTCCTTCCCTAACTGCATCTTCAGACACAGCATCCAGCCCCTCTGCCAAACAAATAACTCCTATGTGTCACTCCAGCTGTGGAGGTTTCCATACTGGTGAATATTGTGGCTCAAATCATCATCACCCCTCCCTGTTTTTAAGAACAGGGCAATTAGAAGGGAAGGTCTGTGTTTTGCTAGCTGAGGTTTCACTAATTTTTACAAGCAGATGAAAATGGAGGCTTTTAACAGGAAGGACCATCCAACCCTAAGTGGCAGCATTGCCCTCCAAAAGATTCCCCACTAGCTGTGAGGGACTCAGCCCTGGTCTTACTTATCCAGTCTGTGTCCCTGCTCTGCTCAGTGCTCTGCTCATTTCCTGCCATGCTCTCCCTGCTGACACTCCATGGAGCTATGCAGCAGTAACCTTTCACCAAATACAACATCTCAGAGTGAAAAATGAGGAAATGACCCCCAAAAACCTGGTTCAAAATATCCCAGCATAATCAGTTCCCCAGGCATTCTGCCACCTGGACACCTTTATCTGTGGCACCTCGCACCCTGCTTGGTATAGCACTGACCCTTCAGAGTTGAGCATGCAAGGAAAGACAAGAATTTCCAAGCAAAATCACCAAATACTTCTGTATTCTCCCAAAGCAAAATTGCTGCACAAAAAAAAATCATCACATTCAACCTGCCTGTATCCTCTTTCCAACATTTTGTTGGCTTCGTAGCCTCCTGAACTCAGGCCCAAACCCCTTATGGAGAACTAAGGGATGGACAGGTGTCACTGAAACATTTTCCAAGTTCAACTATTTAAAGTTACCAAAATTTGGAGACAATAAGAAATTTTTCCTGTTAGGTATAAAAAACTAATGTAAAAACATCCTGCCTGCTCTAGAAACTCAACCTTCTCTCTGGCAGCTATTTAAAAATAGCCTTTCTAGACCTCTGTCCACATTCCTTTTCAAATCATCTGGACAAAAGTCAGTCATTTCAGTACCCCTAAAAATATACAGGTAAAATACAAATGAATGACCAGCCTTAAAAGTTTTTCTGCTGTTTCACTCCCTCTCTCCCTCCCGTGCAAACACACATCATCTCGTTTTTAATGTCAAACTGAACCTTCAAATAAGCGGGTAGAAAGCTAAAACTTTTAATGTACAGTCAAACAACCATCTGCACAAAGCAAAGAATTTTAAGAACCCTTTTCCCCTCAGTCAAACAGCTGAATATCTTTACCAAGCTGGAGGACACCTATGCGAAACTCTGCAGTTCATCACATCAACGCACCTGCCGAGGAAGATATTGCAAGACCTGGGTTGGTGACTCTTTTCCAGCACTGGTCCAATGAAACTGGCTGCTGTTTTCAGCGACGGTTAAAAATGTGCACCAGTTGATGTTATCTGCATGGAGCAGGTAACCTTTTACATTTTGTATTCATCAGCAGTCACATGAATGATGAGGCAGGGACCAAAGCCTTTCTGAATGGTCTGGTTTGCAGAGCCAGCAGCAGGACATGTGATAGAGAAAAATCCTTGCTCAGTATTTTTCTCATGTCAGGAGAGCGCGAGAGGGAAACTGAGGTGTTGCACCATTCAGTCGCCCCAAGGGCTAACCCAGTCTTCCAAAATTTAGGGTGTTGAAAAGGGAAGGCTAATGAAAGATGCAAGGGAGGGTTTTGTAGTATTCTGATAAGGAAAAAAATATTGTTGTGATTAAGGCTTATTATCATCTTTAAGATTTGGCTCCTACTCCCAGCTGCGCCACAACCTTCTTGTGTGAAGTCACAGGGCTCCTCACCTCGAGCATGGAAAGCTTGATCGCACTTTGGCAAAGAGCTCCGAGCTGCTGCCTGCAGCACACTCAGGGAAGGACTTTTACTAGGGAGTATCAGCAATTGCCATGGATGCTGCAGGGTGGCGATGTCTTGCCTGGCTTTTATTTTCTTCCTTCTTTGTCTTTTGCCTTCTTTTTTGTCTGTGGGAGGCAAAGGTGGAAGATGCCAAGTGCCTTCTCCCATGCAGCCCTGCTCACAGAGGTAGGTGATGGCAGGACCAGCAAGGTGGGGACAAAGCAGATGTGCCATGCTGTCCAAGCTGGGCAGCGAGCCAGAGTGACCACCAGAGTTTTGGTGACAGGGCCACACTCAGCAAGGGCAGAAGCACTTGGGAGAAATTGGTCCTAGTCCAGCATTCAGGAACAATGCATTTCTTTACTCATGAAAGACTTAAATGAACTTTTTAATTTGATGTTCATATGATTCACAGGATGAACTTGTTTCCCTGATAAGTAAGTAGACAAGATAGACATATTATCCTATCATAGTCACCATCAATCCACATTCAGAGATTAAAAAATTACAGCCCTAAGACAGAGACAAATTCAAACACTTCTAGGCTTCAAAAAGCCAGTAATATTTCCAAGTCAAACTCTTCCCAAAATCATTGTATTACAAAGTGATTCTGGGCGCCTTGAGGACCCTTCTGAGATTTCCTTGGCCTCTAATGGCTCCATCTCATCAGCACAAACCCTCAGTCTCTGCTTGTTCTCAGAAAAATTATGATGTTACTCTCTGCTTTACTTATGTTATTCTCTGCTTCAAAGGGAGGTTCAAGTAGAACAATATGCATTTTTTTCACTGCATTTTCAGGCTTATGATAATTTTCAGAGAAAAAAATTACTGCAAAATAGAAGTTATCTTGTTTTCTGCAAAACATTTTCCAAAGCATTTTCTCTAAATGGATTTTGGAGGAGAAAACCCATTTTCCACACAGCTCTTCACTTCTGGTGACTTGACTAACTTCCCCATCACAGGCTCAGCAAAGTAAAACCAAGTCGGGCAGAGGGACAAGGAATTTTCCTGCCACAACTGAAAACACCAAACTTGCAGTGTTCTGGGTGAGCAGCTTGGATGCTGGATCATTGGTGGCACAGAAAGGACAACAGCTGGGAAAATAATACCAGAACACGTCTCTCTAATTTATTCATGTGGCTGCAAATGCTCTGGGGATGCTCCTGACACATTTTGCACCATCTCTTATTCCTACCCCGACTGCTTATAGGCTACCAACACAAACACCACATCTCCCACTCTACCATTTCAACATTCCCCATGTCTGCCTTTCCAGAAGTTGGTCATTTGAGGAAGAGACACATCTCAAAGGTTTTGTGGGTGTTGTTGATGAGTGGTGCAAGTCTGCAGTAGCAGGCGCATGTATTGCTAGTCAGCCAGCTATTTTTTAAATTGTTACCTCAACATAAAGAGCCTGGCCCTGCCGTGCACTTCGTTTTTGTCTGATGTTGCTGGGTTGCAAAGCAGAAGTTTCTAGTGAACTTCTAGTGAAGTTGGCCAAAGGCAGCCATCCACCCCTGTACCTCTGGCTGACACCCAACCACTTGTGTCCTTCTGGTGTGGCATCCTCTCTCCTTTCCCACTGCTTTGGTGTCCTCTGATGCAACTCTTACCAGTTCTTTTTATAGTCCCTAATTTTTATCAACATAGTCAGAAGAGTATCACGGCATTATCGCACCACATAATGTGGTATTTAAATAACTGTACCTGTCTTCCACTCCCCACAGGCATGTGCTCAGACAATAGCTTGGAATTTGCTCTTGTGGCTTTGTAAATATTTAGTAAATCCATCGCTTCTCATTTTTTCCCCATAACTCCCCAAAATATACTTGTGTTACTTACTCCCCTTGAGGTTCCATCCTATCATTCAGTGCTCTAGAAACCCAGCTTTGCTTGTTATTTGGTTGTCCTGATCTCTTAAAGTTTTATGTACCTCTGCAGCTGTCTTCCTCTTGGAGGGAGAGCCCTCCCTCTAACAGGCATGGTCAGAGTTAACGAAGACACAGGTATTAAAAACCCCCAGCAGATACAGGGATAGCTACTCACCCCAGCGATATCCCACTTGACAGTGCTGTCCAAAAGCGAAGCCAAAGCTTATCTTTTCGTGGTTTCGCCCTTTTGTAGGAAGGGCCTGGTCCCTCCCTTTTGCTCGAGATGGGAAGAACTGGAGCTCCCCAGGCAGTCAGTGCCGCCTGCTTTTATTGCACAGCTATTTTGCCAGCAAAGGATTACAGGAGCTTTCTCCAGCTTGGTTGGGAACCACTACGCTTCACCTATGACTATAGATTTTGGTCATGAGGGTGAAGAAACCCTTCAGGGCACAGCAGCTGCTCCTCCTGATACAGCCTTTCCTGTCACTGGGTTCTTGCTCAACCCTAATTGAAATCAGTGCTGGTCTTTGATCAAAGAGGTGAGCGCCATTAATAAGCGAGGGATTAAACAAAAGTCAGGAAGCCTTCCTAATTGAGAGAAACGGCAACGGCTCAGCTCCAGTTTGCCAGACCCAGCGCTCTGTCATGGGACTCAAGTCAAAATACGCCGGCAGCGCCAGTTTGGGCTCCTCAGGGCTGGGGCACGGGAAGCAGCTACAGCCTCTGAACTGGAGGCTGCGCTGAGACGCGCTCCCAGGGCATTTCGGCAACATTAAAAATGCAACTCTCCTGGCAGAGTTGGCAATTCCTGCTCATGCAAGGCTCATGAAACCTGCGCAGCAAAGCCGAGCAGGTGCTTTTTCACAAAGGGGAGGTGGCATTCATTTGTAAAATGTCTGCAGCAGCTTATTTTACCTGCCTCTGCTCTCACTCACAAACACAAAGAAATGTGTTATTTAGACATTTCCCCAGTGCCACCCATGCACAGCATGGAGGAAGAGGGGCTCCAGCTGCCGTGTCCCCCTGCCTGGGTCTCATGGCTGCCTCTCGGCCAGCTCTGATACACTAAACTTTCACCCGATTTTTCATGCCTGTACAAGCATTGCTCTTACTTTTTTAATGCAGCAACAACATAAAAGAGATTGGCTTGTTTTTTGTGTTGTGCTGGCAATCATGCTACTGCCAGTGTGGTGGTGTGAGGGTGAGCACAAGTACAAGACCTCAACAGCAATGGCAGAGGGAGCTTATCTGTGTTTATGCCCACTTATTTTCTGCTGCATCTCTGGACCTCCACTAGTGATCAAACACAGCAGCCCAACAGTGTGGTTCCTGAGCTGCAGGTATTACCAGGTTTATGACTTTAGTGAAATCAGAGCCCTAAACTTGCCACATTCACCATCTCCCTCAACTCAAGCTTTCTCAATACTGTGCCTTGAATAGATTTTAGATTGTGCCTTTAGATTGCCTTGTAGCACAAAGCAAATGAAGGATGGGGACACTCCGAAGAACAAGGTCCAGCTTCCTTCACTGCCTCATGCTCATCCACACTCAAGCAGGCCTGCTTAAATCTCCTTTTTTTCTAGCTGACAAGACAGATCCCTGAATGACTGAAAGAGGGGAAACAGTAATATGCACAAAATCATCTTTGAACCCTAGGACCAAAGCAACACCGAGGCCTTGGTGGGCACCTGAGTCAGCCACTGCACACTTGAGGGCACAGCCGACACAAGATGATCCATCAGAAACTAACTGCAACAAGCCTGTAGAAATGGCAAACTATTATGTGCTGATTCTTGGAGCTACCTGGAGAGAAAACGCACTGCCACAGGCTCGCTTGGCAGCCACTTGGTGGGTCACCCTCACACAGCAGGATGGGGACACAGAGCTATTCCACCTGCAGACAGAGGTGCACTAACATGGGAACATGCAACACTCCAAGAGCAAAAATCTGCAGTTTAAAATCCAACTGAGATACATCACAGTTGTTGCAGCAGATACAGGCCTCAAGCCTCAAGCCAAAAGCAAAAATGCAATCCAGTGAGTAAGTTTTCATTTACAATAGGTGGTGTGAAGAAATTGCAGTGGATCTTCCCCCTCCACGTTTGTAAAAGTAGTGGCTTTTGGGGCACGTGGGCCTGCCTTGCCTTTCGGTACTCTGGGGGACAATGGTTCTGGAGGACGGCCAAGAATGCCCAAAGTTTTCCTGCCTTTGTGGATGTCCCCAGAACAGGTCAAGATCTTCAAAGGATAGAAAAGGATATGGTTCTCAGCTCAAACATTTTGGGTTTATATTTAACAAAATGAGTACAATGGCAACGGGCACTGGGGGGTGCGGGTGATCAGTTTCAGCCAGAGTTAATTTAAGCACAGCCACACCTGAGGCCTGTTAGAAGAAGATGCAGATGCACAGTGAGAGGTATTAATGTTTCAGCTGTTGAGAATATTATAGGACAAACCAAGTTACAGTTAAAACAGTGGTAAGACCACCAAAGGGCATTTTATGAGGAACTTCAAAAATATGTTAAAGAGACAGTACAAGTACTTTAATCAGTAAAACAATATAACGTAAGTTGCAAATGAGACAGAAGAATACTCAATAAAAAGATATCAAAATATTATTTAATCATAAAATAGAGTTACAACAGTAGCTTATTAGGATGAGAATCTTTTTAGCACAACAGAAAAAGTACCATCATATATTTAAAGTAAGTTTTAAGGGAGAAAAAAGATCCATTTTAAAATATTCCATGTATTTCAGTAGTTTTTCATCCTTTCCTGATGAAATATTATAATGGTGTTATGGTTTTCAAGCAAAAGATGCTGAACACCAGAGTAAGACCTTCAGACTTGTCTCGCTTACGTCAGCCATCTCCAATCCATTCTGAAGGAATGGATTTAACCTGCAAATGGATATGGTGGAACTCCTTTCACCCCCAGTCCTGTTATCTGTTAAAATACAGAGGAAAAAAAAAATCAGAGTGATAATTCACCATCATCAGACACTGGGTTTCCTTACACAACCAGACATGCATTAATTTAGAAAAGGACTGTGTCCTACAACTCAACATCCCACTGTATTTTGCACACATCAGCTCATCACAGCCTGGAATTTCAAAGTGTGCTCTTTCTCTAATGCTCAGTAATCACAGGCCAGAGTCCATTCCCCAAAACCCTCTCCTCTTAGATACTGCTAAGCCTTAATTCTGCAGTTCACAATGTAACCTTCAGCATGCACACACAAAGAGTCGGGCTTTAAAACAAATCCCAGTGGAACAATTTTTTAAACAGATAACTTTGGGATAATTAACTAGAAAGTAAATAAAAGCAGATGCTTTTATCTGACACTGACTAAGACATGTAAGTGTTTACCCATCTTTTCCATAAACAGAAAATGCAAATAGTGTTGGGAGAGGGAGAAGTATAAAGAGATGATTGCATAGAGAATTTGCACTATCAGATCGGTACAAAGTTTAAGCCCTAAAGTATCTTCAAATCTCTAAATGCATTTAACTTTCTGCAACAGGAACAAAAAATGCAAACAACAGCTTAACATATATAACCAATGTTCTAACCATCTTTTTCCAGCTTCCCACCACTACTGACTGGAGTTTTGCTACCTGAAAAAATGAAAAGTGAAAAAATGGTCTTCTAAAATGAAAGGAGAAAGTATCATTCACCTTGAAAATCCCACCAGCCTGCGGCTGCCGTGAGAGCCACTCTTTATCCATCCCATCACTGGCAGAAGTCACATACATTTCGGAATAATCCTTTCCTCCAAAACAGCAGGAAGTCGTTTTGTCTACGGGAAGTTTCACCGTCTGGAGTCTTTTTCCTGGAGGAAAACATGCATGATGGTTCCTGTTTGTCTACTTGGAACAAGAAATTTAAACAAATTATCGCAAATAACCATTGTGGAGCCAGGTGTTCTGCAAAAGTGGGAACCAGGGCTGGGGGAGGTCCCATCCTGACTGATGAGCACCATGACTGGGAGAAACCATACTTCTGTGAGCCCTGTTGTTGATGACGTATCATTTGACAAGTTTCAGTTTCAGGTATCACCAACAAATCCCACTTCAATCCCAGCTTGTCCTCTAATTGAATGCTAACATGCACAGCACAAACATGTATCTAAGCTCATCATCTAGTCTGTCCATGGAGTCAATGGAAATGGGATAGAATTCCTCTCTAAAACAGGTCACATGAATCACGCCCTGGATCTGCTGACTCTTCTACTTTTAACTACAAAGGCAGCCTGGAGCGAGCAGACCTCGTGCAGTGTTACGGAGGCGTACCTCCTGCTACACCTCTACTGCCTGCGGTTAAGGAAGATTAATTCCTAGAAGTTTTTCCTGAAATTTCAATTGTCTTTCAAATCAAGCTTGAATAAAATAGGGATCATGGGACATGTCTGATGTATATAAAAAAACTAGCGTTACCATAAATAATACTATGCATTCATATGCCAACAAATAACTACAGTCTTAATGATGGTAGTGAGCGGATTGCCTCCAGTCCTAACCAGAAGGTTGTCGAGACATCTTGCAGCAGATTTTACCAAAATTTCTGCTAATCCTGGGCAATAACAGCCTATTCCCATTATGCCTATTTTATGTACCTACAAGTGAAATTCTCTTTCTAGAAATACACTAAAGCACATGAATTTCCTTACAAAATGTGTAACTTCTCTGTCCTCCCAACTGCATGTGTAAAGGGCTTGGTCCCCTTACAGCAACTAATTTTAGTGATTTGTTGAAATAGCAGGAAAGTAACTTTGATGTTGGGAACCCTAGAAATGGACTGACACCATGTCTGGAAGAGAGCGAGTCAGAAGGGCATTCAAAAGGAAAAAACATGGACTGTAGGAAAAAAGGTATGAGCCTTGAAGAGAAGAAGACAGACCCTGGTTGCAGCTGTAGAGTGCTCTCAAGTGGATAACAGCCTGGGAGATATCATTTACAAAGCTCTGGTGTCTCCCTGAAGTTTCAAAAAAATCTGCACCTGGATACGCTGTCTGAAGTATTAGTCTGTGCTTTGTCTCTACAGAAGAGACAAATATAGCAAATCTTTGTGACACTATAAAAGTCAAAGTATATTAAAAACAATCATTAGGAAGAACTAATATTCAATAACATTTAATTGCAGTTTAGATTGGACATTAGGAAAAAATTCTTCACTGAAAAGGTTGTCAAGCATTGGAACAGGCTGTCCAGGGAAGTCATGGAATCATCATCCCTGAAAGTATTTAAATACCATGTAGATGTGATACTTAAAGACATGGTTTAGGGGTGGACTTGGCCGGCTGATGGTTTGACTCTATGATCTTGGAGGTCTTTTCCAGCCTTAATGGTTCTAGGATTACAATTTTAAGAATAAATCTAGCAGGTCACTAAGTGACCAGAAGCTATGATAAGTCTTGGTAACATGTAAGTTAGACATCCCTTGAGTCCTTTGCAAACCCTGTGGCATCAGCAATCAGCCCCTCCCTGTAGTATATCTTCAATCTAAAGGCAGCAGCCATCTCTGCTAAAGAAGCCTAGACCCAAAAAGCTGCTTCACCCTGAACCTCAAAACCTTCACTCTAGGAAAGATGCCAAACAAACAAGTTTCCTCATCCCATTGCCCTAAAAACAAAGTCCAGGTTTTGTTATCACTGTAACCTGAAAATCCCCCATGTGCTTTAGATAAGCTCTTTATCAGTGGATGTATCTTCAACTGGCTGACAGCCATTCAAGCCACACTTAACGACTATTGTGCATTAAAAGAGGCTTTCATAGAATTCTCTTCAAACCTGACTGGGTTATCTCCCTAAATAATTACAATTCATTCAGAATTCAGCAAATTACAGATCTTAGATATTATTTTTAAATGATAGCCTGAAAGGGCAGGTAAGCATGAGATATTCACCAAAAAAGGTGGCTCTTTTTAACATGGACACTTATCATGTGAAACTTCAGAACACCGTTCCCTCCAGGTCCTATGACTTGGATGAGGGGGAGACAGAACAGGTTTGTGGAAGAGAAATACACTGAGAAATCCACAACCAACACATCAGTACCTCATCCGTCTATGAGCGTAGTTAAAGATTGGGAATGCATTAGGGGTAAGTACTCTCCCATCAATATTCTAACTATCCCTATGCATCTGCTTACTATTCCTTCTAGCTTTCCCCTATTAAAACACCTCCAGAACGGAGAAGGAAAAGGAAAATAAGTGAAAAAAGGAAGGGGAAAAAAGAAAAGGGTCAGAGAGGAAAGAAAAAAAAAAAAAAAGGCCAGGCAGGAAAAAGGTAGAAACAGTGAACCAGAGAGGAGAAATTATGGAATCCACTACCCCAGGAGGATATTTAGAGGGCTGCTGGATGTCACCAAGGAGTGCTCTGCCACCAGAGTGAGAGGATGTGGGTCCAGAAACAAGTCCCAGCACTGCTGGCATCTACCAACTGGAGCTTCCTTCTCCTAGGGCTGGGGTGCAGACTCTGCAGAACTGGAGAAGTCCCACAGGTTGTCAAAACTTTGGATGGGTACAGAACAAAAAATGAGGAGGAAAGCACAGCCTGAGCCTCAAGTAAACGTTTCCAGCAGAGTCAGAAGTAAGGCAGGTGCACATGTGCCAGGGTCTGCTGCGCGCTGCAGACAGGGCACTGGTGTCCCTGAATCCACAGTCCCACAAAACCCCTTAGGCTCCAAATGTATCCCAGGGCAGTTGCTCTTCTGCTGAATGATGCAAACTTGTGCTGTCTGGGATGTGACAAAATCATGCTCCCATTCTCACCCAACAGCCCCATGCAGTCAGTGTGGTTCAGTTTCCCTTGAGTGCTTTACAAGTGTTTTCTACCCAGAATAAATCATCCCTGGCACATCACTAGAGTCCAAATGACAGCAGCAATGAACAACAGACTCAGACAACGGGCACATCCAAGACATTACTGTGGAATGATAAAATGCTGTGGAATTCATTAAACCTTTTTAAATTATTTCATTGCAAAATTGATTGTGCAAATAACTTCCAACAGTAAAAAAGATGTTGCTGGCATCAGTGTCCTGTGAGACTTGTAATGAAATCCAGCAGGCTGCCCAAAATAATACACTAAACTGAAGAAACAAGACTCAAAAATGGTTTAAGTCATCTCTCCCATTTATCAGCAAGATAAACACTGGTCTTAATTTTGGAGGACGCAAGAGGATGCTAACTCAAACAATTCACAAGTAGAATGATGGTCTCTTTAGTGACTATCTTCTCCAACACAACAGATGCTGGGAACAAAGGAGACTTATTTACAAAGGTGATTTTTGAGAGCAGGGACATAAAATTGTTTGAAATAATAGGGAAAAAAAAAAGCACCAAAAGCACGTTTTTTAAAAAAGAGCAGATACATCATTTCTGTAAGGTGAAAAAACCCCACACCTCTCACTCTTTGTTTTTCTTTTTGTTTGGTTTGGTTTTGCTTTGTTTTGTTTAACACAAAATTCCAGTTCATCTTTTGCAAGGACTTACCTGTCTCAGGGTCAAGGCGAATCACTCTCCCACCATCATAACAAGCCACCCAGAGTTTGCCTTCTGTGTCAATGCACATCCCATCAGGAATGCTCTCCTCTTTTTCCAGTTTGTATATACTCCTACGGTTGCCTGCAGGGCAAAAAAACCCCACAGAACTGAGTGAGACAGTTGTTAAAATTTTTATCAGTCACAGCCCAGGAGAGTTATTTGTACTATTATTTTCAAAAGCTGCGCTGAGGCCCTGACTTTTTTTTCCCATGAAAGAAATAGATTGTGTCTGCTACCCTGTTTGTCTCCTGAGACAGTTGTTTCTCAGCATGAAAGCCTGTGGATCAGTTTCTATCCACTGGAAGTACAATCCTTCTTTCTGGCATTCATTTCTAGCGCACCACTCGTGTTCCCTACTTACAATATTAAATGAGAAACTGAATAAATTAATGTCAGATATGTTCATATAATTAATTACTTGTTCTAAAAGCACTTTGCATCATTTCCAGTATGGGTTGCTCCAGCTGGAGAGTTTTCAAACAGTTTGCTGGAATGTGACAATAATCACTGTTCCAACACAAAACTTACTTTCAGATCTATAAAACTGAGAGCTTACATAAACACAGAGTTAGGAAAAGCATCAATTTCAAAGGCATACTATCGACCCAAAAACAAACAGCCCTATCTGAACTTTTATCCACTGTTATTAAAGAAAATTAAACCAAACTTTCCAACACTGTTTATTTTATGCTCTGACAACTTTAATGTTTCTCATATGCAGCAATACTTTTAATGAATTTCCTTTTTGCTCCTGGGGATTGTCAGACTGCCCACAGAAAGAGCGAGTGAGAACGCGTGAGAGAGAGAAGTACCTTATTTTCTAAGGAAAAAATCACTTGTATGCCACAGCAGAGAGACATTAGGACAAGATGCTACATCCAAAATTACTTTAAATTCACAATTTTAAAACTAAACATCAGATTGACTGAATTCTTCCAAAGCAAAATACTGCAGCACATGCACTCAAAAGCAAATTACTAGTCCAAGTCACTGGAATTTTTCTTTTGCCCAAGCTTGTAGAAGCCCTTAAGGCATTGTTTTGTTCTAAATTAATGAAGGAAACTCTGAGTTACTGCTACCGTTGCTGCCTTGTTCTTTCTGCAGAATCTTCATTTAGTAGCTTGTATTTAAAAAAACAAAACAGGGTGAAAAAATATCTAGAGAAGCTGGCAGAGGTTTTGCCCACGACTACAAGCTTGCTGTCACTTTGCCTGGGCTGCCAGTAGCAGAAGAAAACAGGCAGCCAGAGGAACAGACAAATGAGATACACTTTGTCCTTTTTACTGGAAGATCAGATATGCCTTGTGTTTATCAACAGTAGTACAGAATACTACTCAAACTGCCACACAATTTAAATACTTCATAGTATTACCAAACAACGCTGACTGGTTTGAGCCAGGACCCTGCGCAGGCGCAGACACATGCCAATATGGCTTCTGTTGTTTTGCTCGAAAGAGGTTTCTGGATAAGTGTTCCCAAAGCTCTGATCACCTCTGTGTAATAACCAGAGCAGAAACAAACATCACAATCTTTAGGCACAAACAATTATTTTAGAATACAACCATTCATACCAATTTTTCCAGTTTGGAGGTCATAATCAAAGGCATCCACCGAGTAGGACAAGCTGTCAATGTAAAAGAAGGTTCTGTGATCCAGTGACCAGTCCAGCCCATTAGAAATGTCCACCTGGTCAAAGTGCTTCACCACTGAGAGGTCAGGGAAGAGCGTGTACAGAGAGCCCTGGTGTCTCTCCAGCACAGCGGGACGAATCTCCTCTGCCATTGTACCTGTGCAGAGCCAAAGGGGAGAAAGCAGGTTCTGAGTAAATGGACTCTCCTCCAGGTTTGGGGACAGCCTCTCGCCGTGACGGTGATCACACTGCCAATGTGGAAGGGGCAGGGGGCTCCTGAAATTTGAGGAAGAAACCGAGTTAAAGGCAAAAGAAAAAGGTGGGCTTCCAAAGTGCTTGCTTTTAGCAGAAGGTGGCAAAACACAGCCTTTGTTCTTCTGTTGAACGTTTCTGTGGCAGAAATGGTGTGCAGCATGATTCCTGCAGAATGTTTTATTCAGTCATTCATATATTAAGACAGGTGTGGCCAGCATTTAACTTACAGTATGTCTTAATGTCTTGTAGAGCTGAGAGAGTGGAAAAAAAATACCTCCTCCCTCAGAATAAGTCTTACACTAAAGCCTCTTTTAAATCAAATCTCATCTTCATAGGCTGAAGTTGGCAGCTGAGACCAGCTCTTGAGAGGCTGGGTAAATGCAGGTTAAGGTAGGCCTCAGGACTAAACGACACAGCAGAAGCACAGAATGGTGTTTTAAAAAACAGGAGGACAGGATCACAGCTGAGGCTGGAGGGCACCTCTGGACATCATCCAGGATCACCTCCTGCTCAGAGCAGGGTCAGACACCACAGGTCCCTCCTACCAGTGTTGGGTGTTGAAGATCTCCATGAAGGAAGACTCCATACTCTCTCTGGACAACTGTTCCCACTGTTTGATCACCCTCAGTAAAAGAGTTTTCTTACATTCATACAGAATTGTTAGAGTTTTAGTTTGTGCCCACTCCTTCTGGTCTTTCAGTGGGTATCAGTGAGCAGAGCCTGGCCTCCTCTCTTTTACTCCCTCCCAGTCACGTACTTATACATACAGGCGGGATCCCCTGAGCCTTCTCATCTTCAGGATGAATAGTCCCTTAGTTTTTAGAAATAATACTCTGCGTTACAGGGAATAAACAACACAATATAATGAATTTCTCACTGGAAAAATATTTTCTATTGGCACCCTTCCAGTATTCAAAACAAGCAGCTGACAGGGAAGGGGCAAAGCCAGTATCTTAAACAAGGCAGGCTCTGAGTAGTCTCAGCCTCTTTTTAACAAAATACTCCAGATAAGATAGTGCCCAGGTGATATAAATAGATGTGTAAATGGGTTTAAACTCTGTTGGAAGACAACAAAAAATTTCCCCACCATTTAACTATGAAGAAAAACTTGCTGCATCTACAACTAAAGTTGTACCTTATCACCAAAACCCAGCAAGCACCAGAGGGAAGAAAGAGACTGCAGCATACCTGCAAAATACCTCCCTGCAGGATCCACCTTCCCATCATTGAATCGGGTATTTGCTTTATCCTTGTCCACTTGAGTAATGGTGGTTACCAGCTCCTCTTTCCATTTCAAAGCAGCAAACCTGGTTCCTAGGGTGATGACATAATCCCCGGACTTCCGGAGAGCCACGGAGCTCACAGGAGCATCTGGAAACGGGGTGAAATTTAAAAGTAAGATGTGCTATGAAGAGACATTTCTTTTCTTTAGAAATGCCCGCTTTAGGCATGCCAACTGAACTCAGAGAAACCACAGGCAAGAGAAAAAACCTACTTTTCTACCAACAAAATTGTTGTTTAAATGCATAGGAACAGATTATGCCACGTGACCTTGAGTATTACCACTGCTACCAGGAGCTATAATCATTACCAGCACCTAGTTGTGCTAGGTGTTTTATTTTAAAAAAAAAAAGAAGTATAAAAAGGGGGACAGGAACATATGCTTTTTACAATAGTTTACTGTGTGGGTTCCCCTCTCTCCAAGGGAAAAATCAATTACCACAAGAGCTCTAGAGCAACCATGTTTATTTAGCACAGCTCCTGTGTAAATGAGCCCTGGAGTGATGGAGGTAGAGTATCTCTGCACTGGGACAGGTCACACTGGGCAGGAGAGACACACCCCTGCACCACACTGCTGGGCCACTCAAACAAACCTCCAGCAGCACCAAAAACACACCAAGGAGTGGCAGAGCTTCCCAAGAGCTAAAACAAAACACAAAACTAGTAAATGCTCCACTATTAGTTTACACTCACTTGAGCTATTATGCATAAAACCTCTAGTGCAGGTTATTATAAAGGAATTAGCAAAAAAACCTAGGGAGTTCAGACACAACATTTCTGTAAAAGCCTACAATCAGATGCAATCCAAGGAATAAAACCTTTAGGCAGGGCAGCCAAGTCTAGCATATTATTTTCTATAAATGGGACTAATCACTAATTTTCTAATTTAAAACTGAAATATTTCTTGTATTTGTAGCTTTGCAGGGGTATAACCAGGTAATATTTTCACAAACACTTATAACTACCACCAGCCACCACTGGGTGACAAGAGGAACTGCTCCTTTCCAGCTGTCTGCTCATGGCTCAGGATGCCCCTTCCCTCTGGAGCCCTGGCAGCAGTACCACCATGACAGAAATCTGAATGCTATTTCCCCCCAGCACTGGAGATGAACACCTGACTGCAAGCTCAGCTCTAGCAGCCAAGGCTGCTGGTGGTCTGGGCTCATTTACACTGGGATGTCCTTCCTCCTTCCCCTGCCAGCACAGAGGACAGAAGAGTCCCCTCAGCCGTGCCACATGTAGTATTTTTGCATACGGCACCTACCACATGTAGTATTTTTCCTGCTCTTCACAGTAACCACACTAATAAAAGAGGGCTTCTGCCTGTATCAGCAGCAGGGGCTTTCCTAGCAGAGCATGGGACTGCAAGTCTACTACTGTTCTCCCAGGAAAACGCCTGGGGCCATGGCTTAGCAAAGTCCTTCCTCCTGGGCAGCACTCAGGGCGATCCTCCGACCCCGTTGGGGGCAGCCCCCAAGCACAGCGGTTCACTGGAGGTGTTGGACATCCAGGTGCCCCTACAGCCACAAGAACAGCTCCATACCTTCCTGACAGATCACCCCAGAGGAAAGGGGTGCATGAGGACACAGCCACCCTACTGTTCACCGCACAAACCCAGCGCAAGGAGTGGCCCAGCCCACGCACCCAGCTCAGCCCACTGTGACCCCAGAGGGCTTTGTTAAAGCAGCACCTGCAGGAATTGATAGATTTGCAGCATCATCTAATGTCCAAGAGAAAATTGACCATAAGGTGTCCCCTCCAGGCCCAGTTATGCAGCTATAGTGTTTCCCCTGTGGAGTCAGGGCATTTAAAGTGGTTTCTAAGCATGAGGTTATCGTAATTCTCTTATTAAAAGCTTCAATAATGAATAATTTCTCTTAGTTTCAATTTTGGAAACCCGCTACTATAATTACATGGCATTCTTTGGTTGTTTCCGTTTTTTGTGGGGTTTTTTGTTTTGTTTTGTTTTTTTTTCCTTTTTCTTTTAATCATGGCATTCCCAAAGGCACAGCTATAAATCATAACTATTTTATTACTAAAGAGAGGAAGCAATTAAAAAAAAAAAAAAAAGAAGGAGCTACTTCAGCTGCTCTCCTTTCTACACCTCCAGAGAGGCCACAAGTAAAAGACTACACCTTTGAAAGTAGATCAATTTAAGGGGAAAGGCAGGGAGAAGCACACTCCCTCAGGTAAGCTACAAGGAAGTAAGTTTGGGAAACAACACTTCCGAAATTATTATCAGGCCTTCTCTCATCTTGAAATTGGCAACTACAGTAATTTGAAAGGCAGATAAGCCTAGATCAGTTCCTAGTGAATAAGGCAAATAGCTTATAGGTAGACAAAACTGACTTTCACCAACTGCTATTGAACATGAGAAAATAATAAACTGTACTGAAACCACTTAAACAGCTGTCTCCCGACACAAATATTTACTCTATCTCATCCAGCAGTAAATCTGAAATCCCTTTTTAGTGCAAGTTAGCACATCTCTTTCTTTCCGGAAAAAATACTTGAACAATTAAGACACTAGCTGGTGACACCACTCCCTTAAAAAAGCATCGACTTCTTAAATCGTTATTGGAAATTTTCTTTCAATGCAGAAAATGTTACGAGCATTGATCATTCACATCAGAACTACACCGTCAGAAGTACTTTAGCTCTGGGACAAAGTGGGAACAAAAGAGAGTGAGCTGTGGGCAACTTATAGGGAAAAGAAATAGATCAGGCATAACCCAGCAGCAAAAAGTCGTAAGGAAAAGTCCCCAGGACTAGGTCCGGTCCGTATCTAGTGTCTCCCAGCGTGCTGGCGACAGAGGAAGCCCAGGCTGCAGGGAAAGGTCTCCAGATGTGAGCACCGTGCAGCCGCCGAGGGACAGCCCGAGTTCCAACACGCAGCCCCCGCACTCAGAGGAGGGTTTTCCAGCGGCTCCTTACCCACGGCAATGGCCTGCGCCTGCCTGGTGACGGGGCTCCAGCGGCACACCTTCCTACCCGTGATGTCCACGTACAGCAGCGCGCCCTCCTTCTCGTCCCACACGGGCGACTCCCCGATCCTGCAGCCCTCGGCCACGCACTCGATCCTGACGGACGACATGGGCTGCGAGGGACTCGTCACCGCGTGTTACACCCCGGCCCCGCCACGGCCTGCGGGGAAAAAAAGAGAAAATAGAGGGAGAATAATGAAAGGGAGAGAAAAAAATTAAATCGGGGGGCGCGGGCGGGCGCAGGGAGGCAAAGGCCGCTCCGGCGGCGGGCCCGCCCCCGCATGCCCGGCTGCTGAGGCGAACGCCGGCGCGTGTGTGTACCCGCGTACCCGCCTAAGAACACGGGGGAGAAGAGGAGCAGCAATAAATATTCACGACGCTAAGGACGAAGCGCGCCCCACGCAGGCCCCGGCCGCACCTGCCGCCAGCCGCGCAGGAGCGCTCCCGCCGCCGCTCTTATAGCGGGCCGGGAGCGGGGAAGCGGCCGCGCCTTGGGTACCCCGCCAGGGGCGGGCCCCCCGCCCGGCCCGAGGGATCCTCCTCTCCCTCCCGGCAAGGACAGCGCCGGCAGCGAGCGGTGCCGGCTGTCCAAGCAGCAGCGGCTCGGCACGCCACGCTTCCGAGAGCTGCAGGAAGCAGAAAGAGGGAGAAGGGCTTTCCCACCGCGGTGGCCAGGTTTCTCAGCCCCTGGAGAGGCGGATTCCCGAAAGGCCTGGTTTCTCCCTGCCTTCTTGCTCTGGTGTAGGTGGCCACAGAGACTTGGCCCTGACTTCCAGCACCAGGGATCCTTCACAGCTCCTGCTGCTGCACCTTGGTTATCCAGAAATACCGGGCCTTCAGCATCTCCTGTCCTCTTTTATTCCCCACGCTGTATAGTCTCAAAAAACATCCAAAAGCACGAGGCAAACAGCTGGCATCAAAACTGGCAGATTCAGTTTTCTGTTGCGCTTGCTTATGGTCGCTACAGCTCCCAGACATCAAGTCTCAAAGCAGTGGGGGTACTCTTTATATCCCAGGTCTCTTCTTGAGCATCCCATGGCATATTGCCTTTTGACTTGGAGTTGGCGATCCTCATAGGGATCTGTGACATTATGAGGCTTCAGTCTTCTCACTGCTCCATGCCTTGTGCATCTCCTGGAAACTCAGGAGCACAAGGTAGGCACAGGCTGGCTTGCTGCTGTGTCCCCACAAACCAGAATTAACTCTGCTGCTCCAAAACTCACCTCTTCTCCATCCAGCCTCTGATTTCCAGCTGGCTGTTATTCTAAGAGCACTGCACACCAGTGATGGCATAGCACCCAGCAGGGTCTTTTAGGAGGTAGTCCCCAGATAGCTTCTCTTAGGGATTTTATCTGTTCCTTATCATATACCCTCCTCTTGGCAATTATCTCCTGTTGGATATTTTTATTTGGTTGCCTTTATTCATAAAGCAGGTGGTCACAGCCCACCTTCACTTACTCACATTTTTTTTTGTTAGTGGGATATTTGGAAAGTTCATTGGTTACATGACCTTGCCAACATGTATTTCATGTAGGCTTTATCTGATGGAGTACTGATTTGATATTCATTAACTTATTGTTGCCCTATCTGAGCAGTTAGGCTTTTATTTTATAGGCTTTCATGGTAGTCCTTCAGAGCTTAGCATTGAAGTTCTCTTTCTGTCCTACTGCTGCATGTACAACAAATAGCAGGATTTCATCTCAGACCTGAGGCAAGCAAAGTAGTAGCAACAAACAACACAGAGAAACATCCAGAAAAAAGTGCCACATCTCTCTCCTTTTTTTGAAACATTTGACAACATAGAAGGAAGATGCAGAAATTAAAAAAAACACACACACGCAAAGAATTCATTAAGTACAATGAAGAACAATTATTGCTTCTTACAAAGCTGAGCCACATTCATTTACTGCTCTCCCATTGTCTTTGCACACTACAAGGCCATTTGGGATACAATACAAGAGCTTACTGAATCCAGCAGCAACAGGAGGATACACCCTCAACCCACCTCACCAGCCTCTCTGTTCCTTGCTGACTTAAGCATTTGCCAGCATGGTTTAGAGGCATCAAAACAAGCTGTGTGCTGGCACACACCTTGGGAGAAAATTAACAGCTTCTGTAAGCACGAGGTTACAACACAGACTCTGTGCCATGTATTTGGAGCTTGGATCTCTAGTTACATGGGACAGCACCCCTGCTTTGTCTTCTCTGCAATGGCTAATCCAAGCTTCTCAAGAAATACAGCAGGGAGGAATCCATGGTGGTGTGCCTTCACAGAGAGCATCAGACGAGGTCTGCCAATACAAGTTCACTGTGGGAGAGAGAAGGCACAGAAGAGATGGCTGCCAAAGCCTGTGCTGCCTTGTGCCTTCCCCACTGGGAACTTCCCACTGTTGCACCGCAGGCACAGAGTCTACTGTGTGGCCTCCAAATGTGACTGATAGGGAGCTTACACAGCGCCTCTGTGGCTTCCAAAGGACACGCTGGTAGCTTAGCATTTATTCCACACGGTAGGAGGAAGCGGGGAAGTGGCATTCTTCTCTACAGCCATTAAGAACACAAAGAGGAGATGCATAATGTGGGAGGCCTTGTAGGGTCTTGGCAGCCCGGCCCCAGCCTGCAGGTCCCCTCAGCCAGCCAGAAGCAATTACCTTTCTTGCCAGTCAGGAAACACTCAGCAGTTCCAGAGAACAGCCCAGAGCATCACAGAGCTGGAAAAATCCCCCCACCCTGATCGGCTGTAGGCAAGAAGAGGTGCTGGACTATTTCAGGTGGTATAGAGACTGAGTTTTACTTCTGCTCATTCCTGGGAAGTTGCAGTTGTATTTCTCTCCTTTTATGAGCCTGATCCTGCTATTTCTTCATCTTTAGAGCAATTCCTCTATTTTTTTTCCTTCAGTTGTAGTTAGTTAGTTCCTTCAGTTAGTCCTCATTCCTGCGTGAAGGTGGGAGGGCTCTAGGCCTTATCCATGGCTGGTACAAAGTGCAAATGCTCTATCTCAGCTGTCTGTATCCCAAGAGCTGCTTCTGAGTACGGAGTCTGTCAGGCCTCCTCAGCAGACGGGCAAGGTACAGCTGAGAGCAGGTACTCAAGGGCAGTGGAGCCCAAGGAGCCACTACCTCAGTGCTAGCCTGTTAAATCCTTTAGGGCAACCGGAGCGGGCACACGGGAATTCTCCACTAGCAAATAATACTGCATTTGGGGGTGCACAGATGGAGAGACAAGCAAAAAACACCAAACAAGAGCAGAGGTAGAACCACGAAATCAGTCACTGCAATCAGTTGGCCGGAAAGCAAGAGTTGGCACTGCCATGCACTTGTTTACAGCCAAGTATAGTTCTTGGAACTGGCTTGTGTATCCAGATCAAGTTTTGTTAGTAAGCAACAAGTAACTCCAGGAGAGATCAAACTGCTGAGAAGTTTCAATTCTTTACTGGTCCGGATGATCACAGTTGCATATTTAAACGTAATAAAACATTTGCCAAAGTACTCCATTTTCCTGTTTGCAAATGTCTGCTTGGGAGAAGGTGGCACCAGTGGATTTGTGCCCATTGACTAATTTATGTGTCTAACACTTACCACTATCATACAAGTTAATGCAGAATGGATTAAGAATCTCAGACAGGGAATCTTTTCTACAAAGGATTGCATCAAATCACCATGAAGTCATATTGAAGTATTTAGCCTTTAAAGACCAGTTTTCACAAAAATTACAATCGTACCTTGTACTTATTACAGTTTATTAGACAGACTTCTTTTAGCACAATTCCTTCTGTACTGGCCACAGGCTCATGAAAAAGCATATCTCAATAACACAATGCTTAAGCAAATGTGTGACCCTTACTACTGCAGCCAGTCTCCCCAGTGCTTCGTGAACACCCTCACACTGTCACACATACACCTCCAACTTCTTTGTCATAGGAGCACCAACAAGTGAAAGTTTCTGCTGCCTTAAGCTGCCTCACAAATCTGGAGTTCCCAGCCTGTGCTTCTCCAGACCTCCATTCTGTACTGGAAGAAATTAGGCAAACAGGGTGCTTCAGAAAGCATTCTTCAGTGGAGCACAGCCAAGACATTTTTCATTAATGCCTTACTTTTCTGGTCTTTGTACCCCATGTGACCTGGATTTGCATTTTGCTTGCCTCAGGATAAAAAAAAAAAAAAAAAAAGCGCATTGATATGTGCTACAGCAGCTGCAAAATTATAGTCACAGCAGAGGTCATGCAACGGAGTCAGGACTTCAAGGAAAAGCAGCATCTTTCGTTCAAGTAATTGATTCAGCAACAGTGTTTGCAGCTTACAGGCATGCAAATCCTTCTTCTGGCCAAATCAAAAATAAATTTCAAATTAACTGCAGTTTAGGGTGACTTCACGAAGCTTTAATTTAAGATGTTCAAGCAGACAATTTGAGGAGTCTGGTTGATATAGCCATTTGTAACGAGTGTAAACTACAACTTGCTCATTAATATCTGCATCACCTGGCTCATCCAGCTTTTAGGCCTCTGTGCTTCCTTTAACCAGAAGAGATGTCTGACTCGTTGTAGAATGAATAATTAGGAAAAAGATGGAAGAATGCCCCTACTTCATTTTAGAGGAGACAACGGAACAATAGCTGAGCCAGTTTTAAGGAGGGAAAGCGTTTTGGTCAGGTTCCACTCAACCAGATGCAAATGGACCTTAAAATGCATGCCAAAGGTTCCCAAACTACTCAGCACCACCCTTCTGAGATAAGGAACTACAAAGGAATGCAAGCAGACACCGCGGTTTCAGGTGAAGTGGGTGGGCTAATTCAGAGGTGTTTTTCCCCCCTCAGATCACTCATTCCCTCACTGAGGCCTGCACTTCCCAAGGTATAACCAGAGCTATTTTCCCAAACGGCATATAACGCTTTTTCTTTCTATAGGTACTACTCTTGAAGTCTGTCACAATCTCAAGAGGTCTCAGAGGTGACCAAAAGATTTCTTGACGGCACCTTCCTTTTATGTTGCTGTTGTGCTAAGTTTTAAATTCTTCCTCAGGACAGCGGCTCACCGATTTTGTGAGAAGAACAACTCCGCTCTGTTATGGAACTGGCAGAATACAAATTGTGTCCTGCTCCCTGGTGCTCTTTCCTCGGGTTAGGGTGGGTGGGGAAGCACCTGAGGAAAAACAACAGAAACCGGAAAAAATGTCTTCAGGATATTTAAGCCAAAAGAAACCATAAAGATGTCATTATGGAGCCTACCCAGAGATGTAAAACAACGTGTATCAGACAAAGCAGCCAAGGCGAGGCAGATACCCAGCTCCAAGGCTGCTGAGAAAGCAATGGAAGGTAGGGAGCGTCTGCCCAGCCTGAAACAAAAGAAGAATCCCAGAGAAAGGGCAGGGCAAGGTGGATCCAGGAGGCTGTCCCAGACAAAAGAAGCCTAGTGGAAAAAGACTATTTGGAAGCTGCATACACAGAGGCAGAGAAACTAGTGAGCAAATACCTGAGGATGCTTCTCCTTCTACAAACACGTGGTCACACAAATTTAATCCAAGCTCTCTGCAGAGAGGTGAACTTGAGGAACAGAAATAGGCATGCACATCCGCTATTTTCAAACAACTTACCCAACTGCTGTGTAACATTTTCTTTCAGAAGTCTGTGCTTGCAGTCACTTTTATCCACCTGTCACATCCCGCTAGATGCACTGACATGGTTAGGAGCAGAGCCTGGCCGCAGTTATCCCAGAATCATCTCTGCAAGAGGGACATAACGCAGAGTTTCACCTCAGGACTGGCGAAACTGTTCAGCCATGAAGCTGGTGTAAAAGGAAGGCTCAGAAGCAGCAGCAGCAGGGTATCTCCCACAAATCCAGAGTCCAGAAGTCTGTGTGTCTTCACTTCTTCCTAAGAAAGTGGCATTGAGGC
Organism: Hirundo rustica; assembly: GCF_015227805.2. Classification (NCBI taxonomy): domain Eukaryota; kingdom Metazoa; phylum Chordata; class Aves; order Passeriformes; family Hirundinidae; genus Hirundo; species Hirundo rustica. The sequence continues at coordinate 85,133,659 of NC_053451.1, forward strand.
ACTCTGTTGTTTTCTGTCTCTGCCCTTCCCGGTATTTTTCCCTTGCGTGCCAAGCTCCCGGATTGTGCAAGCAGCCTTTGTTCCTTAAGTCACATCAAAAGCATATTTTCCTAATAGATGTGTCAATTCCCCCGAAGTGCTAAACCTTTACAAGTACTGGGATCATCCAAATTCCCAACGATGATCAAAATGAGTGGTTTCTTACGCTGGATTATCTTTGCAGCTCACAGAGGTAGGCTTTGAACACTGGGTCCCTCCCAGGTATCAGATCCACATCATGCGTCTGCAGTAAAGCCTGTACATCCAGGCCAAGTCACCAGAGGTACCACATCAAAATCAAGGGAATGTTTCAGGCTTACATTTAATAGCCAAACATTCGTAATTTCTCCTTTAATTGTCTGGGATTCATGGTGCAAAGAAAACATTCCACAAGTAATATACACAAGTTATAACTGAGAAACATTTCTTTTAGGGCAGCAACATAAATGCAGAAATTATGGTGCTCAGAACCGTTGTGTAGCCCCTTTAGTCATTGGCCCATGTTACCATCAACAAGTAAGCACACTTAGTTATTTGAAGACTCTATAAACCAATAGTAACTGTTTCCAAATTAATGGGGACATCAGTCTCCTTCCTTGGTTCTGTCCTTCCCACAAGCAGACTGCATGTGGAGAGGGAATTAGAAGCCACCAGTCAAAAAGTCACAAGAAAAGGAAGTCTGTTGCTGGTATCTGTTGCAAGATGCCTTTAGGAAAGAAGAAATCCTGGTCCTGAAAAACAACTGACAGTCCAAAGCTTACTGCTGCTTCCTTCTGTCTGCACCTTTACTGCCTTTTCCCCTTTTTTTACCTCCTGTTTGCTTTTCAGCTGAGGGATTTGGGCTCCATTTCACCCAAGCTTTCTCCAGCTGCAGTTCCAGCCTGCCTGGGGCCACCTGCACAGGCACTCCAGTCCTTAAGCCAGTCCACAAGTGTGTTGTCGGCTGCCCAGTTCTGACTCACCCTGCTGCCGCCAGACCCATCACAGGCAGGAGGGTCTCTGCTGCCTGCAACACCCACATTGCAAATCCCATCCTTCTTGAAGGCTGCCGGCTGCAGAGCCAGTCAGAGCAGGAGGGATGCTATGGGATCAGTTGTGCAGCTAGCCCAGCACCTTTCCCTCCACCTTCTCATTGTGCCTTCTTCCCTGCTCTAGGCCCGGGAACAGCTCCTCTGTGCCAGCAAGGCACCTCACAGCACCGGCCAGCGGGAGCAGGGGGAACTACAGCCAAAGGTCGGCTAAAACCGACACGAAGCCGACCGACGTGAGCCCAGGAAGCTGCTCGCCCACTGTGTCCTCTGCATGCAGACTGGTGAGCGTTCAGCTGCGCGCGTCTGCGGGGCTACAAGAAGAGAGATCACACAGAAGGCCTGGCTACGGCTCTTCCTCTATAACTCACTTTGTCCGACCAGGGAAAACCACACATACTACAGCATAAGCAAATACATTGAAAAGTGAGGCCAGGGCAGCAAATGGTCTGTTACAATTGCTCAGCCAGGCAGAAACAAAAGCCAGGCTTGCACTATTTGTTATACACAGCAAATTAGTGCTCAGCGACTCTTTTTTGGGAGGCTAAAGGGGAAGGGTTTTCCTGGATACTTAACTTGTTAAAGTATTGCCAAATCTGCAGAAATAATTTACTCCCGACGGACACAGTACTGATGAGTTTTATAACCTGCCAGACACAGTACTGATGAGTTTTACAACCTGCCAGACGCAGAGGGTAAAGCCCTGAATAAATCACAACAAATGAAAATATTGTTAGCAGTTTCATAATTTAATGAAAAAGTACTTGTAAAAAGGGGACATCTGAAAAAGACCGAGTCCATCTTGGAAAATTGAATATATATATATTTATATATATAAAACAAAATGCAAAAACACAACAAAAAATTGACAAATAAGGTTAAGAGGTAATACTTCAAACAGTTAGCCACCGAACGCACAATAAAAACTAGCAAATGCACTTTGGGGACAATACTTGAGAACTACATAACCAAGGGCTCCTTCATATGTCTATTAAAATCATGTAAAAGTTAGCAAAACCATTGCCCAGACTGGAAACAACTGAATTGATAACCCCAGAAGAGCAGAAATGCTGAGTTTTGCTGAAGCACCATTTTCCCTCTCTTCTGTCATATGCTTCCAGCCACAAAATAACACGAACACTTTGCTGACCTCCCAGATAAGTGTTCCCAATAAAAGCTTCATAAAATTTCATGGCCAGTGAGAGAGGATTACTAATAAATATTGAAGGAGAACTAAGAGAATCAGAACTGGAATACAAATGAACGGACATTTGTTTACTTATTCTGAGTGACCCATGGCTTAGAACACAAAGCATTTCCCATAAAAATAAAATATGTGGAAACCTAAATTGCTACTGCATATTTACACCAAAAGAAATAATTTTGAAGATACAGCTCTAGAAAGATCAATTACACAAATATACATAAAATCAAAAAGTAAAAAAAAAAAACAAACCCAAAAAAACCTTAAGATGCATGAAGCAAACAGAGCAGATTGGCCAAGTGTATTTTTTTTATTATTTCACTACTGAAGAGTCCTCCAGCCCCTGACCTGCTAGTTCTATTGCAACTAGGGAGATTCCAAAGTTTAAAACAAATCTGAAAGTATCGTTGCCATTTCCCAACCTAAAAGCAATAAATTAAAATTTCATTTCGCGAAATGAAGCGAAACAAGTTGCTGTTCAGATCCTGCATAGTCATCTTCACACTGTGGGGGAAACCCCTTTTTGTTTGTATACAAAATTGAACCTTCAAGAGAGCTGTACAACGTGCCCTGCACAACCTATGGGTCATTTCAGCCAGTGATGTGGGGACAGAGGATGTTGCTTGTTTATGAAATGTACAGCATTTCAGACAAAACCAGTGCAGCTGCTTTGTTGATCAACACACCACCATCTGTAAAACAAGAAATTAGTTTGCATTCAAACAAAAATCCCCTGTCTTTGAAACAAACAGAAAGGGATTCATTCCCTCCCCTTCTTGACTCCTCAGTCAATACTGGCTGAAATTTAATCACTATTTAACAACTGCTGATTTTAAAGGACATACAAAAAATGCGTTAGACTGGGAAACAGCAACTGATCCAGAGGTTGAAAAGCAGCGTAATAAAATAGTAGATTTTCAGCAATTAAAAAACCACATTTTTAATTAAACCATCATACTCTAAAAGATGACTGGCTAAAATTTTACAGACCTAGATGCCAGAAGACTCCTATGCCTGTGTTCAGGCAACTAGGGTTGAAAATTTGCACCTGAAAAAAAATTCAGCAAAAATTATTTCTAATTCAGCTGACTTTAAAAATACCAGGTAAAAACACCTCTGGATATGAAATCTCAGTTTCAAGAGGAACCTGGCATCACCGGTGATTGCCTAAATGTAAGTGTCAAATAGCATTTTTCTTTGAAGTAGTACATCTACTTTTGTAAACACTATCCACAAAATTAGCCATCTGTACTTGTTAGCTGGGTAAAATATTTACAAGTGCATCCCACAACAAGCATCTATGTACAGAGATTAAAAAAGCTGAAGTACTAGAAGTTGTATATTTACAAAATAAGCGAATCATTGTGAAGAGAAACACAACCTTCAGCAAAAGCAGGGAACGGGGGCACGTCTAGAGGTCAGCGAGTTTGGCAGCGCCAGCAACGCCTGCTTCCACCCTCCGCAGGGAGCCTGCAAACGCCACTGCAGTTCAAAGCCTCTGGAAGGGGATCATCACTTAGTAGTCACATTGGGCCTGATCCAGCAGAGCACACCGGCATGTGCTTGGATATCTGAGCACAAACGTTCCCAGGGAAACCAGCAGGACTTTTCACGCGCTTAACGTCCCAACACATCCGCAAGTGCATTGCTGGATCAAAGCCATACTGCAGGTGCCATAACAACGCAGTTTCAGTGTCTCCATTTGCAGTCTCTTGCAACGCGTTAGAGCAATGCAAGGACTTCTTTAAAACCTGTCCACCACCACCAGACTACCTCCACATGAACACGGTGCCTTGCACTTAAGCTGGCAAGGCAGAAGCAGTTTCCTGAAGTTTTGCACAATTAACTGCTTTGTGCTCTCCCAGATGTTACCTTCTGATAAAACACACGATTTCCACATGGCTTTGTGGATAACTCAGCTAGCCTTGCAAAGACTGCAAACCAATTCACAGTTGAACAAAACTACTCTGATTTCTCTCCCCTCCCCCATCCCCTACTGCCGCTCTTCCTAAATAGGTCCTAGACTAATTTCTGGAACCTTTTGATGCTGAGCTTTGCACTGGTACACTGGAATACATAAAGGCTGGATTACCCCGTGGGGGCTTCTAATCACCTTTGTACCGAACTGTGAGATATCATATTCTTTTTGTTTCTATTGTGACAGTCTCTTCCGAAGTCCTTACTTGGGCTTTCTCTCTCTGAGCTACCTCGTCTTAACCTGACTTGCTCTTTGTTTTCATCGCTTTCTGCTTCAGAGTCACTCAGCTCTAAGTCAGGACAGTACCCATCATTGTCCTGGTACGGAGCACCTTCAAGTGTCTGCTTGCTCCACAAGCGATCTTTTGTTGCGAGTCTTCTCGTTGGCTTTTCACAGCACCGGAGATCTTCCGTGGTCCTCACCAGGCTGTTGGTAGCCTCTTTAAAGGACCGGCTGAAATGTTCTATGGTGGATTTTCGGAATCCACTCTGGCTGGCCAAGTGAGCCGTGAGCACAGACTCTTGTTCGTAGGATGTCTGGCTGGAGCTGTCTCTCTGGCTCACATCTCCAGCCCTGCCCATCAGACCATTGGATTTGGACACCAGCCTTGAGTTCTCCTGCTGCACCCGCCCATTCCCAATAGAAGACTGTCCATGCAAAGCAGCCTGGAGCGCTAAAGGCTTCCCAGATGGCTGGCCCCGGTGAAACTCCATCAGCTGCGTGGGGCCAGAATCCTTTGCCTCGCTCCGAGGCTTGCCCATCCCTGCCAGCAACCCGTTACTTCTGCTGTCGTGCTGATACCTGGCATAAGATTTTGCTTTAATTTCAAACGATTCCTTTGACATTGGCACACTCCGTTTGCTGTAAACAGTGCTGTTGTTGTCAGGAGAAAGCGGTCTGTTGCCAGGCTTCAGCGAGTTATTTTTGCAGTCTCCTAACGCTAATTTGGGCATTTTTAACTTCAGGGTGATCCTGGGAGGTGGGTAAAACAGTGTGTTCTCTAGTGCACTTGTCAGGGTATGGCCTACAGGAGAAAGAGGCAAGGAAGCAGAAGAAAAAGAAAAAAGGCTTTTTTAAAAAAGGTAATTTCTTTTGTCATCCGTAACAAGTTTTATAGTCCATTATACAGTCATGCAACAGTAAGAAGCATTTGCAAATAATTAGTGTGAAATTATTTTAGGACACTAAGGAGAAGTTGGGATAACCGAACTGTTCCAAATTATCCACCACTTTGGAATTTGGGTAAGCATTTAAATATTGCCATTAAAAACAACAGTGTGCCCTTTTTACGGGACTTTAAGCCAGTGAATTGAACGAGATTTGAGATATGACTGAAGTTGTTCCAACAAAGCTGTAAAAATGTTCATATTCAGTTTTGGATAAAGAAAAAACAATGCTTCAAACTGAGTTTCAATTTGGCCTTAGTTCAACTCTCTGCTTCGTATTATAAAATTCTCTAAGCTTTAGAAGTTTTTTTACATCAATGTATGAGTTGTTTATGGTTATATATGCATACAGCACCCACTGCAAGTATCAAGCTATCATAGTAAGTATTAAAAAAAATGCATTTGTAAAGACATTAAATAAACTTAGTAGACATTGCTAATAAAATGCATTTACACAAAAACAAGGAGCTTCAGAGTGCTGCTGCTTCCATTAAGTACTAGTCTGATCTAAAACAGTTAAAAAAAACCCCCAAACCTTATAGCACTAATGAAACCTATCCATGTTTCAGGGGCAGAGAAAAAAACACGAAGTCATCACCCTAAACTGGTCAAGTTCGTATCTGGAAAGACCAGGGATATCTTAATTTCACAAATCCCAGTAACTACACTGCTATGTATTTGTTCTTCCTCTTTCCAAATACTGTGTTCCTTATTTTAAAAAGTTGCTGTAAATGTGAAGGGCAGAGTGGGGTTTGACACCTCAGCATTCCTAAACAGTTACCAGTCCCTATTAATAACCAGAGTACTTAAACTCTTTTTGAAGGCAGGAGAGCAACTGCAGATGGCAAGCTAAGAAATCTGCGCTGCTCATGACGTGCACAAGGCACATGAGAACAGCAGCAATTCCCATCAGTCACTCTTTCTCGTGCCTGAAAGAACTGACTACTGACAGCAAGTAAAAAAGCCTTCTCAGCTGGAGAACCAACCAGCGGGGTAGAGCTTGCTGTGCGGAACCAGTGCCACGCACAAGCAACCCAATGCTGTAAAAGCCTAGAGATCACCACCAGCTCATTTCTGCCAGCTGGATGCCACAGTGATAAGCAATAGGCATATACCAGAAACAGCCATAAAATAAAGAAATATTCAAGTAAATATTTTAAGCGATTATAGAGTTCTTTTCGTGTCGCTACTTTGATTGACTATGCACTTGGAAATTCTTTAAGGCATTTTTACATATTAAAAGCGCTAACCAGGAACATAAAGAGAATACACTGCTTTAGTTTAAATACAGGCAGGATTTATAAATATTTTATGTTTCTATGATTAATTACCTGCAGCAATTTCCTGATTAATGAGTTGGACTTGCAAGTTGAAGACCTGTTCATGTACTTTACTGTGGGACAACTTCAGTTTCTCTCTCCTGCTTACCATGTAGCAGAGATTTCTTACCTGCAGAGGAGTAACAGGAGACTTAACAAGCAGTAAGAAAATAAATCCCGACATAGTTTAAAAAGTGTATCAACAACAGAATCAAAACAACATTACGTGCAAAATCCCTTGGTAAAATTCGTGCAAATATTACTGAACATACCTAACTATGCATTAAAAAAAATGCTCTGCCTGGAGAAGAGAAGGCCCTGGAGAGACCTCACTGCAGTTTTTCCTTATATGAAAAGGGATTATAAGAAAAACAGAGACCAGACCCTGTAGTGACAGAAAAACAGGTAATGCTTTTGCACTGAAGGAGGGTAAGTTTACATTGGGTGTAAGAAAGACACTGTTAACAGTGAGACACTGCAACAGGTTGCCCAGAGTAGTTGTGGAGGCCCCGTCCCTGAAGTGTTCAAGGCCAGACTGGATGGGGCTTTGAGCTACCTGGTCTCGTGGAATGTGTCCCTGTCCATGGCAGGGGCATTGGAACTAGATATTCTTTAAGGTCCCTTCCAACCCAAACCATTCTGATTCAGTTCCATATAATTCTACTTTTACTACTTGTTTGAGTTAATAGCAATATTTCCACCTAAGGCAATAGAATAAGAAGAGACACTGGAAGTTCTTGATAAACACCTAAAAGTGATTTTAAAACACAGAAGCCGCATAGGGGCTGGTTGAAAGGTATCCGCCAACTTTCCCAGCACCCAGTTCCATCTGTTCAGAACTGGAATCTCTTTACCTAGAAACAAAATTCCAAGATTCCCAAATTTATATTTCTCCCAAGATATAACAGAGTAGAAAATCTTGTGGCACAAGAAGTTCTGAAACTTGGAGACAGGCATTTCAAATGAGGAATCACCTCCACTCAGAATAAATACATCAATTTCAACAAAATTTGGTGCAAACCAAATATTTATCAAACAAAAAGCTTGGCATTGTCTCTTGAAAAATAAAAAAACCCCCACCCCCAAATACCAACCCTCCATCTGAGGCATGTTATGAGTTTTAAATCTTTTCTTAAAGTAAGCTTCCATATCGAAAGCAGTCCTGGAAAAGATCTGAGATTGATTATGATAGATTCAAGACAACAGTTACAGTGACAAGTGCAAATCTTGGCTCCAACAATCTTCCTGTATTTTCACGTTGTTCTCTCCTCTTTTCTTACAACACTATTACCTCTCTTCTGCTTTTACTTCCCCTCTCCTCATCACATCTATTTTATTTTATTACCTTTTTTATGTTCACTACCTACCTCTAGGCACTTGAAAATTGCAGGTGACCCCTACCCAACAGGCCAACCTAATGGGCAGCCTCCAAGTGGTAACAAGCCTTACTCTTATTTTTTTTAAATAAAAGTAACTTTTTTTCCCCCCTCATTTAATCTGTATCACTAACTATGCCTATAGTGGGTCAAATAAATTTCCTAATTTTTTTAAACATTTACCCAACTGAAGCTGAAGTCATATTTGTCCATTGTGCACAGAAATATGCATGTTAAAATACATAAAGGAATAACCTTTAAGCAAGTCAGGAAGCACTGCTTCCACACTGGATCTTTCACTGGACTGAGAGGGGAGCTCCTGGAAGTCTCTGCAGCAGGCAGTGCAGCATATCAAAGGATTGGAGCTGAAAGCCTTACCTTTTTATTTTTTAAACTATTATTTTTGAAATCATCTCACTTTGCTTTCTGCATTCTCACTTTCATCCACAAAGAAAGACCCTGCTCACCTGCAAATAGCTTTTCAAAACTTTACAAATTAATTCTTACCCTCTCTAGGTCCTGCCTTAAATGCATGAACATCCTCATGCGAGTATGAATGCTATCTTCTTTTGGCTGCACCAAGCCATTTTCTTCATCCTCCTTGGGAGGAAACAATGGTTTGTTAAAGTTACTTTTTCGCTTTAATTTCCAGTAATTGTAGATGAAATCTACAGCAAGTTTAGGAAGGCCCAGCTCTGCTGCAACATCCTCCACTTTTACTAGTGAGTAAAACTCTTCTTCCAGCTCTCGGAGTTTTTGGGCTCGCAGGCTCGTTTTCTCACTCTCTGTTTGCTTCTGCTCTGACACGCTCTTGGGGTGCTCCTCAACATCAGGCAACGAATTCTGTTTGTTCTTGCTGTGCTTTAGACAATATGACTTGAACTTGACCTCATCCCCATCATCCAGGATAGTCTTCATCTCTAAGCTATGCTCAAAGGCACAGGTGACATGAAAGGCAGTGATGCAGCTTTTCACAGAGCACTGCAGACAAAATAAAACAAAAAGACCCAATTACTAACAGTAGCAGCAAACCAGAAAAAAGGACATAACTACCTCAACTACATGAAAATCCATCCCTTTCAGAACCAATTTCCTACACATTCTTAAAAATATTGATCCCCTTGAAGCTGATATTATCCAATATAGTATTTTCTTGTTTGCAAAGAGCATTCAGTGGAAGGAGTTTTCTGCCCATCTTTGACAGACACAGTAGTGGCTCTTAAAAGCACTGCAGCCTTATTCAAAAGGCAGCAACCCAGACTAATTCTTAAACCTCTGTCTAGTCAACTCATTTGATAGCAAATGGCTATGAAGAAGCAGACATCTATCCAACAGTCATCTCCATTGTAAAGCATCTCTGAACAAAGAAAAAAATGCAAAACCAAAATTGCCCTTCTGACAGGTCCACCCTGCAGAGTCATTATGGGACAAGTACGTACCTGAATGCAAGCACCAGTTTTCAGTTTGCATAAACTACACACTAGAGCCCATCGACTTGGTGGAATGTGAGACACCTTTGTGATTGGCTCCATCCTTTCTGGGCAAGCAATACTAACCTGTAAAGAAGAAAAACAGTGTAGAAAACAGTTATCAAAGGAAAAAAAAAAACAAAACAAACCAAGCTCTCCATTTATACCAGAAAAAGAAAGCCATCCATTCATTTCTCTTCCTGCCAGACCTCCATGTACTCATACTTCACAGAAAGGGACCCCAAAAGATCCCATATGCAGACAATAGTGTGGAATACTATCAGTTTAACCTGGTGATTCAGAGTTGCAATTATTCAAAACATTTGAGGCACCTACAGCATGCCCTTGTTATGAACCTGTGTCCTGGTTCCAACCAGGACAAGGTTAATTTTTGCAGTAGCCAGGAGGGAGCATGGCTAGGACCCAGAGGTCCCAGCTCACATAATTTTCTGAGAGTGGGGGGAAGTGCTCTCTTCTGGTCAGGTAAGTGTAGTGTGAAGCCAGTGGTCGGGTAGTGCTGGCTCCTTTTCTTACTGATATTGTAGCTCTTACTGTTGGTTTTGCTTTGTTATTCTTATTGTACTGCTGCTTCCAGTAAATTGTTCTTATCTCGATCCATGATCCTTATCCATTTGTGCCTCCAAATCCCCTTTCCAGTCTGCTGCAAGGGAGGGGGGAGTGAAGCATGGTTTGAAGTGCTTCAGTGGGATCACTAAATTGGGGAATATCATTCCTAAACCACTACCAGCAAGTGATACTTAAGTTTATTTCCATTCCCTTGTGGCTTTGTTTTTTAGTTGTATTTTTTTTTCCCTCTGTGCTGCTTTCACAGGTCTAACTTAAAAAGTGCCAAAATACAAGCCCCTCAGAACAAAGAGGAACACTTTTCTGAAAAGTTCCTTCTATAAAATCCTTAGAGCTGCTACAGTATCTACTTCTGTCAACTCAAAATCTGGGACAGAACCAGGTCTCTATCAGTCAGCAGCCAGGAAAAGCCTTGCTTCCCAGCTCTGCCTCTCCACTGAGCACTCCCACTGCAAGAGATAATCCCACTGGACTATGGACCCTATCAAATATAATTTGAGAAAAAACACAAAAAAATTCTCTTATTGAAAAGCAGGATATATTGTCTTGTGCTAGTTTTCACAGACTTAGTCTGGATGATCAATTTGTCTCTGGTAGACCAGATTATAGATATTACTAAAAGAAAGGAGAAAACCCCAGATATAGACAGAATAGCTTTTCATATTCTTTGCTGTATTAACTTCCATATATCCATTATGATAGAAGTTTCTCAGTTGCCTATTGTCTATACAAGGAAAATGAGGACCTTCCTCTGTGATTTGGAAACCAAAACAGATATATCTATATCTGTAGGCATCCTCGAGCCACTCCTGACAGGATTTATCGAAGCACAGAAACAAAAACTTGGCCAGCTCTGAATGACTAACATGCAGAACTGGGCCAGTATGAGAATGGCACATGGCAGAAGATTTCAGTGGGATAACTGTCCCAAGAACATCAGTCTCCAAAAGCTTGGATTTTCACACTTCAACACTTTTTGAATTCAGCAGTTGTGTGCCTTAGAGGGCTACCTGGCTGAACCAAAATCACAATGCTGATACTAACTAGGAAGCTCTCCACACTTTCTAAAAACAATTAATCTGAATAGAGCAGATCTGTATTTCCTGTGGTAGGAATATGGGCTTCTTCTCAAAGGGGTCAAACCTAAGAATTCAAAGAAAGAAGGTTCCTAGGTCATGCTCTGTGGTACTGTGAGGCCAGAAGAAAGCTGATGGCTTAAAAAAGCAGTTAAGAATGAGATTTGAACAACAATTACTTTGTTTTTCTAGAAAACTACAAGAGCGTTACATTACAGTAAGAGACACCCAGGAAAATCTGGTTGTATGAATTAGTTTAACATGTGATAATTAAACTGGCAACTTTTCAAGAGCCAGTAGACAAAGCTGAATTTCTTAGCTTCCCTTTGGGGGAACATCATCAATCACTTGATGAACATACTCATTTTAAAACCTGTTTAATCCCTAAGGATGAAAAGCTTTGTTTCAGCAGACATCCTCAGTGGGGTAGACCTACCCAAAGATAGCAGTGCTATGTCACAGTTGCTATGCTTAGAATATTTCTGCTACTCTCTCCTTATCATGCATTGCTTTAAGGATCATTTAAGTAGGTGAAAAAAATACTTTTGCAAGAGATTACACAGTTCATTATTTCCACAAAGGAAAAAAAAATTGTTGACCAACAGTTCATGAATTAATGACATAAATTGACTCAAATAAGATAATGTTTGTTACAGTACTTCCCTCTCTGATCTTCCAAGTGCAAGGCCAGATCTTCTGGAATATACTGAGGTCAACTGGCTGCATGGCATTTCCAAAAGTCTTCATTAGGAAGACGATGAGATGCTTCAGAAGGCTCAGGTTTTAAAGAAGAGCAGTCAGGCAATACACGATGTGCTCATGAGAAAGCCATGACTAACTATTTAACCTCTTGTGGCCTTCCTATAAATTGGTGGAAAAGTGACAAGACTGTGCCTGGAATGCCCGAGTAGTCCAACAAAATTACAGTCAGCGCTCTTCAATATCATGAAATATAGCTTTTTTGCTTCCAAAAGGAAAGAGCCTTTCATGAACCTAACTTGACCATGCTCAAAACAGCTGGTTACAAGTTGCACAGGTATTTCTGAAATATTGTACAAAGATTGACTATTACCACTACAGTCAGAGAGACAAGACTTCCCTTAAGAATTAAAGGATTGTATCAATGTGTCTGTCAGGTTGTCTATATTATTTTCAAAATGAAACCAAAACTGCAATGACTTTTTTCTGGAGATTGAGTAGAATCAGCTTTCCACTGGGATTCCCAGCAGGAGCTGGGAATTGACACAGACCTGTTCTCTGTCCCTCTCTGGCCTTTTAAATATTCTCCTTGCTCCTTCATCAGAGGGGACTCGTAAGGTCAGGAAACATTTCTATTGGAAATAATGTTCATTCAGCTTGTAATGCTGACTGCTGATATTACCCTACTTTGTAAAAGCACAAAGAGGCACTTACAGAGTCAGGTGCAATTTATTTATACTGGCCTTGTGCCACCTGCATGTTTCTGCAGAGAGGAATCAAGGCAAAGTCCGTTTGAACTTTGCTGCTCACAAGGGATCCAGAGAGCAGAGGCCAACATTTTCATCCCCCAAGAACTCCCATTCCAAGGCAGAAATCATCCATCTGCCATAAAATGTAGTCATTTTCTCCATTTCTTCACCTTGCATCAGGTTACATCTTGACTGCTATACTCTGAAGAAGTTCTAAGAGTGGGAGAGAGTGAAGACAATGGGTTGTTGAAGCCTATTATCTGCAACTGTTATGCACATGATCAATCACCCTGCTGTCCTCTGCTTCCCTGCTAACTGTGCCACCAGCAGCTGCACCAGTACACAAGGGGGTCATTGCTTTCTGCTTCAGCGAACACCACATTGATAGGCAGAGGACAGATCTGTAACAGGTTATCTAAGGCAGAGAAACACCTTGAAATTCAAAACACTCAATACAGATTTTCTGGTATCAGTGTTTACTTTTTTGATTTTTTTTTTTTTTTTTAGATTTAGAAGTACACTTTTTAAAAAATATTAAATAGACCATACATTTACACTAAAGCAAAGGCAGAAGAAAATTAGGATATAAACCAATGAGTACATTTTGGAAAGTAAAAACCTTCCAATCATCCCAATCAGTCAAGGGAGCAAAAAGAAAGCCTTTAAACAGCATTAACTCACAAGGAAGAAAGGGAACTTTAAACAGCATTAACTCACAGGGAAGAAAAAAGATTTTAAGACAGTGCTGAATGAATTAATGCAGGAGAATACCTGGTACAATTGACTGCAACAATGCTAGACTACACTTGGTGACTCATGAAGCCTCTTTGAACCTTTTGCCACAAGCCACAGACATATTTATAGCCCCTTCCTCCCTGCTTTCTGCCTTGCTCCACTTTGTTAGGGCCACAAGAGGAAACACAAGTGACTTTATAATTAATGTTTCTTTTAGTGAGTTCCAGCATGCTAGTACCTTGGAAGAAAAAAAAACAACAGGTATATGAGAATACACATTCTCCCCTAAAGCATCCATCCCTGGGTCTTCAAACTCTATGTCTTTCTTGCCCCCAGACAGAACATGAGGTCACTTCTGACAGGAACTGACCTACCATTTTAGTAGATATTTACAAAGGGTTTTCCTGGCTTCTCTGGTAACTGAATTGTTTTACAAGTGACTACACACAAGCCCAAGAGAATGGATCCAAGAGGCATTTCCTATGCCTGCAGGCATGTGCTAACTCTTCACTATGCCTGACACATTTGGTGTGGAGAGGAGGTGTCCAAAACCTGGAATCACTGAATGGGCTGTGAAAACAGCTGGAATCAACCTCTCCCACTCTGGGTGTCTCCCAGCATCTTCTCTTCCTCAGCCAGAGTGAGATGGACAGGCAGGAATCCAGGTTGTGCTTCCTACCCAGCCATCACCTCCTTCCCAAACCTCACTGTTCCTCTTCTACTCATGAGAGCAGCAAGGCAACCACATGCAGAATGGATTTCTTAGAAAAACCAGTCAGCTCAGAGCCAGCTTCCAGTCAAGACATGTCATAAGCACAAGAGGAGAAGTGATTTTTTAAAAATAAATACTTTTGGCTTTTTTCTCAACTCCTCTCTCCTTGAAGGTGAAAGAGATGATAGAAATTACAAGTAGGCTTAAAAGGAAAAGTGCAACTACAAAGATAATCTCCTTAAGAAGCAGATATACATGCCTAAGACAACTAAGAATTACACATTATATCCAGTTGCCAAGTCAAAAAAAAAACCAACCCAAAATCTTAACATCTTCCTCAAAGCTGTGCACACATCAGGCCTGTCTGCACTTGGGAGCAGAAGGTTCAGAAAATACTGTATCCTTGATTTCATGGTGCTGACAGATCTGGCTACTGTCTCACATTAAACCACCCACCATAAGATTTTTGAATCTTACCAGAAATAAAACATAAATATTCCAAGTGCAAAATTAAACACAACTCCATCTATACCTAAGTGAACTTTCTGTTTTACAGAACTACACTGTGATGCTAAACTTGATTCAAAATGGAGGAGGAATTGTTCCTCATGAAACTCTCCAGATATGTTATATACAGATATATCAAAAAAGCCTTTACTTATTAAAGTATATATAACATGGAGATAAAAATTCTCATCTTCCCATCATTCAGAAAAAATTTAGTTCAAAGAAACTTTAACTGCAAATCTCAGCATACATCCCATAGAAATAATGTAATGCAGGCAAACTTTAAACAAACAAACATAACTCTGAAAAAAGTGGAGGTATTAATGCAAATTACACATGTATCTGTGCATACAAATTCATCAAAATATATGAGAGACAATGAAGCTGCAGTTCTAAAATATAGGTTATATCAGTTGCCCTTTCTAACAGGTCACAGATACCATAATGACACCAAGAAGTGATTGCTGAGTAAATGGAGGTGACAAAGTGACTCATTAATAGAATATAAGTTAGACTCTCTCCCAGGCTGAGCAGGCCTATCAGAACAAAGCCCAGTATTATGTCATTAAATTATGAGAATGTAAAAAGGCAGAGAATGGAACAAGAAGGAGGACAGGAGAGAAATTAGCATTTTACCTCTGGAATCCAAAGAGCACAGCTCACATGTGCCCACTTGGTCCCTGTCCTGGTAGCTTTCATGGCACCTCCTCTTTTGGGACAGAGGAGGCACTGAGGATGTATTCCCAGGACACAGGTACGACACAGCCAGCTGCCTTCAGGTACTTTTAAGATTCCGTAGCAAGCCTTGGGGAAAAACAGATATTGGAATCATTGCGATGAAATTATTTCACACACAAGCATTCCTATTCACACAGAGCAAAGCTTTCAAAAAGTAAAGGCACAATCTGGCTTTCATTTAATCTTTCTGTGCTTTCTTTTCCTTAAAATGAGTCAAGTAATCTCAGAGAGAAACAGCCTTAAAAGCAATAGTTTTTACACCTGTTTGTAAAACGTATCAGTTGAGACTGCACAACAGCACTGGTGTTAAAAACACCTTTGCTTCTAGTGACTTCTAAATTCCTGAAGTAAACAACATGGATATTCCTTTAAATTAGCTTCTGTATCTAATACTTTCTAAACTCACAACTGTTAAAAACATAATGCTCTAACATAATTCTATTTAGATGTGAAAGGATATGAGCTCTTTGACTAAAAATCATTTCCTGCAATGTTTGTAGGTACAGTTCCATCTACTTTTTTTTTTTTTAATTTAAATAGTTATATAATATTGCAACAAAATTTACAGCATATTCTGGAATTATAAGATGCTGGGGTTTATACCTATTTCCCAGTTATTGCACTTAAACACATGGAAAATAAGACATTTCTTACCTTTTGCTAGGCTTGAGAATTAAAAGAAGAAAAAAAAGAAAATAAATAGTTTGATTTCCAATTCAAATTCCTTGTGGTTCTTAATGGAACCAATGGTGGATCCTGCTGTACACGTACACATCCCCCCTACCTCCACGAAGCTGAGCATATCTGACTGAAATCACCGGCTGCCACCAAAGTCTAATTTCACTCAACCACTCCAAATAAAAGTTTTATCAAAAGGATGGATATCACAGGAAATCTCAATTTCTAACACTATCTCTGGTAATGATAACATTAAAAGACTCAAAAGAACATGATCATTAGTTGTAACCATCCTTTCAGATTAAATCCAGTATAAAATCCCCATACTTGCCTTTCCAGCCTTCTGTTTGTAGGATCTCAGTATTTAATATTAAACAATATCATAAAACACTGCACATTTATGTCAGGCTTGTAGGAAGGGGGACTTTCCTAAATTAAATGCGGCAAGACTTGACTAACCTAAAATGTTTTTTTTTTTTGATGAGGCAACTCCTGTAAAAGCCCAAGAGGGGGAGCTGCAATCCAAATTTTACAAGTGTTCTTTTCCTCCTCGGTGGCACCTTCACACTAGAATTCTTTCTGTTACTAGAGAAGAAGTGGCATTACATCTAAGATCATATCTAGGGTGTTGGAAATGGACTGACACTATTTTCTAATTTTAACTGATAAGCAAAGGATGCCTAGACTACTAAAACATTAATTTCACAAGGTGTTTGAGCCAGCACAACACGGTACCATGAAGGAGGAATTTTCTCACACTCCTCCTCCCCTCCACCTCCAAACGGTGTGATGACAGACAGACCTGAGGCTACTGAGCTGACCCAGATTAAAAATGAAACAAGTTGTTGTTATAGTTAGGATTAGCTCTAGCCCAGACATGCTCTCCAGGTTTGTTTCAGGCAGATCCAGCACCAGGAAGAGTGAGGAGCAAGGAGGCGGCAGCCCATCAACTCAAGCTCAGCTGTCAGCAGACAACCATGAGCCTTTGACTGCAAATCCATCATTACTCCTTAACAGACACAAGCAAGGACCAAAGCAGGCAGCCCAGCTGCCAGCCATATTCCTGTCACTGGCCACCTCACTGCCAGCTCAGACTCTCAGGCTGCTTTACAGGGGGACTCAGGTCAGGAAAGCAGCCAGGCTGGAAGCCAGCCCACTCTGAGCAGTGAGGTGACAGGTCTTTTTTCAGCCAGATACGTTTTCCAAATATTACTTGCAATCAGTACAAAAATACAGTAAAAATAAAAGATGGTCTCTTCAATTTAGAGCAAAACTTCCTTCCAGAATAGCATGCACAGAAACCACAGGATTCATGCCCCTTTTTCTGATTACAAGAATGCCTTTACCTGACTATGCTGAGCTCAGGCAGTGCAAAGTCTTGGCTACGGCTGAAACAATATAAACATGAGCATCATTCAGACTGAGACCATGGTTTTTGAGGGTGCTGATGGCTTTTGAAAAAAATCACTCTGTTAAAGTGCCTACATGCGGTTCCAGATGGCTGAATTTGGACAGTCTATGTCTAACTAAATAACTAGTCAGTAAAGGAAAATAGCTCTGAAACAAATGATCTTTAGATTTCTCACAAACAGGCAAGGCAGTATTTCCTGTCCTGTTTATCTTCAAAAGCAGATTTAGTTATAGGGAAAAAAAATTATTTACAGTCACAGAGGAAATACTTGCACGTCCCAAAACACACCTTGCATTCCTGTTAGACTGTAGCTGTCCACTTATTAACTATGCTAGGCCACTTAATCTACTGTAATTGTTAGAGTCCAAAAATTCACCTCAGTATCACACCACCCTTCGTATGAAGAAAACCACAAAGTCCTCCACTTGACATTTAATACCCATTCAAATTCCACACTTGCCCGGGTAAACGTAGAACACAGGACAGTGTCAACATTTCTGCAGGCACTGACCTGATGGACACAAATATTACACTTGTCACAGAACACCATGTCATTCCCATCTTCACTGTCCGGGGACCGGCACACATCACAGATGACGTCCTCATCATATTCGATACCCAAGCCTTCTTCAGTCTCGATGGCGTGATTCATATTCTCATGACAGTGCCGCTCCAGCACTTCAATTGTCTTTTCCATTGTGTTTTCATCCAGGAGCCCACATCCTACAACAGGGAAAGGAAAGGGCAATTAGAGGACAGTCAGAGGGGGGACTGAGTCAGAGAAGCAGGAAGAGAAAAAAGACAATTTCTAGCAAGTAATGCAGTAGACACAGCATCTAAAAATGAAATAAAAATAGACATGATTTTTTGCTCTCAGACTAATTATTACATTGTTTTATAAATACAAGCAGAACTCCTACTTGAGTAAAAATTTTACACAAACCACAAGGTTGCGCCTGGAAAAAAAAACACTGCAGCATAGAAGACAGCAGTTGCTGGCTGCTCTTATACAACCCTTCCTGCACCTCTGAAATTTTACAAAACATTAATGAAATCCAAAAATCACACCGTGTTCTTCTGAAGACTAATGCCCTAGGAAATAAAACTTACCAAGAATACTTCATATCTTATAATGATACACAAATTGTGCCACCCAGTACCTCTAAGTCCACTGTGATGTAGTGCTCGAAGCATGAGGATTATGAAAAGTGTTTTTATTTTTCTGATTTTTTTTTTAATAAAACAGTAGATAAATATACTGTTGCAGTCCATTCCATCTGTTTCCTTGAATACTACACACACTATATACACTCACCACTGATCAAACAGCATAAGCAGGATCACTTAAAAGTATTTGCTATGAGACTGGCCCTCAGCTTGCAGCTTCAGGACACGCACTGAGTAAGAAATCCTGTGATGTTCACAGCTACAACACATCCCCAAACTGCATCTCGTCAAAATCCGTGCTCAAAAATGATCATGATGTTCACAGCTTATGATTTACTCTGGCCTTCAAAAGCTGGGATATTCATGTAACATTAATTGCAGAGGCTAATATTTTAAATAAGTCTACTAATTGTGATTCCTTGTTACAAACAATAAACAGGGAGAGATAAACTGTTCTCTCCCATGCCCTAATACTTTTGCATTGCCTGAATTAAAAGAATTACTAAATCATTCAGGTGGGAAGGGTCCTAGAGAGGGCTTCAGCCTCTGCCTGGGCTCCAAGCAGAGTCAATAGGAAATCCAAAAAAGGTTGTTGCTCAAGAAATACATGTAGTCATATTTTGAAAATCTGCCCCCTTGAAAAGCTAACAGCTTTTGCTAACAGCATTCCTGTATGCCTGGGAAGTTATTGTCCTTGCTTCTACTTATGTGCATCCTTTGGCACTGGAGCTCAGTCATGAACACCATACTTCACCAAACCAGTCTCCCAACACATGTACTCATTTTCCTGAATGTAGCTGTAACTCTCTTGCACTTGGAGGACAGTGTTCTTCAAGTCCTGCTAGCTCTCTTCAGTAATTCCACCCTTCAGAGCTGCCCCCCAGATCCCGCCCAGTTACATAAGTAGAAACATGCTGTCCTGAAAGTCCAGGACCAGTAAAACTCCAGATCTCAGTCACCACTATATCATTGCTATTACAGACAATGCTGCCATTGATTGTCACTTCTCTACAGGTGCTCCCTATTTTATTAACAGCAAATCCAGGAGATGCCAACCTGTCCTTCCTAAAAGACCAACAATCACCCATGGAAGAATACTAGCCACACAGTGGCTACAACCACAATTCATCCAGTGATAATTCCAGTATTATTTTCCATGGCTCACTCCTGCTCATAGACCTCTATACCCACAACTTGCATGGCAAAAGAAAGCTTACTTAGCTGATTTTGAATGGGCTAACATGTGTGAAACTTAATTACTCTCTTGAGAACATATCTTGAGATATGCTCCAAGTTCAAAAAATGGAAACATCTGCTTTCCCTACATAAAATCTTTAACTTTTGAAGTCCTAAAATTAATTCCACCTAATGTGGGCTTTTTCTCTCCTGCCTCAGTCTGCAGAAGTTGAAGATGATTTTGGATGTCAAAAAAATTTTAGGCACAACAGGTAAAACACAAAACATTAACAGATCAAGAAAGTAATTACTTTTTTCAGCTCCTGTTTATCTTAGCATTTCCATTCAATTCTCATTCAGCAATCTTTAAGAGACCTTACACAGCAGACTACAATTCAAACAGCAGAAATTAAGTGCAGCTTTTAAAATGAGAACATGTTGTGGAATTACCCATTTCTGTAAGCTCTTCATTTAGCTCCTGGAGCCAAAAGATGTCCATGTCATCCAAGTCATAGCGACACACAGATTCTGCTAATTCCAAAATGTTGATGTAACCTGGTTCTGTGGGTTCTTGGCTGGAGCAGTGGATGTATTTCCTGGGTCGTGTATACAGTACTTCTTTTACTTTTTCTGCTACAACCCTGTGAGTGAAAAGAAAGAAAAATAAATAGTTACAGCTTTTTAAGACTCATCCGTGAAAAACAAAATATTTGCTCTAAGTGCGAAGAAAGCTGGGGTTTTATATATTTTAAACTAGCCAGTAAGTACAGTCAGCCCAGGGAGACAGGATTCTGTAAATGTAATTTTTTCACCCAAAATGTTCTAAGGTTTACTACATATACAGAACCCTTTTTAAAATGTAAGCCTGTCCATACGATTTCAATTTAACAAATGCTACTAGTACAACAAAGCAACTGTTTCTGAAACCCACAGAAAGCATTTTGCACAAAACCAATACAATCTTTGTTCTATGTTCTTCCTAAATGATATAAGGAAATCTTGTCAACCGATCTCTTGAAAATACCAGCTGTTTCACGAAAGCTTGATTTATTCTACTGTAGTGTCTGTGGGTGTGGGGGGGGAAAAATCCTTGCTCTCCATTTGGGATACTTAATCTACCCTTATTTTGTAAATGACACCTTATCCACATTACAAATACATTATTTTTGTTATGCAAGAAACATTCTGATGCCAAGCAAAAATGTAAAGGGGAACAGTCATCCAAGAAGCAAGGGAGAAAAAGACTTAGTGTTCTCAATTTTTCAAGTATTTTTGGAGATGGAACTCAGTGTTTGATTGGTTTGATTTTGGAATGGAAAGAATAATCTTAAGTAGATAAAGTCCGATCTTTCTCTGAATTCAATGCAAAAAGCCCCACATGTGGAAGGAAGCCAGAGATAAAGAATGGAATAGTTCCATGCATGAGCACCTCTACAAGCTTTCTCGAGCTGACCCTCCACAGGACAAGGAATAGGTAAAAACTCTGGAAAATAAGGCAGTAAAGAAAGGGGAGGCAGCTATCAAGCCGTATCCTACATAATTCTGACTGGAAAAATGTGGATTATCAATGTGAGCACAAACAATGTCCTTTTGCCATTCTTCATCCTCCTTCACCCTGCTAATTTTTTCCTCAGATTCTCTTGTGAGCTTTGTTTTTCCCTGGTCCAGCCAAATCTATAGCATTTTTTTTCCTCTAATATAATACAGCTGGTATGAACTGCAATATACTTATTTTTAATAAGTTGGTACTGACAATAGCCTCAGTGGAAATTAAATTATGCTGGCTCAGCACTTTCACCAGACAATTCATTTATCTTCATCTTGAAGACCACACTGGCATTAACCTTTCTGTGCCGAAACACACTGTTTCCACCAGGAATGGTTGCAGGACTACAGTGCCTGTTTCCCTAGTCTAAACACAGTGTGAGAGAACAGAAGATTCTTTATCTAGCTCCAGAATCTGAGACCACTGGACTTCTATAATGTTAAGCAGCCAACTGTGGTGAGGTAAGGTAGAAAGGGTTAAAAATTGAGAATAACCAAAATTAGGTTATATAAACAAATGAGTAATTTTACCAGGTATCAGTGATTATTGCAAGCCTAGTGCTCTATATCATCATGCTGTGTAGGGAAACCTTTCAAGTAATATGCATAAGATGTGAGTTTATTTTTAATTTATTCAACTCCCCATACTCAAATGAAAAACAGCAAACAGCTTTTAATCTATAGCACCATGTGACTGAGGGAAAAAAATCTTTTTACACTTGCATTGTAGATACTGTAACAGTGTGCAGACAGAATGAGATCTGGACTGAAGCAGCACAGAAATGCTTTCCAAATAGGCACTTGTGTGGTTTAAGAACACGTCTGAAGGCTTCTACACTGAAGATTTAAACATTCCAACACAGAAAAGCTGACTGCACTTAGACAACTTGATTTTGAGAGACCATCTTCTCTGAGTTACCATTTTGTGCACAGGATCCATGTCTGATCACCAATACCTGAGAGAAGGCTGTGGAATAGTTTCTGGACTGGCTGGAACCTGAACCCCTTTCTCCCATTCTTGTTTCCACGTGTCCGCAAAGACGTAATACTCATCAGGGTTGACATGGTGAGAGTCTGGGAGTTTCATGGCACTAATGAGATCCTTGCGGAACACCTGCAGGAAACAGCGCAAAGACGGATTTGAGAAAGAACATTGCATTAGGGAATCTGACAAGTATTTTTCTTATCTACACTGAAACAATGCATATACATTGATAATGTTTTTAAAGAGTATCAACACAAACAAATCAATTTGAAACTACCTAGATTATTAATTTTTCATTTATTAGGTACAGCATAATTCAAAACCATGTTGCTGCCCAAAGGCTAACCAGAAGGAAAAAGGTTTTTACAGGTAACTAGAGAGAGGAGTAAGGAAGCCTGCACCTGATTCAAGACTCCTCACCATATTTTCAATCAGCTTATTGCCAGTCTGTAGGCAGTACCCTAACTTAGATACAAGGTAGGATATCCTTTTCTTTCACTCAGTTTAGCTACTTTAAACTGTCATATTCATCACAGGCTACAAACAGTTGCCATAGCAAAAGTGATGGATTGGCACTTGCTCATTTATTAAAACCACTTGAAGTTTTATTGGTTGGGATCTGTGAGATCAAAGATGAACAGCTTCCTTTGCTGGAACACAAGACCTGTGTTGCTCTGTGTCTAGGCAGTGATGGACAAAATCCAGCCTCAGCATCTTTTAGCAAACCTATACAATGAAACACCATCCTCATACAAAGCAAACCATAGTGGCAAATCTATAGCCATAACACTTGGCTCCAGAGGGTTAAGTTTTTACAAGCATGCAAACATGATTATCAGTCATCTGAAAGCTTACTTAGTATCTGTCAACTACAGGCACATATAATTTAAATAAAGGGCATACATATCCTCTGTGGGTTTTTTCCTCCAGCACTACACTGCACCAGCCTAATGTTCAGTAAAACAAAACAGGGACTGTGACTTGGTTTTAGAGCGACATTGCAACTAATTAACTGTATTATTGGAAGGAGAAATCAAATCCTTAAAGAGCAATAAAATGAAATGGAAATATCCCTGCAATAAGTTGTGACAGGTTGAATTCTCTTCTTACTAATTCAGTTTTATAACCAGAAAAGTAATGAACTATCGCAGAGCCCAGTATCTTCATGTACCCTTTTCAATTTGACAGTACCAGACCGGTTATGCCTACTGCAAAAATTCTCAGCTGTTCTTGGAAATCATGAAGTAAACATTATTATAAAAGTCTCTGTACAAAAAAGGTATTGATTTAGCCTGCTGGTGTCCTGGAACATCAGCATCATGTTCTACAACTGCAGCTCATATGGGCAGCCAGGAGACCAGGCTGACCGAGGTTACTCAAACCCACAGACTCAAGGGTCTTGCATTTGCTATTAGTGTGTTATCTGCCTGGGTTCAGAACAGACTGTTCACTGCTGCCTTCTGTATAAAACTCCTCAGGTACCTAACAGGCCTATAATAAAATCTGAATGTCAAGAGTGAAAGCGTTGAGACTGCAAGTATCCATTTTTTTTCAAGCACTATATGTACACACCAAAAAATAAAATGTAAAATGATTTATGCCATTTAAAAGACATTTTCGTTTTCTGTGTTATAGGTACAGAGCCAGGATTATGAGATGCACTAACAGGGCACAATTCCAAAGAACACCAGAAGGAAAAAGTATGATACAGGAAAGTGCAATGACTGCTTTAACTACCAGAAAATATATTTCTCAAATCATATCTGAGGTAAGTGCTTTACCAACTACCTTTTAAGTGACTGACAGAATATAAAAGTGAAGTACTTCATATCAAACCCACTACTTCTTAACCACTAGATGAAAATTGCTATTAAAGGCATCAGTACTCTAATGACATTGCTTAGCAGCAAATCTTCTGATGATCCATTATGTATGCAAACTGTATCTCTATTTTTAGAGCACAGACCCCCTGGAGCATGAACTTCTGCATTTCTTTCGACTGTTTTAAGTACTGACCACATCATCACCACAACACAACATTAAGTTCTCAGCTTCAGATTTCTACAATTTACAGTACAGGTACCACTGAAGGTCAAATACTTAATCAATAAAAAGATAACTGTTGAAACCTTAAGGGACTCCAAAACTCAGCTAAGACTTCCTAAGAATTGCCTGTTCATACTTGTGATTAACAGTGCAACTGAGGATTTCCTGCAGACACTTGGAATCATTACAATCTTAAGCTCTAGTCATTCTTCATTTCTTCACATGTGGCAAAGCAGTGTCTTCCAACAGTAAAATACTCTCAGAGGGCAACGTATGAGAATACTCAGTCTGCATTTCCTTTGTTGTGGAAGTAAACCAAAACACTCGGGGGACCCAAAGGGAGGTTTCTGACAAATAGAGCAAATTCTACTTAAGCAGTCAGCCTCAAGGCTACGAACTAAGCCATCTACACAAACAGCAGCACACACAGCTTCAGGATTTAGATAGCCAGCTTCTCCTCATGGCCTTTTCCCAACATTTATTTGAACAACAATGCTGCCCCTTTACTACCTGTGTCCATAGAACAACAGCCAGTCTGCTCCACAGCACACACTCTCCCCTCTTGGCAAGAACTACCTGAACTTCCAGTTAGACCATGAAGCACAGTGGTCATCTTTCAATCACCCCAAAGCAGTTCTACTTTTTACCTTGTATAGAGCACAACCCCTCAACGTTATCTTAACATCACCTGTAATATCCTACATAATGAAAATACCTGAAAACTGAGCATGCCATGGCTAGGCTTATAAGGTATTCCCATCCAGAAACATCACTCCTCACAGCCAGACTCAGCTGGTGCCAAGTGTCTTTAGCACACAATAGAACAAGGCCTTGCAGAGCTGAGCTATAACTGAGCGCAGCTCCCAGAGCCAGCTTCATACACACAGAAGTGGATAAGTCCCCAGCACTCAGAGCATTCCACAGTAGGTATGTGTGATAGGAGGATTTTTTAAAAAATATTTTTTAGCAAAGAGAGCATGAAAGTACAAATGAGTTTTAGTCTTACCATGCAAGACTGCTTGGTCTGAACCTAAAATTTCATTTTGCTGCCAGGAATTTTGAGCTTCAACCACAAACAGCGCAGCACTTCGAGTAAATTACATCAATGACAT
Organism: Hirundo rustica; assembly: GCF_015227805.2. Classification (NCBI taxonomy): domain Eukaryota; kingdom Metazoa; phylum Chordata; class Aves; order Passeriformes; family Hirundinidae; genus Hirundo; species Hirundo rustica. The sequence goes on from NC_053451.1 coordinate 85,159,159, forward strand.
GTGTCTGCTTATGTCATCACTGTCTCATAATCTCATCGTTACCATTTAATTGAGAAATTCTATTACATATTTCATGCTTTAGAACTGGGGCTTAAATCTAGAACAAAAGACCTTGTTCTTTAGTCATGTTGTGGTTTTAAAGCCCAGCTGGAAATGAAACACTATTCAACTGCTCTCTCAACCCCTTCCCTGTCTTCCCCTCCAAACCCAGTGGAATGGGGAGGAGAATCAAAGTAAAACTTGAATGTTGAGATAAGAATAGTTTAATAATTGAAAATAAAGTAAAATACAATAATAATGCTACATAATAGTAACAATCATGATAATAAAAAGGAAAAAAAAACCAAACAAGTGATGCACAATAGAGCTGCTCACCACCCACTGACCAGTGCCAGACCCCACTTCCCAAACCCAGACCAGCCTCCCTCCTGGGTAACTCCCTCAGTTTATATAACCATTCTATGGTGTGGAATATCCCTTTGGTCAGTTTGGGTCACTTGTCCCAGTTATGCTCTCTCCCAGTCCTTTTGGTTTTGTGGTTTGTTTGGTTTTTTATTGCATACCTCCTTCACTGACAGAGCTTGAGACATGTTAAAAAAGAAAAGTCCTTAAACTTGGGGTAAACACAAATTACCAAATAACCAAAGCATCAGCATGTTATCAATACCATATTAATTCCAAATGCAAAACACAGCACTGCAACAGCTATGGAGAAGGATTTAGCTCTGCCCTAGCTGAAACCAGGACAGGTCAATATTAGTGTTTTGCTCTGCAGTAGAAGCCTGCCTGCTTTTGCTGAGGAAATGAGAACCTCCTAGTCAGCTCTGCAGACACATTGCCATCTATAAAGCCTTTAAAAGCTAAATTCTACAAAAGGTATTGAGAAATATGTATGCTCTGCTCCCCTAAAGCACTAATACGCCAAGAAAGAATTTTATCAAAGATATGGTTCGTGTATTATATTTGTTTTTCAGAATTCTGAGTCCTGTTTGGAAATTATGGCAAAACAGTATATCCAAGGAAAACTAATTTCTTAGCATTTATTTTAAAATGCTTCACTGAAAGCCATCCAGGATTTGAACCCAAACTCCTTCTGGAAGCACTCTATGGAAATGCAATATATAATCTTCCTCACTGGACCCTGCTGTGCTTACTCTGAATAAATCAGGCTCTGAAACAAAGACTATGATTTTGTATGAAGTATCCTTATCTATTAAAGATATCAGGGAGAACACGAGTAATGCTATAGAGAATTACAATAAAATACTAGCACTGAAAACAGAGAATGGTCTTGACAGTAAAATGGCCTTCTATAAAACCCCATCTGTGATGAACAAATCAAACGTCAGATCTGCACAGACTGTCAGGCACCTTCTGTTCATGACCACTGCAAACTTAAAACCACATTAAGAAAAGAAAAAAATGAGTGAAATTCCTTTTCCAATACTCCTCTGCAAGCTACTACCAAAACTGACTGATGCCACTGCTCATTCACCACGTCTCACCCAAATGCACATGCGAAGAAAAATAAATGGATTGTGTCATCTCTTAAAAATGAAATGAAAGCCGATACTTCTTCTTGTGACACTCTCCATCCTTTCAGGCTCTTTGATCAACTGCTTACAAACTCCCACCACGGGTTAGTCACTTGTCACAGGCATCTAGGCCATGACTGGGAACCACACCTCCAGAGTTTAAGTAAATTATGGGTTAACTGTTCTTGTTACAATCAAAGCCCACTTTATGCTGGATTGCCTGTAATTGCTTCAGTTGTGAGGCTTCCCCTGCACTCAGCAGAACTCAGCAACAGGCTTTTCAGTTCACACCCATCACTTAGGGAGTCAGAGGACCCACTGCACAGAAACACAGAGCTATGATTTTTTTAAAAAGCAGGAGGGAACTACTACGTCCTGTCTTGCCCACAGTAGCATATTAAATCTTTTACAGCAAACAGAGTGGAATGAGGGCCAACATCCTCTCGAACCAGACAACAGCTGGAATTACCTAGATTTTGGTGTCCCTCCCAACCCATCTTGAAGGTCAAGTTTGAAATTCCATTGTCAAACACTTGAGTTTATGTGAAACGTAAATTATGCAAGAGTTTTTCCATCATGTTAAGGGTCAAATCATCTTTTTATTCCCCTCTGAAAGGATCCATTAACATCTATTCCCATAAGCACTCCCAAGCATTAAGGCTTACTCTGCTATTGTAGCTCTCATGTACAGACCCTCAGCAAACACATTTACGACGCAGCAGGTTTACACCTAAAATCACCTCATAAATGATAAAAATTTAAATTCTAATGTGACCTATTACAAGTGTAATACAGCCACATAGTATCCGAGCATAGCTTATCTTTGTATGGGTGTTTGACAGTATGTGCAAAAGACTGCCCATTTACAGGGGATGATGCTCCAGGAACAGAATTTGGTGAGCTCATCCTGGAAAGGCAGAATTCTTCTTGTTAATACATTGCAACCTGGGCATGAAGTTTCTGAACTAAGCAACATACCTTATAGAGAAACTCGTAGAAACTTAAGGCAGGTTTACTTTGGATTTTGGTTGGTTGAGGGATTTTTAACAGCAAAGTAAACAAAAGGCAACATAAATTTCAAACGGAAATGAAACTACAGTTCCAGGCACATATACCAACTGGACTGAGAAACTTAAAATGTTAAAAATACTGCGATAGGAATATGTGTAGAATTAAATCTGTAGTTCTTAAACATCCACATATTCAGACAAGCAAGGCAGTAAATTCTGATGTCAAAACCCCCTACTCCCTAAAACTATTTTAATGAATTATCCAGGACTCAAGCAAATTACATGTACACTTCATTTAAGTAGCCATGAATCTTCCTGGCCTCCTTTTACAAGCATGTATAGGAAAAGCCAGGAAGTCGGATACTAAATCAACGCTACCTAACATCATGTCTCTGACAGTATCTCATGAGCCAGAAGAATGTGCAAGAACATGTCAAGTTTCCTTCTGGTTGCTAATCAGACATAAGCTTTGGATTTTGGGGTTAATCCTAACAATCAATTTTTAAAGTGGCATTAATTTATACAGATATTTTAAAAAATCTGTACTTGCTATCATCTGTCCAATTCTTTTTTTAATCTTGTTTAATTCTCAGTCTCAACAACTTCCTGTAGCAGATGAACTTCCCAGTCTAATTGCATGAAAAGGATATCCTTTTAATTGCTACAGATTTTCTAACTTTTGGCCTCATTTATCAATGCTCATGGCTGCCTTTTCTCTCTCTCCAGTTCTTCCATCACAAGGACATGCAGGACTGAAGCACTCCAGCTCTGCTGTTTCCAACCCATTCATACTTTACTGTTATGCCTGCTCGTTCACTTCAAAGGTGAAATAGTTCAGCCTTTTCACAAGTAAGCTTTTCCACACCCTTCTGCATTTGGGTCACCTCTTCCCAAAGAGTTCAAAGAGCCTGAGACAGTATCTCAAAGAAAAAAAAAAGCATCACAGAAGTAACTGATGAGTTTGCACCTCCCATCTTACATATATTTTTTAAATCAACTCACCCAAGCAGGCTAAAAAGTAGCTCATGGATAAGGCATGTTTGCCAGAGGTCTTGAGAAGCCTGTACACATGTCCCAGATAATTCAGAATTTTCTAAGATAAGCATGCACATAAAAATGACAGTCCCTTATTACACACGGTACATGCAAAGCAATATAATTTGACCACATTGCCCATTCATTCACAGAACAAAATCAAGCACTTTCAAACTGCAAAAAGAGTCCATTTGCTGCCAAGAGTCTAGCCTTAGAGGGTGCTTCTAAGGATCAAGACCAACAATTTATGTGGCAGTTAAATGCCACTAAAAAGAGTTTCACGTACCCAAGTAATGAATGCAGACCATTTACTTTTGGGAGATAAGCTGCATTTCACATGATAAAACAGCTCACAATCAGCAACGAGGAATTAAAAACTACTCTTGCTGTGAGACTCAAAACCCTATTTGCAAAGAGAAGTAAAATATTGCCATGTTATATGGAAAGGGTTTTAAAAACAAACACAATGCTAACTTAACTTCTTTGCAGTTTCAAGAGGGAGACAGGATTGAAAAAAAGATATACATAAATTAGTGTCATAAAGATCTTAGGCTCTTTTGTGATCCCACAAGCATAAGGGAAAAGACATGGTCAGTCATTCAGGACAGTCCAGCTAATGGGTTTTCCCTGCAAAAATGATTCCCACTACTCTGCCATCATTTTCTGCCACAGCTTTCATGGAGACAGGAAACTGCCAAGTACAGGCTTCATGCTGAGCCAGACATCCAAATGCCTCCTACCCTGCTGCTCTCACACAGCCTGCTGCAGAGGGCTGTGAGTCCCTCCTGTCTAAGCTTAAATCCACTGAGGGGCAACACCACAAATGGTATGTGGCCAACATCATCATAAGTCTCCAAACCAGCTATGACTTTGCATTACTGGTGTGCCTCTAACCTCAACACTGCTAATTTATTCGTAGCAAATACTAAAGCTAATTGGATTAACAGGATTTTTAAGTCACCATTTCAGTAGTTTGTGAGAGACTGTAATCCAGAAGAGAAGCAGCAAGAAAAGAGACACAGCCTTGCTTTTGACACTACCTACAGAAGCACCACAGTCTGAAGAAGCCTCATTAGAGGCTTCCCTTATTCTCACTTTCTTCTCTAAGGAGGGGACTGGAGTAAGTTGAAACCAGGTACAAGGCAGTAACATCCCTTCTGGATTGATACAGTCTCTGGAAATGGGCTTGACATTTGCTGTAACATGACACCTCTTGGCCTGGCAGTAACACCAGATGACCCTCCTCCACTGAGGCCATTCCCAACCCCCCCTGGATTCCAAAGCACCTGGAAGGCAGTTCCAGGCAGAGCAGTTCTCAGATGCAGCCACTCATCACTTCTCAGAGGCAACCTTAGAGGACACCAGCATATTTAGATAAGTCCTGAACTGGCACATGCACTCACTACTTACTTGTTGTAGTACCAAACCCAAGCTTTTATTTGGAGAGCACCCAGGTACTCAGCTTGGGCTGATGATGGTAGAGGAAGGAGAAGAAAGCCTATGTATTCACATCCAATTTATTTGAAAAACCAAGGCTTACTAGCATGAAAGAAAAATTAATGCATGAAGACCATGAACAAAAATATTCCCAAAAAGCTATTTATAGCTTTGACCTTCTAGATTTTCTGCATCGCTAACTCAAGAAACAGCCTGCTGCCTGGCAAGCAGAGGTGAATGAAAGGAGAGCAATGCCAACTTGTTACAGAGAGGCCTTGCTAAAGAGATGCTGTCAGCCTGAAAATTTAAATTTCTATCTGATAGATATTAAACAACTATTACTACAAAAAGCTTGTGAGATTACAACATGATTTTTGGAAGGGTGTGTAGTGGGGTCCCTTTTCAGTATTTGCTTTGCACCCTTGTCACCACTTGATGCATAAATAATCAATTTCAATGCTCTGCTGACAAAAGCATTTCACATAATACACTTCCCAGCATATGCTTTTCAAGAGGTTGGAGGGAGTGCTTGCTTTTAGAAGAACAAAAGCAAAAACATAAAGAATAGCCAGAAGTCTTACGTACAAGCGGTACAGTACTACTGTCACCTTCTCTTCCATTCCCTTTCCAGGAGAATTGAATTTGTTTTAGGGATCTTTTAGATATTATACTCAGGAGACTCTTTCTAATGAGGATATATTCTAAAGTTTGGGATTTCTTTCCCTTTTTTTTTCCTTCCTTTTTTCCCCTCAAGAGGAGCATCTTAAATCAAATATGACAAAGAGATTCCAGTATTACTAGAAGGATTACATTATTAACAGAGTTTTTAAATTTCAAGTGTACATTCCAGATTTTGTTCTTCAAAGTTTCGTATTTTCAAGCATTAAAGGAATCAAGATTTTGCCTCGGAACTGGTAAAAGGCAGCAAAGATTATTTCAAAAGGAGGAACTGAAAACATTGCTCATTTTAATTCCTAGAAGAACAGAACACCTGTATGCTACATAGCTGGACCACATCTTCATAATTATTGTTTTAATGGACATACACACCTAGAGAAAGAATGGAGCAAATTGAAAGAAGGCTGATAATAATAGTAATAGGACAATCCCTAAGATGAAGAGTTACAAGAAGAAAACTGGATGGCTGGGCAGAAAGAAGGGATTGGCAAAGGACTAGCACTGAGGTGAAAGGACTAGCACTGAGGTGTATTTTAAACAGCAACAAGCCTGGCAATACATGTGCTTCAGCTCTCATTTGCACAGCTTGACTGGTAACAAAGCTACTGCCTAGGCACACATGAGCAACACTTACAAGACCTCAGTAGCCACAAGCTGTTTTAAGATTTAAATTCGTACAGAACCATAATCCTCATAACAACATGCTAAGGGCAAAAAGCTTAGTGGGTATTTCTTAATCTTCTTGGTGGCTGCAAATAAAACACTATGTAGCTAGTTCTAGTCAAATTTATGTTTTAGAACCTTTTTTACATCTTCTTTTAAAAATAAGTGAGTTCCCTTGAATTAACTTGCAATAAGAATTAAGCTTCCAAAGAAATTACACATTCTGTATCATTTACCTTGTTCTTACCACACCAAACCCACCTAGTTAGCAGCATTTAGAAAAGAAGCAGGAAGCATGTTCGCTGAATGGCTTAAGCTATAGGAGCATAATCTACATATTTCACACAACCTTGCACAGCAGTAACCACTCAGGTAAAAAACTGCTGGTATAGTAAACAACTTCTGGGAAATAACTTTAAATTCTGTAGAAATAAAGTGGGGTTTTTCAGTCTTTTTTCAGCAGTGATATGAAAATTCTGAAGGACTCATTCAGAGGAAATGTGATAACAAGGGGAATTAGCTACAAGAAATATTTCTCCAATTTGCAGTTAGTATCTGACTTCAGCCCTTAAGAAAACAAGCATAAAATCCGGAGAAGGCACCCAACAAATCTTCCACTAAGAGGGGCTACTAATGGAACGGTCAACAGGATGGCTTTGGACACTGGATTGGGCATAAATGTCAATTTATTATATGGGTCAGTACAGGCCCAGTGACAGTGGTGGTAAGTGTTGAGGTTATAACAGGTGAAGATGGCAGAGTAAACAAAAAAGCTACACTGACAGTAAAAAGCCAAGAGTAACAAAATAGCAGAGCAAACACTGTATATCCTACCCACCTAAGTGTCCCACTGTTCAATCCTGAAGCAGAAAGACAGTATCCTTCCCAAACATATATATGAACCACTTCATATATACTTCACTGTGCTATGCTCATATACACTTCACTGTGCTATGCTCTCAAATTGTAAGACCATACCAGCTTTTGCCAATTTCAAAATGATATTAAAATTCCAGGGAAAGAATGAACTACATGTTACTATCTGCAAATCCTGTAAGTCATTTTGGTCAATTAAACACCACAGTGCCTGTAATACTCACACAATGAGGAAACTGCAGGTTCACAGAGAATTTGACAGGTGACAAAAGGACTCACCAGCACGAGATTCACAGCTCACTTCTTCAAGGCTTAGAAACATGAAAACTGTATGAAAGAAAACTACCAGTGACCAACCCAGTTCTTACCTCAGCAGGCTTCTTTTGTTCATTTGCTGGTGTTTTTGACTTGCTCCTGTATTTAGAACAAGAAGAAAAGGAAGTGGAAGGACCTGTTAAAAAAAAATAAAAAGAAATAAAAAATTATCATTATAGCTCGGTTCAATTCATTTAAATTTTCCAGTAAAACACAAGGCACTCTAATCTCTTAAATTATAATTTTTTGACAAGATGTGGGAAAAAAAAAACAACTGTTAGGCAGTCTGTAGGCTTAATTTCAGCTCCTCCTGTTCCACTCATTCTTTATAAAACCACAGCACACCAAGTTTATGGGTACATTCTGCTCTGCCCAATACAAGCATGAGTAAACAGAAACAAGCAGACAGACTGCTTTCCTTCATTAAGTTCCCTTTTAACAAAGTGGAAGGAAGTGTGAAACTGTTTGAAAATGCTCAGAAAAAAAAAAACAAACCTTGAAGAACAAAGCAATGATACTAAAATGTGCTAACGAGAGATGTAAAAAACCCCTGGTGTGGTATCTTAGATGTTTCTGGCAAAATGTTGTTTCAGCAGAGGATACATCAATGACCTGCCGTGAATACGACAGTGAATCGTTACCTATAGAGCTTTTAGACAGGCACAGGTTTATAAGAAACAAACAAGACCCTGCCACACAGGGTTATTCTGTTTGGGTTTCTTGGGAAGATATTCAGGTAGAGGTCTGCCAAGGAACACTTAAAATGAAACTTTACTAAATTGTTGAACAGACCAAAGTGGAATAGGTCAAGAACCAGTATGAGATAATATAACGATCAATATACTGATTATAATTCTAACACATTAATGCTCAAGTAACTTGCCACCCCCAACTATTTTAACGTTGAAGCTCTGCATACCATGAGACAACAGGATTCTTTTTAAAAAAATAATCAGAGAATAGAATCTCAAGCAGTAAAATTTCTCTTGATTTACAAACTTCTTCTTGCCAACTGTGAATGAGAAAGATATAAAAGTTTCTCTTGAAATTCTAAGTATACTCAAAACTTCCCTTATAAGACCCTTTACCTTACTTTCCTCCTGTAACATGATTCAGAACACCAAAGACCATAAATGCAAAAAGAAATCAATCAAGAAACATATTTTTTTTAAATTTTAAGAGGTGAAGCGGTTTGCCCTCAAACCACAGAAGGAAACCACAAGGGGGTGACAGACCAAAGAAACACTAGCAGGTATTACTTACTCTCATTGTCTGAACTATCACTGGTGCTTAGATGCCTGTGGCGTTTCATCCTGACGCATCCTAAAGAGAAAAAAAAAAAAATAGTTGATGACAATCGTTCTACCAGAAAATCACCGGGGCTGCTGGCTGATGCCAAGTTCTTCACACTAAAGGCAAAGCTCCTCTGAAGAGGTTTCAGGCATAGAAATAATCCCAATTCAGTCACCATGTTTTATTTCTGCAAGCAACTATTAGATCACAGTACTGCTTGTGAAACCGAGCACCCTAAAAACCAGCATGCCTCTGCTGGGTAGAGCTTGCTTTTCATTTTGCAGAAAGAAGTGCAAGCCGCCAGCTGATTCCCGGCAGGGCATGAGCGGTGCACTGCTCGACTCAATGTCCCATCTGTTCAGCTGCAGGAAGAGTTGCCATGGTGGCAGCAGCTAGCTGAGAGACGGGTGGAGGCCAGGAAATAAAGTGGATGCACAGCAAGGCAAGGATTTAGAAATATAACACACCTTAAAAAAACAAAACAAACAAACAAACAAAAAAAAAAAGGCACAAAGAAACCTTAAGGCATCCATGCAAAGCAAAAGGCAGATTTTAAATAGGGACAATCATAGAAAGCAGTACTGATGCCATTTATCACCATTTATTTCACAAGCAATGTGGTTTTCAGAAGTTTGAGAAGTGATCAAGAGTATCACCGAGAAATACTTCACTGGCACTGCGCCAGTTGCATTAAAAAAAGTATTCTACTTTTCAAATTTCGTTTTTGAACCTGTAATGCTACAGAGAGAACTTTCTGCACCTCTACTTAATAAAAGAAAAATCAAACCAGTTATCAGCTATATACTCTAAACAAGTGCCAAGAAAAATCCATACACCTTCTTATTAGTCCTGCCACTTTATAATATTCAATGTTACATTTGTTAACTAAGGTTCAATAGCGGTTTACAATTAATAGCAGTAAATAAAAGTCACCACTATGTTTGTAATGGATTGAATGAGAAAATCAATAGAGAAAAGAAGTAAAAAGTAATTCTGCAGGAATATACAAGTACTCTATTTTTTTTTCCCTGCTTGTTTTTAAGCAGAAGATATACTCAAGTAGGTTAGAGATAGCTGAACCTGAAATGTCTGCAGTACTCTGAAGTGCTAGCTTGGCTACACCTGAAATGTAAGCAGCTTCATGGCTTAAACATAACCACATGCCATTAAAAAAAGACACGCAGCTGAATATCCCATTTGATAAGCACTCCACATTAGTTACTGTACAATGGATCTTGAGATTATCCAAATACCACAGGATAAACAAGATCTCCAGATAAGGGAAGCCTGCCTAAAGGCTTTGAAGAGATTGAAATTGAACTGTTTGCAACACAAGTGTTTAATTTAGTGGAAAATTTCAGCAGTCCTTGTATTTAAGAGAGTGAGTTTACTGAATCTAAATGCAGTGATCACTCAAAGTTTAAATCAATCCTTTCAATCTGTTATTAAAAAAAATACATTGTCCACACTCATGAAAGCTGACAAAGGAAGGGATGCTTCCAGTTTTCAAGAAAGCAGATACAGAACTTCTGAGTCAGGTATTTAACCAGGGGTGAAGACAGAAAGACACAGGACAAAGGTCATTCGCATCATCACTTAAGCAAGGTATAAAATTCCATTACACAACAAATAATCTCACATGAATTTACCTTCTCACAGCTCAGGCAACATAAAGGAGACAAGGCAGTCATGCTATATGTGTAGACCAGTGTCCAAGAAAAGAGTGACATCGAAAATTAAATGACCCAAACACCACAGGGCTTTGCTTCCAGCAAGCAACGTAAGACAACTTGTACAGATGAAGAAACTTCCATGAAGCTCTTGGACAAAAGCTGTTGGACATGCAGAAGGCACTCAGGTCAGAAGGACATGTCTTTGTACGTGTTTTGGGGGCATCAGACTTGAAGCTGGCTGCAGGGTACTGAAGGGAGGTCTAGAAGACTACTTTCATATTGTCAGCTTGTGAAATTTAAAGGCATGGATTTTAATCAAGAGCAAATAAAATTGTACTGCCATTTGAGAGCTTGCACTCCAGGCCAAACCCAGCCCCTTGAAGCATGCAAGTCTCGCTAAAAAAAAATGCAGATTCTGCCCATGACAACTTATCTGCTAGCAGGCTTCATTTCCAAACAACCTGGCTTAAAGACCATCAGGTACATTTTAAGACCTTGGGAGACAACAAAAAGAAGCATCTAGATGAGCCAAGCAGTATTCCCACTTCCATTTCTTAGCAATAAGCAACCACTTCCATTTCTTAGCAAGAAATGGAAGTGCTTGCTTCTTGCTTTGGTTTTATATTCAGGTGAATTTTTGAGCAATTGTTAAAAGGTGCTGAAAGCTCATGGCAGGTGATTCCCATCTCTTAGAGTCTATATAAACATGCAGCTAGAAAACCTTTTCACTCTGTACTAAGGACAGCTATCTGCAGAGCAAAACATGAACATTCAATTAAAGTAGGGTCAAACATGAGGTTGAGAGAGACAGCTACAGGATAAAACACCCAGGAAGCCTGGACTTCTGCCTGGGCAACTGGGAAAGAAGAGCAGAGATGCCTACACTTCAAAGACAGCTTACACAGAAATGGCAAGTCTAACAGAAACTTTAGAACAGAAAGCACACCTCTGCCAACAACTCCAAGAGAGTAAAAAACAAACAAACATTCATTAAACAAAAGTAACAAGCTGTTATTTGAGAACTGGGTTTGTAGCAGCTCAGGCAAGAGATTTACACCTCCATGATAGCAGACAGAAAGACAAAAAGCAGTCACTGAAGGCAAAAAGCCCTGAACAGTAATAGCACTGGATTCCTCCCTGATTTTTTCAGCGATATTAACCACATCAAGAGTGTATAAAAATCCACAGAGTTACATCAAATTACAGGAGTGTTGTGTTTGGTAAGTCAGGTTATTTGAATGCCTAACAGGCTACAAGTTCACCCTATGTCCCCACACGATGCAGGAGGACCCAGAGCCTCAGCACCATTCAGCAGAGACCACCTCTAGTGGCGATTTCACTTTTCTTTTTAACAGAGAACCCCTTTGCTGTACCCTTGTGTGCACTGGGACTGCCACACAACTTCCAGCTCACTTCCACCCCAAAGCATGAGGGCTCATTAGAAAGGCTCCGTGACAATGATGCTTTCATTCCCTGGACACTAGAGAGGGATCCCAAAGTGACATCCATTCAGTGGGAAAGCTCCTGCCTCACTTCACCTGCCTTTGAAGAATGAAAAAGAATCAGAAACTGCTCAATTCAGAAAAACAGGGGACACCCCCCCCTCCTCTTCCTCCCCTGACCCCTCCAATGACAATTGATGTCAGCTTTTCCCAGCTTCAGTCCAAAATCCCCAAAGCAGACTGGCCTCCTTCAGTTTGTCCAGGCATTTTGCAAATGGGCACAATGAACTTGACTGAATAGACTTAAGTTTTAACATTTACATTTCTAGCAGTTCCAGTGTACAATCTAAGAGAGTGTACAGCAACTCAAGACTGAAACGTTGTTGCAGAGCAAAAGAGATGTGGCTCTGCGCCCCCCCCCCCCCCCCCCCCCCAAAATGCCTGGAGAAAATCCTTGTTTCTCAGTCACTGGATCCTGATTCTCAGTACCTTAGAAAGTAAGTAGAGGTGCTGTCGCTATGGACTTGAGGAGTGCTCAGGCATTATAGGCAAGCGCAGATTACCTCAAAGATTATCATTAAAATTACAAACATAATACACTAAGTGGTTGTGCGTGTGTGTGTCCCTTTTTTTTTTTTTTTAATCCACAGAATCCACAGAGGGACTAACATCTTATTAATCACTTGTATGACAACGTATACAAATTCTAAATATGCCCACCCTTAAGGGATCTTCTAAATGAAAACTGAAAAACAGAAGCAGCAGTGAGAAATCATCATTGTCACAAGGAAAAAGATCTTTAACTCTCCAGGCAATTACTGCAATGAAACATTTGCTGGCATCATTTTTATTATGAATTACTAGAGTTATTCCTAAACTTGAACCGTATTCTGCGCCTGTTGCACTTCTGACTTGCCAAGCCATGGCTGCACATTTATGCCCAATCTGCTTGAAACAGCTTTAGACATGAACTGCAACTTTAAAAAAGAGAAATCACACTCATTGCCTGCCATCACCTTAACCAAGTGAATGCAGGTCAAGATGCCCTGAACCTTCTTGTGTGTTTAAGCAGAAAACAATCCCAGGACAACCTCTACCACAGACAGCAACATTGTGCTGCCAGCTCTCCCTGGCTTCCAGAAGGCTGCTGTACATATTGGGAATTTTGCCCTGGAGACAGAACCGATGCCTGTATCCAACACATCACTGCACCTTCAAGGAAAGCCAGGAAAAAGCCACCCTGCACTCACCTGGCTGAAATTATAACACAGACCCTAAGCTAAGAAGAATCAACACCTCAGCTGGCACATGCAAGAATCTCAAGACAGTAACACTCATATTTCCAAAAATCTAAGGGATATGTTTTGTAATTAATGAATTCTAAGTTCCATTTCCTCCTTCTTGCTTATTCACAAGTATCTGCACTGCTAAAGTGAAAGAAACAGCCACTTGCCTCTACCACCATTTTCTCCTGCCCCTGAGGAAAATCAATGCTGCACTGACTTAAGGCACGTCCCACTTTTGAAAAGCTAGTTACCATGGATTACATGGGAAAAAAAAAAAAAAAAAAAAAAAAAAATCACTCAAGCAGCACATGTAAGTAGCAGACAGGTAACAAAATTTCAGAGCCTTATCCAAAACAAAAACCAATTTCAAATACCTGCAGAAACACGACAAACAAATATTTTTTTCATTTTCAATTTGCACCAGAGTAAACAACTAAATTTACCAAATAACCTATTACATTTAGCCTCTTTTTCTAATGCATTCCTCTGGATAGTTCATCAGTAACAGCAGACACAAGGGTGAGATATCACAGAGTCTGAATTTGTACAGCATATTAGGCAAGACATCAGTGACAAGTGCACAAAATGAATCCTTAAAGCCAGCCAAGATTTCTGAACAACACAGTATCTCCAAGGAATAGCAATGCTTCCTGGCTTCAGTTTGTTCAGACAAAGGTTAAATACATCCATACGCTACTCAGTACCTGTTAGGACCTATCAAGATGGAAAAAACAGAACCAGAAAATTCAAGAAACTGTTGAGCAAATATATCTTAGACCTGTGAGTTTTTACGTCTTTGCATCTTAAAATAGCCTGACAAAAATGGAATTGGCCACAACACTGGAAATTTTCAAGTGGGATAAAAAGTAACCTACTTTATTTTATTAAAAAGAAAAACAGCATCTATCTATGAAAGCCAAAGGACATGCTACACACAAATTTCAGATTAAAATTCTGTACTTACATTGTTACAATATGGCTTGTCTTAAAAAAAAAAAAAAAAAAAAAAAAATAGGCAGAGGCAGTAGGTAGCAATTTCCAAGGCTCCAAAATGTGGTTTATGTAACTGTTAAATTTAGATTAGGAAGCAAATTATCTTGAAAGGTCTCCAGGAAATGTAGTACAGTAAAACCATTTAAATAGGTCAGATTTCATAGTCAACTGCCAGGGAAATTACAAAATATGAATAGAGTTAATACAACCTTTCAAATAACTAGAGGAAGAGAGATCACTCGTGTTTAGGTTTTTTATTATTATTTTTAATATCCTATCCTATCAGAAAAAGACCATATAAATTGGAAAAAATACTCACTTAGAACCCGGTGTAGCAATATTTGCTACACTGAAAAGGTTTGAAAGGTTATACAATTCACAGAAGAGGATGTTCAGCAAACAAAGTAACAACCTTAACAATTCTGTGATTGCTTTTTTATACTCCTACTCTGCTCAGGAAGTCCATAACAGAGTGACCACATCTATCCTAGTCTTCCCTAACTCCCAAAATAAAATAATGAATTATTTTGTGAAGATTGTTCTGTGCCCACCAGAAAACATTTTTTTTCATGCTACTATTTCATACTAAGTCTTGATTAACATAATAATCTGTAATTCAACAAAGGAGGAATGCACCAGTTTTTAGAAGCAGTAGTACCAGCAACAGCCAATTCCTTTGTCATCAGGCAATAAATAATTGTAGCAAGCAAGGAAATACACATTACAGGAATCTGGCTAATAACATGAGTCTATATGAAATGCAGCAGCAATAAGACGTAGTCTCAAACTCTGTCTTCCTTGTTTGTTACCTCTTTATGTAAGGCAATTTGGCAGTTGCCTCAAAAAGTGAGAAAAAAAAAAAGGAAAAGAAAAAAGAAGTCCAAAGTATCATATTCCAACACGACTTACCCCTGAAATTGTTACCCCGAAATTCTGAAGTCATCTGACAGATCATAAAACTAGGACGAAGAAACCCCAAATATAATCACACACACATATTCATTGTGGATTATGGGCCAAAAGGGAACCCTGACATCATTTCATGTGCCCTTTTATCATGATGATCCACCATTCAGTCTAGTACAAAGTACTTAACAACCATCGCCTTGTCTTCCAAGTATAAAAAGAGGGTAAGTGATGCTACCTCATATTAATAACGTGCTTTGATGACAAGATAAAATACAGCACACGCCAAGTACCTTTCCTACCTTGAAACAGAAGTACAGGTTTTAATTTCCGGTACCACATCCATGCATTGACCCATTGTGAGGGCAGGGGAGCAGATTTATACCAGAGGCCTTCTAAAGTGCCTCACACCAAGCAGCTTGTTAAAAACCTAAAATCCTCAGAAGAACAAATCACCAGCAACACGTGCAGTGCCACCATTACCTCAACAGAAACTCTCCAAGAGGTTACAAAAAGATTAAACTGTACTGTCTTCCCAGTGCTTTCCTGACATGTAGCAGTGACTGAGCAGCCTTATTTTCATCTTTGAGGCAAGCTACTCATGTTGGCCTGTACACAGAACAGCCAGCTGGGCCAGGCTGACATGGCAATATTTCTGTCCATTAAACATGCCGTTTTAGCATTAGCATCTTAAAGACAATGCTGATCTGGGCAGAGTCAATTAAAAGAAAAATAAACATCAGACTGTCATTAATTCAAGCAAATATACCGCTGTGTACATGGTTCTGAGCTACTCTCTCCTTCAGTCCTCATTATCAATTTTGTACTCCTGAAAAAACATTGGTTTTATACCAGCTGTTTATTAACTATCATCTTCCTAAAACAGCGGCAGAGATTTGGACACACAAAATTATTTCCTTCAAAACACCATATTGCATTTGAATGCCAGTCCGGTTTTAAGATAAAATAAAAAAAGAAACAAACCACCTCCTTCCCTAGAACCACAACCAGTCTGGTGCTGCCTGGCATTGCCACGCTTCACGCCTGAAGCGTGCCCGCCTGGCAGCAGCCCGGTGAACACTGCTCAAACCCTCCTCCCGGCATCACTCCCAGGCAGGGAAAAGGCTAAAATAAGGGTACACCCCTCAGGAAAGGGAGTCATGGCCCTCAGCAGGGTGCTGTGCCTGCCCACCCCAGCCAGGTCCCTCCCTGGGGGAGCAAGGAAGTCCCCAGCATGATGAAATGAGGAACAAGTTCCCAACGGGAAAGTCACAGTGATACTGAACACACAAGCACCACCACCTGCTGAGGTGGCCAGCAGGACATCATCAACAGAGGGATGCCACTACAGCTCTCACTTCCTCTGCTCAGCATCACAAAGCGTCTCTTGTCAGGCTGTTGGAAACAACACAGCAGCTAATTGATCCCCGAAGGAAGTGCCCAGGAGGCAGGGGCCGGCTCACGTACAGCCCTCTAACTGCATGTGCACCAAGAGCCATGGAAAAGCACCTACCCCAGTTATTCACGCTCAGGAAGCTCATCTGCTCGGAAGAGCCCTCAGCTGGGGGGACACACAGTTCTTGACTGTGTTCTGTCTGTTTTACAGGGCTGCCTCGAAAGAAAACTCATACCTGAATTAACACTAAGACATTCAAGAACCAAGGGACAAAAGAAGAAAACCTCACAAAGCCCACCTACTAAATGAAGCTAAGGACAACGTCTGCTTTGAAGAATGATGTGGATACAGTGCTACTAAAAAAGGACCAGAACAGGTCATCATACCCTATGCTAAGCCAGGCAAATAAGGGGCTGGCTGCCCAGGAGATTCGACACCCGAAGACAGCCACGTGCCCTGTATCTGCAAGGAGACTGCAGTCACGGGCATGCCAAGCACCGGCGAGGAACAGGAGCAGCACACGCTTCACCAATATGACTGAGCAGAAAAACCTCTGAGCGCTTAGCTGGGCTTTCTATTTTAAGAACTGGTATGATTCACGTTACCTTGGCTCTAAGTGTTTTTCAGTCTTCACCATATCTACCCTCACGATAAGCTCATATTAAGCAAGCACTGAAAGCCCTGACATTTCAGAGCTGCAGCGCAGAGCAGCCATACATCACACACCAGAGCCTCGGGCATCAGCAGGCAGCTGCATCCAGGTCTCCCAAGCGCATTTTCTGTGACCTTGCCGCTCACTGCCCTTCCTGCTGATGCACGTGTGGAAACAAACAGAACAAAAATCAGAAAAATCCCTGCGATGCACTAAGCATTGGTCTGCTGTTGCACAGTGACGAAACTTGCGGGGGGTGAAGATGGGGGCAAAAAAAACCCCACAGAAGTGTCACTACTTAACTGAAAATTAAGCAATAAGCAGTATTAGACTATTTCAAGTGAAGCCCCACTTTGCCCCATCTGCCTGATGCTGCCAGCAGTTGCCCACTTGTATCTTTTTCGGCTCTTCAGCTGTACTAATGCATGCTTTCATGATAAAATACAGGTGGAACTAGTATCGCAGCTAGGATCACAGGCAGGAAATATTATCAAAGAAGGAAGGATCTAGAAATGTATGCGCTATTTGGGATTATGAAAAACACCTTTTCTATTATTAGCATAGGCAAAAGTTCTTATATCCTACAAAATATTTGCTTAAAATAATAATTTAATTTTTTGTACTTGCTAATAAATACATCGAAGTAGGTTTCACTGTTCTTGCTTTCTTCTTTTCAAAACTCAAATAAAATAATCAACAACAGCAGCCTGCATTAAATATTTTATCTGCTTTGAATAATTTCTTTCTTACTTATAATGCTTTGAAGAGGCTAACTACTTCACTGCAAAATTTTGCATCACCAACGAAACCTGAAGGATTGTAAAATGCAGAAAACATCAATATGCATCTTTATATCCTACTCAAAGAAATTAAGAACACAAATATTTTCCTGCAGGAAATATTAGGTTGAGAATTTCTTTCCTTATCTGACGAAAAATGGCTGTCTACAAGCTGAAATAAACAATCTGGATGCTAAAGTTTTCCCCAGGTAAGAAGAGTGCACTGAGGGGATCACTGGAGAGGAACAATTAAAGGGAAGTACTGTCACAGCCAGAACTCTAAATAGTATTTGGAATATTTCAAATCTAATACTAACATCCTACTACATTTTCTAGCATTTCACACAACATGTATATATGCGATTGCATTATTATTTTGGTTCCCCACATCAAAATACCACAGCATGAGAAAACATTTACTGTAAAGTTTCTTAAAGTACTTTTTAGTTTAAAAAATCTTTTGAACAGACAAAAAATTCTGCCTTAATAACTAGAGATTTAAAATTAATTTTTATGTCTGGTCAAATAAATTAATGTTATGTACAACAATCTGTAATATACAACACATGAAAGGACACAGAGGGTCTTTTAGTCAAAGAGATTTAAAATAGATTTGTTAAAATAAATACCATTCCAGGTTTCTCTATATCACCAAACTGAGGTGGGGAAAAACATTATGAAAGAGATACTGTGGTCAAGTGATGTTTGCCCATTTTTATGTACAAGGAAGAGGCAAAAAAAAAGTATTTTTCTCTGTCATAACATGAGCTGCAGCAATGGTTAAATAAATAACAAACTTGTTCACTGGGGCTGATGCTACGCTGAAAAGAGGAAAGGATGATTCTATTTGCACAAGGTTTCAAAAATGTCACATCTTATTTGGGAAAGCAGTCAAGACATGCATCCTACAAACCACATAAAGTTCAATTTCTCCTCAAATGGCCAAGCTGAAGCCAAAGTAGTTTTGTATTTTTTAATGAGGGGACACTGATGAGGACTGACCATTAACAGTCCTCTAAATTCCTCCTTCCTCTTCTGTCCTGTGGAAACAAACAAGATTTCAAGGAGTAAGATTAGACCATCACTATCCTACTGCACCTAATAGAAAATATGTCCTTCTCCAGCTGCGCTGAAGCTGAACTGATGCAGGTGGTTTCTGGCACAGGAGAAAAGGCGCCAATCCACAGGGTGGATCACAAAGAACATGGGGACTTAAAGGGGTGAGCTCTGAAAGTAGAGGAGAACAGTCTCCATCCCCTGAGGATAAAGAACTATCACAGCTGACCCTCCAAAGCTGCCAAGGTGTGAGGTAATGCAGGTCTCTTGCCCACTCTGCACTCCTGTGCTGGCAGGAATGGAAATGCCTACAAGCCATGGAAGTAGGAAGGTGTTTCACCACTTGTTTATTCATATGGTTACATGGTTGTAAGAGCTGTAAGATGCTGCAGCTGCTGCAATTGAATCCCATGCTGCCAAGAGCAGTACTAAAATCCCTGCTGAGAAACAGGAAAAGAGGTTCCAACTGAAAGTACAACTGTGGAACTGAACAAAACAAACAAAATCACCTTTACATTCTTAAGACTCCATGATGCAATGCAAAACCCGCAGCTGATATGTTTTGTACATGCAACTCCACCTGCTCAGGGAGGTTTTCACAGACCTGTAAAGAAGCTGCCTACTCTGCAGGCTCTTACCTCGCCCAGCTGCAGGACATGGGGCAGACTGCAGCTGCACCAGTTACCAGGGCCTCTGCAAAGGAGAGAAGGCACAATCAAGCCTGCACTTGGACTGGGACAGAATAAAGCCACCCCAGACTCCAGCCATCCACCTCCTCAGCTCTGCAACACCAAAAGTGACTGGCTGTTCACACAGAAGCTGTGATCCTGGAGCAGATCACGGATCAGGCACGTGCAGCTGCTCCATCAGACATCCCTGCAGTGAGGCAGAGTGCTGCTGGCCTGTCCCAACGTCAACTATGGTTTCCAGTTAATACATACACACCCACACCACAGCACCTGTGAGACACCTCTAGGTCTGAAGAAGATGAAAACACACACATAAATTGAATGTCTTCAAAAATATGGTACTTGGACATTCCCAAATCACCTGTAGCAAACTACTGCACATTGATGCGAGAGGCATCCTTCTGGGAAGGCCCAAGAGCAGCGACAAGCGACATGAGCCTGCCTGGTTTCATTTGCTACATCCACTCAGCGACACAGAGAAAGCTTTATGGATGAGCAACGTTAGTGGATCACTCATTCAGGCTAAGTGCAAGGCTGTATCTTCTAGCTCCCTCAAAACCACTGGAGAAGTACTTGCAGAATGTGAACCCCCAACTACAGCTCTAAGGCAAGTTTGCCATGACTTTAGGGTAAGAGATGAAACAAACTGAGACTATCTGTGAAAGGAGGATGCAGAAGAGGGGAGATCTGTTTTAAGCGGCAAAGAGAAGCAACAAAATGAAGAGACTACTCACAGCTTCTCATGGCCCAGGAGGAGACAAGATAAACAAAAAGTTACAGAAGAAACTTTAAGGGAAAGTAAATAAGTGAAGGGAAAAAAAGGTCATTATGTACAAAATTACTTTGAAAAACTCCATGCTATGGCATATTGCAGAGGTTAAAATGCAAACAGATTGAAGAAAATTAGGCAAAATGGAGAACAAGGGCTATTAAACACAATCTCACGTCAATGTGCTGGAAATCCCAAAACCAAAATTTTACAAGAAACAGTCAATAGAACTTAAAATTTTTCCCCTAGGTGTCCACTGCTGACCATTATCTGAGACAGCAACTGGCCTAATTGAGTAAGGTAAATCATCTGAAACCACACATACTCATAACCCATTAATTCCTCTCTGTACTATGGATTTGTTTTTTAATTTATCACTTCCTGACCTGACCTCTGTGGACTACAGATCAGATGGGTGTCTATAGAGCCATGATAAATATTGAAATGGGTATGTTTATCAAATAAGATTTTGATTATGATGAGCACAACCAGCATTGATTCTGACATTTGACATACTGCTGCCCTTAAAGTTTGTTGATTGCTGTTCATGGGACTATTCTGGTCAAAACTGTTAAGTAAAAGATTAGATCATTCCCAGTGTACTTGAGTTGTTGATTTTTAATTTTTCTTTTTTAAGAATAAATCAAATAAACAGTTGTACAGATATAGCCTACATCCACCTTAGGACCCTATCCACCTGAGATTTCCTTTTGGATTCTCTCCTATTCTGCAGAGATTCAATCCCTTGTAATAACTAGACTTCCAATTCTATGCCTTAAGTTTAAGAACCCACTTTGCTTTCATCTTCTTACCGTTTTCCAAATCTGACTAACTAACAGTGTACTCATGTGATTCTTACAGGTTTATTATCTCAAACCTTTCCAAGATACACATCTGAAGTTACTCTGTCTCTCTCCTCCCTCATAAGGAAATAACCCAAAACCTCCAGCCAGCACTGTATTGCTGCATGCTTGAATTCTGCAAGCTAAGTGCTTAAAAACCTACTTATAAAAACGTAACCATGCTTAAACTATTGCCTGTAAAGCCCAAACATGGTAGTGATCTATCTCATCTGAGCCATTCATTTCACTGGTGAAATCTGTCTGAGGTCGTCTTTTCCAATTTCAATGGCAAAGCACAATGCAGCGTAGCCTTGCTAACAGTACAGAATCAGGTGGGAGGAGAGGCTGATGCTGGTTTTGTGTAGAAAAGAATTGCTAAGCCCTGACCCCTCGAAGACAAAGCCATGGTGCAAGAGTAGTCAAGGCCAAAGCTCTATTTGCAGAAAATCATTGGGTTATGCAATAGCAGCAGCACTCAGATGTTCACAGCTCAGCTGGAGTCTGTAGATCTGGTCTCTAAATTCAGAGTATTTGACATTGAAAACTAGGAAAAAAAACCCAAAAAACAGTCCTCCCCCCCTCCTTTTTAAAAAATTCAAACAGTCAAAACAGAAGCAAGCTTTGAACTAAAATTCTTGAAATTGAGATGAGTGAATCCCTTCTCTTTGCCACTCCTTATGGTCTTTGGTAGCCAGCCAAATGGCTCAGCTTAGCTTCACTTTCCTCATCAGTCCAAAAGTTGAATAAGTAATAAAACTTGCATGAGAGGGCTTTATAATCACATTAGAGACATGCAAGGGAGACCGGTTACCTCGGTTCACCGGACAGCTTGAACAAGGCTTCATAATGAGGGACAGGTGTTGGCACCAATTAGGAACACTCAGCTCACTGCTGACATTGGCCCCTCAAAGCACTGACTGCACTTTAATCCTCTAAGCCACATAAAAGAAAAGCAGAGTGGGCAGACAAAAAAAAAAAAAAAAAATCTAAAAATGCCTCTGCAGAGGATTGAAATATTTTTGCTTACTTAAGGGAATAAAATAGAAGTGTCACAAAGCTGCAGAAAGTTCACTATACACCAAGAATCTAAATCTTCTGCACAAGCACAGTATTTAATTTTAGGAAGGGTATCACCATGTACAGTATGCATTCAATACAGCTATCAGAATTTATATCCAGAAAAGAAGCACAGAATAGAAAGGGGTAGAAACCGCACATGTAAATACTGAGGTAAGATAAAATTATTCCATCTATGCCTACCAGCATTTCAAGCATTATGGGATACACAAGATAGATTTTAACTGAGATTATTAAGGAGTCCTGCAGGCTGAAATGTTACTGTTAACAGCTTCTTTTATGACTTCCTCCCCTTTAAAAGACTTTATATTCCTTTAAAATTCAGAAAGCTTTCATTTAAAAGGTGATATCTGAAAGCTGAAGGTATATAGATTCAATTTACACATTGTAAACACCAACACACACATTTATTTATTTATTTTCAAGTACCAGCTCCTCCTTCACTTACATGCCAGGTCATGAGGTAGATGTTTTCACTTCAGCTGATGACATCACAAGCTCCTAAAAAAACGAAAGTAATGCTTTTAGGTAGTAGGAGTGACATCAGGCATTTCATGGTTGAGCTACAACTTAATTTTTGGCAAGTAAGTGAAGGTCGTATTATATTTTTATTGCAACTTTCCCAAGTAAATGATATGCCCAGAATACAAAGCCTTAAATTCCACAATTCTTATTTGATGTGTGGAAAAACGTATCAGCTATATGTGCACATACTGTGATAGAAACGCAGTAAGTACTACAGCTAAAAACAAATTTGTAAGAATACCCTCCAAGGTGATTTCGCCATCCTCTTAACATGAAAGGGAACCAACTTTACTAATACCAACAAAGTGAAATTTTAATTAATATCTTATATATTCTGTTTTGGGAATAAAAACACTTCAACAACACATTCAGACAGATGCACAACTTTTTCAGCAGGCTTAAGGTGCTGATTTCTCCTTATACACTAATGCTTTCCTCATTCAAGATGGTCTTCTATGAACCACGTGTGCTTAGAAATTCATAGGAGGGCAAACAAAATAAGCATAGAGGGAAAGCTCCATGTGGCTCCTGATTCAATTCCTCACAACATTCCTCCATCCTCTCCTTGACAATCCCAAATAGCTTTGCTATCCTGGCAGGGATTCTGCTTACTCGCCCTTCTTAATCTAGTCCTGAGCCTTGAGCAATATTAAATATGGGAATAGAGGAATTTTTTCTTCCACCAACTGCCCACGTTCCCCTCCTGCAGGACCATGCACATATATGTTTTGTGCCCTATTGTAATGCATATGGCAAAGGCATTAAAGCCAGTCACACCCAACAGATGAGTTGCAGCACTCCTCAGGGATGTCAGCAGCCCAGCCAGGGGCTGTCCTGGCAGACAGTCCACCCCACGCCTCGGAGCAAAAAGTTAACAAAAACAGGACAGCTATGAACTGTGGAAGAAAGTATTAGTGAGCAAAAATGCAAGTAAAAACCAAGGAAGCGATAACTGCATACTCTGCCAGAAGAAAAAGAATTAAGAAAGGGGATATGACAGTGTTTTCCTAACTGAAACAAGGCAGTTTCTGGCCGAAGTGTCAGCACCATACACTAACATCTGCGCTCCTCCACCCATCTGGAGTACATGAAATAGATACAACCACCCATCCACTGAGGAGTGGCACACATCCCATTACTTATTACAACTATTGTTGCTCAACTTAGGCTGTGGCATCAAAGGAAAACATTTCCTTACAATCTGGGGGGTGGGGAAGAGAAGGGGAACACATAACATATTGCAGCTCCTGTACACTGACTATGCAAAATTTTGAAGTTTTGGCTCTACTAATTCTCTTTGATTTAAGGTTTAATTTTTGGGCATTTTTTGTGTTTGTATGTTTGGTGGGGTGTTTGGTTTTTTTTGTTTTTGGCGTGTTTGTTGGTGGTGGTGGATTTTTTGGGGGCGGTGCAGCAGAGGTGCTTGGTTGGTTTGGGGGTTTGTTTTGCTTTTTTTTTTTTAAATCTTCCTAAGTTCCTCTTCCCATCTTCCTGACATTCTCTGGCTATACCCCACATGAAACAATTAACTTTGAGCAAACAAGAAGATCTGTAGATCAAAGCAGTACCAGAGCCAAGGTTGCTGAAACATGAATCACACTACGTGGGTCGGGTTTTTAACTTGAGATAAGCAGACACACTCTGCCACCACCACCACCACCACACAGATGGCCCGAAGCAACCCACAGGGTCCGTACAGGAGCCTCCAGAGGGACCCATCCAGAGGGACCCAGCTCAGGGGCAGCAGAAACACGTGGCACACTGGGAGTGGGGGTGACCAGAGGGGCTGCCTTTAACAGCTGCTCTGCCTGGCACTACCCGTCCTGGTGCTCTGCCTCTACCCTCCAGCTAAGAAATGCCAAGAGCCTCACCCACAAAATGCACTGGAGGAGGGAGGGCAAGTGAAGAAAATAAGTAAATAATTAATAAATGGATGGCTGCATTTCCCAAACATGACTCTGAATGAATTTTTCTTATGACATATTTCATTATGGGATAATTCCTTAATGTCCCAATTGAACCTGTTTAATATAAGTTTTCCATAGAAACACAAGCGAAGCCCCAGTTGTGGCAGCTCAAATGGCATCATTAAAATGCAACACAGCCTACAACTTTTAAGTGTGAACAAAACCACAGCTTTTGCCTCCCAGCTGAACCACAAAACTAATATATTTTTGAACTCTTCATTAAAAACACATTTATTTGCTCAGTCAAATGCCAAGATGAACTCTGAAGTACTGGAAGGTTCAGCTACAATTTTTTTTCCCTCTAATCCTTACAGTATACAGTCACAATCTTCAGCCCCAACTTTACTTATTTCACAACCAAAAACAAATATACAAAATGGGATGAAAAATACAGTTTCCCCCACAAAATACTATTTCCCCCTCCTTGTTTTAAAAGCTTTAAAAGATGTCTTAACATATTGATTGAGAAATACTAAATTAAGTCACCTTAAATTAATTATCATGGGGTTCTTCTCCAATAGATTAAAACAAAACAAACAAACAAAAAAAGGAAGAATGCTAACCTCCCTGAGAGCAAGTTCAGAAGCAGGGTAAAGAATGCACAGAAGATGTTCACCCTCTCCCACCCAGACTGCCAACAGATTAACCCCTACTTTCCAGGTGCATCTGAAAAAGTAATAGGCCAGAAACAGAAACTGTGGCATGAAGAAACAGGAAAAAAAAATAGGAACTAACGGACAGTGTAGACATAGAAAACAAACTTAGAAATGCACAGTACCTTTTCATAAATACTCCCTGAAAACTAAGCGTCACCAGGGAAAAAAGCATCAGAAAGATTTATTTCTTAAAATACAACTTAAAACAACAGAAGGCCACTTGGAACACAGATCTATTTTGGTAGTTATCACTACTGTTATACTATCATTCTCTCTGTAATTTACCACAGTGCTTACCAACAGCCAAGCCACC
This sequence comes from Hirundo rustica, assembly GCF_015227805.2. NCBI lineage: Eukaryota > Metazoa > Chordata > Aves > Passeriformes > Hirundinidae > Hirundo > Hirundo rustica. The sequence goes on from NC_053451.1 coordinate 85,185,022, forward strand.
AAAACAAGAATTGGACTGGTTGAAAATAGAGCTTCATGCTTTTCTTGTCAACCATCCCACACGGCACTGCCATTTGCAAAAACAGAGATGGTCACAGAAAAAAGACCTGCCAGGGTGCTGGAAAAGGACAGCCAGGTAGGACCAAGAACTCAGACTCTGCATAACAGAGGCTCCTCAGCCTCTCCAGGGGAGCCCCTTCTACACTGCGCTAACCCTTACTGCCAGCAAGTTTGTCCCAGCACTTTAAGCACACTCTTCCCCATGCTGCTCAAGCCTTTACCAGGTCTCTCCCAGCACTGGACCCTGACGATTTCATCTCTTTCTTCTTGACACAGTTTGAACGCTAACTTAACTCTCTTGTCAGTAGGTCCCTATCTTTTCTCCAGACTGAATAAAACCCAGTTCTTTCACGCTCTGCTTATAGGACACGTCTTCTACATTTCTGATACTTCCAGTTTCTGCCTTCCACCACCTTTTCCAGGGCTGGCACACTAAAACAGTATGAAGTCGTGATGTCCTGGACAAAGTCTCCTATCTGAATCCTTCCTTACGCAGAAAACGCTATTCTCTTTTGACAGAAAAAATATCCTTTACGGTCACGAGTTGCAGACAACAATCCTACATATAAACTCCAGCGCATTTGCTTTTGCAACAGCGTGACCGTTGTCTCAAGTCCTGGCTGTGAGCAGTTACTGCTGCTGGGGCCCACTGCTCCCAGCCTGCAGGCACGCAGCCAAACCTTTATGCCACAGAGCTGCCCCTCCATGCCCTGCTCAGCCCCATCCAACCCCTCCTTTCAGACTCCTTCTCCAATCTGTCAAAGTACCTCTGAGTTCAAAGCATCTTCTCAAGCACACATGCTGCTCCACTCAGCTTGATTCAGGTATTGAATGAAAAGAGTCCTCATTCCTTCACCCACATCATTAATTGCAAATATTAATTCACCTGTCTTCTTTGAAACTAATTAGCAATTATCCTCTCAGTTTTCTCAGAAGCTACAAACATTCCTGCGAGCATTTCAGCTAATTCATTCTTCCTTAGCTAGCTTCTGACAATATGGATTGCCTGATAACTTACATCATTTGCTATGCAATTCCTACCTCACTAATTCAAAGTTGCAAAACTAAATTAGAAAGCTGGTCTCTTGTGTTGCTTCCCATCTCCTCCATAAACAATCCCAGGGATATAACACTGCTTAGGTGGGAAAGGTATTAGAAAATAATTTTATAATTTCCTGGGGTTTTTACAGACTGTTTCAGATATCTAGCACATACAGACAGCTCCCCATGGACTACCAGTAAACATCACACAGACCTCTTACAAAAGGCAGATGAAAAATTTAATACTACCAAGACAGCAAAAGAAATAAGGCCAATAGGTTTTGAGATTATAAATACAGTATGAAACAGGAAGGTAATGGTACTCTTTCCTTTATGGTTCTGAAAAAATCATAACAGAACAAGTATCCAAATACCAAAACAGTATCCATCATATTTAACTGAAGAGCTATTTCCAGGCAATACTTATCCTACAGGGATTAAAGGTAGAAAAGAAAGAGTCAGTAAGCTTTAAGTCTTGTAAAATCCCTACAAAGTCTTTGTAGCAAACAGTGTTGGATTTTTGCGTGTAATAAACTGATTTGTTGTTTATTCTTCTTCACAAGTTTCTAAACAGTCCTGACTATAGTGAGTACTCTGCAGCTTCTTGATTTTTCTCTTCCACACTGGTTTAGCCAACAAAGTAATTCAGTATAAATTCACAATTTCATTGTAAAAATCTAAAAATAGCCCATCTCGCCTTAAGGTAGATCACAGACACTGAAAGCATTTAGTAAAACCCCCAACTCTCTAGTACCTTCAGTTCTTTCCACTATCACAAAACTATTTCATGACACCTTTACGCAGCAACAAGCCGATTCTTAATAACAGCCAGTGATTTAGTAATTCCCAGCAACCAATTAAAACTTGCTGGAAAAACAATTTCCCACAGTGGCTTACCCCACTTTCAGACAAACAATGCAGCAGGATGTCTAGAAGGATAGGTTTCATACAGCAAGTAACATCAAGACATTTTATGAAAAGCTCTGAAGTCCAGGGCCCCAGGCACTCAGATGGTGACCCAACACAGCAGTTATTTAGCTTGTGTGTAGTGCCAACCTTTCTGCAAAACACTCAAAACATCTTATCGATTACTTGAAAATAATTGTTACACAACGTAAGTAACATATACATGCAAAAAACTGAGTCAGGCTGAAAAATCTGCCCCTACAGGGAGAAGCTATTAAGATCAACATAAACACCTACTTTAAGATGCAAACTTGTTTACATTCTTCATATACAGGTAGGAGATTAGAATTAGTCAAACAAAAGCCTGGGTCTGTAAGAGATGGAATGTAATGGGATAAATTCAAGAAAAAAAACAAAAAAAAGCTTAGGCTTAGCATTAAGGAAACATCCTGAGAGTCAGAACTGCTGACCCATGTCCCCAGGGGAGGACTGAAGGCTGCAGCTCTTGACGTTTAAACAAAGATTGGACAAGAGTGCTGGTTGCTGCACTGCCAACACAACATGCTCCACAGAGTTCAGCTCTTCTCAACCCAGCTGGAGGGCAAGGCAACAATAAATGGGACTTTATAAAGAGCACTGCACAAAGTGGTTTGTTGGGACTGTCTGCGCTGAGGACTGCACCTCACCATACAGACACTGTGCTGTGGAGCAGCAAGTACTGTGCATCAGCTACTCCACAGAACTCATGTGTATCACTACATGCTAGCGAGGGCAAAGCAATTCCAGGTAGCTATCCCACCATTCAATGTCTCTTCCCTACATCAGAGACTGGGGGAGATAGATAGATATAGATATCCCTGACAGATGCTATGGTGTACAGCTGGATGCAAGCACAGTCAGTGCACAGCAGCTCAGATCTCTCTTCCTCTTTTTCAGGATGAAATATTGAGATGTGTTACTTCAGCCTGGTGCAGGATGCATCTCCCTGAAGAGTGGGGTTATTCCCTGCAGCAGGATGCACCTCAACGGAGTAGAGGAATGTAGCAGAAGGAGAATACAGGAGCATGAGGCAGAATGCTGCAGTACAAGATCTAAACTGAGATAAAAACATTGAAAAAAAAAAAAAAAAAGACTGGCAGGAGGCTTCCTGATCCACAGTGGGGTACAGGCAGAAACAACAAAAGTATTTTGGCACTACCTACTACCAGGAACTTAAAAACAAGTCTATGAGCCACAGAGTAGCAAAAACAAGCTAGGAGGATCTGGAGCAAAATAAAATAGATGCAGTTCTTGAGGAAGGAGAATATTACATGTCCTGCTGTTAACCACAGCCACACGCTGGCCAGCTGGACTTTAAGTATCAACTCACTTCATTCGACTTGTACCTCCTGTACTAAAGAGATGTGCCTGTGTGCATCTCCTGTACCTGAGTGATGGCAGTGCTGTTCCATGCTGTTTTCTGAAGGGAGGTTCAGACAAACATTTCAGAAGCAATAATCTAGATTACCAAGAAACATCTTTTCCCACAGCCAAATTCTATTATTTAATATACAACTATATTTGTACACAGTTAGGAACCTTTAGTGGAGATTTTAAAATAAAAAATAAAACTATTTAAGTGTGAGAACTTCTAAAGATAACAGATGTTATTTTTCTGATGGCACAGCTATGCCACTTCCATATTCTCCACAGCAAGTCCCATGACCCCACCACACTCACAAGAGTCACAAATACTAAAAGCAGTGTGCGGATCCTCCACACAATGACAATATAAAATATAAAGGGACATATTTAAATTTGGGACCAAAGTAATACCAAACTGTACACTTTAATGTCTTCAAGCTAGAGCTCTGGAACAAGAAACAGCAAACCCCACAAGGTTTTAACTCCCCATGCAGCAAGTGGAAAGGTCTTTACAGTGGGATTCAAAGTGCCCAGCATGTTCAGGACAGCCAGCTCACACACCAAATAGGGAATGATGCCAGAAATCTCTCTTCTCACAGATTCAATTACTGATTTGCAGTCCTGTAAATGGATACCTTCAGGAACCAGATACATGCTTGGACCTTTCCTCCTCCTCTCCTCACATGCACTCTTCAGGCATCAAATTTGGCATCCCATAATGTGTCAGCAATTGCCACATCTGCAAAGGCTGTCCTTAGTTTTCACCTCATTTTCCCAGCCCTCCTCTCCTGTCCACCAAGAGTCTGCCCCAGCACTTTCTCCCTTCTCCTCAAACCCTTTCCATTGCACAACTACTGCTGCCTACCTACAGCACTTAAGCATCTATGGTCATTCCCATCACTTCACCAGAACATCATTCTGTGTAAGCATTTCTTATCTATGTTGTGATATTTTGCTTCAACCATTTACTTGCAGGATGACCAACCACCAGTTGCTAGGGTGTGCCAGGAGGAGCTCCTCACTCAAACCACCATCCACTTTTACACAGCAAATGAGGCTGTTCCAATCCTAGTCAATGCAAAAAGGAAAAAAAGGAAACTACAAACAAAAAGATTGAGAATAATTTATGCCTGGATTACAGGAGGAAAGTTATCGCACAACTGGATGACAGCAAGCAAAGGTTTTGTCTCCTTTTCTAGATACATTAAGTTATGCTCACCAGTGTACAACACAGGGATTCAGAAAGGCTACAGAGCACACTCTTTCTAGTTTCTTCAACTGCTCCGGCTATGTGGGATTTGAGTAAAGAGTAGTGTAGATATACTGAATATTCCTGTCCCATAAGGGAGTCTCAGTGGCCACAGAAAAATAACCCTCATAAACAGCTCACCTCACAATAAAACCATTTAGTAAGTATTTAACCGAATGACAGCTCCCAGAAGAAAAAAAAGGGGGCAAGAAAAAGGTAACAGTGTTAACTTCATTTGATTATCAGAGTGATTTAAAGTACTTTGGACATCCTTTATGAAACCTGGGTCATCGGTATTTGTGATTTTTCATAAGGAAAGCTTCTCTGTTCTTTCATGGTCAGACATCACACCAGCATCCAAACTGTCACCTTATCCTGCAAAGAAACTGCATAAATAAATAAAGCACCCAAGCTTTGCACTTAGACCGCAAAAACACAAGGCTTGGAGTACAATCAAATGATGATTAATGAAGCAACAGACGCTAAAACATAGTAAACAAGACTTCATCAGCTTCAGCCTCTGTGGCTGCAAATCCCATAGCAGCAACCAAATATGCCCTCTTCCTTGAAGATGATCTTAAATGGTTGGAAAGGGCTGTGATGGGTTTTTTCGTATTTTTTACTGCTATGAAGGAGAAACTTGTGTCAATCCTTTTCCAAAGTCATTTCTCACTCGGACAAAACACATGACAAGCTCTGAGAATGAAGCAGGGAAAATTTGATCTTGGTGGAGTCAATGGGAATTAAAGCCACCACCAAAATAAAGCCAGAAATTAGCAAAACATTTATCTGATGAATTTGTGAGCAGAATTCCTAAATGACAAAACTCAGTTTATTTCTTCTTAAAATCTTCTAATGCAAATATATTGGGGAAAGACGGGGGATTGCAAGACCAAGTTGTAATGCAAGAAAACTATTCTTTTTTTAAAGCACCCACTGTCAGAAAAACTTACTGTCAAAAGGAAAAACCTTTAATAGACTTTTCTAAAATACTTAGACCTTTCTGATTTCTCATAGTTTATTAACCTAACACTTCCGCTATACAAAGCTGTAACCTTTCTGGAGGCAAAACTTCTGATATTGTTTAACAAGGGAGAAAACTAGACTTGGATAGTCTCCCACCCACATCATCATGGAGGGGCTTCCACCAATTCCAAGAAGGACAGCAGGTAACACTGCCCTTCACAATACACTGGCATTAAAAAAAAAAGAAACATAAAAGAGAAAACTTGCCTTAATAAGTTTGCTCCCTTAGAGTTTTACATTACTTCTGCTTACCTGAAGCACAAAAACCTCTATAATCCTGCCAGACCTGGAAAGCTCAAAAGCAGAAGTACACAAAGGAGATGAGCTGCTTCTCCTTTGAGAGCTGCCATCCTGCAGTTAAATCCACAATTCTGACTGATTAAATCCCTATGTACCTAGAAGAGACCACAAATAGGTACAATGTACCCTACTGTGACATTAAAACCTCTGAAAGATAGATCTAAGACGCTTAGTTATGGCCAAAGGAATCTGGTACAGGAGTGAAGCTGGCTCAACTTGTACAGCCCTTGTGCAAAGGCTGAGACTAATGCCACTTCAGAATTAGGGGTACATGACCAGTTGGATCACTACACCAGAGCAACACCTTCAAGCTGTTAGGAAAGTTGACCTCTTTGATAGAATGACCTTAGAATAGATTCGCTAAAATTATTTAAAGGGGAAAAGAAAAGAAAGCATTTTGACAGAGAAATTATCATAGAGTAGCAAATGGCTAAAAAGGGTTTGATACAAGTAACCAGGATGCATTTAAATGTTTTAAAAGTTACTCCACTAAACTCATGCTTTGCCACTGTCTCACTTTTTCTAGCAACTCCTCCCTATATAAAAGCAAGTCTGTTTTGAAGCTCTCTTACTATCTGTACCAAAGTAAATACAATTGCTGATCTGTGTTAAAGTCAAACATACAGATTTAACTTCCTTAACCAAGCAAAATTTACCCATGTAAAGGCATAACACAGAAGGGCATTTTGTTAAACACTAGCTAAATAACCATCACACCAATATCAGCATTCACCGGGAAAAAAGTTTTATACCACAAACGCTTCTTTTAATGAATTTTTAAAAATACAACTTGAATTGGCAGTGCATGATGATTTTGTACATACACATATGCAAACCCCCACAAATGTACCAGTCATGAAAAATAAAACCTCACAAAAAAAAAAAACAAAAAAAAACAAAAAAACAAAAAAAAAAAAACCAACCCACTGATGAAGGAAAAGGCCCCCTTTATCAGACTGAGCAAACTTACACCAAAAGAAAACCAAACCAACAAGTCTGCCAAAATACTTTCAGGGTGACTGCAAATAATCTGGAAGTCCATACTTCTGTAGTCTGGTACAGGAGAGAAATTTAATTTTACCTAGATGATTTATCGGGTCCCAAGAAGAATGTGAGACATTCATTGGAAACACTGTTTTTGCCAATAATAAGGAAAATGTTGGAAAGTTAAGTCAAAAAGAATAAAGCACAGCCAAAGGGAGACTGCAAAGGCATGGATGGCTGAGAGAGCTAAGTAAGAACTACAAATCATGTTCAAGTTCTCATCTGCAATTGAGGCTTTACTTTTTCCCTTTTCTAAGTTTCTTCAGACTCCTTTTTCCACTGTTAACCCATTCATACTTCAAAAATGGACTGATTGAAATGTAGAAGTCAAGCACACAGACATGAACACAGAAAAAAAAGTAGTTCAATAATCTAAAAAAGAGAATGGCACCTGCAAAAGCTACTAGATTTCAGTAAGCTAAATTAATGCACATCCCTGTTTGTTGCTACATATAGAGGCTTCTGAAAATCTAGAACAAGTACATAGAAGATGCCAAAGGATCTAAGACAGCACTTAAGCCAGATTAATCCACGTAATTGGGAATCACAGGGCTCTGACTGATACTGAGCTGATTGGCAGGAGTGTAAGCTTTCTAATAACTTATGCCCCACCTTGTGAAGTTTTATGGCATTTACAGAGGAAGAAAAATAAAAACATCATGCATCAGATCCATATGTATTCAGTTTTAAGCAACAGAGGAAAAACTACTTAAGAATATTAAGTACTGAAACAAAATTTAACCTCCTCTTTCACGGAGCTCAGAGCAGAGTCCCATTTTCTACAGTGTTATACCACAGATATTCTGTCTCTGTATAGGTGTATACAACCAAATAAGGCAAGTCAGATCTCCATCAAAACTGCAGAAACACGCATGAATGTAACCTGCCAGTCACCTGCAAAATCTCATTCAGTTGCCATTTTAAGTAAACTCTTTGTACACTAGCTGCATACCTAAGTATTTGGATCAAAAATATGTTTACTACTAACTTCAGCAAACTTAGGCATCTGAAAAAATACCTGAATAAAGAACAGCTTTCACAATTTTCATAAAATATCCCATGAAATTATAGTATGATACATTAAAAAGTACAAAACTACAAGAATCAAAATGAAACCACCTGAATTTATGGATACCGGTTGCAAAAGGTATGCAAAATAATTTTGCATCATTTCTATTTATATAAAAATATGGAATTATTTAATCCCACTGGGTTTTTTCAGCTTTTTCTTTTTTGGCCCAAAAAACTCAACAAGCACTAACCAAAGAAAGTGAAGAAAGTTAGTACCTGTTATACTTCCTAGGTATGCCAATAGCCATTACAATATTGTTGCTCATAAACGTGCACCTTGTATTAAGATCAGCTTTTGGTTCCTCTCTCACTCTTGGCAGATTCTGCTGCAGAGCTGCAAGTTCAAATTTGTCAAGCAAAATGCTTCACTTACTTCTTAAGATTGTTCATTTCATGCTACAATGGAAATGATTACATTGTTACCGTAAGGAAGACTGTAACTTCATTATCAGGTTTAAGCATCTCCCTTTCAATTACTTAAATGACAGGCAATTCGACTTTTGTAAAAGAACACAACTGCTCTTGAATTAAGCCCAAGCAGAAGAGTTGCTAAAACTCCCACAAACAAGGTTAACGATATCAAAGTGCAGCAGCAACACTGTCAACCAGTACCCCTTCCTTTTTCTGAGCTCCAGTCAGCAATTCAGAAAAAAAACCCCAAAAATTAAATAATAATAAAATAAAATAAAAACTAACATAAAAAGCTGCTACCTGTGCTTGAAATGAGCGTTTTTTTCCTCCCTCGTATCAAACAACATCTAACATCTAAGTTTACATTGCACTGCAGAGTAATCACTCGTTACCACTATTTCAGTCACTATTTTCCTGCTGGGAAGAGTCAATTAGTATGAAAGCAGGAAGAGGAGCACCACTTTACTTCTGCTCTTTCTATCCAAGTATTAATAGAAGTGGGAGTGGTATCAGTCCTACCTCTCAGGCTCCTCCTGGCCAGCTAATTGCTGAGCATAACATTTTCCTGTGTGTCTGTAACGCACTCACATACTGAATATTTCACCTCCACTAGGTCTTTGGTTGGCTTGTTTTTTCATTAAAGCCAAAACCTGGGCAGAAACACGGGCACTATTTCCTGTAATAGGTCCTCTACAGCCACTTTGATATCAAAGCCTGCAAATTAACACTGAGAGAATATTAAATAAATACAAGCAGTTAAAAGCAGAACAAATAAAGAGAATTAAACAACACAAGGACTCCCACTAGGGACATTTGTTTCCTCTCTTGATAGGGTATTCATTTCTCCTATACACTTTTATATCCAGCGGTTCAAGATGTCAGGTTTTCTGACATGTCAGCAGATAGAAAATACCACCATTTTATTCTGCTATACTTGATACGTAGCGTAAGATTTAAATATTTGCACACTAAAAGTAATAATTTACTCAATAACACCATGGTCTGTGGAGGAAGCATTATTTAAAAACTGTCTGGTCTGTTAAAGCAAGACTTACATTTCTAAGTGGTAGGAATGAAAAATCATAGTTTAGTTATGGTTTTCAAGGGCTTGTAAACAGCCATGCTACTGTAACCCTTGTTTAACACTTGTAGTAAATCCACAGATTTGAAGAATTTCAGTCATTCAATATTACGTGATAAACTATATAGCACTATGCAGGCACAGCTTCTCCTATGCAGCTCTCTCACTATTCTGTCATCAACCCAACAGCATATTCCAAAACAAGAACTACATGAAAATATAAAACACAACTTGGAAAATTCTTCATAACACAGTCACACAAAATTAACTACTTCCAGTAAATGTTCCTGGTCAGTTGTTTCCCTTTGCAGCACCTTGTGTGTGGGGTATCACCTCTCCCTTTGGCGGATCTCCAGCATCCCAGCCTCTGCTCACCCACGGCACTGCACTAACCCTTGGAAGCTGTTGGACTTGCTATGCACCAAACCACTTGTGCAGGCATGAAACTCCTCTCTAGGACATGAGCAAGAGCCTGAGCCTTTCACCAGCAAAGGCTATCAACAGTCAGGAGCTTTAAACAGATAAGACAGACAATATTCAAGCAAGAACTTTTTAGAGCAAGGTGGGCTAAAAGGAAAAAGTAAAGAAAGGGGGCTGGGGGAAGCCCAGAACAGTAGATTAGCAAAATAATACATAATTCCTTCAAGACTGTGTGAAAAGCATATTCAGTTTAGCAACCAGTCAGGCATGTGTATAAACCTGTTTTTTAGCATCTCCTAGAGCTCTAATTAAAACACAAAGAGGCATTAATGACACGATATGTTCACCATTCAATTCAATAATCAAGAAACACAGCTCTTTGATCTAATGCTGTAACAGGTGTACTCTGAAGAAGAAAAGCACTGCAAAGTTTTCAGTTTAACAAGCTAAGGCGAGCATCCCAGTATTTAATCCAGGAGAAAGTTATAACAAATAGCATCAGCAGTCACGAGCTTATCCTCCCACCTTCTCCCGCTTCTCTGAAGAGGGCGACTAAGCAAGTGCCAGCGAAGCCTCCGCAGTCATGCTCACAGCTCGGGGTCTCTTCCATTCTTTAAATCCAAAAATCCATTATTTAAAACCTGCATTATAGCTCTATAAATGCAGGAGCTTTCCTTGGGTCCTAGATCACGCATCCCAGACTGCTCTAATCCCCAAATTCTTGATCTCCTACACACTGAAACAAGATATTCAATGTTGGAAAAGTTCAGACGTCATCTAGAAAAGGGTAACTTGGAAGCAAATGAATATGAAGGAGTGAACAGGGAAATAGGGAGGTGCTGGGTAATTACATCGGCATCTTTCTACAGAAGGCAACACCCGGTTCGTCACATTACATTTCTGAAATGAATTTGCCAGATACCTTCTTGTAGTCAAAATAAGTTGAAGTATCAATAAAAATACTATCTATAGACACAGTTTTTAGGGATTACTGAACATCAGACGTGCAGCTGTAGCTAGAACATAGCATAAAGGAAAGTACATTTAAAGTGACAGGTGTAATTGATCATTTAACATGAATAAATATAAAAGAAATCAATTCTTAAATCAAATCTCTGTTATTTTTATTAGCAGAATTAGATTAAAATAAGCTATGTGCTAAAATGCAAAATTTCATACAGTCATCTCACTTTTCAGAGCTGCCATAAAGTCCTCCAGATCTCCAGCATCTCTCACTCCCACCTGACCCAGTCTCCGCCAGCACAAAACCTGCCAGGGCCTTGACATAACATTTTGTACATCAGCTCTTCAAGATGCAAACAGCATCTGTTGGCTTCCATTACATAAATACCCCTGATAAGAGCTATTATTAACTTGTTAGTTTCCATTTTAAGTAAAGTATGCAAAAATTGTATTTATGTCTCCAATTACATGAAGCCTGGAGTGTTATAGGCACTTCTAATCTTCAGAAAAGAGAAACACCACACAATTTCAGAGGTTCCCCTCTCCACAAAATTCAAAAGTCCCTGAGTCCTCTTAGCTATAGCTCCCACAAAAATTGTGGAAGAGATTAAGTAGCATGTGCAAACAGCAAGTTTTGGCTCTGTCCATTTCTGCCCATAATGAAAGAAGTCACCAACCAAACCACAACACTACCACTGATCTAGACAAAACAGTAAATTTTTGATTATAAAATCCATTGAGAAAATGATACCTATGCTTAATAGAATATTAACTTTTAAATTTCGGTTTAATACAACATTTTTTGCTATCAAATTGCCTGGTATTTTCTGAAGAGCGGGCATACCACTGCACCAACAAGCCCACTCACGTAATAGCCCCCCAAAGCACATACCAGCTTCTGAAGGAGACTTCTAGGGACTAAAGGAGAAAGACAAACCACAGAAACAGATGATTACGTGACATTTCCATCCACAGATGATAAAAGATGCACTACAGAAATGGGTGCACATTCCTTCTCCAGATGCATCCTGTGTCTTACCAAGCAAACCAAAAATATTCAGGCACTATGCCCTGCTTCTTACCCACTGTGGCACAATGGTCAGAAATTAATCACAAAAATTGAAACAAGCTACCTAAATAGATCACAGGGAGCACTGTAGGAGTGTTTCAAACTCAAGTCAGCTTGTACAGGGTTTAGCCTCACTTCTCCCCATCAGGTCTAACAAATCCAGCCATTTTCACCATAGCCTTGGACACTTGCCAACACACTAGCCAGGAGCTTAGGTCACTAGTCAGGACATCTCCCAGGCCAGCTGCAGCAAGCTCTTGGGGGAAATGCTCTACAGCATTTAGCACGTGGTAGCTACTACAGTGACCATGCACACGTGTCTCTGCCCACGCATACATACATATAAAACTGTACAGGTACAAATAATACTCAACAGTAGATAAGAAGACATCACATAAATTCTTCTCCATAAGCAAATCATCCAGGTCTATGAAAAGTATGTATATCCTAAAAATCAAAATAACAAGCCCACAACAACCCCAGGTATCCCAATAAATCCCAAACACAAACTTCCTGATTTTCTGCTCCTGAGGGGAGGTCCACAGAAACACAAAGAAAAAAAACAGCTGGGCTTTTTCTAACACTACACTGAGATCTCTCTATCTATCCCAGGCTCTTACACTCACTGTGGATTTTCATGGTTTTAATGAGATCCCAAATGAACATGCATCCTTGCCAATAAATGCCACTGCATATGTTCCTAGATCAGTTCTCTAGCAAACCTTTGCGGGTATCTGCTACATGTACGTAATGCAAATATAACAAAAAAAGACCTACAGTCAAGCCCAACTCAGAGGATTTTTTTCCCTCTGGAGGAGGGAGGCTTGTTCTGTAAAAGGAACCCAGAAAGAGGAAACATCAAAGCCGGGACAGGTAACAGAAACAGTTCTGCTATTTTGATTACTTTTACTGCATCTAAAGTCCAAGTTTAGCAAATAAAGCTTTCTTCTCCTCTTCACTGCAATAAAAACAGGGCATGTCACGTCTAGTCTGAAAAGAGGTCAGAAGTTCAGTTCAAAAACAAAAACAAAACAACACAAACTTTAGATCCTAAAAGTACTAATTTGCTTCTACTTTGAAAAGGTACATTCTTTAATAAAGAGACTTCAAACTGCATTTTCTCCCATTGGCAAGTGCCAGGTAAAGACTTTCCTGATGTCTCCTTTAGGAGCTCTGCGGAAAGCTTGAAAGTTATGCAAACGTGCCTTCATCCAGGTCGACCTTTCCGGCCTAAGGCTCTCACATTTCCAAGCTCTCTAACCATCACTAAGATGCGGTCTCACTGTGTAGAGATGAGCAGGCGTGCTCAAGATGCTCTACAGAACAGCCCACAACAAGCACCAACCTGATGTAAAAAATCGGCTGCTGATTAAGCATCTTGCAAACACCAGGACAGAATACATTCCTCTAAATCTTTCAGTTTTCGTGCAAAGGCTCTTTCTTTTACATTAATAGGGAGGCACAACAGCTTTCTACACAGTATCTAGTGTGTAGTAATTGAAGGTTTTCTAACCACACTTGAATATTGTCTTCAGCATCCCTTTTCTCCCAAACGTGAAAAAAAAATAGAGCTTTGAAGTACAGCACAAATTTAGTGCTATTTTAATAAAAATACATAGCTACTCATTATAACAATTTGCAAACAATAGCTGAACTCCTCAAGTAACTACAAATAACTCCAGTTAAAAGACAGAAAAAAGTGGCGTTCATTTGCCTGTTAAGATGTATTTTAGGGTGCCCTGTAGCAAATTCTCCCATTCATCACCCCATTATTATTCGCAAGTGATACTTTTTCTACATCTCCAGCCGCTAACGATACCGGTCGCGGAAGCCATGCCTTTGCAGAAAGATGAACAGCATTAAGGAAAACACCATGCGAGAGAGGAAGGTTTGATCCGGAGAAGTGAAGTCGGGACCCTGCCGCTCCTCTGCCTACAGGCACAGGGGGCACTGAGGCGCCATCCGCCCCCGCCGCTCAGGAAAAAACTTACCTTGGCGGCGCGGCCAGGCAGGCGGGAGGGCTGCGCTAGCGCTTCATTGTCAAACTCAGTTCTAGCAAGTTCCTCGACATACCGGCGGAGCGGTGCTCGGCGGAGGACAAGCGCCCGGCTGTCTGTCTGTCTGTCTGCCCGCCCGCCCGCCAGCCACGCCCAGCCGCGCTCCGCAGGGCCCCGCCGGCTCGGGCACCGCCGGGTCGCCGCCTCTCCGGGCTGCGGCGAACAAAAGGGCGCTCGGCCGGGGGTCGCCCGGCCCCTGCCGCCCCCCGCGGACGCAGCGCCCGCCCGGCTCCGGAGCCGCGGCAACTTTTCCCTCCGGACGCGGCCGGGGCCGCGGCGCCCACGCCGGACGGGCTGCCCGCCGCCCCCGGCGCGGCTCCGCGCGCTCTCCGCCGGTGCCCCACGTACCCGCGACGCCCGCCGCCTCTGCGCGCTCGCCGCCGCTTCCTCCTCCTCCTCCCTCCTGCCCGGCCTTGGCGCCAAACGCCGCCGCCGCAGGCCCGGCGCCTCCCCCGCACAGGCCCGGCGCGGCGGCCCCGGCGCCCGCCCCCCGCCCCGCCTCCATGCGGGCAGCCCGGGCCGCGCTCACCTCCCGCCGCCGGCCCGGCCCGGCGCGCCGCCGCCTCCTCCTTCTGCCCTGCTCGCTGCCGTGGGCGGCCGCGGCCGTCAGGGCTGGCGCTCCCGCCGCGGCGGCGGTTCCTGCTGCGGGTGCTGCTGGTGCCGTCCCGCGCCGGCGCGCATCGCCCCCGCCCGCCCGCCCGGGCCCGTGGCCGGCGGCGGCTCCCGCCCTGCGTGCCGGCTGCTCGGCGCGCCCGCAGCCCGGCCCGCTCCTCCTCCGGCGGCGGCGGCCGCACAAGAGCCCTATTGTATTATTGACACTGCTGGGCTCCAGGCCCCGCCTCTTCCCCTTCCCTCCCTGCCCGCGCCGGGCCTTCCTGCCAGCTGCGCCGGCAGAGCCGCCCCCCGCCCGGAGGGCGAGCGGGAAGCGGACGGCGGGGAAGGAAGAAGGGCAACGGGTCTGGTGAAGGTGTGGAGCGCACGTCCTGTGAGGAGCGCCTGAGGGAGCTGGGGTTGTTCAGCCTGGAGAAGAGGAGGCTCAGGGGTGACCTTACCGCTTTCTATAACTACGAAAGGAGGCTGTAGCCAGGTGGGGGTCCACGTCTTCTCCCAGGCAACCAGCGACAGGACAAGAGGGCATAATCTAAAACTATGACGGGTGGTTCAGGTTGGACGTGAGGAAGAATTTTTCCACAGAAAGGACGGTTAGATATTGGAATGGGCTGCCCAGGGAAGCGGTGCAGTCACGGTCCCTGGAGGTGTTTAAGAGAAGACTGGACATGGCACTCAGTGCCTAATTCATTCTGTGATTCTGTGAAGGGGCAGGAAGGGAAGGTCACAGTTTCAGCCCTTCCAGTGGGTGTCAGGGGCTGGAGGGGAGAGAACCATACCTGAAACCAGGTGAGAGACAGGAGCTGGCTCCCGCCACTCCTGTGTGTTACTTTTCCCTTTGCCAGTTCAGAAGATGAGCCAAGGGGCGATGCCTGGTCTGCATCCCTGAAGTTACTTTCTACCGAGGCTCAGCTTTGGACTGGGTAGCTGGTGTCAGGGGCAGAGGTGGCCAAGCTCATCACCACATCCCTCTTACCTTCCTGCAGCTTCTGAGGACGCAGTGCACCCATCTCAGCCCAGTCCGGCATTAAACTGGAAACTTACTGCCTAAGTGGCACAATTTGTAAAATAATGAGTATAAAGTTTACCTTAGGGCAGCTTTTAGCCAGCTATCAGTGTTAATCAGTCAGCCCATGACATTGAAACAACATTAGATGGAAAGCACAGAAGGAAGCATTAGAATAAAGGAAACAGTGGCAAAAATTCAGCAAACCTCCATTGTTACAACCCACACCCGTACTCATTTCCCATACTGCTATGACCAAGTATCATTTGCATCAAACCCTATGGAAACCCTTTCTGTCTTCCTTACCAGAAGGACTGCTGCAAAGAGTCTTAGCTGGAGATCATCCTTCATCTGCTGCAGCCCCATTTTGTCATGCACACAGTAACTGAGGCATGGAAAGGCTATGGAAACTTGGCAGAGAAAGAAATGGAGCCTGGGGACTCTGGGGTCCAGGCCTTCTCTTGAGGTCAGGCACAGAGAAGAAACAGCAAAATTGTAATAAGTACAAAGGAGAAAAAGGAAGAGATAAGCAGCGAGCATGGAAAGAGTAGTTTGGCATGCTTGAGCTGCATTTCTACAGTGTTTCCTGACAGCAGCCGAAAGATGAAGAGAAACAGATCATAAGAAAGGAGGCACTGTTTCAGCCAAATGTTCCATCTAGCTCAGTCTAGCCTCCCACCTGCTCTACCGAGTCAAGGGCACCTCACACTGACTTCCTCTTGGCCCATGTGGCCATCCACAGAAAGATACTTCCCCTGAGTACTCTCCAAGCCTCCAAGTACTTAATCACATTTCGCAAGCAGTATGTGGAGCATCTGCTTAGTAACCCTCAACGAATCACTTCTCCGAGTACTTGTCCAAGTCAGCTCTCACTGAATTCTTGTAGGCTTCTGACTGTAAATCACTGCTGGCAAGGACTTCCATGCATCTACTACCTGCTGCAAAATGAAAACAAATAGTCTTGTTTCTTTGGAATAATTGGTTCATATGAATTCCTGAGTGTTATATGAGGCTTTCTACAAATGCAGTTAGACCACAACTAAACAGCAGTGCTGACACGTATGACTTCCTTCACACACCAGCAATCACCTCATTTGCCTTCAGTTCATTTACCTGCCAGAAAAGCACTCTGAGCAGCTTCAGGAAACCACAATGTCAAGTTAAACACCAAGAATGCTGACCCTGCCACTGCCACTTGTGGAATCTTCTATATCAAACCAGGCAGACCAGGCAGCAGGGTGGTCAATATTGAATTTAAGACAAGAGATTTTAAGACGCAAATGAAGGAATTCAGAGTGATAAAACTGAGTTCATGTACTACAGACCTGTTTTCTAGTCACAAAAAAAATAAAGTCTGATTGAGTTAAACTAAACATAAACCATAAACCTGCTTAGTAGAGTGTATATATATGTATATATATATATACATACACACACACATATAGTGTTTAAGTATCCATCATTCTGAAGGACAATAAAGAATATATATTCCCATCAGTGAAGGAAACATCCCTACAAGAAGTTTCCTGCCAGATTACTTTATATATGAATGACCTCATCAGGAGCAGATGCAGCCCAGCCCAGGAAAGGTGTTTAGCAGCTATCTTTATTTCCCGTGTCTGGAATCACATACACCTCCCTACACTGGCTGTCACATGTCATGAGAAAATGACATCCAAGCTTCTAATTCTATAGTAAATCCACAAGTGTGGGTGGGCTCATAGCCAAAAGAAAAAATGACATAGGAAAATCTGTATTAGAAAGTTTGTGGGGCTACCAATTTCAATAAATGCTTTACATTCACTGTGTATTTCTAAAGGAACACCAAGCAAGATGAATGAATAGGAAGCAGATTGTACACTTCTGTTCTTTTTAAAGACATGCAACACAGTTTCTACATTTGCTGTCAAAAGGATGAACTACAGATGTTCTTACGCACCTAGAGAATATAAGGAATTTACAAAGCCAGATGTTAACATGTTGATAAAATGTAGCACAAACAGGAAGTCTCCTCAAGGGCAGAATAATCTGGAAACTAGAAGAGGTATGATCAGGGTAAAATAATGTATGCATATATACCATACCCATGTTGAACCAAGTCCTAACTCAGCTGTATAAAAGCTGCCTGTGATTAGGATATTAAGAAAGTTGCACGGAAGTATTGGTTAATGTTTGAGAAGACAGTCATGCAGAGTTTAACATGAAACTGAGCCACAAAAGAAGCACCTCTAACTGAAATACCTAGAAGTGCTCCAGCAAATTTCAACAACAACAAGAATTTTTTTATACTGCATCTGCTATCACTGATCAGATGCCAGAGGAGAAAAAGACAACAAATACATCACAGAGAAGTAGTTGGGAAATAAGCATTGGAAAGGCCTTGTGAGTTAATTCAAACCCTTACCTCCATGTGTTTGTGTCATTCCCAACCTGCACATAGAAGCCTCCATGGCCAGCAATTCTAGTTGACTCTGACAAAAGAAATATACAGGTACCAAAGGCTGATATGCCACTTTTCTTTGAAATCCGTAGTTGCTGCATACAACTTCCTTCATCAGCAGAGCAGATACCATTGATGAAACCTTGATACAATGTCCTTGAAACCAGAGCAAGCATTGGCAGTTACTGGCAAGAGACAGAAAAGCTTAACTCCTTTATTTTCCTTTCACAGTGAGCAAAATTATTGAATTGTTACCATAAAGCACAAACATGCACCTGAAAACAAGATCATTTATTATGACTGTGGAGAGACTTTCATCCTTCTGTGGAAAAAAATGCAAAGCAGAATTTCAAATAAGGATGGCTAGCCATCTTTAAACCCTTATGACTAAAAATGTTGCTGATACTCACTAGTAGACATAGAAGCAAAGAACACTCAGGGATTCCAAAAAATAAGTCTTGAAACCCTGAATCCAATCCTTTAGTACTTGTTGGGGCAGCTATCAAAAGATGCCCCCAGGTCATAGTACAGGCCTTCCATTTTATCTCCAGGACCCTATAAAAAAAGGCCCCTGAAGTGTTTTGGTGTGGGTTTTTTGGTTGGTTGGTTGGTTTTTTGGTTTTTTTTGTGGAGGGACTTCAGAAATTGGGGGGGGATCTCCCTTCATAAAAAGATCAGCACATTCAGACAAAAAATAAAATAAAAATAGTACTTTCACAATCATGAACCATTTACTCTCTCAAGAGCAAAATGTGCCAGCTTCACTTCCCAGAATCTGACAAGTTCAAAGTTCTGTGCTTAGGGAGATCTTTGATTTATCTTTCTCCTTCTAAGACAGTAGCACAGAATGGAGACAGCTACCAGTCGCTTTCAAAACGGATTAGTATTATAGCTCTGTACCTTAAATGCATGGAAGTAAGTACCTAACAAAAAAAGAATCAAATAATACATCTTACACTTGTATTAGTGAGGAAATAAAATTGCCTAAAAGACCTGGAAAGTTAGCTGCTTCTCTGGTGATGTACATCAGTTTGGGGGAAATCTCAGCACAGCAGACAGCATCCATGTAAGCAGGGGACAGTAGGGCTGCTGTTCCTTTCAGTGCCCAGAAATCAGAGCTCTGTGGTCACCCCACCTTTCCATATCCCCCAAAAGGTTTAATTTTTTCTTATTTTTATTTTTGAGGCACATGAGTTTATTGGCTTAAACAGGAAAGAAAAAACAAACAAACAAAAAACCAAAATAAACAAACCCAAACTTTCCAAGTTTTCTTCCCTATGACAAAAGGTCCCTAAAAATTAAAGTGTAGACTCTCACATGACTCTATGAACTGCAACTTTACTACCACAATACTTGTGCTAAAATGAAGTTGGAAAAGCAGAGAGATACATACCACTGTCATCTAGACACAGTCCTTTGAGCTCCCCGTACTGCAGAGGTGCTTTGCCTTAAATTTAGCCTCATCATTTGGGTAGAACCTACAGTAGCACATTGCTTTCAACCTTTGCAGTTTGGGAACATCAGACAAACATTCATTTAAACACGGTTCTAGAGCCTTTTAACATCACTGTAATTTCCTATCTATCAACTTTACCTGTTTGAAGGACGAACTTTCTACAGCTGTTTTAGCAAAAGGATATAAGGAAAATCCACACATATTTGAAAGATCTCCTAGACCCTTACAGCACTGGCAATTTTAAAGCCTTGAGCAATTGGAAAGAGGATGACTTATACTTGACAGATGCTGGTCACATTGCTCAATATACATTCTGGGAAAGTACTCAGATACTCTGGCCATGAAATTGTACATAGCTGGGCTATATACACTAAATACATTAAAAAAAAAAATCACTAAATGCAAAAAAAAAAAAAAAAAGAACAGTTGCACATTTTTATTTATGTACTCAGAAAACTTCAGAGCTTTTTTAAAAGCTTCTCTCACTTCCCTCTCCTTTTCTTCTCTCTTACTCAGAAGCAGTGATGACTACATGTGTCTCAGGAAGACTCTGACCACAAACATTACCAGCAACAGTCTTATGGCAGCTGGGTATTCTGAAGAGATGAAAGCAGTAAAAAGCATTTTTCTATCAAACTGGACACCAAGATATTAATGTCTGGACTGTTAACGCTCCATGACTCCCAGTCATTCAGTTAATCCTCCTGCACATTCTGTTTCTACCAGGTTTGATATTTGCAAAGTTTTGCCATATGTAGATGGTTGTGTTGAGAGACAGAACTCAGAACAGACAGCTTTAAGAAAAACCTCCAGGATGGCAGTACAGCAAATGATTACTTTCCAGAAATTGTTGTCCTCAGCAAATTACTATAGCTCAGACTGCAAGCTCTGCAGTCAATGCCCAGGGAATGGGGTGGACTCCCAGAGCTAGCTGCCTTCCAACATATACAGCAGCAAAATGCACTACTACAGCATGCAGCTTCAGAAAGTGCTACAGCCAGTTGCACCATCCCACTCAAATCCATGGATGCTAGAGACAATACTTGCAATCGGCACTTATTCAGCTTTTGAAACTGTTGGACCAGAATTCACATGATTTAGGTCAGATTTAAACACGGCTTGGAAGAGCTGTTCCTGCAGACCTCCAAAGCCCTGTGTCACTCTCGTGGATTCAAGAGGCTTATGCATTAATTCACAAAAGAAATGGAACAAAGGTCCCAATGAGTCAAAAAGGAACTTGATAGCAGAAGACCTAGAGTTTAGGAACTACTCAGGCAGGCAACTAGGCTGCTCCTAGGTGTTAAAAGATTTATTTCACTATGTCCTACATTAATTTTTTAGGAAAATAGCCTGTGAAATCAACATCTTTTACAAGATACTATTATCAACGCTGATTTAAATTTGTGCAAAACACTGAATTCTGTATTAATAAAACCTAAACACTTAAAAGCCAGCATTTAAATAAGAAAATATTCAGCTTCAGAGTTTTACTCATGCTTAAGTCAGTAAAGCTTTTTCCCCCCTTATTAGTCAGAATGACTTAAGCATATATTTTGTAATAAAAGGTTAAGGCTGCTTTATGGAATTGATAAAAATCTGCCCAAGTTACGTAAGTGCAGCCTGGTATGTGGATTAAAGTCAATGTAAAAAATGCATGTATATTAGATATGCCAAAAGAAAGTGGGTGATCCTCTAGCAACTGGGGCACAGATACTTCTTCATGTGCATATTTGAAGATGTGATTCGTAAAAATGGTGAAAATACTTAAGGGCAGCTTTCTATGATGCAGATACTACATTAGAAAAAAAGATTATTAGGCAACTTGGATCCAAATGGGGTAACAAGATGGTTTTTAAACTGTAAAATTGTACAATAATAGCTAAAGGCAAACCAAAAGCTTTGATACTTTAAAGCTTCACAATTTTACTCAATATATTCAAAATACAATTGTATTGATACAGTACTTTATGTTCTTCCCAAATATTTATGCTTAGTGAGAGTTACCCTAGACCTTCTCTGCTTGAAAGAGTCACATTTCTGACCAGTTTAAAGCCATGTTTGGAAATTTATTAAATGTTCACCTGTTTTCAGGAGGATTTTATTGGTTTTCAGATATTAAAAGGACCTGCTTTCTAAATTAACAATTTTACTACTATAAGCACCACCATCTCTGAGGAAAAATCCCTGCTGTCAAAAAAATCACCTTTTTCAGAGGATGAATGCCTAGAGAGTTAATGCTTATTTTCGACTAGCTAGGAATATCTATTTCAAGATATTTCCCTGTTTAAACATGGAAATCAGTTTTTATGCCTACTATAATGCAATTGTTTTTCACTATACTATAATTTTAAAAAGTCTTCAGAATCCAGAGTTCATTTTTTTTCATTGTTTATTAGGAACGACATTCACAGTGTAATACAAATTACATTAAATGCTACACAAGAAATGTACAAAGAATACATGAAACACGTACCATTGTGTAATGCAAAGAATTCCTGACTCTTAAGCTAGAAGTGTACTTAACACCTGTTAGCAAGGAATGGAAATCACAAGATAGATAAATAATTGGATTGAGAAACTCCTTCATTATTTAGGGATTTTTTATTAAAAAATTCTTGATATCAGTAAACAGATCATCCATGTTAAAAAAAATGCAACACCACTCTTTCCCAGAATGCAGAAAAGTTATTCCACTGTTTCAAGCCTAGATTAATTTTCAATTAATCATCCTGTTCTCCAGCAAAAGGAGTCACAAAAGTCCATTTAGTACTTTGTTTCCAAAGCAGGTTGATGATACAAAAAATACACTATAAACATACACATAAACATACAGAGCTCTGAAGTACATTATACAATTTCAATGTACTGTCCATACCAAAATAATACATTTACTGTACATATCCAGATTAATTCCTGTAAATGTTGATTGGTAAGTTGTGCTAGTACTTTGGAGAGCAAGATAAAATTTTTAGTTCTTTTTACAGCCTCACCTCACACTTACAAAAAAAAAAAAAAATTTCCTGGCTGGCTAAGTGCAAGTAAGGGGTAATTTCTGTTATGAGTTGGATTCTGGTGGTGGCTTGATTTTGATTTTCTTTCACTTTGTCAAATAAAAACATTTCAAAGAAGAGGCAATTTTCTAACCTCCAGTACACCAATGGTTTAGTTTATTCAGGAGATATTCTTCCTTATTTAATCTAAGCATAACTATAACAAGAGGTCCTACGGACATATTCTCTGGTTTTAACTAATGACAAGCATTTTCCCATTAGCAACAAAATGACAGAACCTCTTTTGGGCATTACAGAATTATGAATTTCAGAAGAAGAGATTCTTTCATGTGCTAATTTAAAAAGAAAAATTAGAGATGTGTTCTTAGCCACCCACTTCGGAGCTCCAGAGCTGTGAAACTGATGAGTCAAAACTCATTTTCAGTTAAGATTTGCAAGATCTTCCCTTTTGATGGATGACCATAATGAGGAAATTGCTTTAGCACCTCAACACAAACCAAATCCATTCAGTGAATTGTAAAGGCCATGCAAACTGGCAAGCCATGTTTTAATTATGAAATTTGGTTTTGTGTGTCTGCATGCACAAATGGTTCAAGTATTACAGCGGGCTTGGAAATCTGGACTAAAGCTTTAAGTTCATGTAGAAAAATCAGTAAGGATATAATATGCAGAAATAAATCAATCAAGTATTTAATACCCATATAGATTTGCATTCTAATATGCATTATTTAGCAATAACCAGTATTACTGAACACTATTCAAATGCATCTCACAAAATGCTGGTAGCACTTCTTCAGTATGTCTTTAGAATTAATACAAAATAAATCCTATGGCAGTGTGTAGCATTTTACAGCACTTTCTATATTACTTCTGCATGTAAAAGCCTTCTCCTGGGATCTAGCAAGGAAGAAGGGGTTTTTAATGCCATCAAAGTCCTTCTTGATTACTGGCTATGTCCCTTCTAGCAAACAACAATATGCCCGAAGTTTATTGCTCCAGGTGCAAAGAAACCTCACGTATATCCCATGTGTGAGCTGGCAATGCCAGAGGCAGCTGTGTCACCAAAGAACCTGCGCAGACCTTAGAGTGGCTTCAGCAGAGCATTCATGCTCAGGATTCACCTCAAAGCAGAAAAGCCTGGCAAGTGCTCACTTACCAGAATGCTGTTGTGACAACTCTCACCATAAATGCTGCTGCAAACAACTTTATTCAAAATGTGTGCTGAAGCAGAGTAAGCCAAAGTCACAAACTGCTTTTGAAAGCATGCCACAAGGACAATTCATTTCGGACTGGGCTTTCAGAAAAAGTCAACGACTACAGCTTCCTTCCTGGACCCCCAGTGAAGGCAAATTTGCATGTGGGAAAATTTTGAGGGGCAAGTTTCACATAAATACGCTTTCTAAACAATGTGTCTGAGTGAAAGATAAAAATTACTACTGCATCGAACTTGGATCAGCATTGCACTTTTAAAATATGTATAACCATTAGATGTTGTCAAGAAACATTCAAGTGTCAATAGATGCTTAGAAATCATTGTAAAAAAGTTAATAGAAAAGCTCAATTGTTTTTGAAGTTAAACTTAAGTTTCAAACACAATGCCCATGGCTAGCTATGCAGTTACTCCAGTTTGGATAATATGGTATCAAAAACCACCAGTGGCTTTACAAAAGGGATGTATGAGAAATACAAAACTAAATGACAAAACTACTGTGATATTCAAGCCAAGTGACACCCAAGTGCTGAGACAAACTCTATGTGAGCACCTCCATGCTAAACTTTACATTCCCATCTGCATGTCAGCAAAGTTGTAGAAATTGTCCACATCCTGAGATGCTGATGCTTTGCTTTCCGATACAAAAACCTGTTTTGTTAAACAAGAAAATAGTTATGCATCATTAAAAGCAGTCATGCTCATTTGGAATCAGTAATGCTTATTTTTAATCTTGCATTTCATGAGACACACAACTCTATTGGCTCCCACTGCGTGACAGAACAAATCCTAGTATTCTCTCATCCCTGATGCATCCACTATTTGTTATCATCACCCTTTCCTAGCACATATGCTAGCTGCATTACCCCTTGCCTTCAGGATCAGGAGTTTGGGGCTTCATTATTCAGGGGTCACAGTTTCAGTTAGTGTCTATTCAGATGTATTTTTGGTTGGTCAAGTCAACTGTCTCCAGGAGAGCAGGGGAAAAATAAATACAAAAATCCTTAGACTACTACTTTCCTTTAACAGAGAGTTTGTAAGACAGACTTCCTTGTGCTATATTACCCTCAAAAAAACTTTGCTGCTTCTCCAGCAGATGACTATTTTTTAAAAAGTAACTTCAATTACTTTTGCATTTTTCAAGATTTATCAATGTATGTGAAAGTCCAAGCTCCAGGACAGTCACCTTTGAAAGCTTTCAGCAGATCAACAACAGTTGAGTGTAACAGAGACCACTGTGGCTGTTCACCCATCTCAAGCAAGGAACAGCCTCAATCAAAAAATCAAATGAGATTACTTATTACAAGATGACTGTTTTCCAGAAACTGGGCAGCTTAGCTCCTTGTAAGTCTTTTGAAAGGAACTGAAAGACAGCAAGGAGCTTCATGGATGCTACGTCTCAAAGATATTCTAGTCTTCTTTGAACAGCTGCCTGAAAGCAAAGGGTTTGTCACTCTCCTGTCATCAGGAGTGCTCAAAATGTTTCCATAAACTTTCTCAAAACCATTGCCATTTAGAGAAAGGGAGCAGCAAAGAAAGAGAAGGTGCGGTGTAAGGAAGCTAAAGGGAAAGAAGCTGACAGATGAAATAAGAACACTGTCTTTGAAGGAAGGCATCCTGTGGTATCCTACACAGCAAAAGTAAATATGGAAACAAGTTGAAATCCCATCACGTCTTCGTCATGGTTTAATAGACAAGACTACTACCACAAAGCTAAGTGACTAAATCCAAGACTTGAAGTGGAACTTCTTTGTACTACAATTATAGAACTTGATTTTACTTTATTTTTGATGTGAAATAACAGTTTTAAGTGGAAATCTTGTATTCTTCAGTGGATGTGAGGATTTAGAACTCTCTTTCCTAGGACAGTTTTCTTGTTACCAACAAGTAACTTGTGTTTTGAGGACAAAAAAACAAAACAATGACAAAAGGATATTCCAATTTTACTATCCGTGAACCTAAAAAGATTGTGTAGCATGTCAACACTATATCTTGACCATGAAATAGCTCAGACATTCTGTAATACTTTCTGTAAATAAAGCAACACACCAGCTTACCTTGGTCCCACTAAAAACCTCATTTATAGTGCTTTGACACTGTTCCACAGCACCATCTCCGTTGAATTCCAAAGCAACCACTGGACCTAGAAAATATAGTTTCATCTAAAATCAATAGTACTTTTAAGCTTGGCATTGAAACAGTAGATTTCTCAACCCATAGGGAATTGTGAAGCTTGCAAGAAGCATTTTGGCTTTTTTGCTTGAGCGGCCCCATAACAACAGATAAAGAATGAAAAAGATTTAAACACGTTACAAAAAAAAAAAGTACAGCGTTATCTGCAATACCACACTTTTTTTTTTTTTTTTAAGAGATTTGGGCAAGATTCCAATTTTACTTCTTGAAAGGCGGCAATAGCACAAAAATGCTAAGGAATGCAAGGCATCATGGAAGTGAGTCAGATTATGCTGCTCAAATAGTGAGCCATTTCACAGACATCTGGAGTGGGACTGAGTCATTCAAGCATTTTTGCCTCAGTCCCAAGATAGCGAATTGCCTGATTTTCAGACTTGTTCTCACCCACTATTTGCAGATCTGCTTTCTCTGGTTTCATTCTGAACGTGGTATTTCTTCCCACATGATGCAATATAGCCCATAAGCTAGACTATCATCTTGTAAGTGCAATGACTTTTGTCCTGTTCTTGCAATGAGCATCACAGTCCTCTCATGTCACCATGAAAAAACCTGCATGTTGCTACCAAGTTTGGGAATGTGTAGTGGGCTTTACCATATAACAGATAACAAGATCTCAGTACTTTTGCAAGAAGAGACAAAATCCAGCTGCAGCCATATCAGTAGAAAGGTTTTTTAAATACTTTGACGGTACACCAGTTATAAACAAGAATTTTAAACACTTATCTGCTTTATGTACACCCAACAACTCAGTGGTTGAGCAGCACTGGTGACAAGTTAGAAACAGTCTAAAAGCATAAGCTTTTTTTGACCACTCCCGGCAGATCTGCATGTGCCACTGCTCCTGAGCTATGCGGTTGGGCCACTAGAGGGGGAGCAGAAACACAAAATACATGTGACATAACTCATTTCTGACGTCTTCAGGAATTTTGGCTGGTTTGGGGCCTCACTGAAGCTTCCAAAACTCATCTCAACAGGTTTTACAGTATGCCCTTGAAATATAAATTTGTCCTTCATTCCTCTTTCTTCTCCAGAACTCTCTAGGGACAGATTTCTATATCAAGAGGAGAAAGAAAACACAAACTGACCTTTTTCCAGCAGTGGAATGAATTCTGATGCGCTCTGCTGGAAAACTCTGTGAGCATCCTCTGCCTTCATTAAGACTTCTTTAGTCTGTACCAGCTGAAAGCCTTTACTAGTCATCTGTTAACAGAGAGAGAATTCACGTTAAAAATGCTTCTAAGGCTGAGTTCAACTTGAGTATCCAGATTACACTGTAATAGACTCATTTTTCCCATACACATTTAGTCTTAGAGCAAAGGGACCCTTTTTGCTCTTTTCAGAGACCATTTGCTTTTTCTACACTTCTGTTTATTTTCATTCCATTCATCCAGATTTTCTCCTCTGCCCTAGTGCACCTAGAGGAATAAATGTGAATGGTTTTGCCTCCTACATTAGGGCCCAGGGTTATGTGTTTTTCCCCACAATCCCTCACAAAGCAGAAATTAATGGGAGTTAAAGGCATTCAGCATCTGGAAACAAGCAGTCAGTTCTCTTTAGTCTGCAAACATTCAGTCAAGCATTAGCTCAAACTCTCATCTACCCACTGCTTAAGTTTTCAGTTTAGGAACAATAGCTAACAATGTTTTAAAACATATATACACATCTCACCCCCTCATTTTTACTCCAAATCTAATATGAAAGTAAAAGCATGTGGGAATGGAGCAAATATATTTTTATTTCCACAACATCCATTAATCTACAGAGCAGTTAGATTTCCACAGACACTCACAAACTAGTCCTCTAGCATAATCTTAACACTAACTTCTAAATAACTACTAACAGAGGAGAACACATCTATTACCCTCCTCCTGTAGCTATCCCTTCATTAAAAAGAAACCACCCATAAGTGTCATTATCTCCCTTCACCTAAGTAACCCAGCAGCTCAGTCCCATAAAAGTCCAACTGGGCAGTGGGGAGACAAGAAGACACCCCACAGCTTTCTATCCGTGCAGATAAACACCCAAGGGAAAGAGTTCCACCAGATGTTTAGTTGATCACACAACACTGTGATCAGCAGCTTTTGCAGATACCACTCTCAGATGCTGTAGCCCATGGTTACTGGCTCTGCTCTGTGACATCCTTGGCACTTGAGGATGGTGAAAACAGCCAGCCACTCCCAGGTTTTAGCCCCAGGAAAGTACAAACTCAGCCAAGCTTGGAAGCTGCTGTCTCACAGGAGAAAAAAAAAAAACAAAAAGCACTACAAAAGGGGAAATAAAAGACGACTAAAAAAGCTATTTAAGTCATTGAAGACAGCTGACCAGCCATGACAAACACTCACTGTCCCTTTCAGAAAAAAAAAATTCCAACAATGGATGACACGGGGGATACATTTTAACTTTTTTTTTTTTTTTTTAGACTCTGATAATACCGGAAAAACTTTCAGGACAAAGTTCTGTTAGCTGAGACTTTCAGAACAATAAGCTAACAAGTTAATTGGTTACATCCCTTTCACAGGCACTGTCAATCACTTACCCTATATTTGACCAAGTTCATCAAATGAACTACACATTTTCTTCAGAGCATTGCTTTGCTGTGCCATGATGGAAAAGTACACCAGAACTGTTAGAGGACAGATGTGCTACTCACAGGATGTCAGCTGTAAAGCAACTGACTGATCAAATGAGATTCAGTCTCTTATCTTGCTTTAAGGTTTTAAACAATGCAGTTGATCAGTATGGTCAGTCGACAAACAGTGCCTCTATATTCCCACTTCAGGGAGAATCAGAGGCTGTCCAGAGGAAGGTTTAATTAGGAATTGAAAAACCTGAATGAAGAAAAAGGTTGCTTACCTCATCAATTAACTTCCTGGCATTTGCAGTTGTGTAGTCACCAGCAAAAAACACGGCCAAACACGATTCATCACTGTTTTTCTGTCTCCGCCCTCGAGTTATCGGTATGATGCTCTTTGTAGCATCAGTAGAAATCCTGACGGCTTTCAGCTCCTCAGAGCTGGGCAGAGGAACATAATCTTGGACTACAGCAGTTTCAGGCAAAAGGCCCCAGTTATTTTCTCCAGACACAGGGGTAAAGTCGTGGATGTTGCTCCATGTGTTATTGAAGATACTCAGACCAGCATCTTTAAATTGTAAAGCAAGCTCGGGATAATAGTACTGGAAACATCCAAATTTCATACCTGTGGAGGACTCGATAATGGGCTGGGTGGCACAGCACAGGAACACCTCCAGCTTTTTGCAGTCCCGCGTGCGGAACTGTTGGCAGGCAACCACACATTTGCAATCTTTGCAGTCACGGAAAAACACGCTGCCTTTTATTGGTCCTAAAAAGATTTGGCAGTTTACACAGTCATCAATTGTGATTGTAGCAGAATGGTCAAATATGTAGATTTTACAGTTCTCGCAGTCCTGTATGACAAATTGTTGTCCTGCTACTTTTCCAGGCAGTCGACCAACAGTTTCATTTTTAAGTCCAGAAAAAGTGTACTCCTTGGGGTCAACCTGAAGGAGGAATAAATTTTAAAAAACGGTAAATTCTTCAAATGCAGAGAATATTATAATGCTAAATGCCCACTGACTTGCACTGATTGAAGTATCACTGAATTGTATAGGATAAACTGCCACAAGGGTCTTCAATGCATGATGAAAGATCAGAAGCAACTCTTTTAGCTAAACTACTGGAATACACAGTATTGAGATACAACTAAGAGATGAAACTACACTTCTGAGATGCTCCAGGGAAATAAAATAATAATAATAAAAAAAAAATTTAAAAAACTCCAAACAAACAAACAAAAAAAAATACCACCTCAGTTTGTCCTTTAATAAAGAAAGGGAAAAGGGGAGCTAGTTTTAACTGCGGACTCTAAACTTTTAACAAAATTGTCCAACATACTTACAGATTCATAAAGCTGGAGATACACAGTATTTCCTTTTTGAGTAGCTTTCTTGGTCGTATTTTACTGCACCTCAACACATTGCAAGGAAACCTTGTTGCTGTCAAGCAGTATCTTCTTTATTATGTTTGCGAACTACAGAGAGCTCATCAGAGTGCCACAGCACTATGCTGTGCTAAAAATGACAAGATTTTTGTGTTGACAAAACATATGAGATTGTTTTAGCTATGTCCAAGAAGCAAAAACTGGCAGTGGTGGTACAGGGGGCATGTTTGAAGACCTCCTCCACACTCCAGCATCCCTCTCACCAGGGCAGAACACTTGAGAGAGGCTGTGGCTTTCCCTGGGACTCTCCTTTAGGGAGCAGCAACTCATGAGCCACAGAGCACCTAGGATGGATGCAATACAGGTGGAAAGTATGAATAATACAGCCCATGCTGTCCTAGAACCAAAGGAATCTGAGCTGGCTTTTCTAGATATGTCTCAAGCCAACTACAATTCCTGGAGCAAGTTCTACTCTGCCCTCTTGTGAAAACTCATTAAAATAGCACTTGGAAGTGTACGAGTAAAAGACTAACACAACACCACTTCACCAGCCTGCTATTTGATTATCTGCCTTGAGGCTCCTAAAATTTGCTGTACCATAATCAGTTATCATGCATTACCACAGTTTCAGTGTAGTCCAATTTCTAAAAAAACTTCTTCCTATCATGTCAAACATTGACACAATATTTAGAGACCAGCAAAAGGCATAAACCAGAACAGGCTAGCACCAGACATTCATTAAACCAGCCTAGGTAGCTTTTGACTGGAACAGCTGAAGGAAGCAAAAAATCTCTACCAGCTGATAAAATGTATTTTGTTCATTTCATGCAACATGTATGACCTTCAGACAGGTTTGCAGCTGATAAAAATTCCAAATAAACTGCAAGTTGAGACATGAAGATGGCTTCCTAGAATTCTCTCCTCAACCATATTTAATACCACTAGTATACATCCAGGAAAGTTAGCTAGAAGTGCTACAAATAAGATTGGGAGACTTAAAATATAAGGGACACCTCATGGAGACTCAGTCACACAGCATGCTTTGGATTCAAACTCTCCAAGGTCTTTAGTCTCAAGTAATGTTACATATTTGATCCATATACAAGTTATTTACTTGAGAATATAAATATTGAAATTGCTTTTGGGCATATTCTTCCCAGGCGTCTCCTAGAATACTTATATATGTTTGGGTATATCTCTATATTGGGTGGGGGGTTTTGTTTGTTTTTTTTTGTTGTTGTTGGGGGTTTTTTGTGTGGGTGGGGGTTTTTTTGTTTGTTTTTCGTTTTTTTTTTAAATAACCATGGGAGACAGACTTACTGCTTTCAAAGGAGGCACAGAGGAACAGTTACTTCCCTTAGGAATGAGAAGTTCAGTATTTCCAGAACTTACAGCTTATTTGAAACTTGGAACCTAAGCACATCTTTCTGGAATTGCTCTGCTCTACAAAGCCTCTGAAGCAGCACTAGCTCATCCTACCCGGTGACCTTTGCAAGGACATGTGAAACTTCACTTTGCAATTTTATTTAGGCCTAGGTGAAAAATGCTGGTTGGTCAGCAAACTCACACCTTATAAACAGTTTCAAATGAGAGGTTTTTGAGTAAGAACAGTAGTCAAGTTCAAGATAAATTTTCAGCTTATTATCAGATTCAGGAGCTCCTCTTTATTTGCCTGTTTTCCAGAACTAAGAGTTCCACCCTGACACAGCTTTTCCATCTCAGTTTGTTGACCATGCCAGGGAATTTGCACATTTCCTTTAATTTTGCTTTGCAGTTATCCTTTTAAAGACTACGAGTATTTCTTGATTAACACTGCAGTACAGACTGGAGGGACTGCAAGAAATAGATAGATACTTTCTCTCCTGCACTGGGCTATTCCCCCTGAGAGGAGGGAATATAAGTATATAGCAGATACAAATATTTCACTTATCCTGGGTAAGAGACATGCCAGAGAAACAGGCCTGAAGGCAGAACCATGATTTTGAGGATGCATCCAACAGCTCCTTACATGCTCATAGGATTATAGAATAGTTCAAACTGGAAAAGACCATTGAGTGCAACCATTAACATGACACTGCCAAGTCCACCACTAAGCCATGTCCCCAGCTGCCACACCTACACATCTTTTAAATACCTGCAGGGATGGTGACTCAAGCACTTCCATGGGATGATTGTTCCAACTTTTTCCATGAAGAAATTTTTTCTAATGTCCAATCTAAGTCTCCCGTAGAATAACTTGAGGCCTTTTCATCTTATCCTATCATTAGGTACTTGGGAGAAGAGAGTGACCCTGACCTCCTACAGCCTCCTTTCAGGTGGCTGTAGGGAGCAGTAAGGTCTCCCCTGAGCCTCCTTTTCTTCCAACTAAACAGTCACAGCTCCCTCAGCTCTTCTCCTCAGACTTGTGCTCCAGACCCTTCACCAGCTCCACTGCCCTTCTCTGGACATGCTCCAGCACCTCAGTGTCTTTCTTGAAGAGAAGAATCCAGAACTCAACACAGGATTTGAGGCACAACTTCAACAGTGCCAAGTACAGGTCACGGCTCTAGTCCTGCTGGCCACACTATTTTGATACAAACCAGGATGCCATTGGCCTTCTTGGTTCATGTTCACCATCTCTGAAGTCTTCAGGTATCATCAACAGGTTAATATTAAATCACTGCAACCACCTTCCTTCCCCTGACAGTGAAAAACAACTGCTTCTTAAGCTCTGTCTTGGCAACATAGCAAAAAAAAAAAAAAAAAGCAGGCTAGGAAAGCCAAAAGAAAGTGAAGAAAGTAACATCTGCAGTCTCATACAACCATAACCAGGGCTATATACATTTCTCTGCCTGTTCATTTGGTGATCCATTGGTTAAAAAATCTTAAGCACATGGCAGGTCAGAAAAACTCAACTATTTCGTAACTCATCTACTTGTCCTTTGTATTTGGATAAAGTTTCAAAAAACTTTGTCCAAATCCACCCATCTCACCCAGGCAAACACTTTACTCTACAGCTCTTAAAGTTTTTTTAAATGTCTTTTTTTTCCCCCAAGCTGCTATGTTACTGCTATGAATACTGTCACCTTTTGAACTTATTGCTAAAAGTTCAAAAGGTGACAGTATTCATAGCAGTAACTTTTAGTATCTTCAGCTGGATTTAAAGAGTTCTATCTATCTTATAGATATTGGCGCAGCTCAAGAGTTGAAACCTTCTAACTGAAGTGGCTATGCACAGGTTCAGGAATTACTCCATAGAACGACCTAAAATAACCAGATGTGATGATGAAAAAGTTAGCGCTTCTTACAGGGTTAATATTTTTCCTTCTCAAAACAGGCACAGAGGCCTTATCTTTGGTTATTAGCAACTACAGTGTTGAGAAGACTGTTACAAAGGGCTAGAGGACAAATCATAAGGAGCAAGGATTTTAAAGAACAGACAAAAGGAGAGAAGGGAGGGTAAACAAGTTTCTCACAGCTGCTTACATCCTGTTACAAGTGCAGGTGCATTAAGCAGCTTTTCTTCCTGCAAACACTTGTCCTGCAAGAAGGTCAGAGGCTATGTGAAAGCTGCATATGACGTACATCTCTTCAGCCACCATTATCCTGTTTACTGGCACCAAATCCGGGCAGCACCCATTTGGAAGAAGACTTGGAAATTCTAGACCTTCACAGCTGTTAGTGGTAACTGTACCTAGAATCAAAAAGGATCCCACCATCTTGAAGTGTTTCTGGTACGAGTTCATGTCTTAGCAAGACTTTTTCACAGGGTCCATCAGGGAGGGAGTTTCAGTCAACAGTGACACGCCCCTACAAATATGAGATGGTACTGGCTAATCTTAACAGGTTACAGTTCTCCTCTAGTTACCCATGTCTAGGCTGCTGAGCAAACAGTTCGTAAAGTATCTTTAAACCACTCCACTAAGGTCTTCTCTTATAAATATAATTCTCAAAAAATCATCCCCTATCTAAGTCACTACAGATGGCAGTTCAGAAATGAACTTATATACAGCTGATGACATACAATAGTTGGCTGCTGACCCAGTGACATTAAAACCTGCGCCTATAGGGTGAGCACACCAACTTAAGAAGCTTTAAGCACTATTTTTGTCATCAGGGGAATTAACATAAGGGAAATAAGAAAGAAAAGTGCATTCCCAGGCCTAGACACTTCTGCAT
Source organism: Hirundo rustica (assembly GCF_015227805.2). NCBI lineage: Eukaryota > Metazoa > Chordata > Aves > Passeriformes > Hirundinidae > Hirundo > Hirundo rustica. The sequence continues at coordinate 85,219,165 of NC_053451.1, forward strand.
ATTCATACTCGCATGGGTTTGGTGCCCTCAAGTAATGAGTTGCAACATCCTCTGGAGATTGCTTGTTGAAGTTACTCACCCACTGGCAGATTTCAAGATTCTTGCACAACCAGAGAAGGTGGAAAGAGTAGTGCAGGTTCCTGTCACTAGTAAACAGTTTTTCGTTTTGGAGCATCTCCTGCACACCCTGACTTTAAAAGTGGCCAATACAACGGCCTGAACGCTCATTTCATTCTATTCTTGGGAATCTTCACGCCTTTCCATAATGCCCATTACAGCATAAAATGGTCACTCACATTCAGCAAACCACGGCCAAATACTGCATACAGAAAAAGTGAAAGAAGAAAGGAATGTACCACAGGCTTGTATTTGATCTAACTGGAAATACTGCTTAATATGAACATTCTGACTGCTTCTCAGTTGATCTGACCACATTTTGAGAAATATAGCAGTAGTTCTTCTGGTGCACCAGGAAGCATAAGGGAGACTTAAGGACAAAATAATTCATTGTTTAGAGGAAAAAAAAAAAAAAATTAATATTCCAAAATAAAATACAAAGTGGCTACCTAAACACGGTCTAGACAATTCAAGACACCCAAGTCAGCTCAGACCACTCATGAAGAATCCTCAAATGTAAGGTAACTAACAAAACATTATCTATGATTTAGGCAAAAAGTTTAACCTCTTGAGGTTTTTTAACTGTTTAAATACAGCTACACAGCACAATAACAATGATAGCTACATGTTTCCTATCAACTAAACCAGTTAAGTTGCAAATCAGTTGACATAAAACAAAACTTCACTTGTTCCTCCTAAAAGTAAAAAGAAGTATCTGGGAAGAAGAGTTCCTCTAAGCTCTAAATGCCACTGTGATCATAACTAATCTAATCCTACTTCTTTGAACACGAGTCCACAGCAAAAAAAAGATGATGCAGCTATTTGTGTTTCTTCTCCTGTGGAGGTCACGAGTGTATCTGCCATCACAAGACACAAAAGCCCCAGTTCCTGTCTGTACATACCCACATTCAGTTACTGCTGTTAGCCATACAGTGGGAAAGGAAAACAATCCGGGTGGAAAGCTAGCTGAAGAAGGCGGACAAGGGCTGAGCACCAACATTCTTGGTCAGAAACAGACTCTCATGACAGCCCAAAGACATCAAGAGACATAATAGGTCCCCAGGATGAAATGCAGTAATAATAGACTCTGGAATAATCTGTGCTCTACTTACACTCCTGGACTGAGAATCCCAGAGCAGCAAGAAACTGAATATTCATCCTTCTCCTTTCTGTTTTCAAGATAATCTGATCCTTTGGTTCTTCTACTGCGCCATAAGAAATCTTCACACGTCAGAAGCAATCTTGACACAGTTCTCTGAACCCAAGGCTCAGTAAGCATTACAGAAACTCCAGCAGATTTACAATGCAATCTAAATTTGATTAAATTTTGCATACCTTAAAATTTCTGTCCTCACTTAATAAAGTCACACAGAAATCTGAAAAGACTCCTCAAAGTCATATACTTTCCTTAATTTCAATTCAACTATCAGCATCTTAGAATATTTTCTATCTAGAATTTTCTACCACATGGTCCATTTTTGGGACAATTAAACAAGATTACATGGTCACTGCAATATCACCATATTACTCTTTGTCTAGGGCTACACTAGTAGAACGTGATTAAAATAGGCTCAGCTAGCAATGATGTCCTTCAGAAGCAGAAGAAATAGTTTTGTTGGAGGAACCCCTCAGGTTCAGTTACCTCTCTACACATCCCTGATCACACAAATACGCACACAAGTGTGCCTACATTTTTCGGCCATGTTAGCATGGCATTAATTTACAGGAAGACAGCTGGAGTGTCTGAGAAGCAAGACATACTCACTTGCAAGAACGTACAGTGCACAGTTTACAAAAACTACAGACAATTGCCAAACCTACTTGTAAAACTGCGCTCTATAGCCACAACTGCATCACTGAGTAGGAGAGCCTAAAATTAGAAACACGTCCCTAACCCAAATGGTGGAAATAAACATCAAAAGACAACTTAGCACATCTGTTGACAGAGTTGAGGTTTTCAGGGTTTAAGATATGAGTCAATGCACTTGATGAACAAAAAGGAGTTTTGATGTCACAAGTTTTCCAACTGACTTCAATTTAACTTTGTGTACAAACACAAACTTGTGAAATAAATAAGTATAGTGAAACATCAGAAATGAGAAAGCAATAGACAACAGGAAAAGGTATCTCAGACAATATTTAAAGCTACTACATTAACACTGACAGGGTATCACTTAATACAATCTGGGATCAACAACTTTAGTGCAACAAGTGCTCAGTACTTCTTCACCTAAGATAAGGTGACTCCACGTGCTTTCCTGGTTTAATGTATGAATCTTACACCCCCCAAAAAACCCAATGAAAAACAAGGCTGCAAAGAACAAGAGAAATGAACATTAAATAGCCATTTTGAAGCTGTACAGTACAAAATTAAGCAGCTAATTTGATGGTTTACACAGTTCACTAGCACAGCCCAAACTGATTCTTCTGGTTTCTAAGAGTCTTTTATAAAAAAGGAGGAAGTTTTACATGCAATACATGACCGCAGTCTTTTTACTCCACAGAGATAGATTGTTGGTGCTGTAACAGTTTCATATGTTAGCTTGAGCCTACTTCCGGCAAGTTAACAACAATCATCTCCTTAGCAACAAGGCCAGCTATTCTCTGAATCAACTCGTTCTATATCCTGACTTTCCTTCTTTTAGTTTTCAAAGTTAGCTGTATATAAGTAGATGGGATAAAAATTCTCATATCTGTTAAGCTTTAGCTGGTAAATTTGCTCTAAAATTAAAAAATATTATTCCAAAGGCTGATTTGGTAATTTACTTTTAGACAGACTGAGTTTTGTTCTGTCACTCCAAAATATGGCTTCACTTCTGCCTCTCCTGCTGAGAGAATAGTCTCTATCCAAGTGACAGGCTGTAATCCTCCCCTTCTCTGTCTGCTCCCTATATATCCGCTAGGCAGTCAAAGCAACAAGCCTAACACAGATTGCTCACCTTTATCCTGGAGGAACCGACTCCTCCAGGCCACACGAACACTCTCTAGCTCATCTCCATCTAAGCTTCTCTTAACCTACTTGGAAGACTTAATGGACACCCTAGAGCATCTGGCCAAGCTTAAAAAACAAGCAAGCTAAACATTCAAATAAGTTCACACATTTTCTTTTCCATACCTGTAAAATATGGCCTAAAGGTTTGAGGATTTTGTTTGTTGAAACCACATCAATTAAGATTATCACCTGCCCCGGTTTCTGCTTCCCCCACCCGAAGGCAGCTGGAGAGGCAAGGAAGGGAGGCCTAGTAGGGCTACAATGTCGTCATTTATTTAGGAAGTGAAACTTGAAATGAGGCTAGGAAGAAATACATTTTATCTGGCACTTAAATGCTTTCCCACTCGAGTCTTCGCGACTGCTTCCAGGAGCTCTGGAAAAAGCATCGGAAAGGATTTGCCTTCATCCGTCATTTTAGGGGCTAAGAATCTAGTTCTACTTCCTTCTTTTTTTTTTTTTTTTTTTAAGGGGTGGGGGGGAAAAAAAACAAACCACCAACAAAAAAACCACAACAACAAGCAAACCAACAGTGCAAACACCCAAGTAGGAAGAATCAATATATATATACAGCCAGGACACACGGCACGAGTTTTATGCCTCCGTTGCAAGGCCAGGTGCAGGGACTCTCCCGGGCACAAGCAGCTCCCCAGACAAATCCCAATCCCGGTTTGCTCGAGTGAAGCACGTAGCCAGGGGACTTGTATCAGGTCTGTATCAGGAATTCGGCGGCAGACTGTCACAGCCAAGTTGCCTGCCCACAGGGCGCTGTCCCACCGGGAAGCGGCGCCAGCCCCCTCCGGAGCAGCCCCGCACCGGGGACAGACGCCCGCACCGCCGGCACCCGCGGCATCTAGCTGGCACAACTTGCGACTGCCTGGTGCAATCCTTAGGCTAAACACTTTTTAATTGTTCAAATAAACGCACTGAACTCTGCGGACCGAGCTGTAACAGCGGGACCGGGGAAGGCGTGCTCCCTGCCCGAGCGCACACCCCGCCGCAAACCCCGGGCGGCGGGAGCGGGCGAGACGCTGCCCACTGAGAGAGGCGATAACCCCAGCCCCAGCCCCAGCCCCAGCCCCAATCCCAGCCCCAGCCCGTCCCGCAGCCGGCGGCAGCGGCCGGGGCGGTACCTTGGCTCGCAGGTCCCAGCTGTACTGCGGCGCCTTCTGCTCGCCGGTCGCCGCGTCCTGCCCGGCTCCCGCCTGCTGCGGCAGCTGGCCGCCCTGGGCCGGCTTCCTGCGGCGGGAGAAGAAGCACCCCATGGCGCTGCCGCCGCCCGGCAGGGAGAGACTGGGAGCGGGGAAGGGCTCGCCGGCGCCGCGCCGCCCCGCCCCGCCGGCTTCCGGTTTTCCCCCGTCTCCCGTAGCGACCACGACACTTCCCCCCGCCTCCCTCTTCCCCTTCCCCGCCCCGTCCCGCTCCGACCATCGCCTCCGGGCCGCGGAGGCGCCTGGGCGGGGCGGTGCCCGGCGGCGGCGGACCCGCGGGCCCGGCCCGGGAGGGACGGTGCGATGTGTCGGTGATCGCCACCGCTCCCCCGGCCCTCGGAGGGACCCCCCGGCCCGGCCCGCGGGAGCGGCTCGGAGGAGGCGGAACCCGGAGCGGTACGGAGGTGAAACCCGTGTCCCGCCCCGAGCCGTGTGCGGGCTCGGCTGTGGAAGCCGGAGGCAAAACGCCCTCAGCGGCTTGTAAATACACAACGAGTAATCCTGCATCACGTCGTTTTCTTATGGATACGCCGGCGCGGTCCCCTCGGGATGCGAGCCGTCGCCGTGCTGGCCTCCCTGAAAGGGAGAGACGGCTCCCAGCAGACCCGGCCTCTTGCAAGTGTTTCAGAGCAGCAGAAGCAGCAAGTGGCGGCACGAGAAACCCGAGCGTTCTGCTGCTTTGTGCCTCCCTTTGCAAATAGTCGGGCTTCCTATGTTGGGTTGTGGTTAGTGAGTTTCTTGTTTGGCTTGGTTTTCTTTGGCTGTTCTTTTTTTTTTCCCGGAGGAAAAACCCATACTTTTTTTTATCAGACTGTCCAACTGGTTAAAAATATTTTCCCCCGAGATTTTACATATATGATTTCTGTGGTTGAGACGAAATACTCCAAAATTGTCTCTGATGCTTTGTTCCGTTCCTTCAGAAAGCATCCACCTGCTCTGTTGTGGGGTCTCTCGTGGGCCACAGTGCGGCTATTTGCACCCACTGTGGTCCTTTACATGGACTACCTGGAAATCCTTGCTCCAGCACCTGCAGCACCTCCATCCCCTCCTTCTTTTTTTACCTTGCTGTTCACAGTGGCATTCCCCAGTTTTTTCTCCTCATTCCTCTCTTTCTCACTGGTACTTAGTGGTTTTGCCCTTCCTTAAACGTTTTCCCAGAGGTGTCTGCCACCGCTGTTACCGGTGGGGCTCAGGCGTTCCCCGTCTGGTGGAGCTGTCTGGAAGTGGCTGTGTCCGGCATGGGACAGCCCTGTTTGCTCCCAGAGACCGCCCGTGCTGCCAGCACCTGACCTACACCCGGTCCGTGCCCACTAACAAAACTTCAGAGACATTTTGTGTTAGAGGATGACATTCCTGCTGTAGGAACAGAAGAGATGAGAAGCGGTGCTCTGCCAGCTGAGCAGGCTGAAAGGCTTGTCCAGCTCAGGGCCCCGAGAAGAGCAGAAAGGAGAAGTGAAACCAATTGCTCATAAACGGTTGCTAAAGAGGAGGGGTGACTGACACCCTTTTTGGCATTATCTGTGCTGCAAAACCATATGCCTGGGCAGTAGTGAAGCCTGCTCTGGGCTTTGGAAGCTACAATTCAAGTCAATAGGTACCCTCAACACCACCAAGCACAGTTTTATGTCTCAGTTGAAAAGTGGATTTGTCCTATGAGCCATTTTCCTGTATTTCCCCCCAAATTTTGCCTCAAACCAGGACACACGGTGTGTCCAACTAGGACAGTTTGAGACTGTTTGTGAGTGCAGGAGTCTGATACATCCTCATCTCTTCTAGCTCACTCTCTGGAAGTCTGTCTTCTCAGACCCCTGTGTATTTCATACAGATTAGCAAAGTTCTGCAGCCTTTAGGCAACCAGGGTCCTCTTTCTGTGCATCCATTAAAAATAAATAAATAAATAAATAAATAAATAAATAAATAAATAAAATAAGCAGCACCATTTGATACATTTTTGTTAAGAAAAATAATCCCCTTTAATTAATCTAAAACTAACAAAACCTAAAACTATGTTACTAGAGCATTGTTATCTCACATCAATTATTGGATTACCTGTCGTAACAGAAAACTTTATAGTCTCTGTGTTAAGAGACTTCTTTCCCTGCTGAGCTGCCCTCAGCTCTGTGATGGAAGTATCTCACCATTGCTGTAGTAATCCTTCGGAAAGGTATTCAAATGCAAGAAAAATAAAGTTACTTTTACATTACTGACGAGAAGATGCAAGGTAAATGCAAGTTTGTGAGTTGGGATTTTCCCATGTTGCCATGACCAATATACTTGTCTAGCAAAATTATCAGTCCCATAAGTACACTGGATTTTTGTATGACTACAGCTGATCAGGAGAGGCCATAGGTTTTATTTCTCTGGCATAACACAACCTCTCAAGCTCTAGGGTGTTTCCTGACGCCAAAGCCCCAGAGTACTCATTCCTGAGCAAATTAATATGACTTGTGATTTATGAGCACATAACTTCTTAAGAAATCGCAAATGCCTAGTTCAGTTCTTCATTCTCTATTCATCTGCCAGCCAGACCCAACCCTCTTGACTTCTGAGATTTGATACAATCATAGCCTGAAGTGCAGCAATACAAGATTGCAATAGTATCATAGTCACTACCAACCATGACTACACTCACCTTAACTTCAACAAACTGCTGTAATTAGTGATTTCCCTCATGGAGATGTTGTGAAATATACCTAATTACAGTCTAACACAAAGTGATCTTGTGATCTGCAGAAGTGGTATCTAGGTAACTGGAAAGTAAAATGTTTTCTTTGTAAAGGTTGTATTCTAAGGTATTTGGTGAAAGAGACTTGCTGTGTCAATAACTTCCGGGCACACACAGCTCGCAAGGAGCCTTTCAGATCCCTGCTGTCCTTGCCAGGGGGGCAGTGATGCCATTCTCAGGCAGATGGGAAAAGCACATGCTTGGTCTGTGTCTCTGTATGGACTGGCTCTTATCCCCACATTGCTCGGTAGTGCTTGCATGCCCGCAGATAAAATTCCAACTCCTTTTGTCTGACACTCTTCTGCATTGCCCCAAAAGCACAGAGAAGGAGTTCTCAGTAAACATCAGGACCTGGAAATCTGCCCAGGTATTGAGCAGGTATCTTAAGAAAGCAAGAGCTCACTGTGTGCACATCAGCACTTCTCCTATCATGGGTTAGAATCTGTTGGTGGTGTTGGAAGCATGACAGAATGCACAAAACCAAACTCTTACAGCCTTCTTCTTAGTAAGATTCATTGTATTCTCTGTGTGTCTCCTAAAGCTCTTGTAATCATACCTTTTGACAAAATTGAAATGTGTCTTGTTTAAAGCAGGTTTTTAATCCTGATGGTTATAGAGAAGATCTTGAAAATATTGTTTCTAAGACATGAAAATAAAGAAAACAAAAGAGTCTAAATACTATTACTTTCTAAAAGCTCCTTTCATGTTTTCTATCAGGGAAGATTATAAATCCTAACAACTTATCTAAAATTGGTATAAAGCTTTGAAAAGAGTTCCTAGTTAAGTTTAGATTAACCTATACTCATACAGAATTGTGAATTACAGATGAATCCTTCCACAATATTCAATACCTTACATAGTATTCAACAGAAAGGAAGGGAAGGATACGTTACTGCTGGGTTCACTCTCTGAGATTGTTTTCATGCACATTTAAGAGAGATCTGTCACAGAAAGCATCCCTTGCCTCCAGCAGCTTACCTAAATCCCCAACCACCTATGCAGTGGGACAGCACAAATGTTGGCACAGGCTTGGTAAACTGTGTTGGGAAACAGATGAATGTGTAAAACAACAATTTCAATCAAACATCTGTGCATTTCAGTCTCATGTACTTTTTTTTTTTTCTTTTATTTCTTTTTTCAGAAGCGGATGATGAATATACAGATGAGGATTTTCACACAGAGTCATCACATACTATGATATCATATTGGCCTTTTTTGGTCTCTTTAGCAGATTCTCTACTGCTGGAGATTCTTGCCAGACTGAACACTAAGAGAAGCTAGCCTGCGAGTTGAGACTGGATAGAAGAAATAATATGTCTAATTTTGCGGCAAGATTTACTAGAATCTGTTTTGTATTGCTAAGGGTTATTTTGGACTAATGTCCAAATGGCTTTTCAGCATCTCCTTACATACAGAAATTAGCCCTGGTCACCAGTAACTTTGCTGAATCACATTACTGCTGGTCAACAAGGAAATGCACTCTTTTATTGTAGTTTTTTGGGTAGCTGTCCCTAGCATAGAATCTGTGATATGCAGCTTTAATGCTGGGGTTCTTGAAGTGGGAACAGCGGATAGGTGTGCCTGTGTCCCAGGTCACTGTGAACTTACCTGACAGGACAAGGAAAAGCACAAACAGCCGAACTGAATAGTTCATGTTTGCTAAGTTGTTTGTTCAAAAATTACCTTCCACATGCTTCCAAGAAAAATTACCCTCCCTGTAAGAAATTACAGCTTGTCTACAGATCTTTTCCTGTCTCTGGTGTTCAGAACCAAAGTGAGCAGTGTTCTATGCAACACATGAGATTCAGACAGACAGCACAGTATTTAAAATAGTTCTTAAAAGGCACCATATAGAACTACAAGTCATTTTAGAAGTGTTTTTTACTCAAGATCCAAATAGTCAATAATTTTTAAAAGGCATAAATTGAATCTTGTTGTCTGAAGCAATGAAAGACTGTATCCTTATATAAGCATAAAGGACAGCATAAGGCACAATACAAAACCCCTATACACTAATTCTAAATTTTGCCTAAAACTGTCTCTGAGACAGAAATTCTGCAGCTGGAAAGGTCACAACTGGCTTAAGGGTGGCTAATGTTACTCAAACACAGCACAATTAAGTTTTCAGCTACAAAGCATATTCTTATGCAACACTTACAGGTTGATAGATCTCACACAAGAGTCTATATCTGAGACCCAGTTTTGTAACATGAAGAGAGCTGCCTTAATGAGGGTATTGCCCAACATTCATGTTGCCAGAAAGCCTTGTGTTCCATCTGAGCCTCTAGCTGAAGCAGACAGACCCTTCAGTTTAATATTAAATGAAAATGCGATGTAGCTATGTTAAAGTTTATGAAGTGTATCTATTTAGTTCGTGTTTATTAGGGCAACAATTCAGATAGCAAGCTGCAGTGCTGACTCAGCAAGTCATGTATGCTAAAACCTACAGATTTCATTGGGATTTGTGGGAACTTAGACTCATAGTTAAAATTAAGATGTGTTTTAAGAGCTTGCTGCATCATAGCCCAGCAGCCCTTAAATTTTTCCCAAGCTTAGAGGTTCTGCGGTTTTTTGTGGTAAAAGTGAGAGGTGCCTTGGTTCTCTGTGTATCTGAGTTAAAATTGACAAAGTCATCTGCCAGCATCTGTCTCCAGTTACATCTCTTTATCCTTTATCTGGGTCTCTAGCATCTGACATTGGGGTGCTCAGTGGAGTATTGTTGCAAAGGGAGGGTCATAGAAAGTTTCCCTGTCACAGTCCCAATGCAGATAAGTCAAGAAAACACTTGATAAAGATGGCTTGCTCTTATCACTTGGAATTTTAGAGTGTTTTTGACTGTATGTTATATTTATTTGAGGGAGTGTTTCTTGCTTAGTGTCCGACATAATACTAGTCCTCTTTCACTGTTGGTTTCATCTGCTGCTGTGGCACAGAAAAAGGATTGCTGAGACTTGATTTTCCTCCTAATGCTGGTGCAGCTGACCATGACAAAGGGGTAATCAGAAGAGGCAACATGTTAATTTGCTATTGCACAATTCATCATAATTTGTCTATCTGAAGTTTCATTTTATATTGTTACACAGTTTATTGATGCTCTTCCAATCTGAAGCTCTTAACATTAGTTTTGTGGGATGTCTTTACCTGTGGTGCCAACCTGCCATGCATATTGTTCCTGTGAGTGTGAACAGCGGCTGCCTGATGCTTCCAGTGAGACTGGCAAAAAGTGAGAAAAGTGGGATCCTCAACAAAAATGTAGAAGACATCACTGATCTGAACCTTGTAATCCTGCCAAAATATACTGAAGAGCTGCGGTAAGGCAGTATTCTGCCTATATTAACTTTAGGGAATTACACAGGAATCTATAAGCCTGAACAACTCTCACACAGGTCAAGACTTTATAACATTTCATCAGCATAGTAATGAGCCGGTGAATCAGATCTAAACTGCACATTAAAATATTCAGTGTTAACTGTGAAAAAATCCTGCTGTTAAAGTAAACAAACACAGGATTCTATTTGTTTTGCCTCTTCTTCCCTTTCTGTCTTTCAGCAGAATGTGCAATAAACATTCTAGACACTGTTTTTGGAAATAGTGCTATGTCTCTGTAAGACTCTGAGGAATAAATTAGTTAAACTGTTGATAATACAAAATAGCAAGGGATACTGAAGAGACAGCAGATGGAAAGAAAATACTGAAGTAATTATTATTGGGAAGAAATTATACTCTAGAGCTTGCTTTGCTATTAGGAAGACTCACACTTAGACTGGTTTTCAAATAATGTATTTTGCACTGAAGGAGTGAAAGTGTTCAGTGTAGGAATCGGTAAATAAAATCCTCAAACACAGAGGAACTGGAGTGGAATGAAAGATGTGGTCTCTTGCAAAATAGACTCATTCACTAGAGAGAAGTATGAATTCTAATATCGTAAGGTGAAATCCCAAAGGAATCCTGTGATCATAAGCAGGGTTAAGTACACTACACATGACCTCCATGTAGTTAGGCAAATTGGTCCAGAGTTAAAAGTCAAAAGAGGGGAAGCACAGCCAAGTCATGAGAAACTGATGCAGAGCTGGCCACTGAGCAGTGTGAAAATGGGGAATATCTTTGATTTAAGGCAAATTAAGTATTTTCTCATTCAACCTTTGATGATTTTCAATCCTTCCCTTTTTAGGATCTCAGGGGTTATTCATACTGCAGTAACCTCTCTAAAAATTTTCTTCCAGAGAGTCATCAGGGCAAAGCCAAATTAAAAAAAAAAAAAAAAAAGGACAAGAAAAAAAGAACCAAAGCTGAGTTTGGGACTCACATTTTACTCTGTTTCAAACCTATTGAGAAGGACCTATGTGCCCAGAAAAACAATCTAATAGTTGTCTCCGGTTTTAATCATATAAGGAAAAAACCTGTCTCTCCTGTAGAGGACAGGAGTTAGTTAGTTCTGTTAGTGGCTAAACATATTCAGTACTCCTAAGTGATCAAAATGTGCCTTTTTTTCTTTTTCAGTTCACAGTACTCACTGGAATCCATTGATGCTAAACAAACTAGAGTCCTGGGTTGACTTCCTCAGCCATAGTATGGCAGGTCTGCTGGTTAGATATGGGGCTCTGAATTTGTCACCCAAAACAATCTTTTTGTAGGCCATGAAAAATAATGTGGGGGTGGCAATTCATCTCAGATAAGCGCTTTTGGATGGTAGCTAACCGACCTGTCTCAACTTCCAATTTTTCTTTCTTAGTAAAGCAAACAAAGAGTGATGAACACAAACACAGATATCAAAACTTTAGGTTAATCACACTTCTCATGTTCCATTGTTTGTCATTGATTATTTCCTGTTCTCTTTAAGTTATAGGTGCTATACATAAATGAAGCCACGGTCCATGCCAGAAACTACTTACATCTGGAAAACAGCTAAGTCAAATCAGCTCACACACACAATAAAAGGTCAAATCAATTCACACACACATTAAAGAAGTGCCTGCTATAACAACTCGGCTTCAAACAACCGGTTAAATTATAATCACTTGTTATTTATGACAGATCTATTGAGGTAAATATAATGAGTAAATAACCTGGATCATACCCTGAAACAAATCCCTTTAAGTTCTTATTCAGGCATACAAAAAGATGTTAGAATTTAAATGAGTTATGGTAAACACAATATTAATTTTCTAGATTAAACTGGCTTGAGGTCAATTTCTTGCATTGCCTATTTAATTTTTTTTTTTTCTTTTTAAAATAATTTGCTTTGAAGTCCCTCTCTCTATTTACACACCAAAGGACTAAAGAGTAAATAATAGAAAGCAACAGGAATATAATTAGAAAACATCAAAACAGTCTGGTGCCATGAATGTAAAAAAGTACACTAGAGAAAACCCCAAACACCAGAATGTGAGTGAAACCAAACTTAAGAGCAAACGAAACAAAATACATCTTCTATAATGAGCAATTGCACTTTATCAAAATGTGAGTGCATCTCTCTCAGTTGTGGCAGAGCACTGAAATACTTTCCATGGAAGGGCTGTTGGGGAGTGACTCATTGCACACTCTGCCTGTCTCTGGGGCCACAGAATATGATGTTTGGGAAGGGGAACTTTAAAGCTTTAAAGAACCTACCTTGTCTGTCTCAAGGTGTCCAGCAACCTCCTGTTTGTTACACTCAGAGGCTGCATCAGCAACTCAGGAGAGAAGGCTTCTCCAGCCAGACCTGTTGGAAAGCCTGGCTTCCTAATCACACTGTTGATTAGGTGTTCAGTGCCTTCTGTTGCCACACTGGTTGTCAGTTCCACTTCACCTTCATGTCAGTAATTTCTTTCTGGGAGACCTGGTCCTGCCTTTACCTGCTGCCAAAGTTAATGTCCCAGGCAGCGGATCGTTTCTAGCTTCTTTTTCAATCTGTGGGGATTCCAGACCCTCTGAGAGGATGTCTGCAATGATGGCTGCACCTCTTCGATGAAATAGAACCCACAAAAACAGAAAATCAGAACATTATTCTTCTGCTGATGCTAACAGGAACCCTTGCTCCTCTTTGACTTCCAGAGTCACTGCAGAGAAAGCACTGCCAGTTTTACCTCCTAGTTCTCATTGCTACTCTTTCTTGCACTGGTATGCCCGTGTTCCTTATTTCTGTACAAGAGGGTAATAGCAGGTGGGCTGGTTTTGGCCAGGGTAGAGTTAATTTTCTTCATAGTATCTCGTGGGGCTGTGTTTTGCATTTGTGCTGGAAACGGTGTTGATAGCACAGGGATATTTTCCTTCTTGCTCAGCAGTGCTTGCCCAGGATCAAGGCCTTTTCTGCCCCTCACCCACCAGGGAGGAGGCTGGGGTTGCACAAGGAGTCGGGAGGGGTCACAGCTGGGACAGCTGGCCACAGGGATATGCCACACCATGTGGTTTTATGCTTGGGATGTAAAGTTGGGCAGAACTAAAAAAAGAGGGGGGGACATTCAGAGTGGTGACATTTGTCTTCCCAAGTCACTGTTACATGTGAAGGAGCCCAGCTTCCCTGGAAATGACTGAACACTTGTCTCTCCATGGGAAGAAGTGAATTAACTCCTTGTTTCATTTTGCATGGCCTTTGCTTTCCCCATTAAACTGTCTTTGTCTCAACCCCAGTGTTTTTTCACTTTTACCCTACTGACTCTCTTCTCTATCCCATTGTGGAAGAAGTGAGCAAGTGGCTGGGTCAGGCTGAGATGCTGGCTGGGGTTAAACCATGACTCCAGGAAAGATTAACGATGGTGTGTTATTAGTTGACAGTGAAAACATTGCTGCAAAACATTCCCTCTGCTGAGTGTTTGGAATTTTTTGCTGAATTAAATTTTTTTCTCAGTCTTACCCTGGCAACGGGACAAAATTGAGGCTGGCATACATCTGGCAGTAAGGTGGGGTACAGCAGCACAGAACTATCACATATGTGATAATTCCTCTGTGACCTTGGCTTTTCCCCAGCAGCATGAAACTGCTGTAAGTGACTTTGACAGTGCCTGGGGCTTAATTCCACTAGAGGTCATGCAATGTACTTATTATCTAAGCTGCTTTCGAAAAATGCTCTAATACCCACATTTAGTAGATGTGTTTGTACTGACGGTATCTGCAGACACTGCTCTGGCCTCTAGATGTCCCAGCTTTGCATGCAAATAGTAACTACACCGCAACAGATCACCCCGTCTATTCTACCGCCCAAACTTGGAACTTATCTCCACTAGCGCACAACAGGGGAGGCATGAGGCACTGGGAATATGCAAGTAATATTAACATGGAAAACCTTCTTTATAGAATGAAGTATACTCTGTTTATTAAAGTAAGGAATAACCAGGTAAAGACAGTGCAGTATAACATCATATCCTTCCTCACAATGCTGTAGGTGGCGTCTGTTCCCACAACACCAATGATGTCTGACCTGACTATGGCGATGCTGATTCCACTAACACATCTGTCTTGGATGTTTCCTATCTTGGGGTTACAGCTTGCAATTATATTGATTGCACCTCGAAGCAGCTGACGACTACTCTCTGTCTTTTGATTCAGTCTTTTGTATCTTTCTCCTCTTTGCCTTTGGCCAGCAGCCTAGCAATCAACCAAATAAAAAAGACCCCTATCTGCAACATCCACACGAATGCTCCATGTCCAATAAAAATGTTTTAGGGAGCTGTCAGACTTCTCATTCTGTCACAGCTTGGCCCAGACCTATTATCATAATTTTTCCAATAGATGCAGACCTGTGCTGAGAGGGTTCAACTGTTGGAGCCAGCATATTTCCCTTTAGAGTTTTCCATTAGTATTAGCCAGGGTCTGCCAGAAGAACACTGCCTGCACCAGCCTAAATTTGCTTATTCTCAGAAAAGGACAACCTGCTCCCAGCAGTGGGATCACCTGGTCTTGTTTTGGACCTATGTCTAATCCTCATCTTTCAGCTAGACAGCCACTTCTGCCCCACTGACTCAGGATTCTCACAACTTGTGTGGAACTCAAAATCAGTCAGTATCAGTCAATCAGTTTTTTAGTTCCTTCAGTAACAAAAGTTTACAATTAAATTTGGTTTCAAAACACCACTCACAGACTTTTGCCAGTATGGAAAGCTCTGGAGATAAATATTATTGCTAAATTAGATACTATATTCACAATTTCATAATTAATGATCTAATCTCATTTTATCATCTACTGATAATTTCATCAATGTCTATGAATATCTGAAGGGAAATTGTAAAGAATATGGAGCCAGGCTGTGCTCAGTAGCAGGACCAGAGGAAATGGACACAAACTGGAACGCAGAAGGTTCCCTCTGACCATCAGAACGGTTTTAACTCTGAAGGTGACTGAACACTGGCACAAGCTGCCCAGAGAGGTTGTGGAATCTCCATCCTTGGAATTGTTTAAAGGCTGTATGAACATGGTCCTGGCCAACCGCTTCTAAGTTTGTCTGCTTAAGCAGGGGATTGGGCAAGATGGACTAGAGGGATCCCTTCCAACCTCAGCCATCCTATGCTTTCTGGCCAGTTAGCTGACATTTCGTCTCTCCCTTAGTAAGTCATTCCTAATTTGTGCAGAATATTTTTTTGATTATATGAATTGACTGTACTAGTATACTGTTAATAATTCAGCTCTTTCAGCAGAAATAGAGCCTATGCCAGCCAAGTTATACCTTCTTACCTCTAGTTATACCTCAGATTTCTAGGCTTCTTTCAAAATTGCAGACCAATTGTTGTCTAGCATGATGAGAGTCATTTATCCATGGGTGTTTTAGGATCTCATACTTCTAGGACAACTTGTTTTCCTGTAGGGGAAACTAGAAGTTTCCTGTTTGATCACTTCTTTCCAGAACAAGAGCAAAAATAAGCACCTTCAGACATAACTTCTCAAGATAGATCTAACCTTTTCCTGTCCAATGTTTCGCCATGCCTCTGGGCTGCCTAATTCAGATGAAACCAAGACACTTAGCATAACTTTACTGAGTAAGATTCATTTTCTAGCCTGCACAATGCCCACAGGCATCCATATTGAGCACTGTCAAGATTTAATGAAACATAATTTTTACTTTCTCTTTCTCTATCAAGAAGAGAACAAAGGTGTTTGGCTTGGTTTGGTTTCTTTGGTTTTTGTTTGTTTGTTTCTTTGGGGTTTTTTTGTGGGTTTTTGTTGTTGTTTTTTTTTTATTTTTTTAATCATAAGGTTTGGTATAATTGTGTAAATATGGAATAGAAATATTTTACAACAAATTTGAATGCCACAACACTGTACCCACATTTTTCCCAATCTTTCCTCCTTTACAATTCAGAATTGCATTCAGGGAAACCTTTCACAGACACTGTTTCTGGTAGTGGTCAACTGACAGCTGTCACTGATAGAGCATCTATGTGCATGCTTACAGTTCCAAATGATGTTCACGCAGCCCCTTCTTTTGTGCACAAGGTCAAACCATAATTCACAAGCCTCAACTAAGGCTCACTTACTCTTTTCCAGAATGTTTTTTCAGTCTCTTCTGGCACAGGTTAAGTTGTGGCACTTGTTGAGGTGTGATATTCACTTGTTTTAATATTTATGGGGAACATGGTGGGAAATGATGAGTGATGAGAGGAATGGTTGCTTAGCTTCTTCTTTGAGTGATTACAGCTCTGAAAGCTGTAATAACCATAATGTGCACCTGCAAAGGGTAATGAACTGTCTTCTACTGAGGAATAAGAGACCACTTGCTTTGCCCCTAGTAGAATGACAATTGCTGATATCACATGCAACTAGAAGGGGAAATAAATCTGTTTGGGTAAAAGGGAGATGACAGAGGACTCTTACATAGATAAAATTTCTATCCATACCCCTCTCAGATGCTTTGAAAGTTTACCATGACTCAAAAGCTGTGAGATGTGGCTGCATAATGGGTGACTATTGCACTTTGCAAATAGCACAAAGCAGCTTTTACTCTAGCTAGACTTTTGTCAACTGGAAAAGCTAATTATGATTTCTGCACTTGCATTGGTGAAAAATGGCAGTTCTGACATTTTATCAGCTATATGACACGTCTGCAGAACTGTACAAGCAGAGAAATGTGTCACAATTGTTAGCACTTAGAACAAGCTAGAGATTTAAAAAGAAATGGTTTTCATTTAATCATGAAAACATGACATGTTCTTCAAAATTCAATTGCAGAACACTTAGTTGTCTTTAGCCTCACGTCTCAATAGGGTGTGTTTTATGGGATCCTGGAGTATGTGGATATCTTACATGAACACAGGAGAGTTACCCACAAGATGATGCCGCTGGTGCCAGAGGTTAGCTGTAGGTTCAGAATGCATTGCCACTTGAAAGCACAGTGATGGGAGGGTCTGGCTTAAAAGGGAAGAAAGGAGTAAAAAAAAAAAAAAAAAATGGGGAGAAAGGAGTATGGCTGACATGGCAGCTGCTCTACAAGGCTGACCTGACAGCCAATCAACTTGCTACTGCATTCTGGATTAGTGTGCTAGAAAATGTGAGTGTGCAAAGGCAGTTGCATAAACATGCCATATATTAAGATAAGGATTTGTTTGATTTTCCATTCTGTACAAGCCCAAGCAGCAGAGAGACCTTTCTCTGCCAGAATCAGTCCTACAACAGCATGTTAGATCCGTAAAAATCTCAAAACTGCTGCTTTCAGCAGCACAAAGGGCCAGTCTCAACAGACTTGCATAATACAGAAGAGGTCTCAATAGAGTGCCAGATCTCCAGAGCGATTGACAAGAGGTGGATGATGTTACCACCAACAGTTGGAGAGAGAGAGAGAGATAGAAAATAGGACCTTGCATTTGCCTTACATTCAACTCTGGGAATAAGAATAAACCCAAAGTGTGTACCAGTTCATGTGATAACAATGACTTTCTTAACAAACAAAGCTATAAAAATGCTGAATGGACTCTTTGATGGTGCTTCTGGCAGAATGAACATTTTAATTAGACAAGACTGTAGACAAAGGGTATGCTGAACCATATTGGTCTCTGTGGTGTTTTGGCTCATGCGACTCAATCCTGCTAGGCTATTGCCAATTTTGTACAAGTGTAAATATTTATTAGCATTTAATACAAAAATCCTCCTGCATCCTTCCAAGTATGGCTGAACCCTGGTGAATGGCTGTATTTTGTCCTCTGACCTATTTCACTGCCATCTTATAGTTTAGTTCAAAGATTTTTATACCTCTGTTGTTATCCACTTGGCCTTCCATCTCCCAGAGCATACCTCATTGTTTCTGCCTCAAGAAGGGCCTCTCAAACAGCAAGCAGATCAAAGACCTCTCCCTGGGCCCAGACCAAAATTAACAAATGGAAAGCAGGCAGGAATAGAATCAAATTACAATTCTGCTAAGCAGGCAGGTTGACTTCTGCAACATGTGTGGTGGCTGTCAGGCAGAGGTCCCACCTGTAGAGTACGTGAAGTTTTAGTGCAAAACAGCTTGGGAAGGCAGGTGGAAGCCTGACAGAAAGAGTCTGGGAAAAAACCTGCAACTGCAGGGCTATTACAGTGGCGGAGCTACCCCTTGAGGTGAGATTACTGATGCTCCTAATGGACTGAAAACAGTGTGGAGACCTGGGAGTTAGTTACACCACTGCAAGGAAACGAACTGTGTCAGCACAGGTCTCTGACAAGGATGCAGCCTGGTTTACAGGATAAAACATAATATAAATGGATATAAAGTATATAAAATATAAAGTATAATGGATAAAGAAGCTCAACTCGATGCCTTTCTTCCTTAGTTGATAGCATACACTCTAGATTATGCTGTTTGAATCAGTTTAAGTATTTATGCACTGTGATACCAACCCATGAGTGTAAAGCGACGGCAAGTTTTGGCCTGTATGAACCAAATAAGCTCTGCATATCAAGTTCCCTGGCAAGAACTTATTAGATGGAGCACTGAGTTGAAGAGAAGTCAATTACATCACTATTAAACTTTGATGCTCTACACAGACAGAAGCAATCATGCTCCCATCACCATTTTACATACAGGGTTTAGTTACACCCACACTGTCCAGAGAAAGAATAAGCTGTACTCACTTTCACACAAAACAGTAGTGAACATTATATTTTTAATTTGATAAAAATAATTGGGGGAAGATTCCTAGGACAAAGTGATACCTGTACAAGGCTACAGGGGCAGGACAGCAGTGAAAAAGCCTGGTAAATGTGAGTGTGGGAGCTCAAGGCTTGAGCTGATGATAGCGCTGACACATCAGCCATGGATCAGTGCTTTCCTCTCCTTCCATAAACAACAGAGTTCATCTGGAAGGGGGAAAAAAAAAAAAAAAAAAAAAAAAAAAAAAAAAAAAAAAAAAAAAAAGGAAAAAAACCCCTCTATTATCCTTAAGTATTAAAATTGCTAGGATATTCCTCATGGTTGTGTGGAAAGCAAGAGGCATAAGATGCAGTGAACTGTAGAAGAATAAAACACAGGTTACTCGTGGAAGACTTGATGGGAAGTAACTTAAGACGCTGACTGCAGCTCAGCTGAGAGCTGGATAAAGTTACAATACACATGGAAATTGTCTCTTTAAAAAGAGCATCACATAGTGACAGACTTTGCCCAGCACTATGCAGCACATAAAAAACAAACCCACAGAGGAGAGCCTGTTATTGCTATCCAGTTTCTTCTTTTACAACTTTATTAGCATTACACATACTTAGCACTGTAGCGCATAACCATAGTCTGCTACATAGGCGGCCTGTAGGTTGTTATATACTAAAGATATATGTTACGTTGTATGTAGATTGTATATCCCAAAGAAACACAGTAAAGATTTAGTGCTATAATGCTCTCATTATACCAGAAATGTTAAATTTGAATGTGAGATTTAACAAAAGTCAGTCTTGAGGCAGTAATTTTTAGTGATTCACATAAGTTTAGGAACAAGGTCTTCAAGGCAAATTACTTCTTTTCATCTCTAAGAGGTTTACAAATGATGGCACTATCAAAGTAGGCTTCCAGCCCTGCACAATCAAATAATTAAATATAATTGCACCCAATTACTCTGGATTTTTAAGGTTGTTAAGAAGAGTTTGCATAAATGCTGTCTTTAAAAGGACTACATATAAATAGAAGTGTAGATTTACATAGCTGTTGTCTTAAATATTAATCAAAGGGATTTTCTAAAAAATAGCATATGAGAATTCCAGATTCATTAGCAGGAGAAAAAAGTTTCTTATAAATAGAGCATCCCAATAAATATCCTCAGAAACATGGCAACAATGTTAAGAAAGAGCACAACACTAAAGAAGATAAGAACTGGCGTGTAACAAATTAAACATGCAGCCAAAGGTATTGTGCTTTCTTTTTATGCAAAATAATGGCTAAAAATACATGTTAGACGTTGTGATTGAAAGTAACTGTGCAAGAAAGGCCCCAGGAGCAGAAATGTCAGCACTGCTTACACCACCACTGGAAGCTGGGGGGTATTCCTCTGGTACCCAAAGGCAAAACACTCTCCTGCCACAGCTGATAAAACAAAAAAACAACCAACCAACAAAACCCCAGAAGAAAACACAAACGCAGTTTTACAGCCGTTAGTATTTCTTTAAACCCGAACAATTTCCCTCCTCAGTATTTCATCTTTTAAAGGGGTTGTGATTCATTTAAGAAAAAAAAAAAAAAAAAAAAAAAAAAAAAAAAAAGGAAAAGTGCTGATTTTGGGTTTCTTGCAAAAAGTGACTTTTCTTTCCTTCCCCTAACTCGAGATGATTTTAAAACAGTAAACATATGCTCTTTTTCTTTTCAGGAAAAAAAAAAATCATCAAATTAAAATTGCTGAGTAGCTCTCTATTCATTTCCTACAATTGTCTTGTTTCCTAGAAGCAAATGTCCAGTAGGATGTACCTGGATGAAAACCTCCAAGTTAGCAATTTGCGTTTAGTAAGTTTTCCTATGCGTTATTAAAAACAAAAACAAAACAAAACAAAAAACCCACGGCAGCCTGTCGTTCTCACTGGGGCCGTGCGGGGCAGGGCGGGCTCTGGGGTGATGATTTCTACCACCGCCCCGGTGTAAGAGCCGCTCACAGGTTCGCTCCGCACCGCGGCGAGGGAGAGCGGCGGCGGCACCGCAGCTCCGCCCGCGCCACCGGGGCGGCACCTGGAGCTCCCGGAGCAGAACCAGCCCCGCGGGGGAGGAGGGAAATCTCACCCACCCCTACACCTCCTCCGGGCGGGGCCGGCCGCGACACCGCGCTCTCAGGCTGACCGGCGTTCGCCGCCCGGCCGCGGCGAGCGCCGCCGGGGCTGCGCCTTTAAGGGGCCGGGGGAGGCGGCGGCGGGCGGGCTCCTGTGCGCCGGGGCCGCTCCCTCCCACCGCCCTTCTCTCCCTCCCCCGCCGGCGGGCGGTGGGCAGTGCCCGTGGGCCGGGGCGCCGCGGCATCTCCCGGCTCCCGCAGCCATGGCCGGGCCCCTGCGCCGCCGGCTCCCGCTGCTGTCGCTGCTCCTGCTGGCAGCCGGGGGGCTGCGGGCGGCGGAGCGGAGCGGCGGCAGCAGCAGCGCCATGGAGGAGCTCGCCACCGAGAAGGAGGCGGAGGAGAGCCACCGGCAGGACAGCGTGAGCCTGCTCACCTTCATCCTGCTCCTCACCCTCACCATCCTCACCATCTGGCTCTTCAAGCACCGGCGCGTCCGCTTCCTCCACGAGACCGGCCTGGCCATGATCTACGGTGAGTCCCGCCGGGGCCGCGGCACCGCCCGCTCCTCGGCCCCCGCTGTCAGCCCCGGCAGGTGCCGGCAGGGGCGGGGGCGGCGGGCCCGGTACCGGCCGCGCCCCTCCGTGCCGCCGGAGGAGAGGAGCACCGAGCCGCTGCGGCTGGCGGGCGGCAGAGCCCGGGTAGGCCGAGCCCCGGGCAGCGTGAGCCCCTCGCCGCAGAGCCCGACCATCTCCGCCAGTGCTTCTGGATCCCCTCCCCTCTCCGGCGCCTTTCCTGGGGTTGGGGACAGAAGGACACTGAAGGGGGGACGCGCGGTCCGCAGCCTCCCGTGCGGCAGCGGAGCGGTGTCCCGCGGGAAGGTGCGTTCCACCGCTGCGGCCGTGCTGCCGGGGACAGCGCTCCAGCGACCCTTCCCGCCGCAGAGAGGCAGCTCGGCGGCCGTCCTTCCAGCAGCACGGAGCGCCGAGCCGTGCAGGTCATCGCAGCGATGACTTTGGAAAGCGCCATCGCGCTGCCCTCGCCGCGCTCTGGCCGCACCAGGCGGAAAGGAGCGTGCTTCGCCTCCGGCCGGGTTTGCTCCCTGGCTGTCGGCGCGCTGCTTGTCACCGGCGGCCCGGGTTTGCGGATCCCGACTGACCGCAGTGACGCTGACTAGGCACCCTGACACTGTCCGCGGCTCATCCCGGGCCCTCCCGATGGAACGAGGGCTCTGTTGAGTTGAGTTCGCCCACTCCAGGCCCCTCTTCTCGGCGGATGTGAATAAAGGGAAATTAGATCCCTCAGGAGAAGCTGTGCGTCTCCCCTGCGTTTGTGGGGCTGATGGTCCAGAGGAGCTGGGCTGTGCTGGATGATGTTAATGGTGCTGGTCTGCTCTTCCTGGTGCTGTCAATGCTTGGCGCAGAGGGCAGCAGGTGAGCCTGAACTGGGGACGCAGGGCCCTGGCTCCACGGGGAACTCCGTGGTTCTTTTCGGTGTGCAGTTTGCTACACGGAGCATAGTGGGTTGCAGTGAAGAGCAGCCAACCATTTGAAAAATTATTTGTCTGCTGGTGATTGGCTACTGCCGTAAGCGCCAGGGGCACTTCTCCTTTGCCGGCAGAATCTGTTCCTGCTGAACCGTGTGAAACACCTGCCCGACGTTGGTCGGGACAAACATATTGAGGGTAACCACACATGAGAAATTCAGCACTTGAGGGGAGGGGGAAAGTGAAGCGTTTCCTCCCCGATGAGTACTACTGCTCTTGAAAGCTATGTGATTGCTTGCAAAGCAGTGGAATTTTCCTCTGCTGATGCTTTTCTTAAACCATCCCAATTTGCTCTTAGTCACTGATCTCTTTGCTGCATTGCTGTGTACTTCACATTTGCTCATTGCTGAAAACCGACATGAAAAACAACCGGGTATGTAAGTAAGTTATGCACTGGCATGATTATGCTTAGCAGCTGAGGAGTGCCCAGGAGACGGTAAACTGTATAGATTGGAAAAGAGATGGGGTAAGGTGGTATTGAGGATGTTTAGATATCACCCTAGTGTTGTCACCTCTGGAAAATTAATTTATGATGTTTTATGATCATTTCAATGGTTTAGTTTACATTGAAAATTTTGTGTATGTGGGTGTGCTAATGCATGCAGTACAAGTGTCAGGGCATCAAGGGCATTCAGGTATGCGTTTTGATGAGCTGCGTGGGAAATGAGAAATTGTTCAGCTGGAGAGATTCTGCCTCTCATTAAACTCAAATTAGTTTGCTCTAACATGCAGGTCCTGATCTGTGAAAGGGGTGTTAGGTTCCCAATTTGATGTGCAAATGCTGAAATTTTGTCTTATGAGAGGCAATATGGTACATCTCTTTCAGTGCCACTGGCAGCGTCCAAAAAAGAATAATTGGCTCAAACTATTGCATTTTCTAGGTGTGCCCTCACTTAAATAATTTTGTTTTCATAGATTGTTCCTCAATATACTTGCCTTCTAAATGAGTCCCCTTATTATATCAAAATACGTGCTGTTCTCCCTCCCAAACAAATGGACTCTTGTCTTTTCATGGAAAACACCCTAGGAAGCATGTTTAGTAAGTTCAGTTCCCACCTGACATGGTTAACCTCCATGCTGGTAAAGCTCTGCTGAGACTTGGCTTCATTTTAACATTCCACAGACTTTCTATAGAGCAAAAAGAACAACACAGCAAGTGTAGTTGTAGTAACTTTCTGTTATACTTCTGATAACTGGGCTTAAGTCTCCTCTTCCTTCCTTGTTTAAAAGACAGTGGTTAAACTGATAGATGGGTTTCTATTCTGCTCATAACTCGCTATTTGAGAAATGCACTTCAAAAAAAGCTACATGTGTGTTTAAAGTGCATGTGTTTGATCTTTCTGCCTTAAACACAAAATCATAAGACAATAAATATGTCGAAGAAAGAGTTTGTAGTCCTAAAAGCACAAGCATCTATTAGTGCTAAATAGAATGGAATTGTAGTGTTGAAATTGTAACAAGGCTGCTGCTCTGTGGAAGTTTAATACAAATATTAAAGCAAATGTCAGCTGCTCCAGTGACAGTATTGCTAATATTGCTAATGTGAGTTATTATGGAACAATTAAAAAAATCCAACACAACTCAAGCAAACACCAATCCACAACAGAGAAGTAAGGGAATTGAAACTTTGCTGACACATGTATTTCAGCCTGTGATAACGATCGCGACGCTTGCTGTTCTCAGTGTTGGTCTGAGTTGGGGGATAAAGTGTTCCGAGACACGTCCTTCCTGAGGAGGTTCGGTGGAGACTTTGTTTGGTGGGTCTCTTGGTTCTCTGCTGAGAAGCATCACCATGTGGTAGGAACAGGACATGGACCACGCACCTGGAGAGCTCAGGGCGGACTTAAGGGTAGGAAGTGATGGTGGGCCCCCAGTACCCTGCTCCTTAGGAGGCAGCCACCTGGATAAGTAGATGTTTCCCAGCAGATCCAGTGGTATCACTGCCACTGGGCAATTACTTTGTCCCTTTTCATACCTGGTAATTCAGGCTACTGGCCATGAATCAGCATAGGTGTCACTCCTATCAGGTACCTTCTTGTCTAGGAGGTTGTTCTGGAATGTCTGGGGGCCACACATGCTCGTGCTGCAGCTAAAAGTAAAAGCAAACTGGACGTGGGTACTGTGAAAGAAAAATAGTAAATGAAGAGGGATATAATGCTTCTGTTGCCTCTCGTGGAACACGAATGAGAGAGAGGCTGTAAATCTTCAGGATAAAAACATTATATCTGTTCTGGAATACTCTGTATCACACTAAGTTTCTGTATCCTCAGAGTAGATACAGAAAAGGTCTATTTTTAGCTCCTCCGGCTGCAGCGCTTTCTGTTAGAGTCCTGGTATCTATCTACACATGCTAGAAATGACCTAACTCATCTCCACTGCCAGCAAAATAATGTCAGTCTCGGTTCTTAATAAGCCACTTTGACATAAACCTCCTATTACTAGATTTAGGATCATAACTGGGCCCCCAGTTTTGAGAACATTATCTTTTCTCTAGCAACCTGCTTGTTCTTCCTGAATATTATTTAAAATTACTTTGTTACAGGCTTTTAAAGTGAGTCTTGCTCAATTTTTTGTCTGCTCAGCATGTTTTAATTGTAATACAAATCTTTTCTGTCAGCTTGCTTTATGGTCTGTGGATGAATGGAAAAATTATAAATTTTTCTTGTGAGAGAAATTTAGAAGGAATGCTAGAAATTTAGAAGGAAGCTTTTATTAACCTGCATGTATTTCAGACCTGCTCTTCAGGCAAGCATAGTTGGATAGCTTATTATTACTTGTGTTTCTGAAATATCTTTGGAGCACAGTTCATCTATAGTCCTCAGGGCAGTGATTTTGGGTTTCTTTTTTTTTGTTTCTGTGGGTTAGGGATTTGTTTCTGTGGGTTTGGGGGTTTTGTTCATTTGTTTCTATAAGGGTAGTGTACTTAATTAAGATAAATTAGTCTGTTAACTTCATATTTATGAGAAGTTCTGTCAAATCAGCACCAGAATACCTTCTGATCATGGCATAAACCAAGGAAGAGAGAAATGGCAACTGGGATTTCTTTTGCATGAGGAAGCCTTTGGTGACACAGCTGGCTGTTTGAGTTGGTACTGCTCTGCAGCACCGTGTAATTGTAGGAACCACACGGAGGCTGAAGGGGGAAGGTGTTCCCCTGCATGTGCTGTGATTGTCATCTGAATTAGAAAGTTACCACAAACATATGCCAGATCTGTAATACTGCAGAGCACACACGCCTGCCTGCCTTCTGCTCCTCTGTGAGTGCTCTGGCTGTGTTGGCTGGAGTGTGCTGAGCTGAGGTAACCTGATGTCTGGTGCACAAGCTGCTTGTCAGAGGGAGGTGGTCCCATGACAGGTTAATGTTGCCCATGTCTGGGCCCTGTAGGAACTTGAGGTTTTCCTTTGTCCACTTCAGAAAATTTCTTTTG
Organism: Hirundo rustica; assembly: GCF_015227805.2. Classification (NCBI taxonomy): domain Eukaryota; kingdom Metazoa; phylum Chordata; class Aves; order Passeriformes; family Hirundinidae; genus Hirundo; species Hirundo rustica. Next base: position 85,245,295 of record NC_053451.1, read on the forward strand.
GAATCACTCTCAGTTTTTCCTTTGATACTTTGCAATATAAATATGTCTCTAAAGAGGTCTGCCTATGATTCTCCCTGAAAGTACGCAAGGACTGAACTGTTGTGTAGACGCAGAACATCTGCAGGAACTCTAGTGACTTCCGCTCTTGGTGCAGATGAGAAAACAGAAAAGGAGATGGTGAGGGAGTATATGAAAACTATCAAGTCCATCAGGATGCCCAGAATCGCTTCTCAGGTGCTGATGGTGTCCCCATCTCAGTGCTTCTCTACTTAGTATTTGAAGGTCTATGTTTTTGGCAAGAGGTTGATGGGAGAGAGGCCTGGGTTCTCACCTTTCTCCTTTTTCTTTGATAAAGTATGCCTTTGTTTTAAAGATGGTCACAGAAAGGTGATAGTGCAAGTTTCCTTGGCTGTGTTAACAAAAATCTGCATGGCAACTAGTACACAGTCTTATCTCTGGATTTCACAATACTGCATTGTAAATTTTCTGTAATGAATTGCAATTGATCATTCAAATAGAATGAACAATTCAGATACTCTTCTTTCAGAAATTTAATTTTAAAATGTTGTGCTGAACAGAAGTGGTTATAGCTGTGTATTCCTTTGCCATGTATCTTTAATAAACCTTTCTCAACTTCTGTGCTATAGACAGATCAGACCACCTGAACACTGAAATTGCCTTCGCCCAAAGCAATTATCCACACAGTGTGAAGTGCTTCTGGGTCATCTGTACGGGCAGTCCAGGGCACCATTTAGGAGTACTGTGTAACCTGTGAAACATCTTTATGAAGTACTGCGTGTCCTGGGCTCACTAACAGTGACTATGGAGAACTCTGGACCTCTGCTCTGTGTGCTCCCAGCACAACTGGAAGCAGAGGTAAGCCTTGCCTCTGACTTACCCAAACTCTCCCTTCTTAAGGGATTGGCCTTGACTCCAAGCTGGGATGGTTTCCTGCAGTGCACATAGGTAGCTCTGGAAGCAGTGTTGGGAAGGCTCAGTTAGCTCCCTGTGACAGAAAATTGTCATGGTTCAGCCAGCTATGACCCTCTTATGTCCTCAGCCTCCCAAACCTTGCTTTGTGGGTGCGTAGCAGCCCTTTCCCCGACTCCTTCCCTCTGAAAGTTGGGATCCCCTTACCAATTGACTCTGCAGAGTAGTTCAAAACATCTTAGAGGGTTGGGTGACACCTTTTCCTTGCATCTGCTAGGGACCTTTTTCCACCCCCATCTTCGGCTATCTGAACAACCATTATGTCTGTTAGGTAGAGGTGGCAGCTTCACCCTCAACTGATTTAGAAACCAGATATCTGAAGTAAGAACCTCAGCTCTACCATTAATAAATGGAGGAAAAAAAAAAAAAAAAAAAAAAAAAAAGAGGATGCAGTTTGCAGTCCAGAACTATATATCTTGGCCTACTAGGGGACAGAAGTAAAAATATTTTGTGGTTCCTATCTAGGTCTTAAGCAGGCATTGTGTATCATGGATGCCCTCTCCTTGCTTACGTGCTGAATGCTGTGAGTCCAGCACTGGGCTGCTCAACATCCCTGTGTGTTCAAGAGACCACCTCAGTATTTAACTCAAGTGTGTTGTGTCCATGCTGACAGCCAGAAATACCAGCTTGTAGACTTTTTTTTTTTTTTCCCAGCACAGTGTACTTATCTGTGACTCAGGATTAAAGCTTTATCCATGTTAAACACTGAATATAGCCTTTCTCGCCCTGCTTTAGACTAACTGGTGTTTCTATATTGAAAGAATGTGATGCAAGCAATTTTTTTAGAAGAGTATTTGTGTTGAAGGGTTTTCTACTCGTGTTGTAAAGAATACAGAGTCATTCTCAGCAGTTCAGATACTTTTGGTCTGCCAGGTAATTTAGCTAAAATGCACTGATTTTTTTTTCTCCCCTATTAAAAAGCACTTCAGCCTGCAATTAGCTGAGTGTGAAGGGAGAAAAGCAAAGGGAGAAAAGCAAAATTGTGGGGAAAAAACCAAAATTTGGTTTAGGGTTTTTTCCATGTCCTGAAATCAGACAAATCACTTTACTTTATAAGTGCATAAACAGCCTTGAGAGCTATAGTGGAAGAAACAGTTTGGAGAAGTATAGTGGAAGAAACTGGTTTTTTGTGTTTTTTGTTTTTTTTTTTTTTTTTTTTTTTTTTTTTCCTCTTTTACTGGGGAGAAAGAATTGAAGGCTCCTTCTAAATTAAAGTTGAGGAGATAAATTCTGCTCTTAGCCCAAGGAGATGTGTAGTTTCCTGTGCTTTCTTCCTGGCTTTGGTATTCCATGCTGCTTTTCGAAGGCTGTGTGGAAGCTCCTCATTTCCCTTGATACAGATGTACGTGTGAGTGACACATGGAGAAAGATCACAGCCTCTCCTGGCAGAGCTCTTGTGGGTGCAGCCCTGCTGCCAGGAGCATCTGTGGGCTTGGCTACACTGCTACTCCTGCTGGCTCAGCAATGGGGTAGAACTGCTGCCACGGCAGGGTCCTGGCCCTAAAGCTGCACTAGGGGACTTGCAGGTTTGCTGTAGCCTGGGTCACTTCTCCACAGCTGCCACTTTCTCTGTTTGTAGCTTTTTTCAAAATGCCTCTTCCTTGTTGAAATGGGTTTGTAGTAGATGGTTTTAAAGGCAGCTGAAGCCACCAGAACACCTGTCGCATATTTTAAGTGTATTTGAGTGCATTGCTGGTTTCTCCTCTGTTACCTTGTGAGCTCTTTGGAGAGGGGAGTTTGAACAACAGAGCTGTGGGTCTTGGTGTACTGGACTTGTGGAAATGTTTAAATAAAGTGATCTGCTTATTCAGAATGCCATGCCTTTCCATAGCTGTCTTCACTTCTCACTAAGACCTAAAAAAAAAAAAAAAAAAAAAAAAAAAAAAAGAAACAAAGGAACACAATACAAATGTATTCTCAAATGTAATTATGCAATTAACTTGTCTGTGCATAAGATGACAGTCTTTAATGTGCTGGCTGTTTATGGAAGTGTGGTGTGTGCAACCTGCATCTCTTGCCATCAGTAGGTAGGTAAAGAGAAAGCTGCTTATGTGGTTTGGTGTCACCTACGTGGGAGAGTCTTCCCTGTGTCAGCTCTGCAGCAGGGCATGCTGTGTCCGTGAGCAGTGCCAACACACTGGGAAGAGAGTTATTGCTTCTGGAGCTCAGAGGCTGTTCCATTAATTCAAGAACTGGATTAAATATGAAAACTGCTGTTAACCTTTGCCATTGCTTTGAATATGAGATGCTAACAGAAAGACGTTGTAACTGATGATAGTTTATAAATAGCAAGTGTCCCACATGGGTTTGACTTGCTTTTGGTTTTTACTCAGAATCCATTAGAATGAGTGCTATATGCTTTGAAAGCAAGAAGTGATTTCCCCACACATATACTTTTTAGCACTTGATATCAAGTCCTTCAGTAGTGAAAGGGGACCTGCATTTTAAGTGCCATATGCCTCTCCGCTACTGTTTTACTGCTGCACAATCCTTCCTATTTCTCATTCCTTTGTGACAGTCTTCCTTTTACTTACTGCTTGTGTGATGGCCTTTCTCCTGAAAAGTTTTTCCTTATCCACGAGAAAACTTGACTGTTCTTCTTAAAATGCTTTCTTAGTGAGTGAATATCAACCTCTTTTAATTGGCTTTTAGCCTTGTGTAATTTATGCTTTTGAAGTAGCCATTAGAAGTTAGGCTCCCTAGAAGAGTTTAAAGTGGCAAACACAGAGGGGTCCCTCACTAGCTGGGAGGAAGGATATTCACAGGAGAATTAAAGCAGTGAGTGGAATTGGCATCACAGGCTACACTGCAGTTTTGCACTGTCTGGAAAATACAGGAATAATATGGAAGAAGAAAACTGTTTTAAATCCTTATTTCTGTTGGGGAAGTGCCACCCGATTGTTTCTCCTGGGTTATCTTTGATATTTTAGTTGATTACTATATAATGCTGTATATGAAGAGAAGAGGAGGCTGACTGTAAGTGCCCTTCCACAGACGTGCCTGGCAGGATTGGCTGTAGCATTGTCTCCTGGCTCACAAAATTCAAGCGGGCACTTCTTGTTTGGTTTGTCCTGAAGATTTATACTTTGAGAGTCATCTTTTTACTCTGCACAGCTCAAAGGGTGTGGCTTTTTCATACCTATTTGCAATACTAGTGTCTTACAGAGAACATATTCCCACCAGACATGGGTTACAGTGAATCATTCTTGGAAGAGGATGAGTATTTCGAAGATGCGCTGGTGTGTGTGAAATAACCTTAATGCTAGAATAGACCTTGATATAGGCAACTGGGTGCCAGGACATTGTTTCAGGCTAACCTTTATTGCTTTTGATCTCTGTACAGCAGTATGTCTGACTTGGCAAAAATTTGTTTATGAAGTCGATTTTTATATCTAGAGACTTTTAACCTTCTTTCAACCAGATTCATTTGTGTTAAAGCAATTTGTATACATGCACACATAACATCTTTCTGATTACCTTTTACAGAGATACATAGATATAAAATAAATCTTTTCCTCAGCACTACATGACTGAAGAGTTAGTGAGTGATTTCCTAATGATGTTTGTAAAGCTACAGCAACAAAATATAATTGCAGCATAGTGTGCTGCATGAAACATGTGCCTGCGTGAAACAGAGAAATGTCAACATAGATATCTTGGTGATACTTAGTTCTTGATTATGTCCCCCATTTCCTCAGGGAGCCATAAAAACAGTTTATTGCTTTTGCTGGCAAATGCTTGAGTCTACTTATTTCAACATTTTCATTTTTTAATCCTAATGGTTTTGGGATCTCTTCCAAAGTATAAAAGATGTGACAGTTACATTTATTTTTTGTTCTCTGTACTTCAAACACAAATACCTAATCTCATTGCACCAGGTGCTTATGATGTTAGATAGTGTTTTGTGAACCCTAATTACAGACAGGGGAAACGTTGCATTATTTTTTGTCCGTACGTATGATATAGCCCCTCTTCTAAAGACTGAATGGTTGGGGCAGGAGGTGTAAGCACAATCTACCCCACATTTATGATCACTTTATCCTTAGCCTGTGAAAGCTAAGGCTAAGGATCAGGATCTCAGTCTTCTAGGTACTACTTAAACTTACAGTTATGTTCTTAAAACAAAAACCAGACCAACAACCCTAAAATCTGCCTCTGAAACACTTGGTTTGCTAAGCTCACTAGCCAAAGTCGGGGGTTGTCTTTACTTCTCTGTTACCAGGCCACAAGTTGTTTTTCTTCATTAGGTGATACCTTTACCACAGCTCTAAGAGAAAGTTGAGACTACCACAATTTTTGGAGCTTGATGTCTATAAAACTTTTTTTAACCTCCTTTTGCTCTTCTTCCTTCATTCATATGATGACGACACATAAGCCTTGGTCTCCAATGGTTCCTGTGGATATTATTATTGTCATGTATTTTAGTTCTCTTAGAAATTGTATTATGCTGACTGCTTGCTTTTTTTTTAGGAATCTCCTAACACTCTTTCCTTGTTACTTCATTTCTCTCCATGGTGCATCCAATAGCTTATTTAAAGCTGACAGCCTAGATTCCTCTCCATACATCAGACCTACTTTTTTTTTCTAGTCTAAACTAAAAATCTTCGCTCACTTCCCTGCCTCATTGGAATGTGAGGATTGGCTCAATATCAGAACGCCTGAAATAGCTTGTCATTTTTATCTTCCTCCTGCTGTCACAGTCTTCATCACTGAGGTTCCCCTGACCACTAATGAAACTATCTGTGCCTAGCCTTCACCTGTAAGGTGTTTAAGCTGTGGAAGTTATTTCTAGCTAACATATGAGTAAGGCACGAATTCCTACGTCTCTCTAGTCATCTACAGTCCAGGCTTTCACTTCAGTATTGGCTCCTTTGCTATTCTGGTTCTCAAGGCACAGGAGAATTTCATTCAGATTAAACATTTGCTGTCTGTGTTATAAGAAACTTTTCCCCCCGACCCTCTCTTGCTTTGTGTTCTCAGCTGTCCTCAGTAAAGTGAAAGATAAAGATGCCACTGTCTCTAGGACCATTTAATCATAACAAGAATCAAACTAACATTTTAACTTGCTAATAGACTGTGTCAAGACCAAGACTTATAATTTAGCCCTTATACTTTAAAAAAGGCTTAAAATTTGACTCGTGAGCAATGTATGGATTTCACAGCTATGAGAGGAAAACTTGGACCTATTTACCACCAGGATTATGTTATAGAATTTTCCTTGAACAGTCAGCAAGGAAATTTGAGTTAATTTGTAACATTTGTAATAAGTAACAAATTTATAACAAGTTTGTAAGGAAATCAATCTTTCAGTAAGTTAAAGCTTCCAACATCTTCGGAACACTTAAATGCAGAAAAGGGCAGTGCATAAGAACGATAATTGGAGCTTTTGTAATTACATCACAGTGCCAGAATCCAAATGATGCAACAGGTGCATGGCATTTTTGATCCTTGAACAGATCACATTCGACCCATGTGTGCACCCACACACGACATGCACACCTCAGGGCTGCATTGCTCACTTTCCAGAATAGCCTGTTCTTGTGTAATACTCTGTCTGAGCACAGAGACAGATTTCTGATGCTTCACTTGATTTGAAATAGTATTTATTTACATTTGATTTAGTGTAGAAAATATACCATTTTCCATGTGGATATGGTATTTTTTTGTTTACTCCAGAAAAACTTGTCAGCTAAAACATAGGTTCTTCTTTCTATTGTCCTGATACATAAACTGTATGTTGTGTGGAGAATATAAAAAGCCTGTGAATCATATACTGAGATAAATATATGACTGGTGGAAAGCTGATACACCTTAAGTTAATAGTTAGGTATACTCCTAAATTTAACTCTCTCACTGCAGGTGATTTTCCTGTTACATTGTATTTACCTTACTTGTTGAGAGGCTTGAAACGCCAGCTTGCTGACAAACAGATTTATGGGCTTTCTGAGGTTTGGAGGCAGAGGGCTGGTGCCATCAGGAAGGTGTTGTAGAGCTGCTAAGAAGGTTTGGGAAGACATTACTATTTCTGTTAGTTTTCCAGAGGTCCATTCCATAATGCTGGGCTTCAAAGTTAGGGAAAGTTCATTTTAAAACAGTATCATATTTTTCTAATGTCTGTAATGTCTGGAACAAAGCTCACTTTCATACTGTAGCTTGAACTGACCAAGTTCCTTGGACTAGGAGTTACTACTAGGATGTCACATTTGCAGGACATGTTCTGTTAGACAAGTGGTCATATTGGCCAGGAAAATTTATCAATGGCTTAGGATTTGATGGGGCTGAGAATCAAGCAGTCCTGTTGGAAGCTTCAGTGAGCACGAAGTCAGCCAGTACTGAAGAAGTCACCTAACCTGGCCAGAAGAAGTTGCAGAACAGATTTCTGCAGCAACAGGTACCCCAAGGAGAAATGCCTGGCTAAATTGTGTCTACAGAGAGAGATGATTTCATTTTCAATGAAAATTGAAAAAATTTCAATTGAAATGGATTGAGATGTAGACTACGGGAGAACAGAAATATTTGGGAGAGGATATGAATCTTTTTAGAGGTGGCAAATCAATGGCTAAAAAACTAGAATTTTTTCAAAGAAGAAAAATATTCTGACTTACTAGTCTCGTTTTCCTTGCTATATTCCTGTGCTATTTGTTTGACCTTTCTATTTAGTCTGTGGGTCACAGTCCAGTAACCTCAAATCTTTGAGATAACAAATAGGAAATCCTGAAAAAGAGCACTTTCTCTTAGGAACTAAACTAAGGAGGGGGGTCCTGGCTGTGACTGGGGTTAGGCTGTTGAGGTATAGAGCGACAAAGGTTTTCAGAAATCAGTGTCAGTTGCACCATCTCTGAACTAACACAAGTAATTTGCTCAGCCCTTATAAATGTTTTTAGTCACCTGTTTATGATGCTGCTTTTTTTCTTTGTATTCCTCCTTGCTTGGTACACCTACAGGAACTGTTTGATAGCAGGGAGTAGGGGAATAGTTGGGCTAATGCTGCTCATCAGCCTGAAGCTAGAATTCAGTTTTTATCACTGCCTGTTTATATGGGATGGAGATAAAAATATGTGTGTGTATTTACAGCGCCATGAAATACCAAGTATCCAAGTACTGTAAAACCTTTTCATTTAAGTTTTTGCCTCTTCAAGATGGAAGAGGTCTGAAGTGCAAGGCTTGCTCAACATTGCTTGGGAAACTCACTGCTGAATCAGTTCACGAGCTGTGATTCTGTCGTTACTCAGTGATTTCCATCAGCGTTGTCTTCACAGTTCCAGGAAAAGCGGAACCTCTACTCTGAAGCCCTTGATGCCGTGCATGCTCTTTGCTCTTGTAATGATCACACTTCTGACTTTGCGTATCTACCTGTGCCTGCAGCACATCCGGACTTTTTCCTTTATAAGAGCAGTGCAAAGCAGGCAGGCTGCCACGTCTCTCACGGGAGAAGGGCGAGTTACAGAGTGTGGGGGTGCTGGGGTGCCCTCCCCCATGGCTGCATCTTAACCTGGCACAGGGGAGTGGAGTCACTTCTTGTGGCCCTTTTCTTCAAGTCAACAGTTATAAAAAGAGGTGACTAATTCTTTTTTTTCAAGGGTGCCTGAGTATTTATAAAACAATCAACAGGGGTTTCCTGCCTAGTGGGGGCTTGGTGTTTGCCACAAGTGTCTTAATATTGGGTATTGTGTGCATTATTCATGTTGCAAGGTCCTCTCAGTCCTTTATTTCATCTTGATTTGGTGAAAATTTTTAGTTACTGTTGTGGCAGAAGGATTGTGGCACACCTTGTTAACTTTCAGTTGAATTTAATGGAAAGTTTTCCACTTAGACTGCTGGAAAATATGATCTTTTACTCAGAGAGTAACCAAAACTAAATCCAGTCCTCAAAGCAAATACTTTAGTAGTGACCAGTCATTATAAAGGATAATGAATATGTTAATTTATATATGTAATGATATTGTCTGACAACTTTTTTAAAAAATTGTTGTGTTTGTGGCCTAGAACTTGGCAGCCTGACACTCTGAGTGTTTTCCCAATGATCTGGCAGTTCAGTCTGTTAGCATTTAGCATGAGCAACTGGGCACACCTTTTGTCAGTGTTTTGCTATTATAACAAATATGACATTTTCCCTGCACCCATCTGGATCTCATAGCCTGAAACATTATGGTAACAATGGTAATGCTGTGCTCATCCCCAAAGTCCTGCTGCTCCTTTTGAAATATTGCAGCTATTTATTCCAGAAGAATATGGTAGTCTGAAGAGTCTATTTGCTTTCTCAGCAAATAGAATGCCATAATTAACTCCAATCCCCAAACTGGTTCTCTATACCTGAGTCTAACAGCTAGGTAACACTTCACTGTAAGGAGCAGTTATCCAATTTGATCTCCCATTTATTGTTGCTTAACCTGCTCATATTTCATAACAATTCCTCTTGCTTAAATTGATACAGCTTGTTAAAATCAAAAGCGAAAAATATAGCCTTTTACTGGGTTACATTTGTAATTGTGTAATTTGTTTTTAGCATTTGGAAGAAAATATATATATATATATTTTTGTGTATGTGTGTTGGGCTCTAGCAAAGACGCTGTTTGGCTGGTTTGCCTGCTACTGAGGAGAGGCTCACTGAAGCAGTAATTCTCTTCAGGTCCTTGGCATGAATAGGCATTGCAGCAACAATTTTCCTTTTCTCAAGAACTATTTTAATTGCTTCAGAGCACATCATTGTCAGGACCTGACATGAACATATTTTTGTACGGAAGCAGCAGGAAACTCCACAGTACCTGCAACAATGTTTCAGCATATCTGCAACCTCTCCCTATTTTTGTCATTCCTTCTTTCTGCAACTTACTGATCCCTAAATAAAAAGGAATGGGAAAAGGTAGCCCTTCTGTGTATTTCGGAGGGAAGGTACTGTGAAAAAACTTTATTCATATGGAAGCACATGTGGTTTTTGAAATAGAACATTTAAATTGTGCAGTGCTCCATAAGCCATTTTTACTCTACTTCAAACATTTTCCTGTTTTGTTTGTAATGTGTATGTTTTCTAGCTGACCATTGCACAGATCAGCAAATCTTCAGTGCATGCTCTGAAAGCTTTTCTTTGGATTGGTTTTCATTATGGCCCTATTTCAATTCTTTACAATCTGAAGAAAGCCTGCATTCATAAGGATTACTGCATCTGCAAAGGATGAAGAATAAGTAGGAATGATGAACTCCAGCAGTCATGAATGGGAAGATTGTCCCAGGCATTTATTCAGTTGTCAGTATATTGTGGAGTATTTGGGCTGAAAAAAATGTTAGCATTGGGTAACATACTCCTTTTATTAAAACACAGTAGAGTACTCAGAGAGGGTGTATAGTCCAAGACACACTAGCACAGCACATGCTGTCTCTCTTCCTAAGTGTGATTGATTTGTTTATTTCTCATTGAAAGCTTGTAATTTTAGATTTTAATTCTACTTTGCACTGCTAGCTGTGCTTACCTTATCAGACAAACCTTATCAAAAAGGTGCTTTCAGTTCTGAGTGGGATGCTGCACTGTGTATGGCAGGAGCACTGAATGAGGAACACGAGGAATACTCTGCTGTGCTTGCTCAAGATCAGAGTTGATTATGGAGTCTGAGATGTTCCCTGTCTCTCAAATATAAATAGTACTGTGACCAAGAGTTGTGTGTCTTCCAATTTGGCCTTGATGGGGTAGGTGTTGGTAGGTGCAGACTTTTGTCCATGATGTTTGGATAAAGCACTTTAGCAGTTCTATTCTCAGTGGTAAATCTCTTCTGCATAAGATGTTAATCTGGAGTAAATGACTGCTGGGCACTTGCTGTACTCTCAGGTGGCATGCAGCTCTTCCCAGTGCTCCATCACTGGAGCAATTTAGAAATATCTCCTGTTAACAATCTGGTTCAACTACAACCAACACTGCAAATAGATAAAACATAGGAAGCTAGTACAATATAATTTAAAGTAGAGAATTACAGTGAAATTGTTCGGCGTTTGGAGGGTATGTGTGAGTAGTGTGTCTGGTACAGGCATGTCTTGAGTGCCTGGGGGTTCTGATTCCATTGGCAGTAGCTGGTTTAGCAACTGCACGAACCAAATATATGTAGTAAAATTACAGCATTTCAGTGAGTGTCATTTATTGCACACAGTATTAATATTCTGCTCTGAAAAAGGTCTTCTTGCCTTTGAGACTTCACTATGGAATCTCTTCTGGTTGAGTCAACAAGCAAATATAGCCAGACTTCGATGCAGCTACTGAAGTGGTGAATGCTAGTGGTGCTTTTTGAAGACAATCTTCTCTGAACAGTATTTTGCTACTGGTAGTTTGATACTGACAACTCTTGCATGAAGGCCCTTGAACAGCAAACTAAGAGCTTGAAAACAGCAGCAGTTTCAGACAGAGGGAGAGAGAGGAAAGGAAGCAAGCAATGGGGAAAATATCTTGATGAAGACACAGTGCTATATAAACCACCTAGGTGCATATTTTGAACACTGTTTTCTCTGGATTTTCAGAGAAGTTATTTTGTACTTGCCGTCTTTAGGATCTTTGCTAGTGCTAGACTTGAGCACACAGTGGTGTGCTTTTTTGCAGTTCTCTGCTAATGTATGTGTGTTGCCTAGTTTGACAGGAATTGGTGTGACTGCGTTTCCTGATATCAGGACATCTGTGATTATTGCTCAGAGATGTTGTTAATTGAATATTTGCACTTCTTTAGACATCAGTTGCCCAGCTGTTATCTGTCAGGCTGGATTTGTATTACTATAGCCATGTCATAGATAAAATTATTTTCATGTTCCTACTTGATGATTTTGACAGGTCACACTGAAGGAACTGGACTGTATAGTATGGTTGTATGAACCAACTTCCATGCTACTTCTGGCACAGAAAATTGAATAACAATGTCCAATATAACTATACCCCATGTTCATGTAGACTCCTAGGATATTTCACCAGGTCTCTGGATACTGAAAAAATAATGACTGTCATACTCATACTCTGAAAGTGTATCAGATCAACCTGTGCACTGCTTCTCTCCATCCTAAGGAAATGTATCATTGTTTGTGCTAGTGTGCCTCGCCTGTGCTTCAGCTGCACTAGTCCAACTTGTCCTTCATCTGAGACTCAAGGGTATTGTGTTTCCAGCAGCAGTGAGGAACAGCTCCTGGGTAGTGTTGGAGATGGTGTATCCAAAATAGGAAATCACCTGGAACAGTTGACTTGAAAGGCCTGCTTTACTCATGGTGGTGTCTGTTAGCTTCTAGCAGAGAGTTTACATGTGGTATATCAAGCTGTTATCATGTAATGTGTTTCTGTAAAGTTTTCTTCCTTCCTTCTGTTCTTTGGGAATGTAATGGCTGCTCCAGAGGTTCACATGATCATTAAACCCTGAGATGCATTTGCAGAGCTTCATCTTGCAGGAAAGGAGTTGTGGCAAGGAACAAAATCTAAACCATTCACTGAAGTTTTCAGCTGTTCCTTCCCGATGCCCGCAATTGGGATTTTCTTTTCTTTTGCTCCCACATATGCTCTCATGTATCAGTGGAACTTGGAAAGCCCACTAGTTTTCTCAACCAAACCCCTAAATACTTATTAGTTCTAGAAGGCCAAGTCATGTCATGTCTTCTGGTGAAAAGGGACTTGTGGTTGTTGCCATCACCTGGTAGCTCTTATAGGCTCAGCCCTGGAATCTAGCTCTGCAAACAGCATGGCTTTACTTGAAGGCTTTGTCACTCCTGGAAGAGAGCCACCTTGCTGATATCCCTAACAAATTTCAACAAATTGGACATTATTCTAGTGCACAGCTACCTTCTGTGAGGTGTAGCAAGGCTAATCTTAGAGTAAATCCAAGGCATGTGTTGGAATGGGGCTGGGTTTGATGTTTGAGCTATCTAACCCAGCGCAGTGTTCTCATGTTCTGCCTGTTGATTTCTGGGAGTAGAGAGCAATTTTCTAAAGCAAACTGAAATTAAGTTTATTGCGCTGCTTGTGCAGAGTGGAACACTTCAGTCTGCTTTAGAAAATTGTGTTCTGCCGAGAAACATGCTATTGGAGTTAAGATGAAGAAATGATACCAGTGATGGAGGGAATAGAAAAGCCAGGAGATGCAGCTCCACGCTAGTTTGGTTACAGCTTCTTCGCACTTTGCTTCTTGGGAAGTGTTTTTATCCTTGCTTTGTTGCCAGTCTGTTTGCTGTCACCCAGCCCTTTTCCTTGCTCTCTCTGTACCACAGTGCCTTCCCTGCCCCAGCATTCATGAGTTTTCTGGTGTCCCATGAGTCAGTGTTTTAGTTTTGAGCAAGGCAAATGTGGAAGCCTAGCTAAATATACAAAACTGTCTCTAATATTTTGTAACTAATGACAGAATTGTGATGGAAGCCTCTTTGGAAATATTCATAACTTTATTTGGATTTTTTCTTCCTAGTGTAGTAAGTGTTTAGCTGTTTTAACAGCATCTTACTACTTTGGTTTATTTTTTGTTTAAGATATATTGACTTTTTTTTTTTTTAAATCCCCTTTAAAAATCTTGTATGGAGGTCTCTAGTTAATCTTTTACAGTAAATTTATTTTAAAGCACAAGCATCAATGAGGATAGGGCTTAAGTCTAGCAAGATAGAATTATACAAATTTTATTTGATAGAACTTGCCTTGCTTTCATGAGGCATTTTCTCAGAAACTGGAACTGTGAAATGTTGTTGACAGAAATATTTTCTACTCCTTGTCTGAAAAAGAAATCAAATCACTTTTTATGCAATCACAACTTTTGCAAAATCCACAGCGGTATTAGTTGAGGATACCACAGTGACTGCTCAGCCTGTCAGTATTGGGTTGCAAAGTCTTGATTCTTGCTGACATCTCTGCAATTTGTCTGGCCTTAATATTTAATAAGCCTCATACTCTGCAACCTCAGTGAGAGCAGTTCTTTTAAAAACCACCTTTTACTTTTGCCAGAGTTCTTACCAGACTCTTTAAAGTTAGAGGTGTGCTTGCAACACCGTGTATGATGGGTAGAGCAGTCATCAATTTCGTGGCTCCATGCTCCTGTTGTATTAAACTTTTAAGTTTATTTTGCAGAATGAATACTTTGTGTAGCACATTAGGACCTTGGGTTTTCTCCTGATCACTGGGGGATGTGGCAAGGCTCAAGTTGCCTTTTTAGGAGGATGAGTATTAGAAGTGTCCAGGTAGTGCTGCAGCCTGCATGTTGTGGTTGTCTACCTGTTGCTGAATGGTTCACTGGGACCTAGATTTTCCATAGGGAACAGAGGAGTTGAATATCTGTCAGTGAAATGGCAACAGTGAAAGCAGCAGAAAAAGGTCTGCTGATGTGCTAGAAAAAAGCAGCTGAGCCTGATCCATAAAGACAATTTTTTTGTGTTTCTCTCTAGCAAAAAACCATGGACAATCTTAGAGAAATATTGTCTGAATAAACTTGTTTTGGCAGCATCTATGAACATAAGGGCTCTTTCATCCCAAACTTCTGATTTCAACTTTGTTTTTCTCTTTGTATACACAGGAGTCAATTTTTAGGATTGAAATCTGCAGTTTCCCACTAGCTGGACTTACTTGTCATAGTGGAAAGTATTCATCCTTTGTGTTGTGTACTCCAAATTTACCTCTCCCAGTTTTTGGACAGTCTAAGTGAAAAATCTGACTTCCTTCAGTCTGCAAACCCTCAACCAGTAAAAAATAGTACACAAATTAAAAATTTATTATTACATTGGTGTATTTCACCAAGGCAATCCATGCTATAGGTAATAACATTTTGATTTACTTTTGTGTAAGAAGCTGCATAGCTGAAATTGAAAAGCTCTGTTATGTGGTTTGGGAGTTTTCTAAAACTATTCCAAAACATTTCAGTCTTTAAAACCACAGAAGTGGCTTTTTTTAGGTTTCAAAAGTGGTTTTAGCAAGCAACATTCAGCTGACATCTAAGGTTAAAAAAAAAAAAATCCTTTTTTTTTTTTTTCTTTTTTCCCTGGAGGCTTGAGTAAATTTTTGCTCATTTCTTTTTCTCTGTAGTTATGACAGTTGTAAGTTGTGAATGCTTTGTTCTAATAGGTCTTTAAATTTTGAATCTGGACTTGAACATTTATATTTGTTTGTCAGACTTAAGTCAGTTCTAACTCCTCAACACTTTGTTTTGCTTGCAGCTGTACTTTCCTTTTTTCCCCACCCATCGTGATGAGCAGCCTGAAAGAGAAATGTGTGGGAAGCTGCTGCAAACTGCTAATGGCTTTTAAAAGGCAAATCGTTATATCAGAAATCTCTTCAAGTGCAACAGGGACTTTGTGTCTAAAAAAATGAACTTCATTTAAAGCACATCTGTGGCTTTTTAAACATGAATTGCACAAAAGACATTCAGTGTCTGCCTATGAGGTGTATATGAACTCAACTCCAATACTTCAAGACATATTAAAATATGTCTTCTGTGGCGTAAAAAGTATCATGTTGTGCTGAAAATGCTCTGTTGAGCTGGAAGCCTCAAGCAGTGGGTTGAAAGGAAAAGTTATTTACCTTCTGACTTGATGCTTTGAGCAGCAAGGGGAGAAAAGGGAAATCCTAGGCTGGTTTATCTTTGTTTTAATGCTTGGCTGCTTGGAAGAGGAAGAGATGACAGCTGTGTTTCCTGCTGGCTCTGGGCAAGTGCCATTCACCACTTCTAGTGGCTTCCCTAAATGTCAAGATATACAGAGTGCTGGTACCAAGCCAAAGCTTGGTGGAGGAAAAACAGGAGTTGCAATGAGTTGCTCTAGACACTGAAGTAAATCTGAGGTCTTTATGTGTTAGTTACTTGTCAAGCTTTTGTGCTGTAAGGATATTAATAAGTGCAGATATACTGCCATTTAACCTGCAAATTGACATAGTAGAAAATCTTGGAATAATTACTTTTTAAAGTTTCAAAAGGAGTATCTAATTAGTCATCTATCTCTTAACCATTTGTCCAAAAGCAGCAGTACTAGCACATAACTAAAAAAAAAAAAAAGAAGAAAAAAAATCCAGTTGTGTGCTCTCCAAGGTAGCTCTCTCCATAGCTCTCTCCATGAGCAGTGTTGATGGATATAGATTGCCTCAGCACTTAGGGCAGAGTGGAATAACATTTTATCTATACATACCATTGTTCTGTGGGTTTTGGTTGTTTTTCCTGTGGTTTGGGATGGCTGTGGCAAGCTGGACAAAATGCATTATAATATATTGCATGCTGCTGTCACTGGCATTTGTATTATCCTGTCATGCAATTTTCATAGTCTTCGGAGAAGTGAAATTGAACAGAAGCCAGAATTAGCTGATACTGTATTTTACTTGAAAAGTCTAAAGGGGAAAGTGGAAAGAAAAGGCTGTGAAGTTTACAGCTGAGCAGTGATGTGGCAGGTTACTTAAACTCATGTATGCAAAAAGGGTGAAGGATGTGCATGGTGAGCTTGGTTTCAGGGCCTGCTGCTCTCTGTATTTCATCATGAGCATGGGTGTGGGTCCATCCCATCCTCTAGTTTTATGTTGGAGGCAGTTGTTCATATTTCTGGCAAATGTACAAATTCATGGGGTTTTCTAAGTATCATGTGTAGTAAATTATCTAAAGAGCAAATTTTGACTTAAGCAAATTTTCAACTGAACTGGTTAGACAGTTTTATTGATGAAACTGGATATTTTTGAACCCATATAAATCATGTCAGGAGAAAATTAAGGAATTTTGGAGGGTGTTCTGGTGATGCTTATCTGAAAGAGCCCTGAAAGTGGTGTGGTATGAAAAAAGTGAAATGAAGATCCTTATTCTGGCTTGTTATCCTCCTGACAGAGTACTCATCTACCTCAGGATGCAAGAATTGCTTTATAGTGAATGTTTGGCACACGTCCAAACCTAAAATTTTAGAGTTGGGCTGAGAGCTGTTCTGTTGAAACTGTGTGGGGGAAAACCTGCTGTCTTAACCTGAGAATTTCTTATGTTTGTTCTTGAGAATATGTTCACATTTGTTCAAGAGAATATGTAGGGGTGAGGAATTAATACCCAAAAGACAGCATAAGTAAAATATGGTTTACACATTTAAAATGGGTTGTTTGAGGAAGCTCATGGGGTGCACAATGGTTCTGCCCATGTAGGTGGGATCAGCCTTTGGAAGGCAGTTTTAATCCTTACCTTTTTCTGTCCTGCTGAAGGGCCTTGCACCAAACCCCTGTGGTATCAGTAGCTGCCCTGGATGTCAGTGGGTCAGATTATTCCATGTAGCAGCAATTGGCTGCTCTTCATCTCCAGTAAATCTGATTTTATTAGCCCTCATCTGACACCTTTTGCCTAGGAGAAAACATGAAATCATAGGTCCCCATCTTCTTCTGTGCAAGTAGTGAGACGTGCTGGGGTTAGAGTTGAGGCAGCATGTAGAGAAGAGATGAAATGGATGTGATTGCTCGGGCACCCTGTTGGCACCACTGGTGCTAAAGATGTAAGGGATGGCAGAAATGTTAGGCTGCAGCAGCACCTGAGATTGGGAGCAGGCAAGGAGGCATCAGTGTGTAGTGGGAGAAGAGCAAGAAGTTAGTGGCTAAGAACTGTAGGGTGAGATCAGCTGGAAAAAAATGAAGCTTGTGCCAATTTAGGAGGAAAGAAGGAGGGTGGTAACAGGCTGTGTAGGAGGTCAGAAATTGCAGCTGTGGGACCTCTGGACAATGTGCTGCTTGTAAGCAGGCTGAGCTTTTGGCTGGCTTTTTTTGTGACAGCTCAAAGTGCATTCTTTCCTCTTCTCCAGCTCATGGGAATCAGTCAGGAAGGCAGAAGTGTCGTGAAACCGTTCACGCACCGCAGGTGTGGCAGAAGGCATTTGCTGGCTTCTGCAGCTAGTACTAAAACAACTGCTTAAATTTCAAGCTACATGTGAAACCACATAACAGTAGATTCCCTTGCTCCCCTGGACAGTTTTCCATAAGGTTCTAGAAGAGCATTTGCTGGCTCTTCATCCCCCCCCCCAAAGCACATGTATTGGGATGGATGTTAGAACAGCTGTACAGTGGGATTGACAGTTGTGGTGTGGTTGTAGAAGGCCATGGTCAATGAAGTGCCTGTGCTTGGAGTAGTCACCCAGAAAGGAGGAACGGGAAACGTGTGGCTTCTTGGCTCTTCTTTGGGATGTGTCTGTAAGGGGCAGATTGCTTCTATGAGATGGGCTAGATCTTCTGTTGGACTGTGTGTGTTTGGATGCTGCAATAACAAGGCCTCTATGGGCAGACACAATGATCACAGAAAGCCAGAGCTGTCATCTTGCTGCTATTTCTGTCTTTTGGGATAGTGCATTTCTCTGTAAGCCACAAACCATTTTATCTACAAGTGCTGGGTGCTTTTCTGCCCACAACTACAGACCATGGGGCTTGCCACAGCAAAAAATTATTTTCTTGAAAATTCATTTAACTTGAAACCTTTGCCTCTTCTACATGTAGAAGGCTATGTTGTTAGTAACTGGAAAGAGCTTGGTACAAAAAATCTTTGGGAAGAGAGAAGTACTGGAATGTTTCCAGTTGTCTCCAGAACTTTTCTGGTACAGGTTTTATTTCATTTACCTTGCTTAAATTTCTTCTTGTCCTTTTCCTCCTAAGACTTTGCTTTGGCCCCTATCCTAACCAGAAATTCCCAGGAATAGTTTCTAGGATGAAGGCCTCCACACAGTATTTATTACCTTCTACAAATGACCGAAGGCCTGAGGCTGGGATGTCAAAATGTTTAGTAAGAAAACACACCTAGCTGCACTCCTCATAGGTATTGTGAGATCTCTGAACCCAAAACTGTACCAAGATGGATGTATTTCCTGCCCCATCCCCCTTCCTCCTCTCCTTAAGTCAAACCTTCAAAATTAAATGACAGTGTCAGCAGAGAAATTGTTGCTGCTTAATGAGTTTCAATTAGGTTACAGATTGAAGCCTGACTTCTTGCAATGACAGATTAATAACTCCTTCTGCTGAAGCTTTAGTAGGGGGGATAATTATTTTCTAGGTTTTTTTTTTTTTTCTTTTTTTTTTTTTTTAAACTGGAAAGCTCATTTCTTGCTAGTGTCTGAGCCAGGCGCTATTACTGTAAATCTTTTTGTAACAGAAGAACTGCCTGAGCCAGGTGCTGTTACTGTAAATCTTTTTGTAACAAAAGACTTGACATTATTATTTTTCAGACTTTGAGGCACTTGTGGCCTCCTCTTTGAGATATGCTGAGTGTTCTAGCATGCAGAAAAAGCAGTAAGAGAACACAAGGATTTAATAGAAAGCTTTCTTATGCACCTTATACACCATAAAAACTGCTGCTAGTCCTGCTCTTCTTGGTGCCTGGCAGCATGGTCACTGACGTGCCCGGGGGAAGGGGGAAAGAATCTCGGTGTTTGGGGTTTTACTCATCTGGCTTAGAAGTCTGTGCTGAAAGAAATGCTTCAGCTCTGCTGCTGCTGCAGGGGACTGGGACCAGCTGCAGATGACACTCTGTTAGGGAGTCAGTCCTGTTCGAGGGAAGGAAAGGGAGCCACAGTGGGGCAGAGGTTGGTGTCTTTGTGATGGCCCATTGCTGCTCATGCCTCTAGGAACCAATGTGCTATTAGTACATGTATGGCTTTCGCTACTTGGGTTTTATAAATAAGGAGGGAAGTTTATATTTTGAGAAGTATAAAGGAGCTTTTAAAATGTTATCTACAAAGTATTTAACAGCAAATGCTTTGTTAAATGTGTTGCATGAAACAATGACTATTCAGTAACTAAATTTGCAAACACTCGAGTAGAGATTAGTTGCAGACTCTGTAATTTCTGACGAATACCTGTGCCCTTTATAACTGTGGTATTTTATTTCTAAGTTGAGATTGTCTCTTTAACTTGTCTTCTGTGGCTTCTCCAAGGTCTTTCACTGAGGTCATTACCACGGCTGGGGTTGGCTCAGGAGCCTTGACTCATAGTCTCGTGCCTGGACCAGAGGCCACACGTGATTACCACAGATCAGCAGCTTCTTCCAGGGCTGCCTGTCAGTTCAAGCTGTTTGACAGATGCTGTCAGGTTGGGGTGTGTGTTTTGTGGGTTTATGGTTTATTTTAATGCTTCTAAACTTTTTTTTTCCTTTTTTTTTCCTTTTTTTTTTTTCTCTTCTGGATTTTAGATTCTATGGGAGAATAAAAAGAGCAATTTTTCCTCACTGGCTGTCACTTTGTGACATATTTATTACTATCTTTCTGTGGTTCCTCTCTTGCTAATAGGGCCTACTCATCCCTTCAAATTATTTGGAACAAACTAATTTTTCTGGGGTTATAGCTCTCATGTGCAAATGTAAAGATGTAAAGCTGTATGTGAAATTTAATAGTTCTTCGGAAACTAACTTATGAAATTCCTAAGCAATCTTTTGTTTAAATCTCTTGATAGTTGTATTTTTAAATCATTCTTCTACCTTGAAACTGTTCTTTAACCCCACCACCAGTAGGAATGTGCATTACAGAATAAAGCATATCTGCCTGCCCCTGTAGTTCATAATTTTTTTTTTACCATTTTTCCATACATGTATATATATCGCACAATATGAGAAAAGAACAAGATCCCTACGCTCCTGTGAGTTTTTTGGAAGCAAAGGCTGGCAAGAAGGCACAAGTGCACAGTGCACATGTCTGGCAGCACAAAGCCAGCAAGTTAATTTGACATTTGGTTCTGCACAGTGTGCCAAAACCTTTTTTGTGTAATCTGTTTATTTAAACTCAAAACTATGCTTAGTTTTGCTTATTTTAAAAGTGAATAAAACGCTTATTACAAAGATGCCCTTGTTAGCAGACTGCTGTGTCTGCCTACAAGGAGGAAGAACTACCCACTTGTTTACTGTCTTTTAACTTCCTTATCTAAAATAGCCCTAAGACAATGACAAAGCATGACCTGGAATCTGTTATTCAGAAATTTAGGGTTTGGATATCCTCAAAATTTCTTCCAGGCTTCAAGAATTGTCGTCTTCTGCCTTCTTCTCCTGTTGAAAAAAGCTGGGTTTATTTATTTTTTTTTTTTAAATTACTGAAATGTAGTGAGGATTTATCATGTGCTTACACTGCTGAACATAAAATTCTTCCCATTTTTCAAAGTTTGCATCTTCTGCAGCAATGTGACAAGCTGGTGAGTGCCACACAGGCAATATTGCACCATTGAGAAAGTGGTTAATAGATTAGCCATGCTGAGTGCAAGACAGGATCACAGAATCACAATTAGGTTGGAAAAGACCTCTGAGGTTGAATCCAATTTGGGGCTGAACACAAGCACATCAATAGACCATGGCACATGCAGTGCCACATGTGAGTGGCACATGCAGTTGTTTCCTACACACCTCCAGGGATGGTGACACCACCACCTCCCTGGGCGGTCTGTTCCAACGTCTAATTGGCCTTTCTGTGAAGAAATTCCTCCTAATGTCCAGCTTCAACCTTCCCTGGCACAGCTTGAGGCCATTTCCTCTTGTCCTGTGGCTGGTTGCCTGGGAGCAGAGGCTGACCCCCGCCTGGCTACAGCCTCCTTTCAGGTGGCTCTAGAGTGATAAGGTCACCCCTGGTGACCTGGTCCTCTTCTCCAGGCTAAACAACCCCAGCTCCCTCAGCTGCACCTCACAGGACCTGTGTTTCAGACCCTTCACCAGCTTCTTTCCCCTTATCTGGAACCACTCCAACACCTCAATGTTCTTCTTGAGGTGAGGTGCCCAGAACTGGGCACAGGACTGGAAGAGTGGCCTCACCAGCGCTGAGTGCAGGGGAAATGCAGATGCTGTTGGAGGCCTGAGGTTCTGCAGACACTTGCTTAACCCTTCTTCAAGGGCTTGTATAGTGGTGTTCCACTGCCCTCCTGTGCAGGGTAGTACAGTGAATGGCAAGCAAATGGTACAGAGAATGAAATTGCTAATGCTTCTGGAGATGGTATGTAACGTGTGATCAGATTTTTTTTTTTTTTTTTTTTTTTTTTTTTTTTTTTTTTTTTTTTTAATATGCAGTGTTACTGGCTCAGTTCTGGATCAGAAAAAAAAAAATGCTTGAATTATTTTGTACAAGTGTTGGAACTTCCTCAAAAGCACTGTGAAATTTGAAGATGTGGGCTGTGAGGCTCAAAGCCTGACACTGTAATAGGAAAAATACTTTGTCTCTTGGTGTTCAGGCTATTTAAAGTAAAACTTTCCAAGTATGGTATCTTGATGCATGCAAAGATCCAGAAGAAAAATGACCTATGTGATAAACACTATGTATTATTAGTCTTTCACCTTGAAAATACATGCAGGGTTTTCTTTCATGCTTCTTGCCAAGTTTTTTTCAGCTTTATTTCTTTGCCCTTAAGCTGTTAGAAAGTTCAGTTTGGAAGTAAGGAGGAAAAATCTAGACTTTTAAATATAAGAAATCCTTGTTTTTCCCACATATTCTTTGTGAGTATTCTCAAAAGCAAACAGTATTTTACTCTCTATCACCAAAGAAGCTGGTGTCCAGGTACATAAAATGTGCTGTTCTGCCTCTGGGTGGGCTGCATTAAGAGATGACAAACTCTGCCAAGCCAAGACTGGCTCTCACCACTGACGGTGTTGCTCAGCTTCACAAACCTGTCAGTGGTTTGCTGTAGTGTCACTTTGAAAATACACTACTATTGCATTAAAAAAAAAAAAAAAAAAAGAAAAGAAAAAGAGAGAGAGAGAAGTACTGGTATCAAGCGCTTTATGTAATCTATCACATCACCTGCTTTCCTGTACTTAGGTGGAATTAGCTGAGTATCTCCTGGTCACCCCTTTTGCCTGCTTTTGAGGCAGTTGAGGCCCAAGGTAGGTGGCAAGTCAGGGCGGACTGAGGCAGTAAAAGCAGCCCCTTCCTCGTCTGCTGGATCTTTTTGGCTTTTATGATGAGACCCATTGCTACTTCTTTTGCTCTGACTTACTGAGTTAGGTGCGCAGTCTGTCATTTAAACAAAATAAAACCCCAGCTCCAAAGCAACAGAAATCCCCAAGACTTGATCCAGAAAGCAATTAAGGTGATTTTAAAGAAAGTTTTGCAGTATGAAATATCTGTCTGAGGGGCCCGAATGTTCATGGGAAAGACCTTGGGAGGCAGGCTTATCCGGCCCTTTGCTCACAGCAGGCCCTCACAGCTTGGGCTGCTCATTGCCATACTCCAGTGAGCTTTGGCTATATGCAAGGAAGGAGATTATGCAGCCTCTGTGACGGCCTGTTCTGGTGCTTAGCCACTTCATTGTTTTAAAAAACAAACCTTGCCTAATTTTTTTTCGGCTTCATTGCAACAAGTTTGTTGCTTTTAGTCTTAATCACTGTGCACTTTCCAGAAGATTCTGTCCCTCTCTTCTCTGCCTCCCCAGAGAGTAGCTGCAAAGAGCAATAAAATCTCTGCCAAGTCTCCCTCAGTTTGAAGGCTGGAAGGGAAGGACCCTCAGTTTTCAGCACCTGGCTCTTTACCAGAAGTGTATGAAAGAAACTGTATCTAAACAGGTTTGAGCTCACAGATTGATCCACTCCCCTGATTCACGGATCAGGGTGAATTCACTGATCAAGCCGTGTGATGTGAAGTGTGAACGCCTCTGGTCCCTGCAGCCAGCCGCCAGCTGGCACTCCCCGAACCCTCAGGGCTGCTTCAGCAGAGAACTGGGCTGGAAATCACACAGACCACAGCTCTTACCAGATAAAGGTACTCGTGGTTGTGCGTCCTGCTGAACCCGTGTTCTCACTTCAGTGACTTCTGTAGCCAAACAAAACCAAAAGTAAAGATGACATTTTAAATGGTGTATTGTTAGATTGGTGTTGACCGACCCAGTTGCATCAAAGGAGGTTTCAATTGGATATTAGGTTTACTTTATTCACTGAAATGGTGGTCAAGAATTGGAATTGCCCAGGAAGGTGGATGAGTAACCATCCCTGGAGGTGTTTAAAAAATGTGTAGGCGTGGCACTTAGGAACATGGTTTAGTGGTGGACTTGGCAGTGCCAAGTTAACAGTTGGACTTGGTGATCTTAGGTATTTTCCAACCTAAATGATTCTATGACTATGTCTGAAATCTAATATTTTTCATTATCAATAGTGATTTGTTTCAGAAAGGACAAAATATTCCCAGCTTTTAACACCTCATTTCTAGTAAGATGTTCTTTGTGTACAACCTGCATGATCAGCATTGTACAGGCAAGCTGCTGGCATAAATGCTCTGTTAAAAGTGAGAATAAAAGTTGTGCATACAGGTTATTAAGTATTAGTTTTTAAGATAATCCTTCGTAAGAGTCTTTGAGCAATGATGTAAACTTGTCCTTGCAGTAGCTGCCACACCCCAAAATTTTGAAAGTAAGGCCCTCCTCAAATTTTGAAGTATTTGTACCTATTTTTAGCTTTTTCTCTCTTGTGGCAGTCTTGCAATAAAAAGCAGCGCTGGATTTATTTGGCCTAGAGGTTCTCTTTTTGAAGAGGTAGTGTTCTTAAGCAGTCAGAAAAATACTTGCTTTGCTTCCAGGTTCTCCATAAATTCTTCAGCAGTAACACCTTGGGTAGGAGTAACACAGAGTTTATGTACTGATTCTTTTGTATCTGTTCCTAGATTCCAGCAACCATTCATTGCTTCCAAATAAACAACAGAGCTATATTTATGCTGAATTTATGCTTATGTTAACAGCCTATAAGTAAATCTTAGTCTAGGCTTGTCCATTGAAAAATTCCAGGTATCTTTCTTTCTATTCTACTTTTGTTCTCCAGCTGCAGCTCTGATAATTCAGAATGGTTGAAATCAAGGAAGCAGAGAGAATTAGAGGCTGACCTGGTCTTCTGTGTAACACCTAACGGCAGACAGCTTAGAAGGGCATCCTTCCTGATGCTGATGATACATCAGGCTGTGTCTTCTACCTGAAAAGCATTTGGGGTTTTAGTTTTTTGTGATCTTGGGGGGATGACTGAGCTGTCTGAGCTTTGTTAATGTCGCTTTATCAAGTGAGATGTGACATAGAAATCACATAAATCAAGTAACTTTTTAGTGTGCAAAAAGACATGATGTTCATTGGAAAATAGAAAATTCTTCCATAAAGTTTTCTGTGAAAACTTTAAATAATTTTAGGAAAAGCACTAATGACTTCTGTCAAATGAGTACTTTAATGTTTCACTTTAATATCCAAAGCCTGATGGTTTGGGACTATATGATATATGTAGCAGTTTGCCGGTACCTTTGTAAAGTCAGGGAGCTTTCCATTCTTCTAATTCATCTTTTGAACTAACAAGTGTCTAGTATTTTGCTAATGAAACTGGCTGTGGAATTTGTGTGTCTTTCTTGGACCCTTTTTGTTTTCATACATATTTCCTTTAATGACTGAGTTCTGGGTAGCTTTACCCACTTGACTGCTTCTGACAGCCTTTTGCCCCAACAAAGGCACCTGGTCCAGGTACATCCTGGTGCAAGACAGTACTCTGACAGTACAGACCACATGCTCCTAAACTGCATGGTGCTCACTGTAAAAAACTCATCCACTTTGCTATCAATAGGAGGTGTATGAAAATTCCCTGTAGCTGTGCTACTGGGCCATGGGAAAATGAGAATCGAAAGTTTAATTTCAAATGCTATGTACTAGTTATGAATATAATTTTCATATAACTGGTATATTTTATTATAGATGAAAATGTACAAGTGGATTATATCCAGTTATATAGTGCAATCACCTCCTGCTCTCAGGTTCCTGTTCCTAACGCGATATTAATGGGGTTTCCCATCTGCTTTTGCAATGCATTCAGTAGGGGCAGTCTCTGATCCTAAGAAGCTACCAGTGTCCCTCTCTCTGTTCTCAGCTAAATAGCAATATAGAATTTGTTTATTCCACAGATATGTGTAAGCTCATCTGTAGTTTTCTTTTTGCAGTCTGATTTACTACAGGATTTCTGTCTGATGCTGGTTAGATGAATTTTTACCACAGTCAGTCTTCTTGATGTATTCTGTGAGCTTAGCTCTTCCTGGCTGTGAGTAGGGTGAGAGCAGCAGAAATCTCAGGCTGCTCACCTGGCTGGGTTGGTGAAGGTGTCTGTAGGCACAACTTGTAAAGGAAGTGGCTTAGAGGTGACTGGCTGCAACCTGTCACTGGGCAGAGCCGTGTTTCTGCCTCATCCATCATGTACAGCTTTAAAATGCTCTGGTGTTGTTAGGAGATGCTTCTATAAATCTGTGTATTTAAATTGTTAGCATTTGAAATGTCAGTAAATAGATTTATCTTGCTTAGGGGATCTCTTCCCATGTTCTCTCTGAATATGTACTTCCCTTTTCTAAATAAAATGTAACTTAAAATTCCAGTTACTTTGGAATGATCATGTTGCTGCTCTGTTCTTAGAGAAGGAAGTCTAGAGATGAGCCTTGTGCTAGCGTCACTGCTGCTATCTGCTGTATCCTCTTGCACTAAAACAGTTTTGTCACTATGGACTTTAGGAGAATGAGGTGTGTTCCTTTGTTAGGTTTTCAGGGGCACAGTTTGGTTACTCTTTGCAGTGTGTCATAACAATAAATCTATTTGGGTTTTTGTTATGTGTGGAAGATTTTTTGTTTGTTTGTTTTACCTCATTTATTTTTTGGTTATTACCTGTCAGCTTCATTTACTATCTGGGAAAACCATGGATGCAGAGGAAGGGTCACAGGGAGCAAACCCAATTGACTACTGACTTGTCAACAAAAGCATCTTGTGGTTGTCTGGAATAAGGATTAAATTGCAGATCATCCTAAGGCAACAGGGGAGCCTTTAGTAAGTGGGTATCATTTGTTCACTTACCAGACCAAAATCACTTTGACTGCTCTTAAATGTTCTCTCTGCAGATGTTCTTTTCTTAGTACATTGTAACAGGAATGGCGCTCTGTTAGAACTTTGTGCTTCCCCAGCCCCCGGCATTAAGTTATGAATTATTTTTGTTACTGTGTCTGATGCATTTGTTATTGGTAGTGTTTTCTGGTTGGATTTTCTCTGCTGCCTAAGTAATTTGTCCTATATTCCTGAATCCCAAATTTCTTATGATTGCTTATTTACACCTTATTTTTGTTTATATGAAATGTGGAAAAGGCTTGCAAATGACATGTAGCAGCTTCTTTGTGCGTGTCATCTCTCTTTTAGTTTTAAAGTTTCTGGAGTACACAGAAGATTGTGCAACAGGCATTGTTTACCTGCCTAGAATCGTAAGACTAAAAACTGCATCCTTGCTGTTAAAATAATATGACAAACATAAAATAATATGGCAAACATCAGCATTCCAGATCAGTCATGGTCACGTGTTTCCCGCAGTCGTCGTTTTCTGGCAATAATCTGTTTGCTCGTTTCTGTCCTAAGGCAGGTGAAATGTATTTGATGCATCCTAATGTTCAGTCTCTCATGTGACTGAGGGTCTACAGTTTTGAAGTGTGAATGAGGGTGAGGAAGACAAAAACTGAAATGGGATCTTTTGTTTGTCACTTCAGTCAAATACCAGATTATTCAGATTCATTGGTAGTTTTGATGTGTTCAGGGCCTCTCTTCCTCTGCAGAAAACTGATTGTAACCATTCACTTCACCGCATTTTTGATGCCCACGTGCTTGTAAAGTTCATGCACGATCCCTTTGATGATGGGAGTAGCAAATCAGCCTGATGGATTTTTACCTCTCTTCCAGGACTCATAGTTGGTGTGATCTTGAGATACGGGACTCCCTCCACGAGTGGCCATGACAAACCATTCAGCTGCTCGCAGGAGGACAGGCCCTTCACCACGCTGCTGGTCAACGTCAGCGGCAAGTTCTTCGAGTATACGCTCAAGGGGGAAATAAGCCCTGGGAAGATCCACAACGTGGAGCAAAATGACATGTTGAGGAAGGTGAGGCTGTGCCATTTTGTATGCTTGGCTAAACGTTTCTCCTTCATCTATGCTTCCCTCCCTCCTCCCCGCTCCATCCCATCTGAACCTTAGGCAGTGTCAAGTGTCAGAATTCCTAATAGTAGCAGCACTTTAATGCTTAATTGAAAAGCACCTTCTGTATTATATCATTGCTGGAGAAACTGTGCTCTGTTACATGTATGTAGTGCTTTCCCAACTTTCCCAAAAGCCTTGGTTTGAAGACTTAATGTATGTTTCTAACATATGTAGAATTCACAGAGACCAGCTGAACAACAACAACAACAAAAAGCAAACACAAACCAAACCAAAACAAAACAAAAAAGAGCTTTGTGCTGCCTTGTATAAATGCAGTATAAGGAGAATGATAATTTCTTAGTGAAAAGTGATTGTTTCCTGTTGTTCTGGGGGTTTTTGTTGTTGTTGTTTGTTTGTTTTTTGTTTTTTCCCCCCTAGAGTTTTAAAATCTGTTTATTGTCAGGAAATAGTTACTGCTTCCACCCTATAAACCATTAAATAAGACAGTCTGGTGTTGGAAGTGAAATTCACCTATTAGCGGTTATTCAGATGTGTTATTTGCCTTTTTATTCAGTGTCAGGAATTAATCACCTTCAGTGTGTATCAAAGCTAGACTTTGAAGGAAATGATTGTGATCTAAAAGTACTTCTTTCTGCAGATTATGAAGAGAGCGTAGCTGTCTATATGTATCTATCTGTTGTAGGTATCTCAAGTTAGCTGAAATGAGTCCTACTCTGGGAGGGCACAGTTGTGGTGTTTTCTAACCTGTGCTTAGGCAGAGAGTCTAGTTAGTCTCATATGTGTGAAGGTCTTCACATTGCATTTTAACTGATGCTTTTTGTTCTTCAGTGTAGCACAGTCCTTCATGGATATCTGGAACCACTACTGAAATACATGGAAGAGGTTTATGATCCAAATTTCTGAAAACCAGTCTTGTATCTGACTTGATTGGCTTACAATAACTATTCAGTGGCTAAACTTGCACAAAAAAGTAATCTAAAATAGCATCTCATCTGCAGCTATGCCAATATCAGGTATCACAATAAGAGAGATCTTCTCCAGCATAGTTTCTACTAGAAATTTTTAATTTAAAATAGGGGACTGTGTTTGGGGCTGCTGCCAGATCATAAGCAACCAATGCAATGACTGTTCTTTCCAGATGCTATTTACCAACAAGGGCTGCAGCTTTTTGCTCCTATGTGCAAATAGAGCTGGCCAATGTTTTAAAAGCTTGGCTTATCTATTTCAGCAAGCAAAAATAGTGGCTGTCAGAAAACGAAGGAGGAAAAAGTCCTAACAATTTGTGTGTGTCTGTTTCTAATTGAAATTTTGTATTTTATTTTTAGGTAACATTTGACCCAGAAGTTTTTTTCAACATTCTATTGCCTCCTATTATTTTTCATGCTGGTTATAGCCTGAAGAAAGTAAGTGCAATAACTTCTGAGGAGAATAGATTTTTTTTTTTTTTTTTAAATATTAATGTGAGATTGCTGATTTGTTCAGGATTGTAGTTCCTTTCAGGCATTTACTTACAGTGAGAAAAATCTCATTTCCTCCAGACATGGTTAGGTCATATTGTTTTAAGAGAAAAAACCCATATATTTTTGAGTATAAATGTATTAACATCTACTTAATTTGTTTTCCTTTGAACTTAGGCCAGACATTAATGTCAGTTTTGTTTAAAGTAAAAGATGTTCTATTATGAATTGTTTTGGTCCTTCTCAAATGTCCAAAATGCAGTAAATTATGCTGGGAAGCAGATCTAACCCTGAATCCCAGTGGCGATGTGCCAGACCCTTAATGGCAGAAGGGCCCAGATTCTGATCTTGCTTGAAGACACCATGAAGTGGTGCTGGTTTCTGTCAATAAGCTTTCTGTCAGTAAGCTACATGTAGAATCTAATGCATGGCACTGATCTGGTTTATTCAATTTATCGAAGTTGGATTGAATTTACAGAGCAGTAATTGAAATGTTTCTCTGAAATAGAGGTGTGTTTCTGTGTATTGATGCAAATGAAGTAGTGCGCTACGTGGTTCTGAATGAGCAATGTAACTTTTCTAAAGTACATCTATAAACCTCTTTTTTCCTATGCAGAGACACTTTTTCAGGAATTTGGGGTCCATTTTGGCTTATGCCTTTTTAGGAACAGCAGTGTCTTGCTTTATTATTGGGTAAGTGAACTCCAGTATCAGTTCCTCTCTACACTAAAGTTTAAGCTGATAAAGCTCACTCTCTCTCTTTGCCTGCATATATATATATTTATATATGTATATGCACACACATTTAGTTTGACAGCTGGTCATGTTGGTTTGCTTGCCTACAATCTCTCACGCTGCTCATATTACTGTGTCCTGTATATGGATATTCTGTATATGAATAACAAAAATCCTGAATTGCATTGGTGACCTTGGCTTGTCTCTCAAAGAATTTCACTAGAGAAATAATCTATTATTCTATAGACTATTCTTACCTCAGAGCTTTTGGCCTATGTATTGCGTTGGGAGAAATATCACCAAGGGGAATTTTGAGCAGGGAAAATTTGGGGGAAAACAGAAGAAGTATGTAGACTCTGTGCTAACTGTGTGAAGATCTCAGTCTTTGCTTACTGGTTTTATATGGTATCTTCTGGATCGTATATTGCTTGGTTTTCTTCATAGGCAAAAGAGGAAAGTTCACTCTGAGAGCTTTGTGCTACACTGTGGCAGTGTCCCATGGTGCTGTAGCATTAACAAGACTGTCTGAAATACTGTTGCTTCTGCTTTCCTCCGGCCTGTCTGAAACACGCCAGCTTGTTTGACTTGGAACGTTTTATCTTCCTTCTCTGCAGGAATCTCATGTATGGGGTTGTGAAACTAATGAAGTTGGTGGGTCAGCTGTCGGATAAATTCTATTATACAGACTGCCTCCTCTTTGGAGCGATAATATCTGCCACTGATCCAGGTAGCTCCATGAACATTTTTTAATAACCTTCCAAAATAACCCCATTGTTAGGATTTTCAGCTGTATATTCACAGGACTCATTTTCAGTTATGTCATATTAGTATCTCTGAAATGCATGCAAATTCTGTGTATTTTGAAAGCTGTTCTCTGCTGATTGGTGACTGAACTGGTATAACATCATGGCATATTTGGAGAAAAGTCTAACTCACCTGTTCAAATACTTAAATATATTTTGTTAATAAGACTGCAAATAGATGAAATTATTGCATTTTCTGGATAGCAAGACTTCCTTTTTCAGCTACATTGCTTGAGGCTGGGTAATTTAAGAGCAACATTTGGAGCTTTTAAGTTCTTTAGGTGGGGGATTTTCTTTTCCTCTTTCAAATAAACTTCATGTTTTACAAGTTAAGGCAGAAGAATGCTTTTCTGGCCAAGTACTTTCAGCTTTTGCCCAAATAACGTAGACATCCTTCAGAGTCAAGCAGGCTCACATTGAAGTCTCCACTTGACAAACCAGTTTGCAGGGCTGGCAAAGTTCGAGGGCCAGGGTGGGGAGTGCTGAAGTGTGAAGCTTGACATTTAAAGCAGTTTATTTGAGGTGCTTAGTGGTGATTCGTGTGAAAATGGGAAGTAGCTCCTGTGATTGAGCTGAGCTCTGAATAGCTGGTGGTTGCATACGATTTATGCAAAAAATCACCATGTGATTTTTGAAGCATGTATATGGGAACATCTTCTAGATTGTGGTCTTTCATCTCAGAATTTTCTTGAAAGAATGATTATAAATATTTAGCACTCCTGTCCTTTTTAAATTATGTGAAAACTCCCACCTGTGGCATAGTGTATCCTAAGTGTAAACACTTAGCATTATTTGTACCATTTTACAGTGGCTAAAATAATAAACCCGTGTCAACACTCCATGCAGCTTTTAAGAGCAGGAAGAGCTGCACAACATTTTGCTTAGTGTTTTATATGGAAAGTGCTTTAAAATAATATCAGGGCTTTGGTAGAAGGGCTTTGTCTGCCCCATGGCCCTTGATCATGGAGGCCTTGCTATGAGCACTGCGCAGATGGGAGGGCAAAAGAGCCGCCTCCTAATGGAGCTGGCCTAAAACTGATGGAGGAATTGCTTACTTGTAGGTAAACACGACTATTGTTTCTTATTTTAGTTTTGATCCTGTACTTCAGTTCCTGAGTTTTGTTGCTTTAGCCAAACTGGAAAGTGTGCTCCAGAGCTCATGCAGTTGTTCCAGTGTTGTTTTCCTCTTTTCTTTTTGTAGTTACCGTGCTAGCAATATTTAATGAGCTGCATGCTGATGTGGATCTCTATGCCCTTCTGTTTGGAGAGAGCGTGTTGAATGATGCTGTTGCCATTGTATTGTCCTCGTAAGTAACCACGTGAACTCCTACTCTGAAATTACTAAATTGCTTTTGGCATTTGTCTAAAATAAATGCATTTTTCGAGAAACATTATTTCAAGTTTAAATGGATTGCCTTTAACTGGATTGATAACCATTGCAAACATTTGCCAAGGCCCCTGATGCACACACAGGCCAGAATGACACACATGGCTTCAGCATGGGATTGTCTCCCTGTAGCTCAGGGAGCTGTTACAAAAAAATCTTCTCTGATGCCACTTCTAACTTATCATTGTGTTCTCTCTTTCTAGATCTATAGTTGCCTACCAGCCAACAGGTGAAAATACCCATGCTTTTGATGCTGCAGCATTTTTCAAGTCTGTTGGTGTTTTCCTGGGCATATTCAGTGGTTCTTTCATGATGGGAGCAGTGACAGGGGTTGTGACAGCTCTGATATCCTTTTTCATGTTTGGTTATTCCAGCTGAGATGGCACATGTGGATATTATCAGGGCTTTCCTGTTTCCCATTATGGCAGAATTGACTCTAGCTTGTTTAATTCTGAGTGAGAAGATGTGATCATATTCATGTGACTTCTTTTCTATAGGAAGACACTATAGGTACCCACAGAAATCAACACTTTCCAATAAAATTGAGGTCATAGTAGAAGTTTTAGTGATGTTGCTGCAAGAAACCAAGAGAGAGCCTTAAACAGGCACATCTTAATAATGTTTAGTTACTTTTTATGGAGTTAGAAAACCTAGTTTTTATTATTAGTCTTGAAAGACATCTCCTATGATAGATGGTACTTGATCCTGTCTTAAGCAAAATCTCAGTTATTTCTAACCCCCACAGCATCCATTGAGTCCCGAATTTAAACTTTTTGCCAGAAATTTGATGTCATACATCTTGGAAAAGATTGTATCTCTATGAGAGTTTAACTTAATAACGTGATGTGCCTTGCATGAACTATTCTGTTCTCTTGATGCTTGTTGCTGCTATTTGGTCAGATCTCTGAGCAAGCTTAGCAAGCATTTTGTGTGGATTTTGTTTTAGGCTCAGGCAGTAGACCTTCAGCTGGGCCTGCTCCAGGAGTCATGATGCTTCCTCAGGAACAAAATTCAGTCTTTGCTTTCTGACCAGCTAGTAAAACCCTATCTTATATATATCCCAGGCTGCTCTGATGTGCTTAGGCTTCTGAACACTGACTGAGGGGTAAAATGTGGTGTTTTGTACAATGATCATGAGCCTGTGACTCTGAAGCAGTAATGTCTGAACTGTATCTTATATACACACTGTGCAGATTTTCCTGCCATACCTGCCTAATGGAAACCCTTTAAGTGTAATGGGGGAGATGTGCTGTTGATGCTTTAGTATTCAGTGTCAGTTCCACTGACCTGCAATCAGTGTGACCCAGAACCACGATTCTTCCTCTGGCTTTTAGGCTACCAGCCATCCATAGCTCTCACTGCTCGGGTTTTGGCTTGCTGGCTGGCTGCTAATTAAGGCTGAAATGCATTCAGATCCACTTTGTAAAATTATGCTTCTGAAGCAGCAACCAGCCCTTGCTTTTTCTAATGGCTGTGCTCAGGAAGGTGATGTGAGTCCGTTCAGAACAAAGCCTCTGTGGTGGCATTTTGTGTGGTGGGGATATTTTTCTTTTTGTTCTGTTTTTGTTTTTTTTCTTTTTCTTTGGTTGTTTTATTATATGACTATTTTCTTTTGGAAACATCCTTAATGTCACACAATGCTGTAGAGGCAAAAAAAAGTTGCATTTTACTATTTTTAGCTGATTAGAACCCATAAATTATGGATTAAGTTAATATTTCTATAGCCTGAAGCACCTATACCTGTACCTCTCTGAGTAAGGGGTTTGCTTCAGTGATGCACTGTCCTTTGAGAACAGATAGAATACTTGGTTTCCAAATGATGCAGATAATATACAAGGACTTATTCTGGCTTTCAGCAAGCTATGTTTTTTAAAAATAGTTAAGTTATAATACCACATTGTATATATTTACTAAATTGCAACACCTGACAGGTTGAAAAGATGAGAAATACAAGATCATGTCTACCAAATAAAGAAAAGAGTTAAGAAAAAATAAATAATAATTTAGTTTCAGTTAACATTTCAATTTGATCATTTATATGAAATAATAAAATGTTGATTTTTTTTTCTTGCTTTTCTCTCACCTTGATCTTCCTCCAAAATGATGAACAAAGATTTTAATTTCAGATTTAATGAAATATTTTGGTATGGTCACTTACAATAACAGCAAGGGGAATAAACAGTTTGATTCACAAAACTGCCAGAAAACACTGGAAATAAGGAACTGGTTCTGACAAGGCCCCTTGCCTGACTTCAGGGGAACAAGGTTCAACCCCTTCCTCTCCCATGGAGTGACTATGGATATTCAATTTCCTAAGGCATCCATGAATGTCCCTTGAGCCAGGCACTGGGATTATCTGAGTACTCTGTGGGGAAATTGGTTCCAATTTTTGTTATGGTGGATGTTGCTGCTTCAGAAGCATGATCTTAGGAAAGGGATCTGTTTGGGGCAACTGGCGGGGAGGAATTCAGCTGAGCTTAAAAGTTTTAGAGGTGGTTTCTGTGCAGAAGTAATAGCTGTTTAAAAAGTATGTTGTGTTTTATATTTGGTGTAATGCCAACAGGGATAATTTTTTTTTTTTTTTTTTTTTTAATGATGCTCTGGGCTTTGTTTTGAGGGCAACCTTCTGACAAAGTAAGGTCATGGCTGAAGGTGTGTCTGGAGTATATGTTTGCCCCAGTCCAAGTCAGCAGAGGATGTCAGCAAGATGTAGGTGTGAGTGGAGAGTTGGTACTGATTGCCTTCATATGAACTGTGCATAGCTGTTTGCACCTCAGATACAATGTGCTGTTCGGTATTTACCTGCTGCCAGAGTAGTGCTTAGGAAAAAAAAAACCACCAAAAGGATTCTATAAATAGGTGAACAACTATTTTTCGTAGTGTGTGAAGAGCAAAATTTAACACTACTGAAATCTATTCTGCTTCTTCAGTAGTTGTATGAATTATTAATTCATTGTGTGCTTTGATGTTCCTCAGGTTTTGCTCTCCTCTGCAAGATGAACAAGTTTTTTCTTTCCTTTGAAAGACTGAGCTGCTCTGAGTTGGCTTTTTCTCTGAAACACATCAGCACAAGGAAAGGAAATACATTTTGTAGGCAGCAATTGTTTTGCCTTAAAAGTACTGAAGTAGCTATGCTTGCTGGAAAAGACATATTAACAAATCTGAGAAGAAAAATTCTTGTAAATCTTACTGATCTTAGGGTTGCTGTAATCAAGAACAGCTCTGTAAATTAAATGCTCTTGAATGCATTTTATGCTTTATTTGAAGGCGGGAGTGAGACTCGTAATTGAAGTTGGCAGGGGGAAATAAACACCATTCCCCCACCAATCTCCTGAAAAGCCAAGGCACACACAATCTAAAAGGAGCAGCAGGTATATATCCCTTCCTTGCTAGAACTTCAAAGGGAACCATAGAATAAGACAATATTATCTCTAAGAGGTGGAGCCACACTTTGTGCCACAGATATATAACAAATATCTAAAATTGATCGTTGCAAGTTGAGTCTGAAGTTTGCCTCGATGTGTTGGAATTTGCATTTTTCAGCATCAAAAGTGGTTTTGTTTTCGAACAAGCATGGGCTTCGTAAGTACGTAAAAGTGTTTTTCATAAATACTGGGAAACAGAGAAGCCAAAGGATTTCTTTTTGATCCCTTAACAAGTGACTTAACGTGACAAAGTTTACCAAGCTGCACTGCTTCCCCCTGCTGGAAACGGCTCTCTTCTTCTTGATGTCCTGGAGCACTTTCTTGCTTGCAGAAGCTTGTGGATTTACTGGTGAGTTGCTTGGATTCAAGCACGTGGAGACAGAAGTCCATCTCAGCAGCCATTTTTCCACTTTCTCACTAAAGCTTTTCAACAAGAAATATGTTTGTGCTTGAAGCTGGGTTGTTGTTTTCTTTGCATTCTGTTTAATGTTGAAGCTACAGCTCACTGTGTAACAAAGTTTGATTCAAACAACATCTCCCTAACCTGGAATCTCCCTCACTTGAATGCAAGAGTCATAAAATCTCAAGGTTAAGAGTGATGTCTAAATCAAACAGAGCTCGTGAAGGGGAAGGGTGGTGGGCTGACAGTAAACAGGCTGATTTTTACATGTGGTTCTGTTTGCAGGTGTGGTGGCTGTCCTCTTCTGCGGAATTACCCAGGCACATTATACATACAATAACTTGTCAGTTGAATCAAGAAGTCGCACTAAGCAGGCAAGGATGTCTTTTATCTTTTTTACAGTGCATTGCTGTAGTAGTCCATGTACTTTTGTTTTTGCAGGATCTTTTTTACTTCGCCTTTAACATGTGATGGTTTTCTCTCTAGCTCTTTGAGGTGCTGCACTTCTTGGCTGAGAACTTCATATTTTCTTATATGGGCTTGGCACTGTTTACTTTCCAGAAGCACATATTCAGCCCAATTTTCATTATTGGAGCTTTTGTATCCTTTTCCACATTGTGTGAGGTTTCTTTATTGCCCTGTGTGCCCAAAAACTTGTGATGTCCGTCGGCTTTACCAAACAGAGGATGGTGGCTGGCCTAAGTTTCCCTAATGTCTTGCAGGCATAATAATATTGAGAAAAATCTTTGGTTACACCTTACAATGAAAGCCCTAAGGCTTCTGTGCCACGCAGTTGTTGGCTCTGTACCTGAATGTTAGAAGCCATATAATTTCACTAGATAAATAAATTAATATGCTTTACTGTGTGCTTTGGCCATTGACAGCCAACACTGCTTGTGTTGTTCTTGTATTTGGACTTTAGAGACCTGGAAAAGGAATTATTTTTCTCTCCTCTTCCAGTGGTCCCTTGAGAAAGTAAGGGGCAAACTTCAAATATGGAAAAAGGAATATGGGCGAATAGATCATCTTTGAGCAATGCTCCAGAGTTCAGCATCTCAGAAGAAGGGAGGAGCAAGGAATTGATCTGGGGTGCAGACCATGACATGAAGGATACACAATTAAAATTAAAGATTCTGCCATTGTCTCTGTTTGACTTGGTACCTGACTCTCAAATTCCCCAAAACTGAACACTTTGTAGTAGTCACCCATGTAAGCTCTGCATCCTGCCCCTGTTGAAATGGATTGTGTAACTCTCTGCTCACTATATACCTGGCTGCTTGAAAATTCAGCAGGATTGTAAGTATGCATGAAGAAATGGGAACTAGTCTTCCAGTCTTCATTTCCCCCTGCCTGCTGTAGGAGTAGGGCTATTGGCAATGGAGATAAAACTCCACAGAAGGACATATAAAAATGGCCATGTATGAGATGTACTTATTTTCTCTTCTTTCTACTGTTTTCTGTACTAATTTTTGGGATTTATCACGTTTGTGTTTATTTTCCTTTGGCCATTTATTTTTTTTCTGGAACAGCAATAAATTTCCTCCTGTGTCACCTCACATCCACTTTTCTGACCTAAGAAATGCTCCAGAGCCCCACAGACATTGGATAAGGATATGAACAGAATAGTTGCATCTGGTATACTAAGCAATGCAATTTTTCATGCTTAGTGTGGCCTTCCACCTTCTTTCAAGTTGTGCTGTCTGCCCTGGGTTTGTTTTCGGTAGTTGCTTCTCTACCTACTCACCTTTTAATACATTTTCCATATCTTTTTTCTACCACTACACTCTGTTGCCTCTAGAGTGCTTTTCTACCTTTGTGAGGAGGGGAGCTAGTACTAGCACC
Source organism: Hirundo rustica (assembly GCF_015227805.2). Lineage (NCBI taxonomy): Eukaryota > Metazoa > Chordata > Aves > Passeriformes > Hirundinidae > Hirundo > Hirundo rustica. The sequence goes on from NC_053451.1 coordinate 85,283,181, forward strand.
CATTGTGGTTCCTACGGAGTTAACAACTCGAAGGGGGGAAATGCAGAGACATCACCAGCTGTTGAAAGGAAAGGCTGGACTGTAAAGGCAGAGCTAGAGCCTCAGCATCCTTGGGAAAATCTTAGCTATTATTCCTACATACATTTGTCTTGATGACTTCTGATGTCTGATTTCTGCAGTCCTCAAAAGGACTGGTATAAAAGTTGCTTGGAATAGTTATGTGAGTGTTATTGTACAAAGTAATAATCAAAATCTGATTTTCCTAGAGATATTCCCTGCTGACAGTATTGCTTTACTTTAGCTATGGCAACAACCCAGTGGTGTCTAGAGCTCTTACATTCTCTTTATTTCTTTTCCATGGGAGATGTATTATTCTTCTAATGTTCCCATCCCAGCAGCAAGTGATCAGCATTTGTTTGGCTTCTGGCCGTGTTAGCATTTTGTGGGTTTTCAGCCCACAATTCAAGTTTTTCCCAAAGTGCTTCTTATACAGGGGAGAATGTTTTCAGCTTTCTGCTTCTTCACTGGATGTTTTGTACCACAGTGGGGCTGCTTACCACCTACTGTCATGAATTTCTGCAATACTCTTTTGCTATTCTTTTTCAACTTCATTCTAGTGCTAACAAATGGCTTTTGGATTTATATTCCTAGTAACTCCGTGATGGTACGTATTTGCTAGCCAATAGGAGATTTTTCTTCTGCAGGACTCATAATGGAGCGGCCACTTGCTGGTCTTAAGTTGGTTTCTCCTCTGTATACAGGGCTGCATTTCTGTTGTTCCAAAACTCAAAATTGAATGGTGGTGGTGATAATTGTTTAAAGTGTGAATTTTCAAAGGCAGGACTTCTTTTGTACAATTGGTCATTTAAATACCAGGTGTAATTTCATTGTGCATCTAAAAACCTTGCTGTATCAGTAAGAATTTGCATTTTGTGCAATCACTTTGAATGCACAAGTTGCATAAAACTGGCGAAAATCTGCTTTAGATACACAGCTATAGGAAGAACACTTGATATCATGATGTAAATCTCTCACTAAAACAAAAGCTTCATGTTAAAGCCAGGTACCAAAAATTGCATACCTCAGGAAAAAGAAATCCTTAACCCTCAGCTGCAAACAGGTTGCAATCTTTTTGGGCAGAGCTGCACATATCTACCCCCTCTCCTTCTTGCTGAATTTGGGCAGAAGGCATAAGATCAGCTGGAGCTTTCAGCACATGATGATGTTTTCAGGTAAGAGCAAAAATTCTGGGCAATGCAAAAAGTCTTAATTTTAACTCATAAGCAGTCGACAGTGTGACCTCCTGGTTTTATGATCCATGTTCATGCATCCTAAAGGGAAGGCTTACTGATTGTTGCAGTATGCCATCAGGTTGTTTTCAGCCTTTAAAGAAAGTGTGCCATGTCTGGGGTGGGTGACATCTTGAAATGCTACCTGCTCACAGCAGGCAGCACCTCAAGTTGGGAATAGAGCATTTTCATATGAAGTGCTTGTGAAGGACATGGGAATTGAGACCTATCTCTTCCAAAAGGTTATTTCTAGCTGAGATGATGTTCATGTTGTGAAGAAACAGGTACCTGCTGAGAAAATTAAGGTGTATTTATGGGTGACCTTTCCCACTTAGTTGGACAAAGGTATTTGACTTAAATTGCCTTCTAATTTCTATCACACAGATGACTGTTTAAGTTTGTAATTTAAGGCAAATTGAGTATTGTGGGTCTAAACATGTGCATCCTCAAGAAATTCCAGGAAATCCTCTGTACACAAGAGGATATAAAGAGGATTGAGCCAGGCTATTTTCAGTGGTGCCCTGTGCCAGGCCCAGAGGTAATGGGAACAAACTGGAACACGAGGCTTTCTGATTGAACATCAGGAAACCTTTTTTACTATGTCTGAGCACTATACAAATTGACCAGAGAGGTTGTGGCATCTCCATCCATGGAGATATTTAACAGCCATCTGGATGTGGTTGTGTGCAACCTACTGCAGGTTGAGCAGGGGTTGTTCAAACAGGGGAATTGGACCAGATGAACTCCAGGGGCTCCTTGAAACATTAACCATCCTGTGATTCCTCTACATAAGAAGCCTGCAGATGGCACAATGCCATGGCTTGGTTTTGATAGTGAAGTTCATAACTGGGAGCAGAAGAGAGGAGGAAAAGTATAGTCTGCCTGTGACCATGTAGTTAACTAGAACATTTTTCTAGCTGATAAAAATGTCATGTCAAGAACTCACATTTCAATTATGAATTCAACTGGAAAAGTCTGAATTTTCATCTGGATTCAGGAATCTGCTTGACTTAGACAACATTTTGCTGTTGTCCACAACTTGTTTGTTTCTGTCTTCCTTTCCTGTCAATTTCTGGCAATATTTACACCTTTTCACAGCACTTGTGGATTCTATAAGTCATAGGAAACCAGAACAGTTACAACATTCTGTTGTAAATTATCCCAGGGCATAATTTATCAGGGAATCTCAAGAAATTAAAACCTGCTGGAGCCCAGTGCTTTCTGCCTGACACTTTGTGGGAGGGAGCAAGGAAAGGTGCTGTGCTCTCCACAGTCACGGCTGCACTTCTGAAGCTGTGTTGTTTCACTCTTTCTGACAGGTCTCAGGGGAGCCATGGCATTTGCACTGGCTATACGAGATACTGCTACCTACTCCCACCAAATGATGTTCTCAACAACTCTGCTCATCGTGTTTTTCACTGTGTGGATTGTTGGTGGAGGTACAACCCCCATGCTGTCATGGCTGAACATCAGGTAGGTGTGCAGCTGTGTGCTGGGGAAACTTCACTTTTCAACAGGCAGCTGTGCTAATTTGATATAGCTCCACAGTACTTGCTTGATGCTTGCTGGAAGCATTTAGAACATAGTATATATATATATGTAGGTATTTAGAACATGGTATTTTCTAGAACAAGGTGTTGGGGCAGTCTGGTGAATAAAATGTACTGATGCTGCTGGGATTCAGCCTAAAGGTGCTCTGCAAGTAGGTATCTAGGTCTTTGTCATTCTAGCAGGTTATGCAATAGTGTTGCCTGATAAAGCAGCTCTATACTGAAAAGAAAGAATTCATCTGGTCCCATATAAATTTCATATTATACTAATAATATAGTATATTATAGTCTTATTATACTGAGACTGTTCCCTTTCTTTTGGCTCTTCGTAATGGGCCTGTTAAGGTTTTTAAGTTCAGTGGATTCTTTATTGGGTGGTGCTAAGCTAAACAACACCTGATGTTATCTAAGCAACTGGGATAAATGGGATCCTGCTGGTCTTCAGGGTGTGTTTCCTCCTGTTTTGAGGAGATCTGTGGAAATGGTAAGTTGCATGATTACAAACGTCTGACTATAAATCCTGGCTAATACTTAATACTTTTGACTGCATGTATTTTTATATTTGAGAATATTTATCAAGAGATGTAGCTAGAGAATGTATTTAGCAAGAGAATCAGAAATCAGCTTTGTTAAAGACATATACATTATAATTTTGGAACTTTTGGAAATCTGGGAGACAAAGATAGAGGGGAATTAACACAGTACAAACTGTACAGCCCCTGAGTGCAATGAACCATTGCCTCTGCCACAGGGCTCCTTCAGTCATCAGCAGTAGGACAGGACTGAATTCTTGCATGTGGCCCAGCCCTTGGCCAACTGCAAAATCATTCTGCGGTTGCAGTTGCAGTTTTTTTCCTGCCATCCTCCTCCATCGAAACCAGGAAGCATCCAAAATTATGTACTTCCTCCTTTAGCTAATCTAGCTCAGTAGTGAGACTCCATGAGCCTGGCTGATGAGCTGGTGCTGCAGGCAGAGAGGACTAATCCCATATCCATTCCAGGCTTATCCCTCGAGGTGGCTAGGCTTGCAGAAGTCATTAGTGTGACCAACAAGGCAGAACAGCTGTAAAGGCTATGGTACCATTCCCAGAGAGGTAACTACCAAAAGGTAGCTGACTGAAGCAGAATTTTGAGTGTTTGGCTGTAGTTTTAGGGGGAGATTTACCCATCCTTGTGAGTAAGCAGTAATTTTAACTGCCACTTTTTGACATGGTTGGCAGAAACTAAAAGGTCACTTTTCCTGTCAGAGGAAGGATAACATCTACAACAAGGGAGCTCTATGTATGAAGCATTTTAGAGAACTGCACGGGTCTGCCTACAGCTGGCTCGGTGGGCACCGACCTGCCCGAGATGGAGTTTGCACCTTCTGGGAACACATGAAATCAGACTTGTGCCAGGAGGTGGCGGCTGTGTGCAGCTGATGGAGAATTACAAACTCGGCGCTGTTGTGGTACCCTCAGTGGTTAGATAATTTTCTCCTTTAAAAAAAAAAACAACAAAAAAAAAAACCCACCTTATTTTACAGATTTAAAAAGAAAAAAAAGGGGCAAATTATTTTCCAGATGAATTTTAAAATTATACCAGTTATCTCTTTTCCATCCCCTTCTACTCAGTGGAAGAAGTAGACAGGAGGAGATGAAGCTGTGATGCTGTCCCAGTGCCTCACTCAGCAGCAGAGCGTGTAGTGCTGATGCAGTCCTGAGGCTGTACAGTAGCTAACTTGTTCCTAGGATACTTTCTGAGCCTTGGTACTTGCCCATTAAATTTGATTGCCAGAGGCTGGAAATAAGTAATGGTCGCATACAGGATTGTTTAGCAGAAAAAAGGCTACAAGATAGAAGACGGTTTGCTTCCTGGATGAAGTGAAAGGAAGGCCATGTGTATGTTGGACTTCAATGTCAGGATTTGTGGAGACTCCTAGGAGTCCAGTTCCGATGTGAAGGTCGTACCAGCTGTATCAGGAAGGAAGGAAGGCAGGTTAGTCAGCCACTACCTAGTGCTCATGAAGCAATTGGCCTTTATTCAGTGTGGATGTAAATAGAAGACCCATGTCTGGGCAAGTCAGAGGAGCCAAGACACACATCAGAACCAAAGGAGCTTATTGAAGGTGGTGCCTGCATGATTTAAGTAGAGCTGTACCAGGAAGCTGACTCCAGCCAGGAGTCTCAGCCTGCCCCAGTACCACCGAGTTCCTGGGGAAGCAGCTGTGTGCATGCAAGGGACAACGCCTACACAGGGATCCACAATTGCTTTGCTTACAGGAAGAGGCACCCACATGCCTTCTGGCCACACTGTTAGTTGTGTAGCATTTGGAATGCATGCTTGGTTCTTTACCTACTGTCGGTCCCTTCCCTCCCATGATACGAAATACTAAATGTAGGTAAAGGGTAGAGAGGTTAACATGGAAATTAAGTTTTGTTAAAGCAAAAACCAGTATAAGGAAAAAAATAGGCAAAAATACTCTCTGCCTCCTCTTGGTGTTCTGAAAATTTCAGATATTTGGGTGAGCAGGTATCTTTTCAGATAGGGTAGGTTACCAGAGACCGCTGACCAGGCTTTCATATGCAGCTAAGCAAAGGACCTATGGTTTGTAGCAGAGGCATAACTTTAGTTTACTGCTTAACTGGTTGGAAAAATGAGGTCGCAATTTCAAAATATGAGTAAAAAATAACAGGATCTTTAGATACTTTTGATATCTGCTACTTAATGCTGAGGAAACTAAAAACTGACATCAGTAACTGGAGTTAAAGCCATGATATCATGTGTTAGAGTTCCTTGGCTGACAATCAGTGAGACACATCCAAGCATTTGAGTGGTAAACAGTTACATTTTCTTAGTAGCAGATTTTTTTTTCTTAGAAACTAAAGCATGACCTGCATATTGAAAATAGTCTCATCCTTTAAGACCTAAACAAAGAAACAATTTCTTGGGTGAAGCTTTAACAGTTTCAGCAAACTTGAGAGCTATGTAAATCAAAACCACTGGCAAAATACCTCCTTTAAAAAAAAAAGCTGACTTCTTGTTCCATGTATCTGTCACCTGAAAAAAAAGGAACTCTTAGCACTTGTATTGCAAAACAATGTGGTTTTCATTTTTTATTAGAGGTTAGTGACCTGATTCTTTTCATGTTGAATGAAGCAACACATGAATCAGTACCTTCCTCTCCTTCATAACGTGCTGCAAATGTGGAAGTTATTGCTTATCTTAATGAAGTAATTTCAGTTATACTCAGAAACATTTTTATAAACCTCAAAGCATTATACTTTACACTTTAAAATAATTTGAGTTTATTTTTACCTTAAAAGCTAAAGGTTGCACAGACAACGTCAACTTAGATATTTAGTGCCTTATGTCTGACTTTGCATATACATTCTTTAAAGAGCTTTCTATTTAGCGATTTTTCTTTTTCTGTTAAAGAGCAAAATGAAAAAGAAATGTGGAACATTAACTCTCATCCAGCTGCTATGTGAGCTACCTAACTATCTGTGATGGTGGTAAAAGTGTTGATCTGGTAGTTTTACTCCATTCTCTTACCCAGGGTGGTGCAATGGTAAAATGTGCATTACATACCACACCTCGGTGTGCTGGGATGCAGGAGGCAAGTGCTGATGCTGGGATCCAGCCTCATGCTTCTGTTCCATGGGATAGGGGATGTCTGATAGGAGGTTACATCCTCCTGTTTTGCAGCCTGTTTCCATTCTTGTATTACTTAGATCCTTCACCCACTCTCTGCTGCCCTTGAGGGCAGATGCACAGGCACAGGGGCTGTCCCTTGCCCTCTGTTGTGGCCTTTTTCCTTGCTCATCTCTTTCTGTACTGTTTCTCCCAGTTGTCTTTCCCTATTTTTTCTGTTCTTCCTCCTTCTTTCCCAATCTCCAGTTTTTCACCACTGGTCTTGAATCTCCCTTAATAGTGATGCAGTGCAGCCTCCAGCCTCACCCCTCTGGGCCTCTCCCTTAGTAGGAAAGAGATCACCTCTTCCTCTGGAAGTAAGCATGGGAGAAGTTTCCTTTTCTCTCTTCTTGCTCTCTGAAACAGAGCAATTCACACCACAGAGAAAAAGTGTGGGGAAGACACTGCAGGAGCTGGGTTGAGACACATCTAGAGCACACAGCTGAGACGAGTTGAACTGCCAAGGTCTGGCAAGCCTCGGCCAGCAGTTTCAGGAGTCACTGTCTTGGTTAGGTGAAGTAAACAAATACCCAAGGGCATCCTAAAAACAATCTGAGAAAACTTTTCCTAATTCCAGAGGTTTGTAGGGATTGGGTTTTAATTTTTTGAAAACATGGTGGTGGGAGGTCTCTTCTTTCTCAGTCATCCTCTGAGAAACAGTTGAACTCTTCCAAAATAGCTAAAATTTTCCAAAACTGCTGCACTCATTACAGACATCTGGGAGAACTTTAGTATACTAACTTGGCAAAGATACAGGAAAGAGAAAGAAGTCATAGAAGGGAAGTTATTGGGCAGTTTTTAATTTTAGTTTTTCCTGTACGTGCAGAACCATCTCCGTGATGGCTTTAGGGAGCAGAGTACTCTGACCTGGAGTGTATGTTGGCATGGGAAAAGAGCTATTGAACCTGGAGTCTGAAAAAAAGCTATCTAAAGTCTGGTATTTGCCTTGATATTCAAGGATTAGATGAGTACATGCTCTTCGTATCACAAGCTATGGCCTTAAATATTTGGTTAGTCAAGATGTCAGCTTGCAACCAGGGTGTGTACACCTGCTTTTTCTAAAGTGAGGCCTCTGTGGATTTCTGATCATCTGGGCTTTTATTTCATGTAAGCAATATACAGTTCTTGACACATACCTTCGTGGAAAAATATGGGGGGAAAAACCCCACAGGCTGCTAAGGAATGTATGTGAAAAATACTGGAAGGCTAAAATGCTTTCATTTATACCTAAAAAAAACCCGGCAAACACAGCTGAAAAAGGGAAAGCAAGGAGTAAAAACAGACTCTGCTATGACTGGAGATTAAATCAAAAACTGATAGTCAATTTTTAGTTAAAGCAGTGGAGTGGTTTAGTGCTTGTTACCAGTGAGTTTGGAGTGCTCTGAAATCAGGCAGTGTTGGTGACCCCTCTCATAGATGTATCGCTTCCCGTGATTACTTCCTGTGAAGTCTTTCTCTTTCAGGCCATGTGCAGATCTGAAGTGGTAGGAATTGTCTTAGGTTGGCTCTGGCTGTGTGCAGCACCAGAGAGCTACTGAATCTGGTTTTCTGGGGGATGTAGTCTGCCATTATTGCAGACATATTGTCAGCTGGGATCTGATCAAATGAAGAACATTACTGGATGTGTCAATCATAAATTGCTGCTGTTGCTAATTTTGGATTTTTGGTCACTTTGTCGTTGCTCTACCATTGTTGTTCATGTATGTTTTGTCTTTTTTGATTGGGTATGGATTTTTTTGTTTGTTTGTTTGTTTTTGTTTTGTTTTGTTGGTTTGCTTTGTTTTGCTGAAGAGCTCTGTAGAGCCCTCATCTCATGAGCATTTTGTTACTCACATTGCATTCTTGTACTGTACCAGAGTTGGTGACCATGTTCCATCGGTGGAAGAGATGAGTGAAAGCCACTGGCTGTATTTCAGGTGACACTGTGCTTTCCTTGATGCCACATTAACCTGGTGCTTGGCTTTTTTCATCTTTGTAACACTGAGTGTGTGCTCTTTTTCTATACTGTGGCATGCTGCTGCTGCTTCTTTTCTGAGAGTGCTGTAGATGTTCCTCAGCTCTGAGTCTACTCACTTATTCTGAGCTGTGAGAGTGTGGATCACACATCATGTCTAAAAAAATGAAATTATAAAACATTCTTTCACTCTGTGTATAGATATTTAATAAAGCAAAACTTGAATTTCTGGCTTTGGAAGAGGATTTGATCATATGATCTTTAGTCACAAAGGTATTCTTAAACATTGCTTGAAGTTATTTTGTATAACTCTTCAGGTTGGAAGAAACTTCATAGATTATTTAACTCAGCCTCTTTGGGGATATATTTTTAGAAACAGATATCAACCAGAGAAGAGTAGAGGTTCTGGTTTGGTGCTTTTGGAATGGATAAATGGTTAGAGAGAGAATTTAAAGTAAGATAAATCTCTAACTGACATCTATAGGGGATGTGTATGTGTGTGTGTAAGTATAGAAAAACATACAGAATATTTATGTAAAGAAAACTCTTTGGGATGGAGCAATGAAAAGTTTTCATGTACCTTGTCACACTTGAAGGTTTCCACCAAACTACTAGATTTGCCAGAGATGCAATATGTTAGTTTGTGCAGACCATCTGAGAACTATTATCTCTTCCAGTCATTCTTGGCTGTTGCCATAGTAATTTCACATGCTAAATCTAATAATGCCCAGTATTTTAGTAACTTGTCATCCATGTGTTGTAGGGTCCTGGAAAAGTTTCTGAAGTATCAGAAGAAATTATTCCACCCATTTTAAAATAATGTATTAGAAAATTTGATGTAGTTCTATATGCCTTTTTACCATTCATTTCCATCCACTTAGTTCAGTTTTGTGTGTGAGCCACTTTCTCCCACACTGTTTAAATTACTGAATTATACATAAGCTTCATGTTTTGAGAGATCAAATCTGAGTAGCTCGTCTCCAACATGTGATGCTGGAGATGTAGCTGTAGGGTAAAGACCAAGAAGTCCAGGAGTCTGTTAAGGCCAGAACTGCTGTATTTTGGTGTTGGGCATTAGGAGCTCAAGATTAGTCCCTTTGCTATTACAGAGATCTTAAAGCATGAAAAGCCTTTCTCATCTTAAAAATAGTTTTCATTAGGAGGAGTGAAGAAATACACTTAAATGGGATTAATTTTTATACTGTAGTACATACTCTTGCCTGCATGACCTTCCCAAAGCTGAAATAAAAGTGTCTAAATTTTACATGCTAGTAATTGTCTGTACTGAAGGAATAAGGTGTCTATCAGACACCAAAAGGATTCCAGTGGGGAAAATAAATGGATTTTTCACAAATTCTGAAACATATATGCATTGTTACTGTAAAAGACTGCTCATATTTTTTATCTGAACTCTTCTTTTTAAGAGTCACTTACGTGTACAGCCTTGGGGAATCCCCACACAACTGCTGCAAAGGGCTCTCAGAAAGTGTAGAGGGGAAAAGAAAGATGCATGCTGGCATCTGCACTACCCTGGCCTTGGCTGTGCCACATCTGCTGTGCCCCTCAGTCCCCATCACAGAGGTGTCTCTGCAATAAAACTCTGTTTTCACCCTGTCTTTCTGCTATGGGGTTTGAGCAAAACAGCCCAGCCTATAGCAAGGCTGCCCTCTCTGTGCCCCTGACCTCTGGGAGGGGATCTGTGTAAATCCATCCAGTAACAGCTTAATTTATAAAACAGGTTCAATAAATAAGAGCTGATACTGACCTTTGCAGCACATTTAAATTACAGGAAGCTTTTAAAATATATTAAGCATATGAAATGGATTTTTTTTCTCTTCAGTATAAGAAGAAAATCAATGTTGAAGACACACATGCATCAGCTTTATTCATACTTTTAATTACTGAAGGAGTTAAGCAAGGATGAAGGAACAAAGTGTTTTCTGTGCTTCTTTTCACTGTAAAGGAGGCTGGGACAGACTTGACTGGTTTTTGGTTTTGCTTTGTTTCAGGTGATAAAGGTGACACTTCCTTAGAATTCTTGAGGCTGGGCCAAGAAAAAGTTATGCTTGTCATGAGATCAGGGTATTTGACCTTGACACTTAAACAGGCAGGCTTGCTACCAAAAAGTAAAGTTTCTTATACAATAGATGCTAGAGTAGAGGATGGCAGCATATTGTTTGAAAGATACTGAAAGTGGTTGTGAGAATTCAAAATGGAAATGTATTTGGTGTTAATCTCTGAACTGAGGAACAGACATCGAGAGAGATTTTTTTTTTTAACATGATTTATGGAAAAGAATTAAATATAAACATTCAAAATACAAATTCATTTGAAGAATAACTGAAAAAAATTAAATGGACAACTCTGCGTGGATATACTATTTCAATATCGAAAGAAACATCTGTAGTATGATTTTTTTTTTTTTCCTAAAATTTGAACCATTCTAGTATAGGAAAGTTTTCTTTGCCTCTTCAGCACAACAGTGAACCCAAATTCCTGGTCTGTGATATACTATGACTTTACACTGAACAGTGTGGTTATCCTGCTTCTGGGCTTCCATTAAGCCCCATTCCCCTGCCTAAGGACAGTTAAAATCCTCAAAACAAATGCACAACCCTCTAAGCCAAGTAAAAGCTGAGACACTGAATTGTTTGGTTTCCTTATGTACTGTGAAGTGAATAGGTAGCCCAGGGAGTAAAAACTATTTGGGGAATGCAAGCTATGTTCATCTTTTGGAATGAGATTCTTGAACTTCCCATTCACACTCAGCTACACAGCCAACGTGAGCCTGTTTGCTGCGCATAACACATTGAACCTTCCCCCATGTGCAGTTTGGAAAGCCACAAATATTTTTATTTTCACGTGTACTTACAAAGGAATGCATACTCTTATGTGTATACATACATTACTGTACTGAGTCGGTTTCCTGAGGCTGCTTGCCAGCTTTCTACAGCAGATAACCAGTTTCCCTGCCAAAACCTGTTCTTATGCAGTGATAACCAAAGCAGTAACATCTCAGCCCTTGTAAGCTCTCAGAGCTCTTGGGTGTGGTGTTTTATTTTAGCATGTGTTACAATCCAATACTCAATCTGTCTATCCAGTGTTCCCTTAAACTGGTGAAGATTTTCAGTTCTGAGGCTGGTCAGTGCCTGGGAATTTCCAGGCTGAATGTGCCTGCAGTTCAAGGCGACTCTATATGTGGAAAAAGGAAGTCATGAGGAAAGAACAAGAGGCTCAGAAAAACGAAAAAGTCCAAGCAAAGGACGGGGTCAGCACTAGTTGTATATGAGGCTGCTGCAGAACAGCCTTCTGGATTTTCCCTGAACTACATTAATTCATGTGAGGCCTTGAGCTGGCTGTGAGTCCACAAGGATAACTTAAAACTTTTCTTCTTCTATTGATCTATAAACAAATGCTGCTCCAGAAGCTATTTGAAAGTGTTCTCTTTTTATTTGATCCAAGCATTGTGCCCCTGGGACACACCAATGATATGGTCTGACCAGCAAGGTTCTCTTGGTTTCTGGTGATTCTTAGGGCTGTTGCATAAACATCATGGCTATAAATAGCTGCCAAATAGTCTAAGTAACAAGGAAATTGCACCACACCAGCTCAGTCCCTTCTAAGAGAGTAGAAGTGATGATGTTAACAAAATTTTATTGTCTGCAATGGCTGTTGCATGTGTTTTCCCCCACTTATTATGCAACATGGTGGAACTGAAACACATTTGAGACTGAGCATCTTATCTAACTTTTGAGGTTGGAGGTTTAAGTTCTACAAGAGATGACAGAGATCAGGATATGAATAGAGTATAAAATAGACAAGTCCAGACCAGAAAAACCCGAACATAATTACAAGGATTAAATGCCAATCTTGGCTAGGAGCCCTGTGTGCATGGATGGCTCAGTAATAAGATGCTGTAGTGGTTTCATGTTTGCTAAAATTTGGTTGCCAAATATAGTGTGGTGGTTTTAGGGTTTATTCTCTTTTTGTGGGAGAAAGATTAGGAGAAAAAGCAAAGCAGGCTCAAGCTTAAAGATAATAAAACTATTTGTTTAACACACACTAAAAGGATAGAAAAAAGAAAGTTGGGAAAAAACTAAACCAAAACTGAATGAAACTCCAAAACACTCTTTCTTCCCCCTGCAAAGTGTTAACCTTCTTACTAAACAACATAGAGAGATACAACCTCTGATTTTCAGTCAGTTTCACTATTTAAATATAATCTAATATCACTTTGGGAGAGGAGTCCCTCTAGAGTACCACGGAGACACTCGCCACAAGTCAAAAACAGTCTTGTGGATCCCAATGTCGCAAATCTGCAACCGCCCGGAATTTTTGCAGATTGTGCTGTTCCACCCATTAGCAGCCTTTCCCCTGGCGACTCATGGGCCTCTCAGTGTATCTGGGGTACTGTTTAAGAACGCTTCTTCTAGTACAAAACAAGGATTCTCTTCTTCTATCTCTAAAATTGTCTCGATCTCAAAAGAAATAAAGACCTCCTTTTGCCCCAGGAGCCAAGGGCTTTAAATCACTCTCTCTCTAAAAGGTCTCAAAGGCTGAGACCTCTTTTTAACCCAGGAGTGAGGACTTTGAGAGGTTCTCTTAGATCTCAAGCATATCAGTCCCCAATTTTGATTAGAACTAGAATTCCCCCAAACAACATGAAGATGTTACAAGGAACAGTCCATTTCTCCATAGTTTACCCCAGAGAAGGCCAGTTAAAAATGTCCACTTCCTCAATCCCATTGTCCAATAATATTATCAGTTCTTTCACTCTTGATCCACTGATTTCATGCAGGTTTTTTTTTTTCTATGTCCATTCTCTTTCTTCTCTCTCAGGGAAGGGTTAGGCCTTGGAAGCTTCATGTTGCTAGGAAAGGGTTAAATCTGCCCAGGCCTGCAGCGCCGTGTGCTCCCTGCCCCGGGCTGCAGAGATGCAAAGCCCCGCTGTCGGGAGGCCGGTGGATGTCCTGCTTTCCACCCCGCATCTCATCCAGGGCGGCTCAGCTCAGAGTTGTTACGAAGCTGCAGGTTTTCTTTCTCTGCTGCCAGCGGTGATTAAGCCGAGCCATGGCTTGGCTCCCCGGGCACATGGCCAGCGCTGCCGAGCTGCAGCCGCCCCTCTCCCTCACCGACAGCCGGGGAAAGGGGATCAGCTGGGGAAAGGGGGATCAGCTGGGGAAAGGGGATCAGCTGGGGAAAGGGGGATCAGCTGGGGAAAGGGGATCAGATGGGGAAAGTGGATCAGATGGGGGAAAGGGGGATCAGCTGGGGAAAGGGGGATCAGCTGGGGAAAGGGGATCAGATGGGGAAAGTGGATCAGATGGGGGAAAGGGGGATCAGCTGGGGAAAGGGGGTTCAGCTGGGGGAAAGGGGGATCAGCTGGGGAAAGGGGGATCAGCTGGGAGAAAGGGGATCAGCTGGGGAAAGGGGGCTCAGCTGGGGAAAGGGGGCTCAGCTGGGGAAAGGGGATCAGCTGGGGAAAGGGGGATCAGCTGGGGAAAGGGGGATCAGCTGGGAGAAAGGGGGATCAGCTGGGGAAAGGGGGATCAGCTGGGGGAAAGGGGGATCAGCTGGGAGAAAGGGGGATCAGCTGGGGAAAGGGGGATCAGCTGGGGGAAAGGGGGATCAGCTGGGGAAAGGGGGATCAGCTGGGGAAAGGGGGTTCAGCTGGGGAAAGGGGATCAGCTGGGGAAAGGGGGTTCAGCTGGGGAAAGGGGATCAGCTGGGAGAAAGGGGATCAGCTGGGGAAAGGGGGATCAGCTGGGGAAAGGGGATCAGCTGGGAGAAAGGGGATCAGCTGGGAGAAAGGGGGATCAGCTGGGGGAAAGGGGGCTCAGATGGGAAAAGGGGGCTCAGTTGGGGAAAGGGGGATCAGCTGGGGAAAGAGCAATCAGCTGGGGAAAGGGGATCAGCTGGGGAAAGGGGGATCAGCTGGGGGAAAGGGGGATCAGCTGGGGAAAGGGGGCTCAGATGGGGAAAGGGGGATCAGCTGGGGAAAGGGGGATCAGCTGGAGAAAGGGGGATCAGCCCAGGGGAAAGGGGGATCAGCTGGGGAAAGGGGATCAGCCCAGGGGAAAGGGGGCTCAGATGGGGAAAGGGGATCAGCTGGGGGAAAGGGGGATCAGCTGGGGAAAGGGGGATCAGCCGGGGAAAGGGGGATCAGCTGGGGGAAAGGGGGATCAGCTGGGGAAAGGGGATCAGCTGGGGAAAGGGGATCAGCTGGGGAAAGGGGGATCAGCTGGGAGAAAGGGGGATCAGCTGGGGAAAGGGGATCAGCCGGGGAAAGGGGGATCAGCTGGGGGAAAGGGGGATCAGCTGGGGAAAGGGGATCAGCTGGGGGAAAGGGGGATCAGCTGGGAAAAGGGGGATCAGCTGGGAGAAAGGGGGATCAGCTGGGGAAAGGGGGATCACCTGGGAGAAAGGGGGCTCAGTTGGGGGAAAGGGGCTCAGCCGGGGGAAAGGGGGCTCAATTGAGGGAAAGGGGCTCAGTTGGGGGAAAGGGGGCTCAGTTGAGGGAAAGGGGGCTCAGCTGGGGATCAGCTGGGGGAAAGGGGGCTCAGCTGAGGAAAGGGGCTCAGCTGGGGGAAAGGGGGCTCAGCTGAGGAAAGGGGCTCAGCTGGGGGAAAGGGGGCTCAGCTGAGGAAAGGGGCTCAGTTGAGGGAAAGGGGGCTCAGCCGGGGGAAAGGGGCTCAGCCGGCCCGGGCCGTTCCCTGTGCAGGCAGCGGCTCCCGGAGCCCTGGCCGGGCCCAGCCCGACCCCCAAGGGCAGCGGGGCCTGAGCCGGGCCCTCCTCTGCTGCCCACGATGTCACCTGTGACTGACCCGAAAGCAAGAGACTGACCTGCAGAGAATCAGGGTTTTTATATGGGTACTGCCCAAAGTCGCAATTGACATCCTCAGTGGTCAAAACAGATGCCAATATCCCAAACCAGCCTCCTGATAGGTCCCTGTGCTTTCTAAAGCAATTCCAAGGGCCTGACAGGGGAAAAAACACTCGACATTCCTCCATAACTAAAAACCTGTGTCAGCCCATGACAGATGCTTTCTAACTATGCAAAAGTGAGTAGACAGTTTCTTCTTAACATTTTGTTCTGTCAACACCCACCATCTCGTTACAGAAACCCTGCCTCACTCAGATGGGAGGCTGCACTACAGGCCACTTATTAGTCCACTGTGGCTATGTTGTGTTAGGTGAATGAAACTTGCAGCAAATGAATGTTGTGTCCCTTTATCAAATATTTTTTGTGCTTCCCATGGTGCATTAAAACATGGAATGTGTGTGTCTCTTAAAAATCGTGTATTTCAGCCATTATCAGATTTACCTGGCAGTTATTTGCCGCAGGAAATGTTTCGGCTGGGCTTTATCCTTAGTTTGTGTTTTCTTCGTGCTGGACATGAGGGATACTCTCCACTGAAGAGGATGCCATCCACATTTTAACACAAAACCAGTATTTTCCAGTGTTCTAAAAAAATAGCCAACAAAGGTAAGCAGTTACAGTTGATGCCAACATAGAGTTAAAGCAGTTAATTGAGTGAAAAAGTATCTTGTTCATAGCTATGTAACTGCAGGGGAGTAATGGACAGCTCTTCCTCAATCTATTCTTATAACCCCTCTGATGCAGCTTTGCTGGGTGCTTAAAGGGCTTTTAAAATGCATTCTACCAAACTTACAGCATTTGCAACCCTCAATAACACCAATTGCTTTGTTTTCCTAATGTTTCTGTAGGGTTGGGGTTGACCCAGATCAGGATCCTCCACCTACTAATGACAGCTTTCAAGTCTTACAAGGAGTAAGTAATTACATAACTTCTCTATTAGGCTGGTCTTATTTTATAACTAAGAAAATAGAAAACTGCAGAAATTGTGTGCGTGGATAAAACCTTTCTCTCCTAGATGGCAAGTCAGTAGGGGATTTTGCTTTGTAATATTCAAGTAATGCCCACTGAAAAACATTCTGTGATTTTTGGGTGTAATGCTGTCATGGTCACATTTTTGTGTATATGTAAGGCATCACAAACCTTCCCAAATCTACTAATATACTCTATGTAACAATGTACTTTGCTCTTCCCCCACCTCCCTGACCCTTACCCAACATGCTTGCTCTTAGCATGCTGCTGCATTAATAACTCTTCTCAGTTCAGAGGTTATACTTTTGGCTGCTCTTCATTAACGGATACCAAATTTCAGCCCTTGGACTTGCTTAGAACCCAAGATTAAATTTACTAATCAGATCTTGACTCTTGTATATCAAACCACATGCCTGCTGGATCCTGCCTGGACTACCTATCACCTAGCTGAAGCAGAAGGAGCACAGGCAAATTGCTGTTTGTATTCAGCAAACTGTTGTTGTGAATCTTTAGTGAAGCTTTCCATGCATCCATAACAACCCAAGGATTGACATTTTTCCCTGAAATAGGCTATTGGCAAACAAGGTCATTGTAAGGATGTTGTTCATAACAGAATTTTCAGTTTGGCTCTTCTATAAACTTGAGTTGATTCACAGGAGGAGTGAAAGGTCTGGAAAAAACCAAAACAACTCAAAAATTCCTTGGGCTTAAATGAGAGTTTCCTCTGTCCAGACCTTAGTTTGAACTCTTCCAGAGTTCTGCTTGACACTGTTCAGCAGTACAGCTGGTTGCTTATGTAGGAACATACTTGAGGAAGTTGAATGACAGGTAACTTTGGATCTAGGGGATGCTTAGGGAACAATTGTTGTTTGATGATGCTGGTGTTCAGGCTGGTCAGAGATAGATGAATGTATTTGGGATTGGCTTTTTTTCATAGTGGTTTCTATGAAAACCTTGGGGTTGTTGTGGTGTTGTTGTTGTTGTTGTGTGGGTTTGGTTTTTTTTTTTCCTCCAATCCTTCATTTTTTTTTTCCTGTTACATGTTGCACAGGTAAGAGGTATTTGCTCAGGAAGCATCACTTTAAGAAACTGCACTTGGCATCTCTGTGTTTTTTGTAAAGGCCTGTGTCCAGCATACAAAATAGATGTTGAAATGGTGGAGCTGGTTACCAGTAAGGGTGAACTTTGCTTCAAAACTATCTGGAAGCAACCAGAAGTCCAGGCCTCAAAACACCTTTTACAGTGAAGGCCACAATTATAGCATATAACCAAGGTTAGGAAGTGGTTATTGTGGAAAGATGGCTTGGCCAGTTCAGACTGAGCTTGTCAGTAATTGAGGAATTGCTTTAACGGGAAACAGAGCATGGGTATTCTGTTCTCATTCAGTGTCTGCTGTGGAAATATCATGTTTGCTTTTTCCCATGTAAACATAAAGAACTTACCCATTTGTTTCCCTCTTTAGCTGTGCATTGCATTGCTAATGTAGTCCATTAGTCAGTTCCCTTTGGATTCATCTTTCTTTCACTAAGCCAAGATTAACAATATGTCACAGTTAAAGAAAATATATCATTTGGGATGGGGAGGGAGTGAAAATGTATTAGGTTTAACTCTTGGTGGACCGTGGATTTTTTGTAGGTCAGAAGCACACAGTGTAATCCTCTCTTGTACTTTCCCAGTAGTTTGGAAGATGATTCATACAAGGCATTCATTTGTTTTCCTGTGTTTAACTCTGGCCTCTGGCCATAAACACCCCCCTCATCTGAACAACAAACAACAAAACAAAAACACAAAGCAAAACACTCAAACCCTGAACAGTAACAAAAACGTAAAAATAAATGCAGCTGCAGACCAGATGGTGTGATTATTGGCAACACAGCTAGTTAAGAGATTATATTTAACACATTAGCCCTTTCAAGGTTGATCCAGCATTTCTGAGATTTACATGACCTCCCTCAGTTGTGATCTTTACATGAATTCTCTGTTAAGCACATTTCTTTTAAATGAGATATATTTCATCAGGTTTCTGAGAATTTATCAGATATGGTAATTACCTTTGTTCTTCCAAGGAACCAACATGCTTAAGAAAAAAACATCAAAAAACCCACAAACATCTATAGTTAGATCTAGACCCAGGCTTAAGGAAGCTAACCAAGTGATGAATAGGAATCAGTCTTGGAATATCATTTAGGCTTATTTGTCAGTTTAGAAGTTGTTTCTATATCTGTTACTATACTAGCAGTGAGATAAGGTTTTAGGCTCCAGGGAGCTTGGTGGTAGAGGAGTCGTTAAGGTAGCTTGAGTGCACTGAGGGCAGCCTGGTTCTCTGCAGTCATTTCTGGTCTTTCTAGGGAAAGTAAACTCACTACAAGCAAGTCTCTAAACAGCTTTCTTCTGCATTTAGAGTACAGTGTTGGAGTAATTTGGCTTTTTTTTTTTTTTTTTTTTTTTACAGGACATTATATTATGAATTATTGGAGTGTATAGTTCTGCGTTTTTCTGCCTGAAGTAATTGAACATGTTTTTATCTTGCTTTTAGGATGGCCAAGATTCTGCGCGAAGGAACAGGACGAAGCAGGAAAGTGCTTGGCTCTTCAGGCTGTGGTATAGCTTTGATCATAAGTATCCTTTTGAAAACACAGCTTAGTTTCAAGGCATGAAATGTTCACTTTCTCCCTTTCCATGTACCCATATGTAGCCTTAAGCACTTGATCTTTCAAGTTTGACTCTCTCAAGTATTTTGACAGGCTCAAGGCACAGAACTGAAGCTTGAACTCACTGGCTCAGCAGTCAGACCCTTCCTTTTCCTAAAGCAGGGTGTGTGACACTTGCTGGAGGACAGAAACCAGACAGAGATGAAGTACCTTCCTAAACAATAGGACAGATAATTAACTATTTGTTAGTCCTCTGATTTGTTCTATTAATCTGTTCTTATTTTCAGTGATGCTCGTAGCACAAACTAGGTTTCCAGTTCATTGTACATGTCTAAGCCTCGACTCATTGCTCTGCAGAGCCATCTGCTTTCGTGATGTCCCAAAATCTGTGGCTGATTTCTAAAGAGGAAGTTCTGCAATTAAAAATCTACACGAGATCCAGCTTATCCCTTTACGTATATCCAGGAGGTGCTGTGGGTGTTAAAGCAGAGTGTCTCTGAGTATATATAGTACTGTACAACTTTTCTGAAGCTATTATTATACTATTTAGATAACCTTAAGATTCTTAAGAGCAAATTTTGTGTAGCTGTCCTGTATTTCATGCCTGTGGGTTTGTGGTTTTTTCTAATCTACTTAACTTAATCAGTATGTCATTAATTATGACACATTAAGTATGTCACAGCTGCGCCTCCTCAACAGCTTACAGTCACTTAACAGAAAATTACGAAGATAATCTTGTGGCCATGGCAAGTCACTTGCACCTAGAAACCCAAAGAAATTTCAATACTGAGCTCCTAGTAATTTCTGGAGCAGCTAAATATGCACAGTGACCAGTGACAGGGCCCTAATGTTCTTGCAGCTTGCATGTGAGTCTTTTCACTGGGGTCTTGGCCTTTGATTGATGAAAGATTGCCCAGCTGATTGGAGCATGATAGTTTTATTCCAGGCCTTGTGCATGAGGCTTTCACACCCAGGTAAACCCAGCTAACATGTTGAAAATGTTTGGATCCTAATAGCATCTTTGGGATATAATCTGTGACCAATACTTTCAGATGCAGTAGTACTGACCCAAAGCACAGAAGGGAGTGTATGTGCTATTTTAAATATTCATAAATGTTCATAATTCCAAGTTAACTCTTAGAATTCTAGTGACTGGCTTCAAAGTGCCTCAAGGTTAATTTTTATTATTTGAAAAAAAGGAGAGGCTTTTGTGTTAAAAGCAAGAAAGGATCTGGCTGTGGCTGACTGCTTCTTTTTTGTCATTTTAAGAAGGAAGCAGAGCTGTCCTCTTCCCCCCACCTTTACAAAAGGGATGTGCCCGATGAAAGGAGTAGTTGGCAATGCTGACTTCCCTCAGCTGATGCTTGCAGAGAACAGTCCCTCCCTAGCCGCTGCAGCACAGGCCGGGGGGAGTGCCTAGAGAAAATTACTGCCTAATTACCTGTTTCACAGAAACTTAAAGGATCCTGACACTGCATTCCTTTTTTTTCCCTAGTGGTGACTAGCAATATTTAGGAAAAGTTTCTGTGAAGTTTGTGCCAAGGACACTGACATTGAGAGGCAGAACTGTCTTACTGTGTGTAGAGGTAAAATCTGCTCCTCCTGCTGGAAGAAGATATTCAGATAAGCATTGGCTGGGTGGGCTTAAATTGTACGGATGGGATGATATTTAGAATTGCCACCTGCCACATGGCTAAATGGTTTTTTTTTTGCTGAGAGTTAAGAGAGCTTAACTTGAAAAAGATGCAAGTAAGTGACAGAAAAGTGTTCTCCAAAGCTCACTATGGTCTGCAGAGCTCTGTATGCATGGACAAGTGGGAACTTCATTCCTGTGGAATGTGGAATTCACTTAATGTTGTGGGCTGTTCTCAGTGTGGGTTCACCCACAACTGTTAAACGTGGAGAAAACTGCAACTTTGATGAAGTAGCAGATGTCTTTAACTGGGCTTGCTTTTTCAGGGCTGAGTTGCTGCCTGTCTGGCACAGGGCAGTGTGGAGCCTGCGTTGGTGCAAGGGAAAAGAGCTTGTTTCTTTCCAGGAATGGGTGTAACCACACTTTCAGTGAAGGAGGAAAGGAGGAAACATAACTCTGCTCATGCCAGGCTCTGCTAAAGGGAAGGGCTAGCGCTCTGCTAAAACAGCCCCCTTTTAACCCCTCTTTGCCTGGAGCATCTTAATGGCTTGGGAGGGAAACTTATATTTACAAATGGACTTGATTCTCTCTGTGCTTAGAGGCCTAAGAAAGTAACTAGAATGCCTGCAACTAATATATTTGTATTTAAAATGAAATTGATTGATTCATGTGCTAGTCAAGATCAACATTCTGCTCTTTAACAGAGACACGTATTGTGACTCTGGGGTATTTTTTCAGGCATATCATCAGTGTGGAGTACTCATGTGAAAAGTGTGGATTTACCGGGGCACCGACCTGTAAAAAAGGGGCAAAGACACTTTCCTTTCCCACGTACCCTCAGTGTCATCACTGCTTTCCTTCAACACTGTGGAACATGGTTCTTGCATACAGTTTTCCCTTTACCTTTCTGAGGCTCTATGTGGTAAACTTATGTGCACTTCAGAAATGCCTGTGAGCACTGCCAGGGTAATATCTCTGTCTGCACCTCTGTGGCTCAGTAATCAGCAGATCAAGTGGCTATATTGCTTTGAGGACATTGAATGAACAGATTTTCTCTATTTCCCTATATTGAACCACACAGGAATGTCACCTTGCTACCTATAGTTTGCAACCTTGACACCATGCTCACATCTTCAGGGCAAGAAATACACTTGGACCTTTCAACACTAAAGTACCTTTGCTTTCTCCTTTTTACTTGAGAGCACAGAAGCTGGAAACACTGCAACTGTTTGAAACTTGTAAGAAGACAGTTAGCTAGTGGTCCTTGCAGAAGATTAGTGAGTGAAGAAACTGCCCTTGAAACAATCAAGGGGAAAATGTTGGGAGGGTGTTTTATGTACAATTATTGCATATCACAGTTCAAAGGCAGAACCACATTTATGTACAATTGTCTCTTTATTTTCAGTAGTGGTTTTTGAGCACTGGTGTTTTCCTTAACTACTTAAGTTATTTAAAGCCAATTCTCACTCACAGTGGCCCTCCGTTGACCACAACGCTGCCCAGCTGGTGTGGCCTCGTAGCCCGCTGTCTGACAAGTCCCCAGGTTTATGATGTAAGTAGAACAATTCAATACCTCTTGGGGGTGGGGTTTTTTTTGTTTGTTTGTTTTTGAGGTTTTTTTTGGTTGGTTGGTTGGTTTGTTTGTTTTAATCCATTAAACTTCAGCAAATTGCTGTTTTTTCTTTTTAGGTAATGTCCTGGTTTCAGCTGGTCTTCGGTTTTCTTAGACAGAAAAGATTTAAGATACCCGCCCCTGAGGCAAAAGCTTCTGTTGTTTGAGATCAGGAATTATCTTACTGTTCAAATACTACATTAGACAAATAACATTTAAGGATATGGGGAAATTGCATGCCTAGTCAATAACCCAGTCCAGTGACTCACTTCAAAATATTCAGTCCCTTCTCAAGACTTTTGGACAAGATTCTTTGCCTGTTACTGCAAAACTTTGAGATTTCCTTAGAGATGGCATTGACACACTTACCCAGCTGGAAAAAAACCAACTAGTAGCGCTTCCCTTCATTGTTTCCACTGTGAAATTTGAGATTAGATTTCAGAAACCATTAATCAGTTACTTATCTCAGTGTAGCAGGTCACTACACTGTCTTAACAGCCTTGTCTTGCAATAATTAATGCTCTATTTTATTATTCTTGCAAGATCCTGATACTTGTAATTCTTATCTGTACAGTGCTTCTGGAATCTACATCTTTTCATGAGCTGCTTGTAAATAAACCCATAGTACTATGTGGGACATCTCAAATTTGCAGGTTCTCTGGGATATTAATATCTCTATGCTCAAGTAGCCTTGGACCAATTGCCTATTAATCCTTTCCTAGAGGGTTAGGAATTCTAATTACAGTTTTGAAATCTTTCACTCCATTTCTTTCTGGGTATCATTACCATCTTAATTGCACCTGATAGAAAAATTTCAAAGAACTTTGAGATACCTGTTGTCCTTTTGGAACTATAGTAATGCAAGAAATTGGCCTAGTTCCCATCTTTGCAATGGCACTGGAGCTCTTAAAACGTGCCTAGATTGGAAGGCATCCATCAGACCAATTAGCCCACTTGTGCATTACCTATATGTCTCTCTATGTATGATCTTATGAGATTAATTGTCCAGTTACTGAGGATCTAGCCAAAATGAACATGCAAGCTTTGGCTCTCATTTTCTCTTATAGTTGGCTCTTTTTTTTTTCCCTCATTACTCATCATTGTTGGCTACTACCAGATGTGGAAACTTACTATTTAATGGATTGGCTCATAGATACAGGACATTAACTTCATTAAAAATGCTTGTAAGGCTGTATACTTTGTTAAGGTGTAAAATGTGGAACTTTCCTATTTTATTCTCTTTCCTGTTCCTATCTCATTGTAGTGCTGCATTTGTCTTAGGAAAGAATATAATTTTGAAGTTTTATTTCTAGCTTCTTTTCAAGGTTTCTGAACCCTGCAGTTGCTGTGTGTCTCTTTTTGTTTCTTTACATGGCTGACTTTGCTACAACACTTGGCTATGACATATCATTACTGGTTAAAAAGCTGTGGAATCTTTTTGCCTTTCTATTAGATGCAGGTGAAGCAACAGAACAGTCATGTCTTTGTGGGGAAAGAAACTGCTCAGAATAGTGCTTTTGTGAGGTATTTCCAGGACAATTAAATGGTACACCTGTGAGAATTAAAGACTAAAGATTTTCAGTAAAACAAGGAAAAAAGTCTGTAAATACTTAATAAAGTATAACATAGCTGTAAAATATGTTTCCCAAACAAGTGTCAAATCCTGGATCTCAGTCCAGGTGCATGGCTGAGTTATGATGGCTATATAGAGAAGAAAGCAGTAAGTATGTGGCTATGCTGACTGTATATTTATAGATTGGTTTTTTTTGCTTTTGTTGTTTCAGGTTTTTTTTTTTTCTTTCTTTTCTTTCTTTTTTTTTTTTTTTTCTCTGACTTTATCACAACCTTACTTAGAATTCACTCCACAAGTGGGAGTAGGTCTTTTTAATTAAATGCCAAAGGAGAGTTTGAAAGTCTGAAAGTTAAATAATCCTACAATGCAGCCCACTCACAACTTATTCCTCAGCATAAGATCGTGTCCTCTAGGCCTCAATTTGCATGGAGTATGTGTAGGGCTCTGAGTCAGCCCACAGGGGTGACGTGCAGTGGATTTTTTCCAGAGATGATGTTACTGTTCCTTGCTGACATTCACCCACTGCTTTAAGGCTGTGCCACTAGGCTGCTTCCAACCCAGAGAGACAAGTTGGAATTTAAAGCTCGAGAAGTTGCTGCAGTTAGCAGTCAAATTTTGAAAATTGTAATTTTAATCACTATTTTTCTCTTCTGGTGTTATCTTCAGTGCATGACCTGCACTGGCAGGGCTTTCCAGCTTATCCCAAACTGATGTTGGTCAGTTATTTTACTTTTCCTTTTGAAACGTCCTTTGAAACTTTTAGTAAATTTCTGTTCTATCAGTCATTTATTCTAACTGAAAGAAGCACACCTTGGGATACTTTTTTGTTGTTTATTTTGGGGCTCTTTCACACTTTAAAAAAAGTGTATTTCTTGCACATACACAGTATGACAACTCAGTATGAAATTAGGAGGAATTGAAGTAATTTATAAATATGCAAGCCCAGTGAAGAAACTTGATTTGCAATCTTTGGAGAAGGTAACTCTCAAAATGGATAAGAAAACTGTTCAGCCAGGCTTTCCCCTTCCCCCTCCTCAGTGGCTCTAGCTTCATAGCAAAAATTACTTTGTTTCCTTGATGAATTTAAATTCAGCTGAGAAAGAGAAACTAAACAGAGCATCAGGTTAAATTTGGAATATATTTTGTATGCATGGTACTTATGCTTTCATTTTGGAGCCACAAGATAAGTAACCTCTGATGCAAGTTTTGTTATCTGTGGTGCCTGTGCTGTGTTTAGCACCAGCATTTGTGACAACTGCCAGCACTTTGCACATGCATCTTACTTGGCTTGTGCTTTTTTTTTTTTTTTTTTTTTTTTTTTTTTTAACATTGTTTGAGGAGGCAATAAAGACTGCCTTTGTAAGCAGGAACTCATTTTTATAATAAAAGGGCATCTCCAGCATGCATTCTTAGGAGCAGGAACAGCTTTTACCACAAAGAGGAGTCTGCAGGGAGGTCCCTCAAGGTTATGGTCAGCACATCAAAGCAGAATTCAGGCTTTTGCAGAGTTTGGGATTCAGGTCTTTAGCCATTCTAGTGTGTCAGTTTATTTAGTGTCGTTCAGACCTGTGTTTTCTGAGTCAATTGAAGCTTTTCCTACAGAACCTTAGGGGATTGCAGAGGCCTGTTTAGGGTTATTCTTGGGAGTATTTCAAGTCTCTGTGGATCTATTTGGATACAAATTTCCTGTCCTTCTTGAAAGAATTGTTCATGCTGCATGAAGCACGATAGGTTTATTCACCAATCCTCTTTGTTTGCAAACATAGTAAATCTGTAAAATACATCAGATTTTTCGTGGGTGTTCTCTGGGGAAATACATGAAATAGGATCTATGCTGCTTGCAGTACTATTCAGAATGGAAACAAATAAGTGGACCTTGGCTTGTAGGAGGCAATGTTTGTTCACTGCTTTGAGAGAAAGCTCAGTGTTTTCTGTGGAACTGATCATGTTTAGGTACACATAAGCGTAGCCTGGGACAAACCAGGACAGTCAGGACTTGCCATACAATATAAAGCCTGTGACCCTCTCTTTCAGTGTCATGCTTCCAAGAGCTCCTCTTTTGGGGAGCTCAGGTGTAATGTGCTCTTACCAGTTTCTTACCTGAGGGGTTCACTGTTCAATAGCATTGTGGAGACAGGAGGTGCTTTGGGAACTTGCTGCAGCCACTTCACACGTGGCCCTGGTACAGCAATAACTCCTGGTGCTCTGTTAGCTCTGCCTTCCCCTCCTTGGTGCCTCTCCAAGGGCAAACACCATGAAGGGGAATGTGTGTGATACACCTTTGCAGCTTCTTCGACTTTTTAAAACATAATCAGTCAACAGTCATGTGCTGCCTGCTTCTTGCTCATTTTTCTGATTTTCATCCTTATTTGAATGCCTCTTCTTCAAAACAATCTATATCCAGAGAGCACATTTTCTTAAACTGATTATTTTGTGACCCTTTTAATCATTTTGGTCTTGTACCTCAGCTTTTTTTTTTTTAACAAAAAGATTGCAAAGGCTGTTTCTGCTGATTATAGCTGAACCCTTTAATTTCTACCTTTTTTTTTCCTATTTAAGATGGTGCCAGTAGTTCAGTGTTTCCTTCGCAATCAAAAAAAGCAAGAGTCCTAACCTGTTTTTGCTCTTTGAGAACAGTGCTCTCTATCAGAGCACTGTTAAAACCCTGTCAAAAAAAAGTAATGATAAATTTGGATGCCATGAAGGTTCTGATAATTAGCATTCCTTCAAAGCAGGGCTTGTCCTCCACCCAACAGTGAACTGCACCATTTCTTTTGTGGATTTTGGCAAACTCCTGACACCTCTTCTAGTCCTCGTTAGTTATATATTCTGTATCATCTAGAAGCTTCTGCTGCTTTATTTTGTCTGACTATCTTTCTGACATAATGACAGGAAGCTTTCCCAGGAAGTTTTATTTAGCCAGGAGCTGCATTTTTCATCATGGACAGGTTAATCAGCTTTTTCAATCTGCAGTGCCCTGAACTCCGGTTCTGCAGTAGAGGCAGTGCTTTCTGTTCACGTTGATCACAGACATCCCATCTCACATGGCCTGTGCCCCCCTTCCTCTGCCGCAGTGGAAGAAAATAATGTATTTTGGGAGCGCAGCCTGATCCGTGTCCAGCCTGCCGAGGGAACGGCAATACGCATCTCAGCTCCTGCTAAGCAGTACAGAGCCATTCATGTGGGGAAGTAATTGCTTTCAGTTGCAAGAAAGCAAGCTTATAGTACAGATTAGAATTTTCTTCAAATAGGAAGAAAGCCCATTTTTGACCAGTTCAGTTATTTTGCCTTTTACCATGTTAAACAGGAGTGGAACACGATACAGTTGCTTGTTATTGTATTATGCTGTGATAGAGAAATTAAGGGATTTATTACACTTTAGCAATTTCTATACTCTGACTATATATTTCATTCCATCTCTGCTAAAATAAATTCACAGGGTTTTGTGAACCACTTTCTTAAATGATTTTGAGAAGAAAACACATCAGAACTGGCTACAAAACTATGAAGCAAGCACTTTGTAGTACCCATCCTTTATGGCTCAGGAGCATTCTGAAGAACTAGGTTAAGTAATTCTTTATTTAGTAACAGGTAAAAGTAAGGAGATAGTTTGAAAGAATATTGTTAGTTCTTGATGTATAACAAAAACATGTTGAGGAATCCTTGAATATAGAGATTTTGGGCTTTCTGAGTTCTTATCGACTTGCATGCAAAGGTTACTAATGAATTTGAATAATTAGCAACATATGCAACTTTGTATCTGGAGTGGCTCAACTGTACTCCTGTACTGCCTTCTAAATTGTCATGCAAAACCCAATATGGAGCACTCATGTCTTGTACTTCTGGTGTATTTCCAGCGCTACTAAATCCCCAGTTACCCGTCCTGTAACCTAGTTCTCGGCTTCAGCTCCCTCTCATCTCTCCCCAGTAGCAGTAGTTATACAGGGAACAGTAAGCTGATTTGCAAACACTGGGTTCAAAGTTATTTTTAACATTTCTTAAGGTGGAACCTTATCTCTTCTGTATTGACATGCAGGTAAACTCTTCAGTTGTGTTCTGGGCAAAGAAAGGTGCTGTTCACTGTGTAAAGATTTTTCTTTTTTTCAGAATCAGGAACAGCTTCGAGAAGAGGATTCTGATTTTATTCTGAATGATGGTGACCTTACCGTGACATATGGTGATACAACAATAACTGCAAATGGTTCTTCTGGCCCCCACACAGCTACCACTAACCTTGACAACAGGAGAACAAAAAGTAGTTCAGAGGAAGCACTGGAACGTGATTTGGGAGCAGCAGATCATGAAGTTACAAGCAGGGGTACCCGGCTAGTATTTCCTCTGGAATACAATGCATGATTACTGACTCAGTAAAAATAACTCTTGCTCTGTGAATGGATCAAGGAAGACTGCAGGCCACTGTGTCACTTGAGGTGGGGGTGTTTATTTAAACAAGTTAACACGCATAAGTGGTTTTACTAAGGTCTGAAGATGTCACCTATTTTTTACTCAAGATGCTGACAGTGGGGTTTTCTATATGTCTGAAAATAGACAGATGAGAAAACTGGTTATTCTCCTCTTTCCAACTGCTTATCAAATCCAAGTATAACTAACTAGCATGCTGCAATTGTCTTGTTCAGCTGCAGCAGCTCTCTCTCTGAAGAGAAATACATGAAAATGTTGTCATAGAACTGAGCTTGTCTTGGCTTAGCTTGAGAATGGGAAAGGACAGCTATAAACTTGATAATTATTAAGAGACAAAGAACTATTGTGTGTGTATCTGAATGTGGAGAGATCCATTGTTAACTTCTCTCACGAGGCTGAGGAAACTCGAGTGAAATGGGACAGTAAACATTAGGGTTACAGATGTGTGAATGAAAGACTGGGGAATCTGTTACTGCAAAATGTACTTAATCTATTTCAGGGAAGAAAAAAAAAAAAGGGAAAATAAGATTTCTTCGCTGGCCAGCTGTTTAAATAGGAAAGCAGTGAGAGCTACCTGTCCCTTTGGCTTTGGGCAACTTGACTATTACTCTTAGCCTAACATCTAGTGCCTCAAAAGAAACAGATCCAGATTCCTGTGGTCTAAGATGTACCTGAAGCCGACAAGAGCCTGGACCCGGGCTCTCTCAGGTAGCAGTCACAAAGTAAAACTTTCTTTCATATGAAGACAGTTGGAAACTTGGGCTGGGGAAAACAGCAGATAGGAGGAGGAGAGAAAAAAGACAGAGAGGCAGTATTCAATTTGCATGGAACCAGGAGGTTTCATATTGCTCAGAAGAATCCATGGACACTGCTTACAGTTCTTGTGTGTGATAAACAGCAAACATCTAATTAAACGGACAAACAAATACTACTGTTTGTACCATTTGTGACTATCCTAAAAGAAAGCTGTTTACTCTTGTTCTCTTTCGCAGAGTAGATGTGAAACTCAGTGGGGCATTGCACAACAGCATATAAGCTACAGAAGTGATGAACTGTAGTATATCATCTTAAATGTGAAAAGGGAAAAATCTCTGACTAGTATTTAGCCCACTTACATGTAGGCTAGCTTTAACTTATTGCTAAATGCTTTTTAATTTCCAGATGAGGAGATAATAATTGTCTTTACCAATAGCTGAAAATGTATGCTTTGAAGAGCCTTTCAGCTATTTAAAGCATGCTAAAATGTAATTTCATTCTCGTGTCTCAAAAGATTTATTTTTTTAAAGAGTTTGTGGCCCACTAATGTGATGTAATATCAGTTTGTCCAAAAAGTGTGTTTTTCTTGCTGCCATTTCAGTTGTTCCTCTCATAAAATTGTGTGAGTAAATACCCACTCTGTTTTTCCTTAACTATTAAACTTACTGGGCTAACCTCAGTACGTGAACTTCCTGTTGCAGAGAAACTTTGCAGTTGTGTTGTCTAGTCTGCTTTCTTTTAAATGTTTTCTCTAATGAATGATCTACCTCCCTGTCTGTCCCTACAAGGTAAATTTATAAAGGGTATTGACCTGTAATGACTGTCTCACATTATTAGGAAAAGAGACTAAGAAACCAGGAGTCTTTTTGTGGAAGAATTGTAAGACTAATATATTATCACAGAATATTCCCAGTTGGAAGGGACACACAAGGATCATCAATGTCCAACTCCTGGCCCTGCATAATAACGTCCCTGACAGTCACACCGTGTGCCTGAGAATGTTGTCCAAATGCTTCTTGAATGCTGTCAGGCTGGTGCTGCGACCACTGCCCTGGGGAGATGTTCCAGTGCCCAGCCACCCTCTGGGTGAACAGCCTTTTTCTAATATCCAGCCTGATACTCCCCTGACACAGCTTCAGGCCATTCCCTGGGTTCTGTCACTGGTCACCACAGAGAGGAGATCAGTGCCTGCCCCTCCTCTTCCCCTCATGAGGAAGCTGTAACTGTGATGAGGGAGCTTTGTTCTTAAGTGGTGCAGAGTAACAAACTCCAATGAAGATCGCTGAGCAGAACAACTCCTTGTGTTTTGCAAAAAAAGCCAATTCCCCTTCCTTCTCTGGGAGCACAGACAGTTTACCAGTTAAAGCTGAGGAGCCATGAACAGATCCTGTGACTGCCAAGAGCACTGGACAAGGCACCCAACACTGGAATTTTCAGGGTGCTTTCCATGAGAGGTGTTCCAAGCGTTGCTGATGCTGGCTCCAGGAGCAGCTCTGATCCTCTATCTCCAGTTATCAGCAAGGAGGAACACTATGACAAGTGTGTTTACACTGTGTTACGTGTCTACTATGCAATGTAAGCTGGCTTTTCTGATAAGCCTGAACAAGGGTGAAGTATCACATACTTGGTACTGGACCAAGTCTATCCCTATTCCAAGGATGCATGTTTTCTGGCCTATGAAAAGATTAAAAAAAAAAAAAAAAAAGTTATTTACTTTTACAATGAAGGAATTGCCTTTGGGGAAAGGACTGCAGGAATTTTAACTGGAAGAGAGAGAGAGAAAAAAATCATTTTTGGCTGAACTTCCAAAGAGCTGATTTGAAGCAAGTAAATAGCTAAGGTTAAAATGATGTATCTTATTAATGAATTGATGGCTACTATGTTTTTCTCCTGGGGGGGAGGGAAAGCTCTCACAGTAGGATTTCTAGCAACCTTAACAGCTATTGTGAGCTGCTCATGCTACTTGGGAGGCCAGAATCTGTGATTTCGTCAAGATTGGCATGGTCCTTCATGTGTAACATCAATTTAACTCCAATTGCAGTCTTTCTTTAGACAGTATTGGTCAGAAGAATGTCTTTTAGTCTTATTCTGGACAGTACAGTAAAACCCTAAGAACTAATATGCTTCACATGCCTTTCAAAGAAAGGTTCAGTGTTTCTTTTAACTCTGAAGCAGCTCCCTGGAATAACATGCTTGACCTCAGCCTTGGCAGACATGATGTCTGCTTCTGCACAAGTGTGGGAATGGAATTTGGATACTCTCAAGTCTAAACTTTGTATGCTTTTCTTTAACATTTGGGGGGAGGACCTTTTTGGGGGAGAAACCAGAGAACTTACAGATGCATCAGCAGGGAGTATTCCTCTCCAAAATTACTGAACTCATGACCCACTGAAACTTTAGAAGAAAGGGAAGACAACCCATGACTAGGACACACAGACCATCCAGGAGAAAAGCAGCCAGTAAATATTCTGGACTGGCTATGAACAATCTTGGTCATAATCAGACTTGCAGAAAGTAGGACAAAGCTGCTGAGTAGGTTGAACACATTAATCAGTAGAAATCACGCAGATTAACAAATTCAAATATTCCTATACTGGAAAACACTCTTTGTAAGAAGCAGCCCGTGCAAACCTTATTTTCAATGCAGAAGCAGGGTCTTGCTTCCCAAGGTTTAGGGGAGAGCTTGATATGATGCAGTGAAAAACCACAGATACTGCTTGGTCTGGAATTTTCGGGAGTGCCATTCTGAAAAATAACTTCCAGTAGAAATAAGCCTGCAAAGTGAAAGAGGAGGAAAGTGCGGAGGAAACAGTGAGTTACAAAGCCAGGAAATGGTTTAAACAGGCAGCTCGACTGTGGGAACAGCACCATAAACAATTGCTATCCTTAATCTTGCGGTCCTAAATGCTGAGAAGTTATGTTGGCTTCTGCATACCTTATCTAAAACAAGGGCAGTGGGATAATGCAAAAGTAATAAAAGCACCCCATCCTAACTGTTCACAAAACCAAAGGGTTTTACAGGGCAGTACTGACTTGCCTCTACTCCAGAGCAAGGAAAGTAACTCTGAACTTTTTTTTTTAAAGTAACCTTATATCATTACTGTTTTCTTGATTCTACAATTCCCGTAGTCATCTTGAGAGCAGTTCTATGGTAACATTAATGTGATAAATATGGAGCTGCTTTATGAAATATGCACACATACAAACAGGATGCAAACGCTTACCTAATATTTGAATCTGGGTTGCAGACTCAAATGACATTTCATATCGTAATTTGATACTTGCAATGTATAGAAGTTGTTGTTATGGAAATTAAACAGTTATAGCAAAGCAATTCAATATTAGAATCAGTTCAGAATTTCAGGTAATAAAATGATCTATCTGGTTTGGCTGCTTTATTCATTCTTCCTCTGGTACTTTCTTGATAATAATCTATTTTGCAGTGCCCCACATGGACTTGCTGACATCCAGAATGCCAGGGGGTTTCAAGATTTATCTAGGGACTGAATGTTAACTGGGTGACAGCTCGTTATAATTTATACTGGAGTAAAAGCCTTTATTAATTGCCTGCACTGTCTCTGTCAGGGAACTTGCTGGTGGAGAAAGATATCTGCAGGGAGGGAGAGAAGCCCTGGCTTATTGAACACCTGCTAAGCTGCCATGGCTAAAGCCAGTGCTCCCCTCAGGTTCTTGTGCAGTAGTACAGGGCCAGAAAGGATTTCTATTGGTGCATGCAAGGGAGCAGGAATCTTTGTCCTAGGAAAATGGAAAAGATTTGTGTTAGTTCTAGCTTTTATTAACATAATAATTTTAATTTAATTTTCTGAAGCCCCATTTCCTGCAGGTTTTTTTTACATTTTGGAGCTTGAAATTGTCACATATAAATGTATTAGATAATAGATTTTTAAAAAGGAGAGAGAGAGGCAGAATAGTCCAATTTCACTTTGATGCTTGAGTACAATTTCAAAGCGATGCTACACTGCTAACTTATGCAAATTTGATTAATTAAATGGCAATAATTTGAAACGCTGCAATTAAAGGTCACTTTCCTGTTTCTAATTGAAAAAAAACAAAACGAACCAACCCTCCAGATTTGCATTCCCTCAGAGAAAGTGAATGCCCAACTTGAAAGGTTTTTGCTGCAATGTTAGAATACTTAACTTTAAGCTATGAGAAATGAATTGGATTTATTTTTTAACTAGTAAAATCTCAGAAGTTGTTATTACTGAGGCAGGGAGAAGTAGGTCATGCAGTTCCGTGTTTTAATATATTTATGACTTTTGTTTCCAGACTTTAGTTTAATCAGGGAGGTTTTCCTCCACTGCCTGATTTTGAATTTCAGTCCTAAATTGCTTGGCTTGAATGTCTTGATGTTGACACAGATTAATACCAGAAAGCAGAACACCAGAAGGCATTCTTCTGGATCACATCAGCCGATTAGTAATAGCAGTTGTGAAATAACAACTTCCAGCACACAGGGTCACTTGAGGTAAGTTTGTCTGATTTGAGTTTGGGATATCAGAAGTAAAGAAAGAGAGGTAAAATCACATGACCCACAGCCAGTTCTGGTGGAACAAGGAGAATGTGAGCCACCTAAGGACGTCCCAAATTTGTGTCCTTCCTTTAAGGGAGACAGGTTGCTCTGCCTTGCCTTTACAGTTACAGGCTGGCTGCTACAGGTTGCCTGTTAATTAGTTTTGGTCTGTTCATAATGTTCAAAATCAGAAGCAGCATTTAACCTAAATTTCCAGTTTGCCATTCTTGTAGCTCTTACCCTCTTGTCACTTAAGATATAAACGTATCAGTAAGGTTTCACGAGGTGTCTTAGAGTAATTTCAAACATAAAAATGCACTAAGTATCCAAAGCATAATCATGCTGTTCTGACCGAGGCTGCTGTGGTAGATTGTCTGCCCAAATCTTTTGTTGCTTCAGTTCCCCTGAGGCACCTAAAGCCTGCATGGTATGATAGGTTCAGGCTGGGAGTGGTCCAACTGCTGTCACAGAGGGCTGTAAGATATCTTAAGCCCTATCCTTCCAAGAGATAAACATGGTTTCTTGTGTGCAAGAAACTGGGTGCTGCTGCACCAAATGTCCTTAACATTGCTGAAGTAATTGCTGCAAGCAGAGGTTAGTAGACCTGGGATATATTACTATATCCCTGACATATCCTCTTTGTTGTGTTGAGAGCTACAGAACAACTGTCCTTTCAATATTTGCACTTGAAGCAGTGAGGACGTAAAGTACAGCAACTCTCTGCAGTACCAGGGCTTGGTTTCATGGTCTTCAGCACACCAACGGTGTGCAGGTCTCTGAGTCCTGCTTTGAGCACTCAGTATTCTAAAGAGGTTAAATGACAAGGAATTTTCATTTGAATGCAACAGTGGGTGGGGAGGAGAGAGAAAGCAAAATATTGTGAAAGCTCTCCGTGTTGTGAGAATAGTAGCAGTGGAGGATAGGGAATAAACACCTGCTGGGCTTTCTGCCACTAGCTGGCTTGTGTACAAGCTTGGCTAAACTTTCATTCATGTGGACAAGACACTGCAGTAACTTCAGCTTTGAATGTCTTGATTGAGACCTCATTCAAGCATCAAGAATTTCTGAAGAGAAGAAATGTTAGTGCTGCTTAGAACTCCCGCTCTGTTAACAAATTTCAGGTTCGGTACGAAGATGGTGTTTACTGTTCTAGCTCAGCATCATCTTTCCATTTCTTTTTACTTCCTTACTTCAAGTAGACCTTGGAGTCACTGGGAAGTAACAGGTACCAGGTGGCGGTAGCTTTTATGGAGTTCATTATTTCACACTGAGTTACACCTTTGGCTGCATTAGAACAAATAATCATAGTTGTCAGTTGTAGTCAAGTCAGAAATATGTCTTCTCTTCTTATTTGGCTGATAGTAATGCAAAACTTACTGTGGCTTGACACATTTGTGGTACACACGAACTTTATATTTTATCTTGGAAGTGAAAAAGGCTGATACTGTCAGGTCCTTCCCCAAGGCAAAGCCAGCAATTCAGCTCTCTTCGCACAGTATGGAACTGATCTGGAATTCCCTTCCTTAGAATCTAATTAATGGTTTCCACCTTGGAGCACCCACCAATTGCTTTGATACCCTTGTCTTTTAGGAAGGGTTGCAAGGTACAAAAAAAAGAAATCATTATTATGAAGAGAAATAAAATACAGATTTACATCAACATGACTGGAATAGAGAGGTGTTCTAAATCTTCTAAATCTGTTCTTTTAAATCTGTTGTTAGAAAGAGTGAATGATCACGCAGACGAAGGAGGTCTGGATGATATATTTCATTCCATAAGATATTTGGAAAGTCCTTTCTCAAGAAGCCTTGGCTCATGCTGTCCTAGTCACTGAAGGAAGATGAATCTATGTGGATTAATAACTGACCATTTATTCTCTGTTCTGTTTCTTATCTTTTCATCAATTTTCACAATGGAAAGAGATTACTAGCACTGTCATCTAGAGATTTGTAGGGCTGGATCTAGAGAAGGAAATCATTGGAAAGTGAAAAATGTGGGGGAT
The DNA here is from genome assembly GCF_015227805.2 of Hirundo rustica. Taxonomy (NCBI): domain Eukaryota; kingdom Metazoa; phylum Chordata; class Aves; order Passeriformes; family Hirundinidae; genus Hirundo; species Hirundo rustica. The sequence continues at coordinate 85,318,678 of NC_053451.1, forward strand.
ATTCAGTTAATTTTGGAACCCAAGCTTGATTGTAAAATGGGTTGTTGCACTTAGTGAAAAGCATCTCCAGTGCATGTGCGCCTACAGGTGCAACGACCTATAAAATAGCTGCTTGCCTGTCAGGAAGAGCTTGGAATCATGCTGGTTAGTGTTCAGAAGACAGCAGGAGTGACTAAAAAGACAATGCTGAGAGCTGAAGCCAAACTCACAAACCATCTGTTGCACTATAAATCCAGTGCAGGCGCTGCTTGCTGGTGCTGTCCAGAGCAGCGATGTGTAGGTGGCTTTGCCGGTCCTCTGAGAGGATGGGAGGTGGAGCCTCGGTAGAGATCCCAGAGGACAGCCTGCTTTGTCTGCCATTATCCTATCATATATAGTCAGTAATTTTCCAGAATGCTAACATCAGCTGAATATTTTAACTGGATCAAACAAAGGAGGAGTGGAAATAATGAAAAGAGACAATCAGAGTTTCATTCTACGTGAAGATTTACAGACATTCTGCCCATTGACTTTCTTTCCTCAACCATTCTGTATTTTCTTAAACATCCTTAATAAAGGATATTTGTCAATCTAACATTGCTTCTGTTCCAAGACCAGGGCACCTCTGCCACAACTGAGTTCAGTAGTCTCAAAGCAACTGAATTTTGTTAATCCAGGTATCTATTATTTTTCCCAACCAAGAGTGAGTTCACCAAGTAAAAACTATTCCTGCTAAACTAATCCACAGTCCAAGACAAAGTGATTTCTAAGAAGCACTTAAAGTAAAATAAGCCATTGTGTTTTGAAGGTAGGAGATGTTTTCTTTTTCTGAAGAATTTTAAGAATAAAAAGTGACAGCTTACATTCGGTTTTTGTGTAGGGTAATAATTGAAAATGTGGTTATTTCTATATACACTATGTGTCCTAAGACATTCATCAATGAAATAAAGTTATCAAATCCATCCCTATTAAAAATCTCAAACAAAACCATGTCTGCTCTCTTGTTATGGGACAAGCAAGCGAATTTAAATAGTAAATTATTACATACAATCTGAAAAAAGGAATTATAACCTGAGGTAAACGTACAGCTATCTTGAAAGCACCTTTTGTTCAAGAAAGGATGAGTAATTAAACACATGCCACAGCCATAGAGAGAAAATCGGTTTACAGCATGAAATTTTCTATAACAATTGCAGTACAGAAATGCACCTGTCTCTCTTGCTAGAACTGCCAGCCTCATCTGCTCAGCAGTGCTTTTACTTTTTACACTACAATGCGGAGAAAGCGTTTCTCCATGGTTTGCTATGCCCCACTCCTCTCTGTACACTCGTCATCCTATGCAGAAAATTGTTTCTGAGCTATTACAGCAGTGGTAGGTTTTAAAACAGCAAACACAAGTTGCACTCAGTAGGAAGCAGAGCTTTCCCGCTGCCCTCAGTGTGCGGGAGGCAGGCAGCTCCCAGACACCGGACCAGATGCTTGGGGCTGGACGCGGCTGTGAGCTCCAGCCACCTGCCTGCACCCAGTCTCTCTGTCCTGAGACCTTGATAGACCAGCTGGGTTAACTGCAGGGTGGGATTTCAACTGTGTGTATGCATCCCAGTGATGTGGTTTAACCCCAGCCAGCAACTAAAGGCCACGGAGCCACCTGCTCACTCGCCACCAGTGGGATGGGGGTGGGAATAGCAAGGACAGAAGGGAGAAAACTTGTGGGTTGAGATAGAGACGGTTTAATAGGAAAAGCAAAAGCTGTGCACACAAGCAAAGCAGACCAAGGAATTCATTCACTGTTTCCCATGGGCAGGCAGGTGTTCAGCCATCTCCAGGAGAGCAGGGCCCCATCGCACACAGCAGTGACTTGGGAAGACAAATACCATCACTCCAAATGTCTCCCGTTTCCTTCTTCTGCCCCCAGCTTTATATGCTGAGCATTAGGCCACATCTTCTGGGACACCTCTGTGGGCAGCTGGGGTTGGCTGCCCTGGCTGTGTCACCTCCCAGCTCCTTGTTCACCCCCAGTCTCTTCACTGGTGGGTGAGGAGCAGAAAAGGCCTTGATTCCTTGCAAGCACTGCTCAGGAATAAGGAAAATACCCCGGTGTTATCGGCACTGTCTGCAGCACAAATCCAAAACACAGCCCCACACTAGCTGTTCTGAAAAAACTTACCTTCCCCAGCCAAAACCAGCTCAGCTGGGCTTTTCAGCCAACAGCAGGAATTTGGGGTTAGACCCCAGAGAGGCAGCAGTGTTGAGCAGCTTCAGGCAGTGAAAGAGAGGGGACCCCAAGGTGCATAGTGCACTTTCATCTAATGGATCATGGGAGAAAGTATCTTCAAGCACAAGAAACATCCACGTTGGTAAAGCCCTACTGGAAAAACAAACAGGGCAAGATGTGGTTTACCCTGGACACTGGTATTTAGAAGGGGAGGAGAAGGGAATTGCAGCAAATTTCCACAGATTTCCCTTCACTAGGAAGGAATTAACTGTTACAATGCTATGGTCAAATGCAAACCACCCTCAGGTTACTATAAGCTATCCATAGCTGCATGCTTCAGTACAGATGCTATATCTGTGTGGGGCAGGGCAGCAGTAAGTTAAAAAAAAAAAAAAAAATCCAAAAAGCTTCTAAAAATGAAAGTACAAAGGTGGTCCGTACTGGGCCTTTAGCCAAAAAAATCTGCAAAGATGGATGTGCAATTTTTCTTGTAGAATTTCACACTTTATTTGGAGAATAATACTATGCTCATATGAAATCACTTGGTTACAAAAATTAACCTGATTATCTTTTAGCAGTTATTCCAAAACTTGACTGTGGAGTCGGGATGTAAAGGATTTCAAAGGATGTAAAGATCACTCTGTATTAATTATACTTATGATATTACAGGTACTCAAATTACTGCTTACAGTTAGACACGTCTAATACTACAGTTGGTTTAGATGTTTTACAGTTGGTTTATCACCTTCCCTGCCTGCTTTTTACTGTCACTAGTCTAAAACTTCTCAATATTGGAGTGAACTTCTCATGGGTAGAGCAGTGATGAAGCCCTGCAGGCATTCAGAAATAAGTCCCAGGATTATTCTGTAGGGTCCTAGACTACTTGTGCATTCCCCAGATCAAAGCATCATTAGAAGATGAAAAAGTTTTATTAATTAAATGCCTAGCTCAAAATTATTCTAGCTATTCTGTAACAGATCACAAGAGACTTCTCTCCCACTTATCCCTGGACCCTTTCTTTCATGCGATAGTAAAGATTTTTAAAATAATGTTTATTAAAGGCACAGCCTAACTATTCTGAAGGATGTGATTTTTGCTGTGAGGGCTGGGGCATCACTCACCTGCTCAGCAGCCAGTAAAGGAGTTTTACTCTCTGCATACAGAGGAGTGCTCCAAGGCCAGCCCTCAGCAGCTCAGCATCTCAGGAATCCCTCCTGGCAGGTACCTGTGAAGCCATAGTACAGGCATGACCAGACACACTTTGACAGCTTCAAGCAACCTGAAACTCAGTTTAGACATAAGCCAAGTTAATGCAGTCTTAAGATTGCTGAGTAGCTGCTTCCTTCAGGGGTAGCATTACCAATTTACAGGCAACACGTTAACCGACACTAGAGAGCTACAAACAGCAGGAGGGCAAATTTCCAGGGCAGAACGAACAAGGCAGCTACACATAACCTATACTGCTTGTCAAGATTTTAACTCCTTTTCCTATTAAGGAACAAAGTTTCAGAAATATCAGGAAGTTAATATTATTATCGTCCAAACTGGATGCAACTGCTTTGATTATAAGATCTTAGAAGAGTCAACCAGCAAATATTTTAATAAGAACTTACAGAGAGTCAATAGGAAGATATGGTTTCCAATTTACAATTTAAGGATGCAAAAATAAATTCATGCTAAAGCAACTCCTCATTTGCTGCGGCACCTTGAGGCTGGGGCCTGCTTTCTATCAATTTCCACATTTTAGACATTAAAAACCTTGTGAACAGACAAAACAAATTTTCAGGTGAGCAAAAGCACACCTCTTTTCATGCAAGATATTGATGTTATATAAATGACTGAAATATTTATCTGGTTATCTGATTTGGGGGCATGAAGACAGAAGTGGGACTTGAGTATGGAGGTTGATCAATATGCAAGGATGAACAAACCAAAGTGCTGTATTGAAACAAAAACTGTAAAACAGAGACCTGAATTGGAAATTAATAAGCTTGAAAGCTGACTGTTTGGGGGAGGGTTCTTATATTGTGTAAAAAAATAATTCTATAGTTACATGCTTGTGACAAGAATAAGTTAGCAAAGAGCAATGGTAGCAGGCTGCTTTCTGCATCCAGTAAGAGAAGTAACAGGCTTAAACCGAATCAAGAATGATTCAAACAGATGAGGGAGAGCAGTTTTTAACAGTGTGCATACAGACATAACGGACTAAACAACTGCTAGATGAAATCTTTGTACTTAATGGTTTTAAAAGCAGTTTGGAATAGGTAGCAAATGTCCCACCCTCCACCCTCTCATCTCTAAATCTATTTGAGAAAGAGTAAAGTATCACTAAATGTTCTTAAACAGGTTTTATAAAAAAAAGGGAAAAAAAAAAAAGGGAGGTGGGTGAATACTCACAATTCAGTCAAGTCATCCCTGTTCAAGCAGCAACTGAAATAACAGTGAAAACCAAGGAAAGGTTTTTAAATCTTCCATCAGAGAGGCCTCTGCTGTAGTTGGATTGATCCCCCACAGCCTTTTCTGATTATTTTAACAAGTGCTGCACTTCAGATCCTATCCAGAGCCCACCTGAAACCTGTTTCATGCCTGTGCATAAATAAACAAGGGACCAATCATTTCACAGCTGTATGGCAAAGCACTAAAGACAGCTCAGCCACAGCAAGGTCAGTGCTAGGGCTGGGTGGTCCTGCATCCTGCACTTGCTGGCACAGCTGGGATTTTTACCCATGGCAAATGAACAGCCATGCAGCCTTCGCTTACACAAACACACCCCACCTTTCCTTTCCCTTCAGCTCCTCTCATCTCAAGAAAAAAAAGGGCAAAAACTACTGAGTTAATGGTGTGGTGTTTGTGCTCCTCTTGATTTATTACACAACTCCAATATATTTTATTCAAATACTGGCAGAGGCATAATGATTTTCTCATAGGAAATGTTATGAGACACTAACCTATTGCAGAGTACTCCAGAACAAACTGGAGTCTGGAGTTAACAACATTTCCATGAAAGTCAGCATTCCCTCCTTTTCACAGAGCACAAACAAAATGTACAAAGCATCTTTCTTGTCTTTTTTGTGCATTAAAGATGATTTTTCAGAAGACTTCAGCACTCTATACAGTACTTCCTATGGATCACAGGGCTTCTGGACCACCAGCTTCATATCTAGTCATAACATGGTACACTACCATATCAGTTCCTTTCTATTTCTAAATTATAAGTCTTTTAGAATGAGTTGTCTCTTCCATCCCTTCCTGCCATGCTGTTCTCATGGTTAAAAAGAAAAACCTGCTTCCAGGTTGAAATGATTCATTGCTGATGTGTAAAAATCTGTTCTTATGCCAGCATTGCTCACAGCTTGATTACCTCTCTTCCACACTGCTCTTCATGCTGCTGTGCACTGCTGTCCTCTTTCAACCTTGGCTTTGAGACTAAATAAACCACACAGCTTGGTCTTCTCCACAAAGTTATTTCATCTGACATTTCTCTGTATCTAGTAAAAATATTAATTCACCCCCTTGGGGCTCGGGTGCCTATGACAAAGAATGCTTAAATACCACCGTACATTTGCCCTTTTCACAGCTACCTCATTCAGGGGTTCAGAGTCACCTCTTGAGCGACCAGTGCCCCCTGACCAGGCACACCTGAACCCTGACTGCTGCTACAACAGTTCTGCAAAGCCAGCTCCAGCATACCAAAGGTGTCATTCAGCTTCTGCTTGATTTGGACTCGGCCTCTTCAGAAAATTTAACTTACTTGTTTAACATCTCACAGACATGGTGGCACCAGGGACTGAGTCCAGCTCCTCTGAGAGCTTTTAAATACCTCAGCCATGAGATACTGCCTCCATCAGTTGCCTTCAGTTTTTGCTTCCATCACCCTCCTTCAGTTTTTACCTCCTTCAGTCTCCTACTAGATTCCCGCACACCTTCGAACCCCTGGCACAGACCAGGCTCATGGTGCCAGACATGCTGCATGATCCATTCCTGCCCCAGGTGTGTCTAACCTTGAGTGTTGATCAAGTGCTGCACTGGAGAAAAAACAACCACTTGTGATACGTGACTGATAAGGAGCATGAAAGGAGAGGCAGCAGACACTGAATCTGACTCCTTCAGTTCTTGACTTCGCAGCACAGACATTGAACGCCTCTGTAACAATGTGCATAGACAAGAGGTTTCCTGGCATTTTTTAAAAAGCTTGTACTGAAAACAATAGATGTCAGTGATATGCACGTGAGTCACCGCTAGAACTGGGACTTTTAAAAAAGTGCACAAACATCTGTCACTTGAACCATGCACATGGACAAGGACCTCCCCCAGACTCCTCTGCTCTGGTGGCTGGTGCTAATGCCCACAGCAGAAGTGACTGCAAAGACACTCCCAAATGGAGCTCAGACAAAGACAGCTGGGTGAGACAGCTCTCACAACATCTCTTGTAGGTACAGACTGAGCCCAACAGTAGCATAAGGTGGGCAAAGACCTTACTTTTACAAATTCGAGCTTTAAAACTTCAGTTTTGCAGGAGAGCATTTCTTCCCATGCACTCCACTCCAATGCTGCTAGGAGAGCAGGGGGAGATTTAATAAATTCCTTATACAGAGGGGAAAAAAAGGAAGTCTAGTATGTAGGAGAAATGTGTTTATGTGGGCTGGGAAAAGTATAGGGGAAGACAAGTCACCATTGCCCTGTGGACCAGCTCTCCACCTAGGGGCTGGTCCACTGCCAGCTGTCTGCACAGCCATTTGAACCGGGACACAGCAAGAGCTGCTGCTGAGGTTACCAGTTTCCCCCTGCAATCAGACTCACCCTGCTCTCCATCTTCCCCCACTTCCTGCCTTGAGCCTTGCCCCTCTATTTCCTCCAAAAATACACTCGGGGAATTCCCAGTTCTTGGTCCCTACTTCTAGCTTGCTCTCTCCATGTTCCTTCCTTCCCTCACACACTCCTAGCCAGCTTCTCCAATTAAAGCAGTCACTACTTCCTGCCTCTCCCCATCAAATCTCAGTCCCTCTTTCATCTCACACCCGAGTCCTTTGCCCAATAAATCCCACTATCCTCAACTAAAAGTGAATTCCTTTCCCCATTCCCTCATGTTTACCACATCTCTCATCAATGTCTTCACCCTCTCACTTATAGTCCTTCCCATTATTAAGCATTGGAAAGCTGAACATTGGATTTGGGGGTCTTTCTTAGGAACAACTACAACAGGGAAAGAGGGGATAGGGAAGAAGGCATCAGTGGGAACCAGGAATGGCAGACTCCTCCCTGCTCAGCCCAGTGATGCAGCCCCTGCCGTAGTTACATCGTTTTGATTCCCACTGTACCACATTGAGTTTTCCATGTGAAAGAAAGAGGTTTGCATATGCTCATTGGAGGTAAGACCAATGCAGATTTTATTTGGTATAAAATAAAGATACACACACATACCAAAACCACTTTTACTGAGCACGTGCTATCCATTTTATACAAACATTAATACATTTGGCCAAATCAGATTAGAAAGCAGAGGTAAGAATGAAAACACAGGGGACATCCTCTACAAAGAGGTAATTTCCCCCATGCAAACTGGAGTTCCTGTCCCAAAACACTGAATTGACAAATGATTTCAAAGAAATATCTTTGAGCATATTTGAACACAGGCAAAAGACCGCCACATCCTAAGCTGAAAAGAATATGCAACTGTTTTGACTGAAATTCCAAGAGACTTAAACCTTATGCCCACAACAAAAAGCTTCAATCTATATACAGTTGAAGTTTGGCAAAGTTGGACCTTTAGAAACAGGGCAACAAGTTTGGAAGCTCCAGGGAAGGACTGGGCTCCCACTTAACAGCAACGACAAATGGCACTGCAGGCGCTCCAGGTTAGCAGCAGAGCTTAACATCTCAGTGCTGGAAGCAAGAATTTCACAGTACTCAATATCCAGACTGCAAGCCCTAAAACTTATATCAGCTTGCGGCCTGTTGTTCAGCGCAGAGACTGCCAGATATACGTCTCACCAACAAACAGCAGGCCCCTTCACCACTGAAACCCACCTCAATGTGTTTGCACCCAGCATTCACCCCTTTGAAACACACCAGAAGAAGAGTCTAGACCTGGCCTCCCGTTCACGCACACACTGTCAGTGGGGTGTTGAAAACTGCCAGTGCAAAGTTTGACAAATCGTTTTCCTCCCGTGTCATTCTCCATCGTGGTAGGTGTGACGTCAAGTTAAATAGGAAAGACAAAACAACATCCCAGGTAGTCCCAGTGTGTCAAGGATTGCATGGTGACTCTGAGAAATGACATGCACCATCAGAGAATCTCAATGACAGCTCTCTGTGTTCAAGAAAGGAACAGAACATGCTGTCGGGCTTGTTGGCTCTCAGGCTTTCAGTTGTTTAATTGCGTTACCATAACAAACCCAGAAACTCTGCGGTATTTTTATCATTGAGAGTTACTGAAAGTGGTGATACTGAGAACTCAATGTAGGAACTCAGGACTTCTCTTGATGCCCAGACTGATGGGGGAGGAGGAGGCTAAAATGACTCATGCAATACTTAAGTTGTTAAATAAGTAACTCCACAACCATTCTAACACTTCTGTTAGATATTGCAACTGATACCAAACTATTTCTATTGTCCCGGCAAGTACATACTGTGAGAATCTACAAGGACTCCAGCAGTAATATCCTAAGAAGTAGAAATAAGTATTTCTTGGCCCTGGACTTCCATAATTTCCCACAAGTATGTCATTAGTTTACCTCCCAAAAGAAACAACTTATATACAGATATGAAGTTGTAAAAGAGCAGTTAACAATTATGGCATGGAAATATCCCAGCTTTTCATGAATAATTACAGTGCTCAAGTTTCTACGTCCCTTAATTGGACGAGTGACAACCAGAAGTAAAAAAAGATGACAGAAATGTCTGTGAGCATTTGTCAGTTCCGTACCCATTTCCCACTATGACTTTTTAATAAATTAAAGTTGTTAATTCATTGTATGCAACATAGCACAAGCAGGTAATTTTCATGAACCTCAGTCTGAAATACTGAAACTTTACGGCTGAGTCCTGCACTCTGATTCTAAGTTCAAGTTGGCTATAAAAATGTGTTTGCTATTCTCTTGCTTATCATGCCATGTTCTGCACTAAACGAGCAGTTACGGTTCAATTTTTTACACCATCCAGTAGAACTGCGACTTCACCTCAAACCGCCCAAGCCATGAACATCCAGCTGCTCTCAAAATGCAGTCTAACTATAGGTGTCCTGCTTTCAGCAAGTTCTGGTTGGTTCCAAAGATCTCTGCCGCTGAAAATCCATGCTGGTTGTCCTAATCAGGCCTGTTTCTGTCTTTTCAGGTAAATACCAACACTGATATTTGACAGTACATTTGCTTTTCCTTCAAGGCCTGAGTTTCAAGACCAAGTATGTGCTGTAAGCACCCTGAATGATGCTGTCCAATGCCATCAAAACACCCTGAAGAGAAAAATGAGCTGGGTTTGTAGGTGAGCCTTAGTAGTCCTCTTTGGCCGGGAGAATTTTAGAACACCTTCTAGTGGCTGAAGCGCACATGTCACATCCCCAGTCATTAAGCAATTGTCATCCATTTACTGCTCTAAGATGTCACTCTGGCCTACTTGCTCCTTTCTCAGCCTCAGATAGTCCCTATGGATTTTTTAGATGAGTTTTCTAATGAATTCAGGAGCACTGAATACAACCCAAAAATTGCACTTGCTATGTTTTGTACACTTTGCCCAATGGAGCCCTTTTCTCATTATACAAAAATAAAAAAAAATAAAATAATCACTTCATGGAGAGCAACCAGGCTAGTGAACAACTTTTGCTAACAGAAATATTTATTGATACAGAAAATGCACCTATCATAGAATATCCTGAGTTGGAAGAGACCCACAAGGATGAACAAAGTCCAGCTGCAGGCCCTCCATGGGACAGCTCCAACAGTCACATCATGTGCCCGGAGCATTGTCCAAATGCTCCTTGAGCTCTGTCAGGCTTGGTGCTGTGACCACTTCCCTGGGAAGCCTGTTCTAGTACCCAACCACCCTCTGGGTGAGGAACATTTTCCTAATACCCAACCTAAACCTTCCCTGACACATCTTCAGGCCATTCCCTCAGTCCTGTCACTGGTCACCAGAGAGAAGAGATCAGTGCCTGCCCCTCCACTCCCCCTCATGAGGAAGCTGTGGGCTGCAATAAGGTCTTCTCTCAGTCTCCTGCAGGCTGAACAGACCAAGTGACCTCAGATGCTCCTCACATCCTCCCCTCAAGGCCCTTTACCACCTCTGAAGCTCAAACATGGGAGCAGTTTCAGAAAATACCAAATAATTTCCAATACGTCGATTTCCTCCCAGCTATAAGAATCAAGTTAAGCTAGATGTTAACACTTCTTTGCTCATCATAATGAATCATTTTAAGTGAAATTAAGTGTGAATTTTGAAAGATTCATGGAAGATATTTACCAGCTGAAAGAGCATGACGAGATTCCCTGTCAAGGTGAGGAGAATGCTTAATTGTTGCATCACACAATTCTGTGACTGCAACTTGCTAAGAACAAATCAACAGGATATAATAGACTTTCATCTCCCATCCGATTTAAGAAAATAAGTACCGTGTCATCTTTTGGTATGCACAAAAATCTTAATTTCTTTTCAAACCTGTCAGTACAAGCCAGGCTGGGTGTAGTCCCAGAAAAGCCTTCCAAAATAGGTTCCCTGACGCAGGTTATCAAGGCATTGTACAGGTATTATCTATCGATAAAAATACCATTATTAAATGCCACTGGAACATCCAGAGACAAATTTTGGTGTCACAGGCACAGTGAGAGAATGCAGAAACATCCCTCAGATAACACAGAAGGTTTTCCAGCACAAAATGAGACCCTGTAATTCTTACTTCAAGCAGAAGCCCAAGGTTGCAAAACTGTATGAAGTATGCTGCAGGAAAATGGATACATTTGTTAAAAAACACTTTTATGACTACATTTTCCTGTCAGATAATGAAAGAAACCTGCTTCTTGTGCCAACATATTCTCAGATGGGAAGATCAAGGGGAAAAAAGAGCTAAAATAAATGAAGATTCATCCCAAGTTAGTGACATGCTGTACAGCTAAACACTCAGAGCACAAAAATGTACAGTGCAATTCAAACACCTCCTCCATGATAACATAACATCTTTGAACTGCCTTTATTTTCAGCACTTTATATAAATACTTCTTTCTTCCTGATCCTAGATTATCCTCAATTTGAAACTCATATTCTGGGTTTGTATTTGAGGACTGCATGTAAACACCCCTGTAATCCTGTACACTCCTGTGGGGCCATTTAAAGACTGTAACAGATTCCAAAGTAGTCTCCATGAAGTTATGAAACTGCATCCCTAAATTACAACTGAACCTTCTATCCCCATATCAGGAAGTTAAGAAACAAATACACCTTTTATTGCAGATACACTTAAATTGCAGATAAGCACACTCTCTTCTCACACAAGTTGCAGGATATCTGCAGGGACACGTCATTTTTAAAATCCAAAATAAAACTTCAGGGGTTTTTTGTTTGTTTGTTCCATTTGTTTGTTTTTCCATTTTTTAATGTAAGATTTTATTTGGGAACTTCATGATTAATTTGTCTTAGCCTCTTAGGAAACATTTGCTTTTGTCCAGAGTTGCCAGCTGAGAGGATGTTGTTGTTTGGAAGGGATGTGATCAAGGAGGATCCTGAGCGTGGCACAATGTGTCAGCCCGGAAGCAAGGGAAGAAAAGTGATTCTCTCATCTGACAGAGAAGACAAAACGGAAATGTCGAGCATTTGCCTTCCAGTTTCATTCGCCCTTACACGTGTTCCAAAGAAACGTTAGTCACCTATATCTCACATGAGTATCACCAAACTATATCAATATACGCATATATTAAAAAACCCCAAACCCCTACTTTCAAAACAATTACAGATTTCTTTAGAAAAGCAAAGATTTCTGCCACAAACATCTTCAAAACACATAAGCAGGCGAATGCTTACCCTCTCTGCACAACCGCTTACCCTGCTGCTCAGAACGCTGGGCACAGCTCCCCTTCCCTCAGCCCCCTCCCTACAGCACCAGCAATGAACAGGGGCAGAGACCATCCCTGCAGAGCAGGTTTGGAGCAGGAGAGCTGAGTCCTACCCCGCAGCAGGCACCCCCCTGGCTGTCCAGGCCCCTGCTGACCTCTGCAGCGACTTCACAGAAGCCTCCCGTGTTTCAGTAGCAGTAAGACAGAGGTCAGTGTGATTCGGAGCTCCAGAAGGGCCATACTCTCACAGGAGCACCTTCCAGGCCCTCTAGTTCCTTTCTGAGAGTCTTGACTTGCGGGATTTTTAAATTTTCATGCAGTTTGTTTGTAGCATACCTGTGCTTTGCACACGATCACGGTTTCACGCTACAAGGCTCCAAGAGTGACGCTGTACTTCGAGGACACCTCTTACCAAACGCTTCTCGTAAACAGAACATCCCCCCTGCCCTCTTCACGCAGCCCAGAAGGAACACGGCCACAGTGAAGCCACAGCGGTACGGGGGGCCTGGACCCCGCAGCGCTGCCCGTACCCGAGGCGAGGCAGGCGTCCCTCGGCCGGGGCTGCCTCCGAGGGAACGCCCGGCCCGCCAAGCGAGCGCCTACCATGCCAGCGGTGACCCCCGCGCCCAGCTCTGCCCGACGGCGCCCGTCCGTCCGTCCGTCCGTCCGCCCTCGGGCGCGCCCGGGACGTGGGGCTCGGGCGCTACCGGGCGTCGGCGGCGCTGAGGGGGTAGGAGAGGATGCTCATGGCCTCTCCGCACGCCGCCTCCACCTGCCGCACCTGCTGGCGGCTGAGGCGCTCCCGCCAGGCGTGCACGGCCTCCCGCGCGTCGCGGGCGGAGATGAGGAAGGGCCGGTCGGAGGAGTAGGCGGCGCCGCGGGTCATGTTGAGCACGAAGTCCTCCAGGGCCGGCGGCACCGTCAGCCCGGCGAAGCGCAGCAGGCGGCGCAGCTCGGCGCGGGGCTCCCGCACCAGGTCCTCGTAGCGGAGCTGCGTGTAGCGGCGGCGGAGCCAGTCCGGGGCGCGCCGGGCCAGGAGGAGATCGCGGAGCCAAGACTGGCAGATCACCTCCAGCGCGCCGCCGAGGAAGAACTCGGCGCGGTGCTGCGGCTGCGGCGGCCGCCCGCCGCCCGGCATCCCGGGCGGCAGCAGCAGATGCTGCTGCTGGTGGCGGGCCGGGCCCCGCGGCTCGGCGCGGTGGCGGCTGCGCAGCACCTGGACGCTCTCCCGCAGCAGCGCCTGCCGCGCCTTCAGGCGGGAGTTGTGGACGGCGCGGGGGTCGCGGAAGAGCTGCACCACCCGCAGGTTGAGGCCGGGCTCCCGCAGCAGCGGCAGCAGCGCGCCCAGCTCCAGCAGCCGCACGTCTTTGATGACCACCACCGGGTACTTGCGGCACTCGGCCTCCAGCTCCCGCAGCGCCCGGGGCGGACACGTCTCCTCGCAGGTGGCGCCGTCGACGAGGCCGATCTCGTCGCGGGGCCGCGGGGCGGCGGGGCAGAGCGGCGGCGAGCAGATCACCTTGTTGGTCCGCCAGCCGAAGATGCTGGCCGTGGTGAGGTTGTCGGCGGCGGGCGGGGCGGGGGCCAGCGGGTCGCGGGGGCCGGACGGGGCGGTGTAGAGGCGCAGGACGGAGAAATCGCAGCGGAAGAGGGCGCGCAGCATGTCGCGGAGGGCTCCCTGCAGGCTCAGCGCGTCCCCCGGGTAGAGCGCCTGCCAAAGGTGCCACATGGGCTCGTACAGGTAGAAGACGTCGGGGTGCTGGTTGAAGAGCTCCCCGAGGAAAGAGGATCCCGTTCGCCAGGTAGCGTGCAGGTAGATGTGCCGCTTCCCCGCGCTGCCGTTACCCGCCGCCCCGGCCGTGCCCGCCTCATCTTCCTCCTCTTCCTCGTCCAGCGGCGGCCGCTGCTCCCAGCCCCACTCGCTCAGCGCCTCCTCCAGGCTTGGGCAGCGCCGCAGCAGCGGCTCCTCGTCCGCTCGCCCGCGCCTGGCCCCGTAGTCCAGCGCGTAGGGCACCAGCAGGAGCAGCAGCAGCGTGTACAGCACCAGCACCGCGGCGAAGCGGCGATGTTCGCCTCGCCACCGTCGCCGGCCCTTCATCTCTGGGGCCGGCTCGGACCCCGGCTCCGCCGACCCTCTGTTTGCCGGAGGGCGGCTCTTTGCGGAGAAGCAAAGTTAGCGGCGGCGGCGGCGGGGATGTGGGCGGCGGGCGGTCCTCCCCGCCGGGGAGCACGCCCACGGGCACGCCGGCCCGGCTCCGGGCCGCTGGCCGCGCCGCCCGCCGCTCTCGCCGCCGTCTCCTCCTTCTCGTCCTGCTCCTCCTCGCAGCGCGACGCGGAAGCGCCCGCACCTGCCCCCGCTGCCGCCCGAGAAGCCGCTGCCACCGGCGGGGCGCGGGCTGCTGCTGCTCCCGGTGCCGCTGCGCCGGGCTCCGAGCTGCCCCTCGCCCGGCCTCCCTCCCTCCCTCTCTCCCTCCCTCCCTCCCTCCCTCCCTCCCTCCCCCCGGGCAGGGCCGGAGGGGCGGGCTCGGCACGGCGGGACTCACCCCCGCCCGGGAAGGGGCGCACCGAGCGGGAGGTGTGTTAGCAGGACAGGTACCGAGCGTGTCCCGAGGAGGAGTGGTTGGTCCTGCTATTCGCCGGAGCTCCGGAGAAAGAACGCGCAAGACGCTACAGAAAGGAGAAGAGGTGCAAATGTATTTTTAGGGTAGACGACAGCTATTAAAATCTGCAGTGAGTTTCAGAAATGCTGCAGTTCGGCGCTGTAGACACAGCTGCGGGGTTTCTCAGCCACGCTGTCGTCTACGTGTGTGTGCTGATGGGATGCGGACATCTCGATCGTGGATCATGACTCATTGCTCCAGTTTCTACACCTGTAAGTTCCATAGCTGTCTGAGCGGGTCACCCTTTGCAGCTGTAAGGAAGAAATGGGTACCCACAGAGGGACATTCAACCTATTGTGGATGTCTTCCTAAAAGCCCTCTTTATTAACTACAGTAGGAGCATAAAGTTCAAACGTAGATTTTTGGTTTTTTAGACGTCTAAGATTAGTTGAAATCTCCTGGGAGATGGAAAGTCAACAAGATGTTGACTTCAGGTGTTTGAATTAAAATGTATAGTCTCAGAATCTCCAGCCCTTGCCTGACCTTGGAATATGCTCACATAAGGAGATTGATCCCTTGTTCCTGGTTAAGGCATCCAGCTGTCAGGAAAGTGAGGTCCCTGTCCTGCTGACGGTGTAGTGAGAGCTGCTGACAGTGCTGACCTCTAGGCAATAGGTGGCATCCTCTGTAAAACACTACTAATATTTGAGTATGGTGTGCAGGGTGAAATTCAGAGAGGATAACACAGTTCTTGCCCTCAGTGTATGATGCTTTGGCTCCCAGAAGAGTCTTTATGGTATATAAGCACCTGTGGTTAGACACACGACACAGCCTTTGTCAATGACACCACATGCAACAGACAGCAGAAACAAGCCAGTAGTTTCATGGGTTCTAAAAACGCTTCATCTGTAGTACAGACATATAGATACACAGCCTGAAGATGCTGGACATATTATGAATACCTAGTTATTAAATAATAATCTAATTTTTGATTTATCAGGCAAAACACAAGGACCAGAAATCAATGCGAGGGAGAAAAAGCATGCTTCTCTTCTGTCCAGGTGGTGAGCCAGTAGTTTGCCTGCTAATGCTTTACTTGCCCCATGTTAATAAGTGTTAAAGACTGGGCTTCCTGCCCTTTATAGCATGCTGAGTAGATGGTGCCAAATAAGATTTGTGAGCTCCTTAGCAGAAGAATGTCAAAATTATAGCATTGGAAAGGAAATTCTGCCTCAACATATATTTCACTGTTTGTGATCTTTAAACACCAAAGTACACCAGCACCTCACACTTAACGGTGTGAGTTTCACCTCTGATTCAATACGAGGATTTCACCCAGACTCTCAAACAACTAAAGGAGGATGACAGAATAAAAACACACTTGCCAAAATCAGGTTACAGTCTTGCCCCCTTCACCATCCAAAACCCATGCATATTTAGTATTTTGAGAGTCTCCAGCGTAGCTGACTTGTGTGGCATCATGCAAAGTAGTAATTTGGATAGATTTACCAAGCTGGGATCCTCAGAAGTGCTGATGAGAATGGAGAACTCTGAGATGCCAGAATTTCCCCTTTGTAAGACAAAATACTGGGTTGGCAGTAGCATCAGCACCACTGATGGCCAATGAGCCATGCTGCAAGACATGTTACTTTAAGCTATTGTATGGGTTTCTATGACACATACTTAGGCCTAAGAACTAAAATCAAGGTCTTAAACCTGCCTAACTGAAGTAAAGCTGCCTCACAAAGAATCAAGCGTCTCACAGAGTAAGACAACCCGTCAGAAAAATGCAAAGCCATAGAAATAAAACTATGTACACCTTATGCTGATCTTTTTTCAGACAATGGAGCTACAAACTTCTGTGGCAATTGTTCTAGAAAAAATGAAATATACAAATAGCTTTACCACAAGCTACATGTTTTAGTAAAGATAAACCCATAGTTGTTAAAAGATTATCAGATCAAAAAAGAATGACAGTAAGTGTTTTGTTTTCTTCTGCACCTTCACAACAGTTCCTCTACTGCAAGAGGATTAGGCTGTAAGTGTTTACTTCAGTTGTTTGGGTTAGAGCTTTTTTTTGCACAGGGAGATTCCAGCAAAGCCAGTATTTATTTTGCCACCCAGCAGGTGCCTGAGCTAGACTTGTAATGCTTGAGCTCCAGCCTTCCTGAAGAAAGTGCCTACTTCACAAGAAGTACCTAATTTGAGCACTGGGGAGTGGACTGCTGGTCTGAATAGACTGGGAAGAGATCAGCTTTCTCTTTTCTTGATTTTCGGTTCTGTACTGTGTTCTCTCTTCAGCACAGGTAAGAGAGATGATTTTCCTTATTTAGGCTTTTTCTATAAACCATAAAGACACCATTCACATATACAAATGATCTGCATCTGCTTCTAAGATCAGAACAGTTCTGTACCCAAGGGAGACAGCCAGGTTCTTCTTCACTGATCCGTGAAGTAGTCTGCCCATTTGGCATCTATCTCTTGCCATTTTTTGGTGATAATTCTGTGCTTAATATTATTTTGTAAAGGAGGGGGGGGGGGGGGTAAAGAATATAAGCATAACATGTTCTGCATACTTTAGTATTGCAGTATTTCCTTTCTAGTTTCCAAGCTTGTCACTGTAAGTACTGGCTGTTTTTAATATAACATAACATTGGCTTCCTGTGTATTATCTCTCTAACTTAATTTTTTCTCTTCTGTCTCCCACAGTGCTTCTACTGTCAAGAGAGACAGTAAATGCTGGAATGCAGCATTTGAGCCTCAATAATTTTTATCTTCTCAGCAGAGGCTTCAAAATAGAAATAGTTGCCTCTAAATCTCACAATCTTTCAGCTCTCCCATGCTCTTGTCATTTTCACAGAGTACTTTGTGAGTAAAAATAGCTTGATTTGCTGATAAAATTAAACATGCTTTCCACACAGAGCACCGCCCTCAAACATCCTGACTGTTAATGAGCTCTCTGCTTGCACATGTTGTCACTCACAGGCTTCAGCCAAGAGGAAGTCTGTGGTTAGTAGCAGCTTAAAAACCTTCCAGAAGCCGACAAGCTAGGACAAATGTCCTTATTTTTGAAGTTACTTTGTCATCAGATGTTCCAACATGTGCAATACCACATGTTTCACATATGGAACCAGATTTAGTAGCTCACATTTTAGAAGGGACGCGTTGAGAATAGTGGGAAGGACAAGCTGGTCCAGGCGGGATGGCTGCTGCAGAAGGGACTTTTTGCAGTGTCATTTTCCCCAAAAATGGAACAGAGATTGAGGACCTGCAAAAGGTCAAAAATGTCACGGAAATTCTGAGAGACTCGATGGAAATTCAGAGGATCTGAAGAAAGTGGAAAGTAAGACAAAAGCAGAGAAGACTTCTAATCTGGGGTTGGTAAGCAGTTGGGTGGAAGTGGCTTCAGACACAAAGCCACATTCAGAAGGTAGCAGTTCATCTTTCTGCATGTACACCTGATGTGAATCTTGAGCATCTACACAGGCAAGGAAATGATGCAGGAAAACTGTAGCATTCTTAACTACCTTGGTCTTGTGTACTCCAGATCATTACGCTGGCACAAGTCCAGACCTCTCAGTTTCTCTGTGGGCTGATTTGAGAGAAGCCAGGTGTACAGTTACTGGTCACAGCCAGCATGGCTTCATGAGAGGAAAGTCCTGCTTATCAAACCTGATTTCCTTTTATGACAAAGTAACCCACCCAGGTGATCAGGGGCTTGATTTCAGTAAAGCTTTCGATACTGTTTCTTACAGTATCCTTCTGGACAAAACGTCCAGCACACAGCTGGATAAACACATCATAGGATGGGTGAGCAACTGGCTCACAGGTCAGACATAAAGGATTACAGTGAATACAGACATCAGACTGGTGACCTGTCACTAGTGGGGCTCCACAGGGCTCTATCATAGTTCTTGTGCTCTTACACATCGTCATAAAGGGCTTGGATGCAGGACTGGGAGGGATACTAAGCAGCTTTGCAGACAATACAAAACTGGAAGGAGCTGTTGCCTCCCTCAAAGGCAGGGAGGCCCTGCAGAGAGACTTCAACAAATCAGAGGGTTGGGCAATCACCAACTGTATGAAGTTCAAGAAAGGAAAGAGCCGGATTCCGCACCTGGGATGGGGCAGAACGCATGGACGGACTGGGAAATGAGATGCTGGAAAGCAGCACCATGTAAAGGGACATGGGGGTCCTGATCAAGTTGAACATGAGTCACCAGTGTGCCCTGGCAGCCAGGAGAGCCAGCCCTGTCCTGGGGCACACCAGGCACAGCATCACCAACCGGGCAAGGGAGGGGATTGTCCTGCTCTGCTCTGCTCTGCACTGGGGCAGCCTCACCTTGAATATTGTGTGCAGTTTTGGATGCTGCAATATAAGGAAAATACAAAACTATTAGAGAGTGTCCAAAGGAGGGCAACAAAGATGGTGAAGGGCCTTGAGGGGATGCTGTATGACGAGTGACTGAGGGTATTTGGTCTGTTCAGACCTGATTGCAGTTACAACTTCCTCATGAGGGGAAGAGGAGGGGCAGGCACAGATCTCTGTGGTGAAGTGACAGGACCTAAAGGAATGGCCTGAAGCTGTGCCACGGGAAGTTTAGCTTAGACATTAGAAAAAGGTTCTTCACCCAGAGGGTGGCTGGACACTGGAACAGGCTCCCCAGGGAGTGGTCACAGCACCAAACCTGATAGAGTTCAAGAAGCATTTGGACAACATTCAGGGACATCATGGGACTCTTGGGGATGGTTTTGTGCAGGGGCAGGAGCTGGACTACGATGATCCTTGAGGGTTCCTTCCAGCTCAGCATATTCTGTGACTCTGTACAGCTTCAGGTTTTGGTTAATACGATCACATAGCCACCATGCAACTCATACCACCCAGTGGCTCTGCAAAAGAGCAGGGGCAGCAGAAAGGCATGAGTCTCCTCTGTACCCCTCAGACTGAGGGAAGCTGGCAGCTGAATTTGGGGATCTACAGCATGTGTGGAGTTGGAAGGGAGGGAATGCATTACTCCCTTCTCTCCCAAATTCCTCCAGTTATTTCTGATAATAGTTAAAGTTATAAAGTTAGGCCTGCTGCTGCTCTCTGCTTCCTGACGTAAGGCCTGGGTACAGAGAGTGAGCTGAGGTGTTCAGATTAAGCCAAATTCAGCACTGCAGCCCGTGTTTGGGCTAAGGGATGCTCGACAGTCCAGTGCAGCATCGCTGAACCAGCTGCAGCAGCTTGACGGGTACCTAGCTAGGGGAGCTCTTCTATGCCCAAGAGAAACAGAGATGTTTTATTTCTGCTTTTGATTTATTTTAAAATAAGGATCTAACTGATATACTGCACCATAAATGTCAGAGTAGAGATTGTCTATGTCTCACATTCCAAAAATGTGAGATCTGAGTATTGAAATGGCAAAAAACCCCAAAAAAACCCCAAAAGGAAGCAGGAAGGTTTGAGGTTATTAAACTTAAAACATGGTTATGCTGCCAGTGATCTTGTGAGCTCCTCTAACTTCCTCTAAGAAAGGAAGCTAATGCCATCACTGAAGATGACAGAAAATGCAACTAGGAAATATAATAAGAAAATGCACAAGGTGGAAGGCAGAGCAAAGCAAGCTTATGTATTTGTTGAGGTTCAAAAGGAAGCTCAGAAGGATATCTGTTAGTATTTTTAATAGTGTAAATTCAGATAAATCAGCAACAATGAAAGAAAAAAGCATCTATTTCGTAATCCAACTCAATGCTAATGTAACTTGAGTTTTCCTAAATTCTGTCAAGGATGACTCTGATCTGAAAGCTTTAAACCTCTTCCCTGTAGAGTGGGATCTGTTGTCCCATTAGCAGCAAGGGAGTTCTCTCAAGCCCAGAAACACTTACCAATAGCCAGCACCTCCATCACAATGCCTGGCAATTAAAAGTAGCTGCCACAGTAATATTATTCCTATGGTAATGTTTTTGGGGGTCTCACAACTTTGAATACAAGAACTGTCTCTATACTAAAGTGTGTGGGAAATAATAGATTTTAATGGCAGCAACTGTGAATATTTTTCTGCTTTCTCTCATTGTCACAGGCTTACTATTACTGAATTAGAGATGCTGATTAACAGCAAGCTTTTGCAACTCAACAAGTTAAGCAATTGTGTTGGCATAATTAGGGAACTAATTCTTTCACAGTTCACTCAAGCGAAAAAATGGACTAGAAAATTTAAGACCTGTTTTTAACGGTTTTTTTTTTTCCCCGCAAAGTAACCCCTCTGACAGCTATTGTAACAAAATACTTGCAATTCTCCTGCACTTTCCTAAGGCAACTCTTTCATGCCCAGAATATAGTTTTTGGACTGAGCATCTCTATCTGCCTTTTTATTCCCTTCAGTCATATGTGCAAATCTGTACTGGCATATGCAAATGAAAATGCTGAGTGCTCAGTCACTGCACCTACTTTATAAATATGTCCCATCAAGTTTTCTAAAGATAATTTTGCAAATTCAGAATTTTTGAATAATTTCTGCAAATTATTCCCATGAGGCATTACTGTGCCTGTATGGAAGAAAGACAAATGCCAGAATGTATAATTCACTTGAAAATTAATCTTGTATATGCTTGTGCCAGATTATTTAACTTTCATGAGGAAAATGTTAGCAGGCTAAAAGATATTGATTCTGGGAAATTCCTGGGTTCCTGGAACCTCTGGGAACCAGTTTAATTCCCTGCCTGTCATTACTGGTTATTAATGAGGGAGTCTTCTCTGGGCTTGTTATGCTGTTAATTGGAGCTTTCTGACTGGAGTGGTAGTCAGCACTCCACAATTTGTTTTTCAGCTGTCTAATGAGTGCAGCAGATTTGAAAATTGGTATCAGTCTCTTGCTTTGGGCCTTCACTACAAGCTTTACAAATTTTGTCCAAAGCAATCACAGCACAACTACGCACCTGCAGCACACCATTTATTTAGCGAGGCATCCTTATGCCTGTATGCTTTAAACAGTGGATGAAAATCCATTTCGGTTTTACTGTGAACTTCTGTAAACAAAGACCTTGTACACTGCTTTCTGTAAAGAGACTGCTTAAGTTTTCTGTGGGCAGTTTTTGGTATGCAAATGTTAATTGTCAGGCTTTGTTACTTTAGCTACATAGACAATTTAATGCAGTTTTGGTTTATATGACTGTGAAAATTACCTCACAACATTTACTAAAGCTTTAGCAAAGAAATCATCTTGTCTTCAGTAGCTTCACTCTTATTATACCTATTAGAAAAATGAAGAGAAAACACACAAGCCTTGCTCATGAAACAAGCAGGTGAACAGGGAAAAAACACAGAGTAAAAGGTCATTACAGGGTATAGAGGCTGATTTTCTAAGGAGAGATAACTGTTGTTCTAGCTGAACAACGATAAAAAAAAGTTACAGGCAATTGCTGAGATGCTGCAAAAATATATTTCAGCCATGCAGCTCAAATACAAAATATTCAAATACTTCAAGCTGATTTCAGCACAGTTTCTGCAATACTCCTCAGGTTCTCTCAGAGGAATTGGGATAACTATGGAAATGTTCTGGGAAAACCTGATCCTCTGTCCAGGCAAATTTCACACATGGTTTATTAGCTGTGTAGGCATTGCTGGTGGTCAAATCAGGCTGCTCCAACTTGCTGGCCATGAGGAATAGCCAAGGCTGGAGCATGTATTTGAACTCTCTCTACCTCTGCTCTGCTTACAAGAAAATTTATTCTAGTTTCTTTTGCTGTATTTCTTGTCAGTGGTAGTTGATTTCTCCTTTGTCCTTCCTTCAGTGTCTTCAGTCCTCTTACCTATGGGCTTTTTTTTTAATGTTTATCCTCTTGCTGCACGATCCTGTCACTCAGCCTCCAAGGAAAAGTATTGATCCATTTGAAGCTGAAGCAGCTGCCCAGGCAGGAGCTACAGAGGACTTTTCATGTTTGTTTCGCTGCTGTGGTGAAATGCCCCTACTTTACATCTTGTTTTGAGAAATAGTCATGCTTTGTGGTTTTACTGGGCAGAGATTTTTATTTGTGATTTCTCCTCCAACCTACCATTGGAAAATACCCCCTGCAAACACTGAAAGACTATTGGCAAAGCAGGAAGAAAGTTTTACTAAATTTTCTAATCTTTTAAGTATCTGAAATTGTTGTCACAGCTGCCTCCATTTGAGTTCTGAGGAAGGTAAGTTTCCTCAAGCAAGGTAACTCTGATGGGGACCTTACCTGACTGATGGGTCCCGGCTGGGCTGAAATGGGATCCTTGACCATGGGAGGGTGGGGGAGCCCCATGGGATTTGGCAGGGACAGTGGGTGCCCTCAGGGGCTCAGCATTTTGTAACTGACAATTTTCTGCACCTTTGGCTTTCATTTCTGCTGAGAGTCACGTTGCTGACGCCTACCTACATCTCAGCTGAGCTCCTTCTGAAAGGGACCAGGCTTTCCCACTTGTACTCATGCAGGGTTGCGAAAAAATTACTGGTGGGCTATTGTTTGTATATCCCCTTGAAAACATAACACAAACATGGCAAGAGTCTGTCTTCTCTGAGCCTCCTTGATGCACACACAGCTATTTTGCAAAGGGGGTGGCATGTCCTCTTGGGTATGGGGACTGAATCAAATTACTTCACCATGAAGAGTCATGCCTGCTTCCAAAAGTAGCCAAAGTAGAGAGCTAAACAGTTGCTTTACATTTTAGTTATTTGAGGGTTTTATCTACTTGGTCTTGGTGATAACTTACAAACAAGTTTCACCCAGTTTCATGGTCTATAGAATAACTTGAAATAGAGGCGTTTCTTAGTGGTGGTATGCCCTTGTCTCTTGAGTAACTCAGCCATAGCAGACTTTCATCAGCAGAACACTGAGGACCTTTTTTGAGGCTCTGGTTTAAGTCATATCCTGAGGGACACCTCCTAAAAACACAGACTTGGTCAGGAGTGCGTGGCTGTCACCCAGCTCTCCTGGACCCTGGCATTGTGACTTACTGATAGTTATCGAGGACAGCAGTCAATTTAGTCATGCCTGGTACTATGAAATACTCTTCCATGCCAGTTCCTTCATTCTTGATCAATTTTGTTTCCTGCTCTTATAAACCTAGGGGTGTGCGTGTGTGTGTGTTTTGTTTTGTTTTTTCCAGTATGAGCGCCTTTATTCAAGTGTATTTTGGGCTTTGATGTACTGCTCCTTACAGTACCATCAAAAGGGTTTTGTAGGGAAATCCAGATCACCACTTTTCACAGTAGTTTGGCTTTACTGACTTGAAGGGTTCAGATGAAGCCTAGAGATTTCTCAGGGCCATCCTTCTTCCTCTGGGGAAGATCGACAGTTATTCTGCAATGAAGTTAAATAGATCAGTTTGCTTAAATATTTTGTCTGGGGTCTAAGATGTTTGGTGTCTATTTACTTCGTTAACTTACCTTTATCCTGTGGGAGTCCTAAAAAATTGAGTTTCTCTTTAAAGGGCTCCTGCAAAAACAATTAAAGTAATTAAAATTATCTCTGTGTTAAGAGACCTGTTTTCCTTCCCTACATGGCCCAAATAAGAGCTTCCTGTGATCTGAGTTCCAGCCAGGCATGTTGTAGGATGGGGTTTTACTACCTCAACCACATTTTCTTCTGTCCAAAAACATGCTCTAGTAAAAAGCATTTAATGTCTTTTCTGATTTAATTAGTGATGCTTCCAAATGTCTCCTGATGGAAGTAAAACTGATGTCAACACCAAAGCTGTGGCTTTGCTGAATGCTGTCTCAATTTCTGCTGCCATTGAATTGGGAAGACTGTCAGGAAATTTAAAACAACTTGATGTGTTTAGTATTTATAGTGATAAATTTTCAAATTATGGATATCTGTCAGTCATCAGTGCCCTCAGCAGTCAGTAGGTAATTAAGTATCTTCTCAGCTGCAAAAATGCATAGGTTTTCACTGTAATCCAAAACACCTTGAACAATATTTATAGGAAAGGAAAAGCAGAAAAGGATTTTAAAATTAAAAATATGTTTATTTCTGTTTGGAAAAGAAAAGAAAAAAAAAAACCTAAACAGTCCAAATGAAAGTGCACATGGCTAATATTTCAATCCCAATTCATTTCCAAACAAACTGAACTGGTGTCTTTCTATTATCATTTTAAGATGCATAATTTTGAAGTTCAGGTATCAAAAAGGATTAATTTTCTCTGTGTCTCTTTGAACATTATACGTTTTATGACAAACTGAACCAAATTACTTAAAACCAGAAAGGGTATTTCCTGTCTACACCTTACAGTTCTGCTTGTATTAACTTTGTCTGCTCTTTTCCCTTTCTGTGTCAGCCTGCATCAGTCCAGAAGGAACATCTTTGGAAAGATGTGCTTCTGGATTCAAAGTCTGGATGTGGCTGCAAGAACCATAAGCTTAATAACAGGAAATGGCTAAAGTTTCATTTAGATAGAGTGGTATACTCATCTGTGTTACCTATAGACAGAAATGCAATTTATCATGTATTTCTGATATAAAAAGATGTATTTCATGGTTGAAATGCAATAAAATTAAATCAGTTACAGATCTCCCTTTAGTTTTTTGTTATGCAGATGGGATTATTCCTGTTGGTCTCACATTACTATCACAGAGCCTTTATAATATGAACATGAGAAAAATAGTTTCAGTAGGTCTTGTAACAAAACTTTAATTAAACAAGAGCGTGCAACAGTCTCAGATCTCTGGGGTATTTTAGATGCAAAGAGTTGTTCACAGATTCTCTTGATGAAAATATTTAGGATCTTGTTAAATCTGAGGAAAATTTTCACACCTACACTCTCCTGCTTTACTGACAGCTTTTTCTTTTTTTTTTTTTCCTCCCCCAGTCATACAGCATTCAACTCTAAAAATCACTCAGTGCAGCTGGGGGCCTCCCTGCAGCTCTGGCTGGAGTGCTGCTGATATACCCTGAGCTGCTGCAGTCTTTGAACTTCTGGAGGCCAACACTGTTGCCTTTCCAGCCATGCTGGATGGACTTAACATGGTTAGTTGGACATACTCAGAACTATTGCAGGAGTCCAGCTGATCAGCAGCATATTCACAGCAAATCTGACATGTCTGAAAGATGCTGAGACTTTGGGACTGATCTTTTTGGCTGTGTCTTTTTGGCTGCTGATGTTGGTGGGGCTGTGTATAGACATGGGCCTCTCACACCTGGCATGTGCAAAGCTGTCAGTGCCCTTGCTGCAACAAAAAAAAAAAAAAAAAGAGTAAGAACATGGCTGTGGATGTACCTTTGACAATGATAATAAATGACTGAAAATGAAAGGTGGGAAGAGCTGGGCTCAGTGACCCTTTCCTCAGTGCCTGGGATTCTGGGAGGGAAGAGTCTGGCACTGCAGGCAATGAGCTCATCACATAAAATGATGTTTTCTCGCTGCTTCAGGGTGACCTGGAGAGCATCTGGGAGGCTTAGCTGTTGACATTGGGATGTTTTCCTATGATTTTCTGTTTTGAGAAGTCTGGAAAGTCAGTCTCTCCTCAAATATCAGATGTCTCAGACTCACTCGATTATTTTTTAGGGGTTTTGCACCATCCAAACTTTAAGATTTACAGATCAATCAGGTAACAGAATTGTGACCACCTGAGTTTGAAGCAGAGCACTAGCAATGCAATCATTTTTATGCAAGCAACTGAAAATGCACTCACAAATTCCAGCGTTTTGACTGCTGTTCTGATTTATTTCTTCAGAAAAGTAGTATAACACATACAAACTGGTTCTAAATTTCTCAGCACAGCCTTATTACACTGAATGGTCTTAAAACCACATTGCCTTTGTTTTAGTAGAAGTCACTACAGAAATTACTGTTAGGAAAAAACCTCTAACACAACAAAGCTTGCTGCTCTAACATCAATTCATTGAAAACTTTACAACAAAGAACTAATGATTTATTTAATCACCTCTTCTTTTCTTTAGATCTTTAAAATCAGAAGACTACACATGCTCACAGTAGCATATCAAGCTGGGGTAACCTTCCTGTTCAAAACTGGGTCATTTATCACTATTTCTGACTCATTTCTGAAATCTGAATAAAGGAATATTACACAAAACCTTACCAAAAGGAAACAATATGACAGGTAAACCTATTCCTAGGATAGCTTTTCCCTTCTGACATGAGCCTGTGCCTCAGCAGCTGCAGATGACATACCACCACCCTGCAGTGGTACTCACTAGCCCACTGCTTTTACAGCTGGTGCAGGCTGATTGTCATTGGGATTTTGTACCTGAGAGGCGAGTCTGACTTGGCCATGTAGCTTGTAAGTCCACGTAGGGGTTTAAGGGTGTTATGTTTAAGAGAATTACTAAATTAAAATCCCACTGCTCAATTTGAAAAATCCCCCGTGCCAGCAGGTTTCTAATTTGTTCAGGCGCTTTGGGAGAAAACATCTGCTGGAAGTAGCTGGCATGATTGAAGGAGGGTATCAGAGCAGACTGCAAAGTGTCACCTGCTACAGCAGAGTGGTCTTTATCACATTTAAAAATACGTGAATATGCCAGTGCCTCTCATCGCTATTCTGATATGTCCCTATATTTAAGTGAGTTTCAGCTAGGAAATGCAAATGATGACAACGATTTTCTGGTTATTTAAGTGCCAAAGGCTTTGCAGCTATATCCCAGGCACCTGGGCCTGGCATATCACTGATATTTCTAATTGAGACCTGAGTGTGGTCTCAATGTGTGCCTGATTCTCTTTGTCCTCAGTGCTATGCACAGCATATGTGATATTGCAAATGGTTTCATCCTGCACAAGGCTGAGCCCTCTCACCTCTCTGTTTCTGCTGAGAGTGAAACAAGGTCCTGTCATGCCATAAGAATTCAAATGGTATTCTATTGTATTGATCTTTATATCAATCTACTTTACTTACTTCTAAGTGCAGTGGTGTAGTCACACAGCAATGCAGCCTTATAAAAAATAAAAGTAAGCTCCATTTAAGAGAATAAAAGCTTGGAATGCTGGCTTTGTTAATTAATTGAAGTTCATTGTGAGGAATACTTAGGATTTAAATGTCCTAATATAAACTGCTAATTTAAAGGATGGTTAGTGACATCCACATAGCAGATAGTGTGTTACAGATAAGGCATGAAGGTAGGATTTGGGCTATCTGGATGCCATTGCCTTTTCTTTTATACTGAATTACTGTATGGCTTGGGACCAATTTGAGCCTCTCAACATTTGTTTGTGTTGATCTTGACTGGCAATACTACTGTAAAGAGTGAAATACAGACAAATACATAGCTCTTTGTAAGAATTGAAAACGCTATTATCATTAGAAGGACACAACACAAATGCCAGGTTTCAGGGTAAATTGGAAATTCAGTGCTCCTCTAGCCACACCATCTGCTCAGGACTACAGGCAGAGCAGACTGGTGTAGTATCTAGAGATAAAACAATTTGTAACACAGGGGAATAAAAGTATCTCTGCAGTGGACAAATTAAGCTGCTTTTTTTTTCACATTCTAATCTGTTAATCATGCACAGGGCTTAAGTATAGCTCAAGGCAGACCAGACCTTGAATGATTTAATTTTGTGCTATTTATTGAACTGGATTTAATTTGAAGATATGTTGTTACCCACTGCTCGGCAGTTCTTAAAAAAAATGAATGTCCATAATGAGATTTCTGCCATGCATCAGGGATTGTGTGTTTAAAATGGGTCACGGGGCTGGTCTTTCCAGGCTCCTGCCACAGCAGCTGCACTTAGAGCAGTCATGCAGGTTAGCCTTGGCAGGATTCACTTGAGGGGCAGATTTGGGGGCACTCCTTACCACCTTTGGGTTTTTTTTTTTTTTCATTTTTCATTTGCTTAAAGCAACTGCAGCCAGCAGAGCAAGCAGAGAATAAAAATTAAAAGAGAGAGTCATGTTTGGAGGTGAGAGCATGGAGTAATAAATCTGAACTAGGCCACTGAAAATGGAAGCCAGAGCTCTGCCAGCCCAGGAGAGAGTCCCAGAAATTCCTGATGAGAAGGGGACAGACCTCAGTTTCAGTAGCTGCAGAAGGTTACATGCAGTCTAGCATTTGTAACTGCTGGTAGCATCGCAGCAAACCTGAGAGGGAAACAATCAGATATGTAAATATGCTTTGGGATGAGATGAGAAACCAGCAAAATAATGGAAACTATTAAAGTGTGCTGAAAAGAAGTATCTATTAATTTAAAAAAATTTTCTTTTCTAGTTTCTATAGGGCTGTAGGCCCCTCCAGCAAAGCTTTTACCATAAAAGCATTACTTGATGATTTTTTTCCCCCTCTGTATTTGTGTGACTTCAGAGTTGAATGCATCAAATGCCAGAAAATTCATTGGCCAGGACTGGAGATGCTGTGCTTGTCCAAGGTAGAGATAGATAGGCTGGAGGCATTGCAAGATCTGGGACAAAGGGATTTCAAAGTGATTGGTGTCCATACCACATCCTTGCTGATGCAGTGTGCAGGAGTCTGTGCTTATAAGATTTACTCCTCGTTTGCATTGACTGTGCTGTGACAGCTGCTGCTGTTCCTTAACTCATCTCATACATGGGACTTGGAGGTGCTGACCAGCAGCAAAGTCTGTCTGCTCCTTCAGGACAGCAAACATTGGCAGTTGTGAGCATGGCACGTTCCTTCGGCGAGGAACATGAGGAAACACCTCTGTAAGGAACTAAAAAACTAAGCAGCACTATACTAAAATATTAAATACATCTGTTGGATCTTCTACTTCCTCGCCACATAAGCCAGTTTGCTTCATTTAGCACAGTAAAAGATACAGGTATTAACTTTTCATGATTACCTGATGTCAAACTGGACAGCAAATTGAGGAATGAGATCCTTCATGAGCTAACTGCGTCAGGAAAGTAATAAAGAGGTTGAATATAAAATTGCCAATGACAACTTAATGCATTCCATTTTCTTTCTCTATCTGTTTGGAGTCAGACAAGGAATAGTTTCAATAGTCACCAAGAATTCTGACATTCCTTTCTACTCCTTCTCTCCTTAGTTTTCTCTTTGTCATGATCCTGGCTTGCTTAACAAAATGTATTTGTCTAGTAAATGTAAATTTTTGATATTGTCACTGTACACCCAAGTATTTTCCTTGGATTTATTTCAGCCTCAAGGCTGAAAGTGCTGAAAAGAGAAAGGTCCCATAAAGTAAAATAAACCTTTTCTTCTGAGCAGCCATTAGTCCAATACACCTGCCATGGAAGTCCACCTGTCCAAGCTACCTGCTATTGCTCAGTAACGTTTTGGGCAAGTGAGAAAAGCTACTTCTCTTTGTGGGTTGTTTGGTGTTTTTTGTTTGTTGGTTGGTTGTTTTTGTTTGTTTGTTTGTTTGTTGTTTTGTTTTGTTTTTGTGGGTTTTTTGTTTTTGTTTGTTTGTGGGGGTTTTTGGTCTTTTTTTTTGATTGTTTGTTTGTTTGTTTGTTTGTTTGTTTTTGGTTGGTTGGTTTTTCTTTCCCAGAATCATTAAAAATATGGAGAAACTTTTAAGGTTTTTTTCGGGGGGTGGGAATTATGGCCATCATAGGTCAAGATGCTCCTGGGGGGCCTAGACAATTGCATCATAACACAAATCCAAAGAATACTGGAAAACAAATCCTGTGATGATTACAAAATGTATTATGTTTCCTCTGTAATGCAATCAACCTATGGGCAGTTGGATGCTGTATCTGACAGCAGTTGCAGAGGATCATTTTCTTTTCCTCACACCTCCATATTTCTTCACACCCCACCAGCCCACTTTAATCTCAGACTCATTAATGGATTGGAGATGATTATACTTAACTCCTCTGAGTTGATCTGTTTCCAGAAAGTAATGGCAGAATGAGGCTTTCAGGCAAACAAGGTGATCTTTTCCTAATTCATTGCTTTTTTGGCCATCATAGTCTCCTCAGAAGATGCCATTTTTGTTGCCCTTTTCCTACGGCAGCTGCACATTTATTCCCTCCAGCCCGAGGCACTTTATATTCCTCAGCGACTTGGACATCAGCTCAGCACCTGTTTCTCTGTCCACAAGGGATAAACCCCATTATTTAGTAGTTGGTTAAATCTCAGAATATAAAAAGTTGTACGTTCTGTTCCCAAGAGTCACAGTTTCAGCTGATCTCTTCTTAAAAATGGCGAATGGTACACAGATCAATATCTTAACAAAATTAAGGCTGTCAGTAACAAGACAGACAATTCAGTAAGTTTTCTTTTGCTTTTTCGAACAATCACGTAATGATCCTCTGCACATACTCTATTGTCAAAGTTTGTATTTTTTTCACCCAGGTCAGTAAATTAAGGCATAATATCACTGACCCCTCACGCCCATCCCGCTTTCATTTAAAATGCTGTGGAAAACTGGACTCACAGCTAGTTTGGGTGACCTGAGGGGCAGTTGCCTTTGGCTGCTCCAATTTTACTTGCTGGCACTTGGCCTGAACTTCCTAGAAGGGCTGAGGGCTGGAATGGTCCAACACTCGTTTGGTCTTCTGACTTGTTTTTGTGCATCTATGTAGGAAGCATTTGCAGCTGAGCTGATCACCCTGTCTGCCCTCCTCAGGCACTGGAGAGAGAGTGGCAATCTCAAGGTGCACTTTGTTCGCACAGGTACCAGGTTTTGAACGGGATAAGTCATGCCCAGAAACATCTGTTGCTCTCAGTTGATCGCAGAGAGAGCCCAGCGCCAAAACAGATGTCTGCATTGGGAATATTGGGGCAGATTTATCCTCTCATTTTTGTATTTATCTTTTAAACTCTCCTGACACAGCTTTATGAACCCTTTGTGTTCAGCTTACTGCTGAACTAGAACTTCGCCCATGAAGATGAGGTTGAATCTGCATTGCCCTGTCTGAACTAGTTCACGTTTTATAAATGTTTTGAAATTCCAGCTAAGTGATGACGGCAGACTCTGGCAATGCATCTTCAGATCTGGTGCTTTCTTACTAGGAGTCCTTAAAGAAATTGAAAAGGCTTCTGTGTATTGTCTATATAGGTCAAAGGGGACAAATACAGCCCAAGAAATCTCTTGATGGGGAAAGTAGAAATGGGATACTATCACACTTTAGGTATGTCCACTCCTACTTACACTCACGCATACCTTCAGTAATTTACTTGCCTCTTTCGGTCAAGTAATGTTTTTCTGACTCATGAAAGACGGATTCCAGCGCTTCTTCCTTTTTCACCACCCTTTAAGAAAGAGCAATCTGTTTCTATTTGTATTACTTTGAAATAACTTAATTTGCTAAATACACTAAGCAATACCCCCATCCCAGATGTAGCTTGTGCACTTAACCCGAGTAATTGCTTTCTGGCAGCCTTCTCTAAGAATCTGCCAAAGAAAGAGCGTATTTCCTGTTCATGTGAGGAAGTTTCCAGTATTTTTAACTAAAAGTGTCCTACAGGGTTCATACCCTTAGACTGAAGGAGGCAAGATCCTCCTCCTGCCCCCAGGCAGGCTCTCTCTGATTCCTGCCTACATGCAGATCAGATTCAAAATATGAGAGGTGCATGTCTCAGCGTGTGCAGTGTGAGCTGGGCAGCTGCTGGTTTATGCTGGAAACCCGCTTCCAGCAAAGTGAAGCACTCCTCAGGCTCTCTGTGCTTTTCTCACCTTCTTCTGTTGTTGTAGTATCAACTTCATGGTGTTTTGTAAGCAAGAATTCAGTTTCTCCATTTGTTTAAATGACCAGCTTGAGCTTGTTCAATAAGAACTTCTTTCAAGTGCGTGAATATCTGCCTGCTCTCAAGTGTCAGATCATCATGTTTCACAGTGCTGAGCTTCCTTACCTTAGTTCTAAGATTCTCAGAAGCTGCCCCAATTTATCGCCATCTACTTCTTGGTCAATAACTTCATTGCATTGTTGACTGATTTTCTTGCTCTTTGTTATAGTTTTTCTATTTCCATTTTTTCCTCTTTTTTTTTTTTTTTTTCCATTGACATTTCATGTTTTACCTAGCCAGTATTAAGCTGGCTTCTCTCCTAGTCTGATTTGCTTAGAAGGCATCACTTCTATCATAGCTTCTCCTTGCACAACTTCCTTCCAGAAGGTAGCAGGAGAGTCTAATTTAAGCATGTGTGGCTTAATGCCTAGGTGCAATCTAGTGGATATTTGTTATATTGCTCTCCTTTGAAGTCAGGCCACCTGAACTATCGCCAGCTTCTGCTGAAAGTATTTACCAAGCCAGGTGACAGCTGCCAGATGACCGGATGAAAAGCAAAATAAATTAAGAAACTAGAAAGTAGATACAGAAAACAAACAAAAGAAACAGAGCAACCACAAATTTTATTGGCTGTCTGTGTTTAAGGAGATTCCCAAGGTCCTCTCCTTGTTTTGTTCAGCCAGGAGCTGCCAGGACGTGTCTGCAGCTGGCGGGAGTCAGGAGCTGATTCCCTTGACAAGCCATGTGCTCTGGCATTATCCGCTGAGCTACAACCTGCTGTTTACAGCAAAGCCTTCCCAATGGATGTCTTTGGCACACTGGCGATTCAGATGAATATAAACACACTTCTGGAGACATCCTGTATCCCACGGTCATGACACTTCAGTTCTAAACACAGTCCTAATTTATGACTGCCCAATTTGTGAAACACTGTCTCAGATAGCGTTAGCCTGCGATCTGCCACTGTGCTTTGGAGAGTCCAGACTGGCCACCTGGCCTGCCCTCTGCCAGGATCAACTTACCCATAGGAGGGGTCAATTACCTCGTGCAAATGTCTCCCTTTTGACAAAGAGGCTAGGAGAATCTAAGCACATAAATTTTCTATATTGCAGCACTCAACAGCTACTTATTTAACAGCGGTTTCAATGAGAACAAGAAATATGGCTTGCAACTAGCTTTAGGCAGTGAGTAATTACCATAAATTGGGGATTGTTACCACTACAGCTTGCAGGGTCCCTTTTTTGCTAACAGGAAGATGACAAGTTTGAAGGGGCTTGTGAATTTGAAAGTGATAAAATCAGGCGCTCTGCCTTAAAAGGATTAGAGTTCCATCTTAGTGTTATAATGAAATTACCCAGGTGTGCCAGCCTCAGAAGGAAATTCATGCATATACAACCAGGCGGGGCAGGAATGGCTTGTCTTCAGACAAGTTAAGCACTTGTGGGACCTACAGCTTTTCTGCTGCTCGTGGCAGTGAAAAATGTGTTTCAAAATTGTTAGGACACGTAGCAGCAAATGATGGCAGTTACAGCCAGATTAAAATCTTTTGCTGAGCCCTTCAGAACTAAGAATTTGCTCCCCCAAAACACTTAACTCTCAGAACTTCTCCCCCCATAAGCATGCTAAGATTATGAGGATTCTTATTCTATAAAAATAATCACAGCTAGGAACCTGCACAAAAAATAGCAGGAAAAAAAAATAGAGAATAACTTGACAGAAGCTCATCCATATCCAACTCCCTTTCTGCGTTTTCCAGATGGCATCCATATTATCACTTGTTATGGAAGTCATATTGATGATGTCCTAAATCTGTCTTTCAATTGTCTTGCTGTGCTTGATGCTGATGTGGGCTTGTCCTAGTTAGAATTCTTGATACTGTAAGAAGAGTCTTCTCTGAGGATTTCCTAGGATCATTTACTTTGGAATAAATCAGTCTTTCTTAATAGATACCCTAGCAGTTTTCCATGTCCCCCCCACCAAAAAAGTATGAAGTCTGCACTGAAAGCACATATTTCTGAGAGAGATATTCTTAATTTATGAAGGTGATTTGTTGCTTAGACATTCATTGCTCATTGCCTATATAGATAAGTGAAACTATTTCTTTCTTGCTGTTCCTGTAATACTATGCATTCAGGTGTTTTGGAATGCATCTAGCAAAATATTTTGATTTCTTTTCTGGAAGTACAATTTTTTTTTCCCCACATTGAGTAATATATGTGACAGATTGGGGCACTCATAATAATTAAGATAATCCAAAGGAATCCATCTGCTCACTACAGTCACCCTCTTCATGGCTGGCAGGGCAGAAACAATACTGCAGTTAGGGTGAGGTGCACCACACTTGTAATTCTGGAAAAGTTAACGCTTTGAGTATGACCTGTGCCCAAGCTAGTAAGGCCTGCCAGCACCTAAACTGCCACACAGAGCTCACTACCTTAGTCCATCTGGAGACAGTTCATAAGTGGAAGGGATCATGGAATCATGCATGCCATCTCTGTGAAGAAGCACTCCAGTGTTGTATTTCTGGGCTCCTCACAGCCCTGTGCTCCTCAGTGCAGCTGGAGAGTGGTCTAGACGCACCTGGGTGAGTTATGTGCAGGAATCTGTTTGAACTATTTTATGGGTTCCTGTCATTCACTTGGGTTCAGAGTCATGGGAAAGTGTCTGTGTTCTTTCTGGACTTCGATTCACAGAGCAATGTAGCTACATCCCTGTCTGGTACCAACCTGCATGTCCTCACACCTGCAGAACTCTTCTGTGTCAGACCAGAAAGTGGCAAGCAGAGCATGGACCTTGCAGCCACTCCTGGCAACCTGCTTAGCTGCTCTGCACACAGCTCAGAACATTTTTTAGAAACTGCTCCTCTTCATTTGTTTTGCTTTTATGAAGCTTGCTTCAGTCTTCTTCCTTCTATTGCTTCCTGTTAAGCTGTTTTGCTCTTGCTGTTATTCTCCCAGCTTTATCAGTAGTTCTCTCATGTTTTTACATATTTTAATTTTCACAGCTGCTGTTATGAAACTGAAGCAGCTTTTCAGATGCTGAAACAGTTTCTATCTTTTATGCTGAAACACTGAGTGTTTCTTCTACTGGTGGGCTACTGAAGAGGTGTCTATTGGCCCTCTCTCTTTCAGTGAGTTTCCACTGACATGGCAGTGTTATGACTATGTTTGGCAGGCAACGGGGCACGTACTTTTGCCAGTAACTGTTAGATTTTCCTCAAGTGTCTTTTGCAGTGCACTCTGGAAAGTTTCAAGGCATTTTATGTATCTGTAAGTAGAGCTCCATGAACCAACAGTGTATTCACACAGCAACATCTGACTAAATCCTTCACCATTTCGATTAGACTCAGAACCAGTACAAACATGCCCAAGATTTTAACATCTTTGTTATTTTGCATTAGAATTGCTACCTAGATACTATATGTCATCCCTAAAGACCTCAAGAAACTCATGCTGTAGCAAGCTATAACAAGAACCTTACCTTTACTATTTTTAAAATAAGTTTTAAATACTGTATGTTTGCTTTTTTTTTTTTTTTTTTTTTTTTTTTTTTTTTTTTTTTTTTTTTTTTTGGTGTAGAAATAAACTCTAGTAGTACTTACACTGAGTGGTTTTCCCTGCATCAATTCTTCTTCTGTTTCCAACAGCAGTGAGACAATCCTGCCAGATTTCTGTCACAAAATTTTTGGAAGTTGATGACAGTGATTTTTGATACATAATTTGCTCAAACTGGGCCATCTGCTAACATTAATTTTAAAGATACTAAAATTTCTCTATTTTATCAGAAATTTTGCCAATTTCTCTCATTGATTTCACATTGTTCAATTCAATTTTCGTTACTAGTGTGATCTACCAGACTTTTTATGGCCCTGTTTCCTTCTTTATTTTGCAAGAGGCCATTGCATTCTCCAGATTAAGCTGACCTCTTGCTGAGGCCAGCTTGGCTTCCAATAGTTTTTTCCTCAGTGAGACTTGTTTTATTCAATGGGACATGCTCTGAGCACAGAAGTGGTTTGGTACAGAGGAAAATATAATCTTCTCTAGCCACAGAGCTACCTGGGGTTTATATCTTGGGAATGATATTTTAATTTTTTTCATTTCCCAAATCCTCCCTCATTGATTGTGTCTTTTTTGGGAATGCTGTAAGAGGTCATGGTGGGCAAATTCCTGTCCCTTAAGTCTAGTCTCATACCTCTCATGGGAAAATATTTAAGTAACTGAATAAACATTCCTCCCCTGCTGCTCCCCAAACTATACACTTTGTATGCCTTACACTCAGTCATAGATCAGCTGGATTGTGCTGAGTTTAGCTGGGACAGAGTTAATTTACTTCAGAGCAGCCAGTTTGGGTCTGTGTTTTGGAATTGTACAGGAAACAGCACTGATTACACAGGGATGTTTTCCTTATCTCTGAGCAGCACTTACCCAGAGCCAAGGCCTTTTCTGCCTCTCATCCCAGCCCATCAGAGAGGAGTATGAGG
The DNA here is from genome assembly GCF_015227805.2 of Hirundo rustica. Taxonomy (NCBI): domain Eukaryota; kingdom Metazoa; phylum Chordata; class Aves; order Passeriformes; family Hirundinidae; genus Hirundo; species Hirundo rustica. The sequence continues at coordinate 85,355,596 of NC_053451.1, forward strand.
GTGCAAAAGGAGTTGGGAGGGGACACCAGGACAGCTGACCCTAAGTGACCGCAGGGATATCCCCTATCTTATGGAGATATGCTCAGCGTGTAAAGGTGGAATGAGAAGAAGAAGAGGAAGTTGTTTGGAGTGATGGTGCTTGTTATCCCAAATCACTGTTATGTGTCAGGGAACCCAGCTTTCCTGGAGATGGCCGAACACCTGCCTGAGGATGGGAAGCAGTGATTAATTATTTGTATTACTTTGCTTGTGTGTGTGGCTTTTGTTTTCCCTAATAAGCTCTGTTCAGCCCAACCTATGTGTTTTCTCACTTTTACACTTCCAATTCTCTCCTCCATCCCACCAGGGGAAAGTGAGCAAGCAGCTAAGTGGGGCTTAGATGCTGGGTAGAATTAAACCATAACATAGATGAAGATTCCTAGTTCCCTGAAAATCTAGAAAAATAGCTAGTAAAACCTTCACAATTTATAGAGTTTATCCTAATTTAGCATCTCCATAGGGATATATTTGCTAAATTCAGCAAAAGGCATAAGCTAGCTGTACCGTAAGGCATAAAGCAAATGCTAATTAGTCTGTGAAGGTGCAGTCATGATCTAATGCAAATACTGCTTTTTCTGTAGTGATGTGCTACCTGCACAAGTTGTGTGACTAAATGGCATGCAGGCATCAGTTTCATTCCCACTCTGGCAAAAGGTTTGGGCAATGTATGAGTGTGGGATTTGATGCAGATTATTTGATTTTAAAAGGACAACTCAGGAAGGATCTTAGTCTTCAGCACTGTTCTTTGTATCAAAAAGAAAGCTCATAATTCTGCTTTTTTAAACATACAGAGAATCAGAAAAAATTGACAGTTTTCAGCACCAAGCTCTTTCTCACCAAGCGCCCAACAAATATCTCTTCTCAGGCTTGTATTGTTAAGTCTGTTTAGATTGTTCTGACATCTGTCTACTTCTTTCATTACCTGGACTATCTCTCATCCTTCCAAATGTCACTGGATCAAAACAGTTCTTAGACACCCATAGTAATTCCTGAGAAACTTCTGAGCATTTGTCATTTTTCTTCCTTTTAGGCAGAGATATTTACCAGGGATAGAAAGCTGCCTTAAATTTCTGCTGCCAGCACAGGTAAAGGAACTTGCAATTTTCTTGCAATTATCTCAAATGAAAAAAGAAGGATTCTTCCAATTATTTCAACTTGTTTTCACAGAATCACAGGATATAATGAGCTGGAAGGGACCCGCAAGGACCATCAAGTCCAACTCCTGGCTCTGCACAGAACCATCCTCAACAGTCACATCATGTGCTTGAGGGTGTTGGCCAAATGCTTCTTTAGACTCTGTCAGGCTGGTGCTGTGACCACTGCCCTGGGGATTTGTTCCAGTGACCAAGCACCCTCCAGGTGAACAACCTTTTTCTAATATCCAGCCTAAAGCTCCTCTGACACAATTTCAAGCCATTCCCTTGGGTCCTGCCACTGGGCACTTCTAATCATATTAAATTACCAAGTTTCCAACAAGTTAGCCTATTATATAGCAATTACATCCCTTGCTCTATGTTCATTAGAAATTTACAGCTCAAGGACAAGCTAAATTAATTTCTTCTACTTCATTTTTTCTTTTTCCTTTTTTCAATGTCATCCGTACAGTTTTAACTATGTCTGCGTATCAGTCCAGCTGACAAAACCAAGCAACCATACCACTACACAAGTCATAACATTTCTGCAAATAGGAATAGAATAACAACACACTTCCAGAATGACCTGTCATGGGTGGAAACTTAAGCCAGTGCAATTATAATGAAAGGAAAAAGCAAGGCAGTTCTGGAAGAGCAATATATTTTTAGTTAGAAAGGGTACAATGAAAGAAGAAAGCATCTACTCTTTTTTCTGGCTTTTTAAAATTATTTTTGTTTGTTTGTTTGTTTGATTGTTTGATTTTTATTTTTTGTTTTGGTTTGGTTTGGTTTGCTTTTTATCCTGGAAAAGAATGAAGCAGTGCATGGTAAAACTGTCTAGGGGAGTTAAAGGTGGGGAAAATGAAGAAATCAAAATTAGTATATAAATGGCTGTGACAAGATCCACAAACTGAAATACTTGCTATCATTTGCGGAGGTCAAGCTTGCTTCCTACAAGTGATTAAAAGAATGGTTCCCCAGTCTAATTAATAAACAGGTAAGAAAACCTGGGACCAGGGCAATGCCACTCGCCTTTTGCAACAATATTACTGAAGGAAAATGTCCTATCCAATTAAAAAGTCAGAGTAAAGCATCATCATTTCAGCAAAGAGGTGAAAATCCAGTTTCACTAAGCTACAGCCTGACAGTTGAAGTGTAACTATTTAGTAGCACTAGAGATCACAGAAGGCACCCATAACAATCATCAAAATCCAACTGTTGGCCCTGCATAGGACAGCCCCAGAAAGCACATCATGTATCTGAAGGCATTAACCAGTTGCTTCTTGAACTCCGGCAGAGACTTCAGTACTCCAACAATTTGCTGTTCGGGGGGAGATAGTGATAGTTGCGATACAACAGGATTTCTATGTCCTGTGACTGGGTGTTCCACAACACCAAACACAAGCTGTTATAGCTACACCTACTGCCCTGATGGGATGGATCACATAAGCTGAACCTTATACCAAATCTTTACCAGTCTTGCACAAAAATGTTTTTGATTTACAATTAATGATACTCTAAACTGAGGTCCTGAAATGTCTACTTAAACATATATCCAACTAACAGGAAGTGCAAACCATTATAAAATGCAGACTTAACATTAGTCTTAGCATCTTTTAAAATCTGTCCTACATTCAGCTGTGAAACTCCGTCAGATGAAGAATCGAGTTTAAGAAGCTAGAGTGTACTTCAAAGATACTGTAGTAGAAATTTATCAGATGCCCTCCTTCCTGTTAAGGATAAAGATCAGGTACACCATCTTCCTGTTGCTTTTCAGAGACAATTTTGTGCGAGTTTGAGTGCAAACCATGAGCTATAGCCTCCTCTAGTATTCAGTCACCTGGACTGATTTTTGCATGACCATAAAAAGGTAGCACAGCACATCAGTCTCATATATCTTAAAGGTGGTGCTAAAGTGAAGTAAAGCCACAACAGTGTTCTGTAATCCTCCCCCCCAGCTAATTAATAAATGACTCTTTCTATAGATTCACTGAAAAACTACAACCCACATCCTTAAAATCTTAGGTACTTCTTCAAACACAGTGTTTTAAATATATCGTCCATCTGTTCTGTGGAATTCACCCAAAGCTTTGTTGGTAACAGAAATGGGAACAGTGATGCATGAAGCATGAACTCCTGTGGCTGGCTTGTTGAACGATCCCCTGCAGCCTGATGTGTTTAACCTCATGCATCCTTCACCTGCCTTAGAATGCCGTTTAGCAAATTGGTTCATCAGCTGGGATTGAAAAGCAGAGGAGAGACTGCTCAGAGCAGTCTCTAAAGGACACAGCTCACCAAAAGGTTTGCATTGTAATTCCTCTTCCAACATGTGACTAGACACAGGTGACATTGTAACATGACATTACAAAAAGGGACACATCTCCCAAATATAGTCTAATCCTATGAGAAAGGGAGATTTTACTTGAAATACTTCTAATTCACAGCAGTGTGATGTGGAAGGGCAGTTGGGCGGGAAGAGACAGTTACCACATGAAAATAAAGGAACAAGAAAGTAAACTATTAAGCTTTCTAGTATTAAACCTTACTTAAAAACCTAGTTACCTAGTTTAAATTTGCTTCTAGAGCAGGTTGTCATGCCTTCTCCCTGCCCAGTGCTCCCTCCCCCAGCTGAAATCAAATACCAAGCCTTGCTACTGTAAACTGGTAAAACAAAAATAGAAATGAGGCTTGTGATGAGGGTAAAAAAGAGGAAAAGATTTGTAGCATTAAAGCCTTTTATGACTGAGGCAGCACAGATGTTATACATTTGCCCCAGCCCTGGTATCCTGTTTTGAAAACCTGCAACAGATTTCTGATTCACCAGTCACAAAGGGTGTACTTTCATTGCCTGGAGGCTTTCTGCTGCTTGGGAGTGTGGTTCTTCCCTCACTCCTTGATACCTCCAAAGGAATGGATCAGTGAATTGATCAGAGTTAAAACTCCTAGCAAAACAGAAACAAGACTATTCTTAACTTATTCCCTGTTTTGTTTCACCATGCTGCTCCACAGACAGCACAGCTGAGGGTGTGGTGTGAGGGGAAATGGACTTGTACAAGACAGCTGGGAAGCAGGAAACCTTTCAGACATCACTGTCATTAAAGTCCATGTTTCATGGTACTCAGCTTGTGACAAGGCAGCTGCTAAGATTCTGCAAAAATACCACTATTTCCTTTGTGATGGGGCGCTGAAATAGGTGGCTGCCACACTCCTCTCACCACATAGGGCACAGGTGACACACACATACTCTTGTGCTGCGAAGCCTGGAACTTCCCCTCTGAACAGTGATTGCAGGGGTAGCACAGGCATGCCTAAATACATAGGAGTTAAGTGATAAGCACAGATACGCTGTATAAAAACCATTTGAACTCTTAGTCTATAAAGATTTTGTTTAAAAGCCAATCACAGTATTCCAATTATTAATTACTACTGGACCAACCATTGTACTGACTGTGCAAACTGTTAGCTAACATATGGGACAACAAATTATGGCTGATATTTGTCCACATCAACTAAAGAGTAAAAGGAAAATACTGTAGCTAATCTAATGCAGAAAACACAGGCAATGTCAAGAGGAGATTGAGGAACACCAGTAAAGTTTTAGAGACTTTTCCTTTGAATGTTTATTAAGTTAAGGCTTTATAAGAAAGGCCCTAGAGAAGAGACCCTCTGAGCTCAAGTTCCAGCTAAGCATTCTGCCTGCAGGTACACTCAGGCCGCTTCCTTGCAGTTCTGCATCTCAACCCTAAGGTAGGATGTAGCCTGCCCAGATAAAAACGTATTAGTGTTTCTTAATATGACCTAACTTATAAGAATTTCAAATTTATTTTATCTTAACCATGATATTTTTACATGGTTCTTCACATTATGTTGGTACATTAAATTTATTTTAACTTTATTAGGGCATTTTTAAGGCCTTCTTCCTACCACCTCCTGATGCACTACTGGCTATTCCTTTCACTGGGCCAGTATATTTCTTAATGGAGAAGAGGAATAAAAAAAAATTGGTGAAGTGGATTACAACCCAGTAATTGTTGATTAGATCAAGAGGGACAAAGCCCAACAGTGAAAGGTAGAACAGCTGCAGCAATGCAGGGATTGCTACAGAAAGTGACCAAAAATATCATGTCCCACCGATTTGGCTAGTTTCTTTCCAGAAGGAATTTCACAGACAGGCTGTTGTCCTTGCAGTCCTATAAAACCACATGAACAGACAAAAGCATTTTAAGCTGATCAGCAAAGGTTTGACAGAGAGCAGGGACAAACCGGTTTCCCACTGCACTCCTGATGTCCCTGCTCAGGATCTGTGTACAGAACATCCACCAGCAGTGGTTTCTCCAGCTGTGCAAAATCAGGGATTCAGTCAGGGAGGAACACACGGCTTCTTATTTGGATGAGTAATCATGCTGTATACAGTGTAGTCATAATCTGCGTCAGGGGAAGTTTAGGTTGGGCATTAGGACGAATTTCTTCACAGAAAGCGTGATTAGATATTGAAATGGGCAGCCCAGGGAGGTGGTGGAGTCACCGTGCTGGAGGCGTTTAAGGAAAGGCTGGACGTGGAACTTAGTGCCGTGGTCTATGGACATAGTGGTGTGAAGAGGGATCTCAGAAGGGTCTTCCAACCTAACTCTGTAATCAATCAATAATTGCCAGTTACTGATCCCGGATGATTATGGGGATGTTTCGGAAGACAGGTCTCATTTCCGTGACAGGGGGATGCTGAAGCAGTGACGCTGGACCGGCGGTGCCTCTCCCGGCGAGGAAGCATCCCCGCCGGTCCTTCCCTCCCCGCCCTTCCCGCCGGGTCCCTCACGGCGCCGAGCACCCGCCCCTCTGCCGCTGACAGCGCGGCCCCAGGCGCATGCGCCGCGCAGGGAAGCCTCGCGAGAGGAGGGGGCGGGAGGCGCCGGTGGCTCTGTGTGGTGCTTCCGTGCCCCCCCCCCCCCGTATCCCCCCCCGTGTCCCCCCGTGTCCCCCCGCCCCGCCGCCAGGCCATGGCGGCGCCGCCGGCTTCGCCCGGGCCCCGCGGCCGCTTCGAGCAGGACCAGGACCGCGCCGTCCGCGCCCTGGTGCGCTGCGTGACCGGCCTGCCCGAGGAGGAGCTGGGCGGAGAGCGCTTCCAGGCGGCGCTCAATTTCGCCTGGTCCAACTTCAGGTCAGCGGGAGCATGGAGGGTCCCGGTGCCTGCCGCGGGGGTGTGGGACGGAACCGCGGCCCGCCGTGCCCGCCGTGCGCCGCGCCTGGGGAAGCGCCGGGGGCCGTGTACGAGTGTCTGCCGCAGGATCAATGACTGCTAATCCGTCGCGTTTGAATCTTGGTCTTACAGGGATTTTCTCCTGCTCTGTTAAAAGGTGCCTTTCAGCGTGTTCATTTAGCCGCCCAAAACTTTGCTGGAGGGAGATACATTATGGTTGTGTCTAAAGAGCAAGTGAGGAGGACTCTGCCAAATTGAGATAAACCTTCTGGCTAGCAGTGTTGTGCTGCTTGTGTGAAAGGTTATCAGTCTGCAGGAAGTGAACGTGTTTGGTGTTATTTGGGCTTGTCAGAAACGTGGTCTTTATTAATTTGTAATACATAGTAGCTCTTTATACTGCCACCTTACTCGAGATTCACACGCAGTTTTCAGTTATCACGGTTATTGTTCCAGGCTGTTCTGCCAGCTTGAGTTGGACTCAATGATCCTTGTGGGTCCCTTCCAACTCAGAATGGTCTGTGAAAGCTGTGAAACTCTTACATGATGTATTTCCAATTACCCGTACTCTCACTAGCTGCTGCCTCTGAAATCGTATGCAGCTAGTAGCTAATCCGTATAAAATCAATGCTGTTTTACATTTTTCATGTTACCATGTTGTCACATTAAATGCATTTTTGGGGGAGCAGTAGCATAACTGCATTACATCTGTGAATCCTAACTACTAATAGGCTCAAATAAAATTATTTTAATGTGCAAATCTCACCCTCAGTTTTGGTCACCCAGGTGCTCTTTTAGATTGGGGGATTGTCGGGGTTTTATTTGGGTTTTTTAAGTATCAGGAAAACAGGGAGTGATGCAGAGTGAAAAAGAAATTTTTGACAGGGAGGGTTGGGAAGAGGAAGAGTTTTTTCATGCCAGAATTGTTGTCCAAAGACTGTGCATGGAACATCAGCCTGAAATTACCTAGTATTACATTTGCAAACAGTGAGACCTTAGGTTATAGCAGAAACTTGCCTTAGTTTCAAGTTTGTGAAATTTGTGATTTGTATTGTTAGATTTGATGATGTTTCTGTGCTGTAGATCTTGGATCCACCTATTAATTTCCATTAGTCTAGTCCTCTTATATTCATGATGTTCCCAACTTGCCAATAAAACTTTTTTTTTTTTTTTTTTTTAATGAATGTTAGTCATTAATTAAAGCTTTGAGTAACAGACTAAAGAATTTTCACTAATAACTTCCCTGCAGCTTAATTTTTCTGTTCAGGACAGATTCTTGATTTGATTTTTTAATTGTCTTTTCGGTGTGATATTCTAAATCTTACAGTTCTTCTACTTAGCCCCATTTTGAATTAATGATTTCCCATGTAAGGTGATGTGCTGTAATAAATTAGATATTTTTTTAAACCCAAATGCCACTTACTTAGTCAGTGCTATATTTTATCATGCTCTTATTCCAAATCCTTATACACAGTTGAAATCAGACTAACGTGTCTGTAGTTAACAAAGTCTTTTTTTTTTCCTTTTCTTTAACATGGGCCTATCTTCATCCTGCAGTGCTCCTTACTAAAATCCTTGCTAAACTGCCTTACAGTTTCACTTTCTAGTTCATTACTTTGGCATTGAGGTGATTTCACATTGTTTTTTGACTTTCAATGTATTTAGCTTAACTGTTGCTCGTGATCGGGATTCAGCAGTTTTCATTTCTGCCTGTGGTCATGAGAATTTTACCACTTTCTGTCACCCATTGCTGGAAGCATTGTTTTCGTTTTGAGGGCATATAGTGTGTCTTGACCTTGTGCTCAGTGTCGTCACATCTTATTCTCTGTTTTTTAATCTCTGTATCTGAAGAACCTATTCATAGGCTCATTTAGTCTCCAAAGTCCATTTTAGCTTTCACAAGTTCTTGTTTTGTCCCTATACGTATATATACCTTTGTTGGTGTGTCTGTCTTTATTTTTGATCAAGCTTTCTTTTTTTTAGACACTCTCCCTTATCCTTTATAAAAAGGAGCTTCTTTTGGGTTTAGAGGCCTTCCCCATGTGGGTGTTTGTCTTGCCTGTGCTAGTAGTGCCGGTCCCAGATAATTCTGTGCATTTGACACTAATGCCTTTGACAACATGGTTCTTGATCTCCTTGCTCTACTTGACTTAGCAGACAGCACACTTTAATTGCTTCGTTTTCTGGTACAGTAGTAATTTTCCATTCAGCTTAAAGTGCTGGTTAGCCTGCATTCAATTTTTTCTGTCTTTCAGGTCAATTATATTTAATCCTTCTTGAGCTAAGTGATGCCAAGATTGAATTTTGTTGATGCTTAATGCTGTTGCTGAATTAAGTGTTCATTATTAAACTAGTAATGTTGTCTTCATATGTGTAAATCAGCTTTATTTTCTTCCTTACTTCATCTGCCTTTTAAACAAATTCTAATGCAGATTTCTTACACAGATTTCACCGTTTTCTTGATGTGAACAGTCATAAAGTAGAGAGAACAATAGAAGGGTAAGTCTTATGTCTATATATTAATAATGCATTGGTTATATATATATATTTTAAAGCCTTCTTGATACTATTTGTGTTATTAGAATACACGAAAAATTGGTAATTCATTCTGACCTTGGAAAAGCTGCAAGCTGGAAAAGACTAACAGAAAAATTTCTGAACTTGCCACTCCCAAGTACCGAAGAAACAAAGGTATGTGTATTGCAATTTCCTTGTTCTTTTTTTTCCATCCCTCTTACATTTACACTGAAAATGGGAGCTTCGGTTTTAGTTTGTTGGAAATTTCAGGTGACTTAGTAGTGGGCTTTGGAGTTGCTGTTCAGGTCATGGATTTCCAGAAATGAAAATGTCTTTATTGTCTTCTCAGGGTTTCACCACATGGAGTTTCATGACTTAAAGTACGTGATCCCACTGCAGAGCAGGTGTTTTAGGGTCAGCATTGTACAAGTGCTGTAGCTAGAGTCGAAGTGAATCTAGATTCCTGTCTGTTCTAAAACAGCAATGAACTGAGCATTTCTTATTCTTTGCCAATTTTTGTAACCCTAAGTAATCCACCTGGGTGTTTTGGGGCTTCCAGTTGGAGTGCCTCTGTTCTGTAGCTTCTATACCGAGACTGTGGGTGTTTCACCACTGATGCACTTTGTATCAAATCAGTTTTGGGTATGAAGTGGAATATGGCAAAAGTTTTCTCACTTACTTTTCTTTCCATTGTGGCAGTGTAATAATGAATTAGATCTTAGAAAGTTCCTACTGTTGGGAGGTTTAAGCTTCTGATTTAAAAGGTGGTGCTCCATATAATGGTGTTCTTTAATAGAGCTGTGTGTTCCAAGTTGCAGTCTGATTTTACTTCTCATTGAACTGACATTTATCTTTCTATGTCTGTTCTCAATTCCTTTTTTAATTTGTGGGGAAAGCTCAGGAGCCCTTAATAGCTTACACATATTCAGTTACTATACTGTGGTCTCTAGATTTTTGAAAATGTACCTTTAGTAATGCATGTTTTGAGATTTGAATGAAATTAAAACCAACCAAACACCCAAGAAAGCACTTAACACTTAAATGTTGTAAGTATCCTAAGATTTTTATTTCCTTTTCTTTTTAAAAATGCAACAGGGGTGTGGCTGGAGGTAGATTAATCTCATATTTTGGAAGTTAAATGGCACATAGTTTTTAGGAGTGACACGTAACTGGGAAGATTAGGTATTTATCGGTTTCTATGACTGCTAAGTGGAACACTGGCTCACACATGTGGTTCTGTCAATGACCTACTGGTTTTCTTTGACAAAATCAGTAATGTTCAGTAGGAACATGTTATAATCATTGTATAGTAGGTGGGTATCATGCTGCTTTATCAGAAATTAGATTTTTTTTTTTCTAAAATGCAAGTGGGACTCATTCCAAAACAGCTTTGTGTGCTTATAAATGTGTGAAAGTGTATAAGGATTTAGACAGCAGAATCTCCATGTGTCTAGATGTGAAATGGTTGGCTGAAGATGTTTGTAATGTTAAAATGAGGCCAAAGAAAAATCTTTTTATGGTAAGAAATGGTTGTACATCGGTATACAGAATTTAGGGAATAGACAATAATACAGATCTCTGGACCATACCTGTGTTGGCACAGTATTCTTACCTGATTGAAGGCCTCTTGTTTCACAACTGCAGTATTGAAGATTCATCCTTAATGATATGTGTAGATTTTCAGATCTAAAAACATGATATTAAAATGTAGTGATTTTAGCTAACTTCATTTTAGCCTCTGTTTGAAATAATTGTCCATCTGGAAAGGGAACCTAAGACCTGGTTTCCTGCAGGCCCGCTCCCTGTGTCCTTCCAGTTCATCCACCTTTATGTGGCTGTCCATTATCCCTTGTCTGGAGGTGACTTCTTACTTTCACAGTACTTGCATTTTTTTGCATATTCTCTGATTTATCAGCTCAGTAAGAGGCAGCATATGCTGTGGCTGCTTTTGAAGGATTTGCATACTGATTGGCTGATTAATAGGCAGAAGAAAATGGATAACGTTCAGTATCGTGTTGCAGATGTTAGTTTTGTAATTCAGGACTGGGGAATGGGAACTAATGGGGAGCATTCCTGCAGATAATAGGCTGACTTTGTTACTAAGCAAAATCTTTCAAACCATTTACAGACTTGCTTTTTTTCTAATGTATTTTAAAGACGGACGCACACTATTCCATACTGTCTCTTCTGTTGTGTTTGTCTGATTCGCCATCCAACACCACCTATGTGGAAAAACCAAGAGTCAAAGAAGTGGGTAAGTTTACAGGATGTTTATATGGCTAATGAAAAATACAATCCGCAATGCAAGCTGATAAGGAGGACATTTTTCCTTTCCATTTTATTATCTCCTTCACTTCACATTGCTTTATTGGTTGTGTTTATAATTTATACATTTAAAATAGCTTGCAAGTCTTTACTACCCCTGTTTATGTTGCATCACTAAAATAAGTTTTCCAGCCACTGAAGTACCTTGGGAACTCTCTTTGACTTGTACCACTATCACAAACAAACGTTCTCCACCTGTTCAGCAGTGCTTACATGCTCAAAGACAGACAGTTGATTTCTATCCTGAGTTTCTGTCTTGCACCTCGATATTAGATCTCTTGAAAAAGTTTTGGTGATATAGATTCCTACATTTCCTACAAAATCAAGGAAAGGGAGATACATTTGAAGGTTTCCAGAGGGAGATCCCAGCTGCCTGCTTTCTAAAGTAGGACTTTTTCACTCAGTGCCTGAAAATGAGGCTTGTGCTTAAGTTTGAGTGGATACCATCCCCCATTTGTTTACAGTGTTGTATCATAGACTGAAAGAAGAATATTTCAGACTAACCTAAAGAAAATCTTGCATCTTAAGATTCCTTTTTGAATGATCTCTGCACATTCCCACGGCGGTGTTTTGAATGCACTTTCAGCCCATTCCAGGAATGTGAATATGAAGAAGTTATCTCAAACAACACTAATTACAGTTGAGTAAGCTTCACGTTTAAGGTATCATATGTTGTAAGTGTGATTGTTACTTTGGCGGTATATCACATCGCATCATGGACGTGTGGTGTCTTTTTTGGAGAGTAAGACAGTTCTTGGTTTATGTTGTTTGCAGTCTGGGATCCTTGTGCATATTTAAATTATACATTTAGAATGTTTCCATTGAGCTAAATGGGACTTACTAGTCACAATAATTGGTGTGTTGCAGTCTTGCATGTTTTTCCAGGATTGAGGTGTAGGGTAGTGTAACATAATACAGTTAAATGAGCTGATGGCACGCTGTGTTGCATATTTTGAGTGTATAAGCAATAAAGTTGAGAATTAAAAAGGGATATACGTGGTTGGTACGTCACAATTAATGTCATGTTGAAAGTGCATAATCTTGGTAATGTAACAGTGGTATAACCTTAAGTGGAACGGAATGTCTTTTGTTTTAGCTATAGAGTATCAAGATAATTTTAATTTTTGAATTGTTTTTAGAGGAAGAAGAGTCAGAGTTATGTGATACTTACTATTTTTATATTTATATTTCTCTTAGAAAAGGAAGAAGAATTTGATTGGGGAAAGTATTTGATGGAAGGAGAAGAAATTTACTTTGGCCCAGGCGTAGATACACCAGTAAGTAATTTCTTAAGGTAAAACCCCCAGCTGTCTAAACTATTTTGAAGTGTGTTAGAGACCTGATTGAGTTGTCCCAGTTTGTATGCTCTGCATGTTGATTCTTGCAGGATTCTCCAGTACTCTGCTCAATACTATGAAATAACACAGGCCCAAGCAGTAATACAAGTACTTTTGTTTTTCACAATGTTTTGACTTAGTCTTGCAATTAAACTGCCTGCTTCTGCTGAACCCTGCTTCCACCTAATCAGAACTTTCTGCAGTTCTGTGATGTTTTCCAGATCTCTCATTTGCTGGTTATTAATGTTGCGTATAACTTGAATCATTCTCTGTTAGACAGTTTTGTTAGCCCTATTGTCCTGAATTTACTTTATAGTGTAAAAAAGAATAGTTAATATTTGGCTTGAAGAGGAGCTGAATAAAGATGTGTCTGCTATGTTGTACTGAGTGTCCTGGGGTTTGTTGCACTACACAGGATTGGTCTGGAGAAAGTGAAGAGGAAGAGGACACTCAGCCCTTGAGCAGGGAGGACTCGGGTATTCAAGTAGACAGGACACCTTTAGAAGACCAAGATCCAAATAAGAAGACAGTACCTAATGCTTCCTGGAAAGGTTAGAATAAGCTATAATTCTTTTGATATGCATACTAGAATTTAGCAAGGTAATGCATCTTTTTTATTATTCTTTAGTGAGGTATTGTGTTTCAGATCTATAATTGTAATATAAGATGCATGTTGTTGTTCATTACTGATGGGGTTTTTTTTACAGTAAAGAAACAATATGGAAAGTTTGTTCTGGTTTCTGTTACGTAATGGAGAAGAATTCTGTTCATTCCTGTGGAAATTTACATGGCTATTCCAATATGGAAGTGAAAACTTACAGTAAATGCAGCATGTAGTTGTATGGATACAATGTAAATTTTTATTAAGTATCAGAATGCTGAAACAAAATTTATTTTCCAACAGAAATAGTTGCCTCCGTTGCGGGTATGAAATATTTCTGACAAAAAGTGATTTTCTTAGTTAAAACACTAGTGGCTTTCTCCTGAATAGCTTCAGGGAGCATTAAATATAGCTGTATTCTTTTTTCATAAAATATTGTGGGATACAGTTTACTTGGCACATGACAGCTGCATAGTATATTTTATATAAGCAGTAGCTGTCTAACTGGGATTAGGTGAAGTACCCTTGACAATGACATTTTAGAAAAAACTGTTTGAGGTAATGTACTAAAGGTCTAATAAAAAGGAATGTAGTGATAAAGTTGATGACATTTGGCAATTTATTTTTTAAGTCAGCCTGTTTTTGTATATAGCATTTGAGAGGTGCCTGAGGCAGAGGCACATTTTTAGAGAAAAAATTGGAAACCATGTAAAACTTCAAGCCTATAGAGTCATATTTCCTGAGCTGGAAGGGACCCTCAAGGATCATCCAAGTCCAGCTCCTGGTCCTGCACAGGATCATCCCCAAGAGTCACACCATGTGCTTAAGAGTATTGTCCAAACATTCCTTGAACTCTGTCAGGCTGGTGCTATGACCACTTCCCTGGGGGGCTGTTCCAGTGCCCAACCACGCTTTAGATGAAGAACCTTTTTGTAATATCCAGCCTAAACATCCTCTGGCGCAGCTTCAGGCCATCGCCTCAGGCCTTTCTCTCTGATCACCAGAGAGAAGAGATCAATGTCTATTCCTGCACTTAGCCTCCTGAGGAAGCTGTGGACCATGGTCAGGTCTCCCCTCACTCTCCTCTTCTCCAGGCTGAACAGACCAACTGACCACAGCTTCCCCTCTAGAGCTGTCACTGTCTTTGTAGCCCTCCTTTGGACACTCTCAAATAGCTGTTTCTTGTATTGTGGCACCCAAAACAGCTCTCAGTACGCAGGTGAGGCCTCACCAGTGCTGAGCAGAGCTTATTTTTTAGGACTTTGGCAACATTTGGGAAATGAGGCATTTCTCAGTAAATTAATTTGCGCACAGTGGTATTAAATTCCCAGTGCAGTAAAGTGTAAATGGTAGTAAATGGTAATTCATTTGAAAAGATCTGTGATTCTGCAGCTGGGTGAATAGGCTTATTAATAACTTCTTCCTGTGTTTTGTGAGCATTTCCTGCATAAATAAAACCACCTTGCTGCCTGTCACGTGTTTCCACAGTCGGTGAGCCTGATGCCCGCAGCTGGCTGGAGCAGCACGTAGTTCCTCAGTACTGGACAGGAAGGGCTCCTCGCTTTTCACACAGTTTGCACTTGCATTCCAACCTGGCTGCAGTCTGGTAAGAAAACAATATCACTTACATATTCCTTCCTGGCATACAAAGCTAAGTATTGTCTTTTTAAAGCCTCTTTACTGTTGGAAGCATAAAGATTCTATAGCTATTGCAATTCACTTAAGAACAGAATTAAAGGTGTACAGATTAATAAGGTGAACAAATGACCTGTATTTCTATTAATAGATTCTTATCCTTTTATTTAATTTTTGTTAAGTTTCTCATGTCAGAGAGAGATTTTTTTTCTTTTGTTTTTCAAAGACGTGACTCTTACTGATGAATGTTGTTTGGCTTCACCCTTATGAAGGTCTCTGAGGACCTAATATAGGTGGGTTGTAAGTGGTCCTGGAAGTCAGGAGTCCCCTAATGTTTAAATTTTAAAAATGTTTTTGGTGCCTCCCCTTACAAAGTTAAATATAAATTTTGTGTGGGGAAGGAACTTTAAGCAGTATATTGCCATAATCTGCCATGGCCTTGGAAGGAAAATGGCAATTAAAAATAAAAGGGAGTCTAATTCTTTCCTGTCCCAAATTTTGATGTATCAGTAATGAAGTTCATTAGATTTGCCCTTGGTTTTTTTAATTTAATGAATTTCTTAATCAAGAAGTTATTTTAATGTAAGATGGTTGTCTAGCCAGTTATGAACCACAATTTGCAATGAGTATTAGAAAACGGGTAACATGAATAAAGCAACTCTGCTTCTGCTGCAGCGTTTTTAGGTGATGTATGTTTTACATATATGTGTGATACATAACCAGTATTACTTAATTTGGACTTTTTGATTTTGAGTGTGATTGGCATAACTTTTGCCACGGATGATATTAATGAATAAAAAAATACTAAAAATGTAAATAATCATTCTATATTTTGCTAAAAATTGAAAGGGTACTGAAGAAAGTTTTACAAAGAATTGCATAAGACAGGATCATAAGAGAAAATTCTTAGCTGGCTATGAAAGTTTCCACTTAAGTAAACTTCTGAGCTAAAATGGGAATTTTCTTATATGGTTCAGGGAAATTGATAGTTTACTTTTTAGCTTAGTATTTTTTCTAGAAAGTAATGATAAGTTTTCACAGCACTGAATGAGAAATAACTGAATAGTTAAAAAACACCCCACAAACCCACAACCTCCTTCCCCATCCTGCCCCTAAAATAGTGAAAGTTCAGTACTTCAGGCATTTGCTATTTAATTTCTTGTCTTGCTGTGTAAGACGAGATGATATTTGAGTGTTTTGCGCAGTATATTGCTTAATGATATGAAAATAAACTGTGGGTTTTTTTATTATACTTAAAGTGTCCCCGTGACCATTGAATCTACTCAGATGTGAGCAGAACAAAACTGAGCCTAAAGTTCATTGCTTCATTCTTGCTTTCAGCGGGTGCTTCAGCTGTTATTTCAGCCATTAGTTTGTTTTAATTTCCTTTTTCCTAAGGGACCACCATTTGTACAGCAGTGATCCTTTGTACGTGCCGGAAGAGAGGACGCTGGTCACAGAAACTCAGGTTATACGAGAAACTCTTTGGTAAGTTCAGCATCACAGAGCTTGCATTTTAACTTCTAGTATTTCTCTCAAGGAAATGAGAGGTCTATCTTTGAAGATGTCCAAAGAAGGAATTATTACTGAGCTTTTAATTTACACTATTTCTGACAGTAAAGATGCTGCATATGTGTGTTAACCATTCACATTTGAGGCACTGGAACAGGTTGTCCAGGGAAGTTGTGGGTGCCTCATCCCTGGCAGGTTGGGTGGAGCTCTGAGCAGCCTGGTCTGGTTAGAGGGGGGTCACTTCATGGCCCGAAGGCTGGAACTACGTGATCTTTAAGGTCCCTTCCATTCTGTGATTCACAAAGAAGAAAGTAGCTTACTACTTCCTTTTTGCATTGATTATTCAAGCCTAATTGTTAAAAAGAAGCAGTTTGTTCTTATCTTGTCCCTATAGATTTATAAAACAGTGTCCAGTTTTAGAAACCAGTCTGTATCATCCTATAGCTAGAAGTTATCTCAACTGTAAAGAAACTTTTGGAAATATTTACTTCATGCCAGTGTTTAATTATTCTTGTTCTGGCAACAACTTACAGTACCAATAGCATCGTGCTTGATCTGTGGTCTCTTGTTACTCAAAGAAAATAAACTTTTAGGCAAGGGAGAGCTAGTTCTTTTAATAATTATATATAATTTGTTAGTCCATCAAGGGGGAAAATTACTACTCTTTTTGTTTCTTTTCAAGGCTACTTTCAGGAGTGAAAAAGCTTTTTATATTTCAGCTGAATGATGGAAAAGTGACTGTGCGGAATGATATTATTGTAACTCATTTAACTCATGTAAGTTGTTTCTGAATCTCAGAGAAATATCCCATTAGAAAGATGTAATTTGTGGGAATAGGAAATTAAACTGCTTGTGGAAATTTCTACAGTTTTTCTACATATTTCTCCAATTGTGTTTTGTCTAAATAAGAGCATCTGGCTTAATAAAACTGAATGGGCTGTTACTGTATCTGAGAATGTGAAGAAGCAATAGCAATTGCAGAATTTTATAGTATTTTTAGGGTTTATGAAATACAGTTTTTGTTAGATGATTCTAAAAGGTTGTTTGTTTTTTTTTTTTAGAATTGCCTGAGATCTGTATTGGAGCAGATAGCAGCATATGGTCAAGTTGTGTTTAGACTACAGAAATTCATTGATGAAGTGATGGGGCACAGCCCAGAAAGCATAATGCATGGAACAGTTTCCACTCCAAAGAAGACTACTGAAGCCCCATTCAGAACCTACCAAGCTTTTATGTGGGCTCTGTA
This sequence comes from Hirundo rustica, assembly GCF_015227805.2. Taxonomy (NCBI): domain Eukaryota; kingdom Metazoa; phylum Chordata; class Aves; order Passeriformes; family Hirundinidae; genus Hirundo; species Hirundo rustica. The sequence continues at coordinate 85,373,132 of NC_053451.1, forward strand.
TAAATACTTCATTAGCTTTAAAGAAGAACTTACTGAAATTGAAAAGTGCATAATCAACAAAGGTACAGTACAAGGGACGTTTTATATGTGGGGGACACAGATAATTAACACTAAAAAAATTTGCTTTTCTGTTGGATGTTATTTTATGCGTCTTGTGGGTTTTTATTTCCAGATAAAACAGTCACACTTTCAATAGTAATAGATAAGTTGTCTCCCAGACTGGCACAGCTGAAGGTACTTCACAAGGTGTTCAGCACAGGAGTAGCAGAAGTGCCACCTGACACTAGAAATGTTGTACGAGCATCTCATCTGCTTAATACCCTCTACAAAGCTATTCTTGAATATGACAGTGTTGGAGAGGCATCTGAGCAAACGGTAGGGGAAATAATTCCTTCCTTAACAGAATAGCACTCCAGAACTAACTAAATTAGTTCTAAATTACTAGATTTAGTAACTAATGCATTATTGTTTTTTAACATGAGTTCAATTAACCTGGATGAAAATGGATTTATGAGAGGATGAAGAGCAGTGTTTTTTCAGGATGGAGGGGAAGGACTGGAAAATCAGAGGCCAGGAAGCTGTTTTGAAAGAGGGAACTTTGGAATAGCTTTCCCTCCTATTTCTACAACTGCATAATTCAGTTAGTGCTGAAATGTGGTGGTTTGGATTTTTACAGAAACTTGATTATACTATTGAAAATATAGTTGATGTCATTATATCCTTTTGTTTTCCTGATTTCGATGTTATGAAACCACAGAGTGTTTTGTGACTACCCCTTACTGTTCCAGAGATGTTAGAGTAAAAAAATGCTGTTTGTATTTGTGATGGCAAGAGCAGCAAGGGAAATCGTGAACAATACAGGGTTCCATTAAAAAAAAAAAAAAACAACACCAAAACCCCTGTAATTTTTAGTTTAACATTTTATCTTTAAAACCCCTAAGTGTAGTTACGTATATATTACAAACTGCAGTTGCACAATTAAGAGATTAGACCGTATTGCTTTTAATACTTGGTATAAAAACATTCAGCCAGTTTTTTTTCTTTTTTCCTTTCAATTCAGGTATCCCTTTTGTTCTCTCTCTGGGTTGAAACTGTGAGGCCGTACTTACAGACAGTGGATGAGTGGATAGTCCATGGTAATTTGTTTGATCCTGCAAAGGAATTTATTATTCAGAGGTAGGGATGCTTGATACTAGACACACATAATGCTGAGCAGGCAAACCTGTTGTAGAACCTAGGGTAAAGGGTAACAGTAAAAGTAATTTTTCACATTTGTTATTTTGCTTAAGAAATAATTTCTTAATCATACATATATAACTTGTCTCAAACTTCCCATTAGGGAAATTACATAAATATAGATCTCTACTACATATTGTTCTGGAGTAGAAATGAATTATTTTGGGTTTTTTTCCATCTATATTAAGTAATGAGCAGGCTGACTCTGAGTGTACTGACTTTTTTTAAAAGCAATTAACCATTTTTCAAACACAAGACCTTTGCAAAAGTTACAAAATTTACTTTTAAATTCTACTAGTCCGAAGTTGTCATGAATCAAATGCTATTTGGAATTAAAATACTCATTGCTTCTGACTTGTAGTAGAGTTAATAGGTTTCTTGAATTACATGTGCATACCCTAAACATTACTTGAGCTGTTAATTTTTGTTCTGTTGCTATGCCACATTTTGACAGCTTGGAGTGGAAAGTGAATATAGAAATTAAAGTTCTGGCTTGTAATTACAAATCCATTTTTCTCTGTCAGCCAAACTTAATTGAACCTGTGTCTGTTAACGCATGTTGAGGTGAGCATGAAGTAAGGCAACAGCTCTAGTAGTACTACTGTAATAATTCCTTAGTATCAGAGATCCTTAGCATCCTTATTATGTCCTCTCTTTGTGGTTCTATAATTGTGTTTTTAGTGCTACCAATAGGGCTAATCTTAACTTATATTTATGCTTGATTTTAATTACCTAATTTTAATTATCTAATTTAGGTTTTTCCATCTGACCTCAAAGACCAGACCATGAATCTGATGTAAACAACAAAAAAAATCCAAAGTAAACTACAAATTGAGTTTCACTTACTCTAGAATTTTTCAGCTTTCCTAGTAGTAGTTACTTCAGTTTGAGGTTTTAAGTAAGTCTGCAAGTCAGTCACTCATCATTTTGACATTAAGGATGCATGACACTGTGAATAGTTAATATCCTGGACAAATTTAATTGTCATTGCTCTATTTGACTTCTTGTTGGGGTTTATTTCGTTGTACAGTTGTTTTATTTCCCATGAGCTAATTGTTTATCCTTTTCAGAGTATCTAGATAGTTTGCAAATAGGGATGAGCTAATTTTACAGTTTTGAAAATGCTTCATGACTGTTCTAAGAGAAAGGCAAAGCACAGAACAAAGAGAATATATATCCTCTAGTAATGAAGTTTTCTTTTGGAAAGGAAAATACTCAAGGACTTTTTATTTCTTCACAGAAACAAAAACGTTCCAGTTAATCACAGAGATTTTTGGTATGCTACCTACACATTATATAGCGTGTCAGAAAAGACAGAGAATGAAGAGAAGATGAGTGATAATGCCAGTGCCAGTTCTGGCAGTGATCAGGCCCCTTCAAGCAGACAGCACACAATGGTTTCTTTTCTGAAACCTGTGCTAAAGCAAATTATCATGGCTGGAAAATCCATGCAGCTGTTGAAGAACCTTCAATGCAAAGACGGTTCTCCGCAGCAGGCTGCATCGAGAGGTGAGATGTCAGTTTGTACACCGTTGTGCCTTAGCCTGTCTAACAGTCTGGTTGTATTTTTGGCAATGGGCTTCCCCTGGCTTTGGAATAATGTAACACTGTTGAATGTCAGTATTGTGTTTGGTAACTTCAGGTTTGATGAAAAACACTCTTCCAATGCAAACAAGTGAAAAGAGCAAAGTGAATAAAGTTGAGAGTTCCATATTGTTTTATTGCTTTAAATTTTTCTCAGACCTCTCTTCATGTGCTTACAATTTTTTTTTTTTTTTAATGAGACAAAACCAGCTTGTATGTTCTAATAGTAAAACTGGTGGGTTTTTTTAAATGTTTTCCATTACTCAGTGGTTGAGTAATCTGAGGTAGCATGCATATTCTTTTATTTTTTTTAAAAACTTACTCATAAATAGGTCAAAGATGTTTGGTTATCTAGGATATTTATCTTGAGTGATTGTAAAACATAATACAACATTGTAACTAATGTTGGGTTTGGGGTTTGTTTTGCTTTTTTTTTTAAGAAAACAAAATAATTTTTTTCATTTGGCTGCTTCTTCATTTTTAAGAGTAGAGATAGTTAAAATATTTTGGAGACTGACTTCAGTAAATACTGAAAGATTGTCAGGTGCTAAAAATAAATTGCCTTTGCACCTGAAGTAGGAAGTTTTTTAACAATCTCAAAAATATTTCATATTTCAGATACCCATTCTGCAGTGCATTTGTACATATGCCTGACATTAGGCATTGGGCTAGTCCTGTAATTTTAAATATGTATTTGAGGGTATTTTTTTTTCAGAATAGTGGTCTAAATGTAGTATTTTAAAAGTTAGCTTGTAAATGTTGGACTGTGGAGTTCTTTAAGTTCAGGCAATATTTTCTCCAATGTTGCCCAATTCAGATGCTGAACGGAAGAGTTTATATACACTGTTCTTGGAATCAGTGCAGTCTCGCCTGCGGCACGGCGAGGAGTCTGTTCCAGACATTATTACAGAACAGCAGGCCACAAAGCAGAGCCTGATAAAGATGCAGTCTATAGCAGAAAGGCACTTGGAACTGGATGATGTCCATGACCCGCTGCTAGCTATTAATTTTGCCAGGTAAATGAATGATCTTACTGCTGTGTTGTTGAGAGCACAATATTCAGCCTGGTGACTTTTGGTAGATCACATTTTCATTGCCACTGCTGCCGCTGAAAACAAGCAAGTTCAGAATAAAGACGAGCACCAAAAATCAGTGACAGAAGCTAAATAAACACTTCACTTGTGCATGGTTAAAGAAAAGCAATTAAAATCAGTGAAGAATGTGCTGCTTGCAATTGGTAGCATGGAAAATTGGAGTAGTCTTTATCATAGCAGGCTTTTAGCAAGTAAGTGGCTTACTAGTGAATGCCATTGTAAAATCTGAATTTTTCAATGAGTTTTCTTGGGTTTTATACACAATGTCCTTGATTTGCACCAAGTGTATTCTTAGAAGAATGCTGCTTCAGTCTTGCTGTGCTTAAATCATTTAACTGTAAAAGTCTTCCAAAATTCATGTTATTTGCATAAAAATTCTTAATTCTTCATTGTGAGGGAAGTCCTATACAGAGTATAAATGTCTTGGAAATTAGCAGGAAAGATAAACTCTGAAAATCAAAGTATGTGATAACAAGTAAGATAATAGCTGTTTATGTTTTTACTAAATACTAAATATGTATTTACATGTTTTAAAACTGACATTAGAAAAGGAGGAACTTGCTTTAAAGAGAGCATAGGTAGGACTTTGTTTCCCTTGTTTATTGGGACTATTCTAGTTGTTAAAATTGGTACATTAATTCAATATCCAGCTCATTCAGTCTATCCAGGCAATAGCTGCTATGAGCCAGACTTCCTCTTAGAGTGGTTACAACTGGCAACTGGCTTTTTACAAAAATATTTTAGTAATTTGATGCTTTCTGTGTAAAAACAATTAAAATTACCAAATGTAGACCACATTCTCTTCCCATCATGTAATATTATAGGTAATATGCAGAGACCCCATAATTAAGATGCCTCAAAGCAATTCTCCATGTGTGAGGTGTTTGGTTGTTTTTTTTTGGTGTTTTGTTTGTTTGTGGTTGTTGGTTGAATTTTTACTTTGTTTCCTTAATTTTATTTTTCTTTCCTGGGAAGCTCATCTGAGTGCTGTATATGCACAATACAGTTCTAAAAGTTCCTATCAAAATGAGTTTGTTTCGTAAGCTGTATAATACTTGAACTTGATCTTTTTCAGAAGTATGCCTTAAGCAGTTATGTGATTGTAGAATGCTGTCCTCTGTGATACTCTTGTGTCTGGTGATACACTAGCAATATGATGGATCACTTTATAGGCTGGATACATGCTCTGCTGCTTATGTTCAGCTTCTATTATCCCTGCACCATACATTTCAGAGCAGAGGACCCAAATTTGAGTAAAATCTTTGAAGGGATGACAGTGTTTTATACCTTGAATAATGAGCTTTCTTCCCTAAGTATCTTGTTTTATTTTGAAGATTGTATTTGGAACAGAGTGACTTTCATGAGAAGTTTACTGGTGGGGATGTCTGTGTGGATAGATCCTCAGAATCTGTGACCTGCCAGACTTTTGAACTGACACTGAGGTCTTGTCTTTATCCTCACATAGACAAGCAATACTTGGAATGCTGTGGTAATTTGATGCAAACTTTAAAGAAGGATTATAGGTAAGAAAGTATATATTTTTTTTCCTTAAGTTTGTTTTTTTTATTACCAGTGGTATGTCATCACTAAAAGAAGCAATTCTCTGATGTGATTCTACCCCAGTTTGATAAATGGCTATAAAGTCATTAAGGAGAAAAGGGGGATCTGACATGATACAACTCTTGGGTGAAAACCTGGTCTAGCTTAAATCAACAGCAAAGCTGTCATTTGTCATCAGTGGATGTTTGGTGGGGATATTATTTCAAACAATATGTCTTAGTAGTGTTGTCATCTTAAATTCATTTTCGGGAGAGAGATAGGATTTCCAAACTCTGCTATTTCTGAGAATTACCTAGCCTGTAGGATAGCTTCCAGTGAAGTTAGTGGAGCTGTTAAAGATTACAGGGAAAAATGCCTTGGTTAAACAACAGATTCACTGAAGACTTTGTTATGTTTATATTCAATACTGAGTTTTTGCTGTGAAGAGTTTTTAAGATTTTTGTTTCTGTATCAGTTGTGTTTTGCATTCACTGATGAGACTCTGGAAATATTACGTTTCTCCTATTCAGGCTTGTAGAATATTTGCAGGCAATGAGAAATTTTTTCTTACTTGAAGCTGGAGATACCATGTATGACTTCTATACAACTATTTTTGACAAAATTAGAGAAAAGGAAACTTGGCAGAATGTTGCTTTCCTAAATGTTCACCTACAGGAAGCAGTTGGACAGCGCTATCCAGAGGACAGTGCAAGGTAAAGTGCAATACATGCTTTAGTTACGTTTCTTTCACACCTAGCTGTATTAATGTACTTAACTTCCATAGCACAATACTAACTATTGTGTTCTCATTAAAATAATGTTTTAATGAAGTTTTGAGCTGTTGTCCTCTTTCTCACCCAAGTCCTCCAGATTAAATCAGTCAGTGGTTATCAGTGAGAAATAGAAATTAGTGAAACTAGCTACTCATTGAAAACAGATTCTCACCAATTACATCACTTGTTTCCTTACATAGGTTGTCAATATCATTTGAAAGTGTTGATACAGCAAAGAAGAAACTCCCTGTCCACACCTTAGATGGTTTGACATTGAGTTACAAGGTAGTGAGTTAAAATGGCTGCAGTTCTTATTCTAGAACAGATTTAAAATGTTGTAAGTGACTTATATTTTCTATCTTTATTATCCTCTCCTCCTCCTAGGTTCCTTGGCCTGTGGATATAGTTATAAGCTTAGAATGCCAAAAAATTTACAATCAAGTTTTTCTGCTCTTACTGCAAATAAAGTGGGCCAAGTATAGTCTAGATGTTCTGCGATTTGATGGTAAGATACTTCTTCAGTGAAAAACACTCTGCTTTGTGGTCTAAAGATGTGATTAGTTTTCTGCTTCTTGCAGTAAGTAGGATAAACTTGTTAGAATTTTGATTCATTTTATAAAATAATAATCTCTGTTAGTGATTTATTGTTAGAAATTATGTGTATTAAGCTGGGCGTGTTTTTCACTTCTTTTCAGTCTCAGGGACAGCTCCATTCATGCATTCCCTTTGTCTCTTTGATTCAGGTCTAGTTAGTTGTACTGGAAACTTGTTACTTCATTCTACAGACTTTTCTGTTAAAAGGAAGTCTGTCTACCATGCCCTAATGTTTGTGTATAGTCTTTTTATGAGTAATACATTACAAACAAGTTAAGAAAACAAGATTTAAAAAAATATTCTATTTGAGATTGAAACACTAAACTATTGGGGGATTATAGAAAGAGATTTTTTAGTATTTCCTTCACAGTTAATGTTTATATTCTTCCTGTCCCCTGCAAAGTGGATATAGACTTTTTCATGTCTTAGAAAAATAAATTAGAAAGTTGATGGGTTCATCTATATTTTGAACATCAGCTAAGTAATTATCTTCCTAAAAGTAGGGTTTTTTACTGTTTAAACTTTAGGGGTATGACTTTTTGGTTAAGTCTTTTCCCAAAAAGTGCAACACTCTTGCTCTTTTTTTTTTTTTTTTTTTTTTTTTTTTTTTTTTTTTTTTTAAAGAACTAGTCTCTGCTGCAGAAAACTCACAGGTTAAGGAAGGAACTTCATTAGAACAAGGAACACTTCCTGTATTTGGACCACAAAAAGAAAGTATAAAACAACAAATACATCGCATGTTCCTCTTAAGAGTGAAACTTATGCATTTTGTCAACAGCCTGCACAACTACATCATGACTAGGGTTTGTCTTACATCACAATTTCATTTATATTAGGAGCTTGTAACTGGAGATGCAGTATTCATTTTCCTTTAAACTCTAAAAAAAACCCCCAAACAAAGAGCAAAATGTAAATATAATGTCCTTTCTGCACGTTTCAGTTTCAGCTTGGCCATTTTACATCAGTAATTCTAAAAATGCTTTAGAAGTTCTACATGTATGTGATTGATCTTTGGATATTACTGAGTCTTTTGTCTGTTTCTCCCAGTGTTCAATGACTTAAGCACAGTGATGTAAAAAGAGGTTTCTGTAAGCTGTAACTTAAGAGCTATTATACTTACAGAAGTGTTACAACAGATAGATGGATTAACTCAAAAATCTCTAGTACACAGTGTATGCGTGACTTTCAGAATACAAAGGCAATGCCTGTAGATACATATTTGCTCTATTATTGCCTTTTTTGCTTTTATTAAAATTAGTATATGCTCCAGTTCAGCCTCTCTGGGGATAGTTGTTGTGTCCTTGTGTAGTGGCAATATATCTATTTATGTGAGGAATGTTGCTGTGTAGTTATGAGAAGAGCTTGAAATTTTTGCTATTGATGGTAATTTGGAGGCTAATCCTAAAATTTGAGAGGGAAGAGCAAGTGAATCATGCAATTTCAGGCTCTTTAAAAATATATTGGGAGAGAGTCATAATCACTTGTGTGCAACATTGAATTTAATAACTTTGGTCCTCTTTTTAAGATTCTCCACAGTACAGGCTTGGAGTTTCAGCATCAGGTAGAAGAAGCCAAAGATTTAGATCAGTTGATAAAGATTCATTACAGATACCTATCTACGATACACGATCGCTGCTTACTGAGAGAAAAGGTGGGTAAAAATTAGCATATTTGGTGTATTGAGTTATCAGGACAAGGAAATAGTTTTGTACTAATGTATGCTGCTTTGCAGCATACATACTAAGCAATATATAGGTACCCTTGAGGAAGTGGTAGCTTTTCACACTGAGATCCAGTTTCCCTTGCTGTTCTAAGTTCAGCTCTATCAAGGGTAGAGGATAAAGTTAGATTCTTTATATTGTGTGTTATGTGGCTTGTTTGTTTCTAGAAGATGGGAGGTTTTGAACTAACCAAGGCTTGTTTATTTAAGGAAGATTAAATGTAATGGTGTGGTAGGAAATTGAGGTACCTGGATGGCTTTGTAGCTTTTTATCCCACATACTGTCTGTGCAAAGCCCACATCCAAGTAGTCAGCTGGGAAATTAATTGGAGAACAAATACAAACATCTTCACTTTGGAATAACCACATTATACTTAGGAGATTGTTTTTACAGGTCAGATTAAGTGGCACGTGAAACCTTTGTATTGCAGTGTAAGAATGAATATTGTCATGCTTAACAATGAATTTCTGACTTACTCCTTGTGTTTTCATTATTCTAGGTGAGCTTTGTGAAGGAAGCTATAATGAAAGTGTTAAATTTAGTACTGATGTTTGCAGACCGTTGGCAAGCTGGTTTAGGGGCTTGGAAGTAAGTACACATACCTAAAATTTGACATGGTCATAATTTTGCAGCTCTGAACATGATTTTGTGCCCAAAACTGCACCTCCAGGTGAGGCTGTGCCGATGCTGAGTAGAGCAGGACAGTCACCTCCTTTAACCATCTGGCTGTGCTGTGTTTGATGCACCCAGGATGGGGTTTGCCCTCCTGGCTGCCTGGGCGTGTCCTCTCTGCTCACTCCTGTTGAGTTCTTGTTGACCAGCACCCCCAGATCCCTTTTTGCAGCCGCTGCTTTTTCCATTTATACTTTTGTTTGTGCAAACTGCTGCTTGAAGGATAAATGATACTGGGCAAGTCTCCAAGGCTTTGTCAAACACGAAGTTGATGTATGGTCCTGAAGCCTGCTGGTGTGGACTGGCTTACTTCATATTTTTCAGGACTAATTTTCTTTGGCACAGATGCTACCTAAAACTAGATCCCACTCTCCTGTGACATTAAGAAGTTGCTATTTTTGGAGTGTTTTTCTCATTCAGAGTGTCAGAAATAATTTGGGAATACTGTTGATAAAGACTGAAATTCAAGGTGTGTGGTTGCATGCTCTTGTACGTGGCAGGAAAAAGTCATGGCTGGGGTCACCTGTGTCTTCTTGGGAGAGGGGGAAAAAGGAAAGGAGTGACTGTTGTGAGTTATGTATGTCTTCTCCCTTGACTGGTGAGTGCTAGCTGAGAGAGTCCAAAGTGGAATTCAAGAGATTGCCAGATAGTAAAGCAGTGTGGGTGTCTATGTTTTACTGGCCATGTAGGTCCCCAAGGACCTCTAAAGGAGTAAGGACCAGGAAAGGCTCTCTTGCTTACAAGCTTATGTAGGAATGGTAGATGTCAGTTAGAATCACACAGCTCCTCCAAGTCACTGCAGAGATTTCTAAAATGATGAGAAAATTATTAATGCCCCTTTGATGGTGCTCAGATGCTCCTGTCAAAATTGCCTTTGTTTTTTAGAAGTAGCATATGCAGGCATAACTGAAGCATGATTCTTGCATGTTCGAGCCAGAATTCTGTGTAAAGAGTACTTTTGTCATTTACTGTGAAATTTCTGTCATATTTTGAAGATTGCATAGGGGCTGGTCTTTTAAGCATTCCTCTGTTAAACTGTTTTGTAGGATGGAATCCATAGAGAAGATGGAATCTGATTTTAAAAACTGTCACATGTTTCTTGTAACTGTTCTCAACAAAGCTGTTTGTCGAGGCTCTTTTCCACATTGTAAGTACATGAGGCTTTTCACATACCTGCACTTAAACAAGTTTGCCAGGAATATGTTTATGTTTTAATCTCTTCTAATGTTTGTTGGCGCTTTTTAAATAATCTCATTTTGTGAGTTGTGCACAGAGGGACACCAAGACTTACCTCTTACTAAGTTAAAGTCAGTATTTTTTTTTGAGTATTTGTGCCAAGCTTTTCTATGACAGCCTCTTCAGTTTATCTATTCACTAGATGAGGGGAAGGTGTGTAGCCAAGCAAGTGCCAAGCACTTTTCTAAACTAATGAAATTAAGTTCTAGGGGCATAGGAGAGCATTCTTTTTGTTGGTATTGGGAATGACAGCTGTGATATATCTTAAGAAGGTAAGACTCTAGTGTTATGGTGCCTCAGCTGCAACTGCACTGGGCTCTTGGCTCTGCCCATCTGTTGGAAGTTACTTCCTTGGCAGTAGAAACAGGAGAGGATGACATATCTATGTTTCTACTTATAGCCTGGTGTGAGCTTAAATTGTTAAACAGTGCCAGTGTGAGTTAAGGGGGCAACTGCTCAGTGAGGTTGTGGGGCATCAGAGTTAGTTGGGACACAGATGGGTGTTCTCACTGGTTTCTACACCATCTGTAGATGTGCCATGGAGACATGACTTAATAGTGGACTGGCAGTCTTAGGTTAATGTTTGGACTTGATTAATTTAAAGGTCTTTCCCAGCCTAAAACCTGTGCCTAAAACAGGCAATATCTGCCATCATGCTACTCACATCTACAAGAGCTTGCTGCAGAAACATCCATGAGAATGGCTTGCTATATATAAACCTCCACAGCTCTTTTTTTTTTTTTTTTTTTGTGTACAACAACATTTCAAACAAAGGAGCCAATTTCTTACCAGTTGTTACCACATGGAATGACTAATGGGTAGCTGATGATGAATGCGGTGAAATATTATCTAAGCTGTCAGAGACTCATAAAATGTCTTACTGTCTGAAGTCACAAAGTATTAAAATTTAAAAAGTAAACTGGTATCTTCCTATTAAAAGACAGAATTGAATATTGCAATAAATGTTTGCAGAGTGCTGCAAATGCAAATATTAATTACATTTTTATGGTTTGTTTCACAGTGGAATCTTTAGCTTTGTCACTGATGGCTGGCATGGAACAAAGTTAACACCCACTTCCACTGAATTAAGGAAGAACTGATAGCAGGATTTATGTTGAAATTCCTGTGTTAATGAACCGTAAGCATTTTGCACTCCAGTTTAAACTGTGTATAGCTAAATGATGCAGGTGTTTTGGAGCTGTGTAAAATATTTTAAAATGTAAATAGTGTACAGTAAAGTCTGTTGGTTGTGCCAGTGTGTGTATATGCTTCAACATCAAAAAAATGTATAGTGTAAAATTCATTCCATGTAAACAATCTTGCTTGAAAATACATTAGATGTATTTCATGCTGAAAAAAGGAATTTTTAAAAATTTAATTATGAGTAATTGATGGTTTACTTTTTCCATTAATTTTTCAGCTGTGAATAGGTCACAGGGTAGTGTGGTGTGGTGTGACTCAAATCTTGGTGTTTAGAAGGTTGGTTGAATTAATTTTTGGCCTTTTTTTCCTTTGTAAAAAGGCTAAGGAGCATTCATCTTCTTTGCTTAGTGGTTCTTAAAAAAATCTTTAAGAAGACTTGTTACAAGAAGCTGATGTAAAAAATACAAGATTACAAGATTAATTTATCAAAACGGATTATAGCAGAATATAAAACATCAGTATTTTTTATGTTAAATGTTCTAATGCTTACTAATTTTGGTGGTAACTTTGGTCAGTTTAAGTAGGATTAAGATGACAGTGTGTAATGTATTAGTTTTAATGATTGGATCATTGAGATGTTTCAAAGATGGTCAGATATGACTTGTCCTTTATCCTTCTTCTAAGGCTTTTGCAAGGAAACCTTTACATCTAATAGCTAATCTCCTGTAAAGCAGTAGATTGTGATAGAGAAGGGTACATTTCTGGACAAGTAAATGTGGAACTTGTTCTGCACAAGATGACTTGTCTTGTCTCTTCCCCATTAAAGTTTCTCTGGAATTCTGGCCTGAGTACACCTGCATTAAAAAAAAAAAAAATCAATCATAGCTATTTACCTAATGATTTTTTTTAATAAATAAAAGATTTGATAATTAGAATTTCACTGTTGTGTGTGTTTCTGCTGAAATTCAGTCAGTAACTTAAAGTTTGAGAGGTGTTTCTTTAAGGTAAATTAAGTATACCAGTACAGAGACTTTACGGCTCATTATAAAACTGTTTTTTTCAGCTGAAAACTAATAATTACTTTACATGAAAGTGAATGTTAGTGTTTGAACAGGAGATGTCAAAGTTCTTCCAAGTTACAGCCATGAAATGTTCTGAGGAAAAGAAAATTTATTTTTTTTAAAGTGTAACACTGAGAAAGTTTCTACTGCCGTGTAATGTGATCCTTTTTGTTTGACTGAGTGGAGGTTGTGCCTTAGAGAACAGTATGTTTGTATTATCCTTTGCATGACACACTTTACCAAGTGGAGGTTTTTTGTGGTAGGTGGATACCTACTAACAAAAGTAACTTGTACTTGTAGTTGACCATGACTGGTTCTTATTTAAGATTCCAGATTATTTATTTATTGCTAGCAGAGACCATGCATTGTTTAGTAACTTTCTTACTCAGGGTAAAATTGAGTAGCATACTAAGAGTTTTAAAAGACATACTTGGAAGTTTAGCACTTCTGTGCACTGGTTCATTACGTTTTGAGTGTCTTGTACTCTGTGCTTTTGAACTATCTAATGTGGTTGCTTTATTTCTGCTTCCTATACAGTGATTACCATCAGTGAAATGACTACTTTACATAACCTTACTTTGGATAATATTAGCTGCATATGGGAGAAAAAATTCCTTCAATCCTTCATGTTTTTGAAACAATAATTCCCAGTAAATCGCTTTGCCCATTTTACTTATTTTACGTGAAAAACCCTGTGCAAGTGAAAGATTTTGCTATTTCACCCCATTTCCTACTTAGGAATTAATGTTGCATTCTGCAGAGAGACTTCCGTGCACCTTGTAGACAAGTGATGCCTGCATGCTGTTTATTCAGCCAGCTTCCAAGACTTGCTCATCTCACATCACAAAAGCACAGTGGAAGGTCTGGCTCTGGAAGTGTTTATTGATTCAAGTCATGGACATCCTCAGTGTTGAACTTTTGGTGTGTCAGTAGTACTTGGCTGACAAATTCTCTTCAGTGGGTTGATCTTATGGCATTCCTTTTTCTTCAGAGCCACAGAAAAAAACCCCAAGTCCTGTCTTTTAGTGTGCATGCCGTGTGATGCCACCAGGACCTTTCCATCAGTCCCCTGGCAGTTGTTAAAATCGTTATTTACTTGTTTGGAGGGGGGAGGGAAAAAAAAAAAAAAAAAAAAAAAAAGTTTATGTAAGATGTGGGGTATTTTAGCTATATATTTTCTCACATTTACTTGTAACATTTTCTTTACAGAGCAGTGCTGTTACTTGGATTCTGTCCTGAATCCATTCCTTCTGAACATTTTGACCTTGTTTTCAAACTTCTGTGTTTTTTCAGTTACTTCTGAATTGTTTTGAATCTTAACGTTTGGATATTTTTCCTTTTTGTTAGAGGAGAACACAACATTTGAATATGCTTTACTTGCACCTCTGGAATTTCAAGTAAGCAATTTTGGAGACATTAGGAAAGGTATAATCTATTCCATGTGTGTATAGATTTAAAGGACTTCCGTCATAGTCTATTGTTTTGTGAATTATAAAATTTAGCTAAGGGAAAGCTTAAAATACCCAGCAAAGCATGTAGAAGCAGAACTTTCTAAGCTTCTGGAGTATAACATTATTTGGAAAAGAACACACTCCATTATTGGATGCTGTCACAATTTCATTTCTTCCTGTATTTGTTCTCATTAACTTCTGGATGCAGTCTTAGCAGAGTTGCAGCATAGAAGCCCTTATCTGACTCATCACTTTTCTTTCTTCTCCTTTATTATTTCCTGTGGGCTTCTGTTATCTCTAGGCCACATTTTAGCACTGATTTTGTAAATTCTCCAGTGCTTTCTTTGCTGTCTAGTTTTAATAACCCCTCATTAACCACTGGGTCCTTGAGGACCTTTGCTTGTGTCAAACTCTTGATATAAAAAATAGTTAGCAACTAGTTGTTGATTGGATGATTTCCATGGGAGCATGAATTAAAGATAGCAATGCTAAATTACAGGCTGATTAAAAAAATAAAAAAAATTCTCTGATGTGCTATTTAATCTTGCTAACTAAAGATTTGAAGATTTGCAAATTCAGCTTTCCTCTTGTACTACTTTGCACACTTACAGAAGAACCTTTCCTCACTGATTGCATTGGTATTTTCTGGCTGTTGTAGTGTCTTGTTGCTGCACTGTGCATTTATTGCTGGGAAGGCTGCACAGGACCACAGGTCCGAGGACCTAGAGAGCAAATTATTAGGGAAGTTATCAGGGATAGAAGGGCAGGGCTGGGGTGAGGAGTGAGGGGACTGAATTTCCTAACATACATGCCCTGATTTCTGCACTGATGTCCTGCATGAGCAAAATGAATGTAATTTGTAATAGAATCAAGAAAGGATTTAACTTGTGTTAATGTCTGTCAGGGATTTGGGTGGGCTCTGGTGTGGTTTGGCAGCACAGTGTGCAGCAGGCTTGGAAAGCAGAGTGGTGGAACATGGGCCCATTGTATACACAAAAAGTTAAATACTTGTGAGTTAACAACAGAGCCTTGGTTTAGTGTTTCAGGGGGCTGGAAAGCAGAATTAGGGAGCCCTGCTTGTTAAGAACCTTTTCAGATGGTATCACTCAGCACTAGGAGGGAAATTGGAACCAGAGAGCTGCAGGTATCATCATGTGATAATAAGTATTTATGAATATGCAGCAGACCTGCTGTTGTCAGCTGTGCTCTTGGCAGGACATGGGCACTTGGGGGTAAGAATCTGGTTTTTCCTGGAACTAAAGGTAGGTATGAGTGACCAGGTCATTGCACTTGTGTAAGACCTTGTGAAGTGGAGGGCTCCTAATAGGAGTTATGTGTTTAGGTAGCTGGTATAGGCTTCCTGCTATGGGTTAGGTTCTCACTTTGCTCATTGAGACCTCTGAGGTGCTGCTTTATGCTTGGTCTCTTCTGCTTAAGCTCTCCCAGGTGCTGTGTCCTCTTCATAGGTGCCTGTTGGGATGCAAATGCCTCTGGGCCCCATTCACACAGGCTTAGAAGTACTCAGAAATGTGAGGGCTGAATTAAAACCTTCAGAGAAACTAAAATACATAAATCCACACAGAAATAAGGTAGAAATGTAAGTTTAGTTTTAAGTAAGTAAAGAATATTTCAAGTACCTTAAGCAAATAAGAGACTCTATTAGTTAGTAAGTAAAGCCCTAAAGCCTAGTTTCAAGTTCAGTAGCATTACCTTTCACAAAGTTAACTAAGTCCTAGACATAATAAAAACATAGTGTTGCATTGTTAGCATTCCTAGATAGAACTATGTACACAGAATTTTGCACAGAATTTGTGTAAGAAATTACAATCACTTTCATACATCAGTGTTAGGCCTGGATAGGTTCAAGAAGGCAGTAGCAGAATTGTGTTTGTAGCTGATTGGGTAAAAAAAGAATAAAAATGCACTGCTTTGAGAATGCTAGAGGTCACAGATGGATGCTGCTGCCATTGCTGCTTCTGAGAACGCTGCTGCTTCTGCTTGGGACATGGGGAATTTATGCCAAACTGCTTTGCATAACAGCACCAACTGTTATCCTTTGAGCTCTGCCTTCATGAGACTGATTTAGCTATGCAATAAATGACTCCTACAACAACCCAGTCTCTTTAGTCTTCTATGAAGACCCCCTCAGCTCGACAGGTGCCTTTTTCCTGAGAGCTGAAAGAATGTGTTACTGTATGCAGTGTGGAACCATATAATATTTTTGTAGCCTTACTGAGCTTTAAACCTTTTGCCACATAGAACACCAAGTCTATGCTGATTTCTGGTGTGAAAAATCTTGTTCTTTAGAGTATGGAGAGGTGATATGTTGCCAGAAGTTGGATTTAATTTTTAAACTGATTTGTAGACAATTACCTATTTTCTTGTATGATGTCCTGTTCTTGAGGTCATCGGAACCATTGCCTGTCATGATTTCATAAATACTTTTCTGTGTCAGGTCATGACAGTTTCCTGTATTCTTTATGAGGATGGAAAATCTCTGAACTCAGCAGGTAAGAAAAATTAAATTAATAGCTAGATACGTTGTTAAGCTTAAACAATATAATATCTGCAAAACCAGAGAGTAACATCACCAACTTAGACGTAGTGGACACCCAGTGGCAGAACCACAGGATTCCTGCTGAAGTTCTCAGGCCGCTGTGGAATGAAACTCTTCTGTGTAATCCTGTGAGCTCCTGGAAAAGATTATTTCCTTGCCTTTGGATAAATACTTAAAAGCCTAAAGAAGAAGAGTAAAAATAAAGTTAAATTAGCTGGAATTCATGCAGTAGACCCGTGGCTGTCCTGTAGCATAGTGCCTTGAAAAAAAGGCTTTATCAAGTCTTCAGACAATTGAATTAAGCTTGTTACTACCATATTATCTGATACTTGTATGGTTTAGGTACAGGGTACATGAATTGTCAGGAGCATGATACATTACTGTTGCAGATCTTTCTAAAGGTTGTTGATAGGCATGGGTTAAAAGCAGGTTAAAATAAATTCCACCCAAGAAAGGATCTCAAACTGCCACAAGTCTGGTTTGAAAGAATCCACACCTAACGTCCAGAGGCTAGCGTATCAGGGGCTTGATTAGGAATATGTAGATACATGTATCTTTAGCTACACCTAGAAGGCCTGTGTTTGGTGTGGCAGGGATAATTGAGAAGGCCGAATACGGTAGAGGTAGAAGAAGCAGGTCATGGAGACCTGCTGATCTTTAATCAAATACTGTCATTGCACCACTTAAGTTCCACTAAAGTGGAAAGAGCAGGGAGTTGTGGGGACATTACAGAATTAAATCAGGCATCTGGAATGGTATTAGGTGGGCTTACTTAAAATGGTTCTGATAGGCATGCCATGTGTTATGTGAGAGCATAGACGTACAGATGGTGAGATGTGATTGTTGTCTAAATCCTATATCAAATAATAAAAAAAACCCCCACAAATCTTGAGTAGCTTTTTAAATATGATCTTATGAGTTGTTATAAACTGGTGTATAGGAATGCTAATAAAAAGCAGATTGCTCCAGCAGTGGGGAAGCAGCTCCTTTGCCCACTCAGTTATTTAGATGAAGATAACAAGATCTGGGGCATCAGCCAATCCTTAGGACAAGCTGTTGTTTCCTGGACAGGATGGTGCCAGTTGGCAGTCTTGCTTTCATACAAAGCAGCTGCTCCTGGCACCAGCTGGCTTTCAGCAAGTAGTTGTGGTCTTGCTTGGGACAGACTGGCAGGCTATGAAGTATTTGCCCATGTGGGGTCAAGCTGCTGTTGATCAGATTTCCTGGAGACTTTGCTGTCCTTGCTGCTCTGTAGTGGCCCCATAACAGATGTCTCATTGCTGATGTAGGCCAAGTGGTTGCTTTTAAGACAAGGCTGTTCTGAATTTGCACTTGCTCAGGACAAGGAAACAAAACTAATCCTGCTTTTACTTTTATAAGTAATGTACTTAATCAAGCTCCTGTCCCAAGCAGAGTTTGCCAAAAAGGGCATAGGATGGATAGCACTGGAGACAATTGGTTGTTACTTTAGAAATGGAAGCATCCAGCTCTGGTCGTATTTTGCACTTTTGCTTGAGCTGGGTTAAGAAGTTAGGCTGATAAGGAGCTGTGATGGTTGAAAGGAACTGAAATTAATTCATTTGGTATATGCACTCGATTATGAATGTATACAAACAGAGAAGAATAGCAGCCATGTCCTAGAAAATTAATTGTTTAATAGAAAATACCATGTTGTAGTAACAAAAACATGGCTATGAAGGCGTATCTGTGATATGATGAAATGGTAATAACATTTTGCAATGATGCATAACTTCTCCACAAGCTGTGGAAATTCTTGATATAGAAAGGGTGGAATAATTGCATTAGATCATACTTGAAATAATGAAAACTGGGGGCCTTATCTCCACTCTTCACAGGCTTTCTTGTAGATGGTATTACAAAAAAATTAAAGAAACTTGAGGCAGTGCAAACTTTTTTGGGAAAAACCCAACCACCAATATTTGAAGTAAAGCACTAACTGTTCTGTTCTTAGCACAAAAATCATTAATAGCACAGTGTCCCCTGAACAGCTGTTGAAAATAGAAACTTGAAGTGCTATGGCAATAGTGTGCAGTTTGATTATGATTAGAGAGGGTTTTCAAGAGTAAATAAAATGTTAGATGCAACTTAAAGCCGATAAAGCAAATAGGCTTTGATGAAAAATTGTTTGGAAGTTCGTATGCTCTCAGGTGACTATTCCCTACATGGAGTAGTTTGTGGATTCCCTCTGCCATAAAAAAGCGGCTGGAAAGAGCAGTCTTGACAAACTTCTGTGAAACAGAACAGTTTGATTTTGTGGTGGTAGTGTCAAGTTCATTAGATGAAATCTTGAAACAAGTAAGCTGAACTTCACTGGGAGACCACTTCATGGAAAAAGTAAGGAAATTTTAAAATGAGAAAGTATATATGTTTGGTGTTGTTTACAGGAAAGTTAAAGTGGGAGGTTGTCAAACAGCAACCTGCCTGCTTTTTGTGGTTTTGATTTTAATGAAGTGTGGTTATTTGGGATACAAACACCGCAGGCTTGTGCACCCTCAGCAGGATGTTTAAAGTGGTTTCCCACGCGATCCCTTTTGATTTTTTTTTTAGGTTTTTTCATCCTTACGGCTGGTGTCTTTCCCTCGCCATGCTAGCAAAGTTGTGAACTGGGGAGCCCCGCCGCCGACCTGCTACTGCCGAACCGGTGCCTCTGGGGCGCTGGTTTTCTCTGCCGTGGTGCTGGGGCGGGCGCCGGATGGCACCGTCTGGGGTTTCTACGAGCGGACACGCTCGTCCAGGGCGTAGATTTGTGTTCCGAGAGACAGATTGTCCCGTGTACAGGGCACAGAAAAACCCGCTTTCTTAAAAGCAAAGGACCAGTCCGGGACGCAGCTCCGCCGCAGGCTGTAGCTCCGGGACTACTCCCGGCTCCCCGGGAGGAGGAGGAGCCGGCGCCGGAGCCTGCCGGGGGCGGGAAGGGGCGGCAGGTTTGGGATGAGGCGGGAGGAGGAGGAGCTGGAGCGGCAGGAAGGGTGTTTCCCTGCGCAACTCCCGGCTGAAGTGACTCACACAGGAAACTCCCTGCCAGGCGCGGCCCAGGAGCGGAGCCGCCGGGCCGACGCGACCCTCGGCGGCCGGGCCGAGCGGAGCCCCCGGACAGCAGACAGACAGACAGACGGGCTCCTCCCGCCGCCGGGCAGCGCCGCTCCCGGGAGCCGGCGGAGAGCGGGTGAGCAGCGCTTCGCGGGGCCCGCCCGGGCGCTTTCGCCCCCTCTCCCGAATTCGGGCTCTTCTGCGGGGCCGGGCGGCTCCGCGACCCTCTCGCTGGTAATCGTGAGCCCCATACTCTTGTCTGGGGTTTGTTTATCCCCGGCCCGGTGCTCCCCGGAGCTGGGAGGTGCCGGCGGGGCCGCGGGGGTCCCGGTGTCGGGCGGTGCCCGGGGCGCGGCGGGAAGGGCCGTGCGGAGCCATGGCCGGGCGGCCGTGCCCTCCCGCGGCTTGGGTCCCTCAGCGGGGGTTACCTGAAAGGCATTCTTGGGGTTTATTTCTGGGTGTGAGGTTTAGCTTGTTCTCTCTCGTGCGTGGCCCGTGTGTCTGCAACACTCGAGTGGTCAGAGTTCTGCCTCCTAGGCTGTCTTTGGAGTGAGCTGGATGGGGGGAAAAATAGAAGTAAAAAGCCCAATGCAGGTTCATCTCACTCTTCAGAGAAAGGAGGTGATCTGTAGTGTCTGTCTAAGGACGTGGAATAGCTTCCTCATGAGGAACTTGAGAATTATCCTGTAAAGATAACTATGCTGTAGTGACAGCAGCGCTGTACGCTTGAAAATCCCCAGATGGATGGTCTGCCACCCCGTCCCTCCTCTCTGATGAGCAAAGGTGAAGACAGACACGCACTTCATCTTTCTGTAGTTTTTTCCTGTATTTCATCGACATCTCTGCTAATTTTTTGGCCTTTCAGTAGGCTCTCGTTGCCCGGGTTTTTATTCCTGTGCTGTTTGATGGCAGGTTGCAGTAGCATTTAGACATGTAAATGGTTGTTTGTGCCAGGAAGGCTGTTGGGAGGAAGTTGTCTTTGTGGGATGTAGCCAGTCTGCCTGAAGTGCTGGCTGGAGAGCGTGTATTGGAAGAGGAGGAAAGCTAGCTGGAGGAATTTCTTCTTAATTAGAAGGTCGTACCAGGCTTTTCTGTAAACTGTGGGAAATGGAAAGCTTAGGCTAATGAGCGACTCCAGTCCTTATTGCATTCCAGTTACTTATTTGGCATAACTTTATTATAATGAGCTTACTGAACATGTACATATGCAGTGTTGTTGGGTAGTGTTTCCTTCAACTGAATTGAATTTTTAATAATACTGTAATGCAATTTGGCAGTCTCTGAATTATGTTTCTATTAATTGTACTTAAACTGTTTTATGCTCAGAGAATGTCTGAGCTATGTGATAGAAAAAGCATTGCTGCTCCTTACTTAAGTTCTGATTCTTGGCTTCACTTAACTCCCACTTTTACCTTAATTTTTTTTTTAACGTTTTGTAAACACAAAGTTTCTCCTGTTCTAGTGTAAAAGTCTCTTTAAGCTTTCCCAGGCAACTGGTCTGTGAAGTCTGGCTGGTGTAGGCAGCCAGTTGTCTCTGTAGCTGCCAGGAGGAAGGAGGAGGAATTTGGAAGAAGTCTGTACAGCATTGGGAAGGCTTAACCCCAGTATCGTCAAAGCTCACTTGGCTTGCCCTCTAAAAAATGTACATCAGTCTTTCTTTGTAGCAGCTTAGATATTATTATTATTATTATTATTATTATTATTATTATTATTATTATTATTATTTATTATGATACTAGAGACCATGTACTTGATGGACTATCTCTAATGTACTTGGGTTTTCAGGGTGTCACAGCTAATTTATGTATTCTGAGAATAAACCTCTCTGAGTCTTAGAAAAACACCCGAATATCACACCCCCAATATCCCTGGTTGAAGATGGGAAAGACTTTGTTTTATTTACAGGTCTTGGGTTTGTCAGGGTTTTTTAAGGGTCCTTATGCGGAGAGTGAAGTGATGTTTAAAATATGCTCAGCTCTGCTAAATTAAAATTTCCCCCATAATAGATATCACAGCATTCAAAGTTAAATGGAGCCCAATTATCTAAGTAGATTAAGATTTTTGTAAAAAAATATATCTTATAAGAAAGGGAATGTTCCACAAACAAATTCAGATTTTTCCATTTTTAACTTCTGAATGTGCGATTTATAAAAAAGCTCATAGTCCTTTAGTGATGTACCTGTAATATTCAAAGTATTCATTAACAGAATTCTTGTTTCTTTCTTTGCCTTAGATGGAAATTGTCCTCTGGGCTTAAACCGACAGATTGTCTTGGTCCATTATGCTGACTTTGTAGCATTATTAAGTAATTACCAGAAATCTGTTCCAGCTATGTGTTCCATGTTAGATGTTTGTTTGGTGTACTCCTTAAATTTTGTTTAGTGCTTTGTTTATTCATTCTGGGAGAGAATTGTCTTGGAAGGTGGCTTGTTCCCGAGAGTAGGTATTAAAATCTTGGCTTAACTCTCTTTGTCAGAATCATCTGATTTTTATTTTTGAATTTGTTTCTCAAAGATTTCCAAGTTATTCAGGTTGAGGTGGAAAATTCAGAGTGATTGGAATTGAGCTGCAAGGTTGGAACAAAAAATCCCCACAAAGCTCTTTTTTGTGGAAACAGTCGTATTCATCCTCTGGCCTGAAAGCTGCTAGAACTGCTTGCAATTTTGCAATGCTATACAAGAGAAAATTAGTTTTAGTATAATTTCCATGCCTCTTTATGTGCATATCAAGTGGGTTTCATTTTAAAGTTTTTGCCCTTTGTTCTCTGGGCAAGCACTTCAACTGTTTCCTTTGCTGTACCAACAAGTAAAGCGAACTTGAAAGCTGGGCAGCAAGTTTTACCCTGCTGCGTTGGAAGTCAGCTATGCCATTGACTTCACTGCCCTTGAAACAGTGACTGTGTGAGCTTCTGATTTTCACTGTTTATACCTTTTAAAATAACTGCAGCTACTATGGCAAGCCTCAGCTTAATAAGCAGTTATGCTTGAACCAGGTTAAGTGTTTGTTTACCTAGAGGTGCTGCAGGAGCTGGGCACAACCCAGGCGTGAGCGGCCAGTGAAGCGGTTCGAGGTGGATCCATCCACCCATGCGCGTGGGAATGTGATTCCTCTAAGCAGTCCTGAGCTTCCCTGTGAATGTGTTCTCCGAGCTGCAGGCAAAGAAGGGGCCGTAAATGTAACAGAGTCATAAATTTTTGATCCGTAGAACATGTACCTTGTTACAAGTGGCCTCTAGCAGACTTTACTCTTGTGGGTCATCTTGATACTTTTTGGCTACATTGTTATTTGTATACACAACAAATAAGAGCCACCTATCCTTGTCCTGGTTTTTTATAATGGAAAATCGAGACAGTAAAATGAAAGGACAATTCCACACTGTGAAATATGACTGTATGCCTACAAAAACTCACGGAGAGCTTGGTAATGGTGCTTTGTATTTTAAGCTACATGTGTCAGTTCAGGTTTTTTTACTGCATGTCTGCCCTTAGAAGCTGACATTAGTAGGGCTCGGGGGCACACTTTGCTGTGTAATACTGATAACAGAGTGCGTATTGATTTGCTTTGTTAAAACATAATTCCATTAATCCACATCACTGCCTTTCCGGTGGTAAAATTAATGTATGATGCATTGACGAGGCTTGGTACAAGAACACAGAGGTTGCAAAATAGCACTTAATCTTTCCATCTCTTGGCACCAAAAATGTTATATGATATTTTGGGTAGCTCCTTATCTCTTGTAAACACACTGGCAAAAATCCTCAAGCTTGTTTTCTTCATAAGATTGAAAAGATTTTCTCTGTATCAGTATATACTGTTTACTGTCTGCCTCTATTATGTCTGCTCACAAGTGTGTGTATTTGTGAAGAAAATCCTGTATTCACACACTTCAGTGTTTTGGGGGAAAAGTGGCTGTCTTGGACTTAAACTGTAAAAAATACAGGTCTGGTAAAGGTTGGTGTGGCACAAATAAATTATCAGGCATTTGCCATCTCAGAAGAAACCCCCTTTTCCCTCAGGCTGGCCATCAGCAGACAGCAAGGGAATTTATATCTGTGGAACCTTTCTGCAGAAAGACCATTGTGGGAGAAGGGATTCAAGGCTGTGAGCAGCCAAGTTGAGCGCAGATCTGGCTTGGGGTGTTGGAGAGGAAGCCCATCTCTCCAAGCCTTCCCAGCTGAGAGATGGTGGTGGTCCCTCCTGAGGAACAGCACTTGTGTCCTGCTGCTGTATCCCTTCCCCACATTTTCTGTAGCTGTTTCCTTCTGCCAGACCTCTGCTCCTGCTGGAAGGGGCCCCAGCAGGGCGTCAGTGTGATGGTGAGCTCAGGGAGGACCCTCAGGGTGGAAATCCCTTCATTGCTGTATCAGCTGCCCTGCTAGGTACTTGCTGTGTGGGACTCAGCCAGCTGTGCTCTGCTGTAGATTTGCAGCCCTCCTAGTCGTGCTGTGAGGTCCCTGCTATACTCTTCACAATGACTACAGAGAAGTAAAAGTGAACATGACAGTTCTTTAACTGGGTGGTTGTTCTGTAAGTGTGTGTGTGTGTTGCCAGGACAGGTGCTCTGGCCTAGGCAGAGCTTAAAGTGAGTGCCCTCCACAAGAGTGGGTGTTCCACCTGTTAACTTTACTAAAGGTTCTCTTATTCAAGCAGCCGAGTAACATGTGGAATTGGCACTTCTGTTCTTGCTTTCATCAGAGGTAAATGCCAGGGCAGCAGGCTGTGGTGCCCTCCTTTTCTCAGTTTGTGAGTGCTCCCAGCTTACCAGGTGTACAAACTTGTATGATTTCTCTTTGCTTCAGCCAAATACTGGGAGATTTTTCTCAGTTCAGCAGTCTGCCTTTTCAGCAAGCCTTTCACGTGGCTGGTTTTTGTAGGTCTGCTTTCCAGCAGTGTTGGTCAGGAGATAACAGAGTGACAAATAAACTTTTTCAAGCTAATAATTGCTCAAAATGCCATCCCCCCCTCCTCTCCCTCCACTGAAAGGCATCTTAAGAATTCAGGCAGTGTATAGACTTATGCTTGCTAGATGAGACTCTCTGCAAATGGTTAGCAGGGTTGAGTCTCAGCAATATTTTTATGAATAACTGTGTTCTAAAGTAAAAGAAAAAAAAATGGTGCATTTGGTTTTAGAAACAAATAGATTTAAAAAACAATACTGTGATGTTATGTTAGGACGTGAGTCTCAAGAGTTGACATGCTAAGTACTGATTCCACCTGTGCAAATTACACGAGGTGCTTTTGGACATGCTTGCTTTACACACTACACCTATACAAGGGATTTTTTTCCAGGGTTTAGAGAAAAAAATGTTAGTGCTGTACTTCACTTTAAAATACTTTAATTCTGTTAGGGGCATGGACACTTTGTTGGTAGGAAATAAAAATGCTGTTGACCTGAGAATATTTATAACCGTTTTTCTGTATAACTCTAATTATTTTAAGTGGAGTCAGTGATATAAAATCAATAAGAAGAGTACACTGAATTATAGATTCTAAGTGTGAAGTTCGAACAAGCTGTCACAACGCATGGCTCAAGATAGATGTGAATTCCTGTCAGGTCATATCTGAAGTAGAGTTTTGGGTGAATTTTCACTGAAACTGCCTATTTTCTTCTATAAAGTACTACAGATGATGATCTCTTTCTGAGGAAAAAGAGAGCAGAGGAAATTAAAATTTATTTATTTTTGTTTTCTCTTCTACTCTGTCCCATACTATTTCCTTAGTTTTTTTAAGAAAGCTATTAAACCATGATGTACTTCTTGTCTTTTCACAGAAATGCACATAATGGTAGATTTTTTTTAACAGCTTCTGAAGCCTGATGGGTTTGTTTTTTTGTTGTTGTTGTTTTCTTTTTAAACACTGTACTTCTGTAAAATTGTACATTATTACTGTACTGACTTAGATAATAAAAAGCTACTTATAATAAGCATGGATAGTACAATTTTGCCTAAAATGTCTTCCAAGTTACTTTTCAGATGAAGCTGCGTAATGTTTTTTAACTGAAAGTTGAGAGCGTTGTATTGTTGACTTACCAAGGACCTACAGGTATATATAAGGAGTGGGAATGACAGCATACAGCCTGTCTTTCAGAGTAATTTTTATTGAAGCCTTTGTTCAATTTTTAAACTCAAAATAAAGCAACACTGAAGCCAGAGCTTCAGCTGCAGGCTTACATTGAAAAAACCCACTGGATGTAATTAATGCCTGTTGTGTCATTGGGGGACATATGCTGTAAGATGGAGCTGGATGCAAAGTGCAGAGGCACTGTGGAAGGGAGACTTGGGGGGCTGCCCCTGCCTGGACAGCTGCTCCCAGCAGTGGTGTGGTGGGTGTCCTTCTCACTGGCAGGGGTGTTGCCAAGCAGACTCCCCTGAGAAGCTGTAAGACTCACCCTGGAGCAACCATCTGTGTAACTGGGCTCAAGAAGAGAATGCAATCCTCCCCTCCCCTGAGGAAACAATCTTTTTCTTTATTTCTTTCCAGTCTTGTGAAATAAAATTACAGAACTCACATGCTTTATCAGGAACTGCAGTGATAGGAGTAATGGGTTCAAACTGAAAGAGATGAAATTTAGCTAAAAGATATGGAAGAAATTCTTTGCTGTGAGGGTGGTGAGGCGCTGGAACAGGTTGCTCAGAGAAGCCGTGGATTCCCCATCCCTGGAAGTGTTCAAGGTTGGATGGGGCTTTGAGGAACCTGGTCCAGTGGAAGGTGTTCCTGCCAATGGCAGGGGGGATGAACTGTGTGGTCTTTAAGCTCCCTTTCAACCAAAGCCATTCTCTGAGTCTAAATAAACAGCTTGTCTAAGGCTGGGTTGTGTTGCTGCTTAGATGGAAATCTGAAGACTCCAGACTCTTGTCTTTCTCTCCATCTTTGAGGTTCATCTCTTTTACCTGTAACATGAAAGTCCTCCATCCACTGGGGTGCTCAGTTCCCCTGTCCCCAGCTCCTTTCAGCCCATGTACACAGGTGTGCCGTTTTTTATTAAAGTACCAGCACTCTCTTTGCACCAGACACACAGGGCAGCCAACAAACCCCATGGTGAGCAGGTGCAAGCAGTCTGTGGTGGAAGACTTCGTCCTGAGCCATGGCAGGCTAATTCCATGTGAACTTGCTTTCCTTTCTCCTTCTTGGAGTGGTTATTGCTTTTGCTGCTCCCTTTCTCATTCTTTGCAGAAGCTCACAGTGGGAGTGTTATCTTTGCTAAGAAGTGAGAGAGCTTTTCACAATAACTGTAGTTGTAGTTTTCACATGCTGTAAGTGCTGTGCTTCAGTGCTTAGCTTCTGTTCTAACTTCAGTCTCGTCCAAAGCACTTCTGTGCAGCATTGCTTCCTACCACCCGTGCAGCAGCAGGGTCGGGAGCAAGCACAGAAGAAATGCTTGTTGAGAACAGCTGCAGGAGAGAGCAGCATCAGCAGAATGCAAAAATGGGTGTGGAGGAGTGAACTGGGTGAGAGGAAAAGAGCGCAAAAAAGGGAAGGGGAGGGAGTTGGTCAGGAAGGTGAAATGGTGCAATTCAAAGGTGTAATAGCAGAGAATATTAATAGGGAAAGGCAAGTAAGTGTAGCAAGACAGATCTCAGCACACCCAACCTAGAATGAAACAATGCTTAAATCTCTTAACTTCATTGCAGTCTGAAGAGAGGCCAAATATTGCAGAAGGGGGTTCATTCTGTACATTAGTTAGTTCACTCAGAACTAACTCAGTTCTGTGAGGATTAATTAGTAAATGAGCACAAACCCTCTCAGCCATCTAGCCCCATCAATAGCAGATTTTTTTTGTTTTGTTTTACGTTTGTGACACATATTGGGCTTCAGACTTAGGTTCACAGATAAAGCAAACCAAACAAAACACCCCTGTGAATTCTTGTAGCACAAGTGCCATTGCAGAGGGGGGCTGCATGCTGCAGGACAAACTTCAGAGACAAGCCCTCCCTCCTTGTTCATCTGAAAGGGATACTTTTGGAGGAAGTTTTAGAGGCTTAGGCTTCTCCCATGCCATTGCAATGGATTCTTGAATAAAATAAATGGAACAGAATTAATTTTTCATTTTTGAAGTATGTATGTTCTCCACTTGAGCTTACAGAGGGATAGCATTTCACCCTGTATTTTAACATCAGGAAGTTGTGTCTCTCTTTCAAAACTTCAGGATGTGGGATGATGCTGCAGATGCATAGTACTTGCCAGGCTGCCCTTTGAAATACCTGGTTGTTAGCTGCTGCCTCATCATCATCCACTGCAGGTGCTGCTGCTGTCGAATTAGTTGTGCCCATCCATTTGTTCCTGCTGTCTCCTAGCGCAGCAGGAAAAGATAAATTCACTCTTGTGGTGCCTTGCTAGCAAAAATATAGTGATTCCAGCCTGCTGTTATGGTACAGGAGTGCTAAGGTTACCCTGTGTTCTCTAGTCATGGGAGAGTTTTCTTACTGATGCTGTAAAAAGGAGTAGTTAGTAGACGTACACGTGGTAGCAGGCGTCAGGAAGGGCAATTCTGGACTACCATGACTTCACCAGTCTTGATGTAGGCTTCATCCAAAGAGCCTGAGACTCCCCCATTCCTAACCTGCTGTGATGATAGAGTGTCAGACCTTCCTTTTATTGAAAAGTGTTTGAATTCATTCAGGATATTGAAAGGGAAGTTACTTGACGAGCATAACCAATTGTCCTTTGAGTCCTGCTCGTCAGTGTGTCAGCAAGTTCTTTCAGCTCCATGACAGCATCCTTAGCAGTGCTGTCCTTCTGACCTTGATTATCCTGTGGGAGGAACAGTAGTGACTCACTGAAGTAGGGCTCTTAGGTTGGATTCATGCTGCTGCTGTTGCTTACTGATACTGCCTAGAATTCAGTTTTCCAGGTGATAAGATTGGTGTATCACTGAGCACTTGAGCCTTGCTTGGACAATCATAGCATAGGCATTGCTGGTGTGAAGAGATGGAAAGGATGGGGAATGCTTGTTGGGATTTTTCCCTGCAGTGGACAGAAGCTGGACAGGTAGCAGTGCAGATTGCGTGGGGAAAAAAAAAAAAAATTAAAAGAAAATATTTCCATGCTATTAGCCTCATGTTCTCCCCCCAGTCTGTGCCTGCTTTTGGAAGCCTGCATTTATTGTGAGCCACATTACCCTGTAGGAGTCTAATACTAAATAAATCGTCTCTATTATGTGGCTGTTCTTCTGGGACTCACTGTGATGTTTGGATGGGATAATACTGTGCTGGAATTTTTCTCTTTTTTTCACCTATTAAGCCTTTTTTTTTGAAATTCCTTTTGCAGATGTATTTTTGAAAGCTTAACAGTATGTCAAATCTGTTGCACAAAGGCCTGTCAGCTGCTGTTTGCTTTCTTCTGTCTTTTACTTTAATCAGGCAGGCCAGTAAATGATGTGAAAAGCATTTCTCTTTGCTCCTTCAGCTTATGCAAATCTGTTGCTTAGAAACAGAAAGGAGCTCCAGTCCCAAAAGGAACATCTTAGGCTGATCCGCTTGGCAAAAAGGCAGATTGTGCTGTCCAGAGCACAGAAAAAGAGCGTTCAAACAGAGAAGATCCATCGTGTTGCTGTTCTCTGAAGTGCTTTAGCTATCAGGGTGTTAAAATATTTTTTCTGCTCAGTCTAAATTGATAGGTAAGCAGTTGAATGGTTGAGGTATTTGAAATTAAAATAAAACTAAAAGGGAGTTTTTGAGAGAGATCTTGGAGGTTTAAAATAAAAATGAATATTTTTGTAATTGCTGCGCTGTTCTTGGAAGAGAAAATCGGTTCCTTTTGTTCTCTTTCCATTACAAGGGCCCTTTGTGATAGAATCTCATGGTTTAAATCGAGTGGGAACATTACACAGAATATCGAATCAAATTTTTGTAATAGAAAAATGATTCAATTGATTTTCTGCAATCCAGTAGCATAGAAAAATGACACAATGGGACAGAAGAAACCTGAAAATGTTGTGTTGCTATAGGGATAAAACTTACCTTCTGCTGCTGTGCTGACCAGTTCTGTTCTTGTGGGAATGTTGTCATTAGTTGCCATGGAGTTTACTGAGGTTGGTCCTGAAGACCCCAGTTCGGCAGGCCAGTCAATCATCTTTTTAAATATACTTTCATTTGAATTTCTTGCCTTCAGTGTGTGGACTGTAGAATATCTTTGCTTTGTTTGTTTGTTTGTTTTGTAAATTATATGCTTCTCTTCTCCCTCTTTAACTGCAGTACATAAAATTTTCCTGACTTTCATCCCAGAATTCTGTCCTTTTAAGTAGGGTAGGCTTTGATTTATTTATGCAAAAGGCATTTGAAATTATTTATTAATATTTATATTAATATATTATCATTTATTTTAGGCAAAACCACTCATGTGTATACATATTTCAATTAATGGATTGCACAGCAATTTTAATCTTCAGTATCCATGATACTATATTTTAATTTAAGATTCAAAAATTTTGTTTTTGCAGACTTGAGAAAGAAGAGAGGCAATGTCAAAGGAAGTTGCTGTTTAAAGTGCAGACATGCTTCCCCTTTGTCTTGTTTTGAGCCTGGGAACATGTACAAGCACTTGGAGATCAAATACATCTATTTAAAAACAAAATGTGTCCAGTGGACTGCAAAAAGGCATGGGGCAACCCCCCCAACATAATTTTTCATCCAGATGAAACACTATTTTCATCTGCAGTCAGAAAATATTCAAAAATTTCTGCAATCCAGCAATTTTTTATCATTGAAACTCCACCTTAATTAACTCACTCTTTGGCATGATGTCTCTACATATTTTTAATATGAAATTATTTTTTCCCACTTAAGATTCCAGTGTTGGAGAGTTTTTTGGGTTACGTAGAGAATGCTCTTACCAAAACCAATTCCCTAGCTGTCCCAAAACACCCCTGCTTCCTTGGGCTGCATTCTCGAGCTAATATTGGCACGTGTTTTATTGCTGTTGGATGTATGCTGGTTTCCAGGGCTTCCGCTGACCTGGGCGCAGCTGGAGGTGGGGTGTGCTGAGCACATCTGCTTGTCCCACTCGCAGGTCTCTGAATGTTGTGCGGTAACTTCTGCCGTGGGGAAAGAGAGGAACTGTGCCTGAGTGGGTCAGGCTTTGCTGATCCCAGCTCAGTGCGTGGTGCGAGGCCCCTGGCCGCCAGCTGCAGCCCAGAACTGCTGATCCAACCCTTTGCGACCAGGGGCCTCAAACTCTCCTCTCCAGGGCTGGGAACTTGCTCTGCAGTTTGATGACAATAGGATGTGTTTTTCCTGGACTGTTCCAGCTGTTTGAAGTGTAACTATCTGTGTTTTGAATGAATGCATACTACATTTAAACTCAGTTTTCTGCGAGCTTTTGGTTAAATGAAGTTAAAAGATGTGGAGAATTTTGGGTTTTTTTCCCCCTGCCAGAGGTATATTTAAGATACTGGTGTAGTGTGTAGCATGGTATCATGAATGGTAAGGTTAGATCAATGCTGATATTCCTCTGACACTTCTCACTGTGGGATTCAGCAGTGACTCAAATCTTTGCATGTTCAGCTCTTCCCACATGCCTGGCCAGGTGCTGTCAGACGTGCTGGGATGGATGTGTCTTTTGGGGCAAGGAGGGAGAGGGTCTGTCAAAACAGACAGTAGCAGTAGTTGGGCTGCTCCGTAGAGTACAGGACTTCAAGAGAGGTTTGCTCTGCTGTCACTGTCAAGGGGATGTTCCTTCAGGAGCAGATGGGACATGCCTCAGTTCACAACACCCTTTTTCAGAGTCAGTCCTAAAAGTGGGACGAATGATTCAAAGGGATTTGTTTCATCCAACACATTTTCATCTACTCTTACTGGCTTGCTGCAGCACTTTATGGGCAGCATAAAGACCCAGCTGAACAAAGATGCAGTCTTTGCTCTCAGACTGGTGGGGATGTCCTGGTAGTTCATCTGAAGTTTGGCTGAAGAAAATGTATTCCTTTACATCGCTGTCTCCTTTATGTTTTTATTTTTATTGGTGGCTAATGATAGAAGGAAATCATCATCCCTGAGCTGTTGCCTAAATGAGATGAACCTTGTCAGCCCTGCTTGGTGAGACTGGTTGCTGCATATCCATGTGTGATGCTGGTGTTGTGGAGAGCTATCATCCACAGCATTGGCTGCTAACTCAGATCTTTTTCCTGCTGTTATATCAGCAAATTTCATCTTTCATTTTCCATGGAAGTTTAATTTTCAGGGCACAAGATGAGCATGTGGTAGCAATAGACACAGTTGTGTCCACTGTCTGATTTTTCCAGTATGCAGCAGTATACCAGAAGATGTACTGTAAGGAGCTGGCAGCAAAAAGCACTTGGAAATCTGTTTCCAGGTTGTTACCTGCTGCAATCCACAGTGCATCAAGAGGGAAGCCTGCTGTCCTCATGCTCTGAAGGTTGTGTGAAGGTAAAGCCTTAGAGATTTTGAAGTGAGGGTGCTTAGATGTCCTCAGGGTGTCAAGCCTTTGAGTGAGTGATGCAAAGGAAAAAAGTGCCTATCTGCTGTGGGATTTAGATTTTAATGATTTTTGTTTATTTCAGGGAAGTTTAACAGTGTTTTTTCAACTTCCATAAAATAAAGCAAGAATTGTCATAAAGTAAATGCCTCTGCTGGCTCTGTCTAAATCTTCTGAAGAAAAGTTGGCTTTCACTGTAGCTTGATATTATCTACCTTTATTTTTATAACTAAAGGGCTGAATTGTACTGATTATCAGGTTTTTGTGGGAATGTTCACTTGGCATTAGTCTTAGTACAAGTGACAATGACAGTTTGCAAGTAATTTAAATGGCATATGTACTTGTATTCTCCAAGGACTTTCCATTCTTTCCCTATGTATTTTCAAGTC
The DNA here is from genome assembly GCF_015227805.2 of Hirundo rustica. Taxonomy (NCBI): domain Eukaryota; kingdom Metazoa; phylum Chordata; class Aves; order Passeriformes; family Hirundinidae; genus Hirundo; species Hirundo rustica. Next base: position 85,405,662 of record NC_053451.1, read on the forward strand.
GCTCAGTATATCTTTTGGGTTTTTAAAAATGTTTTGTGGTAACATGATACCAAGTTCATCATCTCCCTCTCTTGTCTAACACAGCCATAACATTGCATCTGATAACTTTTGTGGTGAAGGGCTTTATTTTTCACCATTAAGTAGATATGATCAAACCCAGTTATTTGAGGTAGAACTTTTATGTTGGGAATCAATGTCTTTTCAAAACTCAGCTGGATAGATTCATAAGACCATTAGACATTTCTGGGAAATCTTGGCCGTAGGCTAAAGAGGAACTGTGTGGTAATTTCTACACTTACAAGAAGATCTCAATAAGGATACAGTTACCTAAGTTCATTTGCTTTACCCATGTTTATTTTTTAACTTGGTTGCTAGCTACAAGTTATATCTGTTGGATTCTATGCACTGCTACTGAACGTGTATAAGAACTATCTTTTACCATCAAGCATATTTTTTCCTGTTTTAGTTATTTATAGGCTCAGTCCTGCTTAACTCCATCACTGAAAGAAAGCTTAAAAGCTTGTTACTTAAGTCTCTAGTATTTGGAGGATTTTTTTTGCCTCTAACTTTGAGAGCAGAATAGTTTTAGCAATCCTTTCTCTCACAGTGATTCTGAAATTAATACTCAATTCTCTACTTTCTTGGTCCTTACCTTCTGTAGTTCTTATTATTTTTTCTGGTCAGGTGTTGTTTTTGTTGTTGTTTTGTTTTGTCTATATATATGTTTGTTTGTGTTTTGTTTTTGTCTAAAACATTTTTCCCTATGCTTCTGTTCATATTTTCTTTCAAATAATGTGAAGTTTCAGGAGGCCCAAAAGAGCACGGCTGAGAGATGCATGCTGGCTGTTTTCTGATATGCTTGGAATTAAGAATATAGATCTTCAGCAATGACTTTGATACTATTTTGTGAAGATGGAGATGTGGAAATGGTATCTCTGCTAGGACTGACAATCATCTCCTCTAGATATCAAAGCAATGTTGTTATCAGGGCTCTGCTTACCATGCAGTTGCATGGCTGAGAGAAATGGTGCAGAATTAGGACATTTTTAAAAAGGTGGCCAATTCCTTTTTTATGTATATTTTCAATAATAATCCAGTTCTGCTGTTAAATCAAAGTGTAAACAATGCTAGAGGAGCTTCTTTTTTTTTTTTGTTTGATTTTTCAGATGGACAGAATGTGAGAGGCAGCTCTGTGAGCTTCTCCACAGCACAAGCTCTTCTGAGCAGGTCAGGCCCATGTGGTGCTCATCTCCTTTAGAACCAAAGAAAAAGAGGATATCCTAGTTTAAGCTAGTCTGTGGCCTTGCACTAGCATACTAAAAAACCCTTAACCCTGGGACTGATATCTCTTGATCCTTGGACGTAGTGGGACTTGGTACTGTGAGGCTGAAGTTCATTTTAAGGCAGGGATTTTCTTGCTTTGAAATCCAGAAAAAGGAATTGAGATTTGGCACAGGCATTGCTCTCCCCTGCTTAGAAAGCTGTGTGTGCTCATCAAACATCAAAATTTAGCAAAACAGCTTGCTGGTGTGTGTGATTCTCTCTCCTCGAGGGAGAATGTCAGAATCACAAATGTTGAGTGTTCACTAATTAAATTGTGTACAACCAGGAAAACATGTTCTTGTTCATGCATTTTTACTTTAGTGCTTTAAGGATGGGTCATAATCCAAAGATACTAAGAAGAAAAATATTATTTCAGAAGTAATGCTTACATGTCTTCTGCCTGAGGAGAGCTGTCTTGGGAGGTCTCATGTGGGTACAGAACTGAAAACACAGCTTTGTAGGAATTTAGTAAGGAAAAAATTCTCAGTTTGGGTAAATGTCCTCGTATAACTATAACGGTGAGTATGACTACAGCATTTTATGCTGTTCTCATTTATGTAAACTCCTAATCAAACCTTATTTTTAAAGTAGGTCTTTGAAGTTTCTTATGTTCTCTGCCATAAAGGAATCTGTTAAAATATTAGCTCTCCTGCCCAGTAATTTCATCCGTTAAAAACTCATGACTCCTAAGGAGGCGAAGCTATCCAATTTTATGTCTTGGGAATTTTAGCTTTTCTTAAATTAATTTTTCTGAGCTTAGGGGAAAAAAAAACCCCTCTGGTTTTGCCAGCCCTTCATCACTGTACATGAGAAACAGCTGTTGTCTCTTGGAGTTTGTTCTATCAACAAAGTTAAAGGAGGGGAGGAAAGCCCTGAACCAGTTCCAGCTGTCACCCTGCCATTGCTGTTGTCAAAACTCCTCTGCTCACTTCTGGAGGGGCAGAGGGGAAACGTGAATCACACCCTCACAACATTTGCAAGTGTGTCAAAGCTGGGCAGGAAGGAGCTGCTTCCTCTTTCACGTTGTGCTAGATACTGGAGTGCAGAGGCTGGAGAACAGGGACGGTGAACGTGGCCACCGAAACGCCAGACATGTGGACACCTTTGGCAAAATGGCAAAGCGGAGCTGTCAGCGAGCAACCTCAAAACAAGGAGACATTTACAGCTGTCTGTGCCCAATGGCTTTTGTTTTCCTGCTTTGAAAAATGCTGAAAGACTTCAAAAAATGCTCCTTCCCATATTTCTTTTCACAACCCAGAGGGCAGCAGGAAGCTTTTGTTTCTTACTTGTGCCCCTGGCCTGTTAGTGAGGGTTTCACAGACCCGTGCTATTTAAATAGAAGGCACTGTAAGTCAGCTGGGATTTTGGGTTCTGTTTTTAAATTGTTCTCTAAGTATTAGAAACAAATCCACAGATAGTCTGAACGTAGCTGATGCTGGAGGATTTCTCCTGTGCAGCTGTAAATATTGAGGCCAAAAGCATGCAGGTGTGCTTTCAGAATTGGGATGTACGGGCTGCATCTTCAGGATATTCACTTGTAGTGCTGAGGAAGTATAAGTCAGGAGCATGGATTTTGTGAATGCCTAGCTCTGTTCAACAGCAGGGGCCCAAGTCATTGGTGGACTATGTTTTAGGAGAAAGGGGGAAGGTGTGTGGACTGGAGACACCCCTGCTTTACACAGATAGTTGCAGTAGTTTTGGTGTAGAACGGCTGGCCATTTTTCACTATGGGTTTTAGAACATTTTTTGTAGTGATTTCTTGGGGCCAGTGCTTTGTGGCCATTTGCCTGCCCAGTGGGAGAAAGGCCTATGGGCCCATTGATCCCACCCCCAGCACATCCCAGAGCAGCTGCATGCTGGGCGTTTCTGCTTTGACAGGGAGGCTAAGAGGAAGAGGAGTTTCAAGTTGGAAGGAGCCTCTCGGTTAGTCTGGTTTCTCTTTTAGCTTAAGCTTGATTTATAGGTACTCAGACTCATATATAAAGTGCCTAGAGATATAGGCTCATCTATAGATGCTCTGACTACTTGGCACTCAGTTTCCTTTGGGGTAAAACTGTTCAGTCTGACCTCCTCACAGGACTTTTGCCCAGCCATGGAAGTTTTTTGGCATGTGTTGATTTATTGAAGGGAGGACACCACGTTCTTTGCCGGTCTTTAATTTGAGAATAATTGTGGTTCTTGTACTGGAGCTTGATCTGGGTGTAGGCAGGTGTTGGGCAAACATCCTGGCACAGGTTTGCCAGCCAGCACTCCTGTCAGTCCAGTCCTTCATCGCTTTTTTGGCAAGGATCACAAATTGCTCAATATGAGCACTGGTTTATTTATTTATTTATTTTAACAAAAACTGATATGCTCAGGCTGGGAGCAAGGTTTGGGCTGGGCATTCGAGAAGTAAAAACCTATGAATCTTTCTGTTGCTTGTTGTCTGTAAAGTTGTTGGCAAGCTCTCTCTATATATGGTACATTAGCTTTGCAACAATGGCTTCGTACGCAGGGTTGGTCTCTGGAATTAGACAGATAACCACTCCTAGTTGCTTTCTCTCCCTGGGTTTGGGTTTTGGTTCTGTTTTTTTTTCTGTCAGCTGAGCCCTTCCTTGGAGGTAAAGCTGCTGTTTCTGTGGATCTTTCTGCAGGAATCTGTAATTAGGCAAGAGAAAGTGAGGAGGTGTTTCTGCCAGGCCTACAAAAGTGCAGTGAGTGGTGGGATCACCAGCCCATGCCGGCTGTCTTGCAGTGAGTTTTTGTCAAAGCTGCATTGGGATCTGCTTGTTCCCTCCCTGAACGTGGGGATGGAACAGGTCCACGGGGGTGTCACGTGCCAAGCAGGGTCCTGCTCCTCTGGGCTGTTGGTGCTCATGTTCCTTTCCTCCTGGTTAGAGCAGAGGGCAGTGCTTAGCTGCTCCTTGCACCATAGGTGTATGGGTTTTCTCTGGTAAATGGGGGGAAATAACTTGCAAAAAAAATGAGACATTAATTAGAGATATTACCTTAAAAATAGATTTTTTTTTTTTTTTTCACTCCACTGAGGAGAATGGGTAGATCATTGTGCAAGAGTGGATGATTGAGTTGTTCTACCCCATGTTTTCTTCTTAAATTTTCACAACAACACAGAATGGGTAAGGTTGGAAATGACTACAGTGGCTCACCTGGTCCAACCTCTCTGCTGAAGCAGAGTCATCCTGGAGCTCATGGCACAAGATTGCAGCCAGACAGTTCTTGAAAAGGTCTGCTGAGGGAGACTCTACAGTTTCTCTGGGCAACCTGTTCCAGTGCTTGGTCACTGGTCACAGATGGCCCAGATTTCTTCCCATTGCTGTTCTTGGATCAGGACCCCAGGCAGTGGCAGCAGTCAAAGGTTTATGGAGTTTGCCATGGTCCTGAGGGGTCTATCATCAACTACCCAACGCTGATCTGGATGTCCCACTGCAGACTGCTGGCACCTTTTGACAGCCTGGTCTCCTGAAGATGATGTGGTTGTAGAAGCTATAGTGCATGAAGTTTTGAAAGCACTTTGGCCCAAAACTGAGGTTTAGAATCATCCTTTCCTCTATTTTTGATGTATAGCTGGTATCTAGCAGTGGGGGAGAAGAAGCATTTCTCAAGTCCTAAAAGTAAGGACAAGGGTCTCAAAAGTTTAAGTAAAACTTGTATTTGGAAATCAACTGAGTTTCTGTTTGACTGTTTCCCTTCTGTTTTGGTTGAAGGAAAACTTCCCATTTCCCACAGTATAAATAGTTGCCTGCGCTTCGTGTTACTCATTGGTTTATTGTGTATATAATAACACATATAAAGTTATATCTATGTGTATACATCTACATATCTATATGTATGTATGTATGTATGTATGTATGTTCTAACCAGGTGCAAAATGACTGCTCAAGTAACTCTGGAGGATGCCTTGTCCAATGTGGATCTCTTGGAGGAATTACCATTGCCAGATCAGCAACCGTGTATTGAGCCCCCACCGTCATCTCTTCTTTACCAGGTATTTTCTCATTATAGGAAAAAGTTTTTCCATTTCCCAGAGCTGTTAAGAAAGAGTATGTTTTGCCCAAAACTGAAGTGTGTTTATATTGGCAATATATATAACAATTCTTTTCATAGAACCATAGAGTTGTTTGGGTTAGAAGGGACTTTAAAGATCATCTAGTCCAACCCCTCTGTCTTGGGCAGGAACACCTTCCACTAGACCAGGTTGCTCAAAGCCCTATCCAGCCTGGCCTTGAAGACTTCCAGAGATGAGTCAGCCACATCTTCTCTGAGCAACCTGTTCCAATGCCTCACCATCCTCACAGTCAAGAATTTCTTGCTAATACCTAATCTAAACCTACTTGTAGTTGGAAGTCATTCCCATTTGTCCTGTCACTACATGCCCCTGTACAAAGCTTCTCTTCAGCTCTCTTGCAGGACCCCTTTCGGCCCTGGATGTTGCCATAAGGTCTTCCAGAGCCTTCTCTTCTCCAGGCTGGAAAATGCCGGGTTCTGAGTTTTCTTTCATAGGAGAGATGCTGCTATGGAAGAATTAATTCCATGTTTTCCTTTCTCTGCAGCCAAACTTCAACACTAACTTTGAAGACAGAAATGCATTTGTCACTGGTATTGCAAGATACATTGAGCAAGCTACAGTCCATTCTAGCATGGTAAGTAGATGTTCTGGTACAAATTTTTGCATTATGTAGAGTAAAAGGAGAGGAATGGGTATTCTTGCAGTTCATTGTAAGAATTATGGTGACAGAAAACAGGTTACCTACAACACTTCCAGGAGGAGGTAAGATGAAAAATTGTATGGCTTTTCTATCAAACACACTTCCTAAAATTTTTTTAAATTGCCTTTCTTCTTTGAGAAACTAATGTTGTTCAAAAGTTCCCTTCTTTCATGGCATTCTTGGAAAATTAGGAGTAATATGTCTTGTAATTCTAGAGGCTAGTTCACAAATGGTGGAATGGGCAGACAAAGCACCTGGTTACATGCTACTGAAAATTATGTATGTTTGCATCAATTTACTTTTAAAATTATATGGTTATTCCTTTACCTGTTTTGATTGTTTGGATATTGTTGTACCTCTCCTTTGCCGTGTGAAAAACTCCTCGTCATGTGCTGACCTTTTCATCCCTGAACATTCCACCTGGGATCCCTGAATTTAAAAAGAAGGATAAACACCATCCCATCACCCTCCCTCACCCCAAGAGTAGCATTTCTATTTATACTTATAGGTCACAGTGTTATTAGTTTTGGGAAGAAAGAACCACAAATAAAGCAGTCTGATCTGGGGGGGGGTAATAATTGATGATGTCAATCATCATTCAATCAATGTCAATATCATTCAGCATGCAATATTTGTGTTTGTACATATACATTCTGCTAAGAGAAATAGGTTCATTTGGACAAGGGCTTGGAATGACAGAAGACACGTGGATATTATCTGTTTGTACTATAATTTCTAATTATATTGAGTGTCTTTCCTACAGAATGAAATGTTAGAAGAAGGTCAGGAATATGCAATCATGTTATACACATGGAGAAGCTGCTCAAGAGCCATTCCCCAGGTAATGGATGAAAACTCTACTGTCATGCAACGCGTGAACTTCTGTCTGGTTTTAGTGTGGAGTTACACAGACAGAGATTTGTTAGTGAGGTCCAAAGTGGAGTCTGCTTTGATTCCTGAATTGTTAAGCTGGCATGCCATAGAACAGTGTCTTTAACATTTGGGGACCAGTTGGGTTTGTGTCAGTCTTACTTTTTGGTTCAGGAGTAGTATAGGGGTAACGTGCTTTAAAAGGAAAACTTTTGATTGTGGGATCTGCTTGAGGTCAACATTTCATTCAAGAGAATGGACTCTTCCCACTCCCCAGTTTAATACTTAAATTCAAAACAGGTGGCATAGCATGTAACAATTAACATTCAGGTTAAACATGTAAGTTTCTAGACACTACTACTCCAAGGTAGCCACTTTCTAAAGGTCTGAGCTACACAGTGCTTTCTTGATCTGTATACAAAAAAAAAACCCTGCTGTGAATAGGGCACAAGTCAGCTTCAAGTGTCTGGGAGTGGCTCTACAGGAGTGGAGTGGGAAGAATATTAAGAGGTGTCAGAAAACTGAACACAGTTATTACCATGAGTTTACTCCTTTTTTTTTGACGAATTTGTAATGCAATTATTTTTATACTGAAATGCAAGGAAAGCTTATCCTGTGGTTTAAATATTTAGAGTGGAAGTCAGGTAACCTGTTTTGATTTACAGTTCTGGCCCTATTTTAATGCATGATTTTGAGCAAGTGGCTTTAATGTGGAAAGGTTACACCCTACACACCCTACAGGGGTGTTTGACAACTAAATTACTTGCTGTAAAGGTGTCGGAAAATCTTAGGTCGTTTTGGGTTTTTTTACCCACAATTAAGCTTAGAAGATTAGCATAAGATTACTAAACCTGGAAATTTTTGTCTTTAAATTTGTCTGTTTAGGATGATAATGTGTTTTCTCAGGATCTTAGTTGCTGAGGCTTTATCAGGCAAAGTTCCAGGTATAACAACCTCTTTAATTATCCACAGGTCAAGTGCAATGAGCAGCCTAACAGAGTAGAAATCTATGAGAAAACTGTGGAAGTTCTGGAGCCAGAAGTCACAAAACTGATGAATTTTATGTATTTTCAGGTAAAAGGAATGGAAACAAAATTTGTCAGTGGGCTTGTAATTTTATATTTCTGTTTTGTATACTTCATATTGTGTGCTGAGGTACTGAACCTAGTTATTATATGTTAAAATAAACACATCATATTCTCTCACAAAAGGGCAGAATTTTTAATACCTATCTTAAAAACTTGAGTAAATTTCCATTAAGACTTTCAACGTAAAATCAAAAGTAATTGTGTATAGTCCCCACAGCACATGAGGACAGAGATCTGTCACTTTAGGAAGAAAAGAAATATAATGTGTTTCACATGTCTAATAAAAACATCTCAGGACAAAAAGCTGGAGAATGAGGGATCCACAAGTCTGGACAGCAGAGCAGCAGGTGCAACTTTACTGTGGTGATTTATAATTGAGGCAAGCTAACCCAGTTGTTGTCATCTGTCAGCCACCCGAGCTGGAGAATAGCAGTCTGTCTCGCTTTCTCCTCCCTCCTGGCAGATTACCATCTATTTCAAAGGACTGAGGATGTTTCCAGGCATTACTCAGAGATGGAGCAACTAGAGCCTGTGAGACCCAGAGCACACAGGAAGGAGGAGATTGTTGTACTCAGTAAGACTCCCAGTTGGAGTGGACAACAGGAAATGTTACATTTCATTCAGTCTCCTTTCATTCAAACAGATTAGAGCTCTAAAGTCAGAATAGATTCCTTTCTACATTTGAAGTTGCTGTGGTTTTGGTATTTGTAATCTCCATCTGAAATGGCCCTGGTGTGTGCTTGGAAATAAGCCCGCAGATAAACCTGTGCCAGGATGACTTAAGAGAGCTGGCATGTACAGTGTGCTGTGAATTTTTGGTTATTTGTTTGAAGGGAGCATTCCTATAATTTGCCTTTTAATTTATATATACTTCCTTGCCAAAGAGCATGAAATCCCTTTTTTCTGATGGATTCCTAGAATCACAGAATAGTTTGAGCTGGAAAGGGTCTTGAAAACCATATAGTCCAACACCCCCTGCAGAGAAAAAGGTATTTTCTGCTAGATCAGGTTGCTCAGAGCCCCATCTAACCTGGCATTGAATGCTTCCAGGGATGGGGCATCCACAGCTTTTCTGGGCGACCTGTTCCAGTGTCTCACCACCCTCACTATAAAAAATTTCTTCCTTACATCCAATCTAAATTGACCCTTTTTTAGTTTAAAAAACATTACCCCTCGCCCTATTTTTTATTTATACTTTTAATTAATTTATCTGCAAAGAAGAACGTTGGCTCTTGTGTCAGGCAAGCTTGGAGGCAAAAATCATTGGTGGCACTTGTAGCACACATCAGAGGAGGAGCTGAAACACCTATACTCCTGCCTTGCTAGTTTTGCACACTTTAAACATTTTTCTGCTTCACTGGAGCTTTTCGCTGGACCAGCTCTAGGTACACGATGAAACTTTTTCCCTGGAAGTGTCATGGCTTTTACTCTCTGTTTTTCTGTCGTTTCCTCCCGTCAGAGAAATGCAATTGAACGGTTTTGTGGCGAGGTGAGACGTTTGTGCCACGCGGAGAGAAGGAAGGACTTTGTGTCTGAAGCCTATCTGATCACACTGGGCAAATTCATCAACATGTTTGCGGTGTTGGACGAGTTGAAAAACATGAAGTGCAGTGTGAAGAACGACCACTCAGCCTACAAGCGGTAAGTGGCACGGGGCGGCAGGACCCGAGCCTTTGCTGCCAGGATTCAGGCTCCCACGAGATGGCAGCAGTTGCTTTTTTTCGACAGCTTTTTTCTTAAGGGATTGTGTCTTCACGTGTGGGACAAGCTGCCTTGAAGCTAGGGATGGTTTGACTGCAGTTAGGCAGTTGAGTACATCCGTTTTCTTTGTGCTGTTCTTCCAGCAGCAAAAGGTTATTCTGCCTTTAATGCCAAGCTGTCAAATACTTGTGCGTGCTAAATGTAATGCATATGCTTTGTTCAGTAAAGCTTCTGTTTTTAAGTTTGAGAGAAGGCTGGCATTCTGGTCGCTTGTGCTACTCCTATTCTGATCTGTTTCATTCTTGGCATCCATTGTTGACATTTGTAGCTGAGACTTGTTCTTAAGATGTTTTGGCTGTTGAAAATCATTGTGATTGCAGGTATAGCAGGGAAGGGAGGGGGTGAGATACTGTGGCCAAATTTTGTACATGAGCTACCAGATGGTTTCAGGTATCTTCTGTTGAACGCGGTGGTCAGAGCAGCAGGGCAAGATGGCCTTTATGCCAGCTCTAGCATCTGTGGTCTTTAATGCGGAAAACTATTTAGTTAATGACTAGCCAAATTAATCTCTGTTGCTTCTGCTTCTGTGGGATTTAGTTTCTACCTCCACCTGTTGTAGTTGTTGTTGTGCCTGGAGACCTCTTAAACTTATTTGGTTTGCCTTTCTCTTTTTTTGGAGGCGTGTTTCTAGAGGCCAAATGCTTGTTTTCTGGAAGACAGACTTTTCCTGGGTTGTTGAGTGGCTAGGATGTGTAGAGCCACAGCTGCACCCAGTTGAAGGATTTAGCCAATATTTTTTCATTTGTGTTTTATTGGACCTTCTAAGTAGGGGTGTAGTCAGGAATTTGGGATAGTAAATCAGTTTATTTTGGTTAAATTAAGTCCATCTCTCTCTTCTCATCTCTCCTCAAAAAAAAAGGTGAAAAGGTAACCTTTTCACCTTTTTTTTTGAGGAGATAAATTTTCTTACAAACAGTCATAGCCAAGGGAAATACAGTTTTTCTTCTGTTTTTAAAGAGCTGCTCAGTTCCTGCGGAAAATGGCAGATCCTCAGTCCATTCAAGAATCTCAGAACCTTTCCATGTTCCTTGCCAACCACAACAAGATAACACAAGTAAGCATCAATTGTCTTCTTTGCAAAAGTATTAAAATAAGGCTCTTACAGTTTGGTAGTAACTTTTTCCCCAGTCAGTGTAACTAGTTAACTGATATCCTTTTTTTTTTCCTCCAGTCTTTACAGCAGCAGTTGGAGGTGATTGTTGGCTATGAGGAGCTGCTTGCAGATATTGTGAATTTGTGTGTGGACTACTATGAAAACAAAATGTATCTAACACCCAGCGAAAAACATATGCTTTTGAAAGTAGGTTTCTTTTGGGTACAAAATTAAAAAAAAAACAATGTTGGGGCAGGGCACAGGTGTTTGAATTCCAGATTGTTTCTGGTTGGTTTTGTTTTTTTTAAAAGGAACCAGATTAAGCAAATAATTTAAATTACTGCTTTTCCCCATCATTGTCCTTTTGTTGTATTACATGCTAAAATTATTGAAAGCTTTTAATCCATTTTTGTTTTTTGTAAATTGAAGTTGACCCATTTGAATTGCATCCAATTCTATGGAATTGTGTTTCTATGAAGTATAATGACAGCAGAAAGGAACAACTGCATTTCATTTTAGATATGTGGCAAGATTGTTTAAAAAGCTTTTGGAAGTGAGGCTGTGTATCAAGTATTTCAGGGCACAAGTATCTTGAAATTAGGATTATAAAGCTAGCTTAGTTAGCTGGAGTATGTACCTGTAATAAGAAGGTGCTGGGCAGTATGAAATGTGGCTGGTATTATCAGCCACGTGTCTTGCAGTGGAAGAAAAGATATAGAGTAAGAGCTAAAAATTTGCCTCATGACAAATATTTTGAGTCACTTCAGTGTTTAACTTCTGAAGAGCTCTGTTTGTTAGGAGTAAACCTCAAGTCTTCTGAAACCACACATGAACTCTGAAGCATTTACTTTCTATCTACGAGGGTGCTAAGCGTGACTTTTGTAAGTCACTCTGCTTGGCACCTGTAAACACTAAATAGAATCCAAGAACAACCTGAGTTGGAAGGGACCCACAAGGATCATCAAGTCCAACTCCTGTCCCTGCACAGCACCCTCCCCAAGGGTCACACCATGTGCCTGAGTGTGTTGTCCAAATACTTCCTGAGCTCTGTCAGGTTTGGTGCTGTGACCGCTTCCCTGGGGAGCCTGTTCCAGTGCCCAGCCACCCTCTGGGTGGAGAGCCATTTCCTGATAAATTTCTAACCTTATGTTAATTAAATACCTTGGACAAAATGTAATTAGATTTTTAAAATTTTTTTGGATGCTTCTGAGCTCTTGTGGGTATGATTCAGAGAGGCACTGAAAGCCAGAAAAGCAATCAGTCAGAGATGTTAGATCTAAACTTCTGTTACCAAATCAGTTTGCATGTACAGAATTTGAATAAAATGAAAGTGAAAAGCTCTAAAAATAGCCAGTCTCTCGTTTCAGTGAGGTTATTTTTTTAAACTAAACTTTTATACAAAGAAGCAGCATCTTTTAAGGGTAACTGATCAAGCTAATGTTAATGTAAAAACTGCTAATTCAGGTAAAAAAAGAATAGGAAGGCTTAATTTTTTTCTTTTTTCAGGTGATGGGCTTTGGATTATACCTGATGGATGGAAGTGTCAGTAACATCTATAAGTTGGATGCAAAGAAAAGGATAAATTTAGCCAAGATAGACAAATACTTCAAGGTTGGTTAAGATGGGATTTCAAAGTTTCTCTTGCATTTTAAGTATATTTAAATAGGAAAAAAGATCTCTTTGGGTTATAATATGGATGAATAATGGTCTCCTTTCACTATTTTTTGTGTTACTAATTTATCTAATCTGTTTTGTTCCCCATGTACAGCAGTTGCAGGTTGTCCCACTGTTTGGTGACATGCAGATTGAACTTGCAAGATACATTAAGACCAGTGCCCATTATGAGGAAAATAAATCCAGGTAGGAGGGAGAAAGAAACAGAATGGAGTATCTGGGATGGGGAAGATCTGACCCTTGAAGTATATTTTCATACTCACCTGTTAGTCCATGTGTCTGTGGTGATTAATAGGATTTTCACTTCATCATCTTTTTGGTGTGGGTATTTCACTATTAATGTAATTCATGTAATGGATACAACTAAAGAAACAAATGGTTTAAAAACCTTTCTACGCTGCTGAGCTCATTCTTGTATCTGTGACATTCCTTATAACCTGGGTTGGAAGAAATTAATTTTATCTTATGCTAATTTAGCTTTTATTTTTTCCTTTAAATATGAAACCTTCTTTAAAAGAAATGAAGGATTTTACTAAGCAAGGTGAGCACTAGCAGTGCATGGGTGAATAGGCATGTGTACATTGTACATAAAGCAGCACCTTAGCTTGTCTCCACTCCTATTTTTTTTTTTTTTTTTTGGCTAGGTGTGCAGCTCAGCAAAATGGTTGGTAAATGCAGCCAGTTGTTGCATTAACGGATCCATGGTTTTTGGTTATTGCTTTGTTTTAGTGAGCCTTTCTGTGCTCTTCCAAGACATTGCCTCCATGCAGTTACATGAGTTTAGAATGTTGTGCTTTGCATTTTAATTCCTGCAGAAAAAGACCACATAACTTGCATGTAATTGCTAAGAGAGAATCAATGGCAGTGGGCCTACTGAGCTACTAAAAATACAAGGCTACTTAACATGACGTTCTTGGTAGCATGTTTTTTGTGTGCCTCTTCATAACATGTTAATGGTACTTGATAATGTCTTTTTTTATAGCTGGGAGCATATTATACACTCATCAGAGTTCAACAAGAATAAACAAAAAAATATTGGTAGGTGGCTAGGTGTATCTTACAGCCTCTACCTGTACTTCTGCCCTACCTTTTAATCCTTTTTGGTCTTGTTCCTAAGTGCCTTTGAAGACAGATGCTGGTTTGTATTTCATAGCAGCAGCTTTTAAAAAACGAAAAGACAAATGCCCAAAACAGAAAAGAAAAACTTTACAGTTTATTCTTAAGACTTGGAAGAAGTGCTGTTTGACCTCAGAAGGGCAGTTCATCACAAATGGCTTGTACAGGGGTAGAGGTAGAGGTGTGAAGAGGGGAAAAGCCTCAAACAACAGTGAAGGAAAATGTGTAAAAAAAAAAAAGTAATGCATTTTGGATCATTCTTTGCAATATCAGTTGTGTTGTTTATCGTCAAAACTGATTTAGGTGGGGTTTTTTTTGTCTTCTGAACCAGATGGACATGTGCATCTTCCAGCAGCAGTCCCCAGTACAATATATGTGAGCAGATGATCCAAATCAGAGAAGACCACATGCGTTTCATATCTGAACTGGCTCGTTACAGCAACAGCGAGGTGAGCGGGGTTAGAGCTATGTGTGCAAATTGCACGTCACTCATTAGCGGTTAGTGAGTCACTCATTAAATATCTGAAAAGCAGGTACATCTCTGGCTAGCTAAATGATAAAGTTTGGCCACCTGAGTCAATAAAGCTGGCTGCAGGTCTAATCCCCGTTCTCTGAATTATGTTTGCACTATATAAGTTTAACATAATAATGACATATCATACAAACTCTGACATCCTTCTGCCTCTTTCTGTGTATTTCAGATTTATCCTAGAAATTTTGGTATGTCTCATTTAGAATAGGTTGTCTAGTCCTTACTCCAAACAGGTACTTGTAACAGTTTAAGCAAAACTAAGTTAAGAGATTAGTAAAAGAATACAGAAATGCATATGTATACACACATACATATATGTATATAGCATAGAGAGACAACAAATAACTATGTATATCACATATAATTGATATCTCTTGACCAAAATCTGTGAAGTTTCGTAAGTCTCTAGAAGAAAAAGCTGATGTTAGGTGGTAAAGCAGGTATTGGTATATGATCCTGGTTCAGTGCTTCAATCAATATAGAAATTTGGCTGTGGATGCTGAATACAGCATGTTCTGATGTGGATTTTTTTTTTTTTTTTTTTTTTTTTTAAATAATGTCTAGGTGGTGACTGGGTCTGGTCGACAGGAAGCTCAAAAAACAGACGCGGAATATCGGAAGCTCTTTGATCTCTCTCTCCAAGGCCTGCAGCTTCTCTCCCAGTGGAGTGCCCATGTCATGGAAGTGGTATGTAACATGGGAAATAAAACCAGATGAAAGAGAGGTGGCTTGGTGGGGTTAGACAGAATAAAATAGCTTTGCTTTACTGGACTGAAAAATACATGGTGTGTTTTCAAAGGATCACAGAATATTCTGAGTTGTAAGGGACCCAACAAGAATTTTGTTCCCTTAGTTTCCCTCTTCCTTCACTCTTTTTCTCCTTGTGTTCTCTGAGAACATGTGAAGTTCTCAGAGTCTAAGAGTAATGTTGCTGCTCTGAAGATCCAGTAGCTCACACAGTACATTCCACTTGTTCTGTTTAATGGGTAGGCTGTCACCTGTGTTTTAATGTCACCAGATGTTTTAATGTCACTCTTGATACAAACATTTTGTAGACTAAGACGTCATCATTTCCTTTTAAACATTGTTTAAAATTATATTGTTAGAAACATCTGACATGCAGTCACTGTGGAGGTGACAGAACAGCTTCAACTGGCTGTGTTGGACATTACCACTGAGTAAATTGAAGCATGTATGGTTTTAACACACAAAAATAGATGGAAAGGCTCCCATTGGCTTTAAATGAAAGTAAATGCAGGAAAAGGAAAATATGAGAGGAGATGAGGGAGGGGAAATAAAGAACATGCTGAGTTGTTTCTGTATATGCTAATAGTTTATTTTAAAAACAGATGCCAGTGAGAAAAGTGACTGTGCTTTTTTCCAATAAGAAGCTACTTAAGGCAGAAATTGAAGAGGAGGATGCAGGAGTCCTTGTTATGCTGCAGACATTGGACAAAAGCTATGTGCCCTAGCTGAACCAAAATATGTTCTAGGAAGCATTGAAATATGACTTTCTGTATGAAAGAAGCCAGATTTGCTCCCCTTCTGCCTCAGATGTCTCAGGGGGCATGAAATAATTTGCACTATGCAATTCCAGTGCAGTCACAGTGGGCATAGCTGGAGAACCAGTTTTCCCTCTTGTTTGTATTTTTAACTGCCTCTTTTAAAAGCCAGTAGATGAGTCATGCTTTTCCCTGTATTATCCTATTCCTCTTCAAATCCACAGTGTATTTAATGGTGAAAATCTTTTTCTCTTTATCTCTTCTTAAGAGAGATTGCTATATTCCTTGTCTCTGTGGCTCCTAGACTTGCATCTTTTATTTCTGTCATCACAAATTACTGCATCCAGGGTCTCCACAGTGAAAATCTTCCTATTTTATTATATTTCCAAAGGAAGTCTCTCATTCTTAGCTCGGTTTCTATCCTACTCATTCCAGGACAAACTTTCTCTGAGCATCACTGTAGGTTTTTCTTGGCTATTCTCGCTGCTTTTCATTGCCTTTCTAGTTTATATGGATTCCCATAAATACTTCTCATCTAAGTTCAAGTTTGCATTCATCTTCTTCCTGTCCTACTGAGAATTTATTCTGATATGGAGTGCCCTAATTATTTGCCTCTCTCTACCTTCACTGAGTATGCATGAACATAGTTACATGCATCATGTTCTGATAAAAACTTGCAGGGTATGTTTGCTGTGCATCTTAACCCTGTCACTTTAATTCCTTCAAAGAACATCATCTTTGCTTAATCGTTTTCCCAGTGTCTTCCTTGTAGCCCTCAGGTTGCAGGGTGTGATGCTCCCCTTTGCCATAGGTGAATTGGTGCTGTTAATCCATTATAGTAGGCAAATTTATATTGCTCTGTAATCTAACATTTTTGCTAAGGTGGTGTCAACCAGCTCTTACTATGTGCTGAACTCAAACTGTGAAAAAATTGTATTTAAATGTGACTAGGATTTTTCATGTGTTGTACCCTGATGGATATTAGGCCAGCCTGACACTGCTCAGGAGCATTTTGAGCTGTGTTTGCAGTGACTGAAAAGGCAGTATTTAAGAGAAGTGCATGCTGTGCAGATCATATTGTCACAGATAATACAGCTATTTCCACACATTTCAGCCTAGTAAACTTAAAAATCACACCTCCTCACTCCCCAAAAAACCCAAACCAACAACCCAAACCTGGGATTTTGTGGTTTCAGTTTTTTGCTTGTGTTTTGAAATCTAAATGTGAATATTTCATCAAGTAGAAAGCCCCTCTTTTTGTATGTGGGTCTGATGGCTTTTTTTTTTCCTTATGTTCTGAAGTCTTTCTGTGTTTCTCATATTTGAAGCAGAGAAGAAACCTGTTGAGTTTGAGTTGCATTTCTTGGGAATAATACAGAATTGCTAGTTTTCAGGAAAAGATTTTAGGAAAAATATTGTTTGGCATTTCCACCAGATAGTAGTTGAAAATTTACGCAGGGTTTGAGCATAGTACCAAATGCTGTTCTGTGTCTTGTGTTTCTCAGGCATTTTTGTTTCTTTTTGTTCCCCCCCATCTTTTTTTCTCCCCCTCCTGCCTTGTGAACTGCAGTACTCATGGAAGCTGGTTCACCCAACTGACAAATATTCTAATAAAGATTGTCCTGACAACGCAGAAGAGTATGAAAGAGCAACCAGATACAATTATACTAGTGAGGAGAAGTTTGCTTTGGTTGAGGTAAGAGAACTGTTTTTCTATAGGGATTTTCCAGAGATTAATTCTCTACAAAAGAGGATATTCTCTATAAGGATTTTGCATACCCAGTGCAAAAAGATAGCCTGCCCTGTGCTGACTGTGAAACAGCATGTGTTCCTCCATTCAGTATACAGGAGGGGCACAGCAAATCTACCCTTTATCATTTTTAGCTTGATAATTCCTCTTTTCTCATTTTTTGTATATAAAAATGCACTGTTTGTACAAATACAGGAACAGAATAGGAAAAATACATTTGTCTGGGTTTTTTTTTTGTTGTTTGCAGGTGATTGCCATGATCAAAGGTCTTCAGGTGCTGATGGGACGAATGGAAAGTGTTTTCAATCATGCCATCCGTCATACAATTTATGCAGCTCTTCAGGACTTTGCCCAGGTTACGCTTAGGGAGCCATTAAGACAAGCCATTAAAAAGAAGAAAAATGTGATTCAAAGGTAGCATTACTGTTTTCATACTTTTCTATATTTTTCCTCCAGACCTTAGTAAATTAGTTGCAGAATTGCACAGATGTTAAGTTCCACCTTGTTACCCTGGTTTTTCTGAGTTTCTTTATTAGCCTTTTGATTTTCATAAATGGAGTCAGATCTTTTAGTTACTGTAGAATATTAGAGCAGTTTTTCTACCTTTCCCACAGAAGTAATATAAACAAACCCTTTGTTTTTCATTCTTTGTCCTTTGTTTGCATATTTCTAACCTGAAAACAATTGTAACTGACAACTCGTCTGGCCACTGAGGCTGAGGGGTGGAAACCCCAAAAAGCCAATCTTCTGCTAGACCCACAAATGTATAAAAGTAAAAGAATAAACAAAGGGGTCGCTTCTCTCCGCTCTTTCAGCTGGGAGCTGGATCAGAGGAACCTCTGCGAAAATCTCTTGTCTGCGTGTGATTGCTTTGTGTGTCTCGGTGACATCACCTCTCTAAGTCTGTACTCCCAATCTTGTCTGGCATTCGTGGTTAGCTTGGTTGGATATGAATTGGAAGTTGAAGAAGTCTGAAGTTAAAAATGAATGGCTGCCAGCATGGCTGCAGCAGGAGTCCAGGCTGTCCTGAGCCTCTTAGGACTAATTTAGGAAGTCTTGTGTTCCGTGTTGTTTATTTTTATTTTAAGAAAATACAAATACATTAATACTGAAAGGAAGATTGTGTTTTGAAGAAAGGTTTCACCATCCACTTTATGATTCCAGTGTTTCCTTTCCTTGTGTCTCGTGTTTGTCTCACTCTCTCTTGTCTCTGCCTCTCTTAGCATCCTGTCTTATTTCTCAGCTTTTGCTGCTTTTAGCTTATTAGCCTTACATTTTTCTTCCAGTGCTCCATCTGCCCACGCTGATTGGTGACATTTCCTGACCTTAGTTTTTTTTTGTCCCTAATGGTTTGCTTTTAATCTTGACTTGTTTATCATTTGTTTACTCCCGCATTTCATGGCAAAGCTCTTAGAGGTGAAAGTCCTTAGCTAATTAGGCTGTTGCTTAATGCTCTGACTACGACAAAACTATCATCATAAGCGAAAAATAAATAAATTGCTCCACATTATCAGGTTTACAGGGAGAGTTATTCTGTTACAGGCTTTAATGAAATAGAAAAATATTACTTTTATACCTGTTCAGATTTGGGATAAGACATTATCTTGATCATTCAGCATGCCACAGGATATGTCTGACTGTGTTCCTGGCAAGTATCTGAGTTCCAGTTCAGTATTTGGAGCTAAAACTGTGAAGCTGTTTGTATAAATTTCAGCTGAATTCTGGAGTCTGAATTTCTTCTGGAAACAGTTGTTCTGCTTTTTTTTTCATTTCAAGCCACCATTGTCTTTCTTTAATTTGGTTAATAATCTGCTTTGGTTTGATTGAATATTAATTGAATTAATAGTGAAAATGTATTCATATTAGTATGAATTTAGTTTGATTGATCCAGCTCTGGGGTCCTCAAGACAAGAAAGATATGGACCTGTTAGAAAGGATCCAGAGGCTGTGAAGATGATCAGGGGGCTGGAATGCTTGTGAAATGAAGACAGGCTAGGAGAGCTGGGGTAGTTCAGCCTGGAGAAGAGAAGGCTCTGGGAGGCCTTTTCACAGCTTTCCAGTACCTTAGAGGGGCTTATGACAAAGAGGGAGGAGGGCTTTTTATGCAGGCAGATAATGACAGGACAAGGAGCAATGGTTTTACGAAAAGAGGAAGGCAGGTTTAGAATAGGTATTAGGAAGAAATCCTTTATTTGGAGGGTAAAAAAGCACTGTAACAGTTTGCCCAGAGAAGCTGTGGATGCCCCGTCCCTGGAAGTGTTCAAGGCCAGGTTGAATGGGGTCCTGAGCAAGCTGACGTAGTGCAAGGTGTCCCAGCCCTTGGCAGGGAGAAAGTTGGAACTAAATGGTCTTTAAGGGCTCTAGACTTGTGTTTCTGTGTTTCTCATATTTGAAGCATATTTTTCTGATAAACAGCATTGAGTGATTATTTTGTGGATGTGTCATTCTGAAAGACATTGGTGAAATTCTTTGTCCTTGGTTGGAATTGCCCTGAGCTCCTGAATGCTGTTGCAAAGTTTCTGTGCTCATGGAAGAATGCTTAAAAAAAGTGAAGTGTTCTGTCAGGGCACTTGGATGCTCTGCAGTCTGAAGTAGTGGGAACTGTGTTTAGTGTTTTGCAGGCCATAAGGAAGACAGTGTGTGACTGGGAAGCAGGTCATGAGCCATTCAATGACCCAGCTCTAAGGGGAGAGAAGGACCCCAAAAGTGGCTTTGACATCAAAGTCCCAAGACGTGCAGTTGGACCCTCCAGCACTCAGGTATTTTCCTGTCTGGTGGTTGTGATATCTGTCAACAATTATTGCATGAGGTGTTTCCTTTCTGTCCTGAACTATTTTAAAATTGCAGGTTTTATTGCGGTCTTTTTTTAATGCTAAAAATCTACTCTGATTTATATTTGCAAAATTATATGCACTTAACCAAGATCCTCTGCCTGGATTGCTGTAATTTTCTACTCTGAGACGTAATTTTTCCAAGTGTTCAATCTCTTTAATCTGATTTTCTGGGAACAAATATTTTCTCATTGAGCTCCTATTGTTTTTTAAATAATATTTTTGAACTATTTGGGTTATTTCTTGACTGATGCAAGACTGACTTCTATCTCTGATATGGCTGGTGAAATTTTTTTAAATCACTCTATTCAGTAGATGTTTAGTAGTTTTAAAATATATTTAAAATATAAATGAATATCTGTTAAAATGTGGGAAAGTATATGACATCTGACAAAATCCATTGCAGTGTTAAGTAATGAATGATAAAGCTGGTCCCTAGAATCTAATTTGTTTGCTACTGCCACTAAAATGAGATATTTCAAATGTTTTCTATGGTGGTCATCAAAATCCCATACCTAGATGCTTATTCTTGTTACCTCCATATAGTTCTCTTTTTTATTTAATTTGTGGATTTGTTTGAGGACTGTGTAGTCTGATATTCATAGCTCATCTGAGAAAATGAGGTACTGAGCACTTGGGGTGAAAAATTGAAGGCAACTGTGGTTTGTGAAGACAATCTTTTAATACCTAGAATCTGTGGGAAAGAAAGCATGTATGGTTAATAATTTTGGGTAATAAAAAGTTGCTTAATTTGTGATAAGACTGATTTAATGAAGATTTTGTTTTGATAATTGCAGAAAAATTGTTTTGATTTCTTATTTCCTGGGGTGAAAAAAAGGTTAAATATCACCACCAGTTTGCTTCTCCTGTGCTTTAAGGGCTTTGTCTCACCTTTGCAACAGGCTGTTTAGAGTATGTGGTTCTGTCTGCTTTTCCTGCTCTTGGGCTGGCACACTTGTCTGTCTGGGCTGACAGGAAGGCAGGAGGTCAAATATATCCATTTTAGATAGGTTTTCCTCGGTTTCATGCTGTTCTAAAATGGCTGTGTATGAATGGGTGATTCGTGCTACCTGGAAATTTTTTCTAAATTATTTGATAAGCTGATGGCTCTCTGAGCATCGTCTGAAATGAAAAGGAACTTTCCCTTTGCTTGAGGGAGCCCGAGATGGCAGTGATTATTCTGATCAACCTTTCTGTATGCCCTCCTCTGCATGCTTACTGCGCCGCTTTTCGTTTTTAACAAACTAACACGTTTTCTCTGCTTCTCTTTCCCGTTCCTTATTTACCCACGTGTTTTTATTAACGGATTCTCTTCCCCTGCCTGCCCCTGTCTGTTGGTTTTTAGCTCTTCATGGTTCGCACTATGACAGAGTCCTTAAACTCTGCTGAGCTGTTGAAGCAGCTCAAGTCTCTGGGACTGGAAAAGCTATTGCATGTGACACACAAGTTTCTGAGGCAATCCTACATCTATCCGCCTCTTTTAAACTTTGGTGGTAAGACATTACTTATTACTTTTATTTTTTGTGGTGATGCGAACTGTTCCACTGCAAATGGTCTGCTGCTGAGTGTCAGTGGAGGTCCCCTTGGCGTGGGTAGGCATTTGTGCTGGTGTGTAGGCTCGTGTTGCATCTGTTCTCTTGCCTCAAAGGCTTTTATCCACACAGTGCCAGTTTTCAGTTTGAAGTGGAGCAGTCGCTTTCTGATAGTAATTCTTAGTGTTGCTCAACTAATGTACCGTGTGTATTTTCCTTTTTTCCCCTCCCCTTTCCACCGTAATTGTTTCCTTTAATGATACAGCTTTACATGGTGAGAACTATGTTAGAGTCCCTCATTGCTGACAAAAGTGGTTCCAAGAAAACCTTGAGAAGTAGCCTTGAGGGGCCCACCATATTGGACATAGAAAAATTCCATCGCGAGTCTTTCTTCTACACTCATTTGATAAATTTCAGTGGTAAGATATGTAGATGATCAGTGTCCAGCTTAGCATGTCCTAACACCTCTAACACGACCTGGAAAATGTTTCCGATTGCCTAAGTCAGCTTAACCTTGGGTTTATTTATCAAAAGCCTTGGTCTGTCCAAACTTTTTCTGAGATGGTGCTTAGTATTGTGGTGGGATTTTTATTTTGACTCGTTATACGTTTGTTTCCAATGCGTCAAATTTCATATTGTTACCTCCCTTTTCTATTTTCTTCATGTATGTACTTCTATAAACAATAAGCCTATACACATTGAAATTTCTTAAAGGAAGTAGCTTTTGTGTTTTGGAAGATTTTTTTGTTTGTTTTAAGTACGGAGGAAACAAATTCTCTGTTGTGGTAAATTTGATGTCATTTCACTACTCTTACTATTCAGTTAATTGTAATCGGAAACATACTGTCCTAAAGAATTCACCTACTGACATTGAGTGTACCTAGTCTTTGTCATCACCATGCTGTGTTGTCTTTCATTTTTGTTTTGCTGCTGGTCTCCTTTACCCCTGGAGAAGGGAGAGTCTGTTAATATCAGTCATAGTGCTACTGGGGAACAGCGCCGCAAAAGGTCTTCAGGAGGTCTTACTGTCAAAAGTTCATTCGTGTTTTAGTTCACAAAGTGAACTTTAGTTCGGGACAAGAAGGAGTGTACCAAGTGTTTTCTGGAGAGGTGGGAGGCACACCTCTGGGCCCTTGACAGCATCCTTAGAAACTTGTTGTTTTAATCCTTGCTTCATGTGTCTGTCATGTCCTGCCCATCTAATTAACAGGAATGTGTGGAGCAATTCAGTCCTCCGTAGGGAGGTACGGTACTGGTAGTTCCAGAGCAGTTTTGCCTCCTTCACTTGCTGCTTCCCAAATTCAGTGTAGGATTTTCTCAGCCCCCAGCTGAGAAATTAAACTAGAAATCCCTTTTTACTGGTATACACAGTTTTTATATTTAACTAGTCTTGTCCATTTCCACTCATTTTTTTCCTATAAGAAAACATCACTTTGGGGACCAGTGAGGAGTTCAGAACTCTTATGGAAAGTCACAGGCTTTACATTTTGAATTTGCTTTAGATTATTTGGCCAACATACAGCTCTAGCGACTTGCACTTGCTTTGTTTTGTTTTGCATTGCATCGTCAGAATCACAGTTGTATTGTACCTGATGTATTTCTGTAAGAAGTGTAATTCTCCCTTATTTATTCTGAAAGAAACCCTACAGCAATGCTGTGATCTGTCCCAGCTGTGGTTCAGGGAATTCTTCTTAGAGCTGACCATGGGCAGAAGAATCCAGTTTCCCATTGAGATGTCCATGCCTTGGATTTTGACAGATCATATTTTGGAGACAAAAGAGGCATCAATGATGGAGTAAGACCCACTTGTGCTCTTCCACTGAATGATTATTCTTAATGAATGCCATTCCTTATAATGTTGCTGATTTAATTGGTTTTAACAAGTAGTCATTGAGAAGGTATTTCTTGAACCAACAAATATTTTCTTAAAATATTTGGGAAAAACGTGATCCTTTTTATATAATCTAAAAAAGATCCTGTTTTCACAAACCATTTGTGGATTACGATATTGACTGGCTTACATCATCTTGACCTCACTATCCTAAAGAATCATGACTTTTATACATGTGTAACTCTCGTGTTTTATTCTTTTTCTTGCAGGTATGTTCTGTATTCTTTGGACCTTTATAATGACAGTGCTCATTATGCACTTACCAAATTTAAGAAGCAGTTCCTCTATGATGAAATTGAGGCAGAGGTAAAGTAACTTTACCTACTGGACAAAAATAATCTGTACCTGAATGTGAAAATCATGCTAAAAGGCGAGGCCTTTGTAAGAGATTCAGAACTGTTGGAGATAACAGAAAAACTGAGAAGTCCGACCAGAAGATGAGTAGCTGGTTGGGTGATGTGTTGTGAGGAAACCTGTAGACCTGTGCAAAAATGCCTCACATTAATGCTGAAAATTGTAGACCTGTACAAATATCCCTCATCATCATCATCATCATGTTGCAAATTGAATAACAATAATGCTGAAAATTGAATGACATCTTCTCTTGAACTGGGAAATTTGGATCTATTAACTTTCTTGACTATCTTTGATAAACAGTGGGATGTCTTAGATAAGGTCCTTTTTAAGTATCTCTAAACATATGATATTTTTCTCCCCAAGGTAAACCTGTGTTTTGACCAATTTGTCTACAAGCTGGCAGACCAAATATTTGCCTACTACAAGGCAATGGCTGGCAGGTAGCTATTCCTTCCACCATGAGAGCTTTTCTTCACACTTTTCTGCTCTGCTTTGCTGTTTAGTATACCTTAAACATTTTTTTCCTTTCTTCATAGCCTGCTTCTGGACAAACGGCTGCGTTCAGAGTGCAAGAACCAGGGAGCAACCATTCAGCTGCTGCAGTCCAACCGCTACGAGACACTGCTGAAGCAGAGACACGTTCAAGTGAGTTAACTCCTACCATGTTGTCTTTGAGTTGCTTGGCAACTTTCCAGTGGTCTTGATTTATTAGGGAGACAAAACTCATTTTGCGCTTCTTGTTCTGTCATCTCGGTAGCATAACCGAATGTCTGAGATCTGCTTTTTTGTCACGTGAGGGTGTAAATTAAGAAAAAAAACCCTTGAAAGATCGTGTCTTAATGCAAATGTCTGTTGCGGTTAAGAGAGCATGAGCCAAATAGGAATGCCATGGGTGGTGGTTTTGTCTTCATGGTAATGTCTTTCACCAGTGTTCAGTTGTCGGCACAACATTGTGGAAGCATAAAATGCTGATATAAGTACTTAAATGGAGATGCAAGGTGTACTTTTACTTCTTTTTGTGAGAGTTGGGATGCAAATTGTAGTACCGCATTTGCTCATGAATTGATAAATTTTGTCCATCTGCTTTGTTTCAGTGTGTTTGGGATGCAAGTTCACAAAGTGAGAGTCTGTTAATCTGTGGAATCTCACAGTCCTTGTGCAGTTTGTCTTGTAACCTTTGTCAGTTCGAAGCCTCACAGCCTGTTTCCCTTTAGCTCCTTGGCAGGTCCATAGACCTGAACCGACTGATCACTCAGCGCATTTCGGCAGCCATGTACAGGTCGATGGAGCTGGCCATCGGCCGCTTTGAGAGCGAGGATCTGACTTCCATTGTGGTGAGTGTTGGCTTGCCGTTTTGCCAGGTCCCTGACACAGCAGTTGAGGTAAAACAACCTCAAACCTACTGCGGCTGAGGGCCTTGGAAGTAAAATGTAGAGAAGGCACGCGCTTGGAGCTGTGAGAAAACAAGGAAAGCAATCACCTCGTGATTTAAATTTTTGTAAGCGCCCACTTCTGCCCATGCTTATAGATAAATTGCAGATCAAAAGCACCAGCCTTGTGCTTGGTAGAATCAAAATTTGTTTATTTACTCAGGCAGCTTGGTTTTGTAGCATGACAAAAATAGTTTTTTTGTGGAGGAATGAAATCTGACTTGTGCCTGTGGAAGAAGAGCATCTGTGCAATATTGAGGTGTCCTCTTGAGTTAGTTTCCTGATTAAAATGCTAAAAACCAAATTTTATTTCAAGACAGCGTGAATTTGACAAGTAAACGTGCAGTCAGCAAGAAAAATAGGCACGTTCAGTTCTGCTGGAAAAATAAATTAAAAGTTGTACAAAAGACTTTCCTGTTGCTCTTTCTGTAATAAGATTTTTACCAGTGACATTTTGTCATGCAATTAACTATCTTGGTTTAATTTAGAGCTTTACTGAAGAGAAATCAGATACTGAGGCCATAGAGCCTCTTGATTTCTGAATTCTTGGATTTATAACTTTGAATTATTGAAATGTAGGTGTTCTTTTTTACGTGCAGTACACTCTTAGTGGCTGAGTGAACAAGAAAGCGTCAGTGATGTGTTCCTTAGATCACAGGTTCTCATTCTTTGAGTGAGAAAGTGACAGAACTAAGGCTTGTCCCTTTACCATGCTCCTAATTTTTTTTCTGGTTGTTTTTGTTTGGGTTTTTTTTGTTTGTTTGTTTTATGCAAAATATTTTCTGTTGAAAACTGGTTGGTTTCCTCAGCAAGAAACTGATCCTAATAGATTAAGAAATCTGTAATTTCTGCTGTTTTTCAAGCTAAATAAATTAAATTAAGGTACTTAAAGACTGAGATTTTTTCCCCTCAAACTGGACTTAATTCTGTAATAATCATAGTGTTTTTTTCCTTGAACTAACTTGCTCACAGATTTAAAACTCCTTTGAGGTATTGAGCACTTACATCAGAAAATGGTCTATGGGAATGTAGTAGTAGTTTGATATGCAGCTAGAAAAAGCATTGGATATTTCTTCACTAGGCCATTGCACAATAATCTTTAAAAGTAATGCTTGGATTTTCTGGAAGTAGAGGTTGTGTTCTTTGTGTTTGGTGTTTTTAGTGTCTGATGTCAGATATGGAGTTTACTTTATTTTAAGGAAAATGCCAGAACAGATAGTAGGAATTTCTTGTCAAGAGGAGAAACATTATGAAATGCAGTACTCATATATAGTCATGTAGGCTGCAACTAGTGATTTTGTGGTTACCTTCAGAACATTTGTAAATGTTTGATCTGGTCTTTCATTGCATCTTTGTACATCCTTCACTGGAGTAGACCATGAGAAGGATTTGTGGTAAATGTGATGTCATTCCTAACATTACCTCTACAATAGTTAGTTCACCAGTTACTCTACTGAGCAGAGATTACTTTGTGAATGCTTGTAAAGTAGAAAATGCAGAAAGGTGCTTTTGGCCTTTGTCTGACCCCATTTAAATGTTGGAGTTTTAAGTTTTGCTCAGTGGAGGAAGTGTTGGTACAGATTTGTGTTTGAGACCATTCTGCGTCTGAATACGCTTAAAGTCTCAGAAGGTTTAAGAAACAATCCCAAGGGCACTGATTTCTCTCCAGCCCTTATTGTTAAAGTAGGAGCCTGGGAGAGAGTCAATTGTTCACTTTGACTTCTTTTTAGTCTTCTCTCTCGTCAAGGTTATTTATGTACTTTGCTCAGTTTCTCCACTTTATTAAATGCATCATTCTCTTTCTTTCCCCTTGTTTTTTGTAGGAGCTGGATGGCTTGATAGAGATAAACAAAATGACTCACAAGCTTCTGAGTAGATATATGACCTTGGACAGCTTTGATGCCATGTTCAGAGAAGCCAACCACAACGTTTCGGCCCCTTATGGCAGAATCACTCTTCACGTCTTTTGGGAACTCAATTATGATTTCCTTCCAAACTACTGCTACAATGGATCTACTAACAGGTTAGCAAGGCAGCTGTTTTATTTGCAGCTTTTTATTTATTCTACTACCCTTCTGCAACTTCCTTCCTAGCAAGTGCTGACAAGTTAATCTCCATTCATTTAGTGTTTTCCACTTCTAAGGCTTTACATGAAATGAAGCAGCATGAGTCATTCTGCCAAGTACTGTTAAATGTATGAAAGCCTGTTATTTGTCCACAATAGAAGGCAAATGGAGCCACATCACCCAAATTCTGACATTTCGATGACGTAGTTACTTTATGCTGAAAAACAGTGTGTCAAAACCCTGCTAAGTGCCTGTCAGGAAGGTATTTTAAAACAGGATCTTCACGTGTGAGATGACGGAAGTACAATTATGTTCCTGATTCTGTGCTAATGTGAATAAAAGGATTGTTTCCTGGAGAAAGGAAGTGTTCAGTATTGACTGCCAACTGCAATTGCAGCCTTTAAGGAGAGTGAGTAATGGAAATAGAAAGAGGAAGGTAGGCTCTAAGGTTTGAGTGAGGGGGAAGCACATTGTTGAAGAATTTTGGATATTTATGTTTCCTGCTCGTGTGCTGTTTTTAGGATTTGTGTTACTTTTAGTCTTTACTCAGGTTTTGGTTAAAGCCCCGTGAAGTGACAGTAAAGTGATAGTGAATATTGAGCTGTAGGAAGAGGAAGAAGCCTGTTCTCATCTTTCACTGTCTCCTTGGAGAGCTTTCCTTGTCTGACATGTTCTGTGATGGTTATGTTGTATTTTAGATCCAAGATTCTGTCTGCAAAGGAAAAAAAAAAAAAGAGTGGTTTTTTTGTGGTTAGGTTTTACCCTAGAAACTTCTGTTACAGGAATCTGTTTGCACAGGAGAGTCAAATGTATTTTTGAGGGAGCTGCTCATGGTTAATGTATCTGGAGATCAATATTGGAATATTCAGTGTGCTGCATTAAGAATCATATAAAAATCTCGATGAAATACTGCTCTTCCACTTGTCAGCTTTATTGAAAGACATTCAGTAGCTCCTGTACAGTTTAGTCTATGTTCATCCTGGCTACAAGGGCTGACGTGCTGCAGACCACAGTGCTTGGGAAGTGAGTATGAGGTGCCAAAGGACATTAGCAGTGTCCTGTAGCACTGTTGCTTGTCTGTTTTTAAAATCTGTACACGAGAATTGCGTTAGGCTTAGCTTGTTGGGTAATTAATTCAGAATAAGTAATTTAAGAGATGTAAAAGGGAGACAGATCTTAGGCAGTATGTGTACCATGTGTCTGATTTCATCACAGAAGTGCTTTGGTTCCAGCCAAAAGCAGCAGTGGGGAAAGAATTAATGTATGTATTGCACATGCTATACAATGCCCTTTGATATTTTTGGTGAGAGAGAGAACAGGAATTTTTTAGCCTTTTTATAGTCCTTAAGCATGTTCATTGCTGCCTTGCTGTTAGCATGAACGTTAAATTAATGTGCTCTCTCTGCATGGAGTGTACAGGTTATTGAGTGCAAACACAGGAGTACACAGTGAGGAGCTGTGTGAGAGCTGCTGGTGTAATGCTTGACTCTTGATAGGTACTGTTCTGCATGAAGGCTAGGTGGAAACAAGGGAAGAAAAGTAGCAATTAAAGGCTGGAAGAAAGAGAAGTAATCATGATGAAAAGCAGAGAGGTTACTTGGTTGTGTGTGGGGCTGGAGGCAGAGTTCCCAGAAAATGTGACATACCTATGGCTTGTCTTCTTTTAATCTGACAGCTTTGTATAAGGGTTCTTCTTTAAAAGTTAGTGTTTTGGTCAGATTAACTTGTTTCCAGTACCTTTTGAAGGTCTTTTCCCAAGAATGCTTGAATATGATAATTTCATATATCTGTAAAAGAGTTCAACTATTTGGAAACCCTGCAGGTTTAGTTTAAAAGCTAAAGGTCTTTATGCAGAAATTCTGAAACACATTGCATGCTTAATTATTTGGGACTTAGGAATTTTTTTTATATCTGATAATGTACTGTGATTAAACAGCGAGGCTGCTATTAAAAGATTTAGCAATTTAATAATTGGAGTTGCCATTTAGTCTGAAATTTAGAATGCTGGCCAGCTGCACAGACTCAGGGACAACAGTTTGCAGAGAAGGAATGGGGAGGTAAGTGAGGGGACCTTTGCAGATGAGCCTTAGCGATGAAATCCAAGGATATTTTTAATCCACCTGTTGATCATCATGAAAGAAAGAAAATAAACCTTTGGACAGTGCACAAGCATATAAACTGCAGGTGAGGTCAGAGTTGTCTCTAGTCCAGTGTCCTGATGCTGTCAGCAGCCATGAAGGGGCTGAATATGAAAACAAGGGAGGTTTGAGGTGTTATTTCTCCCAGGAAGCATGCCAGCCTCTAGCAATGAATAGATGTTTCTGTAAAACAAAAACGGTGGGATGTTAGTGCATTTGTGGCCCTTTACAGGGGTATTTATTTTTCCCCGTTTTTGTCCTGTCCCTTTTATAAAGCTATGTGAGGCTTTGGCATTCATTATGTGCTCCTGTGAGGAGTCTGCAGTGAAGCTTGTGCTGCATCTCTTTTAGATGCTCTCAAGCTATTATCCACCAGTTCTTTTACTGAAAGTGGCCATAAACAGGTGTTTCCCACTTGTCTTTTCTGTGCTGCCTGGGATTGTTTTTCAAGAGCCCTCTCTCACGTTGGCCCTCAGCTGCATGTCTTTTCAAGCCAAGTCTTTCCAGCCGGGAATATTTGTCATGCTTAGGCCTGCACCTGAACTTTTTCTTTGTGAAGTTAGGTTATCTAGATTCAAATGACTCAAATACAACTTCCACATTTTTATTCTTTGTTCCTTTTCCATTGTCTGTAGTGTCTCTTTTTCTGCCTTATTTTCTTTACTATTTCTAAGCTGGTCTTTTCCTTCCTTGACAGCTTGTTTTGTATTAACAAAGGAGGAGCAAGTGCGAGACAGCCTTACATTTATTTGAATTGGAGATTTTCTGTGCTTTCTTGACACAAATGATACTAGCTTTTGGAGACAGTGATCAAACTAGCAGCTCCATCTCCTTTAACACATTACCCAAATCTGTGTTCTCTAGTATAAATTCATGTGTATAGCAGTCTTCCAAATGCAGTATGACACGTTTCTTTCTTCCAAGGATACAGATTTGTCACAGAAGGAAAAAAAAGACCAGCATTTTATTTTTCACTTTTCCTGACTGCCTCTCCTGCTTCCTTTCGTGAGCTTGCTCTCATACTGCTTTTGAGACTGGTTTTCACAAGAGAGCAGCTGTGTCTTCTGGTGTTGCATGTACTCTGACAGTCATTGTTCAGAAAAATTTTCAGCCCTTGCAGATAGTGCTGGAGCAAAGCTGAAAAGCAGCAGTGAAAACCATCTAGTTTCTGCTACAAAGAGCCAAATGGTGCAGGGATATAGGCTCATGCAAAGTAGGGGTGACTGTAGTCAACTACCTTTCCCCTCCTAGAAAAACAAGCAACCAAGCAACCAAAGTCTTTCAGCCAAAAGGAGAAGTGACAGCAGTGTATTGGCACATCTGTTACTCTCTCATGCTCTATTTTCCTTGCTGTTTCCTCTGTTCTCTCCATCTTGGCGTCTGTGTTTAAGAAGGGTGAGTCAGATCTAGTGTTCACTGAGGGGAGTTGTAGGGCTCCCATTAGTTCTGCTAGACAAGACAAAGTAATTTGGAAATGCTGGAAGCAGAAAGCGTTCATACCAATTAGACAGGGAGATGCAGAGGAACACTTTCAGTAGGAGCAGGGAGGGAAGACTGTCATGTCTTATTGCTTCTAAGAGGAAGCTCAGAATGTTTATGGATGAGGTTTGTCTGACCTGGTGCCTGCAAGGCAGCAGGCTCATTGACCAAAGCGGTCTCTTTCAGTTGTCTCCTTAAATAGATTATAGTAATTAAAATCACAGAATCATTTAGATTAGTTTGCAAAGTGCACACTATAAACTCCTTCCTGGTAGGTATCACAGAAAAACTAATATTAAATTATTTGATCCCTAAAATACTTACTTTGGGGGCTCATGTTGTCCTCCAGCAATTCACTTGCAAAGCTTTGGTAAGCCAGAAGGCTTTTCATCTGCTTAATCTACTTTGACGGCTTACAACCTGTTCTGATTAAAATGGATGAATTACTGGGGGATCATCAACACTGATTAAAAATGAAACTGATTATCTTGGAGTATGCTGAAACCTGTATCCAATCAGTATCCAGGGGAAAGTAGAAGTTTGCTTAGCTTTAACTTCGATATTCAATGAGCTTCAGTCATTCAAAGAGATGTTCCTCTTTCTTGGAGGAGGAGCAGGAGGAAGCCAACCAGCAGAATGTCAGAAAGAAAGCACACGTGCACACACATGCACAGACACTGAAAAAGTTTGAAGAGCAGTAGATGATGCTGAGCTGTAAGATTTTCATATAGCCCTTAGTTTTTAGGGAAGAAATTTCTAATACGTACCTGAATGGCATGTTGAGATTAGTCACGTACCTTCTAGGATGATGCACTCTTGAGGCTGCAGGCTGCTGTAGCCTCAATCTTAGACATTGCCTCTCTGTAACTTAACAAGTGACTGTTACCTTTTGCCCCTATTTCCTTACTCTTTTACTTTCTCTCTTGGCCTCTTTCACGCAAGAAAGTATAAGCAAGTGTGTTTGCTTCAAGTCTTTTAGAAAACTTTTAAGACTATTTTGCTACTACTCTGAAGCATTTGAGATGGAGAAACCCCCAAGCATGCAGAGGAGCACCAGGAAACACACGAGAGTAACTTGAGCGTTTACTTGCGCTGACTGGTTTGCTCTCAGACGCTAATTAGATTGTAATTGAGATATAGACACACAATAACTTTTTGAAAAGTCTAAGAATTATAGTTACAGTTTCCAGAGTTATGGGATGTACCCACTTTTATGTTGAAACAGTCCTTTCCTTGTGAGTGGTTTAATTTAGTGATAACAAATACGCCAAATACATCTGCACACTGAAACCCAGTCCTATCTCCAATGACATGGTATCTCTCATGATTTCATTTTAGAGATTCTCTTAGGGCTTGAAAATTGATGGCAGTTTAAAAAGGAATGGGATTTGGAGAGAAAAAGGGGGAATAGAGTAATCTCTGGCACAGTTGTATGTTGCAGATGACTTTGAATTCCATCAAATGTTTACATTATCTCTGGTAAATTCATTAATGAAGTATCTGCAGAATACAGATTCAAGTAGTCTCTCTCAAAGGAGGGTTTTCAGTCTCTATATAAGTGACAGAGAAGGGGAGAAATTTGTAAACTGAGGAAATGTAAATGTAAGGAGATCTAAATAATATATGTGGTATCAAAAATAATGCATATAAATAATGTATTTTTCCTCAAAAGCTCTAAATGCAAACTCTTTCTGGACTATAGCAAGTACAAGTATTTTTGGGAAGAGTGGCTAAACTATGTATGAACAAGTAGCTGTACCTTTTTTTGAGAAGGTTAAAAATGCAGAAATTATTGTTCTGAAGTTATAGATTCTCACAAGAATGGTCCAGAAATAAAACACAGTAGAAGTAATTGTAAGCAACGTGGTGCAATTTATATTGGTCTGGGTGAAACCATTTTTGATTAGCATGGCTGTTTTTGTTTTTAGCTAGAAGATAGATATATTAAAAATAGAATGTCTCTGTTCTTTCTAGGAATAATTAATAATGAATAATTAATTTTGTGTGCTGATGGAATGTAAATACTGTAAACAACAACAAAAAAATCAAGATACAATTGTATTGTATGATTATAATGTAAGGCAAATTTTCATTCCTGAAACATTTTCCTAGATACATTTGTTTTGCTCAGGTGTCACTCAGACCAACCTAATATTATACAACCATTTGATGTACACTTTCCCTCTTTGCATCGTTTATCAAGAAACACTTTTTAATCAAGGTAAAAAATGAAGTAGCCATCCAGCTTGTAAACACACATGCCCCAGTAATTTTCCTCTGTTTAGTGAAGTAAAGCAGAATGAGAATTGTGGTAGATACTGATTAACTTCTTCCTACACTGAAGCTGTGGTGCTGCCAAGTGTGCATTACAGAGTTAACAGGGAACATCAAGGGGAAATATTTGTGCTGCTTGCTCACAAGAGGACTGGGAATGGTCCTTCAGACTCTGGTGCCCTCAGCTGTGAGTGGGATGGCTGATCCTGTCTTTGGCAGTGCTCCCTGTCTTTGTAGCTCTCTTGCCATCCTCTTAACAGTATACAAAGGTAAAGCCAAGCGTGATTTGTATTGGTATATGCTCACACTGAAGTATGATCAAACTTTTGTAACGTTGATTTTGCTGCAAGGATTTTACCCTTGCTCGTGACTTTTTTTAAAAGGTAACAATCTAACATATTTCTCCCAATGTGGATTTTGGGGGAAAAAGCTCCAAAACATTAAACAGAAATGTCATGTTGTTCTTTGAAGGTGTACTTCTTTCTCAAAGACTTTATTTTGCAAGCACAAGGAGTTTCCTTACGCCCTGTGAGAGGCTATTGCTACTTTGTCAGCTACTTCTCTATTTGCTAGCCTGGGCTAGAGTAGAAGTGAGGAATGTTTGGGGATCCTGTCCACCATGGGAAGAACAGTAATTGTTGAATTGTAATATGATTTGTGTCCATGCTTTTGGGCAATTCAGGCCGTGTGCTTCCCCAGTTTCTACTAAGGCTGAAAGGCTGCTGGTTTGGTTTTGATTGTATATGCAGAGAAAAGCAGTCTTCTACAGGGTAGGGTGCTTTAGGTGCACACCTGCTCACCTAAGTATAAAAAATGAATTCTTGTTTTTATTTTTTTATATAGATTTGTTCGGACCGTGCTGCCATTTTCTCAGGAGTTTCAGCGTGATAAGCAGCCTAATGCACAGCCACAGTATCTCTATGGATCAAAGGTTGGATTTAATTCCCTTTATCTTCATGCTTTGCTAATGTTTAAAGGTGTCTTTTTAAATTATAGAAACTACGGTATATGAAAGTTATTAGAAATGGACTGAAACTCATTTTGTTTGTATTTTAAATTGAACATACACTTCTTTTAAGACTTTGCTGTGAAGATCACCA
Source organism: Hirundo rustica (assembly GCF_015227805.2). NCBI lineage: Eukaryota > Metazoa > Chordata > Aves > Passeriformes > Hirundinidae > Hirundo > Hirundo rustica. The sequence continues at coordinate 85,440,175 of NC_053451.1, forward strand.
TATGTTTCAGCCCAAGTGTAATTGATTAGTCTGATGGTTAGTCTTATCTGACAAAGCTAAAAATAAGCCTGTCTCTCAACCACCTTGTATTTCAGTTGCTTATAATGGCAGAGCAGACTCAAAGTAAAGATTAATTACTTGGTGAAGTGAGAACAAGAGCCCATCTTGGGTGCAGGTCTCCCTTGTTCCAGTTAGGAAGACTGTGATGACAGAAGAAAAGGGAATAAATAGGAAAAACTGCTTCGGATGTTATCTGACTTAAAAGGAATATACATTCTGACCATCTTAAACTATCAGATACCAAACTACTTCAATTATTTTTTAAATAAATGTAGTGTTTCTTTGGCATCTACAACCCAAGAGCCTCAAACTCATTGTGATGAACTTGGTGTCCCAGCCATCTCATCTTCTCTATTAGCATCATGTTCTTGCTTTGCAGTTAGGTGGGCTGGGAAGGTTTATGCAAGTTTTCAATAGAAGTGTACACAGAGATGTGCAGTCACATACTCTGTCCCTATGGCAATCCCCAGAACTGAGGTTGGGAAGGAGCTTGTGTGGGTGACAAGTTTTAAGAGTGCTTGGCACAAGAGAACAGCTGTGGGCTACCCAAGTGCAGAAAGTTACCTGCACTCACAGGACCTATGCTATGCTCTTGTGTGATAGATTTATTCTTCCTGATCTCTGCAGATTTATTTTCTTATTCTTCAGAATTGTTACCTGAGTCTTAATGACAGTTAGAGACACAGTGCATTAACATATATTTACATTTTTAATATCTACTCCCAAATATTGATCTACTTCAAACAGCAGCAAAAACCAGCAGTGCTACCTTCAGCAAATCATTTGAGACTGTATGACAAGATGTCACTCTAAATTTTGCGATGTTTTCTTGACTATCAGGCTGGCAAGCTGAAGTATGGAAAAGATAAATGAAAATATAAGGATTAAATTAGAGGATGGACAATAAAAAAGCTTTAACTTATTTATTATTATTTTAAATTATTTAAAATATGTACTCAATTATGCATCTAATTTATGCAAATGTGCTGTAAGTGTTATGGGTGGCTACTCTCAATATCTACTTCCTAACTTAAACATGAACATAATTAGTCCTTACCTTACTCTTATTTTCTGCACATCGTATCATAGTTGTATTGGTGCAGTTTCATCCCAGTAATCTAGGTTTTGAGACATCTCAGGAGTTACAAACTTCAGTGCTAAAATATCTGCTGCATTTGTAAAAATTTCTTGCCTTTAAAATGTAAAGGCAGTGGAAAAGGATTCACATGTCTTAATGTGGAATGTAACAGCTGACTGTCTGGTCCTGTAAACAGTGTTTTATGTAATTGTTCTCCAAAATGAAACAGTTAATTACAGGGAAGTGGAATATTCTTACATTAGAGTTACTGTGTTCCTTACTATTTTGGGAACTGACCAGATGCAGCATAGAGCAAAAACCTGACTGAATTTCATAGGGCTTGCTAACTTCATTTATCTAAGTGATGATACAGTAGGGTGAGTGACAGAAGATTAACTGAGGAATGCTTTTTTTGTCAGTCAGGTTACATTATTAAAATGAGTTTAGTAACCTTCACACAGAGAGCTATACATTTATAGAATTCTTGAGTATTTTTCTATATGAGCAGCAGCAATCAAGGTGGGTCTTACTCGCATTTCTGGGGCAAATTTCATAACTAGATAGGCCTATATTAGAAAATACTGTCTGTCTATAGTTTTAAATTTTAACAAGAGTATATTTTTATTCTTGAATTGAATGTACTTTGAAATTGAGGATATCTGAGCAGAGTTTTTAACATTTCTGCTTTATATAGCTAGTTACAGATAGGAATTCTTACATTGCAGAGGCTGCACTACTACAGGAGTAACTGAAGAATTTTTTTGTTTGTATCTCAGGGCATTCACATATCTGCAGATATTTCTAAATGGATTAAAGCATCTGGTCTGTATTAATGCATCTTGATACTTATCATAGAGAGTTGTAGTAACTTTCTCTTCAGCACCTAAAGTTTTTTGAGTGGTATCTTCATGTAATCAGCAAAACAAAAACCCACAGATAGAACTTTTTCTGGTTGATAGGGAAGCAGGGCTGTCAGGGGGGAAGAAGCCAGCTTGCAAAAGCTTGTTAGCCTTTTAAGTGAGCTGGATTATTCTAAAAGTTTGGTTGAGCATGATCATTGAAATCCCTTGATTCAGGTAAAATATGTGTAGGATTAATGATATTAATGTTAGCAGGATGGAATTCGGCAACATGGGGTGGATACATGAAATATTTTATGATATACATAAAAGAAATACACATCTTTTCTGGGGAGTTGAACTAACTTTGCATGTTAATGAAATACCTGGTTTTATAGAGGTTGTCTAGACCAGAAGGGCTTTCTTTCTGTCTTACACAACATTTTCCAAATATTGTCATGTTTTTATGTCTCTGGCACTTTATAGATGCTAACTCATTTATTTTGTGAAAAAGACATATTTGAAAGGTACTTCTCACTGTGGATATAATGGGTTTTTTTTCTACTGCTGGTGCACAAATTAAAATCAGTTTGCCCTATGTTGCAACTTATCGGTTTGGTAATCACTTAGAATGTTTGCCCAGGACTCGATGACTGTTAATATTGAGTGATGAATTACCAAATCTAATACAGAATTGCCTGAATGAACCTGAATTTATCTATGGTAAAACTTCCTCAGCAAGAAACAATCATGTAGCTCTGTGAGCATGTGATGACATGAGTTTTTCAAAATTAGAGCAGAAAACAGATGACACTGTGCATGAGTTGCTCATTTGCAGCAGGTGCGAGATGGTCCATTGCTTGTGAGACAATATAAATGTTTATCTTAGTAGTGCACAGTAAACACTGTGGGTGGAATGGTTTTATATTTGGAGAAGGTAAATCCCTTGGGAAACACTTCCATGGTAGCTCTTTACTTTCTCAGTCGGATATAGGCATGTCTTTTGGTTACATGTGTTTGTGTACAAATAACAAAATGCAGTGGGTGAATTGCCCAGAAACTGCTTCAAAACTGCGCCTTGTTCTCAGTATGGCATGTACATGTGTAGATATGTATTGGACTGCCTTAAAACCCACATAAAGAAATAGACGTGCAGAGAAATAAACAGGCTTCCAAGAGCCCAAGGTGTTGGCAGAGATTGGCTGTGTGTCTCTTGGCTTCATCCCTTTAATATTAAAATAATCATTTTGATGAAAACCTAATCAGAGAAGTGTTACTGTCAATTTGATTACAAGATAATTTTAAAGCATTCTTTCTGTCCTCGTTACCCAGGCACCCCTTTTTGGCAGTAAACCTGTTGTGTTGGCTTCATGCTCTGATGAGTGTTTTTCAGTGCCTATTTCATGTAACACCGTCATCTGAAACAGCAGAGAACTGTTATTCTCACAGTTTATTTGAGACTGATGTGCAAGACAAAGGAAAACGTGTCAGCTGGAGGAAGTGCTCCACAGCAGGTGGAGAACACGTTGTTGCTACCTTCACACAATCAAAATGCCTTTTGAAGTGTTTTCTGAAAGTCATACTCGCCCCCGTTCAGCAGACGTTTCTGTGTGTCATGCTTATCCTACTCAAAAAAAAAAAAAAAAGAAAGTAAAGAAGATTCATCACACTTATGGCAGCTTCTCCCTAGCACTCTGAGAGTCGATGCATTTCACAAGTCGTGGGAATTGTTGTCAAAATAGAGTAGCTGAAAAGATCCGCTACCTGCTGTGAAATATTCATGGGGAGCTCTCTTGCCAAAATTGTACCTCCCCTTAGCTCCTAGGGCCTGGTGGAGAGGGATGGCAGTTGCCCAGCCAGCAGTTCTCCAGCCTTTACTGGTACAACTGAGCTGTGTCAGAGACTTCACACATACGTTCGTACCAAGAGCAATTAAGTGCCTGCAGTCACAGTGCACCTTTGTCATTTTAGGTGTCATATACAGCAATACTAAGATTTATTATGTTTTTATGGAACACAAATGCACTTAAAAGGTTTAAGACAGGGTAACTTTTACATGTAAATCAGACACCATTTGTCACGTTGTGAGGGTGAACAGATTTCTCTCTGAAGGACCTTGGCACTTTGCCATGAAGCTCAAGGCAGAGTGAGATGATCAGCAGGTTTTCTTGTTACAAAAATAAAATGCATTTTGGCTTGTTTTTACTATTTTGTCCCCCTTCGTTACACAGAAGGTACTGTGCAATTGGAAAGAAATTTGCAGCCGATTAATGCACGTTATCATTAAAACTGAAAGGGAAAGAGTAAAGGAAGGGCCCAGAGCTTCATCTCTGAGTTCCATTTCCTCTGCAGGGAGCCACTGGCCCATGGAGCAGAAGGTTGCTTGTGGTGGGAGCAGAGTAGTGCAAATGTGATAAGCCAGGATATTTCCTTAATTAGGAGGGATACAAAGTCAGTATCTTGCATGTATTTACACAGAGAGAAGATAAGACAGATTAAAGGATACAATTAAAATCTTGCTGAGTTTAGTTTACATTCTGAGACTGACCTCAGTGCAAATGGGAGGGATGGGCAACACCCTGGGCAGTGAAGCATGTTGTCTGAGTGTAGTACTGCTTGTAGTGTGTGTGTTGGGAAGCAGCTGGGTTTGTCAGGGTAAAACTGGCAAACCACTGCACTCCGTGTGTATGTTCCAGTTGCCTATAGTCTAGCAGTCTGGGTTGCCATCTGAAAACTCCTGCTCAGGTTTATTGTGCTAGTTAACAAAAATTCTTTTGATCGCTTTTGATTACTTTTTATATTTGTTTGCTGTTTTAGATTAAAGAAAAGCAACAAAAAAATCCCTTGAAATGTAAAACAATTACTTGCTACAAGCCTCATTTTTAAATAATGGAGGGTGGCTGAAGTGCTTACTTCTTGGGCATGGGAACCTTTGCACACAGGCTGTTGGGAAAAGGGTTTGTCATCAGAGTTACAGCCAGGAGCGCTGTAGTGAGCGGTCGGAGCTCCCTGTTGTGAGCACCAACAGTGCGTGTGATGTGTTTGAAGTAGCTGGGGTACCTTGTGTAGCAAAAACCTTCTCCTGGACAAAACATTTCTAATTCGTAGCAGAGCGCTGTCCTGTCACTGGGACTCGTTCCTGACTTTTAGAAGGTGGCATGACGGGCTCATTGCACACCGAGGGATTTTCTATGATTGTGGCCAGCTGGATGCCACCTGGGTGCTTTTCCTCAGCATCCTGTGGCTGCTGGCTCTGCCTGCTGGACTCATCTGAGGTGTACGCCACACTTTTGGTCCATGGCTGCTCATGCTCTTCTTTGGAGGCCCTGTTCCGCTCTTGCAAACGCTCGTGCCTCCTGCGGCACAGGAGGTGCAGGCAGCCGTAGAGCAGGACTGCGGCGATGATGAGGAGCAGGACGCTGCTGGTGAGCCAGATGCCCAGCGCCAGCTCTTTCTTGGTGTTGCTTGCCGATGCCGGGTCTCGTTCCAGAGTGTTAAAAACCCTGCACTGGTCGCTGGAGGGGTTTGCGGACTGGCAGGTCACGCACATGATGTACGTTGTGAGGGGAGTCAGGTTTTCCACAACAAAGGAGGAGCGAGTGGTGGGCACCCTCTCTTCCTTCTGGAAGCTCTTTCTGGAGTAGCTGGATAGCATGCTGTTCCAGTTAGGGTGGTACATGATGCTGTAAAAGCTGTCGACGCAACCGGCCATTTTCGGCCAAATTACCATTGCTGTGTTTCCTGTGATGTTTTGGACGGTTATTCCCATCAGGATGTTGCTTGGGAGTTTTTTCCTCTCTCGATGCAGATCTCCCTGTGGAAAGGGAAGATGTTCTTTGGAGAAGCTGCAGCACTGAGGATGTTGTTTGGATCTTAATCGTAGTGCTCTGTAATCTAAGAATGGAGTTTGTTATGAAAGTATGCTCTCATCTTTGGTACTGCAGTGTAAAGGAGGGAATAAAAATTCATAAAGTTTGAGGTGTTCTAAAATGTGTATTTCCCTTCCAAGTGGAAGGGTAAACTTAAACTTACAGAAGTCCAACCAGAGCTGCTGCCTGTACAAGTGACCAGTTGTATCTTGAGAGATGGTGAATTTTTGCAGAATTTACAAGTGGGGAAACGCTTCCTTTCACTTTCTTTTTTCCCAGGTGATTGTGAAAAAATGCAGTAGTTTTTTTCTCTAGTCTGTGTATCTTGCATTTTGTGTTAAGTGGCAAGAGGGGTTGGCAGGAGTGGATATTGAGGAATAACTGCCTCTATAATCCACAATTCTTTATTTCTGCCAGTCACAATCGGTTGAAAAACAAGAGTATGTGGAAACATGACCACATACTATTTCGTCTCCAATATCTTACATTAGTTTCTTATTCACAAGTTCACATAGGAACACCTTCTCTATGAAGCCAGGCTGAGAGAACTGGGGCTCTTCAGCCTGGAGAAGGCTCCAGGGAGATCTTACAGCACCTTTTGTTATTTAGATACAGCAGTAGAGCTGGAGAGGGTCTTTTTACGTGGGCAGATAGTGATAGGACAAGGAGGAATGACTTTAAGCTTAAAGAGGTTATATTTCAGTTAGATATTAGGGAGAAATTCTTTACTGTAAGGGCAGCGAGGCACTGGAATGGGTTGCCCAGAGAAGCTGTGGAAGGTGTCCCTGCCTGTGGCAGGGGTGTTCGAACTAGGTGATCTTTAAGGTCCCTTCCAAGCCAGACTGTTCTGTGATTCTGTGATACTCCCCATGTTTTGCTGTTAAGTTGCACATCTGTAGCCGCTGCGCTGCGGCAGTGGCTGTGAGCACTGTACATTGGTGCTATCAGTATCACAGTATTTAGCCTTGATGCTAGTCAGCCTCTTGGAAACGCTTTGTCAAGCTTGGTGAAATACAGCTTTCACTATAGCCTACCTTTTGGATAAATGGTAGGGATTTTTAAAATTTACTAATGCTTTTTGCTGTTCTAAGTCATTTTTTGTAATCCCATAGTCTGTCTGCCCTGAATTTATACTCCTCCTCGTCCTCAATTCAAATTAGAAAATCTGCCAATATTTGGAGATTCTCAGTAGGTGTAACCACTGTAAATAGTGAAAGGAAAACATCTCTTTCCTGCAATTTCTCTAAACACATCTGTTAAAGAATAGATGATAAACAACCAGTGGTTATTTTCACTTGTTTGGCTTGGGTTTTATGCTTTTACCGTTGTGATGGTAACTTCTGAAAAAGAGCTTACCTCAGCAATTTAATCTGATTCCTTAGTTTGATTGTCAGTTTCCAGTGGCACTTGTGAAAGTTTTTTTCCTACTTTGAAAGTTTCTCACTTTTTTAATGACTATAAATGCTGGTGACAGTAACATACTATTTCATTAACAACACTTTGTTGTGAAAATTAAATCTAATTTTTTTTTAAGATCAGGTTTAATATGTTACATTTTCTGGGTAAATAACAATTAATTATTCCAACTTTTCCTAAGGAAAAGCGCTTTGAGATTTGCTCATAACATATTCTGAAATTATTCTGTAATGCTTGTATTTTATACTAGATAGGAGACAAGGAAAATGTATATTTTATGGGATATTTTTTAATGGGATATTTTTTAATGGGATTTAGATAGTGACCTTACATTAATAGCAAGAATTCTCTGCCTGTTTATGTCTGAAAATTGTTGCTCGAGGCTTTTGGATTATCCTTACTGGGAAGTGGGAAGAAAAATATGTATGTTTATTTTCATGACAATGTAAAACCGTGGATATGACCGATCCGGGGAGATGCTGCTTTTCTAATTCTTTGATAAATACACCCTTTTAAATACAGCAACAACATACAGGAACTGAGTTTGCTATCAGATAAACTTACCAAACAGACACATTTTGGCATCTTCCCAGCTACTGCAGATATTAAAATAGGGTGCATTAGTGAGATCAGAGCTTTTACTTGCTCTGTTACCTTCTCTTTAGCTGGTAGATCCTTATTATTTAAAATTATAATCTGGGTTTTTTTATAGAACACTCTAATACAGCCTAGGAACAATAGTTTCAACAGTTTAATCTTCATAGTATTTTTTAAGTAGAATGAACTATAATTAAATAACAATAATACATTTCTATTGTTATTAACCATCAGTTATTAGAAAACACACAGTTACTGACATGAAAATGTTTGGAAAAGCCATCTGATGTTTTATGAATCATAAAGTCAGTACTTACCGTCACTCCCTGATGGAAATTCCAGAACACAATTTCTTTATGGGGATGCTGCTGTGAAAATGTTACAAACACCAAATTTTTTGTATCCCTTTCTACATTAATTATTTCCTGACTGATCTCTCTTTGCCAGTTTGCTTCTTCTTCTCTTCAGATTCTCTGGACTGAATCCTCATTGCTTGGTTTCAGTTTTTTCCTCCGATGCTGCTGGTGGCATGGTTTCTTTGTCTCTTCCACTTAAATTCCTGTAGGAGCACATCTTGTCTAAAGATGCTGTTGCCTTGCTTTTCAAAGACCACAGAAGAGAAAAAAGAATGTCTTTTCTCCCCTCTCTTGCTTGCCTCTCCTTGGCAGTATGCTGCCTGAGCATCCCTGTTATATACTCTTGTATGTGGACCAGTGATGCTGTGAGTGATTAATGTTAGAACTTTGATGACATCAGCAACTAAAAACTCTTCCTTTTTTTTTTTTTTTAATTTAAGCAGGGGAGGGAGTAAGTACAGCTTAAAAAATAATGAACAGCATTTTCCCTTCCCTCCCTTTCCACCTTCACCCCCTTCTAGTTAGTGGCTTCTTCCCTAAGGATTTTATGCTTTTGGGTCTCCCTGGGGGGAAAGTGGTGTTGATGTGTAATGTTGTTTTCTCAATCCCTTGTTACAGTTCAGAAAGATCCACTATTCCAATGTTTACAAGTAGACTGTAAATTTTAGCTACTTCCCCATGGGGTTTACATAAAAAATGTATTTTTAGGTTGGCTGGCTTCTTATTGTTGCATATTGGCAAATTTTTTGTTTTTAATACTGGAATAATGTTTTTAGGGCTTTTCTGTGGCAAATTCCTGCTGTGTGAAGAGAGGTTACCTCCCCTTTACCTCATGGCAGTAAAAGGCTTGAACCCACTAAAACAAAATTCTCCTTGTGCTATAGCTGAAATAGATAATTCTTACATGTTTGTTGTAGGAGACCTACCTAACTGGAAACAACAGAAACAAAAAATAAAATCTCATCTTTTAGGAGCTATTGTATAAATCCTTAGTTTATCAGGACATTCATCTACACATATGTTCCTAGGGTTTTATCAGTTCTCTGTGCTGTCCTTGCCCCAGATCCCATTTCTGTATGTGGAGTCCTATGGAAATGCACAGGTTGTACTAGAGGGATATAGCTTCAGGCTGTCCCCTGGTGGGGCACACTTGGAATTTGGCCTTTCAGCCAGCTCTGATGTAACAGCACGACTGTGTTATGTACTAGGATTCTAATACTTATCCAAGTGTCTATTTTAGTTTGCATCTAGAATTTTTTAATTTTTAAGACCTCAGTTGGAAACTGGTGTTTGTATAGAGACATACAGTATAAATAAAAATGTGTGTATTCTATTCTGATTGCTTCAAAAGATGATTTTTAAGTCCTTTTATAGAATAAAATCCTTCAAGAGCTTGGTAGAGTTTTCTGACTTGAATTCCAACTAGCTTAATGCCATGTATTTACAGTATCTGGTGTTGACTTAAATGGGTAGTTAGGGCAAGATCTGCACTGAAGGGAATGTCCTTCCTGGAAAATCTTCTGTTACAGCTGTATGTGAAGTTGAAAGTTTAACAGTATGCTGTTTTCCATGTGTGTATCAGAGAGAATGAAACAGCAAAAAACTAAAGGAAACACAGCAGTCCCTTCTGTAAGAAGGGTGGCCAAGATTCCCACTAAAATGAAATTTCAGGGTATTAGGAGAATAGCCCACTTGCAGAAATGGAGGGTGCTAAGCTAGCCAACCCTCTCTAATCCACAGCTTCAGCAAACAGTTCCCAAATCCCCACATCGCATCAGACTGTACAGCTGTGCTCACTTTCATAGAAATAAACATGACTGTGGCAAAGCACCTGATCCTACTTATGCAAGTCTTGAAGAATTTCCCTGAGGGTACATCCCAGACTTAGATTTGCTTTGATCTTGTGTACAGTGAAGGGATTTGAAAAAGAAAAATCCTTATTAATTAGTTGCTGAGAGCAGTAACTGCAGAAGACCTTTTTTTCTGTAGTTGAGTACTCAGAAGCTTAAAACACCTATTATGAATACAAAATTGAAGTAATTTCTTTCAAGATGTTTTTGTGCACAAAAAGGAAGATAAAAGATTAAGGAATAGAAGCTGTGCTTTAAATTCAGGAATCTGGACATGGAATTGACTACTTTTACCTTTTTATACTTGTGTAAATAGAAAAGTTCAAAAGATAAAGTGTTTGCAGCTTTATAAATGATAAATGGAAGATGTCTACTTGAAAAAAAAGTGCTCACAAATTTGTCTTGCTAATAGAGAGATTTTTGCTGAAGTTCCTGCCTTACAAAAGAGAAACTGTGTATTTAAGCTTCTTTCAGAGACAGTGAGATGCAAAGTTTTTATTTGAGTTTTAACGTGCTTTAAAATTATGTTTAAATTACATTATTATCGACATACAGTCAGACAAAATTTTCATTAATCATATCTGTTTTCTTGTTTTAGGCATTGAATTTGGCCTATTCCAGCATTTATAGCAACTACAGGAATTTCGTTGGCCCCCCTCACTTTAAGGTCATCTGCAGACTTCTTGGATATCAGGGCATTGCTGTGGTGATGGAGGAATTGCTGAAAGTTGTCAAGAGTCTGGTATGCTAATTGTCTTTATTTTTCTTCTACTCCAAATGGTTTCTTATAGAAGATGTCTCCGGAAAAACAAAGTGAAAGTGAGAACCTGAATAAAATAATTAAAATAACTTCCACTGAAATTCGATATAAGCTGTGCTTGACGGTACTCAGTGTCTTGTGTGAGCAATAGAAAGAATAGCCTTGCTGCCCTGAGCAGTGTTTTGAAAACTTTGGATTCTTCATTGGAGATTAATTTAATTTGTAATGACCTGAGCTGTTAGGGCCTAGGTAGGCTCTGGACAAGGATGAATATTTTAAATTAGTTGATTTCAACTTGAAAACCGTACTGTGCATTTACTTCCTTGATATCTTTTGAGAACAGCTGTAGCGTGCTCTCTGCATGGCACATAACTTCAGGGCTCTCATTAATGACATCACTGATAGATGACCCTTTAACAACAGGAGTTTAACCCCTGTACTTGATTAGCAGTGCTGCTCAGGCCGGTTTTGAAGACATTATCCACACAGCCTGGGCATCCTGCATTGGAGAGCGCCTTCTTTGTAACTGGGAGGAGGTTGAGGCGCTGGCTGTTTGCTATATATAGTGCATTGCAGTTAATTTAAGCCAAAGAAATTATATTTTCCTCCCTGTTGCTTGTAGGAGCGTGCTGCCAAAATAATCCAACTGTACCAGGGAAAGCTGTGGTATTCATAATCATTCTTCAGGCACTTGACACATTTGGCAGTTTGTTTACAGTAATTCCCACAATGTTCTAAGTATGTTTTTGATGTTAGAAAGGGTGAATCCTGCTCAAAAAGGTGCTATAATTTAATCTTCAGGGAAAGAGGAAAACACTTATATTTTTCAGGGTTTGAGTGTCAAGTATTGGTTTGCTGTGGTTTTTTTGAGAGGTTTTTTTAATAACTTAGTGGTAAATTGTCTCAGTTCATTAAAGGTGGCATTGAACACTTGGTCACATATGAAGAAGGTTAGGAGACCTGGGGGAGGGTATCCTGCCAATGCCTGATGCAGATGCTCAGATGTAGGGGGACAGATAAGGGAGAGGTGTCTAGTGGTAGCAAGACAGGCTGACTGGAGGCTGGGACTGTCTCAACTGGTATGTCCAGAAGAACCAGTTTGGGCTGTTGCAGCCATTCCTAATCATAAGGGGTTTTTTCATGTTGCTTTTGAACACATTGAGATGCTTTTTGCATGGTTTTGAAAGCATTCAAGTGCAACTTTTTAACCAAAAATGTAAAAGTTAGTTAGACAGTAAAGAGTCTGTAAGAGAAAAACATTATTTCCTCTTCTTTACCTTGCTGGCCTCAGCTGTTGTGCCACTCTTCTTTGTAGCAAAGATGACTAATGCCATATGAACTCTTGAAATTTGAAAAAGTTGCCTTTTTAAAAGATGATGACTGGCAGAATTAAATGCAAGATTTTTAGAGCTGCTTCATTTCGTGTATAGTTTGAATGCAGTTGTAAAATTTAGTAGTTCAACAGTACTGACATATTTACATACATCTGTTTTCTCTTAGTTACAAGGGACCATTCTTCAGTATGTCAAGACCCTAATGGAAGTGATGCCTAAGATCTGTAGGTTACCAAGACATGAATATGGTTCTCCAGGTCAGTTTGTGTTTGATGTTACCTTAGCAGCCTTAATAAGATGATACTAACCACTGTCTTCTGAATCTTTTATATCTGTCTTTCCCTCCCTCCTTTTTTCTCCTGATAATCAGTTTTTAGCCTGGGTTTGGTTTTTTGTTTATTTTTTTTTTCCCTATAAAAAGAATCATTAAATGCTGTGCTTTCTGAAAGCACTTAAAAAGTTTAAGACTTCTGTATGTAGGACTAAAGGATGCCAACCTGTATAGAGACAGCCTTATGACATCATTGATCTTGAGCTGAGATGTCCACACTAGTTTCTGTTTCTCATCTTTCTCGTAAGTGTGTTGAGCTTTTGCCTCAGCAAGTTAGCCTCTCACATTTTTTCTGTTTATATGTCTAATTTAGATAATCCAGTTCTCTGGAACCGCCTCTATTCCCTTTACCTTTGCCCTCACCCAGTGCAAGATAAAAGGAATGATACTGCTGGGAGGCAAACTGGTCCTGCCAGAATAGTTATGTCTGAGGCTTGTGTGGGGTGCATCTTAGCCTCTCAACAGGAGGTGTGACAGTTGCAGAAGAAGAAATGGCATTGAAAGCTGCTTGCCACGATGGAGAAATAATTGGCTAATTAGTATTTATCACATTGTTCACTGAAATTCTGAATCTGCTTTCCCCTTCAAAATATTCCTCCTCCACAACTTCTAATTAACACAAATTAGTCCTTCCATGTGCCACCCACCTCCTGAGTTTATTTTTCCAGAGTCACTTAGTTTTATTAAATGCCACTCCAACTGGAATGAGGTTGGATTTTTTCTGCTTCCCACAGCTTGCTTGACGTTCATTACCAATGTTGAACGAAATTGAGGTCTTACTAAGTGTTTCCTTCCTGTTTTTCTCCCTGGAGCATAGAAATGGATGAATCATGGTAGTTAGGAGTATAAAAATAATCTCTCTGAGGCTTTTAGCCATTCATTAAGGTCTGACTGCAAAAGCAGTAGGTATTCTCAAATATAGATAATGCATCACCGGGATCTGTGATGCTACAGGTGACATTAGGAAGCTTGCCAGAAATCGTCACCTGTAAGGGCTAAATATTTGGCAGGAAATGCCCAGGGATTTTAGGAGAAACCTTTCTCTTAAGGTTGAAAGACAATCCATCCTATGGGAAAGGCAGAACTTCACTGGTACAATGGTAACAAACTCTTTTGGCCTCATATTTACTCTTCCAAAGGAAGTGCCATTTGTTTAGATGCCTACTGTACCAAGAGATCAAAGCAACTCTTGTTTTTATAATGGAATATCATACTTAGTTTTAGAATTGGACTGGATCTCAAAACCTCACCTGATTCTCTGTTCCTTTACTGCCCTTGTTCCTGTCAGGTTGTCTTAACAGGTGTAGTTTTCCTGTTCTGAACTATTTCTAGCAGAGGACACATAATAACCCCCTGGAGAGTCTCTTCCAAGAAATGCAGAGACAGCCTTTATAGCACTGTCGTGCTGTCTCCCCCTTTCCTTTCCAAGTCATCAGACAGAAGAGGCTTGTGGAAGATCAAGACACTCCACCTCCATCTCTTACATCAGGGAAAAGCTGCCCTGTGCTCTCTGACACCTCCCCATCATGGAGCTATCTGCCCTTGGAGCAGCACGGGCTGATAAAGGAAAATGTTCTCTGTGATGGGGATGTGCTGGAGATTTTAGCCTTTATTGGGAAAGGAACTGCCAGACTGTAGAAGGGCAGGCTCAAAGCGTGCTTCCTTTGAGTCACTGTCCTCTCATGTCTGTGCTATATTCTTCTCTTTAGCAGTCTTTGCCACACATTGTTTATGTGCTTTGTCACAGAAGATGCAAGCCAATACACACCAACTGTTGTCTGTTCCCTCCTCTGCCTCCAAAAGCTTCCTCAGAAGTTGTTAGTTGTAAGTAGTAAGCTGAGTGCTGTGGGGTATGTCCATGTGCTGCTTCTGTTCTTTCATAACAAATCATTTCATAACTTATTTATAACTGGCGCAACCTACATATACAGACCAAAACTGTGATTCCAGTCTTTAGATGAAGTATGTAGATTCTCATCTATCTTGAGGTAATATGCATTTATTAATTCAGAATTAATTTCCCTGAGTCCATTCTCCATTTAAGCACACTCAGTAAGTAAGCCTCTAGCTCTTTCATGCACTTCAGACTTTCCATGTGGAGAGTTTTGTTTGGACTCTGCTGATTGCAGTTCTTCAGCCCCTACAAAATCAGCCTTCTAGACTTGTGGATTTCTATGTGGTGATTTATTGCTGCTAAAGGGAGCAGGGTGCAGACAGTGGCATCAGAGCTGTTTAGGACTCCTCTTTGCCAATGGGTTTGTTTCCATAGGAACCGTCTAAAGCACTGGGGAACTTGTTCATCTTGTAGTCATAAAAATATTTGTCTAAAAATACATTACGCATAAGGATTTTTAAAGGGACCTTTTAAAGTTGCTAAAGCTCTCAAAGGAATGTTTGCCTTGTAAGAGTTTAAGCTTGGAATTTCATCTTGGAGGTAATATTTTCTTCTGCTATATTTTGAGTATTTGAACGTGTCTTCTTTTGATGGATGAGTATCCTGCCACTCTGAAGTGTCATTGAATACCACGAGGAAAAGTAGTTTATCAGCTCTGCTGTGAGATGAGGCTTTTGTCACTGGTATACCACCCCTCCAAAAGAAACTGTTTAAAAGATCAATGACCTTAGCAAGATATAAACTTCATGAGAAAGTAGCCAAATTGTGTATTTTTTCCTAAGTATAACATTTCCATGTTTCTTCTCAGAAAAAAAAAACAAAACAAAACACAAAAAACCAAACAAAAACCAAACAAAAAACCCATAACAAAACCAAGCCAAAGAAACAAAGCACTCAAAGCTGGTGCAGGACAAAGCACTTGTTATCCCAGGCCATGACCTCTTGAAATCCCATGAGCTGGCATGGCAGTTTGGGGAAGTCTTCCAGAGCCCAGTGCCACTGCCTGCTGTGTTCCAGTCTCTCCCTGGGCTGATTGTGCTGCTGGCAACACTTTGGGAGCTGTTTCTGCACAGCAGTCTGGCAAAAAAAGAGTCTTCCCCCCCTTCTTTTTCTGGCATATTTGAGGTCAAAGTCTAAGAGGAACTGGAGCAAGCCTGGGCTAGGAAGTATGGGGAAGGGCAGCAGTGGCTGGAAGCTGCAAGGGAAGCATCACTTGGGGCACAGCAGAAGGGTTTAAAACTCTGCCTGTTATCCCAGGTTTTTGATCAAACTCAGATAAAGAGGAGAATAATTCAAGTGAGGACACAATGGCTTAAGTCCACATTGGATGAAGAGAATGTGTTCATAGGTCATCCTGAAACCCGTCCAGTGGAGAAAGATTTGGGAAGGCATCACAGACTATTTGCAAGAATTTAGAGGAAACCCAAATCACGTTGATGATTTTAAGAGGGCATTAAGAATTCATTAGATACACAGAACAATGGAATATTACTTTCTAGCAAAATAAACACAGTGCACAGGCTCCATGGTCGTAATTCCTGGATACACGTATATGCTTAAACCTGATGAATATTTCCATTGAAGGGAGTGAATGGCAGCACTGTTGATATGCAGAGTTAATGATGTCTCTTGTAAGCCAAAGAAGTATTTGGATGCAGCATTTGAACATCTCTATGAAACTAAAGCTCATTATAGCACCCAGTTTTTTGGGAGCAGCTTTGCTATTGCAGATTAGTAGATTTTATTTGATAATAGTCTGCCGTTTTTGCAGAAAATAACCCAAAACACAACTAAACCAAGAATTATAATCAAGATACAGACTGTTTGTAGTCAGAAATTCAGTTCTAGAATGAATAGCTCATTTTTGTCCTAATCTTTTAGGTACCAGAATTGTTACAAGCTCTGAAACGTTTGATCTCAGTCTGTAGGTGTGAATTGAGAAATGAAAGGTGACTTAAGTGAAGGAATCTAACCAGCTTCGAGTTGCATGTGTTGCTTTGCTCTGACTTCCTAAATTAATCAGTGTACAGACTGCACAGCTGAAACTTGGCATCTGCCCTTTGAGTGCTGCTGAGATAGGATTTTGGAAGCAGAGAGGGAACCTAATCCTTTACTAATCTTCTGTACTTTACTGGATCTCTTCTATATCAACAGTCTTTGCTTCTGCTGGGATCTGTGTAAATCAGAAACTGGGATTAGATAATCAATTATTATGACACCTAATGTCGTCCCATCTGCAGGAATAGAGGGATTTAATTAAAACTGCTTTCTTGGAGAGGAGGAGCAAAAAATCATGATTCATTTACCTTGCAAAGTTGTGTGTATATATAACTAGTTCAGTAACGTATTAATTCCACCCTCAAACAGAATTAGAGGAAGAAGGAAGGTTGCAGGCAATTAAGTGAAATTAACTTTCCTAAGACGCTTGTTCTTTTTCCAGGGCTTTAGTAGACATGCATAGTCTTCCATAAAAATACTCTGCTGTGTACTGTGCACAGAAATGTAATTTGGAATGGGATTGCTGAAATGAAAACATGATGATGTATTTCTGCCACAGGATTCCACTGGGGAGCAGATTGGTCTTTAATCAGAAATAGCCTGTGTAGCTATGTAAACTTTCTTCTGTTTTGCTGGTAAATCAAGCTCTTAATCTAAAGGGAAGAAATACACTAATGATTTGGAACACCTGCATGCTAAATACTGGCTGTCACATTTTCAAAATATCACAATTTGTTCATGAATGTGTGTGGATGTGCATATTTATATATCTGTATATGGAGACCGGGGCTTTGTGTGAAGAAATAAGGAACTTTGTTAAGGACTTTGAGAGAGTGACTGTAAAAGACAGTAAGTAATTTTTATGATATGCACCTCAAGCCTCTTTGACTTTTATTGTCTGCTGCTTTTGGGTGGACTTAATGTCTCATTTTGGTTTCAGTCCCATTTTCAGTATGAGTCTCTTGTTTCTGGTCACAGTTCTCTGTGCTGCTCCTGGGTTCTCTCTGTGCCATCGTGCTCCTTTATATTTGCTTTAAGTGACATGGTTATTCTCAGGATTTCACTGCCCATGAAAAAATATCTCTCATCTTTCCAGATGTCAGCCTTTTTTCTGAAACTCCCCACAAAATCCACAGGCTGGGTAGGGGATTGAGTGGAGTCTGAAAACCGTACTCTTTTCCATCCCTGTCATGACCAATGGTTGTTTCCATGTTGCAGCAGCAGAATCTTCCTTGCTGTTCTACTCAGCTTCTGTTTCTCAGCAAGCTGCTCCCTGCCCACCATACAAGCTAAAGGGAAGAGCACGTCCATGGCCACGCATGTCACGATACCCTGTTTGCTCAGATAGTGCTTTTGCTCCGTGTGGAGTGCTTTCTCCCTGTGGAGAAGTCTACCATTCCTCATGGTGTTTCAGGGAGCCTTCCAGGCCTTCTGTTGGATCACCATCAATCTCTGTGCATGTGGCACAGATCATCAGACCAGAAAGATTGGTAGATGTTCTAGTTTGATTTCCTCTATGGCACAGGCTTAAGTTCAGGATAACACATCAGACTTTTGTTTGCAGAAAGTCTTGGAATGAGAAAAGTATTTGACTTCTAGCAGTTCATCCTTAGAAGACATTTCTAGATGTGGAAATCCTTTCATCAACAAACACAAAAGAAATACTAGGGTGTGTAATTAAACACACTGGAGGTTTGTGATAAAGCTGATTTCAGTTCCCTAACTTAGCATTTTCTTCCTAGCATCTTAAACTTTTGGGGGAAAAAATTTCAACCTATTCAGTCTCATCTTTAAAATGGGAATCCCGGTATTCAGCACTGCAGCATCCCATTGCCACGGTGGGCAGGTATGGTTAAATGGCAAACACAAGTGCTCACTGCCCCTCGCACACCTGGGGATTGTGACTGCCTGGTGTCCTGCAGTGTTCAATGAACACTGGCAGCCTTTCCCACAGCTTTTCTATTCCACTGTCCCCGTGTTGTGGGGAGGTGAGAATTGGTGATGTGCTGGCATTGTTTGCTTTTTAGCTAGTTGTGAATGTGTTACATTGGAATGAATTAAGCTCAGCAAGCACTCGCTCCATCAACTTCTCAGTTCTGTTTTTCTCTCAAGTCACCAAAGTACTAAAGTTAGGTTTGAAATTCACCTCCAGTGAATACATGTGGGAACATTCATTTACTGTTAATTTTCTACTGACAAACAGTTCTTTAAGATGTAACAGAGCCAGCCGTGCTTCCCCTCACCGTGCGCTTTTGTGTTACTAATTTTAATGATATGAGACTTTCTGTAGAAGTGTGTGGGTTACCTACATAATTCTTTCTTTCACTGTATGTTTTTAAGTTCCTCTGCTGAATTTGAGGAATTTCCTTGGAAGAGATAGGCTGCAGGCTGGATTTCATGTTTGTGTGCTCTCTCCAGCCATTGCCTCACTGGGTAGATAGCCAAGTATGATCTCCTGCATGAGAAGTGTTCATCAGTTGTGTCAGAGGAACTCAAGGGAAGGTGCTGAAGGGCGTCTGTGTTCTTTCCTTGTCTTCTCTCGATTGCTTTAGATGCAGTTGGGTGGGGATTTATCTGGCTTGATTCGGTGTAATGGAAATGAACTGCCACGTGCAGCATGCAATTTGAAAGTTTTTTATGATGCATTTTCTTCTCAATAAAGTTGTTTTGGTGGCTTTTTAGAAGGGTCAGGCTTGTGCAGAAAGATAGAGAAATGCTGCTAAGAATTAACTTGCAAAAAGCTGAAGAGCTGTCTGACCTAGTGTAGTTCTCTGCTCTTCCTCTCCCATCCTGCACGTGGCTTTAACCTCTGAAAGGTAACCTGACTGGGTCTCTGCAGAAGCTGCTGAGCCTGTGCTTTCCTGAGCTCTCTCTAACCAAGGGACTGTGCAGCCTTTCTGGGGCTGGAAGGCGAGGAGCTGGAAATCCACCAACGTCTTACACATCACCGTTGTTTAGGAGAAGTTTGATGGAAAAGACGCATGTTTATGTAAACTATGTGGGTTTGAAAATCATAATCTTAGCTGGTTTTCCACAGCTTTTGCAAAATTTTGGCAGAAACTTTGTGCTTGCCAGCAGGATCTGGTGTACCCTTGCTTGCAGAGCTTGACTTGTGATCTCTGTATTTGCTTTGAGAGGTCACACATCACATCTGGCCCCATGGCACTGTCAGAGTCATAGCCTGACACTACCCCTCTTCCCTGTATGTGAGCTCTCTGCTCCTTGCTGGCTCTGTCATCCATGAAAATAGCACCTGTGACTTGAGTGTGTCAGTGGTGCAGTAGGTTGGGGAATGAGAGCTCTAGTCTCTCTTCCTGCTCCTAGATATTTTTTAATTACTTCTTATACTCACTCCTTGTTCCTGGAGTGAAAAGTTAGGCACTCACCTTTGCATGATTTATCCACTTAAAAAGGTCTGTGCATTGGCTTAACATTTCATAATCTCTTGAGTTTTAATGCATTTAAATGCTGCTCCTTTCAGTTTCCTCTAGGCTGCATGTCTGGGGGTAAAATCTTATGTGCTGATACATGGAGAGGGAAATCTAAACCTGCACCCTCAGTTCTATGTATTCTCAAACAGTGTATGGATGCAGGTTTGTGCAACCTTTGAATAGACAAATTGGTTAGAAAAGGGCTTTTGAAGCAGAAATAGAAATTAATCCTGATCTCTATGACTCTTGCTCATATGGATCTTTTGTCTGCTTTCCGGAGGTAACAGTGTGCCTGCATGGTCATCACTAGATTTTGTTCTGGCTCCTGAGACTTTTTTTTTTTCTGCTTCTCTTCTGATTTCAGGTATCTTGGAGTTTTTTCACCATCAGTTGAAGGACATTGTTGAATATGCAGAACTGAAGACTGTCTGCTTCCAGAATTTACGGGAAGTGGGAAATGCTGTCCTGTTTTGCCTCCTCATTGAACAGAGTCTGGTAGGTGCCTGCTGTGCTAGTTTAAAATCCATCTGTCTCTCAAAATGTACTCTCATATTTTTGTTACTAACGTCATCAATAACAAGGTTGAAATCTGTGAGTTTGCTGTTACTGATGGGCAGATGGGTAGAAACAGTTCCCTGCACTCATCTCTTACAGTCTTGCAGGGGCTTTCATGTCTGTTAGATGCAGTGATGCCTGACTTTGCTGGGTGAGAGACGTTGCCTCTTGCATTGTACCTGAGGACCTGGCATGGCAATCTTCACCATAAATTATAATCCTCTCCTGCAGCCAGTCCCAGTGTGGCCTCTCTTTATGTCAGCGTGTTGTGCATCTGGTACTGCTGTATTCCTTTTCTGCATGTCATTCCTGTTGATGTCTGAAACATGACAAGGTTACGGTGGACATCCTTGGACATCCTCCTTGCTGCTTGGACGGCTGACAGTGGTGCAGAAATTCACTCATCTGTCCTAGCTTGAATGAAACTGTGAAACGTGTCAGTCTTTCAGCTGCTTCTTATATATCTAGGGTGTACCTTAGACTGTAAACCTGCCCACTGCTGAGGGCACGGTGCTGGAGCTGATCTTTATCCCTACCTCCAGTTTTCTTTTCCCACCCTTCTTCCATGTTATTACTATTTGCTGTTCAAACAAGATGCCCAGACCTGTAATTTTTTTTTGTTTTCAATGCTTTTGGGTGCTTACAGAGGAAAGGTGGGCATTAATAATGGATCAGAACAGAACCAGGTGTGCTGGCCTCCCTTTCTTTCCCTGCATGGTGCTGTTGAATGTTGGGTGGGGGGTCTCTTCCTGCTGTGCTTCCAGGCGCCCTGCCCCGGCTGTGCGAGCTCACGGTGCTGCTGAGGCTGGGCAGCACGCAGAGATCTTTGCTGACTGCAAACCAACCACGTCATTTCCTCAGCAAGCTGGCTGGGGGCCTGCTGTTGGACAAAAATAAACCCTCAGGAAGGCTTCTCTAGGGTGTATTAAAGCTGTCGGTGTTAGATAAGGTAACGAAGACATGCTGTTCCTCAGGGATCCTGCTCATGGTGTTAGAGCATCCCTCCCTCACGGCAGAGAGTCATTGTAGGGCCGGGTGACAAGCAGCAAACCCGCAGTCAGTAATGGCACAGCTGTAACAGGATGAGCAAGTGGGTTACTTTGCATTCAGGCTGAGTGGGTGCGTGGTGAAAGGCCGGGCAGGCAAGGCCCCTCCCTCCTGGGAGGCTTGAGGGTGTACCAGAGTGACACCAGCATGGAGGCACCTTCCTTGGGACGCCACCGAGCTCACCCTTTCCGGTCAGACAGCCGCGCTCGCTGCCTCTCCTCTTGTTTTTGTCCTCAGTCAGGCCCCAGGTCCTGTCATGCTTTTCGGTATTTGTCCATTGTGGTCATCCCTCATAACTAATCTAGACTTCAGTGCGGTGCAAAGTGTAATTCTGAGTATATCTGTGCTAGTGGGTGGGTCGTGTTTGTCCTGACTGCCTAACATGCATTTCCCTGGTTGACATCAAGGAATTAGACCTGGAAAAGAGGCACAGGAGCCCCAGCACCATAGCCTTGCTGAGAGTATGGATAATGACCAACTTTTCTAACTTTAGTGTTGAGGAGTTACAAATTAATAGGGTCCCTGCTTCAGAAATGAGGAGAGAGTTGTAGCAAAGTCATGCATCTGCTTCTGGTCACCTCTGCATTTTCCCTGTATGTATGCACAGGAGCAAAGAAACAGGAGACATCTGTCTTCCTTTCCTCAGTCCCTAAAGATATAAAACACTTCCTAAGACGTGATTCTCTGCTGTTGTCACATGTCTCAGCCTGCCTGGCAGGGGGACGCTCCCACCACGATAAGCTCCCGTTAGGATAATGGGTTGTGGCTCTGGTAAAAATAACCAAGCAGCGAATCATCCTCTTCCCCTTTCTGTCTCTGCAGGAGCTGTCTGCCACTTCTCCACCGAAATCACTCATTCTGCATGAGTTCATTTAATAAATACCTTGTCCTTTATGAACGGCCAGCCGAGGGTGGGAGGGGAGTTGCTGGAGTTTATTTGGGAGTTCAGAGTGACCTGGTGAAATGGATTTGGAGCTGTCCATGAGGACAGCAGGGGTCGGAGCCGGGCCAGACCCGGCGCAGAGAGCGTGTCGCTGTCCGGGCGCGGCTCCCTGCCCTGGCGACAGAGGCCGGCTGCCCTCTGCTGTTTCTGCAGCGGCATCGGCCTGCGTTTGGGATCCCGGTGTGCTTTGGGGATTGATGCTTCTGTCCTAAATGCCTCTCCTTTTCTTTTTGTCCCAGTCTCTAGAGGAAGTGTGTGACCTGTTGCACGCAGCGCCGTTCCAAAACATCCTGCCCAGGGTTCACGTCAAAGGTATCAGCAAAGTGAAAATACCTTCCTTGGGTGATGCTTTCCCCTTTCCCTTCCTGCTGCTGTGGTTTCAGTAACCACCTCCAGCCATCCTTTACCACTGGTAATTAATTACAGGACAGAGGTATCAGATCCAGGCCTGTTTGCCTGGCTGAATAAACAAATGTTTCCTGGCAATGCTCTGTGCAAATTACAAGGGGAAGAGGAGGAATGCCATGACAGGGAAAAGCAGGATGGATGCTCAGGGCAGTATTACCCTGCTTTGTGGATATAGTGAGAGGCATTTTGAAGCTGCTGTTTAGCTTAGAGAATTGTCAGTTAAATGGGGTGTAGGGAATCTGTCAGCAAGTTAGTAAATAAGGGTGGTCTCTGTAGATTTTTCACTTTCTTTTCACTAAATGGAGTATGCAGTAGTGAATATTTGCAGGACTGCTTCCTATGGTATCTGCTCTCTTCATCTTTCATCATCAGAAAGTGACCTGTCCCACCTCCCCCTTGCCCTCTCTTCTTTCTATTTTTCTCCTCTGTCTCCTTTCTTTTCCATGTCTCACTGCTGGAGCACTTGATTTGTTCTGCTTGGAAAAAACCCATCGGCTACAAAACTCTGAAAATATTTCCAAGTTCACAATAGCTACTTACATCTCTGCATAAAACTAACCAGACCATTGTAAATGGTATTTTCCTATTTGCCAGAGAACATTTTCTACCTGCCAGTGTTGTGCTGGAAGTGCCAGCTGCTTTTTAGCCTTGCTATACACAAATTTCTATCCTCATTTTACCTCACCTTCTAGAGACAAATATTTTATGCATAAAGACAACTTAGCTGTCTTCGTACAAGTGGGGGTCAAATATCTTGGCAGCAGCAGCATAACAGAGCCTTATATTCATCCTCGAATTTAGTTCATTAGATGTACTCTACTACAAATCCTTCTTTCTGTTTGCAAATGTAATGTAGCATTTTAAAATAGGTGTATACGTATCTATATATCTGCATACTCTAAAAGTGCATTGAAGAATAATCAGCTATTTAATACTTGAATTTCTTAAAAAGAATAGTTTTCTTCCTCACTGAATAAAGATTGTGCTAAAACAAGAATTCTCTTGGTTAATTACAATTTATGATTGCCCTCTTCAGCTTTTTTTCTTTTCTTTCAGAGGGTGAAAGACTTGATGCTAAAATGAAGAGACTGGAATCAAAATATGCTTCACTACATTTGGTTCCTCTCATTGAAAGACTTGGCACACCCCAGGTAATCTCTCTCATTTGTGTCAGAGACAATTCAAGAAATTTCTGAGCATCAGAAAGCATGTCCTGATAGCTCTGTCAGAATTTCAACCTGCGCATCCAGCTTGTTCACACAAATGATTGTTATCTACATCCATGAATTTGGTAAAGTTGTTAAAGCTTAGAAGTTTAAAACATTTGAGACTGAGACAGAAGTGACATATTTGGGGGAAAATGCTAATTGGTATGTATGTTTACCATGGAGTATCTCCTGTAAGGTCCAGCCTGGGAGCTCCTCCTGCAAATCCCACCATAAGCAATCAGTTTTCTTGTACACATGTATATATATATTTAAAATATTTTGTCATTCTTTCAGCCACTTAGAATCTCTTGGAAAATGAGCTGTCATTTGAGTTGAGCTCTCCTGGAAACCATGACCAAAGAGAACATTCTTGCACTGCCTTTGCAGCTTCAGCACTGTTCCCCTTTCTCCTGGTGTGAGGGTGCATTAATCCCCTGCTAACCTTAGCAGTTTACTAGTGGTTGAGATGTGAATAGTAGAAAGTAAGAGCAGAATGCCCTGGAGCAGAGTTCAGACTGCTTTTGTCATCGTAGCTGCTGCAGTTCAGTAGGTGCTGCTGCACTAGGAGAGAGCTGTCTGTGTAATGGCGCAAGCTGGGACAAGCACAAGCAGCATTGCCTCCTCTGGATTTTGTCTGAGCCTGTTGGTGCTCCTCTTTGGAGCTTTCTCATCTCGAACAGCAGAGCTGAGGGAGGTGTGCAGGAGAGCGCTCACAGTAGCTACAGCAGAGCACTGAACTCTTTGGTTTTGCTTTCTGCCTCCATTCAGATAAAGAATTCTTTAAACTTCCCTGAGATAAATCCAGGACTAGCATTACTGCCTTTAGTGTTACTCACTTTAAGCCTGTCTGCTTAAAAAGGATTTTACAGTTTTCTCTGGATGTTTTTCCACTGATCCGATTCCCAGGTTAGCAGTGTCTGACCTCACATTTCTCCTAAAATAAGCCATGTGAAGCTGAAAAACGTGTTGTATTTATTTTTTAAAATGAAATTTAGTGGTGGAGTGGCTTTTACCAGGCTTTTACGCTTTCTTTCTCTCCACTTCAGCAAATAGCAATCGCAAGGGAAGGGGACTTGCTGACCAAAGAACGCCTCTGCTGCGGCCTGTCCATGTTTGAGGTTATCCTGACGAGGATCCGCTCCTTCCTGGACGATCCCATCTGGCAGGGACCCCTGCCCAGCAACGGGGTGATGCATGTGGATGAGTGCGTGGAATTCCATCGGCTCTGGAGCGCGATGCAATTCGTCTACTGCATCCCCGTGGGAACACACGAGTTCACTGTGGAGTACGTGCTGCCAGCTGCCCGCAGTGCCCCCGTGGGCAACAGTGCTTGGCTTGTCCTGTGGTGGCAGCGGGGCTGGGACGGAGGCGTTTGACTGCAAGAGCTTAGTGCGAAACCAGGGAGAAGCGCTGCCATCACGGCGAGGGGCTCTTCGTCCACCAACACAGATGCTATTGTATCTGTGGTGAAAATAACCCTCTAGTTTAAGTATTGCCAGTGTAGAAGGAATGATCCCGTGACAAACAGGCCCTAGCACGTGTCTTTCAATAGGGATCGTACCCCTGCGGACACCCAGCTTAAATAGAATAGCAGCATATTTGTGCATCTAACTTTAACAAGTATTTCTTCTCTGAATTAAGAGCAGGGATGAGCACAGGAATTTAATATGATTAACATGAGTTGACCAGGAAGTGTTGCTTGTTCTTGGTTTTGTTTGTTTTGAGAATATCCTTACTTTGAAAATTTGGAACATGCTTATTACTGAGCAATTAGAAAACAGCGTAAGACATTTACTTCCTTTCATGCCTGCAGCCTAAAGGAGCAGAGTGGTGTTGAATTCCCACTTTGTTTTCTTTGCAAGAAATATGCCACAGGAGTCTAATGGGGAGTAAATGTTTTTGGAGTAATTGTTATGTGAAAGGAGATGGGAAGTTCTGGGTGTTTTTGTCAAGCATCTATTTGAATTGCTTGTGTTATCTCCAATGCTAATCAATATACCAGAGCTTTTGCTTTCTAGATGAATATCTAACGTGTTTATTATTTAGTGTAGTGGCTGATTACCGTGTTTGCTGTGACTGTGTTTTGAAAATGTCGTTGAAATCTGCTCTGTGGTGTGTTTCCTTTTCCAGGCAGTGCTTTGGGGATGGCTTGCACTGGGCTGGCTGTATGATCATCGTGCTTTTGGGACAGCAGCGGCGCTTTGATGTGTTGGACTTCTGCTACCACCTGTTGAAAGTCCAAAAGCACGATGGCAAAGATGAGGTTATCAAGAATGTGGTGAGTTGAAAATATCTGTATTTACTGTAATAAAGACAACAACAACTCAGAGCTGTTTGTACTCAGATGCACTGTAGATGTGGCAATACTTTTTTTAGAATAAATTGCTGAAAATGAGGGCACCAGGATTTTCAGAAACAAAAGATTAAGGCATTAAGTCTGGAGTTTGAAGACTGGTTAAGCAGAATTCTAATGTCACTTGATGCCACATAAATATATGATATTTTCTTAATGCCTTCCATCTCATATATGTTCATTCCCATAATGACAAGGCTGCCTTAAATTGAGCTTCTTTGTACCAAAGCAACACTGTCAAAAACCAAAATGCACCTTGGATTCCCACTGGCTTAAAAGTGCAAGGGAAACATTTGTAACATTGCTGGGAGGGGTGAGGTAACAGCATTTGCTGCTTTTCTGACTAAGGCTTTTCATATCCAAAGCTAATTCCTGTGTCTATTCTTTTGATGTTTGCAGCCTTTGAAGAAAATGGTTGAGAGAATCCGCAAGTTCCAGATTCTGAATGATGAAATAATTGCTATTTTGGACAAGTATTTGAAGTCCGGCGATGGAGAGAGCACACCCGTGGAACACGTGCGCTGCTTCCAGCCACCAATTCATCAGTCCCTTGCCAGCAACTAGATTCTCACCTAACAATACTTTTTGCACCTCTTTAGGCTAAAAGTATGAGGAAGAAAGCAAGAAACAAAACCCACACCAACAGTTTTAAAGAATGGTCTCATCTGCATTTTTCAGTATGCCTGTGCCATTTGAGTGGCATAGTTTTCTCCAGTCTCCAAGCACAGTAACTGTATACAATCCATACTTATTTTTCTAGACTAAAATTTTATACACTTTGATTAAAAGCCTGTAAGATTTTTAAAATCTCTTTGCATTCCTCTCCCAAGGTGGCCCTTTTAGACTGGACTGGTATAATTTTCCCCTGAAGCTATAGAAATAATGGCTGTGGAGGATAAAAAACGGTTCTGTAGAAAAAATTTTTAGAAATCAATGCTTAATTGTTTGTATTACAGCCTTAATTGCTTAATTTGCCTTTATTAAAAAAAAAAAAAAAAAAGAGAAAAAACAAAACAAACTCTACTGGTGCTTCGTGAATAATTTTCTAGTCAGTTGATTCTTTTTCCTCTCTGCAAAACTATTTTTAGATTAGTAATTATGCAAATGAAAGCTATTTAAAGTGTTTGTTTCAAAGTTATTTAACATGGACCGATAGGATTCTGATCTTTTTAAAAGGTGGAAGTTTGATTGATTAGAATGGGAGCTTTTTACTTTTTCCTAATGAGAGCTTCCAACAGTTTCTGTTTTGGTTTGCAATACATACCTGTGTACCCAAACACGTTTACAAGTGATAAGGAATTCTTATTTACAAAAATCTTGACTCCAGTGATCAGGTATAATCTATCCCAGTACATGAACTCTAATGATGTTAATCATGATTTATTATGGAAAGTATTTGTTAAATTACACTTGCTGTATAATGCAAACACTGCATCTGTAAAATTGTAAAACTTGGCAACTGTAGAAGTTGAATTTTAAAGCAAACCATTCAGCCAGAAGTAACTCCTGCTTGCTTACTCCAGGATCCTATCAGAATTTGTCAGCTGGTTTTGGGATCAGCCCTAACCAAGATGTTGAGATGGCCAGAACAGACACAGACAGATAATGACATGGTTTACCCAGGATACGGATTTATGGAGATGTTACTCGGTTAGTGTTTCTAACCTATAGTGTGAAACCAAGTATGTATCCCTTTGAGAACCTTTCTTCCTTCCCTCTTAATAGTTCATGGTTAGGTTGCAGCACATCTTTTCTCCTACTCAGCTCTTTCCAGGTGCTTCACAGCCATAGAATTGACTCCAACAGTGGGTAGAAATGAGCATCTGACAGAAGACGTACACAGGAAGTGAGGAATATGTAGGTATTGGAGTGGCAAAAACTCGATTTGGAGAAACTAAATTAACTGAAATTTCCTCAGCAAAACAGGATGGAGATTTTCCAGGCAATCGCTCAGCAAGTTTCCACGACCACAGGTTTTCTTAGGACATCTGTGCTTGAGAGCTGCCATTCTGGAGTGGTGTCTGTTGTGGTGAGAGTGCACACAAGGCTGCCCGCTGCGTGGGAGACAGAAGTCAGAAGCACTTGTGCTTTGTTACAGCAGCTTGTTGCAGGATTTCTTTTACAAGGTGTTTAACAGATGATTTTCTTTAAGAAACATTCTTTTAGTTTGCAGAAGACTTTTGGTCAGCCAGATACTTCCCTGTGCTTCCAGCTTCAGTTAAGCAAATGATCAACTTTCCTGATTTGCTGACATCATCATTGGTTTAAGGATGCCTCACACACCTGAGGCTTTGGCTCAGCACTGGTGCAGAAATGGTTAATTAATAAAGCCTGATTTTTTTGTTTAAGAACTATTTAAAAATAACTAATCATGATGTGAATAATTTCTAATTCTCACCAGTTAACTTTCAGCAGTAAGAGAATTGATCTCTTAACATCTTAAAACTACTATTAAATACATACTTTATGATCACTGAGGGGAAAAAAGTTTAAGACAATTGAGACATTAGTCTTAGGAGATGTTTGTTTCCCATTTTTACAATGTAAATTTTTATTATTTTTTAAAAAAGTATTATAGACTTGATAGGAGCTAAGTATTCTTTGCCGGGTATAGCCTTTCCCGCCTAGAAGGAAAAATGCGGCAAGGTGCACAAAAGGTTTAACTTTTTCATTTCCAATTAGTTCTTGGCAAAAGCCTTTTTTTTTGTTTGACACCTTCGCCCCTCGAGTATGTTATGACACATACCAAAGGAAGGCAGCAGAATTTTGTTTCACAGGTGGTAAGGGTTTTTTTTCTGTCCTAGGAAAAATCTTGATTTCTCCTAAACACTAAGCACTAAACCTGACAACATCCAGCAGCAACTATTAGTCTCTGTCCCACGTATTTCTAATTTTCACATGCATGGTAGAAAGTTGTTATAAAACCCTTTTCGCTAATTTTTATTTTCTGCCTTTACAAAGGTGAATTACCACCTACAGAACAGCAGTTCAGGCTGTAACATCAGGATCACAGAACAGTGGAGCATGGTGCAGCACACAACCTGACCTCTGTTCCAGAAGAGGGAACAGCTTCTTTGGCTACTGGTAATGATTCACATCCTTCCTTCTGCATAGCGTCAGGGCAGGAGCTACCCTCTCACTTATCCACACAGAGCACAAACTCCTGCCTTCCTTTTTCTGCCAGCCAGTTACTCTGATTTGGTAAAATTGGGGGGTTTTTGTTGCAAATCCAACAAGTTTGCATACAGCTTTACCGAAGCAGTATTTTTAAAGGATCAGTTGTGCTTGGTCACAGCCTTCCCTTTTCTCTTTTACAAACTAGGACAGGAGAAGTTGCTGCAGCTCCTGTTTCAATAGGGTTACAGTCACTCCATGGTCAGTCAGGGCACAAGTACAAAGGATCCAGGTTTGCTGCAACATTTTTACCACCAATGCAGAAATAAAGCCATTTATTTTTGATAAAATTGTAATTAGTGCAATACATCTTAAAAACAGAAGAATGAAATGAAAGTATTTACATATAACTTAAGCAACAAAACCAATTGTGGTCTGAGGTCATTTTAGTACTTTTTAAAGTAAAAATAAGGCAAATAAAAAAAACATTTCAGTGTTTTTATCCAAACTAATCAAACTCAAAAATTAACGATTGTCTACACATACTGTTAAAAAGTACATGAATTTCCAGACAAGCTCAGACATTTCACAGCAGGAAAAAAAAAAAAAATCCAGGGTTACAGAATTGTTCTTTTCTTAAGTAACACGTTGATATTTTCAGAAGGCTGACAGGCTTCCATTTCTCCTGGCTGAGAGACTCTCAGTGGATTGCATTTCACCTAGGCAGGCAGAACTTTCTTCATCATTAAAGCTGTCATATGCGCTCAGCAAAGTGCCATTGGCTGCTCTGTCATCCTTCCGCAGAGAGAGGGGCAGGTTTGCTAGGGTGAAGTTAACATCTTTGAAGGCATGCAATAAAAAGATCCCCACAATAATAGTCAGGAAGCCACTGAGGGTGCCAATAATGTCATCAGCCGCCATGTGTTGCCATTCCTTGAAGAGGATGGCAGAACAAGTTAAAACAGACGTTGTAAAGATTACATAATATATTGGAGTCACTATTGAAGTGTTGAATATATCCAGAGCCCTGTTTAAATAGTTGATCTGCGTGCTCACACAGACAGTAAGGCTTAGCAGCAGAATCCAAGACAAGGGATGTTTCAGCACTGGTTTTCCTGCAAAAAGTTCCTTTATAGCGATGCCCAGACCTTTGACACAGGAGACTGATAAGGCTCCAATTACAGAGCAAATGGTTATGTACACGAGAATGTTGGTCTGTCCGTGGCGAGGTCCCACCACACATATTAGAATTAAAGACACAATGACAACGAGCGTTGCGAAGACCACAAAACCTGTGGTTGGGGGGAAAAAAAACTTGTTATTGACAGACACTAATGGACACACTTGTTACTTATGGACTCTATTTATCAGAAGCAGGGCTTTTTATCTCAGGGGTGCAGGGAAAACACTCATGAACAAATGGGACTGACTCAGCTTAAACAGAACAGTTCAGGATGTTTCTCATTATTCCTCCAACATCACAGCTGAGATGATTTTAGAGTGAGATAGCCAAAACAAAGGATGCACCTCAGGCATGCTGTATTACCTTTACCAGTCTATTGGCAAGACTGCTACAGGATTAGATTGCTAAATTGCCTTACACCCTGACTCACTGAGGTGCAGATGCCACTGGACACAGGCCTGAGTCTGAATGGAGTCTTTTTTAGGAGCTACATTTTGGCAGGTGGCAGTATTCGTCACCAGGTTTCCAACGATCAGGTTCCTTAAGAACAACTTTTTGATCTCTCTGCTGAATATTTCCTCACGTTTAAGATGAGAATTGCCTTTGTATAAATAGTATTTTGCAGATGTGCATTTGTGAGTACCTCATCTTCCATGCAGGCATAACAGCTCATCTGTAGGACTTGACTTCTCAGCAGACACCACAACACCTACCTTTTCATTTTAAAGACAGCTTAAAGTTGTGCTTAGAGATGACACAATTCAAAATTTATAGAAGTTTTGTTTATTCACCTGTGCTGCTGCATTTGTTTAAACAGTCACCTCAGTGCTTGCTATCAAGGCACTTTATTCAAGGCCAGACAAGTTCATTGTCATCATGCAAAGTTCCCTATGAAAATATGTTACAAAATTCAAATCTCTACTTCATTTAGACAACATGTCCACATGACGCAGACACAGGCCGTCTTCCTGGAACTTAAAAGCAGCAGTAATGAAACTATAAAATAAAGAAATGATGGGCTGTGTACATATCAAGCCAGCCTTTTTCTTACCTGGATCACCTAGTTTGTGGGACATTTCATCCAAAGTTTCTACTTCTTCCTCTTGTGGAGCATGAATTACCATCACAGTTGATCCCAATATACTTAACAAACATCCTATTTTTCCATGTAAATTAAGTTTTTCATTTAAAAAGAAGGATGACAGAATGGCACTAAGAAATAAAAAAGGCACCAACAAACATGGGATTAGTAATATTCATTTGCTCATCAAGTTACAGGTTATTTTGACTGTAGAAGTCATTGCATACACAATCTGCAGCTTAAAAATAGCTATTTTCTATCTTGAGATACTTGCTGTGGACAGAACTACCTGCTATTATTTGGCATCTCTGCCCAGAACCCCGTTTTCATGCTGCCTGCCAAAAAAATGCCGTATCTAAGAACTTGCAAGAATAATTTTAGAAAGACAAAAATCTTTACTTAGGAATGAAAATACTGCTCAGCTGTGATTGCCATGTTTTTGAAATGTGGAAGGCAGTAGCTTTTCAGAGATGAACATGTGGATGCATTGCTACAACCCTTTTATATCATAGCCACTACGTATTTGGAGAAACCTAAAAGTTACTCCTGATGTTTATAAGCACGCTATTGTGAAGAACAAAGCCCATTTATTACAGCATAGTTCGGTGACATGTTTCTAAAGAAATGTTTTACTTTTCCCTCTCAACTCACACGGCTTTCTGTTCGAGTTTCTTACCTTACAAGAACACTGAGAGCTCCTAGAGGAGTTACTAATGTAGCTGGTGCAAAAGCATAGGCAGCAAAGTTCGCTACTTCTCCAGCTCCCACTGCAGAGGAACAGGAATTAAACCCCAGGAGTTAGGCTGTCTCATGCAACAAACCTCTGATCCAGGGCAAGTGTTCACGTAGACACAAACAGGCAGCAAGAGAACAGTGGAAAATTCTAATGATAGCATTCAGCTAACGGTACTAGCAGAACACACCCCTGCCCCTCTTCCTCACTATTAAATTTTAAAAGCAGGCTGTGGAACTACAGCAGGTATTAGAATTAACTCTACCAAATCAGAAAATGTTTTATTTTAGTGTCTGTGCTGTGGCTCCCCAGCCTGCCAGCTTGACTCATGAAGTTCTGCACAGAGAAATCTGCAGTAGCAAGATACAGCACAGCACATACAGTAAGCCATAGTTACCTGAATATAGCCAGCAAGCTGAGAGTTCAAGCAATGAAAAAATTCAGAAAACAGGCATAATCCCAAAATATGCTTCCCTTTAAGAAATCCTATATATCTAAGCACTTCTCTGCTAAGACAAAAACCAGAATGCATATGGGTAGCAAAGACATACAAAACCAATGTCTGCCTGGTTCCACAGCACAAAGAGGGCAGTTACATTAAAGGAAGAACTTCTGGTGTGAGAGAAGTTATATTAAAATCCAATCACCAGGTAACATTACCATGTATTGTAATGAATCCCAATCTTGTTCCCTTTCTTGTAACCATGCTGCCATATGTGGCGTAGTTACTTATTAAAATTCTATAATGCAGATTGTATTTTTGACACTTAGATGAATAATTTTTGATACTTACTTGAAAGAAGTCCAGCCCACCACAGCCATTCCTTAAGGTATGCATGACCACCTTGACCTAAAATTGAAACAACATTGGCTATTCCACTAAAAACATTGACACCCTGTCACTAATAACACTGCTATGACATAAAAGAATTTTTGCAACCCATGCCCTTAAAAATATCAGCAGCCTTTTCATACCTAGGTTCTCTAGGTAGAATGGTTGAAATCAAAGAATCTTCAATTTCTGATGTGCCTGTGCCTCCTACAGCCTACTTTGATAACCAGTCATTTTATTTCTTTTGTGTTAGAAATGGCACTGATAATCATATCTGCATTACCCTGAGAAACGGGTCTTTCAAATCACTGAGATTACATGAAAAGCCAAGTTGTGTGTCTCTTCCTAAGACTGCTGCTCTGCAGAAATTGTGCATGGTTTATATGTGGTTGATTACATGTGCAAACATCACATTTTCTCATTCCAAACCAGAGTGCATGAATTATGTATCTCAAGATCAACCATATTTTAGAAGCAAAGATGACAGGTACCGAATAAAAATATTCAGAGTCAATCTTCTGAATCATCTGAGGATGCTGCAACTATTCTACCTAAATCTGTCTTCTTTCAATTTAAAATCATTGCCCTTACAGGCCCTGGTAAAAACACACCAAAACACAACCTCTCTTGTCTTTTTTATAAGCCCTCTTTAGGTACTGGAAAGTGTGTCCCACTATAAAGTGTCCCAAGACCCTTTTCTTCTCTAAGCTGAACAATCCCAACTCTGTCAGCTGATCCTCAGAAGTGTTCTGTCCCTTTGATCGTTCTCATGGCCTTTCTCTAGACTTGCTCCAACAGGTCCATGTCCTTCCCATGCTGGGGATCCTGAAGCAGGATGCAGCACTGCAGGTGGGGTCTCACCAGACCAGAGCACGGGGCAGAATCCCCTCCCTTGCCCTGCAGGTCACACCTGATTTGGACATGTTTGGCTTTCTGGGCTGTGAGTGCACATTGCTGGGTCATGTCCAGCCTCTGGTGCCCTTTTGGACAGTGCTGCTCTCCATCTGTCCTTCCCCCAGCCTTGTGTTGGTACCGGGACTTGCCCTGACACAGGTGCAGTGCCTTGCTCTGGTTCTTCTTGAACCTCATGAGATTTGCACAGGCTCACTCCTCAAGCCCATCCAGGTCTCTCTGGATGCCAATTTCTTCGCTCTAGAGCATCAATTGCCCCACTTAGCTCGGTGTGATCCACAAACCCACTGCCACTCAGCCAGTCCCACTGTCAGTATCACTGATGAGGGTGTTTAATAGCATATTTAATAGCACTGCTTCCAGTATGAACCCGTGAGGTGCACTACTCATCACTCAGTTACTACAGGTGATTTTCAGTTTTCTGAAACAGTCTCCTGACACCCAAACACAGTTAACACTCTCTTAAATTCACTCCTTTAGGAGCATAGATGTAGTAAAGAGTGCTGCTTGCAAGTTCAATTTGCAAGTACAATTTAGACTTAACTGACATACAAAGGAATCCTTTGACAAGTGTCCCCAGTGGGCATTACATATGCATTAAATAGCATGTGTCACACACAGAGTTAAGGGTATCTGACACCAGAGAAAAAACACACCAGCTCTATGTTTTAGGTTTCATATGCATGTAACAAAACCCCAAAAAAGGCAAAACAAGATCATTAGTTTAATGAACAGAAGTAATCTTCTGTTAAACAGCAAAATCTAAACATCAGCCATTTATTAAAAGATGTATGTATTTACCTGCTCTCATGGAGCCTTTCCTGGCTAACCGGAGGAGACCTTTCTTCTTCAGGATGAAACTTCCTCCAATGAAAATGCTGGAACTCATAGCCAACACCAGACCAATACAGAAGTCATACTTCCCACGAGTTTGGCTCATCTCGTAAACTACTGAACACTGTCACATTGATCAATGAGGAGCAGAACTTCTGTCACTCAACAAAAAATGATGCAACACTGAAACATGAGCAAAATAAACACATTAGAATTACGCTGGTAGAAACAGGTGCTGTATAGGAAAATCCTCAACAGCTCATGTGACTGGTTCTCTTGCAAGTGGCCTCTGGTGAGAGTGGTTAACACAAAAAATCAAAAGGCAATCTGAAGCATGTGTAAGCTTGCACTAAAGATGAGTAACTAACAAGTTAGAATAGGGAGAAGGAAAGGTTTCTGACCTGGCATATAAAAGGTGAAACCCAAACAAGCAAAAATTCCTTGAGAAACTTTAGGGAAATTTTACAAATATGTCATTAATTTTTCTTTTCACTGACTATGCAAATCTGTGTCTGACACACCACGCTAATGATCAAAAAATTACTTACATTGAAATCAGTCTGTAACAGAGTTTGAGAACAGTCGCAGCATTTTTTCCATATAAACTCCCTAGAAAAATGAAAGAGAATATTAGAAGGATGTTTAATCATACAGCCATCTTCATAATACAAACAAACCTCACATGCATGCCCAGGCAATTACTCTTTAACAGGAAAATCTGGCAAGAAATAAGGCCTTTGTTGATTTATTTTACAGTTTCCCATACTTGTATGAAGCACCTTTCAATATAACTTTTCGCTGTACTTTTATGCTTTCAACTTTGATTAATTTGCTATACTTCTAAGAAAACCTAACAGAGAGCTACTGGTAGGTTAACATTAAAACTGAACACAGATCCTCTTACTTGCACCTAGTTATGCTGTGAAAAAGTAGCACAGCACTCAACATTGCACCGCTCAAAATGCTGTACGAACCACAGTTCAAAATTCTCAAATCCACTTCTCTTAGTCCTGGCACAGTAATTTTTAATATCTTATTTTATAGGAGAAACTAAGTAAATGATCTACAAGAAAGCTTTCACTTTCTTTAAACTTCTAAAAATAAACTAGATTCTTGCACGATACAAAACTACCTACCAAACAAAACCAAGCAAGACAAATTATCAGTGGATGAGACAGACCAAACCC
Organism: Hirundo rustica; assembly: GCF_015227805.2. Taxonomy (NCBI): domain Eukaryota; kingdom Metazoa; phylum Chordata; class Aves; order Passeriformes; family Hirundinidae; genus Hirundo; species Hirundo rustica. Next base: position 85,476,378 of record NC_053451.1, read on the forward strand.
AGCCACCTCACCAACTGCATAAAATATTATCCTGGTTTTAAATTCAAACAAGACTTTCAGTCCCTTGAAGAAGGTTTTAATGCAAGGAAAAGACATAAGACACTTGCAACTGTTCTCTCCACCATCTGTTCTAGCAGGTGCAAGGCACTCTGCTCAGGTAGTCGAACTAAGAATGTTCTTCCAACTCCAGCTGGTGCAAAATGTGACAGTGCTATAGCATCACCTGGGGGAGGAGGGGATGGTTTTGCTAAGCTTTATACTTTACCCTTTTTTTCAACAGTTGCTACTTTAGCTATATCACTAATGGGATTATTTTTACTGGTGTAGCTTTTTACTAAAAGAGAACTTTTTTTTTAATCCTTTTTTTCTCTCCCTGGCTTGCATACCTTCACCTACGCTGACAGAGAAAAAGAGCATCAGTTAGTCCCATCCTGACACCTTCCACCCACTGCATCCCAGAAACAAGGAGAAGCACAGGCTGCTTTTCTTTGCAGCAGAGGAAGAATTTGATTGCAGAAGAATGAGGACACTTGTGTGCTCACAGGTAACTATGAATTTAGACTTGAAAAGGATGCTACACTTCAAAACTAGTATTTCTACTTTTACCCATGTCCCAAGTACACTGAAGTGGCCTGTCAACCACTTTGTTAACCTTATAAACTACTCAAATCTCAATCACTTAAATCACATAAGTTCAGATAAATTACTTCCCATCAAGTTTATTTGTCCTCACAGACACAGCCAGTCCCATTTCTGCTTGGACTGGACTGCCTTATTTTCACCTAAGTTTAGTCAGATATCTATAGTTGCAGACAAATGTCACACAGTCGTGGCGGACCCAGCTTCTCTCTGAAGAGATCTGTATACAACACAGACATAATTTGCATGTGTAGAACTGACATGTGCAAGGTCAAAGCAGTACCAGGCACCAGAAGTTTTACACTTTAGGAAATCAGGACTTTAATTCTAACCCTAAGACTTAATAAAAGAAGAACTAATGCATGCTCATAAATGTAATCAAGGAAAATTATCTGTGGGCATGAGAAAATAAAATGCCACGAAATGAGCAGTTTCTGGAATAAACAATGTCCCTCATGTGTCTGCCTTGGGATGTGCCAAAGCTGTTGCATTCCAGCAGCCAGGGCTACTACTAGGTATGAAGAGAGAAAAGACAGAAAATGTAGGAGTTAAAATAAAGCTGGCAGATATGTAGTTCTGCAAAGGTTCTTGAATCAAGTTCACAGCTGATTTTAACACACAGAACACTTCATCCACTCAAGACCAGCAGTGTCATGGAGGAGTACCAGTTTCCTGCTCTGATTTCAGAGAAGTAATGAAAGGCTGAGACTCTCCTATTCACAGAAGCTACAACATCTACCATGCCACCAAGAGCCGCTCATTAATGAACTGCCTGTGGATCTGCTGGTGTCATAACTCTGTCTGCAACAGTGCAATGACAGACCACAAGGGGAACTGGGTTTGAAGGTTAGCAGACAGGCAGGGATGGAGAAACTCAGAATGCAAAAACAACAACAACAAAACAACTGTGGGAAATAAGCAAATCCAGATTAGCCACGAAGTTTTTTTGCCTATTTTCAGGATATAACCAAATGCACCACAAATGCTAGCAAGATACAGATTCTCTGGTCTAAAACACAGGATAACATCTCTTTGCCTCTTTGCTCAGAAGTAATTTTCTCTCAAAAGCAGCACAAACACAGTGCTCAAAAGATGTTACATTTATTGTAGCAAGTGAGTTCTCTAAATATCCAGAAACATTAGAAGTGGTGTAATGAGAAGAAGTAATATTTTACATTTAAAAGCAGATAAGCATAAGTAAGAATGTGGGAGTTACCAGCCAAAGAAAATCAGTATCACTTCCACGAGCTGTACATTGTATGGAAGCAATAATCAGAGCTGGGAAAGGCAGACATGGTGCATTGTTCCAACTTTGCTTACTTGGCCAAAGCCCTCTAGAGTTCAGTAGACAGTCTTAAAAGACTTACAAGAAATAATCTAAATATAGGCTAAATTGTTTAAATTCAAGAATCTTTTATAAAACCTGTTCTTTTCAACTATGATCAGGATGATGCCATTAAGCAAAAAAAAAAAAAAAAAGACCTTAACAGGCCCTTTACTTCAACCCTTTGCCATGTACTAAATAATTCACTGCTGCTCCTCATTATAGATAATTCAGCCAAGCTTCTCCCACAAAATACTTGCAAAGGAAAATTCACAAACATGGCAGCCACACTTTGATGCCATTAGGCACTCTCATCATCTGATCATCTTCACTTTCACTACCAAATCCTGTTGCTGGAAAAAGATACAAGTCCCTTTATCTTTGCATCCACGTATCAGCATTATTCTGCAGGTTAGGTGCTTGGCACCTCCTGCTGTGCCACCCTCTGGGTCCTTTCCCAAAAGCTTTTTTTTGGTGCAATTTCTGAAGCTGCATGCAGTACTTTAGCTTGAGTTATTATGACTTCTGCAATACAGTGGTAGACTGTATTTCTTTTTAAACATCCAAACCAGGTGGGTTTTTTAGTCCTTTTTCTGCAGTCACCTACTGTTGACTCATTTTCAGCTTCTCTACTGGTGTAACTTCCTGCACTTGTATAGCAAATTACTCCTGCCTGGGTGTGATATCTTCCATTTACTCCTATAAAAAAACTTCTCTTTTTTTAGAAATGTTTCCTGAAAGCATTCAACCAAGATTACATACTGGCAATCCTTCCCTGCCCAATATTATTGATTATTTCTTTGTCTTTTGAGCCAGATCAATAACATTAAACAGCCAAAGATTCAGACATAATGGAAGATTTTTAAACAAAAGACTGCTCTGGCAAGACAATAATACTCTAGGTACAGCCATTCTGTATCTTTTGAACTGTTCTGTGGTATTTTATTGTCAATTATGCTTATTTACAAGAGATCCATGAGAAGTTTTATGTTTCTAACATTGGAATTAAGCACCAATTTAATGCCCTTCTAGCCATAAAGCTTGTCATGGAAGAAAAGGGGGTTGAATCAACAAGCTGCTTTAACAAATACACGTTGACTATTATGTGTCATGTTGGCTATTATCTGTACCCTTCCTCCTTTCCACAAGCACAGAACTACATGAAATAAACATTCCCTAACAAAACAGAAATCCAAATGTTCAGTGATGAGCCTTCTGCAGGCTCACTATACATACCAATTTTGTTCCAAGATCCAGAGGCATTCACTTCTTGAGTATTTCGAAGTTAGGTTTCTAAAACAGAAGTTAAAAGTAACATTAATTGTTAAGAATTTGACAAAAGATTATGTCCATTATTTCAAGCTGATTTAATTTTCACGTGTGACATGCAAGACTGTAAAATGTCCATCTATGCTTTAAAAAGCAAGAGGATTTTTGTTTTAGAAACACTTGAATAACAGATCACTGTGATTTTAGATTTTATCTTTCTTAGGTACATCTTGCCTGATGCCATAGTTACTGCATCCCTTTGCTTTTCACTCCACAAATTGAAGAAACTAACCTGTGATCTAAGTTACTCTTTAGAAGGTAATGTAATAAACTGAACTGAAATACTTTCTTTCAATTTCATTCTGTAACTAAAGTGCTAAGGCACCTTTATTGCAAGATAACTAATATCAAGTTTTAATTACTGGCTTTGGTATGATGTTCGGCAGAGGATTTTACAAAATCACAGAATACACTGAGTTGAAAGAAACCCACAAGGATCATCAGGTCCAGTTCCTGGCCCTGCACAGGACAGCCCCAGGAAAGTCACCATGTGCCTGAACACACACAGGTTTAAAGTCTGTCAGGCTGATGCTCTAACCATTACCCTGGGGAACCTGTTCCAGCGCCAACCACCCTCTGGATGAGGAACATTTTCCTAATACCCAACCTAAACCTTCCCTGATACAGCTTCAGGCCACTCCCTCGGGTCCTGTCACTGGTCACCAGAGAGAAGAGATCAGTGCCTCTGCTTCCCCTCATCAGGAAGCTGTAGACCATGGTGAGGTCTCCCCTCATTCTCCTCTTCTTCAGGCTGAACAGACCAAGTGCCCTCAGCTGCTCCTAATACAGCTTCCCCTCCACCCTCTTTGCCACCTTTGCAGCTCTCCTTTGGATATACAGAACGCTGGGGCAGTGAGGAGTATGAACACAGAAATATTCTTAGTAAGATTACTAAAACCCCCCAAATATACCTAATTATTAAATCCAAACCTTCCTTAGTCATGTTCCATCCACATATCTTTCAAACAGGGGTACAAAGAAAACATTGAAGGACAGACACAAGGGAGTGTTAGAATAAAAGAGTTCAACACTTAGTCACGTGCACCTTTAAAAGGCCAAGATGGGTGCACACAGTACCTACAGATTCTGTATACACTCTTCTGTATACACGCTGTTAGGAAACAATAAATTCAATTTCAGACTGAGCATTTGCCCTAGTACAGGATACAAACTCAAAGTTCAGGAGTGCCCAAACTTATACCCATAATTATTTACATATTACACAGAGGCAAGCTAAAATCATATTTATGTTATATATATGCATATATAGAATGTTAGAGGCACTATCACGTGCTCAGAAAGCAAAACGTGCCTTAACTATCCTAAGGTTGTCTATTTTAAAAGGTTTAGATAAACTATGGAGAAAATTAAATCTTTATACCAGATTTCTATTTATAAAGCAAAAGCAAAAAGCACTCAATTTTATGAACCTAGGGGTTTTTTTTTGTGGAAAAAACCACATAAAAAACCTATTTGTATGAGATAATTGTAATTATTCTATTAAAAAATGTCCTTTAATTAAAGCACTTTCACATAAAGCTAAAAAGTATCTTCAGTAAAACAGTGTTATTCATTAACTGAACACAAACTATAGACAGTGCTTTATAACTGATACTGTATTGACTGTTTTCATGGAAAGCTATCAAAATAGACTCAAGATAAGACTTGCCTCATCTCTGCTGGACCTGGCACATGAGTTCCACTCTCATGGGAGAAATAACCAGCACAGGGTCACTGAAGTTCCCCCTTTGGTACTTAATATGGGCAGTTTCAAACTACAGATAATTCAGGAAGTTAAAGTCCAATCTAGACATTAGTCACAGCTATTCCTTTGACACGACTCATAACCTGTTATAAGCTGTTTTCTTCTTGCCAGGATTTTATCATGAGAATTAAGTACTTTAACAACAGCAGAACTAGTGGGACACTGAATTCTAAACACAGTGATACCAACAAAACCTTATGGAATAATTTTCTATCGATGAAGCTGTTTGTTACCTTCCAGGGGGGAAAACCCCTACCTATATACAATGGGACACATCAAAGGCATTAAGATAGAACCACAACCACTTATATTTATCATGTTTTCAATACTAACAACGTTAAAGACATTGTAGCGAAACAGAGAAAGTTGACTGCTTGAAAAAGATTGGGGGGAAAAAAGTAGGGATGAAGGAGTGAGATCCAGGCAACACGTTCAGAGTATATGAATGAGCAAAATTCTTCAGAATCTCTCTGAATCACAGGATCAACTAGGCTGGAAAAGACACGTGAGATAATCACACCCATGACACCACCATGTCAACAGACCTTAGCACTGAGCGCCACGTCCGGTCTTTTCTTAAATAGCTTTGAGTACAGTGACTCCACCAGGTACCTCCCTGGTCAGCCCATTCCAACATCTCACCACCCCGCCTATGAAGAAATTCCTCCTAATGTCCAACCTAAACCTCCCCTGGTCAACTTAAGACTACAACGAACTACAATGGGAAGCTACGATTACATTTTCCATGTCAAAATGATGCACCAGGGCTCTGAAGTTCTGCTGAAGGTGCTCTGGAGCCAGGCTGCAAAAGCCTCACCCTGGGATAATTCAGCCCTGGACCAAACCGAAGATGAAGCGGCTTAGCTCTCTGGTTAACCACACGCACACGCCAACACGGGGCACAGCGGCTCCGGAGCACGGGCGGACCCAGCACGCTGTACCTGGACACCTCTGCCTGGTGGGAGAACCCCGCAAACAACCCGATTTAGAGTTTTTAACCCCGGCCTTCCCAGACCAAACCACAGGTTCCCCACTATGGAGAAACCACCCTCGGGCTTGCACAGCCAGACTCAAGGCCCGGAGCCCCGCGCCCAGCGCCCCCCGGCCCGCTCGCTCCTCACCCGCGGCGCCCGGCACCGAGGGCCCTGCGCCGAGCGCTCCGCGGGAAGGAGCCCCGCCTGCCCCCGCCCCCGAGGGCCGGCCAGGCCCCCTCCCCGCCTCTCCCCGCCGTTACCTGCGGTCACGGCTCCTCTCACATCCCCGCCGGGAGCGGCGAACCAAGAGGAGACGAGGGCGAGGGAGGCCGGAGCAGGTGGCGGGAGGGGCCGGCGCCCGTCCGCTCCAGCGCCATGAGGGGACGGGACGGGAGGGACCGGCAGCGCAAGGCGAGGCGGCGTCCCGGGCCCGTCCACCCCCTCCGCTCCGCGGTTCCGGCAGCGGCGGCCGGAAGGGGCGCGGCCCGGCCCCGAGCCCCGCCCGCCGCGGGTCACATTCCCCTTCCCGCAGCTCCGCCTTCCCCGGGCCGGCGGCGTTCCCGCACACGGCTGACTCTCGGCACGCTGCCGACGATCGCTGCGGCCGCCCTGCAGCCGGGGTAAGCCGTTCCCCGCAGCCCCGGTAAGTCATTCCCGCCACCCGGCCCATTCCTCGCAGCCGGGGTAAGTCATTCTCGCCACCCGGCCCGGCTGGGCGCCCATGCCAGCATCCGCGCTGCGCAGATTTTACACTCCCCACAAAAAATCGCAGAACCACTGAATGGTTTGGGTCGGAAGGGCACCTTGAAGATCATCCAGTTTCAACCCACCCTGCCGCGGACAGGGACAACTTCGACTGGACCAGCTTGCTCAAAGCCCCATCCAGCGCGGCCTTGACCACTTCCAGAGATGAGACATCCACAGCTTCTCTGGGCAACCTGTTTCAGCTCCTCCTCACCCTCACAGTATGGAATGTTTCCTTATATCTAATCTAAAACATACCTTCTGTCACTTAGGTACCATTCCTTCCTGCCCTGTTACTACATAAATAGTCTTGCCCTATCTTTCCGGTAAGTTTCCTTCAGGTACTGTAAGGCTGCACTTAGGTCACCCCGATGCCTTCTCTTTTGCAGGCTGAAATAAACACATGCTGTTTGCCCTAAGGGATAGAGACATTTTGCTGGGCCAGGTAAAGGGAACGGTTAATGAATCAGTTTAATGAGGTCACCCACTCTCAGCGGTGCTTTACCCAAACTACTTTAATCTCGTACAAAGTGAGTGGATACTCGTACAGTAAGACCAATATTTGTCCTCAGTGCACAGCAAGGAGTCTTTGAAGCAGTCATAACTAGTGTCAGGCTCAGAGGGCTCTTTGGTTTCTTCAGGACTATCTCTGACTATGCATTACACAGCTGCCTTGTAACATTACATCTGAACAACCAACACTGCCAAAATACCTGTGGTAGCTCCACATGGAAGATGCAGCTCTGTCTCTTTAAACTCAAGACAGTTTTGTCACATCCCTTAGTGACAGCAGTTCTTATCTTTTTTTGTCTTCTCAGGGCTTGTGCTGGCATTATCCCAGTCTGCACAAGCAGCTGCTTCATTTTTGCTACACCTGGAAACAAAACCAATCTTAGCTTTCCCTGGTGGGATACCCATAACAAAGCCACTCCTCGTAACCCACTGTGTGATATCTCAAAAATGGTCCCTCACTCTGTCACAAAAATTAAATTTCTACACCATTCAAAGCACATGGAATCAGCAAGTGTTAGGCTGATTTTATTCTCTAAGGCGACATTCAATTCCCCAATATTAAACTAATCTAGTATTCTTGACATGAACTTTCTACTTTAAAAAATAGTGTTATATGTGTGTGAGTGTATATAAAAATATACTTTAAGATAAAAAAGCAATTTACAGTCATTACCTAAGTACTGACACAGTAGGACGTTGGCTTTTCTGTGTTTTACCAAAAGATACCAAAACTGTGAAGTCTTTGAAAAAACTAACAGGTGGTGAAAATGGTTTCTGAAATGGATTAAAAAATGAAAAACTTGTACCACCTAAACCAGTACAATATAAACAGAAGCATCTAAGTACTGATAGCTAGGTTCAAAGTTTAAAGGAGCTAAAGAACTTCATGTGCCTGTGATCATGCCAAATGCTGATAATGTGCATGTGTTCATATTCCTGAGTTAAGAGTAATGTCCAAAGCAAGTCAATTTAGTCTTCCTTTTCCATTCGTGTCTCCCTCTGCTCTCCTCCCTTCAAAAACACCTCTCAACCAAGCTAAAACAATAATGAATAAATACATGAAAATATTAAGTGGACTCCTCTAAGCATTTTAGATGCTTCTGGGACTTCAGTTGTCCTGTTAATCCCCTCTCGTGTTTTTTCAGCTGATAGTTCTGCTTAACATACATAGATCTGTTCAAAGTATCAATTCAAGTACTTTCAATTTGGCAAATTAAATATTTATTTCAAAGCCAAGGGTTGTGCTCAGTAATGGAAAACAATCGAACTACTCAGACTATTCTCAGAGTAACTTACAACAGCACAGTATTTCAGGCATGTTTGCTGAGTATCTGGCAAGATCTCAAAGCATGACAAGGGTGGTAAGCTGCCTAATTTAATTCCTCCTCATAGGGCAATCCAGGTGCACAAACCATCCTTGTGGCCAAGGAATTTCATGAGAGCAGTCAGTGTCAGTCCTTTTGCATGGCTGTGGACAGGATTTTTTAGGGCTTAGTATCTACTATGTATATAAACATCTTGTAAAATTTAAAAGGGCGAAGAGCAAAAATACACCTGTACAACCTCAGGAAGCTCTAACAGGGTCTCTGGTGACCACTTCCCTGCTGTGCTTTGTGAAGACAGCTGAGCAGAACAAAGAAATCACATCTGTGAGTCTACTTGTACGACAAGTACAAGTCACAAGGAACTTAAGACTTAAATTTGTAGAACAAACCTCACAAAAATCAAAAGGAATTATTTTTTCTTTTGACACAAGATTTTTCTCTTTAACGGTCTTCCAATATGAACTGCATTGCTGAGATAAATATATGAACTGTGTTGCTGAGATAAATATGCTTAGGATTGATTATGTCCCAGACTTTCAACAATACCTGTGGTGTAAATGACACATTTGCCTTTACCACTTGCTGCTGCCTTAGAGGCCTAGCTCCTGAGATGCACAAGACAAGAATAGCTAGCTGAATTTTCTTGCTAACAACATATAGACTCCTTATCCTACCTACTTGAAAGTCAGAGATGCTGCAGAAGTGAAAGCCTTTCAAGGTTTCTGGTCTGTCTGTGTACATTGCATTAATATCATCAATATCTTTAAAAATAAAATTGCAATAAAAAATCCATGCCCATCTTTTCCACTGCATACATTTAATATTATTGAGGAGCCCGTTTCCTTGTTTAAAGAAAGCTTTGAATTTTGACTGGCAATAATATCAGTGCATCCCCTAAAACACAGATGCACAGAATGAAGCAGTTCTTAGTCATAAATCCCACCATTAAAAAAATCCCAGCCAACCAACCAAAATCTAACAGACGCACACACACACAAACTCTAAAATATGAATTTGCCAGTACCTGATATGAGGGGCTAGGAATTTCAGATGAAGGATGAGATGGGCAGCCACTGTAATTTTCCAAGCAATTCGTTCTACAGAGAGCTATTATGACAGACAGTAAATTAGACTGGTGACACAGACTTTACAGCTGTTGCCACTTGATGCACACCCAACTGTGGAGCAGTAAATCTTGAAACAGAAGCTCTAGCAAGTAACCAAGCTACAGCAGTGCAGGAACAGAGCACATGTTACCCCTGAATACACAGTTTGAAGTGACTCAAGCCCCAGCAAACATTACTGCCAGAGAAGTCTTCATTCTACCTGGGAGCAAACTTCAGTCCAATGAAGACATTAAGGCCACAGCCTGCTGGTAAATACTGGTATAGGGCAGCTGAGCCCTTTGTAGGCCAACTGATCTGTACCCATGCAAGAACCCACTATTCTGATTAAAAGCAAAGCTGCTATTTTATGAAAGGGTGATGGAAATAGTTTAGGCTTATGAATTGGAATTAGCCTGTAAAAGAGTGTGTGGGAAACTTGATTTCCCCCCGATCCCATTTGCTAAAAACGAGTCACAAAACAAGCATTGAGCTAGAAATAAATCATTTATTTTAAAACAATACAGGTTAATAAATTAGTTATCAGAAAACTTAATAAATAGCGTCTTATAATTTACACAAGGCAAATACAACATGCCTATAACTATTTTTTAAAAAGCAAAGAGAGTAAGCTTGACTTGTAAGCCATTAACAAATCTATATATACATTATTTGGAAGCTAATAAAATAAACCATTTTTACGTAATCTGTAGTAACTATATTGCAAGAGCATTGAAGCAATCAAACCTGACATTGTATTTTTGCTGCCAACTGCCTTTTCCCTATATGCCATTAGAATTACTTTTTACATTCCAGGAAAGGGGAAAAAAAAAAAGAGGACTTAAAAATACCCCCTTTGTGTAATATTTTCCAATATTTTCCACTCTGTAGAGCAACTGTCTGGGGAGGGATGTGGACATGGAAGGACACTACACAACCAAAAACAATAAAGAAACCCCAAACTTACGTGCAGCTTTTAAAAAGAAATTTCTTAATCCATAACATTTCAACACTGCTGTCTGATACATTTGGGCACTACTAATGATAACTGTTGACAACATTGGTGCCTAACACAGTACACATTAAAATTCTGCATTCTGTAAGCCCACAGATAGCACCAAAGGATTATTACAAAGATAACAGGTAAAAGATAAACATTTAATAATGCTAGATTTAACAGTAAAACTTCAGCAGTTACACCATCTCAAGACGACTGGGGAATATAATCCTTGATGTCCTGATATTTTTGAAATAAGAATGTGAGGGGGGGTACAATGTGCAAACAACTTCCCATTTAAAGCACTTCATATTTATTAACTCCAAATTTCTTCAAATACAAACCCTGTATTTTTTTTTAATTAGATGAAAGCTAAACCTCAGTTTCTAGTGCTTCAACAACTTAATCCAGTGTTTCGATTTTTCAGTGCTAGTTGCTTCAGAAAAATACATATGTTCTGATATAAATCAGTATTATTAATAGGAAGCCTCACTTGTCAAACTGTGATATGACAGATTCTTATTAATGTTAGTTGCAGCTCACTAATAAATAGGCTCTATTTACACATACAGAGTCCTGGAAAGTCAATACAGCAGGTAACTTGTTTAGATATTTTTCTTTTTTACAGAAATATTTACGGTGTAACAAATGTGGGTTTTTGGTTGTATCAAAAAAGTTTCTATTCTCCTACTGAACATTTGAGGGATTTTTGTCTTTGACACCTAATAGAGATCGTGACTGACAAATGCAAATCCTCCATACACTGAAGGGATAATGATCAAAGCGCTATCCTCAAGTGAGTACCAAGTAAACATGTTTGACAAGTTTAACCGAAGTCAGACATAGGGAGTGAAGTGCCTTTTGTATGGATTTGAACATAATTCAAATGCATTCCACCACTGTACTGAGTCCACTTTTTGTATGTATAGCCTCTCCCACTTCTACTTTGCAATCAGAACTGAAGTCATCTAGCTTGCAGCTATCAATGCATACAACACAATGAGAATGTGAAAAGGGCAGACCCACGAGGGATGCCAGAGCTCAGGAGACAACTATGCACATTTGCTCCCTGAGATGATGGAACTCAGATATCTGTTTTATTCAAAGTGCTTACTTGTCAAAGGGGTGGGGGAAAAAAAAAAAAAAAAAAGGGGGGGGGGGAACAGCTAAAATTCAACAGTGCCTCCTTTTAAATCAGAAAAGCAATGGGACTAAAAAAGGTAGGACGCCTAGAAAGAGGAGGGCGTGAGATGGAGAGGGAAAGAATCATATCAACAGTGACAACAGAAAATGCTAATACATTTCTAAAGTTAGAACTGAACCAGATCCAGGTACAGCAGAACTTGAAAGAACACTGCTACACACTGAACAAAGTAGCAAAAATAAAACTTTCAGTTACTTAGCATTCAAGAAGTAAAAGGCTGCAGATACAAATGATGTGCAAGGCCACTAGAATTTCTTTCACTTTATGTGCTGGCTTTTGACATCTTTGTTTTAAACATCAAGGTTAATTAGACATTTCTAGAAAGCTCATCACAGATGAGGAGCAGCTGGGGAGAAGAAACTGTGCTGACATTGATCAGTGGTTACAGTGGTCAGAGGACTACAGAACATGGTTGCTACTTTATTCTTCCTCTGCATAGTGAGCACTTACTAAGTAAACTTCATGTGGTGCAGGAAATGTCAAGGTTTACACAGAGCAATCAAGTTACTTTGAATCTAATATTTACTAATAATTTGCATATGCATCTAGCATACTAGGACAGGCACTTTATAAATAATTAAGAATTAATTTTAAAACCAACCAAGACAAACAAATATGGCCAAAGGAGGAAAAAGGTGAGACCACGTTTCCATTCTGACCTAAGGATTTTCATAGACATTAAAGGCTAATACAAAACCAACATACAACCCATGAACTCTGAAGCTGAATTTTGAAAAGACAACTTGACTGCTTCAGAAAACATTGTTTTAAAAAGGTTAGTACAGATCTCATAACCTATGTGCAGTTCCAGATTCAATTAAAAAAAAAAAAAAAAAAAAGAATTAATATGACAAAATATAAGTGTTTGCTGAGGATCAAGATACCATTTTCCAATCAATAATGAAGGAGGTTAGATTAACCAGATTTCATAGCCCAGTTGCCCTCATCTACAGTTCTCAAACTTTCTAAAAACCTTGCACAATATTTGAAAATCCATGAAGATGGTCTTTTCTCTGCTAGCGCTACTCTATTTCATTAGGATACCCAGTTACTGTGTGCTGGCCTATAACAATGCACATTTCTGCCAACTCAGAGCCATTCCCCTGCAATATGGAGTTTTAAAACAAGCTTGCTAATAACACAGTAGGGCTCTTACTCCTTCAGAACAATACCTTCATAAGGCTAGATCTTTTGGATTCACTTCTGCATTGTGAAGTGCATCATTTGGATGCACTTCTGCCATTAGTAAGGCTTACAGCATTCATTTTAAATGAAAATGGAGGCTTGAGTTTTAAGGAAACCTCAGTTCGGGTCAACAAAAAATATCACAAGAGCACACAGTATTATTCCCCACTAATCAACATCCATGTTCCTGTCAGGCAAAGCTGCATTCATGATTTCTTGATAAAGTGTTGTGAATTTTCTCAAATACTGTCTTTAATCACATTGGGATTTCCTGTTTTCTTGGGAAATGTTCCGATCTAAAGATGTTGAGTTCCACTGTACTCTTCCATTTTTGTACTTACATGGAAACAAATATTCATTGCTTTTCAAGCTTTCAACTTTTTGACTCATGATGTTTTGGCTACCAAATATAAGCAAAACATGAAATTAACTATGTCATTCTTTAACCTATCAATGTTCTCTAAATGGTTTAAACTGAGCTGTTCAGAGTCATCCCCATCATAGCTTAAGCTGTCTGTACTACTTGTCAAAATATTACAACTGAACTGTTCACACAAGTCTATGAATTACTGATCTGAATGTATGGCCCTGTCAGTTACTTAAAACTCAACTCTCTGAATGCTTTAGCTTTTTCAGTCTTTAACCTCCTTTTCCCATGTTACAAGAATATCATCCTTTTTGAGCTATGAGAAATCTCATGCTTTTCTTTCTCTTAAATTTCTTCTTTTTGTGGTCCCTATTTATTAGCTGTTTCACAAAATGGTCTCCTGCATTTAGTCACTAAAGTAAAATAAAGGTATGCTGGACTGCTTTCAACATTTCTCTTCCCATTAGAACTATGAGTTTTTCAGAAGCTGTCAAGGCATCCAGGGGTTTCAGTTCAGGTTTATAAATTCTTCCAAAACCATATGGTCCTTCTAGATGCTTTATGTGTTTAGAATTTGAATACAGTTCAATACTGTAGACAGTGAAATTGAATTATTAAACTGGTATAGGCCATCTGAAACAAATACATTCATGATTATGCAGTGTTTTTTGATTGCAAAGGCACTGAAACAGTTCTGAGCTGCTTACAAATAAGCCACCATGTAGGCAATGAGTCTGTGCATCATTTCCACATCCTTCACAGTCTTTCTACCTGCTCCCAATTAAAAACTCTCAGATGAATACAGTATGTCTTAATGTACGTAAGTTACAAAGAAAAATGCATACGTGGACACTACATGAGCTGATAAGTGATTAGTGAAAGATATTTAAGGGTCTACTGCTCTGTATAAGGAATTCAATTGACAACTCCCCTGTGTCTTCACTGCATGGCAGACAAAGTTGCCAAGACTGTCGCTAAAAAGAACAAATCTGCAGTCCATGATCCAACCAACATTTGTCTAAGAATTCACAGCCTTGACGGTGAAGACATTGCTATACTGAGATTCACAAATCGTTCCACTTACTTTTCCTCCCTTATTTTAAGGTATACATCACTTATGATGAAAGGTATCAGATTGAGTGCATTAGAAACTGATGTCCTCTGCCCACAGAAATGGTACCTCAGAAGACACAATAGAAAGCTTTCACACAGGTCTGTCAGAATTTTCACAGAGCTTTTCTGATGGGCTACCTTTTACAGTGAGGAAATACATCGGTCTCTATGCTGACTCAATCAGTAGTTCAAATTAAGTTCATTTATTGTGTTGACTGGGTTACATGGACAGCTGTTCCTTTGAAACTGGATGGAAGCCTCCAATTTATTTCACATAGGCCACCAAATTGTCAGGGGGTAGTTACCAACCTGAATCCTATTTGAAACAGTGACCTAGAAACGAACAGCTCTGCATCCTTCCCTGAGCCATCCAGTTTCCCCTCAAAATTTTTTAATCTGTCTTCATGTTAGGTTTGTTTAAATCTCCAATATTGAAGTTGAATTCCTTGAAGACTTGTATAAGGACAATTCCAATAGATACTGTGGTGAATCCACAAGCCATGCCCAAAAAATCTACGACTCCTACATTACTCCATTCCCTGAAAAGGATGGCTGAAGCCAGCAGGACTAGAGTGGTAAACACAACGTAGTAGATGGCACCAAACACAGAGGAGTCAAAACACTCCAGTGCCTTATTGATATATCTGAACTGAATGATAATGCTACATCCTAATACTGCCAGAAGTACCAGACAGAGGTACAGAGCCCTTTGACTTGATGGGTTATTGTGAAAGATATCTTGAGCAGCCAGCCCAATGCCTTTTGTGCTAGGAACAGTGAAACTGCCCAACAGAGAGCAAATACTGATGTAAACCATAATATTAGTAGGTCCATGAGCTGGAGCTATCCAGAAGATAAGCAGGAGAAGCATTAGCAGCACTATGCAGAGATAACCCACGAAAACTGGAAAACAAAAAGAAAACAAGAAAATATCAAGATGAGAACTCTCAGTCTTCTAAAGATTTTAGCAGGCAAATCATATCCTAGCAGTGACTTTCAGGTATATATCACAATTAAGATTTGCTACTGAAGATAGATCCAAATAACTGAGCATCCAGAAATACTGGCATCCACGACTGATGATGTTGTCATGTTCTTTGGGAAAAACAAATAACCATGTAGAAAATTACACACTGTGGCACATTTGAGATTTTTTTTTTTCTATCTTACTCTCTTTTCCATTAGGACTATACTCCTTAAAGCCTCCTATGACAGACAGAAGGATAACACCTCATTCATAAACAGTTCATTAAGGCACGGTGTGTGGATCCATCAAAGAACTTAAAGTTAGATCCCACTAAGGTGAGCACATGAATAGGAACAGTTAAAACAAACTTGGGGCCATATTATTTACATTATACCATTATATCAGCACACATACAAGATTAGTGAAAGACATTTCATGTTTTAGACTTTTAAAGAAATATACAGCCAATGCATTTTGTTCAGATTTAAATGGTAAATTGAGACCAAGGTATTTGTTTTCCTTTCTTTGTTTGCAGATATTTTGAATAGCTGATGTTATTAGGTTTGAGTTTCACTTAAAGCAAATACAAGAAAAACAATAGTTGGCAGTTTAGCTCTTAAGCAAGAAAAATAAAAATGGGCCTGGACCATATTAGTAGTGAGTATGTAGTCCTCCAGCAGCTGGTGAGAGAGGACAGGCATTTCAGCATATGTCTCAATAGCCTATTTCTACATACCTTTATTGTGCAAAGAAATCTAGTAGAAATCTAGAATAACTGGTATGTATTGTCAACTTCTAATTAAAAAGAAAAAAGTGGAGTAATAAAGGAGGGAAGAAAGACAGTATTTTTTTGGTTTTTATAAAACAACTTAAATTGAGATCCTGGATTTATACTTTTCATCTCTAAATAGCAAGGTACAGTTTTCCATAGTGTTACAGAATTACAAGTTCACCTGGCCATTGTTCTGAGCTTGCTGTGCAGGATAATGTTTTCAAAAGTATCCATGTTTTCCTTTCTGCAGGTATGTCCCAATAAATATGACAAGGTCTAAGAAGAGCAGGGCATTGTTTTCTTACACAAAAACTGTACTGGTTTGCCTCTGTCACATCATGACATTCCTAAGTCAATTTCCCTATTTGGTAGAAGTGGTAAAACTCTTCCTCAAGTGTGCTCCTGCTGAACCTCAGAAAACCATTATGATTTAATGAAAAAGCAAACTACCTGGATTTGTAAGCTTCTCTTCAAGCTCAGCCTGAGTTGTTACACTCTCGGACTTTGGGGAATGTATAATGAGAACAACAGACCCAGCACAGCTCAGCAAACATCCCAGCTTGCCAAGAATGTTCAGTTTCTCTTTCAGTAGGTAAGAAGCTAAGATGGACCTTTGAAAAGAGGAAGAAAAACAGAAGTTTGAGTGCATCCTGCTAATAGTGTTCTAACAGTTGTGTGCCATATGCATTTCCCTTTCAAAGAAATACTGTAAAATGTTGATGAATTCTCAAAATGTATTTCTGACTTATCTGAAGAAAGATTCATGCATTTGCAGTTTTACTGAATCCTTGATATCTCACCTTAGGAAAAAACCCCAGAACAAGACACAAACTCCAACAAAACTCCTAGCCACAGCACCCCAAAAACCAAAATCACATCACCCCCTCAAAACCCCTCTCCAAACAACCAAAACCCCCCCCAACCAACATCTGATTCCTGAGGCAGACATCTACCCATTACCATTTTGGTGAGGTGTCACAAATCCCCATTTTATAGGTGCTGAGCAGTCATGAGATAGCAGTGACCTGTGGTTACAAAGATCCCGGGGCTTGGCTCAGACAAGTAGCTGACCAAAGTAAGCAAAAATATGGCCTAGGATAAAATAATAGGTGGTACTTAGAGCACCACCAATGTGTTTCATTAAAGACAGACATGAAGCAATGCCACTACACCCTGATGACCAGTGCAGTCACAATTCAGCAGGCAACAGAAAAATATCAAGGCACTGCACAGCTATGTTTTCAAAGAGTTGTGCTTTTTCACTGCAGTAGTTCCACAACTGTAGTTCATCTATTCACGAAACATTAGTTACATACTAAACTCCTTAAACTCACTGCCTTTTCTGTGCCTCCCACAAACATAACTTCTAAGAATCTGGGGGCATGCATTTGCAAGGAAGTCCCTTGAGTTTTCCTCCTTGGAGAGAAGCCAGATCCAATGAAACGAAATCAGCATCAATAAACACGTGGGCTGTGGATAGCAGGGTAGAGAAAGACTGTGAGACAAAAGGAAAGATCTACATAGTAAGGGAATTGTGAACAAGAGAATATGCAGAAAAGTCCAGAAAAACCACAGAGAAGGAAGAAAAAAAATGTTTATCTGTTCCAAATAATAGTGAGAGCTAAAAGCAGAAGATACTCAGGAAAATCCTTCTTCATCACTGCCTTCCCCCAGCCCAGCTTTCCTGGGGAAAACAGAATAGGTGACATTATAGCACATCATGAACAGCTGTAAGTCTGATGTTTCTCAGTGGGCCTCCAGTGAACACTGAGTCCATCTGACATTTTATTAAGTAGTAATGACATCCAGATAAGAACAAGAAAAGCAAACTCTTACCCAAATGGAACGCCAAGAGCTCCCAAGGGCGTCACTAGCACAGTTGGGACTGCAGTGTAGGCCAAGAAATTCCCTATTTGACCCAGTGCCACTGTCAAGAGAACCAGAAATAAGCCTTTAAACCCCTTTGTAAAAATAAGTAATCAAAACTTGCCCAATACTGTTCGGGAAAGACTGACCTAACTGGAAAACAGATGTTATAATTTGCTTAGTTCTGTTAATTTTGCACATAAGCAGGATGGCTGGAATTTTTCTGTAGTTTTGTATTTATTAATACAGGATTTATATTTGCCACACAAGAGTATCCAAGTGGGCACAGTAATCTCATTTGTATCTTCTCTTAGTCAAATATAAATAAAACCATGAATTAGAAACACTCATGGATTACAATCTCAGTATTACACTCAAATATTTGTATGAGGAGGGGTAAAAGTACATACAATCCATGGTTTCATCTTTAGAACGTGCAGTCGTGTAAAACAAATGTACTTGATTATAGTTCCTAACAGCAGAGTTACTTTCTGGGAGGGAAATAAAGACAGTGCTGAGGAATCTTCTGCTGAAACACTAAGCACATGCATAAGGGCTTTTCAATACATTACATCAACTTTTCATAACACTGTATAACATCCAGAGTCATTCCTGACAACTGTAAAAATAGCATGCCTGACAAGCCACAGTAACAGCCTCAACCTTATTTTTCTTTCCTCCAGTAAAAGCAAATTCCAAGATATACCACAGTATTGCACATCACAGCTGTGATAACAGTTCATGTGTTCAAGTTTTCAGTTAAAAAATAAAAGCTGGATAGTTTTGCAAGTGCTGGCAAGTTTATAATAGGTCAACATACTTGCATAGTTACTGGGTCTGTGGTAACTGGCAAGAAGCTTGAGATTGAGCACAAATTACAAAAAGCTCAGATTTCCAGTTGCTATTAAAAGCCATTATCAGCATTTAAAAACATTTCAAGAATCCAAGGTGTCTTTATGCTCAGGCTGGCACTGCCCTCAACTATCAAATATCGTTACTATCATCCAGTTCTTTACATCTGCAAAGCACTCTGCAAACATTAATTAATTTACCAATTTAGCTCACATTATCACTAGAGCTGAAGACCTGTGTAACCTACAGGAAATATGAAGGAGACAAACAAGCTTGCAAAACTGCAGAGTGTGGCAAAATTGTATTAATTAATTCCCTGAGGATTTCTCTATGTGCAGGAGTGAGATGGAGAAAATGATGCGCAGCATTTCTAAGGCACAGGAGACAGTGGTGGTCTCTCTGTCCTGGGAACAGAGTAACTCAGTTATCAGCCTCAGGTTGATTGGAGATCTGTGTGGCAACTCTGGCATTATCTTCAAGGCATCTGAAGGCACTGGGGCAGATCTTGGATGAAGAATGGTGCACAGCTGACCCTCTGCATTTCTGCAGATTACATATATACATTTCCAAATGACTCGGACAAAAGCTGCTTTTTTTGGAGGTCAGCTGTCCTAACTTTCTGTTGGAAGAACTCTTAACAGATGGCACCAACATAAAGTAGATCTCTGAAGCTTCAGTCAAACGGAACATATTGTAAGGCAACTGAACTTACTGGAGGTTTTCCATATCACCATGGAATAGTAGTAACAGTCCCTTACCACCACAAATGACAGAGCAGGACTACTTAACACCAGTTAAAAAAAGAATCTCAGTAATTGTTACCATCTACCTGATGTTGAGGACCTTTGCTGCCAACCTATCCAGTCCTCTCTGAACAGAAATTCCTCATCAGATACATCAGTGCTGTAAGTCAAGACATGACTTCAATTCTTGAAGGCACATCGAGCTTTTAATATGATAAACAAGTATCAGTACCCTCAAAACAACTGCAACACGAAATTTGATGCATACTGGCATATCTCCATTAGAAAGGAGACAAGGAGTAGACCTGCATAGCAAAAGATATCTATTCTAAGCATGTCAGGGGGTTTATTTCAGACTAACTTCTGTCTGCTCCCACTAACTTAAAGTGTATTTGCTGCTCACATGCATTAAGTATGTTCGTAGAATTCATATTCCAACCTAGTTTCGTTTTAAAGACCAGGTCAGAAGCTCCAACTCTGCTATGAAATGTGAAATACAGCCCAATCTGTGGTGACGAACAGGAGATGCACTTCACAAGTGTACTCCCCATCTGTAGTACAACACTAATGCAGATGTTTTCACTGTAAGAACCAGCCATATCTATGTTGCTATCAAAACCTGCACTGAAACTAATTAATTAACCAATTAATTAGTTTAATGCTCATTGAAATACCTGTACACATGCTGCAATTATTCTTTTGACTACAGAGTAAGGAAAAGTCCCTTAGCAGATTCTGCAGCCCTTCCTTTGAAGTCTTCTGCAATCCAGTGGATCTCAGGGCTCCCAAATGGTTGGGCAGCATTATGCTGAGTCAGCCAACACAGAAACACTTATTCACCATCTGAACAAATACCATGAGAACAAATTGATAGAGTTTAGGTGGGTTTTGTTAGTCATCAAAACTCCAAATTCTCTGCTTGAGAAAATGATGTCAGCTGTTATAATTTCACCCAGATAACTGGGGGTATTGCTAATTCCACAAGTAACACCTTTCCTCAAACATCACCTTTCTCTGCGTCCCATAGGTGCCTGGCCCTTGCTATTGCTTTTTGTGACTGTGCTGCCATTCTGAGTCTATAATATCCACAAGCAAGTCTTCTTGCTCAGTTCCTTGGTAAGGCTACTGAGGTTTTGTTTTGAAATACCTGCATCTAGCTACAGGAAAAAAGCCAACAGATACCATTCCCTTCAGCTGTTTTGCCTTCATTCAATTCAGTCAGCTCTTTTAAGCGTGAAATTGTTTTTGCTGATTCATCAAGATAAGTCCTGTAATAAAACCTCCCTTTTTTAACTCCTTCTGTGTAGAGATTACAGATGGGAGCCTCAGAAGTGATAAACTGCACAGATTTATTTCTACTTAGGCAGTAGTGATCCTGTCAGAGGAGGAAGCTGCCAAAGAACTACTTAAACTCAAGTTCAATCAGCTGGGGACTTTTCTTCTGAAGCTCTGTTGGCTTCCACACTTCCTGTGAACTTTGTCATTCAACAGGATCTATCAGTTTTCATTCCTTTTGCATTCCTTTTTAAGGCAACAAAACCAAAAATCAGAGACTTACCTTGCTGCCACAAAATCAGGGACATAACTGGACTCATATACTTCCCAGAAACAGCATCAGAACTTTCCAAATAATTCACAAAAGGCTGGATTAGAGTATAAAAGTGGGGTATGATTCTAAGCTTGTGGGTGGAACTAGGGCTGGTGTGTAAGAGGAGAAAGCTAGTTGCTCCCCAAACTCCAGATTCACATCAGAGAATGAACTTGGTGTTAGCAGAGTTACAAAAGATATTACGGGTAAAATTACATTGATTTCATATCAGCACCACAGAAAGCTTTGCATTGGTCTTGCAGAATAAAAGCAAAACTGAAACTGTATCTGTTGAACTAGAAACCAAAAGATTTTTTTTCTTTTTTTAATTGAGGCTGGTTAAATGCTTTCTGATCTAAAACCTAACATGTGCTCAATGAGCCCTTTTGTGCAGAGCAACTATTTTTAATTCAGCTTTATTAAAAACTGAGCTGGCCAGTGCAATACAGAGACACAAACCATGCAGGAACCCAGAGTAAGAGCAGTGTGCGGCTGCCAAGGGCTGCAAGTACCAAATGGTTTGGAAAGTGGAAAGACATCTGACTCATGTTTGTCCCAGCTCTTTGCCTTTGCAAGCACCATCAGGCATGGTAGCCATGGTAAGAGTTTACTAAAAGTGGGATATTTCTTGGGATGGGAATTTCATGACAAAGGAATGTGAGATTTCAAGATGAAAACCCAGATTTCCTGATGTCTCCCATCACCATCTAAGCAAAGCTCTCTCTTAAAAAAAAAAAATCAAAGCTTTTTAAGATACTTACTTGCAATAGTGCCTGACCACCATACTATATCAGTTAAGTACGAAGTACCTGGAAGTATAGGAAAATGTATTAGAAAAATATGAAATCACAATATTGGGATTATGAAACAACAGTTTTAGTTGTTAAGGACCTTTATCTTAAACCTATTCTTCAAAGCAACTGAATGTGAGATTAAAAAAAAAACAAAAATCAATTTTGGATTTGGCTTATGTTTCCAAGTAAGACCTTCTTAAGACAGTGTGTTAGTCGAAGTTCTGGTTTCCAGTCTGAAGTACCTATGTGACACTAATGCGGTATTGTGTAGAAAAGCATCCAAAATGTCACCAAATGCTTCTGAGGGTGACATTTAAACACACAAATTAGAACCACTTCTAGGAGAACTGTAAACCAGTGCAAACAGAACATGATTTGGCTCAGTTAGTTTGCTAATACAACCTCAGTGAAATTGTATTGGAAAAATTGTAGCTTAGAAATTGTTTTGGCACACAGGTTTGGCAGGACCACAGGGTCGCCCGATCCTCCTGCACTTAAGCATTGGAAAGTGCTACAGCTGAAGCCTCTGAATTCCTGAGATAGTGCCCCATTTCAGAGAGGAGTAAAAACTCAGCATTGTCCTTAGTGCCTCCCAATCACTCTCCACTGGAGGATGATTATTTTCACTGTCAAATTAGGAGCTCTTGCCTTGGGATGTGCACAGGTGGAGCCTGTGCACCACAGAAGTTCTGCTTCTGTAGAACATCAAGGCTCATGACCACTTCCTAAACTAAAGCACAGCCTTCTCTGAGCACAACATTGGCATCAAGTTATGCTCCTAGTTTTGCTCCTCTTTCTAGCAATACAGCTTCTGCATTCATTTGGGAAGATGCCTTCTCAAAAGCTGCTGGAGTAGTAGGCAATATTGTACCTACTCTGAAATCCCAAATGGAAGAAAAACACAGCCATCACTAACTCTGGCAACACAAAGTATTAAGCACTTGGAAATCACACTATACAATTGAAAAGAGATGAAATATGACTAATGAAAATGGCCAGCTTTAGAGTGGGCGTAGTAATTTTTTAGCCTTTTGTTATTGCATATAAAATAAAAACACTGTTGGGGGCAGAAATTATAGAAAATATTGACTCAAGTAAGGTAACTTCACAAAATATTTGTCACCCACTGCTGTTTCTAACTAGACAAGAATTACTAATTACATCAATACTATATTATTGATTCAAGAGAGAAGACAGAAGAGGCTTGAAGTGCCTCCTTGTTAATTATACAACACCTGCTGAAGACAATGGAAAAAAGACATCATTTGACACTGGCCATCTCAGACTCACAGCTCCAACTGCCAGATTCAAGGCAGAACCCTACTGCTTCATAACACAAAATAGAGAGAAACCTGGGGTATTTTCCTGCCTGCCTCCTCACTGAGCATGCCAATAGAAAGAACTACAAAATGCCCAGCAAGATGCACAAACACCAGTAATATCTTCAAAACAGGAAGTTTTACAGCTGCTAGCACTGAGAAAGCAGGCACACGCCCATCACTCACTTAACCCAGTGTTCCACTGAATGCTTTTCAGGAGTTAGTACACTCAAAATGGAAACTTCCTCCAGCTGCCTTGAATGCAAAATTATTTTTCTCTCATATTTTCTCACTGCTTCCCAAAAAAAAAAAAAAAAAAAAAAGTTTATATTTATGATGCAAACGTGATCTCCCTGTGGACAATCAAAATGGTTTACAGCCATCTTGGAGGGAGACTGTGCTTTCAAAACAAAAGTTTGTCTCATGCCCTTAAATGTAAGGTAATTGCAGAAAAAGCAAAACAAAAACTTTTTAGATCAGACTGCTAAGTTGTGGTAACATAGTTCCAAGCTTGCTTTACTTCACTGCATTCACCCTGAACATGTTAGATGCCGCAGGCAATGGATATGCAAGTACAAATATATATATATAATATTTATTTGTATATTATTTCTATGTGTACATATATGTACATATTTACAAATGTGCAATGTATACAGAAAAAATACCTTGTCCTGGAACTAAAAAACATTTCTCATAAAAAAAGAGTTCCTAGAACTTATGGAGATATTTTCATACACAGACATCATCACCTACAAAAACAAATGGCTACTGACCACGGTAATACAATTTAAAGGCATCATGCAACCTGTGTTTACAGTCTTTCCCTTACATAAAAGCATGATACTAAAAACAAATTAATTTTTTTTAATTGCATTTTCCCATATTCAAAACATGAAAATGTAACTAGCAAATGCTGTTCAGCTGCATGCTTTGAGTTCCAATTTCAAAATAAAATACAGAAGACCTTCACACTTGTGAATTTGTAGCTTTGTTATGGTTAAACTGTCTAGACAGCACAGTCAGTTCCTGAATACGTTCACCTCAGGAAATAATAATGAGGCACGGGATTTCAATATGAAAAATACAAGAAATATTTCATGTTACTGATCTGTCTCTTCTCAAAAAGTGGAAACCACCATGTGACGGATAACACCTTGCGTATCAGTCTGTGGAAGAGCTGGAATAAACAAGCGACAAGAGGTGCTGGTGCTGTTCACGGCAAGACAGTATCTAAGCCACAGAAACTGTGGTAAAGTCCCACAAGTACGCGAAAAAGAAGAACTTGTGTATGGACAGGAGTGCATGCAACACACAAGTCCCGAGTGCAGTGTTACCCCGTGACAGACCAGCGCGCTGACCATACATCAGGCAGCTGTTGCTGATGCGCAGTAACAGCCCCTCGCTGCTCTCCCCCGCCAATACATCCTGACTGACCCCCACCTGCCGCCTCTCCGCTCAGTTATCACCTCCCTTGCGCCTCGCTCACTCACGGACCTCTGATGTCAAGCACACGCTTAAGCTGACAAACTGAAGCCGGCACCCCGTCCGGGCGCCGGGAAGGTGTCCCCCGCACCAGGAGACACGGCCACCCTCCCATCACGGGCTCTGGCACGGCCGAGGGTGCCCGTGCTCCTCGTCCCTCGGCAGCCTCCCCCGCCTCCCGCCGCCGCAGCGCGGGGAAGGGCCGCGGGGCGAGGGAGGGAGCGGCTCCGCGGGCGGCCGGCCCGGCTCGGGGAGGGGGGAGCCGTCCCGCACCGCGCCGCGCCGGGGCCGAGGCCCCGCACACCCGGGAGGTTACCGGGGGACCAGGGGCGCGGAGGGAGGCCGGGAAGCCCCGGGAGCGGCGCTCCCACCCGCCGCCACCGCAGCGCCGGGCCCCTACCTCTCCCGCGGGCCCGCACGATCCCCTTCTTCTGCAGGACGAAGGTGGAGCCGTTCACCAGGCTGGAGACCACGGCCACGCTCAAGCCCAGCGACACGGCGGCGGGCCCGGGGCTCTGCGCCCCCTCGCCCGCTGCCGCACCGACCGCCATCCGCATGGCCCCGCCGAGAGCTGCAGGCGCGGCGCCTGCCCGGGCCCAGCGCTCCCGGCAGCGGCTCTGCGCCGGGACCCGCCCTGCGCTGCGCTGCGCCGCGCCGGGGGCGGCTCCGGGCGGGGAGCGGCGGCAGCCGCGGCTCTGGCGCCCGTCCCGAGCGGGGACGGCAGCGGGGTGACGTCACAGCCGGGGCCGCTCTGCCCCGACGGCCGGTGTGGCACCGCGGCTCTGTGCCGCCCTTCTCCGCCCCGGCACCGCGGCTCTGTGCCGCCCTTCTCCGCCCCGGCACCGCGGCGGGCGAGGCCACCCCGCTGCCGCTGCTTTCGGGGGTCCCCGGCGCGGGGAGATACCGGACAGAAGCTCGGAGCTGCGAGCATCCGTGGGCAGGGGGTGCGGGACGACGTGTAGGGGGATGTGGAGAAGTGTGCACAGGGATGTGAAGGAGAGGGGGTGACCGCAGGGCGAAAGGATGCGGAAAGACAGAAGGATGCGAGGAGACGTGCGGAGGGATGTTCTGACGGACAGACGAGTCCCGCCGGGCCAGTGTTTCTGGTGTTTCGCTTTCCTGTGGGGTTTCTAAAATTTACGTCGACTCCCGCTCCGCCCGAAGCGTGGGATGTTGCGACGGCAGGGCCAGGCGGGGGTCAAGGCTGCAATCACAGCCGCCAGGTCAGGGTGAGGGGCAGAGCTGGACAGTCGGCCAGGCACTGGGTGGCTGCACACTGAGAAAGCTTGACCTCTGCCAGGAGTCGTGCACGTTGCCTGAAAACTGGGGGATACGTAATCACTCCTGCAGTAAATCAAAAAATTCACTTTTATTTCCAGGTTCATTCTCTTCTAATGGCACGGAGCAAGGTCAGATATTCACATTTATGAACCTCCTCTTTCAGCTATCATTCAGCATCTTCCTTGTTCTGGCAGGGCAGAACCTAAGCCATCCTGCCGTTGCAGAGGAGGGCTGGAGATCCCTCTGATAGCAATACAGCTGGGCCATCACAGGGCCACAGATCTCTCTTTGAGAGAACTCAGTCTCTAAAAGTTGAAGGGCTGAGCTGAAAGTAATCTTCCTTGTTCAACAGAAGTATTTCGTAGCAGGTATCTCACTGCAGTTCTCACCATTTCCAAATATATGTTGAAATAAATCAATCCATAATGGGTTCCTGTGGCAACATTCGTCTAAGGAAATGAGTTATGGTATCTTGGCTTAATATAAATGAAAGTGGACATTTTTGTAATTTTTAACAATTCGGCATGGTTCTTAGCTTATATTTTGGCATTCCCAGGAAATATGAGTGAGTGAAGATGCAAACTCCTGGAAATATTTCTCTTGTCTGCATATTTCTTGGTTTGCCTACACTGTTTGAGGCAGCTGTCCTAGGAAGGCACAGGAACACTGTGATGATTTTTTAAGGTTTAATGGCAAGATATGTGTTACTTACTGCAGTGGTGCCCATATTTTCACCTAGGTTTTTTTTCATCAAGTCATTGTATCAGTACTGAATGTGATGGAAGAGAGGATTCATACTTGTGAGACTCACAAGACCTGCAAAATGAGTACACAGGAGGTGGAAGAACAGTTATCCATAGCAACCCTTGGAAACAAAGATAGAGGTGAAGACAAATGCAGGCTAATTATAAATATCCGTTTCTGATCTATATACAGCCTAGAAACATATACAGAAATATTTATTACAGGAAATAATTTATGCTTGCACAGTGAAAAAAAAAATATATATTTAACAGCCTTTGCATCTAATTATCAGGCAAGTTTCTAAACATAGCTCAAACCTGGCCAATTTTTATACTCAAAATCTCTCTCTGGTGTGGTTGAACCAAGACAAAGCAGGTACCAGAGATCTCAAAGAAACAATTCATTTGACTCCAGCCATGTCATTTTAATATCTTTCTTATAAAGCTAATGTCCTACTTAAAAATCTCATATATACCTTTCCAAAGTATGTATTTGGCTAGGTAATTCTAACATGCTTAATCTGTCTTATTCAGTTAGTTACTCTTGCACTTGCCATATAATAGGTGCAGTGTTCCTGAGGATTAGTCATAGACTAAAATAATACATGCAGCAGTGATAAACATTAAATTTGTAAATATCTTGAAAAGCAGCCTGATTTCACCCTATGTCTGTATTATTGAGTTTACAAACAATTTGGACCAAGGTATAAAAGTACCTCAATGAAAACAGCTGTTATCATTATTTGAATGAAAATAAGATGACCTTTTTTAAACTATTACATATATACCACATATAAATAAACTCCTTAAGTCCATCTAGTCTTCTGGGGCTGAGTTTCATTGTGATAGCACCATTCCTCCTGCCCAGGCTGTTGTCCTCATGTATTGCAAACTAACAGCCTTTGGGTTAGTTTGGCTTTAGCCTTGCAGTGCTTGGTGTTACTGATGTCCTATCAGCTTGATGTCTCATGAACACACAAATTGCATAGGAGGAACCCCAGGTTTATGTGGCATTTCCTCCAAAAACCTCTGCTTCTCTCCATTAGCATGGGTCAACCAAGAGGGAGGAGGAGTATTAATTAGACTTTTGTAAGTCGCCTGTCCAAAGGAAGGGATGAGTGATTGAGGTAAATTGGAGTTAGAAGTGAGTGAGCAAAGTTGGTAGATGTTACACTATTTTTTTTTTTTTTTTTGGTAGAGCCAATGGACCTTTTCTGATTAGGATTTCTTCTGCCTGGTTTTAGGGGGAGGGAAAATGCTTGTGCCTGATCTAAAAGAATTTATTGTTTCCTCTGTAATGTCTTGGATTCCTCTGTTATGTTTGGTTTAGGTACAAAAAAAGGTTTTTTAAAAAAATTAAATTAACTGTTGAGCTGTTTTATCAAGGCTAGAGGAAAATCAGATAATTCTGTATCTGGCATAGAATGAAAATACAGTAACTGAGCCCAGAAGATAATCTGAAACTCTTTATAAAATAGCTGGGAGAGCAGGGTGGAAGTTTACCAACAGCTCGATCAGATCCTGAAGCAACAGCAGTAAATCTCCTTGGCAGAAGCACTATAAAGATCCACTGTGCCAGCAACTGAAGCAGTAGGAACTGAGATTGCAAACTAAACAGCAAGAAGACTGCAGCAATCCTACTTCTCTAGCTCTTGAGAGCCAAAGACCAAAATAAGGACAATTATATGAAGACTTGTGTAATGATCCACTGAACCTAGGCCAGGAAAAGAAACCCTAAAAATCCTTTATAGGCAGTCTTGATCAGTTGCTTGGAGTATAAGAAGTGGTTTTGGTATAACTGGGATATCACTGGTAGGGGTGGTCCTGCTTTGGGAAGGAAGGGACTTGAACCTTTGTTACAGTCCAGCCCTTGATTTGCTATGGGCATCCATATATATGGATGGGTGAATGAATGGAAGCCTGCTGAAAGGTATTGCCCTGCAAAGATAGGTCCTGCCAGCTTCTTGGTTCTCTGTTTCATTAACAAGGACTCCATTGAGTGTTGGGGCCCAGATTTGGGCTTTTAGAGGCCAGAGTGGTCTTTGTGAAATGGAATTGTAGTGCTGAGCTCTACTGCACTGTTGACAGTGGCTGCAAGACTGGCTCTTCTGCAGCTGGAACTAAAACTTTAGCTCAGTCTTGATGTCTGAATTTGACTGTCTAGGTCTGCAATGAAATGCTGCCTTCTATCTGCAATATTGAGCTCACATAAGCTTCTGTGGTGTCTCTGTCCATGGGTTACAAGAGGAAAGGTAGCCCTTGGCATGCACCAGCTCTCTTCAAGGACAGCACAGCAGGCTGCAAATCAACACAACTCAGTGCAGTCTTAAACAGAAAAATGAGGGGTGTTTTCATTTTTCAAAGGGTCCAAGGTTGATGCAAGGAAGCTTCTTAGTGATGTGCAATTCCAGAAGTATGGTCTGAGTGAGTAATGGAGGCTTGCTGCCACTTTTGCCCATAGAAAACAACTTATCTGCTAAATGACAGAGGCCACACATAAGTTCTGGGGGTTTGGAGAACTTCAGCATTCTAAAGAGATGGTACAGGACTGATTTTAAGTTATTAAAACAGGAAGTACGGCAAGACTACTGCAAACAGGCTGTATCATTTCAGGTTTTCTCCAAGGAAAACAGGTCTCCTCTGAGAGAACTTGTCCTTCATGCAGCAGGCAGAAGTGAGATAGCTAATTCTGATAAGAGTGATCATGCTGCAGAGAATCCACATTAATTAACATCATGCCTGCTCACATTTGCTCTGCAGAAACTTCTGGAATCCTCTATGACTAGGGAACACAGAAGAAAGCATAGATTTCCCAGTTAATCCTGTAGCAGATGTTATAGTTCACCTACATTAATTGCAAACTCTGACCAGGACATTCTTTTCTATGCTGATTTCCAAAAGTTGATTACTCAATCTTAATGTGGTGAGTATAGCATATGTAGATCCAGCTCTGTTTCCTCCTGTATTAGGAGTGTGGTAAAAGCCCAGCACAGTATTTTAGCATGAACCTTTAGAACTGGTCTCTCAAGGCATGGTCATCACAGTCATCTTGAAGTCCCTAGCCCTGGCTTTATTAGAGTGTCCCGTGTGAAGAATTTGCCTGCTTTTCCCATACCTTGTCCATTAAATAGACATATGGATCTTCTGTTTGAGATAAAGGGAGTTCTGGCCCGTGATTCAGACTTACAGATGCTGTCTGTTTGTTATTATAAGCTTTGACATGGTGATCTTTTTCACTTCATAAGCTGCCCACCTAAATAAAATGTTGTAATCATTGAATCACCTGTGGTGGAAGTATTTTCCTGTTAAGCTGGCCAGCTGCTGAATTCCATGAGTGAAGACTACATTTTAGGGTATACCTTGGAGTTTTAAAGAATTAAAATTCTCTCAAGTGAGGAACATTGGAGGCACTCCTATTAATCATGTAAACTCACTCGTCAGACTTGCTGGGTAGTTCCAATAGTATATGTATGGATTTTCTACTATATAGTTCTTCAGCAAAACATCTTTTCTAGCAAACACCTCAAGTAATATCGCAGTCAGCTGCCTGTTGAGTGCATACTGCACTCTGAAGCTGGAATATCATGATAATTTTTTTTTTTTTTTTTTTTAATGTGTGTACTTTTGAATGGGATTTCCTTGTTCAATATTATTGGAAAACTGAAAATGCATGGAAATGTATCTGAACTGGACTTTTTTCCTTCAAAGCAAACAATAGGATACCATGAAAATTACCCCTATTTAACTATTTTTCTCTTGAAGCTTCACTTCCAACTGACCATACATTTGCAAACTGTAAAGCCATTGCACTCCTGAGACCCAGTTATTTAGTTCCAGGTATTTATAATATGCCACCATAGTAATATGCTCTATTTACTAAATATGTACCTTCACAGCAGCAAAGCTGTTTCTGACTCCCCGTTTTTATTTAGGTAGGAATGGTTGGCTCCTCCCACTGGGTGGAGCATCTCACAATGGGATGATGTAATTGTATCAGTCATGTGATGAGCCTTAATGGCCCATTAACAGCAGATATCCCCCTGGAGGGAGGATGGGCCTGGAAGAGATAAGGACACTGCCCCACCTGGTTTTAACAGCTGGCCCATTAACAGAAGACACCCACCCCCTTCCCCCCGGAGTTATGAAGGATGGGTTATACAAGAGATAAAGAAAACATCTCCCCAACCAGTTTCAACAGCTGGAAAATAGAATACAAATTTTTGGTTACATATTGCAAATCAAGAACACCCACTCGTGTCCTGAGCAGGGACCCTGGGCCTGCTCTCCCCAGCAGTTTATTTGCTGAGCATGTTGCCCTATGGTATGGGATATTCCTCTGGCCAGTTTAGGGCAGCTGTCCCAGCTGTATCCCCACACAACTTTTGTGCCCCTCCAGCCTTCTTACTGTCAATGCATGAGAAGCTGAAAATTCCTTGACTTGGTATCAACACTACTTAGCAAGAACTAAGAAACTTGTATATTATCAACATTATTCTCATACTAAATTCAAAACACAACACTTTACCAGCTACTTGAAAGACAATTAATTCTATCCCAGCTTAAACCAGGACAGTATTTAATATTTAAAATAGAGTTTAATATATAAAACTCCTGATTAGAAAGTTGTAATGAAAGCCAGCTGTTGTAGTTATTGACCTATGCTGGAAGGAAATCATTTGGCATGAGGTTAATCTCACTGTGCTCAGCAGATGTTCAGTGTTGTGCCACAATCATTGCACATGCTGATCTGCACCATTTAATAAGACAAGGCTGCATTTATTTGTATTAAATGTGGCATCAAGATCTCAGGCAAGGTCAGAATGGTATTGTCACCTTCTAGGGAAATTTATTTATCTTCTCTAAATCCTGTCAACGTCCATGCTGAAGAGTAATTTTTCATAGTAAAGGACCTGTTATGTGATAGGTCAATATTAATGCCTTGTTGTACATCATGGCAACATAATTGGGGTTTTAATGATGACTGAAATGTTTGGGTTGAGTTTGACTTCATGCAAAGCAGCTGTCAGGAATGCTGAGTACTTAGGTGAAATTGGAAATCATGTTTCTTGTTCTTAGCAGATGAGGAACAAGGGATGTGAGACAACTGAATTACTGAGTTTCTTCTGATTTCAGCTATTCTACTTATGTATTTGAGGCTCTCTGACATACATATGTCTTAAGGATTAATTTGATAATGTTTTTTCTTCAAATACTTACTCCAAAGGATTTGGTCCCTCTCACAGTTCTACTGATAGTTGTCACGGTGTTATATTTATCCAGGATATATGGATTACTGGCACACTGACAGCAACTGACTTTTGCACAAAAGGTATTAGGTGCTGAACACTCAGAATGAGCTTGAAGAACAGGAATCCCTGTGCTTAGCTGTCATTAACTTTGAGGTGCTGAGAAATGTTTATTGGCTATGTGAGATGTCCAGCAAATATTGCAGGAACCTTCAGGTTAAGTCTTCCTACGTACAGACTGCAGAGAGATAAAGTGGTCTTTCATGTACATCATATTGTCTTTAGTTTTACTAATTAAGAGTATTTTTGATTATGATTTTAATGATAACCACTGCTGAAATGAGATCTTGTGGTAGTCATGTAACAAATAATTGTGTCTCAGGTTTAATGATCTGATCTTAAATTCCGTGAAATTATGAGGTTCCTTTGTCAAATAAATGTTACTTAGAAAAGGAAACAGAACAAAACAACACTTTTAAAGAAGAACCTGAGAAGAAAAGAGTATTTTTAAATCTTTTATTTCAGGATATCTTTCCTTCAAATGAGACTGCTTGCATAATAGCACTGTGAAAGGGAGATAATTGCTAGCTACTTCAGCAATAGAACATCAGGAGTGCCTGAAGCTCCCTCCTGTCTGATATTTAGACAGTAGCTGGAACAGAATAATTCTCTACCTTAATGTTTCCTTTGGACTCTGTTTGGCTGACTTCAGTTTTGCCAACCCCCAAAATTAATATTTGGGAGACTTCCCTCTTTGGGATCTTAAATAAATCATTGTTTTGTCTGTTTGTTTTGTTTGTTTTGCCTTCCTCCTCCTCCTGCCATTCCTTTTAACAATCTTCTGTTATACTCAGGGACAATGACAGGTGTGGAAACATCTGCCATGTTAGAGCAGGGAAGGCTTTCAGCCATGGCTGTTAGAATTTCCTCAAAAAGCAAAAAAAAAATCAACTGATCTAAATGAGAAAAGCAATAATAGAAGAATCAAAGCCATAGCTTGCCTTGTTGCTGGAAGGTGAGCCACCACCACACAGTGGCTCGAAGAAATGATCCCCATGTTGAGGTGCTGAGAAAAAATGGATGGATTTTTTTTTTTTTTTTCCCTAGCAAGTAAGAAAACAAACAGCCTGCTATTTGCAGTAGTGCTTAAAGCAAATACACGTGAACACTTGCTGATCTGAGCTGTGAGATGAATTACCGTTCGGCTCTGAGATTCAGAACTGAGCTCTTCTCAGTATTTAAGTCTGGGCAAGTGGACCTACTAACAGCAGTGTGGCGAGAAGAAGGGGTGCACTGAAGTGCCACCTGAGCATCTGGGCTGTGAGCCTTCTTTTCCACTGGTTCACTAATGTTTGGGCACCTTTTTTCATGCACAGAGGACTGCAAGCAGGAGCATAAAGGTTTTTGAGTATCCAGTGATTATTCCTTGGTGAATGTGCACAGAAGGGTGCTAGGTCTAGGATAAATAGGCCTAACATGTCTGGCATGCAAGCCTCAGCACCCCAGGGCAACGTTCCTCTTGGTCACACCATTGTCAGTCGTGTGGGAAAACATCAGTCTTTTCGTTCCTTGGAGCAGGATAATCCTCTGTTTTGATGAGCTCTTGTCTTCTACCTGCCTTCTGAGGTTTTTTCCTCAGTTTTCTAACTTTCACATCAGCAATATTCTCTTGAGGCCTTAGGCCTTGAGTTAATAATAAATATGAGTCAACACTTTTTTTTTTTTTTTTAATATATTCTCCTGTGCGTTTTTCTTATCCTGCCTGGTTTTCTCACTGCCTGACAACAAATTTCTTCTGTAAGGCCATACATCTTAATTAATGAATTGGATGCTGGGCTGTGGGCTACTGTTTATGATCT
Source organism: Hirundo rustica (assembly GCF_015227805.2). Lineage (NCBI taxonomy): Eukaryota > Metazoa > Chordata > Aves > Passeriformes > Hirundinidae > Hirundo > Hirundo rustica. The sequence goes on from NC_053451.1 coordinate 85,510,475, forward strand.
TTGGAGAGGACATGGCATTTTAGCTATTCTCAAACTGATAATGGATGCTTCATTAGGGATCTGGGGAATACATCTCCTGGTGAGGGAAGATGGCCTGTCCCTCCGGAGCTGCTGAAAGATGAGCAGGGGAAGTGGGAAAGCAAGAAAATTACCTGGGAGCAAAGTGCTTAAAAGGCACTCTCTGGGTGAAAGACAGGCTTCACAAAAAAAGTATGACTGAGGCAATCTGTGGATTTTGAGGGATGCAGGGAAAAACCTTCTTCTTCTATTGTCCCCTTGTCCTACTCAGGGGTACTGGTTTGGCTCTGTGGCTTGCAGCAGTTGCAGCCTTCTCCTGAGTCCTTTCTCAGCCTGGCTGTCAGGGGCTACTTTGTCCCCTTCTCCCTCTGCCCCCTGCTTGCCATCTTCCCTGCTATACTCCAGCCAGCACTCACCCTGCATCCATCCAAACAAAAGCAACTCTTCTGTGGGAGGAGTATCCAAAATCCAGAACACATTTACGGTGAGGGGGATGTAGAAAAGCAATCTGAGGATTGCTGGCTTGATGTGCCTTCTTCCACACTGCAGAGGAAAAAGTAGCACTTCCCTGCATTCCAAAATAGCATGACAACATTTGAATGCCCAAATGCCACTGTGCATATATGACAGGGGTTCTGCTTTGTCACAGGAAATACCTCTGTTGGGGACAAGTTGTGCTAGTACCTGCCTGGCTCCCAGGGAAAAAGCCAGGAAACCTGGGAGAGCAGATGTCCACTCTGAAGAAATTACAGATATCATCTCCCCACTTTCCCTGTCCCCTCCTGGCAGCTGTCCAGCCTGTCTGAACTTGCCTAGCAGTGGCTTGGGCGTAAATATTGCAGTGCCCTGCTACTGTGAAGCTCCCACTGCCCTTCGGGGTGGTGCTCGGTGGTGCTCCTTCCAACAGAGGGAGCCTTAGGTCTATCTCCTGTCATCGCATGACAAGAGCTACAACCTGCATCATTCATACAAAACATAACAGCCAGGGAAACAGTAACTTTGACTGCTGCTCTTCGCGTTATTCAGATTTTGACAGAGTCCCTCTCCTTGTCTGAGCTTTCAGAGCTCCCTCTCTGCTGTTTTTTTAATGGAATTTTGTTCAAGGATTAGTTTTTGAACTTCAAACTTTTCTTCTATTCCACTCTTCTAAGTATTTTTGGTTGCTTGCCTGTGTTCCAATGACTAATGTATTTGAAAGGGTAAAACTCTTTGTTTTCTATCTCCTTTATAGTCAGACATTTAAATATTACTGCAATTGGTTTCCTACACTGAAACGTAGAGGAAATGGGAGATCAATATAGATTACTGAACTTTTATGCAACAGAAACCATTATTTTTGACCCTATACCTATATGCCAGAATTAAATGGACAAAGTCCCCTTGCTGTGAAACCTTTTTCTTCAGCTTAAGAAAGACTTTAAAAGTGAATATGCAACTTAACAGTTGCGTGTATATTTTTATAGTATGTTTGAAAGTCTGGACAGTTCAGATTGCCCATGTGGAATAAACATAAATTATGTTTAAAATGGTGTTTCAGACAAGAAATGCCCAAATTTATCCTTTTGATGCAATTTTCATTTGACCCTCTAATGAAAGTGTATGCTGATATAGCAATATTGCATCATAAAACTATGAATCACTGAACCTGTACAAGAAGGACAGGAGTGAGGAAGGAGACTACCATGAGGCAGAGATCTTCCTTTCTTGGAGAAGCTGAAAGATATCAGATGGCTTAGGAGTCCAGATGGACAGGATTGTCATTTTCTTCAACATCTGTGGGGTGGCTGGACTGTATGGTACTGCTGTCAGGGCCATCAGAACCCTGCAGGTACAGCTTGCACTGACCAGCCCCGGTGGGGACCCCCACTCCCACTCTCTGCCCTTCGATGCAGGAGCTCCCATGAGGTTTGGGCCCATATATGAGCTATTTCATAGCAGTGTGTGCTCCCAGCCAGCTCCCTGACTTGCCTGAACTGTTTCTATTGATGCCTCAAGTTTCAGCTTTTCGTGTTTTTCAGATTCTGTGCTGCCTAGGTGTGCAGTTCTGAGCCTCATATTAAGTGTTAGTAAGCTCTCTTCACAGAGTAGGTAGATAAAATAAATCCTTTTCCTGCTGGAGACCAAGGACAACCATTACAAGTTTTCAGGCCCAAAACCATAAACAACAGTGGACTGGAGAAGGAAAACAAGAAGGATGGGACTTGATAATCTGAAGCCGTAATTGAACAATTAACCCCAATATGCAAATGCACCAAAACTTATTAAAGTGTGAGACCTCATGACCGATTGTGCCTTTTGTGACCATTTTGGGTCCATCTTGGGTGTAGCCCTGGTCAGGCTCTTGTTCTGCCTGAGGTGTATCCTCAAAGGCTTTTTAATAAATACCTGCTTTATTCTCTTAGCTCGGTGTAGTCTCTGTTCCAGGTCAGCCTTCCCAAGTATCTCCAAGACTGAGACCTGATTTGTCACCCTGCCGTTGCCAGTCACCACTGTGCCCTGCTTGCCTGTTACCTGGACACGCAAAGCAATCGCGCGTAGACGAGAAATTTCGCAGGGCAGAGAGGTTCTTCTGTGCCAGCTCAGGGCTGAGTCAGGGCAGAGAGAGAGCCTCCTTGTTTATTTCTTACTTTTTATACATTTGTGGGTCTGGCTAAAGATTGGCTTCTGGGGTTTCCACCCCTCAGCCAAGTGGCCAGACCAACTGTCAGTTACAATTGTTTTCAGGTTAGAAATATGCAAACAAAGGACAGAGAATGAAAAACAAAGGATTTGTTTATGTTACATCTGTGAGAAAAAGGTAGAAACCGCTTCTAATATTGTACAGTAGCTAAAAGGTCTGACTCCATTTCATGAAAATTCAAAAGGCTTTAAAAACTCAGAAAAACCAGGGTAACACTTGCCCAGCTCAGGGACTGTGCCCTGCTGGAGAAGGCACTGCCTGCACCCTGGTCACCCTCAGCTCCTGGCCTGCCTTCCCTGACAGAGCAGCTCTGCTGCTGCTGCTCCCTGGCAGTTAGTGTAGGTCTTCCAGAGCCTGGGGAGGAGTGCCATGGAGCCTGCTCCCCAGCAAGAAAATGTGCCAGCAGTGGCGAAAGGGGGTCATTCTGGCATTAAAAATTGCATGCCACCCATGGGAAAGAAGAATCTGGCCTCATGAGAAAAAGTTGTTACAGAGAATAGGCTGATCACTGTCACTAACAGGTTGGAAGAATTTTTTTTTTTTTTTTTAATTGAAGTTTTTGCCAAGTACAAAATTGGCACAACAAAATGTCACCCAATCGTGGCACACTAACAAAATTTTATGGTAACTGAGCAACTTCATTTTTAAAGGTCATTGCATTCTGATTCTCATATCCTGCATTTTAGATAGCTAATAGGCAGTACCTCCTTGATTAACTTTCCTTAAAAATAATAGTGGTAAACATGCAGTTTACATTTTAAAGTCTAAAAGTCATTGAGAAAATAAACAGGCATGAAATGACTGCCGAGAAGATTCTAATGCATGCACTTTCTAAGTAAATCATTGCTTCAGCATGATGAACACATTTGCTAGATTAAGATTTAGCTGTTTCTGGGTGCTGATCCGTGCCTATGGTTCCAAGGCTTCTAAACTTACCATCAGCTTAGCTCGGTCTGTATTTAAATAGTTGACTGGACTTGGATGACTCTCTACTTCCCCATTTCTGTGCTGCATCTAATGTGCTTGGGAAGACTAGGATAAAACAGTGTTGTTATCATAAGTCTACCTCTTTGAAAAAAAAAAAAAAAGATTAGAGGTTTTGCTTGACATTATCGTGAAAAACTGATTATTAAAATAGCAGAGTAAATTTTGGGTAATACTTTCTCTTCTCAGCATCCCTTATTTTTTTTTTTGCTCCTGTGCACCTTCCCACCACAATGTGGAGCTCTCTCACAAGGGAAATAGGTGGATGGGTTGGTAAATACTAAGCTTGCACTGAAGAGTAGTCCTATACTGAATTCTTGGACAGTAGGTCACCATTTTGGAGGGAAAGATGGTTCTTAAATAGGAAAGCATCAGCTATATTTAACACCTTGTTGTAACGTCTTAAATGATTTTCTATACACTTAGGGAAGGAAATGTAGTGTTTAAGGTAAACCATCTGTTGCAAACCATCAACCAAATCCCCGGGTCCTCTTCCTTTCTTGCCCAGCATGAATCTGAATTTTTATAAATTATGGCTTACTTAAGAGCAAGGTACTGGAAAGCTCAAATACATAGGCAGCTCTTGTGAAATTGGCAAAAAAATAGATTATTGAATGCATATATGAAAGGAATACTTTATGTTGCTTCCAGACAGATAATTCTCTTAATCCTTCAAAACAAAGGCAAATCCTTCAGAACTGGCCCCAAACCCTGACAAATGTCATTTGTAGCCACTTCAGAATAGTTTCCTTAGACCAGCAGCTGTACCTGTACTACACAGTTTGCTGCACCTGTATAGACTGACTACAGCAGCGTGTAGGTTTCTTCCCATCCTTTATGGCAAGGGAGAGTTAGGATGTCTGAAATGTTTTTGATCATTGCACAGGTCTTGATATATTTTAATCTTGTGCTATGTGACTATGAAAATAGAGAATACCACTGTAAATTAGTATCCCCATAATGGAATTATTTTTAACTTGCCTGTGCCTCAACATGGGAATACTGCATATTATATACCTATGAGAAAGTCATGTCAGTGAGCAGCAGGGAGAAAAGCTGCCTGCTCACCCCCACCCCAGTGCTGAGTTTTATCACGGTGGACCTTGTGGCAGCAAGGCAGGAGGGATTGGCTCCTGTTCTGTACCAGCAGCACAAACTGGCAGACAAAGTGGGCAGAGAGCGAGTCAAGGCTGAAGGAAGTATGGAGAGGGGCAAGAAGCTCTGGTCAAAGCAGGAGTCTGTCTCCACAGAATGTAGTCCCATAACCACGCTTCAGAGGTCATGGAAATGAGTTCCCATATACTCTTCTCTGGGTGCTCTTGCACTTGCTTGGGAAAAATCCTGACTGTAAGGCACTTTTAGACTTCAGGAATATGGGAGAGACCCCACAGCTCAAAGGACACATTTCCAAGTCTTTTTAATGTGGTTCACGCGGCAGATCTGAGGTTGGGAAATCACACAAGATTCACAGAGAAGCCATTTGGCATGTTTACTCCAGGAATGCTCAGCCACTGGAATCGTAACTGGTGAAATGATAGTGTTGAAAACATCGTTGATGTTTGGGTGGGATAAAGCCTTGGATGTATCTGTGAGAAGAGAAATATCTGGAGAAGAACAAAGGGTTTACTCGTTCCTTTATTGAAAGAGCTTCAGGGCTTCAGGGTGCTTGATGCCTCTGGGGCTTTTGCTTCGTTTCAAAGGATAGGCTGGGTAGGTTTCTGCTCTTAACTGGTAATTTTTGGTACTGTGTGTAAGTGCTCACTAATGTGCAAGATCTTTATACTCTAGTCTGTGCTGAAAAAATAATCAGCTATGCAATCTTTCATACAATTGTTTCATTTTCTTGTAACGTTGAATGATGCACTTCAGCTCAAACTTCTCAGCCTCAGCCCACGTTAGACTGAGTTAAAATTAGAAGGTCTTATTTTTTGATACAGTTTCCCATACTGAGAATTTAACTGTATGCAATATTACTGTTATGCTATTTCTCCCTTAACAGAAACTTTACAGAAGACCTGTGTGGTTAACAAAGCTAAAGAAGTGATACATCAAACACTGAGACAGAATCAGATATAGACGATTCCTTACAGTATTAACCTATGTGCAAATATATGTGTAGCCTGTTACTCCTAAAGCCTAAGGGGAAAAGTTCGAAAGAACAGAAGCATCAGCTGGGAATTTCAATTTGTCCAGGTTTCCTTCAGGCCCTTCCCCAAAGCCCAAAGCACAGGTTATCAGGAAGGAGATTGAAGGCTGAAGACAGGCAGGATTAGATGACAGTTAATTATCCCCTTGCTGCTCAAGGACCCTTTTCTGCCCTTTGATGTTGAAGCTGAATCCTCTTCTGGAGCAGTCGCTTGCCTTTTGAGGAGCAGGATTTACAGGAGGTTTGCTTTTAGTAAATGGGTGGATGGTGCTGAGGAAAATGGATGTGCTTTTGAGGGGCTAGGTCTATCTTTAGCAGAAGCTAAAAACAACACAGGCAGGTGAGTCCCTGGTAGCACATTGTGGGAGAACAAGGGTGTTTAGAAGGGAAGCCAGGTACAGCCCTTGCTGCTTTTTACTCATAGGTAAATACATGTCTCTAATAGCCTCTTCCTCTTTTGGAAAAATAAAGCTTGAGGATAATTGCTATTAACACAGGTAAGCATCCTTTCCCTGTTCCTCACAAATAGTCTTTCCACCCCAAAATACAGTTTCTGTAAAATTACTATAGGAGTAAATGACATGGAAATGAGACCTATTTGAAGGAAAAATGCTTCTTCCTTTTGCATAATTTCTTTTTTTCCCTTTTTCTCCTCAAATTTCAAGTGCAGACTGAAGTTGATTTATTTCCAACTGGAATAATTATCTCCTTTTTTGGACTCAAAAAGGACCTGATTACCTCTGAGAGGATGGAGGTAAAAAATTAACTCATGCAACAATTTTATTAAGACTGATGCTGGCAGAGGAACTGAATCATTTGTTATCCTGCTCATAGTAGTATCTTACATATAAATCAATAACTACATTTCTTGGCTCAGTCTTTACTGTGATGGAGCAGGAGCAGTATCTGAGGCTGCTGAAAATGTGCTGCAGTACAACAGCTGCAGAATGAGGAGCAAGAACTGTGCATGAGAGGTGCCTGGAGCAGCAGCTGGCTGGGACTAAGGCAGGCCATGTGCTGCTCTCTACTCTGAGCATTCATGAAAGGTGAGGATAAAGCACAGCATCCTCCTCAAGTAAGAGAACAAGGTACCTTCCATCTGAGGCATATTCTGGGAGAAAAATTGGCCAGTCGGCTCCAGAGTGGTCTTGGTACAAATGTTGGCCACCGTTAGAGCCATCTTACACAGCCAGCCAGAGCAACAGCAGTTAAGACAAGATCTTGATTTTCTTTGCCTTTCATGTCAGAATTGGATCCAGCCATTTCCCAATTCAGGGACTCAAGACAATTTTGACAGTAATTAAGAATACTTCAATGACATAAAATATGATTTTAGACTGAGTTTAGCCTAAAATTTTAGGTTGAGGCTACTAGGATAATGTTTAATGTGAATTTTGCATTTATAAATGGCTGTTCTTTTTCAATTAACTCTTAAAGGTTGTTGCATGAACAGCTGCAGTTACAAGACAAGAGAAAGATGAACAATAGCTACATTTAAATTAAGAGAGCTCCGAGCTCTCAAAACATTCACAAACAAATATAAATCTCTGAAAAGCATGATAGAGAAATAAAAGCAGGATGACAAGATACGATATGACTTAAATTCATTTCCTTAGGAAGACAGCTAGTACTGGCATTGATCCAGAAATGTAGCTTAAAGAGGCTGAAAGAAATATTAAGAAATAAACCAGTCCGAAGCATAATTGTGTGGGAGTTCTGATAAAGTTGAAGGGATTGCAGAAAGATGATGGTTGAGGGAAGTAGGCTGAGTGTTTTTATTTTAAAGAAAAATATCAACCTATTTTTCATTATGATTGAGACCAAAAAATCTAAGTTGCACTGGGCAATGCATGTATATAACTCTATCCACTGCCCCAATATCTCTTGTGTAGCATACCACACAAGGCAGTTAACTGTGTCTGGTTCCGTCCCGCACCGGGCGGGAGATGACCTCTGGCTAGCTCAATTCAACACAGCCACAGAAGGTCCCAGTTCGTTTCGGCTTCTCAACTTAGCAGCTGGACCCAATAGTGTTGTGACAGCAACAGCAGCAGAAGAGAAAAGGCTGGCTCTCAGCTTAGCAGGTTAAAAGATGTTCATTAGCTCCAGAGCTGAGGAGCAGAGAGGCTCCGAGCTGAGAGCTGAGCAGCTGAGACGCTGAGAGACTGAGAGAGTCCCTCCGCCACCTTATAAGCAGGGGAGGGGTTCTGGGGGGGCTTACAACAAGACAACAAATCAGGTGATTCAGGGGGTAACAAGGTGTGCCCACCCCCAAGCTTCAGACCACTAAAATCCAAAGCCAAAGGAATTCCCCCCAGGGGGCCTATCACCTGAAGCCCTCTCCCTGAGATTTCGCAACCTGGGAGGGCTCCTCAAAGTGATAGACAAGCTGCCCCAGAGAGGGGGGTTGGGGCAGAGGGGATGTTACAAGTCAGGTGAGGAGTGGGAGGACTGACACAAAACACCTTGTTATACAGACAACACAAAAAGGGTTACAACATTGGGGATAGAGTGAAATGAACCATAACATAAACTTCTTATAAAAACCTAATAAAACAGTTCTGCACCACCACAGTTAACCTTGTGTAAAAAGGTCATAATGTGTGTAGGAAAGGGATGACATGCTCTGGAAGTCTCCTGCCTATAACTTTTGAAGACTGTGCCCAAGCCTTGTAGTGTCATCCTGTTAGTGGTGCAGACCGAGGTGTATAATGGTTATCTGAATTGTCTTACAGGCTTCATAAGGTCAGTTCTTTGGGGCTGCAGACTTAAATTCCAATCTGTCAGCTCCATGGAGCCTATGTGAGCAGTTCTATCCAACAGCTGTGTGTATCCCACTGTGCTGGTTACCTTCTCCAGTGCTCCTCTGGGATCGTGGTATCATTAAAATCCTCATCCTTCTCTTTCAGGAGTCAAAATATGTGGAATTAGGCTGTCTTCAGAATCACCTTTCCATGGATACTCTGGAATCAGCAGGTCTAAGTTAATTCTAAAAAAGTTATTTGAGACAATCTCTGCATTGGTTATAGAAATACATCTGGAAACACTTTGGAAATTATAGAAAGAATGAGGAGTTACTGTTTGTCTGGCCTTAGGACGTCTCATCTATCCTTTATTGGATAACTGGTGTGTTGGATTTACATTGATGCCAGGCAAAATAACAGGAAAAAACCTGCAATAACATTGCTGTAGGTCTGATCAATTCAGTAAGGACTGGGAACGTTCCAGAATAATGAATTTATTGAAGCACCAGGCAAGCAAATTCAGGCTTGCGGGTGATAAGTGCACCAACTACAGAGTGTTCATGTATGTTGCCATAGAAAGATTAGTAAGATCTAATCATGCTTTATGTGTATAAATGAATATTCTCAATGGTGTTCCAGGGCAGTTGGAGATGCTATGCTTGCATAAAGGCATAAAGGCATGTCTCTTTGGGAGAAGAGACATGGTCTGTTGACTGACCTTGAGCCGGCAGAGATGTTTTACCCCTTCAACGCTTTCTGCCCTTTTATATGATAACTTTTGGTCCATCCCAGTAGGATTGAACAATCATATGTTATTTAGTCATGTGTGCATTACGCATCCCATGTTCTCCTTCATTTGCATATCAAGGAGGGGGCGTAAGTTAATATGTTAATGGAGCTTTTTGAGGTTCTCTGTTACTTTTGGTCAAAATTTACAGTTGACAAAAGAGGGAGAATAAACATTTTAATCCTCTTCCTCCATGTACTGAGGCAGCAGTAGGGCTCTCTGACCTCTATCAGAGTGTCTTTTTGTGCATCTTTATCACCTCAACAAATCAGATTTATAGCAAGTCTTGTTCTCCCAATGAGCTTCATCAATTCTTTATCACCTTAAAGCAACACTGGTGATCCGACCATTTACCACACAGAAGGACAGCACAAGTGACCTGCTCTCATTAGGCAGAGAAACCTACAATGTTGCATAATTGGGGTTTCATCAAATTTGACCTAAGAACAAAAAAGACGAGGAAGGGTGTGGGAGCTGGGAAAGAAGAGGGAGGGTAAGTGTATTGTCAAAAGCAGTTTGGTGTAAGTAGGATGGGGCACCTCAGTGAACAAGTATCTGAATGTGCAATCCTGATACGGCAGAGCAAAGAGGACTTCCAGAAACAGACAATGTGACACAGAACAGGATCTCTGTATGGTGTGCTCTATATAACACAAAGAAATAGCAGATGCTGCTCTGCTCATAATGCTTTATAAGCATGTTGAAAATCTAAGAAAAGGGCTTGTAAATTATTTGAGAGATAAAAGGAAATGTCTGAGAGTGAACAACTTCAAGAACTTCCTTTACATCCCTACAGGGATTTGATCAAACAGCGATTTGATCAAAACATGTAATCCCTTCCTCATGGTGAGGGGGCATTGATGTTCTTCAGTTCTGCAGGAAAACCAGCAGGAATAAGTAATTACTAGTTAAAAAAACTGTATTTCTTTGATTTTGTTTTGCAGAAGTGATGACCTGCTTGAGCAAACTCCCAAGGAAAGTAATGGAAGGTCTGGCCCAACCATGAGCAGCCCAGCAAAGGAAGGAGAGAGAGCTGTGGCAGGAGAGCAGGTAGGGGCAGTGACCTCGCTGACAAGGGGTGAGGGTAACCAGGTTCATCCAACAGTCCAGATCACTGTACAAGCCTGAAATGATGAATCAAGTCTGAGATCAAGCCTGGAATTCAAGGCAGCAGGTCAAGGTCTGGCTCACTGGTAAACACTAGGCATGGTAGAACTGCCATGTAGTTTAGGCAGAGACCAAGGACAAGAGTCTCATCTTGAAAGCATGTCTGGAGAGAAGGTCCCACCAATGAGACTTTTTACAGTTCTGGTTCAAGGCTGGACAGCTGCACAACCTGGAGCCCAAGGCAGTCAAATCCCTGGGAAACAGAGGAGGATGCACTCAGCCCCTGATAGATCTTTGATTCTAGATGGCTTCATATCTAGATTGGGTACTTATTTTACACCAACTACTCTACTTTTGATCCCCAAAGCATAAAATTTTACATTTCATGCTATACTGAAAAAAATGGACTGGATGACATAAAAATTCTGAAAATATCGTCTACAGTTGTATGCATGACAAAATTACAGCAGTTAGGTTCATTTAAGATGTGGAAGGTATTAGTGGGAATTGATCAGAAAATATTCAGTGAAGAGGAACCCTTTTATCTTGCCAGCTTTTCCTTGTTCACTTCTGCAAATGGGTAGTACAGTAATTAGAGCCACAATCTCCTTTTGATCTTTAGTTGCACTGAAGTGTTTTATTAATGTCATTCTAGAATCTACAACATTAGGCTTTTCTGCTTAGAACCTTTCTGGTTCTACAGTCTGTAATTCACTGCCATTTCTTGGTTCATGTTACTCCTTCCCACTCCACTGTTTTCAGTAGCTACGCTCTCATGAACTGAAGCACCTGAGTCACTTGATCCCAGTATTCTGGCCTGAAATGCTGGCAAGCATCTCCCTTCTGCCCCTACTGCAGAGAAGGCCACTGCTCCCCAAGACTCTCCCACTGTGTGAATGAGCACTCAGACCCCCCGTGTGTCTTCCAGGCTGCTTTCAGGTGACATTTATTCACCCTGCTGGCTGTGCTCCAGGCCATTGGGTTTTTTCTTTAGACACTTTCAGATGCATCATGTGACAGTCTCTGAGCCAGAGCTTGGGCTAGTCCAGCCTCCCTTAAATTGTATAAACAGGCCTTGGACAGAGAGGCAGAAGTGGTCATACTTGAACTCCAGGAAATTTATGCTGTGACCCTTTCTAATGAAAATCCACAAGGTGAGCACTTCAGCTCCTCTTTTTCATGGAGAGGTGGAAGCCTCTTGTAAAGGCTGGCATTGAATTAACCACTTGCGTGGCGTTCTAGTCACCATAGCTCTCACCTTCTAGTAGTTAAGGAATGTAATTCCTTGGTAATTATAGTGGGAATTTCCTTGTTGCATTCGAAGTATTCTAGAAATTAAGAGATGTTTTGCAATGTATATCTATTTAGTGCAATTTTTAAAAAACTGATACAGTGCATTTCCACTTCCAAATACAAGGCCCGAGTACTGGCAGTAAAAATCTGTTTATCTGTAAGGCATGCAGCCAGTGCCACAGCTCCTAAAATGTTTCTCCTCTCCAATAATGGTAGGGGGGGTAAAAACCACCCTCTCCTGTCCTTGATCTCCACAATGTCACCATTGTGAAGTGGATGAGTTCCAAAATACGCAAAACTGTAAAACCTAATTGTTGTACAATTTCAAATGCAACGGCTGCATAAATATCTGGCTCTTCTCCCAGACATTGATCCTGAACTCAAATAAACTTGTTTTAGAACCAGAGAGGAGGGGATTTTCATATTCATTGAGAAAATCTGAGATTTTTCTCACAATGTTTTTACACACTGAGATTGTAAGGTTTGCTTAAAATTTTGGCAGTCCAGAGGTGGTCTCAGCATCAGCCATTTGGTTGCTGCAAATCAGAAATTTTTAGGTGTTTTTTTTTTTTTTTTGCAGTGTACTCTGGAGGTCATTCACCTGCTTGCGCAGTATACTGTAAATTCTGGTGAATATTTTTAGCAAAGCAAGCAATTTATGAGCAGTCCTGATCAAAAGATGCAACAACAATTTTTTTCCAGTCTTATCCATGACACAGCAGTACAGTAGGACAGAAAACATTTGCAGAGTTTGAATGATGTGACTTCTGAAGGCAGAGACTATAACATCTCATCCAAGTACTTTCTCTTCTGTACAATCTCTTCTGTACTTAGCCTTGTTGGTTCTCTCTGGTAATACATTGCCTTTTGAATATATTTCAAAAATATATTTCAAAATTGGAGAACTCTGGGTATGTAATATTAGTTAAGAATTGCACCAAATTTTAAAAAATCAAACAAAAATTGGTTGATACATTATTATTGAAGTCCATAACAAATTACTATACATTATAGTGATGAAAATAGAACATATGTGGTCTGTATGGCTTTTTAATAACCTTGTGGAAAATCAGGACTGCTCAAGGGTTGCAATCTTTAGTTTGATGATGAATTTTTTTTAAGTACTAAAGATGGCTCTGCAAGATGCCTACATTACAAAGGGTATTGATCAGTGAAAAAATGGATCATTTGTTACTTTACTTACCAGCTGTGTTGTTAATGGAGACTAACTGGACACCATTTTTCATTTTTTCACATGTCCAGGATGGATGTGTCATGAAAATACATGGGATGCTTCTGAGAGCTAAATCTGAATGCAGTATTTGCATAACAGGCAAAAATGTCTTACAGTGTAAAATCATATTTACTCTGTATCACCAGCACAGTATTGAAACAAGACTTTGAAGAGCTGAACAGAAAAGCTGAATTATAACATACAAAATAATTTTCATTTGCAGGGTTATTTATTTTGTACTTTTCCCATTATGATCATCCTTTACTTTGTTGTAGCAATGTTTTAGATGTGTATGTAATATTAGTTACATGTTAATTGCTATTGTCCATTCTGATGGACATAAAGGCTTTAAGGTTCAAATTCTAACTTAATTTAGCCCACTAGCAGCTCTTTCCAGCTAAACTAAGCTAACAAGACTGCCATGTAGATTTAATAGCAGGTAATGTATACCAGTGAAGGAAGGCAAAGCACCACTTAAAGTCTATCAAAATTGTCTGTCTATGTGACCTCTAGTCTACAAAACATCCAATGTGCCAAGCAGCTGTAAAAGCACTGGGACTGATTTAGTTTTTGAATTAGAGTAGTGAAATATTAAAGCTATATCAGATGTCCTCATTGCTACTGAAACGCCACCTGACCAGAGTAAGCAGTCAGCAAGCATTTGTTACATGCCGAGGAGTTAGTGCCATGTTAGCTACTGAAATGAGAGCTGTTTGCATAAATGCAAAAATTCTGTCCATATGTAGTTTTGACCTCTCAAACTATCATCCACAAAGCTACTTATGACAGTTATGTAAAGTAGTTGGAGATCTGTTTGTTGCTCATCTTAAAAAGAACCAAGGCTTCAGCTACTTTTGCCCCTGTTGGTTTGTCAGGGAAGCCAATTTACAGCTAAGACAGTGTGAGACTCTTCCACAGAACAGCAAAAAATGCTAAAATCAAATGTAATGTGTGTTTTCCAAAACGTTGAAGATAATTAAAACTCAGATGAATTCCTTAGTATATGAAAAATCTCCCAGAATACATACAGCCGTGTATGTGCAGCATCTCCTACATTACTATACTTGTAGGCAGGGGATGGACATAGTGGTGAGGATTTTACCTCAGCATTGTCTCTAATACTCTGGACAAGTGGTAAAAAGTGAAAAATTAGGGCATGAGCAGGTTGATGTGCAGTAATATTTGCATGGGCAGGCCCTTTTAGCTCCTTCCTTTTGTTGCCAATTCAGTTTGCCTTCACGCTATGATAGCAGAGTTTTCTCTCATCTACTCTCTGAAGTGTTCTTGTGACATAACTGCATTAAATGGTGGAGGAACTCCCTTAACTTATTTTGGACGGTCTGAATAACTCTTGCATCTAGTACCCAAAAGGAAGGATAGAAGCAAATTACTATTAATTAACCAGTTAGTGAACAATGAAAACAGACAATACAGCCTAAATTCTTATTCTAAATAATGTGTAAAACATAGGTTTCTGAAGCTCTTCCTCAGGGCTGGAGCATTAGAGAAAAATCTCACTGTAGAAGAGTCTTCAATAAAAAGTATCTCCTAGTGAAACTTGTTGGCTTGCAGGTCTCAGAAAAGAGATGATATTGGGGCAGCAGAAGGATGGGTGATGACCCCTCTCAGGGGACCAGTGACAGCACACAAGGAAATGGAATGAAGCACTGTCAGGGGAGGTTTAGATTGGACACCAGGAAAACGTCCTTCACTAGAGGTTCACCACAGGTGGTTGTTTGCTGGAATGCCCAGCTCCCCAGGGGAACGGTGATGGCACCAAGCCTGTCAGAAGTGTTTGGACAATGCTCTTAGTCATATGGCTAAATTTTAGGTAATCCTGTGAGATGCAGGGAGCTGGACTTGATCATCCTTATGCATCCCTTCCAACTTTAGAATAGCGTAAAATATCTTGGTAGTCTATAATTCTATAGGCTTAAAGGATGTGTTTTTGCCTTACCAGGTTCCCAAGTTGATTCAGTAACTGTTTTGTTAAATACATTGTCATTTTATATTTTGGAATCAAACTATTTTCCTAATTTTTACGTATGTGTGAAATGCACTATCATAGCTTGTTATTTGATTATTAAAATATGTACATTTAATATAACAAGAAGCATCGTGTTTGTAGTGATATTTTTGTTGAGGTAAGTTGATTTAAATTTGAGCATGATAATTCTCTGCTAAAAAGTATTCTGATAGTGCAGAGAAGCTGAATGACTATTTTGAACTAACATTTTCTGAACATGGAATTTTACAGTCAACACATGAATTGCTAACCAAATCTAGTTTGTAATTTCCTGGGAGCAAGCCAGCTGTAATGTAATGTAACATGACTAACATAACTGGAGTGACTGCATTTAACTTATTATCAGAATTGATTTTAGAAATGAGATGAGAGCCTGTGATCTCTCTTCTTAATTAAAAAAAAAAAAAAAAAAAAAGAGAAAAAAGGGAAAAATATTGCATATTTTTTCTTAAAGGTCATAGAAAGAACAAAGACAAGAGTTCACTCTGAGCACCATCTGTATATGTCCATTCTTTCAGCCTTACAATCTTGCTTTAGATTTCACTTCACTGCCTTTCTTTCTTGTGTAGCAAGCAGAAAGATGCCTGCACTTCTCAGTGCAACTCCTCCATCTCGCTTTGGGGTAGAATGAGTTGCATTTGAGGTGTCTGTCACTAACCCTAGAAGTAGCCCAAAGGACTATCTTAGAATGGATAATGCTAGCTAAAACCAATCCTGCCTGTACAACAGTGTAAGTGGGAGGAGAATTGATGGTTGCTGATAATAATAAAACGATATGTTTCTAGAGTATTATATCTGATATTTTTGTATTTTATATGCATAACCTTGGTGACATACCTCCAATTATATCTAGTTTATACCCCTGTAAATCAGGTCTAACTGATTTACTCCAGGTCAAACTTTGTGTCTGCAGTTTGTATTTCTAAGGCAGGAAATAAATACAAATGAATATTTCAAATGGGATTTCAGCTGTTTGTCCTCCTCAGAAGAAGAAAGATGGTCACAACTTGAGTAATTCATAAAAGTAAAGTGATCTTTTTTACCTATGACATATTGTACATTAGTAAAATATTAACAATCATCATTAATATCAGAATTAACTATTTCAATATAAATATGACAGGCTGTAAAACAAGATTTACCAATTGGCTCTGCTTTCAAATTGAAGTATGTTACCTTCAAAGCCAGTTTCAATTTTCTCAGGTTCTCTTGAGTGTATGGTAATAAATAATAGTATCAACGAGAAAAGCAAATTATCAAGCAACTGAAAAGAATTTAAAATGCCATCAGTAATTGAAAGGGTTGATGGTATGAGTGACAAAGGCTAAAACTAAAAATCACTTGTCTTTAATGGATTATGGTGAAAGATAGAGTCCCTCTGGAAAGAAGCAGGAGTAGGAATCAGGCTCTTCAGGTGGTGGAAGGAAGATGAGTATTGGGTGTTTTGAAATGCACCTGTATAGAGAGCCAGAAGTGCACACAAATACCAGAGGTCATTTGTGTGAGTGGCAGGGAAGCTGTGGAGGAAGGGCTCTGAGGTTTGTAATAGAGCAGAAGTCTTCCCACCGCAGCATGGCTATCACAGCTTTCTATCACAGAGGAGCAGTCAGACAACCTTATAGCAAAGGTTTCAAAAATGGTTTCTTCTATACTGCCTGCAAATACAGCAGTAATTTGAAATTGATACAGATGAGAAGATTCATAGCAGCAGTTTCCCAGGCTCTAATTTTCTTCAAAGGAGTATAAATAAGGTGGAAAGGATATTGGAGGTCTGATTTTTCACAAATACTGATAACTGGTGTGTTGATTCTGATTTTTAAAAAAATTTGTGTGTTGAAATGCTGTGTCATAGAGACAAATCTGTGATCTGGTTGAAAGGGGATGCAAAACTATGGCTCTGAAGAAAGCATTAAATGATGGGTTGAGGTCCTGTGCAGTGTTTAGTGGTGTTAATACTCTAGTACTGGAAGCAGAAAAGACAACAGGTGCAAATGCTGTTGGTTGAAACAGTTTACTGTGCTTGCAGCCAACATAACACAAATCAACAGAAGACCTAGCGCTGGAACAAGCTGAAGCACACATTGTCCCAGTAGATCGTTTTCCTTCCTGTTCGAGCTCATTAATTTTAGATCACTAACATTGTTGGCATCCCAGCCCCAAACTTTACGGGTGCAATATACATTATTAGCATATCTGAAACATCATGCAATTCTCCCCTGAGGATAAAACAAGTTCCTGAAATTGTAGTAGGTGGGGTTGGCAAAAGAGAAGAGTTGCAAAAAAATCCCTTTATAAAAGGGCATTCCAGAGAAGCCCAGCACAGATTCTCCACAACAGTTTTTACACCTCTCTGTAAACAGAGTTGTGGACAGTTGCCTGATTTATTACGACAAGTAGCCTGATGTTATTTTGGGCTGGAATTTATTTAAAATATTTATTTTACAATACTAAAGAATATTTATTTAAAATATCAAAAGACAGACATAACAATTTGTCTTCATCCCTTTCCCTCCTCCCCCATCCTGACCATTATACCTGGGATTGTGCTTTGACCCACCTGCCCTTGACCTTTCTATTTCACTGCTAATGCCCCTCCAAAACCCTGTAGCCAGGACAATCCATGGCAAAAGATCAACTTGTCCTAACATTTTTTTTGTTTTAGAGTAAGTTTGTTCTTTTTTTCCTTATTAAGCATTTTTATATGAAAGGATACCATACGCCTCTAAGTTGACAAATCCTTTATAGAAATACGGTTCCTTTCCTGCTTAAATGAGTAAAGGTTCCTTATCAACATTCACAAAGGATTTCCCTGTATACTGAGCAATGTATAAAAGCTAAAGTGGTTTTGGCCACCTTCCAGGCATTAGGAGAAATTCAATACTCGGTAGCTTCTAAATGGAAAGAGTTAAAATTAGCATCCCACTTCCTTCTCATATATTGGGAGATTTTTCTTATGCACTGATTATTGGCTAAAGGTTACTGTTCTCATCTCTATCTAATAAAGCTTCCTTCTACTGCAGCCACCCACCAAACTAAAGGGCATGAAACTTTTTAAATTTTGAGATCAAATGGATTCAAGGTTTTTTCTCATTCTGGGGAATCATTTTGGTTCTAAATTTTCTGCAATGACCTTTGCATAATAATTTAGAAAAAGTTGCAACATTCTTGTTCAAATCCAAAATTTGAAGTGGTCTTGCTGCTCAAAGTGCCTACTGAACATTCCTCTATCATTTAAAATTATTATGAAGCACTTGTGTTGTATTGTTCATTGAAGGGTTAATTTGCAAATTTGAATACTGATATTTGAATACTGATAATCTATTTCCATGGTATTAAGACAATTCTGCCCTCAATATATAGGTTAGTATAACAATGATATATTTCAATTTCCAGTGTAATAACATGTTGATTTTTACCACCCTGAGCATTTCCTTGTTCTTTGGGTGGATTTTTAAATTACATCTTGACCAGTTTGCAAATCTAATATTTGTAGGTGAACAGTTTTATGGACATACTTTAGCACCATAATAAATCTTCAGATGGTTTTATTAGCTAACCTTATACAGAATGTTCCTTTAATTGAAAAGTGCTTTTAAATATAAGCATTTTCTTCTTGGCTCTCAGGTGAGAATTATATTTAATTTGAAAAGGATAGACAGCCTATGGAAGTTGTTATTTTCTAGTATATGGTGGATGCTATTTTCCAGTATATGGAATATATATGTATATATATTTTCCACCTGAATTGCTGACATATCCATTACTGTATGCCAAATGCTTTTAATTTCAACAGGTCTGTAATGGCTATCTGAATATCTGTGTGATGTATGCTTCCAAAATCTCATGAAGATCTGTCTAGTGGGCATACGCCACCTGGCATTTCCAAAGCTATTTTGCAAGTCAGAGAACAACATGCATCTCAAATATTTTATGAAGATATTATTTTGAATAGATAATTTAAAGAAATAACACAAAGAGCCACAGAGAATTCATTTTTGTTGATGAGTTTAGAGATGTAGGATGAAATCTGATCAGACTGGTTTGGGCTGTAAGGCAAGAGACGCTCTGGATAGAAACACTGGGTCTGGCCTGGGGGAAGCAAAACAACTTTTCTTCTCTAATAGAAGACACAACCTGGAAAGCAAGCTTCTGGGCCTGTGTTTTTTCTGGAAGACTAAAAACTCACGTGATTAGCACTGCGTGAGTAAGGCTATATGTATGAGTAAGGTTATATGAGGCTGAATTTCTGAGCTTAATGAAGTTGATGAAAACGTTACTGCTTGCTTTAACAAGGACGGGATTCAGTATAATATTAAAAATAATTAACTGTGCAAAATGTAATTAACAATGAATTCTAATTAGCCAGCAGTGGAAATTGTGCCTTTATTGTCACAGTTTTTCAGTTTTTTGGTGTTTTTTTTCCCCCGCTCCTCTCTACTCTAAATTGCTTTTCCAACACCACCTCTGCAACAGAGCTGTGTCAGCTGTGCAATATACTGTGATTCACACAACGCTATTTTCACAAAGAAAAATTGTCACAGAAGAACTTGTTAAAATGTTGGCTGTGAGCAATATTTGTCATTTTAAACTGGAATAATAAAAGACAGGGAGGGGTTAACCTAATTCTGCTTAATGGAGAAACAACACAGTTTCCACACTAGAACATACATGACTGGCCAGTAAAGGTAGGAGTGAAATCACCTTGGAAGTGCAGAAGAATGTACAGGATATGGATTGGAAGGGAGATCCATTAGAGAAATGGAGGAGAAGTAGCAGGGCTGTTACCACTGGAAGTCAGAAAGGAGCAGAAAGCCATGCACACTGATGGAAGATCTTGTTTCATTGTTCTGAGGAGGTGTGAGGAAAGACAGGATACTGATTGCAAGAGGCTTGGGCTTCTGAACATGGAAGCTGCTTCCTTTGTTTGGTTATTCTTCTCCTTGTGTAAATAATATATATTCAGTAATGAAAATGGTTAGTAGAAAGTGCTGTTGTGATTGTTTAGAAAGACTAGTGAATACAGGAAAGGAGGAGAATTCTCTTGTGTCCTTCCTGTCCTGTTTTCCCTCTGCAGAAAGCACTGGTATGGCATAATAATACGTACTGACCGATTTGAACTGATGGCATTCTTTGCAAATAACACAGTAAAGAAATAATGAGCCTTAGCATGAGCTTTTAATTGTATAAAACTGAAATTTAGGCCAACTGCTCAGTTCAGAGAATATTAGAATAATAAAGGCTAATTGTAAGGATTTCTCACTTTCTTTGGGAAAGCCTCCATCCTTCAGAAGTAAGCCAGCAAATTCTTTGAGACTTGTTTTAAGCCTGAAGTGGACTGGATTTTGTGTTTAGTGTATAATAATACACAAAGGCTTCCAAACTCGGTGGGACAGCTCAACACAAATGGCTCTTGAAAAAAAAATATTACAAACAAAACAGGCATTGTCCTGCAGTGAGCAGCTAACCACTGCTCTTACAGAGATGGTTTTGTGTCCCATTCACATGCATAACACTTCTTGATATTCCCTAATGAAAGACAAAAATGCCCCACATTCTGCTGCTGTTATAACTAAAATGGATTCCCTGGAGTGCACACATTTAAAATAATTATTAATTAGCAAAGATTTCATGCTGAGAAGACCTGAAGGTACAACTAGATACTATTTTTATGTAAACATATACTTGGTTATTTTTGTCCCTTTTTCATTAAAAAAAACAAACCAAAAAACAAAACAAAAAAGAAAAAAAACAAAAAAACCCAAACAAACAAAACAAAACAAAACAAAACAAAAAAAACACCACCACAAAACCACCAATTCACCATTTGTTCATTGGCTCTTATGGCTTTGCATTTAGTTACTTAAGAATGCAATTGCCTCAATTTTTGAGACAGATCTTATCAATACTTATGAACTTATTTTCACAACTGAAATAGAAACAAATATGGTGTTGTTCAGATTGTCCAAAGATATTTCTCTTTCTTCTGCATGTTCTCCTTCAGATTCTTGTGATAGATATACTTTTTTCAATTAACGCTCCTCCTCACCTCCTTAGGCTGGCCTGACAGTGTTACAAATTGGAGGTGAGTGTGCTAACTGCATGGAGGTGAGTACCTTTCATACTACCAACCCTACCTTCTTCAGCCTTCCGTGGTTTTCACAGCACCACCATCCATTCTTCCTCTACATCCTGCACCTCTAAAGCACCTTGCCTCTTGTAGAAGGCAGCGTAGCTCTTCTACCGCATCTACAACAAAAGAGAAGTCTCCTGCTCACAGCTGAACATTTTTAAAGTACTCTGTATTGTTTGTAGGTGTTCCAAGAGGTGGACAAGAAAATGCGACCTCTCGGTTTTAGTGTACCTTTCATTTTGATGCATTTAATTTTTGCTTTAATCTATATAAGACTGAAATGATCTAGAATATGCCTAGAAGTGGATACAAGTAAATGAGTGACTGTGTCTGAGCATGGAAGCTAGATTTTTCAATGTCCAACAATTACTCTGGAGCAAGTAAGAATGATGGGCACAGATTTTAACAGACTTGTAGTGAACGCAGAGAGGTGACGTTCCTTCCACTTCACTAGCTCTCTGCCCTGTGGCTCCTGAGAATGCTGGTGTCTCTAAGACAAGGCCATCATGGAATCGCAGAATGTTTTGGGCTGGAACAAATCTTTAGGTTTTCTCATTCTAAACCCCGTGCCATGGGCAGGGATACCTTCCACTAGACCAGGTTGCTCAGAGCCCCATCCAACCTGGCCTTGAACACTTCCAGGGATGGCGCATCCACAGCTTCTCTGGGCAACCTGTGCTAGTGCCTCAATACCCCCACAGGGAAGAATTTCTTCCTAATATCTAACTGGGGTGTGCATTTGAAAATCCATCAGATCCACTTAATGATTATCTTGGGTGTAAAGCAGGTTGCTTGAGCAAGATGCAGCACTAAGGATAATGCCTGGAGAACTGATTTGCAGGATCAACCTGACTAAGATGGAAGATATTTCACTCAGGAAAGTGAAACACAAGGCTCGGAGTTGTAATACTTCAGCAGGTTCTCTTGAACTTGCCTTCTGAAATCTGTCAGACCTTCATTACCTTGGTCAGTCTGAAGTGATATAGCTTGCCATCGTTATGTAAATACCATCAGAATAACAGCTATTGGTGGACTTAATACTGCAAATGCTCTGTATAAAGACAAACTTCTGGTTCCCGAAACTTCAAATTTTCTGGTTATTTGAAAAATAAAATTATTTTTAGTAATGTTATCAAATAAATTATTAATGTAGTTGTACCAGACATACTTTCTCTCTGGAAAATGTGGCAGGTGTATTTTTTTATAATTGAGAATGCCATTTGATATTGCCCCATGCTATTACAGTGCATTTCAAATGGAAAAGAAATGTTCATAAAAGTGAAATCTAAATCTGGAAATACAAAATAATCCATGAAGTCTTCATAAGTATCTCTAGCTTTGAATTTCCATGGTTACTGCACCCAAATACATTTTTTGTTGAAGTGAGTGTGTGTAATTGGACTAGTGATTCAAATCTAACCAGCTGGATCATTGAGTACTTTTCAAATTCTTCACATCAGGAAGAAGGCAACTGCCGTTTTTTTTTAATTTAACAAAAGCAAGAAAACTTCTGGACTGTCAAAGATCAATATACATTGTTTAAAGATGATCATCTTGAAAAGCTGAACCAGAACTAGCAGAGAATGTTGCATATACAGATTACCTTATTTAGATATGACTTGCAAATTGTTTAAACAAGCAGTAGGTACAAGCAGCGGGCACTGCGGTTTCGAGCAAGTTTTCATAATTCCTTTTAGATTGGGCTCTATACATAAAATATAGAATCATAAAATATCCTGAGTTGGAAGGGACCCACATGTATCATTGAGTCCAACTCCTGGCCCTGCACAGGACACCCTGAGAGTCACACCTCGTGCCTGACAGTGCTGTCCAAATGCTCCTTGAACTCTGTCAGGCTTGGTGCTATGACCACTTTCCTGGGGAGCTTGTTCCAATGCCCAATCACCCTCTGGGTGAAAATCACTTTCTTAATACCCAATATAAACCTCCCCTGGCAACTTCAGGCCATTTCCTTGTGTCTTGTTGCTAGCCAACACAAAGAATTGTGTCCGCCCCTTCTCTTCCCCTCATGGGGAAGTTGTAGACTGTGATGAGATCTCTCCTCGGCCTCTTCTTCTCCTGGCAAAAGACACAGAGTGACCTCAGGGCCTAGTCATATGGCCTCCCCTCAAGGCCCTTCACCATCTCTGTAGCCCTCCTTCAGATGTTCTCTTATAGCTTTGTATCTTCCTCCTATTGCGGTGTCGAAAACCACACACAATATTCAAGGTGAGGCTGCCCCAGTGCCAAGCAGAGCAGGACAATCCCCTCCCTTGCGCAGCTGTCGATGCTGTCCCTGATGCACCCCAGGGCACAGTTGACCCTCCTGGCTGCCAGGGCACACTGGTGACTCATGTTCAACTTGCCATCAACCAGGACACCCAGATCTCCTGCTGCTCTCCAGCATCTCGTTCCCCTGTTGGGATGCACGTCCAGGGATGTCCCGTCTCAGATGTAGAATCTGGCACTTGTCCTTGTTGAAATTCCTTACCCAGCCCTCTGATTTGTCAAGACCTCTCTGCAAGGTCTCTCTATCTTTGGGTGAGCCAACAACTCCTTCCAATTTGGTATTACTGGCAAACTCAATATCTAAAGTAATTTTTTAAGATATTGAAGAGCACTGGCCCTAAAATGGAGCCCTGCCAAACTCCACTAGTGACAGGTCACCAGCCCAATGGAACTGCACCTACAATAACCCTTTGTGTCTGACCCATGAGCCAGTTGCTCACTCACTGCATGTGTTTATCTAGCTGAATGATGTGCAGGCATCGCAATGAAACTGATGGGCCTATAGTTACCAGGGCCATCCCTCTTGGCCTTCTTGAAAATCGGGACAACACTGATGGATGCCAGCACCTCCAAAAGCACTTTCACAGAGGACCTTGCTAACTAGCTCCCTGACTGAGCAGCCTGAAGTCTGCTCTCCTCATACTCAGAGGTAAATTTTGAAGGCACTTTTCCTCCTGCAAACAGAGAATTTAAACTGGGTTGCCTTGGGATTGCTGTGGCCAAGACAGCTACCAATCACTTCACTCATGATACCCTCTCAATTAGCAGACTAAAAAGTCAAGGAGAGCACCTTTTGTAGTCACCTGCTTTAACACCTGTATCAAGAAGTTATCGTCTGGGTGTCTTAGGAATCTTCTAGACCTGTTTGTACCAGCTGTGTGGTATTCCCAATAAATATCTGGCAAGCTGAAGTCCCCATAAGGACAAGGATGGTTGATTTAGAGGTGTCCCTTAGTTCCTTAAAAAAAAAATTCATCAATGTTGCCATCCTGGCTGGGTGACCTATATTAGACTCCCGTGACGACATCCACTTTATTTGTTTGCCCCTCAATCTTTACATTTCAAAGCAGTTTTTACCCCTATCTGGATTACGTTAGTATGACTACTTTCTTACATTTTCAATCTGCCAGGTAAGACAAGAATAAAGTATTTCCCATCCTGGTGCACTAACCTGTAGGCATTTGGGAGGATTTTTCAAAGGAAACTACTTTTGGTTTTGAAAGATCATATTTTAAAATTTCTATGAGTAACTTGAGGAAATCGAGTATTTCTATGTTTTTATATAAATTTTGAGGCATTTCAGAAATTTTGTAGAGTATTTTACTTCAAATGTCTACTACATCTTGATCCAAGAGAGGTCTGTGATAAATGACAGGCTAACCAGTTAGGTCATAGTTGCTTTTTTACTTTGAAAATGAAGCTTGGAGAATCAAAGTCCCTGTTTTATTACAATGCTTCTTACATAATAACAACGAAATGTTGTGTACCTTTGCCGAAATGCCAGCAAATGGTCTCAGTTCTGTTAGCATTTCATTGACATTCAGTCTGTGGCTTCATGTTGGCCAAAGCCAATAATAGTCCCATCTGCCAAGTCTTGCTCTACATTCCTAATTCCTTAGCTGCCAGGGAACAGGAGTCTAAGTATTGTGAGAAACTTAATTTTTGGTTAATTTGAATTTCAAACTACTAATATACATCCCCAACAAACTAATGTGGAAGGATGCTTATTTGCCTCAGAGCAGTTTCTCCCTTGAGCGATCAGTCAACATTTGCCTCCAGACTCCCGTCATTGCTTGCCATTAGCAAGTTCACACGTTATTTCCCAGCATCCTTACTCCTTCATGTGTAGTGGCATCACTTTACTGTTCCCAGCCTCTGTTCCTTCCCTGGTTACAGAAGATGTAGAGGAGGCAGAATTACTGATGACTTCTTTGCATTGGTCTTTACTTATAAGACCAGCAATGGGCAGAAACTGGTGCACAGGAAGGTCCACCCGAATATGAGTTTCTTTACTGTGTGGATAATCTTGCACTGGAACAGATTGTGTTCTGGAGTCCCCCTCATTGGAGATAGCCAGGAAGCATCAGGACACAGAATCAGAGTCACAGTATTTATTATTAGGGCTGGCAAAGACTTTGGAGGTCATCCAGTCCAACACCTCTGCCAAGGCCGAGTCACCTAGAGCAGGTTACACAGGAACGCAGCAGGGTGGGTTCTGAATGTCTCCAGAGAGAGACACAATCCTGTGCCGCGTGCTCTGGGATGACCCGGCTTGAGCAGGGAGGCTGGACAAGACACCTCAGTGTGGTCCCTTCCAACCTTACCCACTCTGCGATTCCGTTTGCCTCCGAGCTACTCGTTACAAACGTTTCTCGTCCGAGACATTTAAAAGCTACTTTCTTTTAGAAATCAACAGTACAGTTTTCAGTGGCTTTAGCAACCTTTTTTTGTTTTTTTTTAATCTCTGCGCGCCGGCTGTAAGGATGCTCTGACCCCCGTCACCGCCGGCGCGGCTCCCCCCGCCTGCCCGCGGCCCCGCGCCGCGCCCCGCCCCGCTGCGGGACAGGATGTCCCGCCTCCCGCCGCGCTCCCGATTGGCGGAGCGCTCCCGTGGCGTACGGGGGGCCGAGCTCTCCCCGTCTCCAGTAGCGGAGGAGCGAGGGAGGGATCGGCGAGCGGCTCCGCCGGCGGAGGGGTGGGGGGTGGGCGGGCGAGGGAAGGAGGGGCGAGGATTACCCGGGGCCGAGCGGGCGGCGGCGGAGCGGGAGCTGGAGCCGCCGCCGTCGGTGCCGCGGCCGCCCGGTGAGTGCGAGAGCGAGAGCCCCGTCGGGCTCGGGGGGAGCGGGGAGGCAGGGGCGGGAGCGCCGTGGTGGGCGGGCAGGCGGCGGGGGGAGCGCGGCCTCCGCTCCGCATCCCGAGAGCCCGGCGGGAGGGGGAGGCAGGGCAGGGCAGAGCAGGGGCGGCCCCCGCGCCGTGTGCGGCGACCCCCGCCCGGGCGGGGCTCTGCCCCGCGCCGTCCCCGCGGCGGTGAGAGCCGCGGCCGGCAGGGGCGGTGACGGCGGAACGTGAGCGCGGGGGTGGGATGCTCCCGGGTGAGGGGGAGCCCCCGGCCTCGGCCGCCGCCGGGAGGAGGGGGTGCGGGTGACCCTGATAATCGCTTTATGTTGGCCTGCGGCTTGCGTAATCTGCGATCAATTATTTATTTCATGCACCACTTACGGGGCTGAGGGGCAGCGTTAAGGCCTTTGGTGTGGCTCAGTGCAGCAGAAGGGAGGCTTCCTTCCCGCGGGTGTGATAGGGAAGGGATGCGGAGGCTTTTTTCTAGGTTCAGGTAGTATTCGTAATGCGTGTTCCTCTCCCCGTGCGAATTCAGGGAATCTGGACGAGGGAGAGCTCCTTCTTCACGATACATTTTTAAAGATCAAGTGGAAGCCGTCCTAGTCTGAGCAAAAATAACCTTGTGTGTTTTACTTCATGTGCTAGATTATCTTTTTTTTAATTTTTTTTTTCCTCCACTCATTCTGTAGCAGGTTGGGCTGCTCAGCCAGCCTGGAGGGAAGGCTGAAGAAGGAAACATGTCTTCTGATTCTTTTTGTCTGTCTGCTCAAGCAAGATTTGACTCCAAATGGTTGAAGACAGACTTGCAGGTAAGGAGTTTGATGGTCATGCTGCATTGTGACCTTTCAGGTGCCGATCAAGGATGCTTTTAGTCCAAAAAGCTGACAAGTAGAAGACTGCAGCTCTTGAGGTAGTGTATAGGTTTTCCCAAGTATGCTGATTTATGAGTGGTTTTGAAGAAACACTAAATTATTTTGAGCTGCAAATAGATCTGTATTTTCAGTTCAGTCCCTTCTGCTTTGAGAAAAGCTGGGCTACATATGTATGTTATCTTTACTGAGTGCCAAAGCCCATGGCAGAGTATGTGGCATTTCTGCTAGAACTATAAATTCTTATTTAGGCTGTTGCTAAATGTCTTGCCTGCATATGAGCTAGCAGTTTCAGTGCACAGGAGAACTGAAGTGAAAGGCCATGGCAATGTAATTTATAGTTTGAAGACTTCAAATTAGGTTTTGCTGTAGTTGTTTGCATTATGGGTAGAGGTTTCCTTTAAATTTTGTCCTTTTTGAAGGGAGTTAATTTTTTGTCAAAGGTACAAGGTTGAAATGGAAGTGATCTTCATTGAAATATGCCAGTATTTGGTGAAAGTTTTCTTTTGTCTTAGAAGATTTCCTCGTTTAGCAAAGTTGTGTGATATGGCGAGGATACTAACATGTTTTCCCAATCCAGGTCTTACAATTAAATGGAAAATACAGAGAAATAGTTTGGGTCAGTTACATTTGTTTTAGGTGAAATGAGTAACTACATTAAGTCCTGGTCTCTTTGCCTTCCTTTACCCAGATGTTGCATATAGATCCCTTTCTTTGAATAACCTTTCCAAGTTTCAATTCAAAACTGTGAAATTCTTTTTGGGATGGGCCAGCCAGTGTAATTCCTTTGTTACTGTTAATACTAGTGCTGCTGAAAAACTCTTAAAAATTCCATCTTTGTGACTTTATCCCAGATTACCTGCTGATAGTCTACATGCTTGAGTTGAGTTGTTCTTATAGTTAGACAAGGATTTTTCCCCCATGCAGTTGTGATTCGAAAGCAGCCTTTCTTGAGTATTTTACATCAAACAAGATAAATGAGAATCAGAAGTGACAGATATAGCCTAAGAGGTTCCATTATTCAGTAGATCTTGAATGTAAATGCTATGAAATGACAGGACTTGCTCGTGATTTGGCTAGATTAATTCTATTTTCATCTTTTGTTCCTACCAAAGTAATAATTTCAGTCTAAAGCCAGATGTTTTCTCTAATGTAAAAAATGATGCTACACAACATTTTGGAGATAAGCATATTAAGAAATATGGAAATATTTTTTTTATTTCCGGAAGGGTGGCTTTTAGGTTGGAAGTATATTGCTTCAATGATTGTTGAATACAGGAAAATTTGTCTGAAAAATTGGCAACCTTTGTAACACCTGCTGACTATGCATTGCCTTTTTTTTCCTTCTGTATTATGTGGGATGAAAAATGTGACTGTTCATGTGATTTTTCAGATTTTTCCTTTTTCGTACTGCCTTTTTTCTACATCCTTTTTTTTTTTTCCTGTTTATTTAAACTTTTGGTAGGAGGGTTTCAGTTGTTATCCAAAGTTTCAAGGGTTGTTTTCAGTTGTGTGTATAAATGCAATGAAATATTTCTGATTTATGAGACTGTAGTTTAGTTAATGTGTTACAAGAATTCCTTTTAATAGTAAAAATCTTCATTTGCAGCATGTTTCTATGAATAAATGCTCTTAATTATACAAGTTCTTTATGAGTAATAACAAGTTAGACTCTAATTGCCAGACTACTTTTTTTTTTTTCTCTTCCAATCAAACTGTAGTCAAAATAATGAGAATAATGAAATAAGGGAACAGTAATGATTTGTGATCCTCTGGACACAAACATCACTTCTCTGGAATCCGAAGACAAGCCAGGCCTCCTGGGTATAATATCATTTTCTTATTAGGTTACCTGTTTTTGGTATTACACTGGTCCTCCTCACAGAACTCTTAATTGGATGCGTGTGTTCAGTATTTTGAAAAACTGAGCATGTGAATCTTGAGTAGTATCTTTTAATGTATGAAATGGCAGATGTCTTCTATAAAGGAAAGGGGTTTTTGGCTCTGGAGAATTTTTCTACTGTGTGAATGATTATTTTAACTACTGGTTGACAAGCATGACCTAGCAGTGTGGTTATTTTTTTAATGGGTATAAATCCTCTATCTTAATCCTTTAAGTTCTATGTGTACTGCATATGTAGATTTTTTTACTGTGCATGTTTTTACTGTCTCAGCTGTAGAAGAGCTCTGTTGGTGTTTAAGAGACTGTCAGCAGGAATTGAAAAGGTGAACACAGTGCTCTGAGAGGGTTGAAGAAGACACACTAAATTTATGTAAAGGGATTAGGATAACTACAAATTGTTTGGAATTGGACCCTGGAACTCTACACTTTGCAGCTACATTTTTAACTTCTCAGGGTACAATAGTTCACAAATGAGTAGGTGCCAGTCCTTGGAGAAACAGAATTATTCTGGGGAATATTCTGGGGAATTACCTTAGGAGACATACAGAGACTGATTAGTTTTTAAAATAAATTCCGCTGCTGCAAAATTTGGGATGTATAGCTAGGATTGGAATTAAAATGGTTTCATTTGGTGGCCTAGTAGTCTCTAAAGTACTTTCTTTTACTTTTTTCCTTTGTCACTGTTGTCAGAGAGTTTGTTCTTTAGACTTGATAACTGGCAGTTATTGTAGATTAAGCCAATGAAAATGATTGTATTTTTTTTTTTGTTTTAGCTCAAGAAGATGTTGCATGAATAATGTAATACATGATATTCTATTACTATTTCAATTAGTGAGTATTATATTGTGGTATTAATACAATAAGAAGATAATATCATGTAGATTGTAGTTTAATCACCTGTGTGCATCACTGTTGCAGCTGGTGTCCAGGCCAAATTTAAATGTTCTTACTCAGTTTTGGGATGTTACTGCTGTGAGACAAAAGCAGTATGATGTAGCATGTTATTACTATGCCTGAGTGAATATCAAAGGCACAAGTCCTTTTGTAGTAGCAGTGAGCCTGCTGGCCTGCAAGGTTACCTGATGTGGTGTGAAATGTTAATGGAAATGGATCTTCACAATGTTTGTTGCATACATTATTTTTTCTGAAACTGAACAATACTATTTTAGTAAGCCAAAGTGCTCTACAGAGATCCAAATACAACCTGTAACTGCTTCATGCCTTTTTACAAACTTTGTAATTATTTGTATGATTTACAGCTGCTAGTGTAATTTTGAAGTGCTCAGAAATATTTATTTTACTTTAAAAAATCTGAATTTCCTGGTGGAGCAAAATAAGATACTCTATGTTATCTGAAAAACAAAACTGTTACAGCAGCTGAAAAATCAGGGTAGTCCAGCTGAATATGAGAACATCACTATACAATATTTAGTATGTTCTCTTATGACATATGTCAACAGGATGTGTATAACATCGTCATTAATGAAATAGTCCTACTAAGTTATAAAATAGGTGGATTTTAGTGCAGGCTACTTTTTCATGTGTCATTCTTAATACAGTCACTTGAAAAGTTAGTGGATTATTTCAATTTCTAAGTTATTTATTTAGATTTGAATGGATATATTGAAAACACCTATCTATTGATGACTGTTACTTGTAAAAACCATCACATTTATAGCAAACACTGTGTGTAGTGGGAGATTGTATTTCAAAGACTGTTCCTAAGGAAGGCGTCCTTTTTTATAAAAAGGGGAGATTAAAATTGTTTACTTAAACCTAGGTACCCAGTTTGTGGAATCAAACTGTGCTTAAAATGATTCTGATTAAATAGATGTACTGTACAACTAAATTAGAATCTTATGCAGAGACCTTTAATTAGTGATGGATGAATAACTAAAAACTAGAATTGCTGTGAGCTAATGGGATGCATGTGTGTGTTCAAATGGAGTTTAATTAGGCTGCTTATTCTGGATCCTGTGGAGAGCTGTTGTGCTTAATAGCAGGAGTTAGAGGGAAAAACTTTCATTTTCCTGTAGTGTGGAGAAAAACTTTATGCAACAGTCAAGGTGCAAGAGCTGTCTGCAAGAGGAATATGAGGCATTTCCATCCATTTTCATTGAGTTCATGGTTGTCAGACTATTTCTATCATTAACGTTGGCCACAGAAATGAAAATGAGTTTTTTAAAATGAAATTGCCACCTTTAAAAGTTACATTGGTTAGAAATATTTTTACCTTACTTCAAAGTTACATTTGTCATTTTAATTTTCTTGAAAATCCCACTCTTCCAACATTTAGATCAGTGTCTTTACTTGTGAGAAGATTATGTGAAGAAATATGTCTTGGCTATTAAAAGCAAGAAGTTGGTGAAAGTTGCCTTCTGTATTTTATTGCTGTCCTGTTAATATCTTTCTTTGTTTTAGTTTTCTGATTTAAAAAATGAAGGGCTTTTTTGGAAGTTCTTGCAGCAAACTGCAAATGAGGATTCCTTTGTATCTAAAGGAAGCGAACTTTGCGATAGCAATTTCTAAAAGTTATTTTAAAAATGAAGTAATGCTGTCGCTCTGAAATAAGTGATTTCCAGATGGAGGGACAAACACTATGTGTGGTGTGATAGGTTAGAGAAATTAGATTTAACACATAGGCTCAAATATTTGGGCTCAGACAGAGCTATTCTTCAGATGCATAGTTTCTAGGTTTGAAGGAATTGCATGTTTTTTCTTTGTGTGTGACTATTAACTGGTAACATTTTCAGCAAGTGGAAGACCAGCACCCTGCTATTAAGGGGACATTTCTAGTTTAACCCCAAATCTGTTGAAGTAATGTGGGGCTGCTGAAATTTTTGACTTTGCTCTCTGAGCTTTTGAGCCCTGTGTTTAGGTCTAGTGATGTTGCACTGTGCTCTGCATAGGTGTGATAAGCAGCTGTGGATTCAGGGCATGCTTCGGTCAGCAGGGAAGGAAGGAAGCTAGGACAAAATACTGAGACAACAATGAAAAAGGAAACACAAATTGAATGGATTCAAAAAAGCAAAAACAAAAGAGAGACTTAGGAAAGGACTTATTGTTCTGTGATTTTCTTCGCTACTACTGGGCTGAAAATGTTTTTCGCTTAAATATTTTTCTAACAAGAGAAGTTTTTTCATGTAGTCTTTAAAATAGCTGAATAGAAGAACAGATTCTCCACTACCCTTGGCAATTCTGAGGTGAAGATTGTTTAAGTAGCTTATATTTTAAATCCTTACTGATGTTCTATGTTTATGAAGTCAGTTTCTTAAATTTCCAGTGCAATTATATAATCAGGACTCCTCCCTGAGTCAATCCTTGTCCTTTTGTGTAATTTTGTTTTCCTGGCTTCATTTTTCTTGAGTTCAGGTTAACTTTTTTGAAGGTTTCTATACTTTCTGCAGGGAAGCTTATGAAACTACATTGAGAACATAATCTAATATACTACATAGAGTTTTTCTAATTAAATTAGTTGACTTCAAAACAAAATCAGAGCTGCTGATTATTCTTAAAATAACTTACTGAAAGCAAAATTGTAGCAGTGCTTTGAGAATTCTCAGGAGCTTACCCAGTTACGGTTGGAAGATTTAATTTTCTTGAAATGGAAGGAGATGATAATGCCAGTGTCTTATTGTCTAGAGTTGATGGGGATGGATGGGAATTTCACTGCCAGCCCTGTTGGAGGTTGGCAGCAGCATATGTCAGTAACCAAACTAGATACCCCTTGAACTCTAATCAGATGTTGTACCAGACAGAATAAATTACAGTTCTACTGCAGAGACAAGATTAGCAAAAAGATTAGAGTGGAGGCAGCCCAGTTTACAGTAGAAGTTCACTTTAAAGTCCCCTTAGGCCCTTGAGTTTTTAGTTTGGGATACGTGAGCAAGGCTGAGCCTTAGGTCAGCGTGGGAAATACGGATTTGTTGAGATACTTGGCTTTCAAGTGCAGGGACCAAGACATGGTTTGGAGATGAGAAAGTGTGACAAATGATGGAAGAGACTTGGGGTTTCTGAAGGCGAGATGTGTAGGAGATGGGGTTTGAGAAGAGGTCGGTAGATGTCGTGGGAAAGGACAAGTGAGATTTTTAGCATAGGGAGTGAGGAGGAGGATTAAGAACATGGGCCAAAGTTGCAAGGCACTGGATAGTAGTAATGAAGTATAGAGCTGCTCTTGTCCTGGTTTTTGGAAGGAAGTGTGTAAGTGTTGGGGCAAGCAGGGTCTTGAGGAGGAGATTTACAGAGGGAACATCACTGGTACATTGTCAGTTGTAAAAGTTCAATGAAATCGTCATTATTCTTAGTTTGTTAACTTACTCAGTTTAAGTTCATGTCTCTAAACATTTACAAATGAAGTTACTAAATTATTAGAGGGGAAGATGTTAATATGAATCAAGCAATCTAGTGAGAGAGACTTTACGAAACACAAGTAGCTGATCTTATATTTGGAACTCCAGTATGGTGGGAACAATGAAGACACCGAAGTGTTTTTCTTCTCTTGCACTGTACCATCAATTGGCTTGTGAACATTCTTCAAATACTTTAGTGGAGGAAGAACTTTTTTTTTTTAAACAGAAACCAGAGAAATCTTTTCAGATTTGTTCTCAACAAAGTTTTAGTTCCCTAGTTTGAACTGAGATGTATTGACAGATTCTTTATGAATGACTGAATGTGAGAGGTGTTGGTGGGAGCAAGGGAAGAAAGCCGTAAAATACTATATGAAGAAAAAAATGCAGGATTGAGCAGTTAAAGCAGAGACTTGACTTTTCTACCCACACAAATGAGTGTTATCTTCAGCTGCAAGTTTCACAGGGTCACAAATGTTTGAGATCAGAAGGGCCCTCTGGAGGTCATCTGGCCCAAATTCCTGTTCAAGCAGGGCCACCTAGAGTCCAGTGCCCAGGTCTGTGTTCGGATGTCTTCTGAATACCTCCAAGAATCGTGAATCTACAACCTCGCTGGGCACCTTGTGCCAGTGCTTGGTCACTCTCTGACAGAGAAAACGTGTTTGCTGGTAGTCAGAGGGAAGCTCCTGTGTTTCAGTTTACACTGACTCCCTCTGATCCTGTCACTGAGTACCACTGAGCAAAGTGTTGATCCATCTTTTTTACACCTACCTTTCAGATTTTCTTTCACTTTTGACTAATATATATAGCAAATACTAGATATCTGCTGAATGTTGAGTAGATAAATAGTAATTTTGTTACAACTGAAATTAAGTTGCCCTCAGTTATGATAGATGTATTGGTTGGAAATACTGTTTCTTAATTAGCCATTCAGTTGGTTTCTTTGATTATTGCTGTAAAGTCAGTCCAGTGTTTCTTTACTTTCAAACTTGTCTCCTTTTTCCCTTCCCCCAACACCACTACTGCTGACAAAATGTTAACTACAACATGAGTAGTCGGCAAAATTGTTTATCTGAAGGCTGTTTACGGTGTTTAGAGAAGGAGGTGGAACTCTGTGACCTGTAGACTTGGTGGTTCCTCTATCTTTTTGCAACATACCAAGAAAATTACTTTGATAAGACTTTGAACCAAACCCAAGGCCAAAGAAATTTTGTTTACTTTTTCAGTTTTTAGGTGCATGAAAGAGTTGAGTGAACTTGGTGCTATGTAAAAGGATTAGAGGTTGATGTGGAGAAAACAGTTCCTGATTCTGTTTTATATGAATGCTTTCAAAAGTAATATAGAAATAGAACAGTACTACATTATGAAGAATCTGGCATTCAAAGCCTGGAGACATTTCGATTCTGTGGGCTGGGAGGATAATTTTCCGTACCAAGGTGATCTGAGAATGTAAAGTAAAATGTATAAAAAAGACAATTTATCAGAGAAAGATCTTTAATTTGTGAAAACTGTAATTTATTATGCAACCCATCTGGAGGGTTGCCTCACTTGCAATTTTTCAAGCATTTTACCATAGGTTAGCATTAGTGAAAGTTTAAAAATTTAATCTATCCCCACTATATGAACCAAAATCAATGAAACAGCTGTTTTGCTATTTTACACAAGAAAAAAACCCAACAAAACAATGAAAAGTAAATTCCCTGGGTACTCCAGTAAAGTATATGACCACATCTAAAAAGGGAAAAAGTGGGCACCACTTATTGTTGAAATATTCATAGACTGGGAACAATCAAGAAAATCAGTTAATGGCGAATGATTTTTTTCAGTGTTGAAATGCAACTTCAGATTATTCAAATTTTTTTAAAATGTAGCCAAATGTAAAGCTCTTAACAAAACACAAATATTTGCAAAAGCTCTTTGTGCTGTTTAACACTGAAGAACAGGGTCTGTATATTTCAGTAAAGCACGGTCAGAGTTTGATTCTGGTGCTGTACAATTGATAAATCACAGATAAAATGAATAATGTCTAGCTCACACTGCATGATTCTGCCCCTGATCAGGCAATAGTAAGTGTCAGACATACAGTGTGTCAACTCATATTTTATCCTGAAGGAAGAATTACTGAAATCATTAATACATGTTGGAGTGGATTTCTGAAGTATGCAATATGAAGTCAAGAAATCACTATGGTCATTTAGTGTATTACAGGGGTGTGAAAGCATGCAACTAGTCTATTAATTTGTGTTAACTGAGGTGAGCTGGATCAGTGAATGTCTTCCCTGCTGGTGGGTGCGTGTCTCTTAAAACCTGTAATCCTTAATCATTACAGTTTATTTTATTTGGAGCTATTTCGTTGAGACAAGTGGACTTCTGCGTAGTGGTCAATATTTTATGGTGGTTGTTGCAAGCCACATCTTTGTATTACTTCTCATCTAAAACACTTTGGATTTGAATACTAGTTACATAACACAAAGATGCTTCTGAGTAAGTCCTCAGCAGGTGGTGGGTTTTTCAAATTTTTTTGTTGTTTGTTTATTTGTTTTGGTGTTGGTGTTTTTTTTTTTGTTTTGTTTGGCTGTTTATTTTTTTAAATGTGGTCCACTACACCACTTTGGTAGACAGGAAGTATTCTGTTTCTCAATGTCCTGCCCTCCTCCCTTATGCTGTACAGTTGTGAATTACAGCCTGGTTATTACGGAATTCAGTTGGGATGTAGATACCTGTTTTGCAGTTATTTAGAAAGCAAAAAACAATATCCATAGAAGAGAAGTTATCCTGCTCATTAGGATTCTCCAATGGAGATCGAAATTCCTGAATCATTAGGAGACTTGTGTTACAGCCAGTGCTTTTGTGAGTGGTTCCAGCTAGCAGAGGCTATGTTTTGTTGCCAGTATTTGTCCTCTTGAACACAGAGTGTATTGGGAGCTGACCTCGGCTGAGGCAGCCCTTTGCTCTTCCTCTGGGTGCAGCTGGTTTTAGGCTTGATCCATTCCATAATCTGGCTCTTCATGGGAGAGGAGGCATTGTAGCAGTTGGAAAGAAGTGGGAGGGTTGTGAGGGATGCTTTGCACAGCAGGACCAGATTGAACTGGCTGAATTCATTTACAAATCTGTGCCTTGATGTCATCATTCTGTTAAGATGCCCAGCTCTTCAGTTGCTGGTTGGTGAGGGGACTGTATGCGTCTGTCTTGAGATTTTGTGCAGCTTGACTTTGTTTGAATGGCTTTTCCTGGAGAGAAAAAGGACATCCCACACCCTCTCCCTGCCCCCCAGCCCCCAACTGGTGTCATCTTGAATGGATGGGTAGTTCTGAGGTGATCAAATCCATGCTTTTGATGAGAATTTGTCTCAAAAAAAAATTCATTTTGCTGGACTTGAACTTACCTAAAATTTACCATTTTGCACTTTCAACCTGAAAGTAGCATAGCTAGACAATCAGAGATTCTGAAGACTGTTACATCCTTGTCGCACACACACAATCTCATTTCCAGTGAGATGGTACATGTATTTTCTTTCTTCTGGAATGATGTATAAAATCAGATGTGTTTTAAGTGTTAGCTTGAGTTACCTTGAGAGAAAAGTGTGCGTAACTATATATAATATATTATTTTTAACAGCTTGCTTTTACACGAGATGGACTATGTGGCTTGTGGAATGAAATGGTAAAAGATGGAGAGATTGTATATCCTGGAACAGAATTAATACAGAGTGGTGAACTACCTCCAAGAAAAGGTATGAATTTTAAATTTCTTTTAAATTGTTCATTTTTTTTTTTCTTTCATTGTGATGATGAAAATGGACTTCAGTTCCATACTGTCACAAAACTTACGTTTATCATCACCTGTGGTACAATTTGCAGGTGTTAATGTTTTGAATTAAATACAATTGAAAGTGATTTCTTAAAAGTGTATGGAAGGGTAATGTCCAAGCCTCCAAATGAAGGCTTAAATCTGTTCCAGCCTTGTGAAATTTAACTTCATAACTAGGCATGTTATTATGAGAGAGGCTTGGCAGTGTCTTTTTGTTTGGTATGCTTGGTGTGTTTACAGCTGAAGCCTTTGTTTAAAGGAAGTGGACTGAGGAATGGGATAAAGCTGATACTGCTATTTCTAATTTTGTTTACAATCTTCAGAAAGTAGCTGAAAGGTCAGCTTAAAAACTGGCCACAATCTGCCTGAGAATGTAGTGTGTGGGGGGTTTTTTGTTTGTTTTTTTTGGGGGGGGGGTTTTAAGTTTTCCAGTGTACTTGAGAGCAGTTCTAACACTGCAAATACTGCAAATGGCTGAGTAATGCATCTATTTAGAGTGATTACTTGGGTGGGGGTAGATTTTGTTTTGTGATGGGCAATGCTGGAATGAGGTGATTCTGCTCTTGCCTTTTTTTTCATCTTCACCACAAAAGTGGTACTCTTTTGACTCCTTACTGAACAGAAAATTAAGCTGGTCAAAAAGAAAAATACTTGTTTCCTGAACTGGCTGAAATGGACTCACCAAATGGTCAGATAGGTTTTGTCAGTAGTTTGTAAGATTCCCAAAATCTTACAAATGAGGAGATGGGTAGAAATACTGCCTTTGGTAATAGTGAACTATTACTTCCTGAGCTGTACAGTGTGATAGACATGGTATTTCAAACCAATAATTCTCAATTACTCATGTGGGCAATTTTTTCATACCTGTAGTATGCCTCCTTTAAAAATAGGACAAATGGATGTGTTTTTGACTAGAGGAGATAATTTCTATGGGAAGTAAGATACAATAAAAATTTTACGAAAGAAGGATGAAATGTAGATTTACTTACCAAGGATATAAGCTTTGTAGTTGTATTAGTGGCTGCATGCTGTAGCAAAATTCACGTTATGCTCCTAACTCTTTCAGAATTAGAAAACTTTCATCTTCCCTATGCTTCTGGCCCTTTGGAATATTATTGTTGACACTGGGTGAAAATACAGCTGATCTTATCAGAAAGGCTGCTACAAAGCTGCTCATGAAATGAGTGGAGGTAGTGTAATATTTTGTTCTTCAGATTGGCTAGTTCCATATTAGTAAAAGGTGTTGTAAACTTGATGCAATAAAGGGAGGGATTGCCTCCTAAAGGAATTGTAGGAAACTCTTTCCCATTCACCGACAGCTCATGATAGAGGTGTTGTGGTGGTTGTGGTATAACCATTCACCACATCGTGCTTTCACGTAGAAGGATAACAAACATTTGTAAAAGGGCAGGGTATAATGAAGTAAATACCTTCTTTGCAAATGAAATTGATGAATTGATCTTTTTGTGCCGGATACTTACACATTGTTTTTAGAGTTGTACCTGTACTAGTCTTTGACGGAAAAGTAATATCTGTATAGCTAAGTAGCTGCAGAGAATTGAGATTTTTAGTTACTTACAGTGCTGTAGTGCTTTTAGTAATTCTGAAAATGCTTGTAGAAAGATGTCATAGTATAATTGTTTTTAGTTTTCCTTGAAATAGCAGCTACCAAAATGCAAACTGTCACTTCTGATGCAAAATATAGGCAGCAGTATAAAGTAAAAATCCAGAAGTCAATCATCTGACTGAGTCAATCATCTGTGACTTCATATTTGTCCACATTTATGACACTTATTCTGAACAATGAGAAGAATTTTTTTTTAATGACGGATGTATGTACGTGTCTTAAAAGGTTCAAAAAGTGAAGGTTTAAAGTATAAAGTGTTAAAGACTGTAGAACACTGTTATTTAAAAATACAGAGTTTGACACTTCACTGTATAAATAAGGCTTTTATGTTACTCCAAAATGTCCAAGCTGTGGTGAGGCTTTTGAAAGCTTTCTCATATGCATAGTGTGGTGGTGGTGGTGGTGATGGCAGACTGTCACTTGTTGTTTCCAGTGCTGTATTGTGGTGGGTTCACCTTAGCCACATGCCCACCCTTCCAGCTCCTTACTTGCTGCCCCTCCTCGATAGGACAGAGTGAGAAAATAACATGGAAAAGCTTGGGCGTTGAGATAAAGCCAGGGAGATCACTTAACGGTTACTGTCATGAGCAAAATAGTCTTGGGGAAAATTAATTTGGTTTATTTTACTACCAATTAAGATAGAATTGGATGGTGAGTAACAAAAGGTAAAAACTAAAACACCGCCATCCACTTGTCTTTGCTTTTGGAAGAGTTAAGTGGAGATGCTGCATAGCACAGATCTCACCTGTTCCTTTTCACAGCTGGAGGGTGTATGTTCTTCTACGTGTTTCTTGAAACACTGCAGTAGTTTAGAAATTTAAATAACAGCCTTTTCAGGCTCTCAACTCTTAGGGTTAATGTATGAACTGTTTCAGTGAAGTTAGCTTTCATAAATGCTATTGTGTTGGCCTACAGGATTCTAAACTACAGCTATCTTGCTTACTAGGCTTGAGTTTTGAGGAAAAAAAAAAAAGCTAGTCAAAGCTGTTTTTGTCACAGTCAAATCAGGTTGTATGTTTGATTCTGTTAGGCAGTAGTGAATTGTGAAACCAGAAAAAATGATGGTCAGTTTGCACCTCTGAATTTGCAGCTCAAGTTGAGTTTCATTAAATTCATTCAATTAAAATATAAAGTATTTGCATCTGTTTAGTTGGTACTTCTTTTTTTTTAATAAATGATCTACAAATATAATTCAAGAGGAGAAGGAAAAATACATACAAGTAACGAGATTTATATAAAACTCAGTTGTTTTATATGAAAAGCAATATAGATTAATGTCAATATTCAGAGTTTGCTGCTAAATTGACTAACCTGAAGATGAACAAGAGAGGTTGCTGTATGTAGTCCCTTGTATTCAGTCTTTTTAAAGAAGTTTTGATTTAAGCCCATGCACTACAAGTCTATTTCTTCCCTGGTGCTATAGCTCTCTGTTGGTGCTGACTGCGCTGTTCAGAAGAGACACTTCATTCTGTCAGTGGATATTAGCAGTGGCAGTAGGTTGGAAGAACATGCTATTGATAGCAAAAACCGTTCCTTTTTTTCTCTAGGAAGAATATAGAAGTACTGCATTTTTTTTCTGTTAGACAGAAGGTTTGGTTAGGAATAAGGTCTTTGTTTTGAATTCATGGCACTTTAAGAAAAACATGTTTGATAAATGTGTTCAACAGAATGTGTTTGTATGTTTCCAAGTATCATCTGAGGACGCAGCTCTGACAGTACTGATGTCCAAATACAGGTGCACTTGTAGCGTTGCATGTATTTCAAAGACAATCAGGCTGCCCTCAGGAAATTTAGATTAGATTAATACCTTGTATGCGGGAAACTATGTTCTGAAAATAATAAAAAGTATTAAATAATAGTATTCTTACTAAATTTTCAAGTTAGAGAACTGTTACTGTTAAACTTTAAGACATACCAGGTCTCATTTGTGGGTTGCTATTTCTCTTTTATTTTTGATCCCTCAAATTTCATAGGTGGAAAATTCTGTTTCATTTAGCTGTTTTGAGTTCCAGGATAAAAATATGAAATCGTCAGCTTCATACCTCTGTCCCGGCTTCGGTAAACACTCTGGGCTTCCTCTTCTGTTCCCCCTTTCCTGAAAGTTGGGCCTTTCTCAGACTGGTGCCTCTGAATACACAAACCTCATTTAGTGTTGCACCTGCAAGCAGGTTAATTGAAGTCCAAATGCCACTAGCAATTCCAGAGAGGCTGGCAGAAACGAAATATTTATGACAAGAATAACAGTATGTGGGAGTTGGTTATGGTGGCTGCCGTTCAGACCACGTGATAAATCAAACTGTAGTAGTGTGTGGGGATGTAGGCTGGCTCCTGCTCCTGGCCTCCTTTTTTGTGGAAGGGAGAACTTGTTAAAAGTGAGAAGTGTGACTTTTCTCTTCTGCTTGCCCTGACCCAGCTGTGGGCTGTACCCAGTGGCTCAAGAATTCGGTGCTCAGCTGTGGATTATCATACTCTCTCCGCAGGATAGGGAAGTCTGTAGTCACTCTGTTGGACAGTTTCACTTCAGAAGTGTAGAATGCTCTGTTGTAAATTAAAAAAATAATTTTATTAATTTTTAAAAAATAGTATACCAGGGAAGAAAATAAACTTTATTTCTGATTAGGTTTAAGAGATCAGAATCTTATCATCGAACTTAGAAGGCTGTATAAATATTGTTTACAAATGGTGGGGCATGTATCTTTCCCTCTCCAATAACTATCAGTTTTGTGTATGTAGGTGTATATATGTGTGTGTGTAAAAAAGAAGGATTTTTTGGCAGAAAATATATTGGAGCTGAAATATTTCCTGCGCCTGGGACTACCAAATACTGGTTTGGGGTGGTTTTAAGATACAGCCCTTGTCTAAAGCACACTGTGTGACTTTTTGCCCTGTCAGTGGCAACATCTGTCGGGAAACTATTGCAGGCTTTCTCCCTGTATGGGGGGGATTCCCAACTCCATGAGTTCATTGGCTTTTCAGCACAAGACCATACTATAACAGGTGGTGGAGGCGACTGTGCAGTGTCAGGTTTTTTCTTCATTGATTATGAAATCTAAGTTCCATTTTTAGTGCTTCCTTTTTATCCTCTGTTTATACCAGATTAGGCTTTGGCTGTGCAAGATAGTGCACACATGGTGAGCTGCAATGCTTTGATTTGGGAGCTAATTTCTAGTTGAGAATGGTTACTTCAGTTGCTTAGTTTTGACTGCTGGCTGTGTATACCTGCCTCAGTGTACAGGTATAAGGCTGTAAACTGAAATATAATAAAGAGAAAAGTCTTTCAGGGAGATGCTACGCATTGGTTTCCCCCACCGCAAAATTAAGTTAAATCATGCTGATACACTGCATTGTATTTTTGCATACATTGTTTTGAAAACTGTCTTACTACTTGTTACTTTGGTCTGTTCTGGCTTCTCTCAAGATATTTCTCCTCCCTGCCCCTCTTTCAGGAAAATCTTTGAGTATTCCTGCTTAAAAATCTTTCATGAAACATAACAGAACTTCCATAATTATGATGTCTGTGTTGCTGCTTTCAATCTAGACTAATACCAGCTTTGTCTGTTATGTGACAAGTGGTTTTTTGCAAGTTTAGTGAACTGTCTTTGTGGAACAATTTAACATGGTCTTTTAATGTGACTTTTGGCTCATTTCCTTCCCACTTTTTCTCTCATTGCCCCTCTTCCTGGTTCACACAGACAATTAGAAAAATTCCTCCTATGGATTTACGTGCCTGGGTTGTTTTTATTCCATACAAACCTTGAGTTCCCCCCCTGGACTGGGATCTTGTCTATTTGCAGTGAGGAGTTGGATAAAATGGCTAAGTTTGTAGCCCTTGGTTGTCATCCTTTGCCAAGGATCTGTTAAAATGCGTAACAAGTTCTCCCTCAGCTGCCTGCAAAAAGTCTTGGCACAGCACCCTTCTACCCGCTAATATTCCATACCCTGCAAAGTGTGTCTCTAGATGTGTGGGTGAGTGGAGAAACAGTGAGATTATGGCGTTACTGTGGAAATATTCTGGGGCTGAACAGGGTCAGTGGTCTATAATGGTTTCTGTACTTTCAATGTTATTTGCTTGTGCCTTTGAAAAGAAGCAGCTGGATTGAATAGCATTCTGGAATTGTTGTCAAACTGGTGACTCACAGGCTGTTTCCCAGTGTTTGAGGGACACAGTTAAGTTCTCTGTTTGCCACTTGCAAGAGATATATCCAGCTTGCATTTTCTGGTTCTCAGGTGACTTTGCTATATCTTCCTTGGCCCACAATCTCTGCTCCATCATGGATACTGCTATTATGCCTCCTTTCTTTTTTTTTTCCTGCTCTTCGACCTTCATCTTCTACCTCCTGAGCACTAGTGTCAGTTATAGGTTAGGATTAGGAAACAGTGATTAAATTTAAAATTCGTGTAAATAGGCTCCCCAAAAAAGCTTTTCTTGGGGTGGTGTTACTAGTTTAAAAAAAAAAAAAAAAAATGAAGAGGCAATCACAGATCTGGTTCCAACAAGATTAAGCATTAATTTTCTGTTAGGCCAGATGGAAAGAATAGTTGAATGTTTTTGTACATTGTGATAGGTGTGTTTCGTACATTCTGGGGTTGTGAGAGCCTTTGATCTCACTCTATGAGGGTGAGCCAGGCTGCAGTCAGATGTTCTGTGTCTGGCTGCTGATGTAAACCTCTTGCTTATTATTTTCTTCTGATTTATGCTGGTACAATTTTTTTTTTTTTTTTTTTTTGGTGGGGTACGTTGGGTGAGAGAGGAAAAAAGAGAAAATTCTAGTGCTTGTCTCTCATGTTGTGAGTGGGACATTTAGGGAGGGGAGTCTGTGGACTAGGCTGGCAGATAGGAATGAAGGATTGGTCAGTTCTAGGAGCCAGATAAAAAAGGCTGGAAATGAACTCTTCATAGACGAATTTCAAATGCTGGACTTGAGAAATTTTGAGTGGTATGGTTTGAAAAGAAGGCGAGGGTGAGGAAAGTAGTTGGCCATGTGTCTCTCAATTGCAAGGCAATCTTACGCATTGAACTGACTGGAGATATGGATATGGAAATCCATAGTCCCAATATAAATGAAGAGAAACTTCCAGCTGTCTAATTCTACTGTGTTTAGAAAATTGGGACTTTCAGGCAGCCTTTGATTACAGAGATAAGTGACTAATGTCTGTGTTCTGATTTTGTGAAAGTAGTCTCAAACGGATTGCACATGCTGTTTTGTTGCTTGGGCAGAAAATGGTGGTATTGTTTTCATTACTTGCTAGTAATTACTAAGATGCTGGATGTTTTACAGATGTTGGCATACTGCTCCATAAAATTAGTGTAAATGCCAATATATAGCTCTCCTTGATTTTGAAATTAAGGCTATTGCTGTCTTTTTTATTCTGTTGGAAATGGAATATAAAACCAAGTACTACAGCTATATGGATAGTTGGGAGCACAGTCTGACTTTGCCTCCTTTGCAGCACTGTGTATTGCAAATCCTTTGCAATTCTTACATGTTGGTATCTATATTAAATA
The DNA here is from genome assembly GCF_015227805.2 of Hirundo rustica. Taxonomy (NCBI): domain Eukaryota; kingdom Metazoa; phylum Chordata; class Aves; order Passeriformes; family Hirundinidae; genus Hirundo; species Hirundo rustica. The sequence goes on from NC_053451.1 coordinate 85,554,812, forward strand.
CTCATCATACTGAGGAGGTTGCAGAGGTGATTTCTGGATTGTAAGGTCACTGTCTTACGAAATGTAACACGAGACCCAGCACCTGTGACAGTTAACATGGTAAAATACTACTTCCCCCGCACTGTGTTCTTCTCTTAGTGATAAACAATATTTCTATAAGCTTGTGCGTTGGGGATTTCACCTTTATGTTTCTAATCTAGACCTGAATTCCAGCCTGAATTGAAGGTAGTTTAACTGATCTTTAGGTAGTTTAACTGATCTTTTTTTTTTCCTTCTCCCTTTTGTTTTCTTTAGATGATAGCACTGAATGCCAAACTGCATCAAAGAAAGAAGAACAAAATGACAAAGAAAAGAAAGATGAAGAGGAGATTCCACTGCCTACCTACAGGGCCAAATCGATTGTTGAGAGTTGGGTGTGGGGTAAACAACCAGGTATTACAGCTCTTTTGGTCATTATCACTGACATCATGTATTCTAGAGTGGTCACTACTTTTGTAGCATCAGGAAGTATTTGGATCGAATGTGCTTGCTGACCTATACATCTGTTAGGTTAGTGAAAGAAGTTGGATAAGTGGTTAACTGTGATTGAAATTAAACGTTTTCTGTAATTAATTTCAGGTTTAATTAGGCTCTTGACTTGAAGAGTCAATTTGCCCCTTTCAGGCTGCTTAAATGAATGATAGACTGACCTGGAATAAATGAAGTTACCCAGTGAAAAGCTCCAGTGTCTTCAGAATATTTCTTTTCATTTGCAGACATTATAAAGAAATTGCTTAGTTTCTGCAGGCAATAATGGTTTAATAGGTGATTTTTCTCTTTGGTTTCATGGTCTGGTAGATAGGTTTGTGTGAATCATGGGAGGAAGGTTGAAATGGTTAGTTCAGTTAATTGTTCATCCTGACCTTTGCTGACAGTAATTGCACCTGCGGTGGCAGTGGAAAAACAGTTTGTGTTCACATCTTCGTGTAGGGGTCTATAAAATACTACTTTTGATACTGAAGCCAGTCAAAGTTCGTGGCTGGTTGTTACTTAGAGCAGCAGTTCATTGTCTAAAATTGTCCATGTTTAAAAATAGCAGATCAGAAGAAGCCTCAGTTCAGTAGTTTATTTTACAGTTCCTGGTACATGATGTTGCCTGATTCAGATGTTGGCGTGTACAGACTTCAGAGACATCTGTTGTGCCACTTGTCCTTTCCCCTCACCCAGAAGCACTTGAAGATCCCTGGGAAAAGTATTATCTCTTCAGTGCCAGAATCTGCATCTGTGTGGCTGTGTTTGCTAGGGGAGATACTTGTTTCTGCTGAGCTGCAGGTCAGCTGCCAGTCTGTTGTCCTCTGCTCTGTGCCAGCCTGCTTGCTCCCTTTCCTTGAGGACAGGAGGACAGATGGATTTGCTGTCACTCTGGTAGTGGCACAGAATCTTGCAGTATATCAGGAATGATAAGAATTGCCACTACAGTGGAAGAGGGAGCGAGAATTGAATGTGTTAGAGAGATGTGAGCCGAAGGTCACATTATTTGTGTCTTATATTCTTATTTAATGTGTGTAACTGAAAAGTAAAGTAAAACTGTTTTAGAAAATGGTAATCTAAATGTCAAAAACTGTTCCAAATTTATTCCAGCTGACCAAAGTGTTTGGGACAAGACTTGGCCTTTAAGCTCGGCCTCCAATTATTTTTTAAAAAATTGAAAATACAGCTTTTTCAGAATAAAAAGGATGTTATGTGTTAGGAGTTTTCAGAAAGAAATAGCTTTTGTCTTGTAGTTACTTTTAGTGCATATATGTAGTATGGTTTATTGCCGCATGTATGGATTCTTATCCTAGAATTAACGTGTGAAGACTTTATAATTTGTCAGAAGTAAGTTTCCCTGTTACCATTTGTGCTTGTAGTTTGTATCACCTAGCTGTCACAAAAATCCTTAAACGGTGCTGTAAACACGCTTGCAGTTTATTTATACAATAAATATATTTATTGTATAAATAAACTGCCAGTGTGGCTTTTGTTCATGATGGTAGGTTACCTTGTTAATTTTTGTTTTGCGTTTGCCAGAAATGTAGCTTAACAGCTGCCTTTTGAGCCATCCTAGTTTTTGTGACTTGGCAATTAATTTTGAAAACACTTTATAGCATCACTTCCATTTTGATACTTCCTGTTAATGTTTCATAAAACGAGAACTGTTTTATGCATTTCTTCTGTAATCCTTCAGAAATAGACTTTTAAACATTTCCTTGTCAAAACCAGGAAGGAACTTTTAAAAAGGAGAATTGTTTCTTAATATGTCATTGCTGATCAAGTAAGAATTAAAGACTTACTATGTCTTCATTTATGGTTTTTATTCCTTTACAAGTAAGGTATAATTTGGAGGTGGAGATTTGAAGTTATGTTACAAAAAGAACTGAAGAGGCATTTAAAGCCAGTGTTTCAGGTCAATACACTTAAGTATTTCTACTGAGTTTAATGATTTACAGCCTTACATTATGAAAATAGTAACTAGATATTAGACACTGTGTGTTTTAGAAGTGCTGTAATACAATCCTATTTTGCCAAGTGTGGAGGATCTTGGTGTTGAACTTCAAGTAATCTAGGTCAGTGGGCCTTGTGACACCCCTCCCCCATGAGGGCTAAGAGATTGTGAGGGCACAGAGAAAAGCCTGCTCATTAAATGTGTTGAGAAACAGTACTTCATGTGCCCCTCAGCTTGTTCTGTCATCCTGGCACAAGTTCAGAGAAGCAAAATACTTTCTCTAGATCTCGTTTATGCTGGTATCACTGTGCTGTCAGAACATCAGAACAGGGCAAAAATGTTGTTGGGTGGTTTTTTGTTGTGTGGTTTTTTTTTTTTTTTTTTTGTTTTGTTTTTGTTTTGTTTTGTTTTGTTTTGTTTTGTTTTTGTTTTTTAATGGTCTTACTGTTCCAAGTGCTGTAAGAGTACATAAGATAATAATAAATACGTGTGTGTAAGTCATTATTTGACTTAAAGATTTTTTTTTCTTTCTCTTTTGCATCTTAGTGGTTTTCATTTCATACTCAGCTCTTGTATGGTACCACTGTTAAACTATTCATTTTTTACATGAATGCTCCCTTAAAATATCTTCTGCCTATTGTATTTGTACCAGATTGAGTACATTCATAGTGCAGTTCCTCTGATTCTTCCTAAAAATTCTGGTTTACCACCTTCATCAGTTTACTTTTCTGAATATATTTAGGCTTTAAGATCTTACATAATCTGAGGTCTAGGTGATCAGCACTAGGTATGGGGGTAAAAGAAAAGGAAACCCTTTGAAGTGGTTGTTCAAAGCCTACAGAACATAGAGCAGTATTTCATCTTCTTGGGCTTCTTTTTCTTAGTCATAATATGCTTAAGGTTGGCTATGTTGAATAAAACTTTTTACAAATGGTGGTGCATCTTATTTTTCTGATATTATTAGTACAATATCAGCAGGATTGCCCTGAGAAATGCTTTATAGGCACTACTGAAGAGACAAGGTTAAAATTAACTATGTGACTTCAGTGAGCTTGTTGAGATACTTGTTATTACCAAGTGCACTTGTATTCCTGCATTTGTGTTGTGAGAGAATGCGATAGGCAGAACTTCTATCCTGTAAGAGACTTTTAGTTACATGTTGAAATCTAAATTTACACTGTGTACAGAAGTAATTAAAAAGTAGTCATGGCACTGAAACCCCCCCTTCTTTTAGCCTTCTTTATTGAAATTTTTTGGCTTTTATCAAATTTCTTGATTCATACTTTCAAGTTTAGATTTAGAAATACCGAGTCAAAGGATGACCGAGTCAAAGGATGAAATTTGACCTCCCTGTTTTACATTTCTCAGAGCTCCTTCATCCCTTTATTTTCTTTTACTTTTTTTGCCTTTGCATCGGGTTCCCTCTACCTCAGCTTGAAACCATTTGTCCAGCTCCAAATATGTTTGGTTGCTGTTGATGCCCTTGAGGAGTGTATGTGTTAGCATGTGGTTTTACACACAGACTGGCGTTTAAATTCTTGTTATTTGATTCTGTGCAGGAGTATTAAAACATCAATTTAAACAAGTTTTGCTGATGATCTGAAACTTTGAAAATTGTAGAATTGTATAATGCTAAGTTGGAAGGGACCCATGGGGATCATCGAGTCCAGCTCTTGGCCGTTACAGCACCATCCCCAAGAGTCAGTGTGTGTCTGAGAGCCTTGTTCAAATGCTACTTGAGCTCTGTCAGGCTGGTGCTGTGACCATTTCCCTGGGGAGCCTGTCCCAGTGCCCAACCACCCTCTGGGTGAAAAATGTTTTCCTGGTATCCAGCCTAAACCTGCCATGAACCTCAGCTTCATGCCACATCCCTGAGTCCTGTCTCTGGTCACAAGAGTGAAGGATGGGCACTTGCCTCTCCACTCCCCTTCACAAAGATGTGGAAGACCACAAAGTCCCCTCAGTCTCCTCCAGGCTGAAGAAACCAAGTGTTCTCAGCTGCTTCTCTTAAGGCTTCTGCTCCAGAAGGGGGGACAGTGCTTTCACTGTCCTGCACCCAGCCACAAAATGTGCAAATTCTGAATGCACATGCAGCTGCTCAATATTTCTGAATACTAATAAGGTGGAGTCTGATGTTGTTCATCTTTTGTACAGGGGAGCAGAAAGCTAAAAGCCCCTTAGGCATTATATTCTTTGTTGGTTTAAAATAACATTGAAAGCATATTTTGGTTTTGTTTCCAAAGGAAATTGTGTATGTGATGGCATTTTTGTCCTTCCCTCTAACTTTACAATTTGCTCATTCTAAAGGTTTGAAGGTCATTAGAAGCCTGTTAAGCCAAGCCAACTGCATCCTTTATCTCTTCTTTGTCCAGTGGAAATAGTGTGGAGTGGAAGGGGAAAGAGAAGACAAAATACAAAATTCTCTAGGAAATTAGAGCACAATTAGTTCTGCTGGTGACAGGAATGTGTACTCATTATAACAGTAGATTCATGCCAAATTCTGCTTGAAATGTGCTTTCCAAGTCTGAAATCTCTCCACATTGTAACATCTATGTTTGCTGTTACTAAAGTTTGTGAGTCAACCTTGTTTCAGTCTGGTACTGGCATTTTTAAGGTGCCTAAATTTATCTGTCAGAAGCGAGCTAATGAAATGACCGTTAAGGAACCACAAAGCATGTTAATTTATTTCTTTGTGCTGCTAAAACAGGAGCAAATTGCCTTTGGACCTGCTACCTTAGGCTTGTGTCAGGTTAGTGTTCTGGCTGTGGCTGAGATGATTTAAGAAGCTGTTGTCTTCACCTGCTTGTTTTGTCCTGTTCTGCTCAAATATCTGAATAACACCACTTCTTAACGCTCTTCGGTCAAATTGGCTGGGTTAAACAATTCCAGTGTTTTTTTCTACTAATGCAGGGAACTTTGGGTAGGAGGAATTGAGAAGTGAAGACAGGTAGTTGTACCCTTTGCTGAGAGGAGGGAGAGATGTGATAAATTTTAGCAGAAGAGGGTAAAACCCTTACCTGTCTCTACTGCAGCCAGTAACATACCTGACTGTACCTGCCAGTTAACAAGTATTCTGCTAATGATGGTTTGAGAATTTAAACTGGTGTGGTATGACTCCAAGTCTTACAGTGCTGGTGCAGATTAAGTAAAGTGTTTCCACCCTTCACAGAGTAACTGGCAAAGCATAGCATTGCAAAGGATGGTTAGCATCAAGGGCTGGTGTAGTGACATATGAACAGTTTTGTTTAAAGAGTTCCCTGTAACCTTCTCAGATGAAATTTGAATCGTTACTATTAATAAGCTATTCTCTCATTAGACTGTTCAGTTCATCAGTAACAAGTGTTGCTCAGATTTGAAGGTTTATTGAAATGAGTTTCACTGTGTTGATTCCCAGATGTATTTAAATCTTTTGAAAGATTAACTAAATTTTTTAAAAGATGAATTTACTTGTGGAATAAGAGAAGATTTAAAGTGAGGAAGTATGTAGATATATCTCACTTAAAAATAGTGTTACTTTTAATAAAACGAGACAGTCCTTGGTTCAGCTTTTAGATGTCTGAGTTATAAGGATACTATTACCTGTTCCAGCCTTTACTACACTTTGTATATGAACTTTGTTTTGCATTCTTGAAATACTAAGGAAGTTCATATAAAATATTTATGAGCAGAATTATTTAATTTTGGTAGAAAGCCTTCCTAAAATTGCAGTCATTTTCAATTGTGAAGGCACATCCTTCTCCCCAGCTTTAACCTCCCGCTCGGTCTGAGATCTTAGAAACATGTCAAAGCCTAAACCTTAACAAGGCAATTTTGCTGACAAGAAATGTATCTTTCTTAATTTATGTAACACCTGGATGTCATTGTGGCTGATTGAAGTGGTTGGAAAGATACACAGTTGCAGACTGTTAGGGAAAGTTCCTTCTGAACTAATACCTAGAGGATTGGTGAGTAGGTGGTCTCTGCTTGTCCGAAGTGTTTCTTTCTAATAGTCCCCATGATAGGTTTTTCATAGGTGTGTTGTTTGGAAACAAAAGGCTTTTCCACCTAAGTTTTCAACTCTCAAGAAACATTTTTTGAGGGTTTTCACAATTAGGTAACTTGCCAGGCAAGAATGCTGGCAGGATGAATGCTGCAGCTGTGTATTACTTGACAGACTCTGCTGAATCTATCACCCAGTGCTTGTTTTCTGTAGCACCAAACATAGATTCTCTTCCCCAAACATAAGTGTTAAAGTGACTTCTTTTTTCATCACTGGCTATTTCTTTACTTTTCCTAGAGATATGAGACCATAATTTGGGAAATGAATCTGCATGATGAAATTATTTGTCAAAACAAAGTGATAAGGAAAGTCTCTTTGTAAGGAGGAGAGCATGGTCTTTTTGTACTTCTGTGTTGTAGCCTGGTGGTTATTTAGAAGTTGATAGGACTTTAGTGTTCAAGAAGGGGGGAAAATGTGATTTTTATGTCTTTGGATGGTTTGCTTAAAGGGATCATGGAACTGGGATGTCAGTATTGACTATGCTCTGTTGTTGTACTCTGAAGTATGCACTTCAAAATGGTGTTGTTTTGGGTTTTTTTGTTTGTTTGTTTTGGTTTGGGGTTTTTTTTGTGTTTTTGCTTTGTGCTGTGGAGTTCTTTGGGAAATTTTGTGGAACTAAAATTAGGGATAGTGTAGTTTTTTGTCAAATTTCTTGTTGGTTTTGTGTATTTCTCCTTGTTTGAGTCAGCATGTATAATTGCTGCTGTTGTTTTCATCTGAGAGGTCTAGACTGCAAGGAATATTTTCTACTCTGTTCACTCTTGTTGAAAAAATAAGTCCCTCATAGTCAGGTGGAAAGATGTGAATTGCTTAGGGAAAGGAGTCTAACACATTATGAAATGGTGAAATGTGAGTAGCAATGTTGAAAACAGGCTGGAGTGATGGCTGACAGCAAACCATAAATTACTCTGCAATGTGATCCACTGGCAAAAAGGGCCGCTTGAATTCTTTCCTGGGTACACAAAGATGTGGGACAAAACTTTGAAATACTTTTTACAGCTGTAGTTGCAAAAGAAGTTCTATGCCTCCTTAGATAAAACCTTTAACCGTAGAGACTACCATAAATCTGTTTAAATTTCTATAGTTTGAAGGCACTTGTTCCAAAAAATACATTGGTTTTATATATTTTTAGGGATGTTTTTTATAGTTATTTTGCATTGTGACCAACTTCTCACAAGCTGTTGTTACATATATGCAGACATACTATTTTTTCATACCCCTTAGTCAGGTGCCATTTAAAACAAAGATACTTCTGTGTAGCTGCCAGGCAACAAATGTGGTTGGCTTAGGGACAAGTATAGTAATGCAGTGCAAAGGAGTGGGGTGGCTCAGTGATCAGACTGTTAATGAAGGGGCAGAAAAGAAGCCCTTTAGGAATGTACTTCGTTGATATTTGTCCTAGGAATTAAAGCTATATGAAAATATGGCTTCCAAATTTTTGTTTTAGAGTGTTTTTTTGTCATTGTTTTTGACAATGGACTTGTTATCATCTCTTATTAGATTACTAGGGCTTTGGGATGTTGCGTACTTACTCTGCTGTAGAGAAAAAAGAATTAATATTATGTCGTTGGTACCTAAGTCAGATCTTTTATTTACTAATGGTGCTTGAAAGCATCTTAATTTTTTGACATTATTTGTTTCAGAAGCATAGCAGCTCTTGGTAGTGATCCTAGAGCTTCTGAGAGTAGTTTTATAACTTCTGAGAAACTTAAAGTAATGTGTATCGGGTGCAAAATGAAAGCATATTCTTGTAGGGACTTGCAAAGGACTTGCCTGCACTTAAGAGGTCTAAGATTGGATGATGATAAGAATTTGTTGTCTGACTTGTTTTTTTGGAATATTTCCTGTGATGTTCTAATTTCAGACATAAAATGCGAAGGTTTAGATATGTTTAGACAAACCCAGGTTTGATGATAAACTTTGACTAAACACCTGTTAAGTATGATTGTATTTATGTCATACCATGTGCATTAAGTATGGAAAGAGGGAGTTTTACTGGGTTCAGACTTCTGGTCAATTTACAGTTTTCAGTTTGTCTTTATTTTTCTTGATACTGTATATAACACAGATGAATGCCCATAAAATGATACCTCTCTCTGATTCTCAGATGTGAATGAATTGAAGGAGTGCCTTCATGTACTAGTGAAGGAGCAGCAAGCTCTGGCCACACAAACTGCAACAACAGCTCTCTCAGCTATGAGGCTAAAGCAGAGGCTGGTTATCCTGGAACGATATTTCATTGCTTTGAACAGAGCAGTTCTTCAGGAGAACGTCAAAGTGAAGTGGAAAAGCAGTAGTGTTCCTTTGCCTGCTGTGGATAAGAAAAGGTAGTAACACATACATGAGCAAGTTAATTCATTAGAAAAGTCATAGAAAGGTTATCAACATTTCTGTGAGAGCTTAATCTGATTTATTCCTCCTTGTGAAACATTAATTGTAAAGAAACTTCTTATTTCTTAAGATGGCTTTACTGTATTAAGTGGTGTTACCTGCCATCAGTTCTCCTTCTTGCCTGGTGCTTTCTTATAGTATCTCTGTTTGTACTAGTAGGTTTTTATTATAATACATTGTTGTAGATACTAAACTTTGAGCTATAAGTGTACATTTATTGAAGTATTTCTTTTATTCTGCTCTGCTAGAAAGGATGGAGAAGCCTGTTTCAGAAATTGTGCTAATGGAAATTACATTGTTTGAATAATATATTTTTGTCAATAGTTTCTCAGTTAAATAGTTGCTCAGCTCACATAAATTAAAAAAATTCAAATACATAAAAGCAGAACATAGAACCTTAGTTTGGGTGAGGAGTGTTGTAATTGTGCATTTTATGTGCAACTATTTAATACAAATACAAAAAAAGCTGAACATAGTTTTCCTTAGTTTGAGTGAGAAATGATGTAATTATACATTTTATATGCAACTGTTTCAAGAGAAGTAACTGAGTGTTTGATTACTTGTCTGGTTAACTATCTAGGCCTAAAAATAGAAAAATCTATCAGACAAGGCATTAAAAATAAAGTGTTCAGTAGCTGTCTGACAGAACAAGCAGTTTGGCTCGGGAAATTTTTGTTAGATTGTCTCTAGCTTCAGATATGAAAGGAGAATGTATGTAGATATCACAACTAGTTATTACAGAATTGGAGTTCTGAAAAGGATATCTTTCTCTGAATAGACTGTTCTCTTGAAATTGTTTCTCTGCTCTGATTAAATAGAGCATTGATATGTTTAAGTTACCAGTTTGCTAAAAATGCAAGTAAAATTTCTTGAAAAAGTCCTAAGCTGTTTGTTTTCTTTGTAGTCTCACAACAAAACAAAACAGACTTAGTGACTCAGTGTTGGAAGTGGTAGGGAATCTCTTGTTGCTGACTACAAAGGGGAACTTACTTAAATTAATTTGATTGTATGAGAAGAGAAGTTAGCAGAAATGAATGTGAGTCCAGTGGATATTACCAAAAGTTGAAGCTGTCACTCTTACTTACATACACAAGCACAGAAACTGCAAAGATTTTTAGCATTGACACTTGACTAGAAAGATAAGTAATTACAAAATGGGTGGAATTAATTATCAATAATTAAAGATTAATTTTAAAAAGTCTGCAAGCTTAGTTTATGCGGTCCAAACTAACTAAAAATATAGGCTTCCCTAGTAAATAATTAGTATGTGAAGTACCTTATGTTTGTGTATTTTGAGTAAAGCATCATAATTTCACTTGGAGTACCTATGGGCATTTTTTTGGTGGCAGTCCATTATGCTAGTCTGGTTTATATTTTTCTCTGTGGAGCTTTTTGATGTTGGACATTGAATTGTTTCTTTGAAGTGTTTGAGGTTGAATTTTGGTTGCTGACATTTTGATGTTCACCTTGTTTGTCAAGGCACAACTATGGTTCTTTACAAATAAAAATAGTGTAACTGTGTATGCATGCATATGGCTAAATTATAAAATCATTGACTATATGTTATACAAAATAATCGTAACATAAATATACATTATTGTAATACAAATTTATTGATACTATTCATACAAAATCTTATTTAGCTCAAGACCTGTAGGCAAAGGTGTGGAAGGACTTGCACGCGTTGGATCCCGAGCAGCACTTTCATTTGCATTTGCTTTCCTTCGTAGAGCCTGGAGATCAGGTAGGTCTACTCTTGAGCATATTGCATATATATTTCATTTGAAGCCAGGTGACTCAGTAAAGTGTGTGTGTGTTAAATATTGGCATAGAACTATAAGTTTATGAATGATAGATTTGCATAATTGCACTTATGTGATACTATGCCCAACAGTGCTGTTGCTGATCAAAGCCGCCCAAGCCAGTATCAGTGCTGGGTTTTTCTGGGATATTTTATGCTGAGGAAGGTAAGTTTGGGATTTCATGAAAAGCATGTATTTTTAATGCTAGATTTCAGAAAAATTAGATTTATTCTTCAGACAAGGTCAAGCCACTACATGATAGTAGCAGCTTAGAAAAAGCTTTCAATGTGAGGCTTGTGTTTAGGTTGTGTACTTGTCAGCTATTGTCAAATTGCAGAGGTGGGCAGAACTGTCACCTGTGCTGCTGAACCTGCCTGTCTCAGTAGGGACCATTTGGTCAGAGGGCAGGTGTGGGCTTACTCCAGCCAGCCCTAGTTCTCTTCTTTTCTCAGTGGCTGCATAGTGAAATGAGCTGATTTTGGTTTTTACCTTTCTGATTTTTTTTTTTTTTGTGGTGAAAATTTCTTCAGAATCTTGCAGTCAGATGTTCATGTGGAAATTGAGAACTTTGTCTGTAGGAAATAACTTGTCTCTTGTGTTGGAGGAAAGCTCTACGAAATATTGTGTACAACAGTTTCTCTAACTTTTGTAAATGTGGGAATGTAACTGCTGTTGCTGTGTTCCTTAGGTGAGGATGCAGACTTGTGCAGTGAATTGTTACAGGAATCACTTGATGCACTGCGAGCTCTACCAGAGGCGTCCCTTTTTGATGAAGGGACTGTATCTTCTGTGTGGCTGGAAGTGGTAGAAAGAGCTACTAAATTCCTAAGGTCTGTTGTGACTGGGTAAGTTTCTTTTTTTTGAGCTGTTAAATGGCAAGCTTGCATCTCTCAGAAACTAGTGGTATAAGCACAGTGATGTATAGAAAATTTGTTAAGATTTCCTTCCTTTTCTAATGTTGTTATACAAGCAAGCAAAAAATGAATGGACTATTGAAATGATGCTCTTTAAATATGATTTAATGATTTTAGCTGTTTAACAAAAATCTGAATTGGAATATTCAGAATCACTGCATGAAGATTTACCAAAAGAACTGTGTTTTACTAATGTAAACATATCCACAGAAGAATGCTTTGGTAATACTATATATGTGCACTCTTAATTGTGCCCTTCAAGTATAGTAAAATAATACAGATTTTTGTGCATGAGGGAAAATACACTCATGTTGGACTTGGAACAGTCCCCTGCTTTTCCCTGTTAAGTAGGCTTCAAGTTGTTGCCTTTTAACAGTAGTTACTAGAAGCTACTAGTAGTTACTAGAAATGTCTTTTCAATACTGGAACTACATTCCTAAGGTGAATATCATAAAACGTATTTGAATTCCACCTGTGAGAAATGTTTTTCATGTTCTTGTTTAATAGAACTGTAGATAAATAGTGAAGCTTGGGGCATTTTTAAAGCCTAGCTGTCCCTCTAAAACTTGATCTAGCTCGGAATGTGTGAGCTTTTCTTCTCAGTTGCTTTCATCACCCCTTTGATATTTTTCTGTAAGTTTAGTCGTTCTTGTGGTGCTGTAGATGCTTTTGGTAAGCTATTGTGTATTATTTCTTCTTAGTTAATGTATATTGTTTGACTTTTTAATAGAGATGTGCATGGAGCTCCCAGTACCAAAGGGCCAGGAAACATTCCTTTGCAAGACCAGCACTTAGCACTTGCCATATTGCTTGAACTGGCAGTGCAGAGGGGTACACTAAGGTGAGAAGCACAAGCACTCTGACTTTTAACCATCACTGTTGGGCTTTTAACCATCACTGTTGGGCTGACAGTCTTCAGTTTTCATGGATTTGGTTTTAATGTAATAGTTGTGGTTCAAAGCATATGCACCTTTTCACTCAGGCAGTGGTGATTGAAACCTAATATTATCTAGATTGCAAAGTCCATTTTTTATATTTTGATAATTGTTTTAAAACAGAAAGCCCTGACATCCAATTTTGCTAAGCTTCAAAGTGTAGAGATTGAATTGTATGGATTACCTAACCCAATGGTTTTAGGAATGCTTATTAATAGAAAATGTTCATTCCCTCTCTCAGCCAAATGTTGTCTGCAGTTATGTTGCTGCTTCAACTTTGGGATAATGGAACGAGGGAAACGGATAATGAGCGATCTGCGCAGGGAACGAGTGCACCCCTTCTACCTTTGCTACAAAGATTTCAGAGTATAATATGTAATAAAGACATGCCCAATACTGAGGAAGAGATTCAGGTACTTATTCTTGGATTATTTGAAAGGGGCATTATGTTGGAATCAAATTTCAATTGCCTAACCAAAATAATCATAAAATTATCCAAACAAAATTGGTGGTGGTGTTCTCCATGTAAGATGTCATTTGGTTTTCAAGTGAACATTTGAGTTTCTTGAGGTGGGGGGAAGAAGTCACAGCATGATTAGAGGTAAGCATTGTGTTTCATAGCTTATGCTAATGTGATAATGAAGATGTGGCTACGTGACTTTTCTGAATATTTGGATTGGCTTTATTTTCTGTTTAAAATTAATTGAACTATGACTTTTAGTGAATATTACTGAGGTTGATAACTCATAATAAATCAGTTCTATTATGCTTTTAACTTTCTATTATATACAGTCTGTTTTGTCAACGTTCATGTTTCAAATTTTTCTCTAGTGTAAAAAAAAGGGAGTGCAGAGTTAATTCATTTTCTCTTACACTTGTGTAGATAGTCATCTTGCCTAAAGTTTATTGTGTATCTGTGTGTGTGTAGTCTCATAGATATCCCTCAAATGTTTTTCTGACTTCTCTTTTCTCTTTTCCAGCTCCTGACTTACCCTCTAAGTCCAAATGAAAGTTTCCTGAGGTATCTGACGTTGCCACAGGACAATGAGCTGGCGATTGATCTGAGACAGACGGCTGTGGTGATCATGGCCCATTTAGACCGCCTTGCCACCCCATGTATGCCTCCACAGTGTAGCTCTCCTACGTCTCATAAGGTAATTATTTGCAATGTCAAATACGGTAGGATGTTTTTCCTGAAAGCATAATTGAATTTCAGAATACAAGGAAAACAGCTTCTAAGATTCTTCAAATTCCTTTCCAATTTTCACAACATAACCTTGAGTTCCAAAATTTGTCTTACTTGGGTAACTTTTATTACATTGGCCCTTTTTCAGTGAGCCTTGTTGATGAACAGTGGTTTATGAATGATTCTTTCTTACAACACTATGTCTAATTCTGCCATATCTTGAGCTGTTCCTTGTGCTTCTCAGAGTAAATTCTCAAGACCAGACTTTACAAATGTTGAGGGTCTGATGTACTAAAACAATAAAAGAAAGAAAAAAGTAAATGCCAAACTTTACAACCTGAAAAATTTCTGAATCTCTTACCATACAGACTTATTGCTCATTTAGCAGCAGACTGAACTGAATATGATGCATGCAAATCTTTATTTTTAGTATCTTCTAATTAGGTAGGTTTTATTGACTATTGGAAAGAATGACGGTCTCAGGTTTGAACATACTTGGCGTATAAAGGTTTAAAAAATAATTTGCTCTGTGGATTTTCTTAAGCTGTGTGTTTCAAAATGTAATACTTACAGAATTTCTTATTTCCTAGGGATCACTGCAAGAGGTCATTGCTTGGGGATTAATTGGTTGGAAGTACTATGCTAATGTGAGTGGTCCAATTCAGTGTGAAGGACTTGCCAACCTTGGTGTTGTACAGGTTGCTTGTGCAGAGAAACGTTTTCTGATATTATCTAGAAATGGAAGAGTTTATACACAAGCTTATAACAGCGATACTCTGGTGAGAATTTTTTACATGTTTTTAAAATATTGTTCTGTATTGCTTCATAAGTTTCCTCTTCTAAATATTTACAGTTTCTTAGGAGAGTGGATGGAAACCTGCTAATTTTTGTGAGCTTTCTGTACTGTTTTATTTGAAGTTTCAGAAATAGTGGGGTTTGTCTCTTGGGTTGATTCAATGAAAAGCATGTGGATTCTCTAATTTCTATCAGGCTAGAGGTTATGGATGCAATGATAATTGCTTTTATTGATATGCTGGCCTTGGTAACTTCAGAAGTTGGCAGATATGAAATGGATTTACTTTACTGATATAACTGTGTCTGAGCTGTGTAGCTTCTCAAACAAAAACATACTGTAAATACAAGTCTTTGTCACTAAGGTAACGTGTAATGTTAAGATAAACACCATTTTCGTATGTAGACCTATAAGAATGGGAACAAATAACTTCAGATTGCTTTTGTCATATTTGACCATTTTTTTTCTTCATGCCTTCACCTAATTAATTTGAGAGCAAAGTTTTGATAAGGCTGGAAATAGGAAGACTGTACCTAGCTATGTGATGGAAAATGTCAGCTGATTTTGTAAGCATATTGGTTTTGCTTGGTTTGCAGGGACCACAGCTGGTGCAGAGTCTAGCCTCCAGAAATATTGTGAAGATTGCAGCACATTCAGATGGGCATCACTACCTGGCTTTGTCAGCAAATGGTGAAGTTTTCTCGTGGGGCTGTGGAGATGGTGGAAGACTAGGTCATGGGGATACAGTGTATGTATTAAAAATAATCATAACATTTATTTGCAAATGTTCTGAATTCATAGTAAAAATTATTTTGTTGTGTTTGTAAGCAATGTTCAGCATTTGACATTTGGCTCTATTACTGAACAGAACTTGGATTCTCCCTGCATATTTTTTCTTGTTTATAATTTTCCCAGTTCTCTATTAATCCTACTTTCTGAAATACTTGTAGGTGGAGGGTATGTAGTGTGAGCAGTGTTATTATGCCTTTTATTAATGGTTTTATGAGTCCAGAGCACATTTTCTCTGAAATGTTGACTCACGTGTTGGAGCAGGGTCATTATTTTTTATACACTCGTCTTTTACATTATTCAGTTTTTCCTGGACATAACTCCTGCTTTTGTGTAGAAGCAGTCTCCTACAATGGTATTGTATAGGGGGTGTACATCAATACATTTTAGACATTTTAACTGTCTTCCCCTGGTGCAGAATTCCCTCTAAAGCAACAGAGAGTCTGCACAAGGGTTGTAAGTGTCATTAAATTAATTGTTCAGATACAGTAATTATAGGTAGTATTTTTAGCAATAGAGAAATATTTTATAAAAATGTTGCATGAACTCAATTGGAGACAGAAGTTGCAGTTGTTAGACCTTCCTTCAGTGGTTTGTATGTTGTTAACAATTTGAACTTAATTTTGGCTTCTAGCTCTATTTATATTTTATTACTTCAGGCTAATAATAAGGTTTGCAGGTAGAATTGCAGCAATTCTAATGAGTATGTCACACCTTTTATCAACTACTCATCAAATCACCTTTAGTGAAATATGTCACCTTCTCTTTAAACAGGCCTCTGGAGGAACCTAAGATGATATCTGCTTTATCTGGGAAGCAAGCTGGGAAACATGTTGTCCATATTGCATGTGGAAGCACCTACAGTGCAGCCATTACTGCTGAGGGAGAGCTGTATACGTGGGGACGAGGAAACTACGGCAGGCTTGGTCATGGTGAGTTACTTGATATCTTCAAAGAAGTTGTTGAAGAGTTTAGTGCCTGTTGCAAATTATCTTTCATCCCACCTAAAGCTGATTTGAGAACCTTATGTGGCTTTAGGTGAATTGAAATAATTATGGGAGGGATTGTCTCAAACCGATTAAATTCCCTGAGTGGTCTGGAAATAAGCAAATGAATGGAGAAGAAAAATCTGTGTTGTTCTTTGTTCCTTTCCTCTTGAAGCTAAGACTATTTCATGGGTTAAATCTTTGTTGGCTGTCACAGAAATCATAAGGGAGCTTAGTCCTGATATTCAAATTTAAAAACAAAACGAAACAACATTGTCCTACACCCACATAACAAAACATCCAAAAGCAGACAAGCGGAAGAAAACCGAACAGAAGAACCTGTGAGGCCTTCTGGGTTTTGCTTCTCACAGAACTGCTTTGTTTTGAAGGTTCCAGTGAAGATCAGACCATCCCAATGCTGGTCACGGGGCTGAAAGGACTCAAAGTTATTGATGTGTCGTGTGGGAGCGGAGATGCTCAGACTCTTGCGGTTACTGAGAATGGTTAGTAGCAAAACAAAACTTAAAATTTAAGTAAGGTTACCTGTCCCTCCTTTTACTCTGAAGATATACTGCAGATATGCTTATTTCTAGCAGTTTGATTCCTGTTAAAATTTGAAGCTGAAATTCCTTCCGGGGAAGTAAATATGTGCATTTATATGTTTTGTATGTAATGTTGCAGAAGTATTTCCATGCCAAGGTGCCTAGGATGAGGCAAATTTGAAACCTGCATTTCATTATTGTGCAAGGTTAAGCCCTGAAGTTATCTCTTAAAAAGTAGATAGTTCTTGGAAGCTAGTTTTTCCTTTGAAATATAGCTGGTTAATATGATGTTCATTATTTAAAAACTGAAGTTTTTACTCATACAGGAAATGGAAATCCAGATTTTATAATTTTTTTCCCCTCTGGTCTCTGCCTTACATGCTTCCCGTGTTTATCAGAATACCTTAGGGACTCTGCTTCTGCAAGTATCCCTACTATACACAAATACATCAGAATGTAAAAAAGGACTTTCGTTTTGGACATGCATGGGTTTAGCTTTCTTGAACCATAATTTTATTTACTGCAGATGCAGAATGATTTGGCTGTTTCTAAGTTCCTACATCAGGACTAAGAGTTAGTAGTGTATTTCAAAAGAACATGATAAGTGTGGCAATTTAATTTCAAGAAATGCTTGAATGGTATAAACTGAAAATAAAAACAGGTTTAACAGACGATTTGGCTGTTTGATGTGGAAAACATTCTGTAGATTCCTATAAATGATTACAGAAAGAAGTTTTTAACTTGCTTGATTTACAGTAAATCCAGCGCTTCATATGTTTTTAAGAAGGACTTGCCATACACTGATAAATTTTCAGTGCATGTTATCTGTTGCACTTTTTATGTTTAGCTTTTTCCAGCATGAACACTTTTCAAATATTATTCTTTCTTATTGTCACAAACAATTAGAAGTTAATTTGGAACTGCTTTTCTTAAAATACAATTTAAAATTTGTGCTTGTTACAAAATCTTGGATTTTGAAGTACTTACTTGTTGAAACAGATGGCTTGATTACATGAAAAAGCAGTACTCTTTTTTTTTTTTTTCCTCTTTCTCCTGATTTAAAGGCCAGGTGTGGTCTTGGGGTGATGGAGACTATGGAAAACTGGGAAGAGGAGGTAGTGATGGTTGCAAGACTCCCAAGTTGATAGAGAAGCTTCAAGATCTGGATATTGTGAAAGTACGCTGTGGGAGTCAGTTCTCTATTGCTTTAACCAAAGATGGCCAGGTCTACACCTGGGGAAAAGGTGACAATCAGAGACTTGGCCATGGGACGGAAGAGCACGTTCGATATCCCAAACTGCTGGAAGGCTTGAAAGGTAATTATCAGAGTTGGAAATATTCCAAAGCTCTTTCTAGTTTTGGAGTTTTTTACCCCACAGAAATTAACTTTACTTTAATGCTACCATATACTCTGTCATATTTTATGCTGGTAGCGTTGAAAAAGGTAATAATGTGCATTTCCCATCACTTCTGCATTTACACCTACAAGATTTTAGCAGACTTAAAGACACTATGTTATGACTAGTTTAAATGCTGCATGCCTTGTATTCTCTTTATTCTTATTACTTTTTTTATTAGATTCACAGAAATGCTTATTTAAAGCAAATGTGCTTGCATTGTCATGCAAATATATATGTGTCATATATGCTTAGATTAAGACAGGTGAACAGAACAAATGAAAATAACAGACAACAAATAATGTCATTAAATTTGTATTTGACTTTTGACTGGTTTGTAATGAAAATTCCTTCCTTCATTTGTGAGAAACCTGAGGTTCTATAGGGGAAGATGAGGAAGAAACCTTTTTTATTGCTCTTTCCTTTAGATTGTTTTTATATATGTTGAATGATCTAAGTGAGAATAACTTTACAATCTCTTATCATAGATGAGGAGATCTTTAAATAACTCTTTCCCATAAAATATTCTAAGTAGAAGGGACATAAAGTAGAAAGTTTTTTTTTAAACTTGTAAACTTCTGTACTTATCTCTCTCGGTTTATGCTTTGCTGTGCTCTTCCAATCTGCTATGGTGGCAGAAATGACTCACAACATCCATAATATGATCCTAGTTAAGCATGGTTGTAATTAGCGTAGTTTTCCTTACTTCTGCTGTTTTTCTGTCAATGATTGTAATATCTAAGTTATATTTTCAATATCTAACTTTACTATCAGGAAAGAAAGTGATAGATGTGGCAGCTGGATCTACCCATTGTTTAGCACTGACTGAAGACAGTGAAGTGCACAGCTGGGGAAGCAATGATCAGTGTCAGCATTTCGATACTTTGCGTATCACTAAACCAGAGCCTGCAGCTCTCCCGGGATTAGACACAAAGCATATCGTCGGAATTGCTTGTGGTCCTGCTCAGGTAGGTTTTATTTTTTAATTATTTGGTTTTACTTCCCACTGAAGTTAGTTTTGTATTCTAATCCTGGTCCTTCACTATGCCCTTGCATAACTTTCTGTATTTTTATTTCTTATTCTGAATAAATGAAGGCTTTGGAGAAAAAAAAAAAAAATCTTGTGCAGTTGTTCTGCCAAGAAGGGGTGATTGGCTTTCCCTCTTGGTTGTTCTGAGAAGTGTTTGGCAGTTTTCTTTTTTCTGGTACAGCAGTTGAGGAGTTGTCAGCAGAATGTTTTCCTGTGGCAAAAATATTGAGGTATCTGGACTGGGTACGACAACACTGGAAAATGTTATAAGAGAACTCTGTATCAGTAGGGTTTTATTTATGTTTACAATGATGCAAGTAGAGCATTTTCTTCAACAGTTGTGCTGGTATTATTTCCACATCATCTGTTACTGGTTGAAGGCAGATCCAGCTTTATACTCTTACCAGTGTCATAGTTAGAAAATAACTAACTGTGGAACTTTGTATATTGCTTCCATTTATAGAGTTTTGCTTGGTCATCATGTTCAGAGTGGTCAATAGGCTTGCGGGTACCTTTTGTGGTGGATATTTGCCCTATGACGTTTGAACAGCTGGATCTGTTGCTGAGACAAGTGACTGAGGGAATGGATGGATCCTCTGACTGGCCTCCTCCTCAGGAAAAGGAGTGTATGGCTGTGGCAACATTAAATCTTCTAAGACTTCAGGTGCCTTCCGTTTCTTACACTTTGAGCAGTCATTGAGCTGAATACTCACTAAGTTGCTTGGATGGAAACTGTGACCTTTAATGTGCCTTAAAACACTTCTATTGATTTTTAAAAGTGAAGTAACTACACTAGCATTTTATACTCTTTGAAATTTGGCATCTAGTGGTTATTTTTTGTTCTTCTTGACAGCTTCTGAGTTTCATTAAGAATGAACTATAAAAACAATATCTAAATGGACTAAGCTTTGAATACTCAGATTTTGAGCATTTTTATGAATTTTAAATAGCATTTTTAAAAGTGAATTACCTCTTTAATTGGTGTCTGACAGTCACTGAAAATGTGCTGTTTTTTCTAGCATAACCTAGTGATGCAGAAACAGTTTAGTTTATTCTTTAGGTTTACTTCAGAACTTTGGGGCTTATAGCTACCATTCGTAATCTTTGAGTTTTGGTTTAAATTCAGGATGTAGGCAAGCCAGCATTTCCCTTTAATTTTACATATTTGCAGGTGAAGGTTTGTGTCTTGGTCATTGAACTTACTCACTTGCTCCAGAATTGGCTTCCCCCCATCCCACCAAGTTCATATCACTCGTTAAATAAAATCTGCCTTTTTTCTCCCCACCCTCCCCCGCTCCTTTTTTTTTTTTTCCAGCTTCATGCTGCCATTAGTCATCAGGTGGATCCAGAATGCCTTGGCTTAGGTTTGGGCAGTATCCTGCTCAACAGCCTGAAGCAGACAGTGGTGACATTGGCCAGCAACGCCGGGGTTCTCAACACGGTGCAGTCGGCGGCTCAAGCGGTGCTGCAGAGCGGCTGGTCTGTGCTGCTGCCCACGGCCGAGGAGCGCGCCAGGGCGCTCTCGGCGCTCCTGCCCAGCGCAGGTCGGTCCTCCCTGTGAAGCCTCTTCGCTTGGCCCTTGCGTTTTGGCTTCGTTAATAGCTTCTTCCGTTCTCAGTTTCAGGAAATGAAATGAATGTAAGCCCAGGACGTAGATTTATGATTGACCTCTTGGTGGGCAGTCTGATGGCTGATGGAGGTTTGGAGTCTGCACTGAATGCTGCTATTACTGCAGAAATTCAGGTACGGTTCTTCTGCAGGGCACTTGATTTGTTGCCCTTATAAATACAAGAGTAAATGTGCCTTCAGTTGTGAGCTCTGCTGCAGCTACTGGCATGTGTCCACCGTGGTTTTGTGGAGTTTCTCTACTCTTTTTTACCTTCACCACCCTCATCCCTCCCTTTGCCTTCCTTTTTACATTGTAATTGTTTTTAAAAAAATGTGCCCGTGTGGTTGGTACAGAATATACGATACACATTTTTTTTGGTAGGGATTTTGTTTTTGCTGTAGGTAAAAGTAATTTGATCTTATTACCATGAATACTTGCTAGCAAAATGTTTCATAATCATAGAGGAAGTTTGTGTGTTTTCTTTAACTTGGTTTATTTCTTTAGGATATTGAAGCAAAAAAAGAAGCACAGAAAGAAAAAGAAATTGATGAACAAGAAGCAAATGCATCAACACTTCATAGGAGCAGAACTCCATTGGACAAAGACCTTATTAACACTGGAATCTATGAATCTGCAGGAAAACAAAGTTTACCATTAGTTCAGTTAATTCAGCAATTATTAAGGTAATTGCTTTGAATGTTTTACTTTTGTACAGAAGATGTATTTAGACGTTCTATGAAGTAGTCAGCTAAACAATGGTTAATTTTGATTAGCAAATTAAGTCTCTTGCTAGCGTTTTTATCTCCTCAGAATTCAAAATGTTGAACATTCTTGTGGCTTATTTGTAGTTCTGCTCTGTTTGCTAAGAGGCAATGTTCTATACTAAATTACCCGATTTTAGAAAGACTGCCTTGCTTTTATGGATTTTGATACTTCCTTGAAAGAAGTATCTGAGTTTTTCTACCAAATATAGGGCAAGTGTTTAAAAGACTGTCCTTACAAAGTGTGAGAATCACTGCAAATTTGTTTAGAACTGAGTACTTTGTGCTATTTATTTAGAACTGCCTCAAGGAGACTGTGAGCGGGGAAGAAACCTCAATTTTATATTCCTGACTGAGAGTTGTGAAAGCGTGACCAATTAGGGTGCTGAGAACAAAGCTGCTTTATATCAGCCAGAGGAGCTACAGGAGTACTTAGCATATAGGATGGAATATAGCAGGAAATAATTATGAGTTTACCATGAAATTTATTGTACTTTTTCACTTAATTGTGATGGCAACCATGTAATTTAATCAATACTGAGACTCTTTTGAGCTATGTAGTGTCATGGCTTTCACTGCAGCCTCTCAGTGAAGATTGTCAGATTGTGTTTTGTAGTGAGTGATGACAAAAAGCTCAAAATTGAGGTATTTTACTAATCCTGTTAACTAAAATGTATCCACAAAACCATTGACTTTTTGCACCAGAGTGAAAGTTCTGCTTAGAAACTTTGCAGAAGTTTCTTATGTATTTATGCAAACTTGTAGCAAAAGCTTAACTCATGGGCTGTGGGCTGTGTTCACTCTGAGCTCCCCTGAGGTGATACTTTTAAACCACTTAGGAACATCGCATCACAGACGATAGCCAAACTAAAAGATGTTGCTCGTCGCATTTCTTCCTGCATGGACCAAGAACTTAATAGCAAGGAGAGATCTGCTTCTCTGGACCTGTTGCTCCGTTTTCAGCGTCTGCTTGTTAGCAAACTTTACCCAGCAGATTGTGTTGGCCAGGTCCCTAATGCATACAGTAAGTTGTGATGTAAAAAATAAAAGCAAACAACCTCTGACCCCTCCCCAGGTATTTCTGTAATGGCTTTTACAGGACAGCAGTTTCTCTTTTAGTTTATCTTCTTGCCTCATTTAACAGTCTAGTTGCTGTCTCAACAGTGTTTGAAAGTAGTTTATTTACATTGCTTTCTGTAAGTGAAATTTTTTTGGGGGTAGGTAATATTATCTAGATAATAAACTTTTCATAAATTTTTAAAAAGATGTGATTTCCTAAATTAGTGCTAATATTGAGTGGCATAATTTCAGAAGAGTTTGTCACCTTTTGGAGTCTGTTTGTTAAATATGACTGTGATTTTTTTTGTGCTCTTCCTTTATTTTTATACAGGTCCTGACCTCTTAGGTGTTGGTTCTTTACTGAAGAAATACACTGCTCTTCTGTGCACTCACATTGGTGATATACTTCCTGTGGCAACCAGCATTGCTTGTACTAGTCATAGGCATTTTGCAGAAGTATCTTGTGTCGTGGATGGAGATTTAACAGGTAGGTTTTTACTTGTTGTCCTCCTTTCTTCCCCTTCCATGGAATTTTATGACTTTCTTGAAAGTTTTAAATTACTAAGAACGAGTCAGTTTAATTTTTTGGTTAATGGGAGAGAAGGAGGGAAAATTCAATGAGGAAGGCAAGAGCTTTGTACTGAACACTAGTCAAAGGCAGAATATATTAATGGTGATTTACTTCTGCAATGCAGTGAGTGTAGAGCTTGAACTAAATGTGTCTTCTGTGTTTGTTTTTTGTTTTAGGCATTCTTCTTCCAGAACTGGTGGTTTCTATAGTGCTACTCCTCAGTAAAAATGCTGGATTAATGCAGGAAGCTGGTGCTATCCCTCTGTTGGCTGGCTTACTGGAGCATCTAGACAGATTTAACCACTTAGCCCCTGGAAAGGAAAGGGATGACAATGAGGATTTAGCATGGCCAGGAATAATGGGTATGAACTTAGCAGCATCTGGACTACTTTCATAAAGTAGCTATATAAAAATGGTGGCTGTTTATGAACTACTCTCAGGAAGGGAATTCTACTTCACCGTACAAAGTTTTATTAACCAAATTATATGGCAGTCATGAGGCAGTATTTATTTCTGTCAGTACGTTCTTAAGGAGGTTACATCTAGAGGTTGCATTAAGCAGAGTACAGATGCAGCTTTTTCTTGAAGTAATTCACATAATATCACATTTTGAGTGAGAAAAGTTGCAGTAAAAACCCGAATAGTACATGTGGGCATTTCATAACTAAATTCTGTCTGTAAATACAAAGGATGAGTCATGTGAAAGCTTTGAAATAAGTTTTTTTATTTTCTCAGGGCGCTTTGTAATATGAGCTGTGTCTGTGGTCAAAAGAGAGGCTTCTTTTAAATTAAAATAATCTGAATTTAAGCTGAAATGAAATATACAGCAAATTCCTTGCAGGCAAGTGAGTAATAAACTACCAAAGTAATTTGGAGGAAGAAGCGATTAGAGCAGTGGTTTACCAGAAAATTGATTGTTCTGCTCCACCTCCACACAAAACAGCCATATAGCTGGGCAGTGCTAGGTGACATTAAAGATTGAGCAGAGAAGAACACAGTATTCAAACAATTTAATTGCACAATATGTAGACAGGAATGTATTAATAGCTACTTTTACTTTCAAGCATATAAAATAATAAGCAGCTTTTGAACAGATGTGAAGAATTAGATTAGGTAACTAATAAAAAAGTGTTCAGAAAAACCCCTTACTTTCTGATTTTCTGTTGATAAGTTCTCTTTTCTGTTTTAAATGGATAGGTTCATTTTTTACTGGCCAGAGCTGCAGAAATAATGAGGAGGTGACACTTATACGTAAGGCTGATCTAGAGAACCACAACAAAGACGGAGGATTTTGGACAGTGATCGATGGGAAGGTGTATGATATAAAAGACTTCCAAACCCAGTCTTTAACTGGCAGTAGCATACTTGGTGAGAATTATCTGACTTAAAGACATAAATTACTTTTGTTTCAAAACCAGGTGGAATTAACATATTTTAAGATACTGTATTGACTGTGTCTTTCTTTCATTAGCTCAGTTTGCTGGTGAGGACCCAGTTGTTGCTTTGGAAGCTGCTTTGCAATTTGAGGACACACGGGAATCAATGCACGCCTTCTGCGTTGGCCAGTATATAGAGGTAAAAATGTTACTGATGGGTAAATGCTTACTGAAGTCAAACATTGCTTTGCTGTCAGATGCTTGTTGGAGCTCAGTTCTAGCTTCCAATTGCTATTTCTTTTGTGCAGCCTGACCAGGAAGTGATTACAACGCCAGATCTCAGCACTTTGTCATCGCCTCTGATAGACACAGAACGGAATTTGGGTCTTCTCCTTGGACTGCACGCTTCCTACCTGGCAATGAGCACACCACTTTCTCCTCTGGAAATTGAATGTGCCAGTAAGCAGGACATCATTTTGAGCTTTAATAAGTGATAAGCGCTCATCAAAGCATGCAAGGAAAAGACAAAGTACAAATAAGTTAACTGAAAATTTAACACTTCCTTGGTCTTGATATCTTCTGTGGGAGTTCTTTATTCTTATCATTAACTACCACAATCATCAAGATCCCAATAATTTAGCAAGATTTAAACAGGGATTAGATAATTTTGAGCAGTTGAATTTAGCATTTTGTAGTATGTGACATCAAATAGGAAACGATACTACACGGTCTCCTATCTCACCAATTTGTTGTCACTTAAGAGTACCTGGATCGTGTAGTATTGCATGTTTTCTTATTGGATGTCTTGGTTTGGTGAATAGAAAGTATAATTCAATATTAATAGCAGAAAAATTGCTAAAGCCCTATGTCTCTAAACATATGATGGCTGCCCTGTTAGTTAATTGTTTCTTAGTTACAGAACCCTTTCTTTTCCTGTCAAAAAGTTTCAGCAAATGAGAAGCTTGCTAAATGTTGTTGAAGCCTGTGAATGCACTATATTAGAGGAAATTGAGTCTTGATAGCTTAGTCTTTGATCAAAATACTCACTCATGTTTTCTTTACTTTAGAATGGTTGAAGTCATCGATCTTTTCTGGAGGCTTGCAAACTAGTCAGATTCATTACAGTTACAATGAAGAAAAAGATGAAGACCATTGCAGTTCACCTGGTAACACCACCCCAAATAAATCAAAACTATATACACATCGATTAACTTTGAGTGACCACTCACAACCCTTTCTCCAAGCTATTGCAGATAATAATATTCAGGATCACACTGTGAAGGTAAGCCCTCTAGTTCTGTGCACAGACACTGTTTCTGAAGGGTGGTAGTGGTGGTGAAAATTCTCCAAAGGTTATAGCAAAAGAATTGAAAAACATATTTCAGAATTACTTTTTGTGAAAGGAATGGTTGAGTACTACTAATGGATAAAATGTGTGTATTTCACTTAGTAGCACAACAGTATATTATTTCTTCAGAATTTTTGAGTGGGAGAACTAAAAAATTTGACTCTTCTTACAAAAAAAATTAGTAATGCATTACTTCTCATGTCAGGTTTCAGTAGCATTGAGAGATCATGCTCACCTCCAGTTGAACTAAAATGGAGGGTTTTTTTCAAGATACAAATGTGTTTTATGTTTCAGATTCACGTATGCTTTTGTCTTAAAGTCCCTTTGGGCCTTGAGGTTCAGGTTGGAATGGTGGATATTATGGAAAAACCCTGTGATTTACACTGATCACTATCTTCTGTAATACATTCAGATTTTCTAACCCCCTGACTTCAGTCCCTTTATTAAAAAAAACCCCAAATAGTTCTTTGGGAATACTGATAATGATGATCCATGATTTATCAGAAGACAATTGAAAATTATATTAGGTGATCTGACTATCTCATGAAGAGATCAAAGCAGTAGTAGCTTTATTCCTTGAGTCATGTTGGCTTTTCATACAAGAGGAAAAATGTAGGGTATTTATAGTGTTGGCTTGTAGTTGCTGTGTGTTACAATATGCAGTATGTGCAATTTATCTCAGGAGTGTTACTTCAGATTGTGGAGATTATTCTGTGTTATTTAAATGCTGCCTTTAATTTATTTTCAAACCAAAGTTAAACAGAGGCTGTTGTGTATTTTCTTAGGACTTCTTGTGTCAAATAGAGAGATACTGTAAACAGTGTCACTTAACAACACCAATCACATTCCCTCCTGAGCATCCCGTGGAAGAAGTAGGACGTCTGTTACTGTGTTGTCTTCTAAAGCATGAAGATTTGGGTAGGTAGGCTTCTGGTTTGTTTCGACCAGTTTAAACTCTGCTACGGATGGTTTTAGAAATGCATATTCAAACACTGTCTTTTCCCATTAAGGTCATGTAGCACTGTCTCTTGTTCATCCTGGTACCCTTGGAGTTGACCAGGTAAAGCACAAAACCTTACCAAAATCTGTAGTGGATGTGTGTCGTGTTGTCTACCAAGCAAAATGCTCCCTGATTAAGGTAAGCCTCTTAGCTGCTGATGTTAAGATTGATGTTCATTTGAAGCGTTTTATTAAAAAGTTGTATATTGGTAATTTCATTGTGTTTTATACAATAATTTGATCTTTCAATTTCTTTTGTAGACACATCAGGAACAGGGGCGTTCTTACAAGGAAGTCTGTGCTCCTGTCATTGAGCGTTTGAGATTCTTATTCAATGAGCTGCGTCCTGCAGTTTGCAATGATCTCTCTATAATGTCCAAATTTAAACTTCTTAGTTCCTTGCCCCGATGGCGAAGGGTAGCTCAGAAAATCATTAGAGAAAAAAGGAAAAAAAGAGGTAAGGCAGAATTAATGTTGTATTTTCTTAGAAACAATGAAAATCCATCTTATTTCAAGGTTTGCTGCTATATGAGACTCTTCCTTAGTTAAAGCATCAAAGCCATTTACATTCTGCTGCTTTTTCATAAAGTTTCCTGAGCCAATGGTTGCATGTCAGATCCTACAGCAAAAGCTGAAAAACAAAAGAGTCAAATTTAGTCAAGGCATGTTTCTTCATGTTCCAATTTATTAAAAATGATCCTTCAATATCAGACCCTCTGAATTGGTTTTAGTAACATTCCACTGGAAGTGACATCTTTTTAGAAATCATGTTTTATTAAAGTGGAAACAATTTAACTGGGACTAAATTAATGTGGTGAGCAGACACCAAAGGACTTTTCAAGTTTGTCTTTAAAGATAAAAGCATATTGCAGGTAATACCAGAGTTAATTTGGACATAAAGTTTTAGTTGGACATAAAGTTCACCAAGAATATGTTTCCATTTTATTACAGACAGATCTGAAGCATGCTGTGTGCTTAGGTTATCGTGCAAACCTAAAAAGATGACGCTGTAAAATCTAATCAGACTGCATGAAAAAATGATACCTTTTTTTTTTGTAGTGCCAAAAAAATCTGAATCTGCTGATGTAGAAGAATCCAAAATAGGAAATGAAGAGAGTGATTTAGAAGAATCTTGTGTGGTACCTCACAGTCCTGTACCTATAGATAAAAAGCCCATACCAATCAAATCACCCAAGGTAGGATATCAGATTTTGAATCAACCTTGTCAATAAAAATAACAAGAGAAAAGAGAATGAGCTAAAGCATGATTGCTATAACTTGGCATTTAATGTTCTGATAATAGTGGTTGGGATGTATGATTAAGTGTGACATTGTTTCAGTGAAGCCTGGAATTATTTTTAAAAATAAGGTGGTACTATGTATTTAGCGTATATAAAGATACCTTCTCTAATTTTAAATTATTGATGATCTTAGATAAAGCTTCATTTCAAAATAAAATGTTGTGATTTAGGTTAGAGGTTACTTCCTCTTTTTTTTAATATTAACACATTTGAAATTTTATGTAGCAATACTAAATAAGATATTGAGTTAAAATAATACTAAGCTCTTTCCTGATTTTGCAGAAGTTTTCATTTTCCTTCCAGTCCTGCCCAGTATTTTAAATTTGGAAACTGTTTGGCATGAAATAACTTATATTTTCAGTAATTTAAAATTGCTTAAAAAGTTTTAACATGCTACCATCTTGTTTTGCAGGATAAGTGGCAGCCAATTTTGAGTACAGTTACAGGCGTCCACAAATACAAATGGCTGAAGCAAAATGTTCAAGGCTTGTATCCACAGTCCGCCCTCCTTAACACCATTGTTGAATTTGCACTTAAAGAGGAGCCGGTAGACGTAGAAAAAATGAGAAAATGTTTATTAAAACAGGTAATATGAATGAAAATGTGCCACTTACATAATTATGAGAGTTATTAGCAGTTTACATAAGTATGATGATTTGTTTTTTTCTCTTTGACAGTTGGAAAGAGCAGAAGTTCGTCTGGAGGGAATAGACACTATTCTGAAATTGTCAGCTAAAAATTTTTTGCTCCCATCTGTGCAGTATGCTGTGTTCTGTGGATGGCAGAGGCTGATTCCAGAAGGAGCCAATATAGGGTAAAACTTCTTGTTGCTTTTGCTTCTACAATTCCTTAATAAGAAAATAGTACTTACTTTTGTTGTTGTTTTTCTTTGAAGGGAGCCTCTTACTGACTGCTTGAAGGATGTTGATTTGATCCCACCGTTTAACAGAATGCTGCTGGAAGTAACTTTTGGAAAGTTGTACGCATGGGCTATTCAGAATGTCCGGAACATCTTGCTAGATGCTAATGCAAAGTTCAAAGAACTAGGTGAATCTCATCTTGTTGCTCTTTTCTCTGGAGAAAACTGTTTTACATTAATATTATTGTTTTTTGTTTTTTGTTTTTTTTTTTTTTTAAGTTCCCTATAATTAGGATGTTGAAATCCATTCCCTTGATTTGTGTTGAGAATTACTTTGTTTCTGTGTGTTGTACCAACCTTCCTACCTTGACCCCCTGTTAACTCACTTTTCAATGTTTGAATATATTCTTGATTTCCCATCATATTGTTGATTGATTAGTCATTAGTAGCATTTTAGCATTAAAATATAAATTATAATTAGCTTCTTAGAACTTCTGCTTGTAAATTCTCAAAGCCAAGCAGGGAATAAAAAATATTTTAAACCATCATTCAAAGAAAGCTATAACGTATTCTATTGTAGCTCCCAAATGTCAGCTGACTTTATTTTTCTTACGTTTGAACTAGGTCTGCAGCCTGTTCCTCTTCAAACAATTACTAATGAGAATCCAGCAGGACCAAGTCTTGGAACTATTCCACAAGCACGTTTTCTACTGGTCATGCTGAACATGTTGACGCTGCAGCATGGTGCAAATACCTTGAGCCTCCTCCTCAATTCTGGCATGCTGGCCTTGACGCAAACCATGCTGCGGCTGATAGGTACAGTTCTTCTTTCTTACTTGGAAGAGAGCATTTGCTTTACAAATCTCCTGTATTTTTTACATGTTGGTATACACAAATTACAGAATAACTTTGCTGCTTGAAGATAGTTAATGCTATCTACCTTTACCCTGATACAAAAACCAGATCTGCAAGCATGGTTGAGAGAAGGAGGTTTGGTTTGGCCACCCTTTGCTGAAATTTCAGTTAATGTGTAGTTTTGGTGGAACTGTTGTCATTTTACATTCCAAATAAATTAAAAATGGAAAATTTAAAATTAAAGTAGTAAAAACTGCCTACTCTCTACTCCCCCTTTAATTTGTTCTACATATGAAAAATGTTCCCAGTCTGCATATTTAAGCTTGAAGCTTTCTTTGTTCTGTTATAGAAGTTCTCTGGTGTGTTTTGCTATGGTTCAAATTGCCATGGTTTTTCTCTTTGTTCTCTTAGATAATATCAAACATTTGTTCCTGTAACTTGTGTTTAACTGAAGTGTGCACCAAAAGTTTTTTAAAAAGTTCTGTTTGTAGAACCATTGGGCCAATTGAGTCATCATTATTAATGTCTCTTATTTGTCACTTGTTTTTCGTTCAAAATTAAGTATTTCAATTCCTATGCATTCAAAACCATTACAACCCATTTTCTAAAAGGTCATTTGACTTATCACCTGCTAGTCAGCTTTCCTGTTTGTTACTGCTTTTATATTACAAAGTTTATGTGCTTGTAAATTTTTGCGTGACAAAGGTACGTATACACGTGTGTAGCTGGATTTAATTTCTTTTGTGTTTTTTCCTTGTTAGGACCCAGTTCTGATAACATTGAGGAAGATATGATTGCCTCTTCTCACGGGGCTTCTGCCACAGTCCTAGAAGAGTCAAGAAAGGAAACTACACCTGTTCAGCTCCCTGTTTCTGGACCAGAGTTGGCAGCCATGATGAAAATTGGTACCAGAGTGGTGAGAGGGGTAGACTGGAAGTGGGGTGATCAGGTACAACTTCTTTCATACAGGTTTTGAGTGTGCTATTTTCTAAAGTCTGTGTTCAGTGGACTGTCTGTGAAGTTTCTGGTCAATCAAATTTAAGGGCATTTTACATTCCAAGAATGTTGAATTTAGGATATGGGAATTTAACAGAAAATAAACCTTGCATTCCAGCTGGTCCGCAGAGATCAGAGGGGCTGGTTGCAGCTGGACTTAATTTCTGATTGTAGCCCAGTTTATCATTGTAAATCTGGCTGAGTTCAGAGAGAGAACTTCAGTGAGCACAGAAACGCAGCGCAGTTTACCTGTGCAATTCTGCAGGTCTGATGGATTCAGGAAGGTCTTGCACGATCCTGATTCTCAAATGGTGTGGTTAATTGAACCACCAGAAAAGTAGGCTCAGGATTGCTGGTGATAAGTACAGTGTTAGTATGTGTTGTGACACACATCTATATCTGTGTGTATGTAAATTAATATTCTCAAGTGTGCTCCGATGCTGTTGGAGATGCAAAGCTCACATAAAGGCTTCTCTTGGGGAAAAGAACATAGTCTGTCAACAGATCTTGAGCAGGCAGAGTTTTCCCCCTCCACCCCTTTCTGCCCCTGAAGCCGCTCTTTTAGCTGTAAATTCTGGCCTGTCCCAGTAAGATGAATCAGCCCTGTTACAGGTGGGGTTTGGTGACTTTGACAATACATGCATTATTCACATCTCATGTTTTCCTTCATCTGCATCCTGAGGGGTGCCTGAGTTAATAATAGGGCTTAATGAGGGCCTCAGTTACCTTTTGTCAGAATTTCTAGTTGACAAAAGAGGTAGAATAAACACTTTGGTCCCTCCTCCATGTACTGAGGCAGCAGTAGGGGCTCTCTGACCTTCATCAGCAGGTCTTTGTGTGCATCCTTATCTCCTGAACAAACTGGATTTATAACAAGGCTTGTTTTTCAGGGTGAAGGGAGTGTGGCTGTTGGTTGGGCCCAGGTGCCCTTCTGTGGCTCACTGAAATACAGCTACACAAGAGCTCCATGTCACTGCAGACGTCACTCAGTTGTTAGGGCTTGCTGGAGCCAGGTGCAAGATAAGCAAGAGGCCCAGCTCATGCTTTTCACAACCAGCTTTATCAATCCTTCTCTGTCTTACAGCAGTGCTGTGCAATTCTGACCATTTACCACAAAAGCCTTGGAGAATTAACAAAAACTGTGTTTATTTGTTCAGCTTCATTTTTGGAGACACTTGAAATTCTCTTTTAGTGAGACTCTGCTAATTTACCATGTAACAGGAAACTGAATAACTTGCTATAATAGTATATACATTTCCAACTATGTAGGACATAACTTCTACTTACATAAGACATAGTAAAAAAAGATCTAATCAGGAGTGTCCAAATATGTGGCTTACTGGGGTGATTCTCTTGAAAATTGTGAAATGCTTTCTAACTTCATGCTTGATTTTTGAAACCCCATTGAATGCTTACTGCCTAACCATCAAGTTAGCAGCAAAAAGGAGCACTTGCATTATCATTTTATGAGCTTTGATTTTGTTGATTGAGTAACTTGAACCTCTCTCTTCTGTCAGGATGGACCCACACCAGGTTTGGGCCGTGTGATTGGAGAACTGGGAGAAGATGGCTGGATTAGAGTGCAGTGGGACACTGGAAGTACAAATTCTTACAGAATGGGAAAGGAGGGAAAATATGATCTCAAATTAGCTGAGCCACCACCTGCAACACAGCCCACAACAGAGGATTCAGATACTGAGGATGATTCTGGTAAATTAAAAAAAAAAAAAAAAAAAGTGGAGGCACAGTTATAGTTGAATTTTCAAATTGCTATCTTGTAATATAAAATAGTTTTTTTCACAGGAGCAAGTGCTTCATCAAAGACTATTCATTCAACAGGTGTACACTTCTGACCAAAATCTATCTTAACATAACTTTACTGTGAGAAAGGAAGATAGACAAGGTGGTGTCACATTTGTTGCATATTCATGGGCCAGGGAAAATAGTATTATTCAGCTGAAATAGTTTCAGTTACAAATACCTGGAGGTATACCTTTTAACATATGTTAATTACTTTCTGAAGTGGGATTTTTATATGGCCTAATTATACATTTAGTCAGAATGTTTCCCTGTTCTTGGCAATACTTTGGAATTCCTTTCAGCTGGGTACTGCTAGAGAAAAACTTGAAAATATATGTGCAAAGTACCTGGTTTATATTTTTTTCTTGGAGTTGGCAATAAGGAATCTTCATGTCAGATGTTCTCAGAGAAAATATTTATGACAAATCGTTCACAAAATGTTTGTTTGAGAACCTTTGTGAAATAAAATAACTCAGTATTAATGTATTCCTTTGCCTTTTGTGTCTCCCTTCAGAAGGAGAACAAGTTGAAAGGAATCTCCACCCTACTTCCATGATGCTGACAAGTACTGTGAACCTGTTGCAGACTCTGTGTCTCTCTGCTGGTGTCCACGCTGAAGTCATGCAAAGTGATGCTACTCGGACTTTGTGTGGTCTACTCCGTATGCTTGTGGAGAGTGGAACAATAGATAAATCAGGTATATTACACAGCAGCAGTCTGGTTGAGCTGTGTGCTTCTGTTTTGTGCTTGGTTGTCTTGTAAGTTTGTAAATCTTTTCTTACTAGTTTTAAATCCTTCTAAGGCCAAAGGCTGGAAAATGCATTTTCAGAGCTTTTAAAATTATTTTTAAAGGTAATATAAGTGATCCTGTACATTTTTGGAATATAAACAGTAAAAGCAGAAGAAATGCATGAGATGCAAAGTGTTGACTTAGAAAATTAATTTATTAGCAGCTTTTTTGTGTTTGGCAGCAACAGTATGACTGGGTGTTTCATACCCCTTTTTGTAGCTATTTTGTAATTTCAGAAGTAATGCTGTTAACTACTTCGAAATGATGAAAGAGTGTAATGATGAGAATTGTTTTAAAGGCATGTTTAACAAAATTAATTCTGAAATTGAAATTAATAGTTCATATAAAGATAGTGAAATACCGTGGTGTTCTGATTTGTCCAGAAAAGCCCCATGTAGCATGTAGAGAGCTACGTAGCTGGTGAAGAGGTCAACAGTTACATGTATATATCTTTTTGTTTTTAGCTTCCTTGCCAAATAAATTAGTTTATAAAGAACAGCATAGGAGTTGGTGCACGTTGGGATTCATTCGAAGCATAGCACTCATGCCTCAGATGTGCAGCACACTTAGTACATCTCAGTGGATAACTTTGCTAATGAAAATTGTTGAGGGGCATGAATCTTTCACTGCTGCTTCACTACAGAGACAGGTAATGTGTGTATTTCCAAATTACTTCAATAGGCAATAAAACTAGTAGACTTTAGTTATCTTAAAAAGAAAGGTGTATTTTACAAAACAGCTGGGAGATGTCCATAAATCAGTTTTTAGTTAGTTGGGAAAAAGATAACATTTTCTTTATATTTAGGAATTACTGTTTTAAATTTACGTCTCTTGAATTTTGAGCCTTCAGGATGTGTGGACTCCCTTGTTCTATTGAAAGAAAGGTCAAAATAGGGTTTCCAAATTGTGCTTCAGAAACTCCCATATAATATTTCCTATAAGTTGAGTAAACAAAAGAATAACAAGTATATGGTTACGAAGAAGTTACATTTCATTTAAAGTTACCAGATTATGTATTGTCTACTGTCCCTCTTTCCATAGGAAACTGTTAATATTATTTAAATTACAGTCTCTCTTAAGAAGTGACATCTTTGCATTCCTGTTTCCGTATTGTATTTCTCTTGTCATCTTTCCCCTTTTCTCATTTCTTCCTTTCTTTCTTAATTTTTTCTCTTTTTTTTTTCCTTTCTCTTTTGCTGTTCTTTAGCGTCTTGTTAGTGCCTTTTACATGAGGCTGAAAAGAAAATATATTATGGAATAACTCTGCCAAATTTTAAGGCTTGGGGAACAAAAGATCATCTTATTTTTTCCTTGATAAGCCACCAGCATTTGTAAACTAAAGCCTTGTATTATAAAGCCCTGTTCATTTTTGTGTGATCTTCCAGTAAATTCTTGCCAGTATTTTTAATATGTTGAAACTTCTATTATCATCCAGGACTTAGTGGAGTAGAGTGCTGTTCAGGGAATACTCAAGATAAATGATCATTCCTCATGTAACAGCACCTAACTTAAGGACAAAGAAAAGACGAGACCTTGAAGTTCTGTAAAGACATGTTCTTGACAGAAGTTTGCAAGAGGAGAGTTCTCTTGGCTATTAGTCACTTGTATTGGTCTTCTGGATAGAAGATGAGGAAGCTCAAAACCTGAAGTGCTCCTACTCAAAATATGCAACCCTCTCTGCTCTTTGATACTGCAGTGCTGCACCTTCCCCTGCTCCTTGTCAGTCGTGCACTGAGTGTCTGGGTTCAGAGATGCCACCCTGTTCCTCCTGTACTGTGTTGGAAGCCCTGGTTTCACTGTGGCTACTTTGAGTGTCACTGCTGTTGCCTGCCTTCCACCATTCAGCTTTCTATCTCTTGAATTTTAACTATTACACCTTCTTCGCAGAACACTTGGAAGCTTTCATTCTGAAATACATCTTAATACTGATTTCTGAGTATGCAATCTGAACAGGCTTTCCCATTCTGTATTCCCCATTTTCCTATTTGTTTTTGTTTCTCAGTGTGCATGTGTGTCTCATGTCCTAAGTATTGAAGAGATTGGTTCACTAATACAATGTGCCAGTAGAATTGTTACTGCCTCTGAACTCTATCCAATTCTTTTAAAATATCCCTTAGCAAACTCAAGGTCAGTAGCTCTGTAATTTCCACAGCTGGAAAGAAATCAGCATTGTAGAAAGAGCTACATAGGAAAGCAAACTTTAAAAATGTCATTCTTCTGTACTTAATATGTTTGGGAGTTTCTTTAGTATTTGGTGACATAGACGAGGATAACACTAATTTTATTCTCTTTTTAGATCCTTGCTGTACATTTATTGAAAGCAGTACTTCCATCCTGGGATAAAAATGAAAGGTCAAGAGACATGAAATTTCTTGTAGAAAAACTGTTTGGATTTTTAGGGAGCCTGCTTAGTACTTGTTCTTCGGATATCCCACTACTCAGAGGTAGAGGAATTTTCCTTCAGTGGCTTGTTTTTATGTGTGGGAAATGTGTGCACTAAACTCATAACTGTTGTACCACTGCTTTGTCTTTCCAGAATCTACTCTGAGGAGGAGAAAGGCCAGGCCCCAAGCATCTCTAACTGCCACTCATAGTAGTACTTTAGCAGAAGAGATAGTGGCACTGCTGAGGACGCTGCATTCGCTCAGCCAGTGGAATGGACTCATAAACAAGTACATCAACTCTCAGCTAACCTCCATCACCCACATCTTTGCAGGAAAACAGTCAGAAGGGGTAGTTTCCACGTTTTAAAATAAGCTCATTTTTATAGCAATGTTTATTTTGAAATTATAAGTACTAAATCTTTGTAAACAATATTAAGCTTAATATTGCAACCATTTTTCTATTTTTATATATATTTGCGCTGTAATTTTTAAGTTGAAATTTGCGTGATTAACTTTGTATTTTAAAGCAGATAGAAGGGTTTGTTTTCTCCCTACAGTTAAATTTTACTGTTCTTTGTTAGGCTGTGTTGGATGACTACTTCCCTGACACTGAGAATCCAGAGGTGGGAGCTCTGATGGCAGTCTTGGCTGTGATTGGTGGCATAGACAGTCGCTTGAGGCTGGGTGGACAAGTAGTTCATGACGAATTTGGAGAAGGCACGGTGACACGCATCACCCCGAAAGGAAAAATCACTGTGCAGTTCTATGACATGCGAACATGCAGAGTGTGCCCTCTGAACCAGCTGAAACCAGTAAGTTTCTTTTACTAAGGCTTTAATACCAGGAAGGTTATAACTCTGCTCTGGACCAAAGAAAACATTTGTTCTTCATTGGCTAAGTCACTGACATTCAACGCACGCAGTGCTCTGAATGCACATCTAAGATGGTCCTCATGCAAACCTAGGACCTTTAAATCCTGTCCTCATTTGCTGGGGAGGTGAAAGGAAGAGGGGTTTAAGCTGGAGTTGTTTGACTTGCGGTAAAATCCCAAGTTATTGCAATGTCGTTTACAGCTTTTGGATGAGAGGAACTTTCTGTTTAACTTGATTTGCTAACTAATGTATAAAGTCTTGGGTACTTTCAGTTGAATCTTGATTTAGTTGATACAACTTTAGTGAAAGCACAGGCCAAGTGCTTGGTCTGCTTCAGAGTCTAGAGTTCTTTCTTGTTCTGGCTGTTCTGCTTTTTCACCAAGAAGCCCTGCAATTATGCAGTACAAATACAGGCTTAGGAGCTGTGTAGGGAATAGAAATCCTCTAGAGTTGTTCCTGGTCAAGAGCAGTAAGGGAAATGCTACTTTTCCTCTTCTGCAGTTCATAACCATTGAAACTTTTTAATGACTTTGTGAGATTTTAGGAAAATGCTTACCTGTTTTTTGGGTTAGTTTTTTTGTCTGATTCTTCCCCCACTATCTAGCTTCCAGTTGTGGCTTTTAATGTGAACAACTTGCCTTTCACTGAACCTATGCTGTCCATTTGGGCTCAACTAGTAAATCTGGCTGGAAGTAAAATAGAAAAACAAAGAATGAAGTCTCCCAATCAAGGTCTTTCAGGTACAGTTGGGGGCTTTTTGCTGTTTGCTTTCGTTGGAAGTAGATGAATATGCTCTGAGAAAAATACTAGTATCAGCAAACATAGATAAGGAAAAGGGTCTCCTGGAACTTTACCTGTTTTCTTGTTCAGCACTGGATAGTAGGCACTTTAGATACAAGTTTACCTAGATGGTGAATTTGCTCTGCACTGTAAGTGAAGTATCTTTGATGGGAAAATGTAAATAAGCTTTGGGGCTGATTTTACTCTACTGAGTTGTTTAGAATGGATCCAAGTAACATCTCAGCTGCACTTACTGTGTTATAAATCAGCTATATAACAAAAGTAATGCTGTGTCCAGGATGGGAAAAGTAGGTAGGCAGTATTTTTAATACCATGAGTCATACAATGTATGCAGACTTCTGATCCATGTGCTGTTTAAACTGACTCATGTGAGCAGTACAGAGCGAGTTAAAGATGTAAACTGATGTTTGGGCTGAGGTTGTATGAAAGATAATCTTTCTTTAAAACAACAGATTTCTAGCACTAATGACTGGTTAATATTTCTGATAGGTCAAGTTGATCTGGATCTGCTGAGGTGCCAGCAGTTAAAGCTGTACATACTAAAAGCAGGACGAGCTCTTCTCTCTCACCAGGATACGCTCAGGCAGATCTTATCTCAGCCAGCTGTTCAGGAGTCTGCATTGAATCCTGCAGGTATTCTGAAATGCTACCTGACTGTGCTGGTCTCTGTTTAAATGGTAGATAGAGTAGGTGACCATAACCCTTGCTAGTGGCAGTTGGACGGTAGAAATTCAGTTTGCTCTCTAAAGATTAAAAATTAAAATTCATGCATTTTTTAAGTTTCTGTGTTAAAAAGATTTTGACTTTTTAACTTAAGTTTTGAAAAGTAAGAATGTCAAGTGTTTGAAGCTCAAAATACTGGAGCTAGCTAAATTTGTAGGTCTTCTATAATTAGTAAGCTTTTTAAGTAACTTTAAAATACCTAATACTTATTGCAGTGGTTTTATTTTTCTGCTTCAAAAGTTAAAATTGGCTATTGATTTTGCTTCAAATGTCTTGCAGTTTCCAGTGAAACAAGTATAGAAATACAATTTCTAAAGCATAATATTAAAGGAGTTGTAGTTCTAATAATTTGAATTATTTCTTCTACCTGCATTCTGCGTATAAAAATAAATACAGTAAGTGTGTCAGCTTTCAACATAGCTGTCAATGCCATCGGAATATGTATTAATTCATTGGGTATTTGTGAAGCATGCAATATCTTTAAATATAATAATATATTTGTCTTATATGGATATTTCCGTGGGATTTTTTGTCAATTGCCAGGTTTTAAATCAACAGAATTTCCAGTGGTTTTTTAGGAATGGCGCATGGTTTCACTTCAACCATCATTTTTAAATGGGGAAAAAAACCCCTCTATTGTTTAATGAAGAGAGAACATTTTTGTGGGATAGTCACAGTAAAGATTTAGGAAACACAAATGTTTATGGCAACAGGAATACAAAATTAAATATGGAAGGTGCAGAATTGTGAGCAAGTTGGTTCAATGAAAGTATCCCGATTTAAAGGGACAATGGATACCTAAAGGGAGCTCTTCCCAAGAGGTACATTATAGGGAAAATAACTCCTATAATTAATGCATTATATTTTGAAGGAAATCCAGAAAGCGTGCACCATGGTTTTGGGATCACTAAAATACTTGGTTGTTTTCATCAAGTGGTTTATCTTGGAAGTACCTCCTACTAATAGTCTTATTGCAAAAGTGGTGGATTCAAAAGACACAAGGTGCAAATTCACTGTCCACTGAGTAGTTTCTGTTAGACATGTCTTAGGTGTATTTTAGTAAATATATTGTTTATCTACAAATTTTTTACTTGCTTTTTTTGAATGGAGATTGTGGTACATATGGCTTAATCTTAAGTGTATTGTCTCTTTGGAGGATAAATATATGAAAAATGAAAATAAGACATAGAATAAGTCTCATGATTGGCTGTTTTACATGGTTTTGGTTAAAATAATGTTTTCCTTTAAGAGGATGGAGCAGTTGCCTCTCCCGACATAGGAGATATGTCTCCTGAAGGACCTCAGCCTCCCATGATCCTTTTGCAGCAACTTTTGTCAGCTGCTACACAACCATCGCCTGTGAAAGCCATATTTGACAAACAGGAGCTTGAGGTAGAGTCTGTGTTTTCTGCTAAGTAACCTAAGAAATAAGTCTATAATTCACATTCCAGTTAAAGCCTATTAAACTATAGGTTTAAAGAAGGAGTGACACGGAACCCTTTTGGGCAAATAATGTTTAATTTAAGGCATGCATGTTCCCACAAATACTAAATATTCTTGTTTTTCTGGGTTTGATTTATTTGTTCTCCTCTAGGCTGCTGCTTTGGCAGTGTGCCAGTATCTGGCTGTGGAGTCTACACATCCTTCAACTCCACTGTTCGAAGACTGCAGCTCTAGTGAAGCTACAACACCCATCACAGTGCAACATATCCGACCCACAAAAGTGAAGAAACGCAAGCAATCTCCAATTCCACCCCTCCCCATTGTAGTTCAACTTATGGAAATGGGATTTCCTAGGAAAAACATAGAATTTGCACTAAAATCTCTGTCGGGAACCTCTGGAAGTGCTTCTGGATTACCAGGTATTTTTTTTAGTAAATATAATAATATTAAAAGGAAAAGAAGAGTTGCAAGCTGATTAAAACAGTACTTATGAGGAAGCAGTTGTTATCATCTTTTTGGATACAAGCTTAAGAATGTCAGAGAATCCCTTTGGAGACAGACTGAGTTTCTTTTCTCTGTTAGGAGTGGAAGCCTTAGTTGGCTGGTTGTTGGACCACCCTGATGTTCAAATTACGGATCTTTCTGATGCTGATACTATCTCCGATGAATATTCAGATGAGGAAATAGCAGAAGAAGTGGAAGAAGCTGAAGCTGCTTGTCCTGTTGTGAGTATTAACTTAGCTTAAATTATGCTAGCTAGCTGCAAATTTTGTAATTCTTCTGGTTTTGGGAAAATGGTGAGTGTACATGGACAACCTGGCTGTCCCAAGCTTTCAACACACTAACAAGGATCATGTTTGCCCTGTGTTTCTAAGACATGATATAAAACAACTGAGAATAATCCAAAAATACTTTGTATGTTAACACAGAGGAGAATAGATTGCAGGTAGATGTTTCACAGGTGGTAGATCCAGGTATCCCTGATAAATGCTCTTAGTTTCTTCAAAAATATTTGATGTTATAGTGTAATATTGGTAAAGGAGTTCTCCCTTCTCCTTTCCTTTGGTCTGAAAAATGAACATATGTTACCTACAAGGAAGGACTTGAGAACTAGTGAATAAATGGCAAAAAAAGTCTATTAAATAAAGTAGCCTTTTCCTTATGAAGCCTTTTCCACTTACTGATGATAAAACTACTGTTACAGTCCCTATTGAATGTGATAGCTTTAATGTGAACTTACATTAGTCTTTTGTTGACTTTCAAGAACTGTTTCAAAAAAGGACTTGTCAATAAAATTAAATGGGTTTTATATTTCTGTTTATCCTTGAAGGACATACTTTTTCTTGCATATGTGGAATTTTGTAATTGAAATTAGTGCATTATATTTTGAAGGAAATTAACTTGACAGCTTTTGGTGTC
This sequence comes from Hirundo rustica, assembly GCF_015227805.2. Classification (NCBI taxonomy): domain Eukaryota; kingdom Metazoa; phylum Chordata; class Aves; order Passeriformes; family Hirundinidae; genus Hirundo; species Hirundo rustica. The sequence goes on from NC_053451.1 coordinate 85,596,046, forward strand.
TTTATTAGTATTGCAGTGAAGAACTGCTATATATTGCCTTTAATGAAAAGAAAAATTTGATACTCAGAACAGAACCAAGTTTTCTGAAAATTCTCCTTACAGCTGGAATACAGTAGTTCCCTTAAAAACATTAAACTAATCAAATCTTGAAAGAAATAATTTTTAATAACTACAATTTTATGTTTTTAGCTTGTTTTTCTAAAGGAGTACTTTAAATCTCATTGTACTATCTAAAGAAAAGTTAGTAAGCTTTAGGTTAGAGATTACCATTCACCTTTTTTTTTCCTCTCCCAAGAAATGTCCTAAGAAGTGAAATGTGAAAATGTGAATGTGTATCTTCAAGGATAATTAGAGCAGTGTCAAATCCTCTCTGTTCTGATTTTTCTTGGCAATCAGGTTTCATAGAAGCAATTTGCGGCTTCTTTCAAACATTTTGAAAATTTGCATCTGTGTTCACTGATAAGTAATTTTGGAAAGTAAATTTTAATTTCAAATCAAGTAGATCATAAATGTTATCTTTACAGTGAGTTGAACTGTTGAAATTTTTTCCCATTTTGGCATACAGCTGGGATATTGTATGGATTTATTTTTGTTGTGTTATCTTTATTCAGAATCTTATTTATGTGAATTGAAAATTAATTTTGTAATTGTTTCATATTTATTTTGTGTTATTTTTTGTTTTCCAGTCGAGTGGTGCTGTTGTAACAGAGAGCCAGACCTATAAGAAACGAGCTGATTTCCTAAGCAATGATGACTACGCTGTCTATGTTAGGGAGAATATTCAGGTAAGTATGATGATCAAAAACAACACAGACACTGCTTTTCTGTTGGTACTAAAGCCTTTTCAGAGCTATTACATTCTATTGTCGTTTTTTCCCTAGGTGGGGATGATAGTTAGGTGCTGCAGAACCTATGAGGAGGTTTGTGAAGGAGACGTAGGCAAAGTTATTAAATTGGATCGAGATGGATTGCATGACCTGAACGTGCAGTGTGATTGGCAACAAAAGGGTGGCACTTACTGGGTCAGATATATCCATGTTGAGCTTTTAGGTGAGTTCTCTTCTGACTGCTTTTGAACTAAAAAAGTGAATGGTAGACTAAGGGAGATGTATTTTTGGAGGGAGAAACCCCACTCACCGTGCATTTATTCTTGAATCTGCTAGGATTCCCGCCACAGAGTTCTGCCTCTCATATCAAGATCGGTGACAAAGTTCGTGTGAAGAGCTCTGTTACCACACCCAAATACAAATGGGGATCGGTTACTCACCGAAGCGTGGGCATCGTCAAAGGTAATGTATACTCAGAATGGGGCATAGGGACGTCACAAACTCAAAACCACACAGACTTTCCTCTAGAGACACTTAAAAATCACACCCTTTTGTGGAGTATTGTATGATGGTAGAGAATATAGAATGCATTTTGGTGAATTCATAGACATGTACTCTGTGGCAGCCCGTTCTATTAGTGTGTCCATCTGCTTTTCAGACACTTCGTTTGCACGTAGTAGAAGTCAGTAAGCATCTGTGCAGCTTCCTGTTGCAGTTCTCTTTTACACTTGGGATGAACCACAAATAGTTTTCCTTTAAGAAGTAATTGTAACTTGCAGGCTTCATGAGGAAGTGAGGAGGAAGCGGGATGCATTCGTGTCAGTCTGTAAGGGATGTTATTGAGGCAATCTTGGGCACACAGGCGCTTTGAAGAGGTTCAGATTTTGGTCATGCTGTATTTGTGCTTAGAAGTAGGTGCTTGCTTGGGAACTGCTTCTAAATAAAATTAGGAAAAAATCAGAGAAGAATTCAAATGGATTAGTACTCTAAGGACTTTCCGCTTCATTTTATAAAGATATGCTACACTTTATATTTTCTCCACATTTTTGTCACAGCATTTAGTGCCAATGGAAAAGATGTTATTGTAGACTTTCCTCAGCAGTCACATTGGACTGGCTTGTTGTCAGAAATGGAACTGGTCCCCAGCATTCATCCTGGAGTCACGTAAGTGATGGTTTACTTTTATCTTAGTGTGTAGGGGCTGTCCTTTATCTCATTGTCTTGATTCTTATCTCATGTTAAAGGTTAAAACTTGTACCATATATATGTATATATAGACTTGTTCTTCTCTTTTCAAATCAGATGTGATGGCTGTCAGATGTTTCCTATCAATGGGCCTAGATTCAAGTGCAGAAACTGTGATGATTTTGACTTCTGTGAAACATGTTTTAAAACCAGGAAGCATAACACCCGACATACTTTTGGCAGAATAAATGAACCAGGTAAGTTTTGCAGTCTAAGTGTTTCTTAGATTAGTTTAAAATGCATTTAAGTTGTTTTGAAAAAAACGATTTTAAATTTCAGCCCCTTAATATGATGAAATTAGTATTCAGGTTGACCCCCTAGACAGTAAAACATTTATAGCCCTGCTACAATTGCATGTGATGGACTACAATGAAATATTAACCCCTAAGCCCTTTTTGTAGTGTTAAGAAATTTAAAAAATGTCTGTGATAGTAACTCTACGTGTCAGAATGGCATTTTTACCTACACCAAGAGTAAAATGTGTAATCTTCTAATCCTCCTGCCTCTTGCTGTCAGCCTGATCTACATCATGTGTAGATGAATGGAATCCTCATGGTGCCAGGGGCAGCTGGAAATACCCAAGATGTCTTCTCATGCCTCAGTTGCTCTGCAGCTGTTTTGCCTGTCAGTGTGTGATGGCTGTTGCCTCATTTCCTCTGTGGTGTGGAGACTCCAGAGGAGTGTGGTGGGAAAGGGAAGCTTTTTAAAACACTCATAATCAGACTTTTTTTTTCTTAGGGCAAGAACAGGTACAGCCATTTTGGCTCCAAAAATTTGGGGCTTTGCATTGTTATGCAAAGCTTACTTGACATTTCCTTTTATTTCTTTTCCATCTATCTGTCTTCTGGACTAAATTTCTCTGTATTTACACATTACCAGTGTAATTGTTTTGGAAAATGAATAAACCTGATTTCCCCCCTAGAGATCGTGAACATGGATTGTGTGTGCATCATGGTTTGTCTAACGGGCAAGAAAGACATTCCCTTAATAAGTCAGTTTTACATGGCTGTGCAACTAGAATGGTGTGAATCTGTAATTCTTCCCCTTGCCCTGTGTAGGGCAGAGGAGTTACAATATTCTTTTCATCAAGATTTCTAGATGCTACAAAATCAGTGAAGGGAAGTGAAAGTAAGGTTTTTGCAGGGAGGAAATCTACATCTCACTAAACCACCTTTTTCTGGAACAAGATTTGAATTTTCCAGTGTTCTAGCTTTTCTCTTCTACTGTTCTTTGGTAGGGGATTTTTGTTGAGGTTTGTTTGCTTGTTTTTCATATGCTATAGTGGTGTAAAAAAATCGTGTGCTGTGGGCCTGTATTTTGAATTACATATCATAAATTTTGATCTGTATTTTAAAGGGAAGGACTTTTCAAGTAGGTGTCTAGTCAAGAACTTGTAAAGTTGAAAGTCCTTTAGAAAAAGGAGCTATGCCCTTTAAGCATGAGTGTTGTGTACTGTGTAGTATCACCATGCCAAAGTGTCATGCACCCGTGTTCTAATTGTAGCCCACATACCCAAAATGTTGGATTTGTTACATTTGCTTTCACCCTGCTTATGGGTTTCAAAGAAGCAATTTTCTTTGAGAGGTGCAAGCTTACTGTGTCACTTAACCGTGCAGGTCAGTCTCCCGTGTTCAGTGGGCGTTCCGGCAAGCAGCTGAAGAGACGGCACAGCAGCCAGCGGGGAATGTTACTGGATGATTGGTCAAGGATAGTCAAGAATTTGAATGTCTCGTCCTCTGTGAATCAGGCTTCCCGTCTAATTGACGGCAGTGAGCAGTGCTGGCAGTCTTCTGGTTCACAAGGAAAGGTAACTTTAAGCCCTATATCCTGTATTCTGGCATACTTCATGCTTAAAAGGATCCCCCCAGAGCCTTCCCTTCTCCAGGCTGAATTACTCCAACTCTCTCAGCCTGTATTTGTAGGAGAGGTAATCCATCTCTTGTCACTGAGACACACAAAGCAGCCGCATGCAGACAAGAGGTTTTGCAGAGCAGAGGTTTCTCCATCCAGCTCAAAAGCTGAATCCAGGCGGAGAGAGAGCCTCTTTGTTTTATTTCTTACTTGTTATACATTTGTGGGTCTAGCAGAAGATTGGCTTCTGGGGTTTTTCACCCCTCAGCCAAGTGGCTAAACCAACTGTCAGTTATAATTGTTTTCAGGTTAGAAATATGCAAACAAAGGACAGAGAATGAAAAACAAAGGATTTGTTTATGTTACATCTGTGGGTAAAGTTAGAAAACTGCTCTAATATTCTACAGTAACTAAAAAGATCTGTCTCCATTTATGAAAATCAAAAAGCTATAAAAAACTCAGAAAAACCAGGGGAACAATCTCTCTGATTGCTTTTGTGGCCCTCTTCTGACCTACTCGACCAGGTCCGAGAGCTGGTTGCAGCACTTCAGGTGGGGTCTCACAGGAGCAGAGTAGAGGGGAAGAATCCCCTCCCTTGAGCTGCTGGTCACTGCCCTTTTGATGCAGCCCAGAATGCAGTTGGCTTTTTGTACTGTGAGTGTACACTGATGACCCACGTGCAGCTGTTCACCCACTAGAACCCACAGCTCTCTTTCTGTGGGGCTGCTCTCCAGCCTCTCATCCCCCAATTTGTAAGTATAAGCAGGATTACCCCATCCCAGGTGGAGAATGCCACACTTGCCCTGGTTAAATTTCATACAAATGGTGGTTACTCAGCCCTGTAGTCTATCAAGGCCTCTCTGCCTTTGAGGGGAGTCAACAGCCTCGCGTAGTTTAGTGTTATTGGCAAAGTTGCGTAATGTACATTTGACTCCTGCAGCCAGATAATTTATAAAATATGTAAAGAAAGTGTTGTTCCTTTGTCACCCTGGTTTTTCTGAGTTTTTTTAAAGCCTTTTGATTGTTCATAAAATGGAGTCAGACTTTTAGCTACTGTACAATATTAGGAGCAGTTTCTTCTCTTTCTCACACATGTAATATAAACAAATCCTTTGTTTTTCATTCTCTGTCCTTTGTTTGCATATTTCTAACCTGAAAACAATTGTAACTGACAGTTGGTCTGGCCATTTGACTGGAAGGTGAAAACTCCAGAAGCCAATCCACAGCCAGACCCACAAATGTATAAAAAGTGAGAAATAAACAGGCAGAGGGGCTCTCGGCCTTGGCTCAGCCTTGAGCTCGCTCGAAGGAACTCTCTGCCCTGCAAGATCTCTCGTCTCCATGTGGTTGCTTTGCGTATCCCGATCACATTCCTTAGTTTATGGTTTTCCACTTTCATTGGCCTGAGGCAGTGCTTTGTGACCAGCCTAGGCACCAGGATTTGCAGCTGGGCACCTGTCCAGTGTGTTTTGATTCTGTGTTGATGGCCATGCTGAGAATGTCCCCAGGTACCATTACTCCAGGTTTTCTATAGGCTGTAACCTAATACTTACATTGTGTTCCATTGCTTAGCCTCCAGTGGTACTGTGCCTTCTGTGTTCTCAGTCGTGTTGGTCTTGGCTGAAATAGTTTGCTAAAACTGTTTCTCTTGTAATTGGAGGTAGGACAAGCAAGAAGTTCACAAGGTCACTTCCCTTTGGCCGGTTGCCATATATTGCAGCTGTTCTGTAACATTCAGAAATTTTTTCCATTCTTGCTTTAAAAAATCCGTTATATATTCTTGTTAAATCATATGGTCGTTATAACAATGCTATCTAAAAATGAAATTCTGTGTTTCCACTAGCACTGGATTCGCTTGGAGATTTTTCCAGATGTTCTTGTTCACAGACTAAAGATGATAGTGGACCCTGCAGACAGCAGCTACATGCCCTCCTTGGTTGTAGTTTCAGGTATGTGTATGTTCTCCAACAAGTCAAAAAGAAAAATTTTTTTTTGCATCCAACAGCCAGTATTTATCTGGTTTTTGTTAACATAGTCATTTGCCCGATGCCTGTTTGTGAAACAAATACCATATCCTAAAATGTTTTTCTTTCTGTGTTTTTTTTTCTAGGGGGTAATTCCTTAAATAACCTTATAGAGCTAAAGACAATCAATATAAATCCTACAGACACCACAGTGCCTCTACTCAGTGATTGTACTGAAGTAAGTGGAGTTTGTGTGAGAATTACTCTTGCGTGCAACAGAAAAATACTGTGCTGCAAGAGATGGATGAAAAGTATTGTTATGATCATTAAAGCCTGGTATTTTACTTTTCCTCTTAATTTAGCAGTTATTTCTGGCAAGTTAGTAAAGTTAATAATTTACCATAATCACAAAGTAACACTAGATTTAGATATTTTAGGGGGTTTATGTAAATCAATACACCTATGAAGCAGTAAGACATTCTAGTAAACTTAAATTTTGGGCATAATTTTGGTTAATGGTTCTGATCTTTTCTAGCAACAGCAAGGAGAAATGCATAATGAATTCTGAGAATGGGAGTGAAATTTCTCATATGAATGAGACCATATGCTAATGATAAAGCATGAATTATTTAGAGCTGAAACTACAAGCATTTGAAGTGACAGATTCATTTTCTTAAAGTGACAAAGTCAAGCAACAGTTGTAATTCTTTCCTATGTTTTATAAAGTTCCATAGAACCCAAAAGATGTCAATGGAGTATTTTTCTTCTTAGTACCACAGATATATTGAGATTGCAATCAAACAGTGCAGAAGCTCTGGCATTGATTGCAAAATACATGGCCTCAGCATACTGGGACGTATACGTGCTGAGGATGAAGATTTGGCTGCAGTCCCTTTCTTGGCTTCTGATAATGAGGAAGAGGATGATGATAAAGCTAATACTGGGAGGTAGGTAACTGCAGTGGTGAAGGCAGGGGGAAATGGTAAAGAACTTTAGTATCTATATATTCCTATAAATCTGGAGATATGATTGAAGAAAGAACACATTAATTAGGTTGAATGGTAGTAAAGAGAAATCAGTATCTTTGTTTATTGGAATTGTAAGTAGATCCTTTGTCAGTAAAAACATTCTCTGAGAGGATCACACTGGTGAGGTGTAACTTTTTGTAGGGCTCGTGCCCTTTTGCCCTTTTGCAATATACTTGGAGTTGGAAACTGAGCTAAAAACTTGATGTGCTTATGTTTGATATGTGGCACATGGTTTTCCCAACCCCTCCCCCCCACCCCGCAAAAAAAACCAAAATTACACCACTTTGTGGTAGTGTAGCTTGAGTCCTGAAACTGTTCCAAACTGTAAAAAACAATAAATACACTAAAAAGGTGCTTGTGCTACAGCATGCTGTTTGCTAAACTGACCATGTTTTCTTCTCTCAATATGTTTAGTCTTGTTAGAAAGAAGGCAGCTGGGCTTGAATCAGCAGCTACAATAAGAACCAAAGTTTTTGTCTGGGGACTGAATGACAAAGACCAATTGGGAGGGCTAAAAGGTTCCAAGGTATGTTGTTTTTGCACTTAAGTACTAAAGACAAACATAAATGTAAATGTGAAAAATAAAATGTATGAGTTACACCGTTTAAAATTAATTCAGACTTCATCAGAATTTTACAGTTTATTACTGAAAGCTACAAAAAGTAGTTTTTGGTGGCTTTTTCGTGTTAAGGCATGTAGATATCTGCTGGGTGGAAAACAGGAGAAAGTTTGCATTTTGGTTGTTACGCTGAAATCTGGCTTGATTTTTAGCAGCCACTCAATCATTTGTTTTAGATAAGAATAAACTAATTGTTTAAAAAAATGTGTAGCACTCTACGTATTTTGGTCCTGTTGAGTTTGCATGCATAAAATAAAAACTTCTGGTGAACTTTCTTATGTATTGTACCTGGCAATCGTACTATAGGAATTTCAGCCCTATAGTTCAGTGTGCAGCCATTTCCATGTAATTTTAATATCATACAAGATGAGATATGTTGTAAAAGTGTAATCAATTTAAAACATCATTAATTAATCTGAAAATGATGTTGAGAGCATTTATTCAATTAATATTGTGAAAATATAGTATTGTATCCACAGAGTACCTTTGAAGAATCAAAAAGTTGATCTTTCCTGTTTTCTTCAGTTTTCTCAAGAAAACTACTAAAAGAAAGTCCTTGTTTATATTGCCTTTCATTTTTTCTCAGGTTTTATATTTATCATAGTTTCAGTATTTTTAATTGGTTTTTGTCTTTTGCTTGGTTTGGTATTAATTGGCATGTGTGAAGCTTCTGAAAGTACCTGTTAGATTAACTGGTTTATCCCTTAAGAGCTCTTCTTTTTAAAGTGTAAAACATTGACGTGAATTGTAATGATTTTTATTTCCTGTCTGTTCCAGATAAAAGTCCCTTCCTTTTCTGAAACCCTGTCTGCCTTGAATGTTGTGCAAGTAGCTGGAGGATCCAAAAGCCTTTTTGCAGGTAACATAAGTTTAAAATAAATATAATTGTTTAAAGGCAGAAACAGATTTTGAATTGTGAAGCACTAAGGGTGTTCCAAATTTTTTTCTTAATTTTAGTGACCGTGGAGGGTAAAGTGTATGCCTGTGGAGAAGCCACAAATGGAAGGCTGGGTTTAGGAATATCTAGTGGAACTGTGCCTATTCCCCGCCAGATTACAGCTCTCAGCAACTATGTGGTAAAGAAGGTGGCTGTTCACTCAGGTACTGACTACTGCTATCTTTATATACAAAAATGTAACATATTAAGCCTGAAAACAGTTGCTTTGCAGTTTCCTTGGGTGCTGTGATGCCCTAGCATATCAGATTATTTTTTAAAAATAAGTAGAGGTTATTGAATTCTGTCTGTTTGATATTATAGTGTAATACAATGTCAGATTAAATCTAACGGTTCTGTTATTTAAAATCAGTGAGTTTAGATCATGCAAGTGTTCTTATTTGCTGGAAGGTAACTTTGGTGTTTCCATTTGATTGAAAGGAAGTGTTTTCTTTTTTAATATTTCCAAGTGGTGGGTTTGTTTTCCTCATTGTTTTTTCTTGCAACTCCGAAAATGGAAAATTGTGTGGTTATTGGGGTGGTTCTTTTGTTGTTGGTGGTGGTGGTGTTTTTTTTGGTTTTTTTGGTGTTTTTTTTCAGATGTACTGGGAGACCTACTATCACACACACACACAAAATTTAAATTAAATCACATAAAAGCTCCAAAGAAAATAAGTAATGTCTGTGGAGCTGAAAGGCTCGTCCAGTTACATTGTAGAAAAACGGCAATGTCAAATTGTTGCTAAGACCTGCTGCCTGTTTGAAAGTTCAGAAGTGTATATTTATGTTTGCAATTTTAGGTGGCCGGCATGCTATGGCATTAACTGTTGATGGAAAGGTGTTTTCATGGGGTGAAGGAGATGATGGAAAACTCGGTCACTTCAGTCGAATGTAAGGATACCAAATTTGTCTACATTTCAGTAAAAGATTTTTGTTGACTGTTACAGCACAGCTGACCGCCATTATTGACAATAACAATATTTTTAATACAGTAGAAATAAAAAAATGTGTTGTAAGAAGACTTTTTTCCACAGTATATGTGGAAATTTATGGTGCAACATTTGTAGCAGGCTTCAGCCATTTAGAAAGGAGGCATTCAATTAATATAATACTTAGAAAGATGGATTTGACCGGTATTTTCAAATTTTACTGGTGAAATTCCATACATGTGGACATGTAGTTTTTAGTTACTTTTATAAGGTGTGGTTTTTCCTCAAGGTGCCTTGAGGAATAAAACCATAACAATTTTATATTCTGGAGCTGTAACAGCTGTAACAGTTCATAATGTAAGTTGTCATTTTATAGCCCTTTTTTTTAAACTTCAGTTCACAGACGTTTTAGCCAGAAATAAACTTCTTCCACTTTTTGGTAATACGTAGTTTAATCTTCCACAGGACAGCTATGAGAAAATTTTGAATTTTCTCAGATTTTACTTAGTATGTGCCCACAGAGCAGTATTTTGAAAGAAAAAAAACCCTGATAAACAAAGCCCATGGATAAATATTTTTGTCATTCTGATATATTTTGAGGATCTGTCCATAATACATACAAAATTAAATCAGATGGTTAATATGTTACAGCAGATAAATGTTTATAAGGCTAGGTCAGACTAATGAAAAGGGAAGGCCAGATCAGAGCAGTATTACTGTCTATTTCTCAACTGCTTCGTGTTTTATGTAATTTTACTGAAAGTGGGGTTTGGAACTCCTAGGTATTTCATAGTAGCAATATTTCCAGCGGCCATTTCCATAATTTTATTGAATCTTGTTAGTGGTTCTGGTACAGTCAATATTAGAAAATCTTGAGTTGAATCTTTTTTTGCAATTAAGAGAATACTGTAACTGCATGAAGAATAAATGTTAGTAGTACTCACATAGAAGTCTAACAGTAAATTCTAGTTTTGATTCCTCTACCATGAAGAGCAAAGTTGGGATGGGAGTGTCATCTGTTAATCTCACTGTGTGTTCACTGCCTATAAATCCCTCAACTTTGGGCAGTGACAGGAAATTAGTTTTCACTTTCTGTTATGCACTGTTTAATTGATCCGTTGCATTGACATTTTGAATTTCTCACCTAAGTTGGGCAGCATATACATAAAATATTCTTTAAATAACTTTGAAGGACATTACAGTAGTGTAAACTTTGGATTTATGGTGCTGTCAAATAGTACATCTTGGAATCAGAGTATTGCATATTTATGCTGAGATTACTTTCAGTTATTGCACAATTTGTATTATAACAGTTGGAGTAGATTGTGTGGCTATTTTATGATAAACACAATGGATTTGTTGTTCATTTTCTCCAGGAACTGTGATAAACCCAGGCTGATAGAAGCGTTGAAAACCAAACGCATCCGTGATATTGCCTGTGGCAGTTCCCACAGTGCTGCTATTACCTCTAGTGGTGAACTGTATACCTGGGGTCTTGGAGAATATGGAAGACTGGGACATGGAGATAATACCACTCAGCTGAAGCCTAAGATGGTAAAATCAATGTTTCTGGTGAAATGTAAATGTGTTTAACAAATGGCAGCAGCATGAAGCTAAAGTAACAAAAACCATGAAGGCAGTACAAAGACGTTGTTTTGGAGTGACCTAAATTAGGTTTTGGTACCCATACCTCTAGTGAAAGTAAAGCTATTTCAGAAAGGCCAAAAAGATCCATCTCTTTCTTGGGAAGTGATGTGAAATGGCAAGTGCTGCTTCCAGCATTCATGTCCTGCATCTGCTTTGAGACATAGCTGGAAGCTACCATGTAGCAATGTTGGGTTCTGAGTGTGGCTGGCTAGTTCTTTGCTCACGCTGGGCACAATGACCAAGATAAGTCATAAGACCTTGGAAATGTTTGTAAGCTTTTTAAACATAATTTCTTTGAAAACTTCTTTCTTACTCCTTCTGTTTTGTAGGTTAAAGTGCTCCTTGGCCACCGAGTCATTCAGGTTGCATGTGGAAGCAGAGATGCTCAGACTCTTGCTTTGACAGATGAAGGTAGGAGTATCCTGTTTCAGAAGCTTTCCAGCACATGGGAGTACTGTGATCATTGTTTGACCTGAAATTTGATGTTTGTTAGGTTTGGTGTTTTCTTGGGGTGATGGTGATTTTGGAAAACTGGGCCGAGGAGGAAGTGAAGGATGCAACATTCCTCAGAACATTGAAAGACTGAACGGCCAAGGCGTTTGTCAGATTGAGTGTGGTGCGCAGTTCTCCTTGGCACTGACCAAGTCAGGAGTGGTATGGACATGGTACGTTACATTTGTTAGGAAGTATTAACGAAGCATTTGCTAGCTATGTGCTGTATTTAATGCTCTTTGACTCCATTTCTGCCTTATCTATGTGCTTTGTCTTTTAAATTGGCAGCTCTTCCAGGTGAGCTGCATCCATTCAGTCGCTCTAACACTCGTAGCATGCTCTCTTGTTTGCTGTACTCTGTTAGAATGCCTGGGTCCTGTAGAATTCGTGGCAGAAAGGGAAGATCATTCCTTCTCTTGGTCAGCCTGAGACATGTAAAGGAATGTTAAGAGTGGAAAGGAAAAAAAGAAAACTTGAGAGCTGTAACTTGGACTATGAAGCCTACAGCTAAAGCAGAGACTTGAGAGACTAAGGATGCAGGAGAATAAAGGAAGTAAGCTGAAATTCAGAGCAGATGGGAAGAACTTCCTTGGGAACACAGCAACAGCTTGTTGCTGCTCAGAAGGCCACTGAGTTGTCAGTAATGATGTCTTGGAGCAGGAATTGGTATGAGATGATCACTGAGAGCTACTCAGATATGGTTTTATTTTTCTCGTATTTGCCTGCTTGCTTCTGCTTTGTTTTCAACACAAATCTGGCTTTTTGAATTTATAAACCTTTTTGTAAAATCTGAGAGCTTAGTGCATGGCAGGTCAACTTCAGAGCACTAATCAGATCAAGGTCTTATCCCATCCTTGTGTAATAAGACTGTGACCTATTTGATGTGTATCAAAACTAAGTAGACTTAAACCAGGCATTTTTGTTTTGTTGTCAGCAGTTGCTGAAGGAGGAGAAATCCTTGAAATTTTCATTTTTATAAGTTACTACTATTGTTAAAGGGAAGAGAAGTTTTTAACAGAGGTGACGTTTTTCAGAATGGCCACTGAAATCTGTATTTCTTTCTTGCTCTCCCTCTGATTTTTTATTTTTTTGTAAAAAGGAGCAAGAGGAAAGATAATTTGACAGTCTTTCTTTTTTTTTTTTTTAATTAAGAACTCGTTCCAAAATTTGCATTTATCCCTTCCTAGCCCTAGTTTTTCTTAGCACTGTTACATCTAGTCAAAAATCTACAGCTATTTCATGACATTACAGGTCTACAAGTAGATTTTTGGGTCTGTTTCAGCTGGGGATGGCTGAATTGCTTTAAAAATTTTATTCTTGAATTTGTAATAGTTTGAGGAAAAAAATCATCACTTCTGGGTTATAACTTTAGGTAGCTAACAGTACTCTGTATCATGTTACCCTCCAGCATAATATAACCTTTCTTCAGAAAAATTGATGGTCAGCAAAAGGACTGAGTGACTGGTTACTAAAAACATAGTGGAAGAAATATGAGGGTTTTTTTATTCTTTACTGACATTCTTGATAGAGTATTTTTAAGGTGTTTACTTTTTGTGTATGCTATTTTTTTAAGTGCAGTTTGTGTATAACAATTTTGGAAGAATTTAAATTATGGAGACTTGAGAATCTATATTGAGGCTTCCAACGGTTTGTAGTTCCCTGTGTATTTTTTCCATGGAAGCAGATGTAGGTTAAAGGTTCTGTTCTTGTTAGGTTTATCCTCAGTAGTTAGATATGCCCAAGTCTTATCAAACCACATGAATTTTGTGTTTATAATTGCAGTGTTTTGCAGCGGAGGAAATTAAATGTATTACCAGTTGCTTTGCATATAAAAAAACAGCCACAAACATGCTCTTCTGTATTGGTGTGAGAAGCTGCAGTGTAATAGAACTGTAGTTATCCTCAATTTTCTGCCTTTGGGATTCAGTTTCAAAGCATTTGCTAGCTGGTGTGTATATTTCAGGCGGTGATAAATGGAATATATTCAGTGGAAACAGAATGTTGTTTTGAATGTTACATTTACTATCTGTTGCAGGGGTAAGGGTGACTACTTCAGGCTAGGCCATGGCACAGATGTTCATGTCCGAAAGCCACAGGTTGTGGAAGGACTGAGGGGTAAAAAGATTGTGCACGTGGCTGTGGGAGCTCTCCACTGTCTGGCAGTGACTGACACTGGACAGGTAGGTTGTGCATCACCCTCCTTTCCCCACTTTCCTTGATGCAGAAAGGAGTAAACTGTTTGGGAAGGAAAGTATAATGGTATTGGTGCTGACTAAATGAAATAAAAATTTCTAATTATATTTATTTGCTTTCACAAGTCCTGCATAAATAGAAGCATGATTGTAATTTAAAATATATTAGTATTTAAAATATTAGTATTGGAGTTGAAATACTTATGTCATAGTAGCTTTTGTAGTGTTTTCCTTCCGTTATCTCATGATCAATTTTCTGCTTCGTACTCTGGAAATGCAGCAGCAATCATAGTGTTCTGGACAGATTTTTCAGCTTTATCATAATATTGTTTCAGATCTCCAATGTAATTAGTGAGCAATTAATTCTTCCAGCTTACTGTGAACATTGAGTGATTTATGAATCAACTGATCAATTATGATTTGGCAATAAGTTACGAATCATCTGATAAAATGCTGCTTTGATTTTTTTTTTTTTAAGTATTATAATGCCTGCATTATTTGATAGAGGGGGTAATGTCACAGTAATAGATTGTCTAAAGTGTCCTAGATTACTAGCACTAATCACAAACATTCTTTTTAGGAATTTTTAAGAGAGCATTTGAATGAGATAAGCCCTGAAGCTAAGTAATAATGGGAATGTTTCCTGGCAGGTTTATGCTTGGGGCGACAATGACCATGGGCAACAAGGCAATGGAACTACAACAGTCAATAGAAAACCCACTCTTGTCCAGGGCTTGGAAGGCCAGAAGATCACTCGGGTTGCTTGTGGGTCTTCCCACAGTGTAGCATGGACAACGGTGGATGTAGCTACACCATCTGTTCATGAACCAGTCCTTTTCCAGACAGCGAGGGACCCTTTAGGTGCTTCTTATCTTGGTTGGTATTTGTTGCCTTACACTGTTTTTCCTTTACTGTCGTTGAAGCGTTCGTTTTGTGTGTGGTTTAATAGGTGATAGAAGAGTGCAAAAGAAAATGGTTAAAAAAAAAATCACAAAACAATAAAACATACCTCTGGTAAAAAAAAAAAAAAGAAAATAGACCAACCAACACTCTTCATGGAAGTAGAACTTTTAAAATAAAATGCAATGTGCTTTCTCAAACACCCAAAGGAGTTTCTCTTTATGGAGGTAATGATAAGTGAAAACTACACTAGTATTAATCTTCTTACACATTACCTCTTATTTCTACGGTAAGTCACTTAAGAATTCGGGAATCAAACCAGCAGTGTTTTGTATTAAATATAATACATCAAACATCTTGCTAATTGAGCTTTTTCACGACCAAGGCAATTTGTACTGAATAAATATTCTTGTTATTTCAGAATGTTTGTGTAAGTAAGACTTGTTTTAGGTGCTGATCACTACAATATTTCGGTCTGTATTACCTTAATCCTCATAAGTGAGTAGCAATATCAAATACTATTTTTTGAAAGCCCTTGTTGGAAAGCCTCAGTATTAGCTCTATTTTGTAACTGTAGACACTGCAGTTTAAGAATCTCCTGTAGAGTTAGTTTCAGTCATCTCTTCTGATGTAACAAGAAGTTAGATAAACCATTTCCTTTTATGTATTATGCCATTAAAAAATGCTTGCCTTCTCTTTCCCCCTGCCTCTTTTTAGGTGTTCCTTCAGATGCAGATTCTTCTGCTGCCAGTAACAAAATCAGTGGGGCCAACAGTTCCAAGCCGAATCGCCCTTCCCTTGCTAAGATTCTCCTGTCACTTGATGGGAATGTTGCCAAACAGCAGGCATTGTCTCACATACTGATTGCATTACAAATCATGTATGCCAGGTAGGCATGGAAACATTCTTTCTGTTGCAGAGCAAAAGATGATGTAGCTTACCATCTATTAGGGACTTTTGAGTCAGGTATAAATTGTTTTAAGGAGTTCAAACTCCTTAGAATGGGCATAAGCTTCATTTAAATTTTCTTTTTTTTGATGCTGATGTTAGCTTTATGTTATGTTTACAAAAATTTCCATTGCCCAGGGAAAAAAAAAATCCTTCATTCAGAAATGCTCAAGTAAATAATGTAGAAGCTGTGTAAGTAAATCACGATGGATGATATGGAGTAAGAAGTAGAGGGTAGAGTGAAAACAATAATGAAAATTTGCAGTGCGGTTATTGTTAGTAGAGAACAGAGTACTTGTGCTAAAATTTATGAGGAGAAACTCATGTTAAATATTGAAGCATCAGGCCCAAAGGAGAGTAACAATGAACAACCCTCTAAATCCTAGAGCTTGGAAACCTTATGTTATTTTATTAAGACAAGCTAATAAAATTTTTCAAGTTCAACAAGGGAATTAATTAGGTTTTTGTTAATCCATCCTAAATGATTTCAGGGATGCAGTTGTTGGAGCATTGATGCCTGCAAGTATGATTGCACCAGTGGAATGTCCCTCTTCATCACCAGCCCCCCCATCAGATGCTACTTCTGCAGGAAGCCCTGCAAATGGAGATGAGTGTGTGCTTGTAGGAGATATTGAGGAGAGGCTGAGCCCAAACCCGTGGCAGGACAGGAGAGGGGAGGTAAAGTGTCACATTATGTTTTTTTCATTAGTTTTTAACTGTAAGACTGAGAAATATCTCAGTTAGTCTGACAGTAGCAGAGAATAAAAAATTCCTTCATGCTCTAATTTCAGGACTAGGTTCTCTGCACATGTCAGATTTGAAAAAACTAAAATTTTAGTGTAAGATCAGTTTTGAACTTTCAGAAAGCATTGTGTCATTTAAATGCAATTGTGATGATTTCTAGCAATATTTTATAGATATTGAATTAATTTAATAGGAATGATATTAAAAACATATCAAGAACAGCAGAATATTTGACCATTATATAATGAAATTTAGTTGTAAACTTAGACCAACTGATGTAGACATGAGGCCCCGAATGAAATTCTACTATGTTGATTCCCAACTGCTAACAAAAGCGGAAAAGAAAAAGCTTGCTACTGAAGAGGTCTTCCGCATTTATGAACTGTGAACTTGTTATGTATTGTCAGGGCTTGCCTTCTGCTTTGTAGACTTTTCTGCCAGCAGATGTTTTATTGTATGTTTTTTGTAGCAGCTGGCAGTGAGGGGAGCATTTGCTGTTTTACCCACACTAGGAACATAAAATAGAAGCTAAAAATACAGGCTGAATCTATTGGTTTTGAACTTATGGCTGTTTTTAAATTGCTGCTGTCTTTGAGCACTAGCCCTTCTGATAAATAGTTAAATTCTTAAATGTTTTACGGTGTCTTGTTGAAGATTTCAGTAGTTATTATTTGTTCTGGCTAGGTCGTTCCCTCAGAAGATGCTGTGACACCGTCTGCTGTAACTCCCTCAGCTGCTGCTGCCTCTTCCCGTCCTTTCATTCCAGTCACAGATGATCCTGGAGCTGCCAGTATTATTGCAGAAACCATGACAAAAACCAAAGAAGTAACGTTGCCAATACTTTTCTCAAAACTTAAGTCCTTACCGTATTTTTATCGAACGGTTTTTCTGGTTTTCGTGCTTTAAAAGTTATTCTGTAAATGACTGCATTTTAAAAAAATCTATCCAAAGACAGAAGGATGTTTGTTGTTTGTTTTGTAGGATGTGGAAAGCCAGAGTAAGGTATCTGGCCCGGAACCGCAGTACTTGGATGAGTTTACAAGTCTCCTGGTACCAGATGACACGCGAGTCATGGTTGACCTGCTAAAGCTTGCGGTGTCCAACCGAGCGGGCGAAAAGGGACGAGATGTTCTCTCAGCTGTGCTGTCTGGCATGGGCACAGCTTACCCACAGGTCCGGTTTTGTTTCTGTTGCATTTTAACTGTGTCCTTTTTATTACTGGCTTGCTGGAGTACTTCCTTGTATTGGAAGTGCAGCTCAGCATTGTGAGAAACTTCTCACAGGTGAAAATTTGAGTTGAACTTAAATGCATGTGAGCTTTAATCATTTTAATGGAAATATTATGTGAATACATGCATGTGCTGCAGATGTCAGTAGCAGACTAATTTCTCCATTTGTCACGCTGCAATTAGACATTAAGATAAAATGTATTTGTGTATTGACCAGGTGTTGGTGGGTATTGGAATGGAGCTGACTTAACCAAGCTCTATTTATTTGATCTATAGAATGTTAGTTTAAAAACTTCCAGGATGTTTTTCTTTTTTGCATCTGAGTTTATTTTTCAAATTGATACAGTCGTTATTGCTAGCTAAAAATGCTGTTAGATTTTGGATTGTTAATGATACAATAATTCTTCTGAACTGTTAAGATTTACATTTTATGCTTTTATGCATTGAAGCTTCTAACTTTTTACAAAGTATCCATGGGTGTGGGGTTTTGTGGGGTTTTTTTTTGGCATAGCTGGCAGAATGTTAAAAAATACTTATTTTGTCATAAATTATTATAGAATAAATTACTTATAGAATGCCTGTCCACTGATGAGCTGAAAGCTGTTTAATATTTCTTGTAGCTTTACTTTTCAGCTAGTAATTTTCCTAATGAGTAACAATACATTTTTTTAAGATTTCTAAAACCATTACTCCCCCTGGCTAGTTTGTGGTGATTAGCTGTGTATATTTGTGTTGACTTTTCCCATTCAAATTATGTACACACTGTAGGTATATTCATACATTAGTTCTGGGGGTTTTTATCATTAATAGTGAGTAACTGAACAGTTTTGGGTTTGCATGGGGTTTTTGTGTTTTGTATCCAGAATTTTTATTAGAAACTCTTTTAAAATGAATACTTCGGGCATTTTCTCCCTAAACAGCGTTTTGCTATATTACATCCTAGTTAAATATTTATACTTCTCTATGCTACCATATGCTCTATAGCTTAGATTTAATAGTTTGCTTTTTCTGTAAGGGAAAGCAATTGTTTTTGTTGTCATTTACTTACTGAAAACTGAAGTTTTTTGGCTTTCAGTTTTAGGAGTTTTTCTAGCTCTAACACTACAAAAAAGAATATTTTTGAGGTAATATGATGGTTTATGAATCAGATTTCCAAAACCAAGTTAGTTATTTTAAATTTGGAAAGAATGGTAACTTACAACGTACAGTTTATAAAATGTGTATTTTTCTTTTCTCAGGTTGCTGATATGTTGTTGGAGCTTTGTGTTACGGAGCTAGAAGATGTAGCAACTGATTCACAAAGTGGTCGCCTCTCTTCACAACCAGTTGTGGTAGAGAGCAGCCATCCGTATACTGATGATACATCTTCTAGTGGCACAGTTAAAATACCAGGTACAGAATTCTTAGAGTTACGTTGCTAAGATTCAATTGTTTTTAAGCCTGCATGCATTAAATTGTTCCTTAGCTAACAAAAATATATACTGAGCTTTTAAAGCCTTGTTTTAGGTCCTGTTGCTATAAAAAAGTATTTCTTGAAGCTGATTTCTTACACGCTGATGAAAATCATGATTCCATACAATCTGCATTTCTGTGTTCACTGGGTGTGATTCCAGTTTCATATCATTGCTGTTCTCCATTCAGTTATGAATCTGAGAAGGACTGTGTTCTTTTCAGGTTTAGTAATTGAAACCTCATCTTCTAGTCTTGAACAAGGGAAATACTTCTTTGTTTTGATGCTGTCTTTCTATTTAGTGTTTCTTTCAGTAATTTACCTAGTACTTACCAAAAGTTAGAGACAATAAAGAGCTATCTGCCTTAACTGTAAATAGGCATTCTTTGTCTTTTGCAACTTTAATTTTGAATGTTCTGGAACGGTCTTTTGTCTGCTAGTCCCATCTCATACGAGCTTGTTGTGATTTAAACCTTGCAATGAGAAGAAATTACAGGCAAATAATGTCATTAAATCGAAAGAAGCAATTTTTATTAATGGGCGCCATGGCTTCCGAACAACTGTGCTTGATTTCATGTGGATTTCTAAAATACTGCATTTGTCTGCGATTTTGGTTGCTCTGTGGAAATGTGTGAACTCTTTATTGCTGCTTAGGTGCTGAGGGACTGAGGGTGGAGTTTGACCGCCAGTGTTCCACGGAGCGGCGTCACGATCCGCTCACCATAATGGACGGCGTCAACAGGATTGTGTCCGTCCGATCAGGTGTGGAGAGCGAGCGCTTTTCTAAAGCGTCGTGTGTGATTCACTCCTAAATGCTGAATGAAAGGTGCCGCTGCCTCTGGCTGGCTTCTTGTTAGGGATGTGCCAGTAAAAGAGAGGAAAACCTGTGTAAATTGATGCTGTCTTTCAAACTAAGAAGTTTGTAGGATGTAGCCACAAAGATTGATCTTGTGTCTTTGGATATAGAGAACCTCTAGGAAGTGAATGTTAAGTTGACCAGCTCTTCCAAAGAGCGGATGGAGTGTAAAACTCCGTGTTTAGCACCCCTGCCAACATGTGTGAATTTCTATTTAATCAAAGTATATTTTAACAAGTTGGAAAAGGATATGTACTTTGCTAGCTCTTTCCTTTTTCAAGTAGTATTTAGAGAAATTTCAGCCTTCATATGGTTAAGACAAATGCTCTTCTGCTGTCAAATGCCTAAAATAATAGCTTGGTGCTCATTATGTTTCCTGCTCTGGCCTTTGTATGTGACACTTCTTGAATTCTTCACATACTTAATCTTGATATCTCTGATTTAATTTAATCTGATTTAATTTTTAAGCACTAATAATTTGTAGTACGTTTTGGAGGTATATTTTTAATCTCATCAAATTTTATGTTGAACCTACCCATACACTCCATTATGTGCAAGGGTCTCGGTAGTTACTACTGCCTGCGGAGTCCTAATGTGGGCTTTTCATGTTGACCCATTTTTCCCCAAAGGTGTTTCATTACTGAGTTATTTCTGCTTGGTTCCTGGTTGGAAGCTGTAAAGCTTAATTTAATGAATAGGTTATTCTCTATTTTTGTAACGTGAAAGATAATTTGAAAATAGGACAAGGTATTTTAGTAAGCTTTTGTTGTCGCCTCTTGATTGTGGTACCAGGCTATCTGCTAGCAGTGCTAATTGAACTTTTTAAGACTTGGTTTTGAACTTCTTAAGACTTAAATGTAACATCTTTACATTTATTCATGTACTTTACATAGTTCTTTTTCTTGAATGCCTTTGTGTGATGTTTATAATATTTAACCAGTTGCTGTTGATGACTGGCTAGTGTGTTGGCTCAGACAATATAGCTGAGCATGTTTGTCTTGCCTGCTGTAACAGGTCGTGAGTGGTCAGATTGGTCTAGTGAATTGCGAATTCCAGGGGATGAGTTGAAGTGGAAGTTCATCAGTGATGGGTCTGTGAACGGATGGGGATGGCGATTCACAGTTTATCCTATCATGCCAGCTGCAGGTAAGGTATCACATACAACATTTACAGGAGGGTGAGAGTAGATTTTATTGTTTGCTTTTTACACTGCACTTATTGCATGGTATTTGCATGCAGAAGTTCAGTAGTTCATGTACATTTATACTAAGAAGACGTTTTCATTCGTACTTCGGAGGCATTTCCAACTAGGTCCTGAGAGGTGCACTTGTACATAAAGAAGAGAGAAAAATATTTTGTAGTCACTCTATTTGGCCCCTTCATCAGTGAAGAGAGGATACTTCTGGAACACAAGTCATCTGTAGTGTCCTTATTTTTTAAAATCTGTCTGTTTTAAAATTATGTAAATTAAGTCATGGAAGTGCATCTTTCATCCTCTCTCTTCAGAGAGAAGTAGAACAGGTAACTCATGCAGACTAGCACTCTAGAGCACTGTGTTTGGTCAACTAAATCCTGCCTATGTTCTATTCTTATTTCAGTCTGAGGACAAACCTTCCCCAGCTTTTTTGTTGTTGTTGTTCCTTTTTGTTTCCTGCAGGCCCTAAAGACCTTCTCTCAGATCGTTGCATTCTTTCATGTCCCTCAATGGATTTGGTTACGTGTTTGTTGGATTTTCGCTTAAATTTTGCTTCCAACAGGAGCATAGTTCCTCGCTTGGCAGCTTCTCTTGCAGCATGTGCTCAACTGAGTGCCTTAGGTGAGTATAGTCTTAAAATTAGGTCTGGCTTTTTTGAAGTCATGATGATTGTTTTATGTAATTACGTTCTTTCTGCTTATTTTTCCTTAGCTGCTGGCCACAGAATGTGGGCCTTGCAGAGGCTACGGAAGCTGCTCACCACGGAGTTTGGCCAGTCCATTAACATCAACCGGATCCTGGGGGATAACGAGGGAGAAACACGAGCTTTGGTAAGAAGGCAGTGGTGCTCTCCTCTTCACGTTTTTCACATTAAGATTAGATTAGCTGATTACATCAGCTAGCCCTGATGTACAACGTTTGTTGTGTTCATGGCAAAACAGGAGATGGGTGAATGAATAGTCGTCTTGTACAGGTCTGCAAGTCTGTAAAGGTACCCCAGTTTAGAAAAGAAAAAATGGCCAATTCCAAGACTTAGCAGTTGTGCTTTTTGATTTGCCAAAAAGGGGTAGAAATAATTTTTTTGAACAAGTGGAAGAAAATGGTATATCCCACAGCTAGCTGTAGTTTGGGAAGCTATTTTGTCACAGTCATCTAAATAATGTACTTCCTGTAATGCATGCACTATGACTAACTTTCTAGTTGTGTGGTGTCTCTAGAGTTTCACAGGGAGTGCTTTAGCTGCTTTGGTTAAAGGTCTTCCAGAAGCTTTGCAACGACAGTTTGACTATGAAGACCCCATTGTAAGAGGTGGCAAACAATTGCTCCACAGCCCTTTCTTTAAGGTAATGTAGCACAATCAGTTAAAAACGCATTAAAATAGTTCTGGGATTTTTTTGAGGTGTGTTAAGCTCACATAGTACTATATCAGTAATGTGAAATTTTAGTGACAAAATCAGAATACTGCTTTTTAAAGGAGAATCAAATACACAAAACCAGTCTCCTACCTTTAAAAAGGGAATCAAATACACAAATGAAAAATAGAGAGTACCTAGCTAGGCAGAGAAACTCAGGAAAACATCTTCTAAGCACGCTTTTTGATAAGTGATTTTGAGTTTTCCTAATAGGAGTGTTGTATATTTCTGTTTAGTTAGTTTAGTACTCTGAAGGTTTTACTTTCATTCAGTTGGAAAAAATGACCAGTCTTAAATAGACCCTATACTTCAAAGTAAAAATTAACAAGCTGAGGAAGTCTAGAGAAGAGCAAGAATAATAAAAGGTGAAAAAGCTTCCTTTGTAGTATAAAAGTGAAACTAAGAGGGTGTACCTATCTTAACAGAAAGAAAATCTTAAAAGTTTATAACTTATGTTGTTCACAATATTAGTCTGAAACGTTGATTTGAAATGGAATCAAACTTTGAAAATCAATTGAAAATCCATTGAATTGTAGAAAGGAGACATTTTAGAAATGGAAGGTAAAATGTGAAGCACGTGAGATTTAATGTGGAAAAGGTAATTAATCTGGGAATGTTTTTCACGGGGAGGTTATGAAAATTTCTGTATTGAAAGAGGAAATTAGATACCTCACCATGTGAAATAGTGGGGCTACACTTGCTGTTACCTCATCCATGAGGGTAAATAAGATGGCTCTTAGTAACTAAATGCCTTTTGAGACTGTTCGGGCCCTACTGGCCTTTGTGCTTTTCTCCTCTGACAAATGCATACTGATTTTTATTGCATATTTTTGATACTTCTCTAATTTTTTTTTTTTTTTTTTTTTTTTGCCTGTCTGAAGGTACTTGTGGCACTTGCTTGTGATCTAGAGTTGGACACTCTGCCTTGCTGTGCAGAGACACACAAATGGGCCTGGTTCAGGAGATACTGCATGGCATCCAGGGTTGCTGTGGCTCTTGATAAAAGGACACCCTTACCTCGCCTTTTCCTCGATGAGGTACTGCAGGAGTACTTCAGATGGTTAATGGAACGTGGGAAAGTGTCTCGCGTGAAATGATACACGGAGTTGGAATTATTTTATGCCAACTGTGTGATAGGAGTAATTGATGATTTGAGTAATGTTATTTAATGCAAAATATTTCACAGGTTGCAAAGAAAATCCGAGAATTAATGGCAGATAATGAAAATATGGATGTTCTTCATGAGTGCCATGATGTCTTTAAGAGAGAACAGGATGAGCAGCTTGTCCAGTGGATGAATAGGTAGTTTTATTCAACTGTTACTGGTTTGGTCTTGTGATGCTTTGTTGTTGTACAGTGATAAACTGCTTTTTTTTTGTGACTTTTAAAAAGCGCTTTTAAGATTTCGTTTGTTTTGCATTTCCTGCAGACGACCTGACGATTGGACACTTTCAGCTGGAGGCAGTGGAACTATTTATGGTTGGGGTCATAATCACAGAGGGCAGCTTGGTGGCATTGAAGGAGCAAAGGTCAAAGTCCCAACTCCGTGTGAAGCTCTTGCCACCCTTAGACCAGTGCAGTTAATTGGTGGTGAACAGACTCTGTTTGCAGTGACTGCTGATGGGAAAGTAAGGATGCAACAAATGATTGCTGGTTTGACTCTCCTGAAATATTTCATCCTCAGTCAGAATGGGTTTGGCTAAATGAAAAATAGTGTGCATAGCACAGGTTCATTATTATTGGTACTAGTAACTTTGTTTTAATTTTTTTAAAGAATCTGAGCTGTACGAGCTCCACCAGTACTTTCTAGGACTGCAGGTACTAATGCATTAAATGACTGAAACAAGAAACATATTTGAGTACTCAGTTCAAAAATGTGATCAGATTTTGTCAAAGCTGGGTACAAGCAGCATACTCTCAGAGTTCCCTAAAACAGGGTTGATTATTTCTTTCTAACAGGGGAGAGGTGTAATGTGAGATTGTTCACAGTTGGCTAAATGTAAGTTAGATATTGCAGGATCTAATTTCCAGGTGCTGAAATGCTGAGTGAAAAGGAATCTCAGTGCAGAAGGTTAGTGTAAGGTGTAGGAGAGAAAAATCAGTTAATGAATTTGAAAAGTTTTTATTTTCATACAGAAGGCAGCTGTTAAGGACGTGAGGGAGAATTTTATCTAGACCTTTGTGTAGCAGTTATATTCATCTAGTGAGGCAATGATTCCTGGGGGTCAGTATCTTGTTAATAATTTACAGAAGGGCAAAGAGCAGATTAGTGGCATTTCTTGACATCCTTCTGTTGAAAGAAATTATTTTCAGAGAGACAAAAAGAGTGAAAAGTATTAATTAAAACTATTTATAGGATGGGAGGGAAAGAAGCAACTAGCTTGTATATTCTATAGAACAAAGAAAGAAAACTGTAACAGTGCTGCTTGGAAGGAGAGCTATAGAAGATAGATGATTTTGTCATGCTATCAAGCAAAGCTCTGGTCTCTTGATAGTTTTACAAAATAAGTTTTAGTATTTCACAATAAATACATTAAGTCAGTGAGAGTTCTTATTGACTTGAAGGTAGCCACATTTTCCCAAAGCTTTTTTGTGAAATGTTTCATAATATTTCCTTGCTTTCCAAAAGAGAGAAAATAATAACCTGTAAGTAACTGGTTTTTTTAGACTTCCCTTGAACTGCATTCTGACATAAAAATTCTTCTCTAGAATTCATTTCTAGGGAATGTTCTGCTTGAGGCAAACAAAACTAAATTTTATTCTTTACTTTAAAGCTGTATGCCACTGGATATGGAGCAGGTGGTAGGCTTGGAATTGGAGGAACAGAATCAGTTTCTACTCCAACTTTACTGGAATCCATTCAACATGTGTTCATAAAGAAAGTTGCAGTGAACTCAGGAGGAAAGCACTGCTTGGCATTGTCTTTTGAGGGAGAAGTTTATTCTTGGGGTGAAGCAGAAGATGGCAAGCTTGGTCATGGAAACCGAAGGCAAGTAACACATGAAAATATTATTTAAAAAAACTTGCTAATGGATACTTATCATAGGTGCTGTATATTAATGAATTTTTCTAGTCATATCCTAGTCTAATATCCTAGTCTAGGATATTAAACTGGAGCAAAGCAAATACGGGGCGATTTTAGGTGTCCTCATTCTCACTCCAAAAGAGGGCTCTCCATACACTGGTGAATGTGGATGGTCTGTCCCAGAAGCTTTGTCCAGACAGATGTTTTCTTTTCAGCCCGTGTGATCGCCCTCGTGTGATTGAGTCTCTGCGAGGTATAGAAGTGGTTGACATTGCTGCTGGGGGAGCGCACAGCGCTTGTATCACAGCTGCAGGAGACCTTTTCACATGGGGCAAGGGACGGTATGGGCGCCTTGGCCACGGAGATAGTGAGGACCAACTAAAACCCAAACTGGTAAGAAACCTTTGGAGCACTCAACAGTCTTAGTCCAGTTACTGTCTTCTGATTTATAACTTTTTGCATTTCTGTGTACAAAGAATGGAAGGGCGAAACAGTGGCATGTATTTGTAAGAAATGAACAAGCTGCCGTGATTGGAAGGATAAAATGAAAGAGGAGCTGCAAAACTTTGCTAGTGGTCGCCAAACAGCTTACAAGGAATTTATTTTAGAGATTTAAGGAAAATTTAAAGAAATAAGTGAAGTTTCGTTCTGCTTTGGATGATTGATTGTGCCAGCTGGAATCTATTTCAGGTAGAGGCAAGGATAGGAAGGATGTGATGTATGTGAGTCACCAGCTTTTTATTTTGTGGTTCCAAATCCCATACTTCATCACTAGGTGGCATCATTTCAAAAGATGTCGACTAAATTCAGATGATGATGTAAGTGCTCAAAAATTGTAAACTAGTAAAAGACTATTTGAAAATAGGACTTTTTTTTTCACATTACTGTATTCAGTACGTGTCCAGAGTGCCTGAAATTATTTCAACATAGTCTTTGATAGCCTTAGATGTTTTATATTGTTTTCCCTGACATTGAGATAAAAAAAGTCAACTAGTTCACGAATTAAAAAAAAAAATAAACCCTGTGTTTAAAATACACAGTTGTTTTTCATTTTGCTGTCTGAAAAAAGCAAAGCTTTTAGACTTGCCTTTATTTCCTTGTTCCTGTGTTGTTTCAGACTTGTAGTTCCAGTCATCACCTCTCTAAGATGAGTTTGTCATCTCTTGTGAAACTAAATAACCGAGTCTTTTACGGTGAACAAAAATAGGTGATTTCATTGCAGGTGGAAGCTCTCCAGGGTTACCGTGTGATTGATATAGCCTGTGGCAGTGGAGATGCTCAGACACTGTGCCTCACTGATGATGATACAGTCTGGTCCTGGGGTGATGGAGATTATGGAAAACTTGGGAGAGGAGGCAGTGATGGCTGTAAAGTACCAATGAAGGTATTTCTGTGTAATTTTTTCATCTCTTTAGAAACTGTGATGCTGGTGGAGAATGCTGAAGACTGATTTGTCTATATGTGTGAACTTTCATCCATCCTGGAACATCAGGGTTCTTCCGGTGGTTGTTAGGAATGACCTTTGTAGGCTACAATAACAGGACATTAAGCTTGGTGCTGATTGTTAAAATTGTACTTGATTGTTTTTCTTTGGAAAACGTCGCTGGTTTAAATAATATTTCTCATTTTAATTTTGATTCCTGTCAAAACATTAAGTTTTGCCAAGAAATCTTCATGTTTCTTTTTATTAATAAATTTGCAATAGCCATAAAGTCAGTACAGAAAGGGATATCAATTCATTGAGAAGTAATCTTACTTTATATTTCACCGTTTCTGTGAATACATGGTTGACTTGGAATTTCTTCACGTGTTATGGATGAAATCCATGTAGCCATTAAATTTGAATTTCAGCATTTGTTATGAAGATGAACGTTGCTTGTGTTTGAGAAACGTGTCTGTTACTGTGTATACTTATGCACAGTGGATTTTAGATCCTAAATCCAGAATCACACTTAATTGCTTGCGTACAGGCGTCCCCATTCTGTTTCCAAATGTTTCCAGCATGGTGTAACGTAACACAAAAATAGCTTGTTTATGCTTCATCAACCAGTCCCGTAGGACTGATGGTAAAGCAGCATAAGGTCCTACACAGAACAAATAGGAAGGGTCTGCTGGAGGTAGACATATTTTTATATGTCAGCAGAATCACATCCATGTCATACAAGCTGAGGATGATTGAGTGTTAGTAGATGAAGCCTTATCATTTCTACTCTGAGCAATTGCAGAGTAACTATGGGCAGAACATTACTAGATTGATCTTCAGCTCTTTGTGAAATTTGAGCTTCTTTTTAGTACTTAACCAGTAAATGGTAGAAAAATGAAAGGAGTGGAATTCTTCTAAATTCTCTACATAAGCATTTTAATTTGTAAATATACATATAGACATACAGTTGCGTGTTATATTTTACTTGAGACAGTTCAGTCTACAGGTTCCTTAATTAACTAATTTAATTTTCATTTGATATTATTTTTCTAGATTGATTCTCTCACAGGTCTTGGAGTGGTTAAAGTAGAATGTGGATCACAATTTTCTGTGGCCCTTACCAAATCCGGAGCTGTGTATACATGGTGAGTATTCTGTATTTGTTATTTCAACAGTGTTAGATGTCACCTTGTCTGTAAGAGGTATCAGTGTTACACTTCCTTCACTGTTTTGATATTCTCTTTCAAAAATTTTTTGAGTTCATGAGTCTTGATTAGTGATAAAATCTCCCACTTCAGAAACCATTTTCTAGTACCATGAATGAAAAACCCAAGTATTTTTTCTTGGAAACCTAAGCACAGGGTTGTCATTCCAGGCACTGCCCACTGCAAGGTGCAGAACTTCCAAGGAGGTCAGTAGCATTATAAGCATGAAGTGTCATGCAGGGCAGAAGGCGATAGCATAAATAACATTCTCATGTGGTATCAAAATTGTGTCTAGCTTGTGGCTGTAGTCTGAGAATTTGATTTTTGAAATCATTGTTTTAATCTTCTTTACACCGTTCCAAATTTTATAGTTTAAACTGCTAGACTGAAATGTTTAAAAAGACTTAGCAAAATGCCTTCCCAAGTTCCCTCAGCTACCTTATTTATATGACATTTAGGTATCCTTAAACTGTATGAAGTTCCAGCCTCTGAGATCAGTAAATATAGTTTTTGCAGATGAATGCTTCTGGTTCTTGGCTCCTTTAAGACATAAAAATAAAGCCCACCCTCTGGAAAAGGGATAAAAGGAACTACCCAGGTTAAGTAGGAATATTGTATTGGAGGCGCAAGAATCTGTACTGAGTCAGTAGAATCATATCCATACAAAGTAGCGATGATTCATGTTGAATGTTTGGAGAATATTTTGGTATTGGACTTTATAACGACATCTACAGCTCAAATGTCAGACATAGCCTGTCATTAACACTTTTTCCACAGTTAAAACACAGTTTTTAAATGTTTACTTCTCTGTGCAGGGGCAAGGGAGATTATCATCGCTTAGGCCATGGATCTGATGACCATGTTAGAAGACCTCGACAAGTGCAGGGACTGCAAGGAAAGAAAGTTATTGCAATTGCTACGGGGTCTTTGCACTGTGTTTGCTGCACTGAAGATGGTATAAAAATCAAATAATTTACCTAGTTCTTAGCACTGAATTTGAAAAAACTGAAACTTTCTTTTAGTTAAATGTTGGCAGGTTGTCCTTGCTGAAAATGCTGGTTCTCTGTGTGCATGGATGTATTTTGTATTTGCAGATGCTGCATATTTCTTGAGCAGCAAGCACGGCATTGATTTAAAGTGATCACATTAAACTAATGAAAATTAAAGAATTCAGGTTGCATAAACATTGATGATCAAAGAAAAATGTAAAACTCTAAAGGTGATTACGGAATGGTCAAGCAGTAGTACTGAATGGACTTGGCCCTTTTTTTTTTTCTTTGGCAGAGTGTTGTGAGTTTGAAGTATTTAACTTGATAAATGAAGCACTGTGCAAACAATATTGCTTCTTACATAGCAGGTTGAGGTAGGGAATGTTCTTTCTAGCATATTCACTCCCACAATTAACAAGTCTGCACAAATGAGTGTTTTATAGGTGCTAGTGAAAAAATATAGATGCCAAAAATGAATGTGAGTAGTGAATATAGTTGCAGAAAATAAGTGCTCAGGAATGAGATTGTTACTTTAAAAGTAACAATTATCTTGCAACAGCAAGCATCTATTTTATTATCTTGTCTAGTAATACAGCTTATTATAGCATTTTAGTCTTATACAAAATATTAAGACTTTGAATATATTTTTCATTTTGGCCTTGCTTTTGCTATGAAACTATCATACAGGCTTTCCTGATGTTCTGTTACAGAGTATGGTACTCTACCATCTCCCTCTGTTCTGGAGCAGAACCTTTCAGTTACACAAACTATGAGGAAAGAAGTGCACCTTATGCTAGCTGCTCTATAGAGACTGTGGACCTGATTGTGTCAGTCAGGATTTATCTGCACTGGATAGTAGATTTCAGGATGGCCATCAGTCTTAAATCTTTTTTACAGCCCAAGGCCTTACCTGGTTAAATAAGTGATAATTTTACAAAAAAGGCAAAAAGGTTGTATATTAGCCTCAGGCTAATAATTTGTTTGTTTGTTTAGGGGAAGTTTATACATGGGGAGATAACGATGAGGGGCAGCTTGGAGATGGAACAACTAATGCTATCCAAAGACCACGCCTGGTTGCAGCGCTTCAGGGTAAAAAGATCAACAGAGTAGCCTGTGGCTCAGCACATACTTTAGCTTGGTCAACCAGTAAACCTGCTAATGCTGGCAAGCTGCCTACACAGGTAATGGTTTTGGCTTATTGAATTCAGATTTTAAACATACTTAGTGTGCTTATTGCTGACCTTTCGCTAGATGCAATTCCTTTCCAAGTCCCTGCATAAGCTCAGTGTGCTTTAGTTTGACTTCAAGTTTGAGCCAGTTACTTTGTTTTACTTCTGCATTTCCAAAGGATTCCATTTTTCTGAGCTGAAAAAGCCTCTTCATTCAGTTTTTAATCCAAATGTGGAGCAGTAACTCAGTTTGAAAATTGGCAGGAATTTAATTCTGCCTTGCAGCTATGAAAATGTTATGCCTTCCAAGGGAGTTCTTAGTTGCATGCTTTATATTGGAAAGACTTGTTTTTTGAATTTGCTGTATTTCAACTATGCCTGGAATTAGTGATGACAGGATGTAAAATGTATTTGTTTATGGATAGATTTAAAATATGGAACAGCACTTGTATTCTAGCTGTCATATAATAGTTGCTTCAGTTTAGATGGATACTATTAGTATCTTTTATAAACAACTGAACTCCATGTTTGAAGTTTTGACAGTGTGAATAAGCAAATATCTGAATTTCTAATACACATTTACCTACAAATCTAAAGATTGTTGTTCTGTTGAATACAATGAAGTGTATAATAATTCTAATTTACATTTGGATGTCATTGTCTTATAGGTTCCTATGGAGTACAATCATCTGCAGGAAATTCCCATCATTTCATTGAGAAACAGACTTCTGCTCTTGCATCACATTTCAGAACTCTTCTGTCCTTGCATTCCAATGTTTGATCTTGAAGGAAGACTTGAGGAAACTGGCCAAGGACCCTCTGTTGGGTTTGACACATTAAGGGGAATACTGATATCACAGGGAAAGGTATTGTATCAAAATGTTTCTAAGGGAGAGATTTGTAACCGTAACAGGGAAGTGTGGTTTAACTTGTTTCTGAATGAAAAAGGGCTTTATGTCTCAATTTGTTCTGTAAGTTGTGTATCAGATATTTGCAATCTGATGATGCAGGTTTTTCTTTGTGTTCTTTCTACAGTGTTTTTCTTAGTTCTTCATCATAGTGCTTTTGTGTGTTGATCTTGAAAATAACTTTACACTGTAAATCTTCAGTTTGTAATATAGCTGAATTCTTCTAGAGTATTAAGTGGATGATATCCTGGAAAAAATGTAAGATTGCAGACAATGACCGATTCATACCTGTTTGTATTTCAGTTATGAAGGTCAGGTGATATACTAGTTAATGCAAAGCTCTGTGCAGGTACAAACTTGTTTTAGACTGAGCTAAAAGTGAAAATAGAATACCTAGGAGTTCAATTTCAAGTGGTAGTGAAAGGGGGTTTTTGTAGTTAAGTCAGTCAGGAGAAAATGTAGATAACTGTAATGCTTTGAAGCTGCAACACTTATTCAAAACTTCAG
Source organism: Hirundo rustica (assembly GCF_015227805.2). Taxonomy (NCBI): domain Eukaryota; kingdom Metazoa; phylum Chordata; class Aves; order Passeriformes; family Hirundinidae; genus Hirundo; species Hirundo rustica. The sequence goes on from NC_053451.1 coordinate 85,627,734, forward strand.
ATATGATAAGCCATAAAAACATGATTTGCCTTCAGTTTAATCATCAGTTTTGGGTCTGAATTTTCTCACTGTCACAGTAATTTGTCTGACTGAGAAAGAAAACATTATACAAGCAGACAGAATCTGCTGGGAGATAACCAGTTCTCTTTTCAAGGATGAGTTTTCCCCTGTAGTGCTGTTTTGGGTCCTTAAATAAGACACATGGCCTGTAACTAGACTTCTTAGTATCTGTTGTCTCAGTCTCTTTCTCTAGACTTCAATAAAATTGTGTTGTAGAACAACCAAGCTGTGTACATACTTCACAGACCAAGGGAAGTCGTCAAAAGCTAAACTAGAAAGGAAATCCTTGCTGTTCTGTTCATGAGACTTTTATTTGTTAATGCTATTAATTCTGAGTCCTTACATAAGTAATGTTACATATAAGAATGCATGTGCAGGAGGCACATTCAACCTAATTTACTGGAGTCTGCAGAATAGTTACAGAAAGGCTTCAGACATTGAGATAAAATGGGATATCAAGCGTAAATACAGAAGCATTCATGAGGCATCAGAGGTTGTGATGCCATATTCATGTCTAGGCATTTAAGTCAAGCTTACTTTCAGAGATTCTAAAGACTTCAAAATCTTCTTAATCTTGCTTGAAATTGACTTTAAAATTATATCCAAATATTTAGTGAGGGACTGAACCTCAGATTTTGCTTTTTTAAGCAAAGACTGTTTTTTTTAAAAAAAAATGTTGTTTATTTATTGCTTTCCTTAGCAAAATGATCTCATCTTTGGCTTTTTTGATTGTCATTCTGTGATGTTAATTATTCTCTATATACTTAGATTTTTCTGGTGTAAACTAATTTATACTTGTACTCAGCAATGCATTGATTGGTTAATAATTGTGTCTGGGTGCAGTGCAACCTTTCAAGCCATGGTTTTAAGTGATACAGATGGGACTTTCTTTAGTTTTTTAGTATCATCACCGTTTCAGACATGAAACATATTAGCACAAATAACATGATCGTTGACTTACATCTTGCACTTTCATACTTGGGTGCTCTTTTATTTCCTGGGTTGAACTATGTGTTTATCTACAAAATATGTGCAGGGTTCTCACTTGATTGCAGTTTTGCCATTATCTGTTTGGTTTGTTTTTGTTTTTTTTCAGGAGGCAGCTTTCAGAAAAGTTGTGCAAGCTACTATGGTGAGAGATCGTCAGCATGGGCCAGTCGTGGAGCTCAACAGGATACAGGTATCTTCAGCTGAACTTCTGATTCACTCTCTGTATGTTTAGGCAGTGCTATATTGGTCAAAGCTCTTTCTTTGTTTCAGCTGTTTGGTATCTGAATGCTAGAGTTGAATTTTTATCAGAGAATCAAACAGTAAAGAAGTAACTGCAGTTTTAGGGCTGCTTCTGTTCTTTTCAGTATGTTTTTATCCGTACTACAGTTGCCTGGGGAGAGAGTGACACTTGTTGAAACGTTAAGTGAATGATTTAGACTCTTAAGGAGCAAAGTATGTCCTTAATAAAGGACTACCTTTTCAGAACTCACTACATTAGACAGTTTAAGAGAGTAGTGATTCTGATGCTTTTCTTATCTTTCCAAATGCTCAGCAAATGAATGAAGGGTAAAAAAAATTTTTAAAAAAAAGAAGGGTAAGAAAAAAAAAAAAAGGCAAGGAAAGAAAGCTCTTGAATATAATTAAAATTCAGGATGATAAACTCTCGTCCTTTGTTGGTCATCACATGTAGTCATCTTGATTGCAGAATTCTTTGATACAAAAAGGGCTTTTTCTTTATCATTGATGTTATAAAATGTAATGTTGCGCCTTAGGCCAGATATGCCTTTTTTCCGTAGATACTTGTGTAACACAGAATAGTAAAACACTGTTTTCATTTAAATGGACTGCAGCCTGATCTTAGATTCCTCATGCATTTCTTTCCTGTTGTGGTGGGTTCTTTTTTTTTTTTTTCCCCCCCTTAATATTGCAAAACCATTACCATTTGTGAGGTTAGAATGGTGAAATTGTGAAAATTTAAACTTGTTATTTTCTGTTAGTGAACAGAAATGCATCTTGTTTTGGCTGGACCCTGTTTCTTCTACTTTGCAATTTTCTGCGGACATTAAAATTTTTTGTGCTAATGTTCTGTAACTGTTTCTAATGTTCTAATGTGCTAATGTTCTGTTCTAGTTTATTAGAATCATAGAATCGCTAAGTATTTACTTATTGAGTCCAACTATATTATTTGGGAAGCTGAAGAGAGTACCAGAGATTTTTTTAATTACTTTTAAAACGTGTGAATTCAGAAAGTCCAATAAATATTTCTGGTATTTTAAGCAGGAAACTAGTGGTGAGTAGGTTTTGGGATAGTTTCCTAGCATCGTCCTTCATTAAATGATATAGGCTTTGTCTTGTATTTCAATTAATTTCTTGTATTTCAGTTTGTTATTTAAATTATCTTGAACCCTGGAAAAGAATTGGCAGCTTCCTTTCTTCGTAGCTTCTAGGGGAAATAAAATATTGCTGTAATTAACTCTGTCAATTTAGCCAAGTGAAGAGCAGAAAAGGTCATGTTTGTGATGTGGCCTGATTACACAGTACCAAATATGGCTTACAGTTTCGTGAGCTAGCTTTTGCTCACAATGAAAATGTGGATTCTGAAACTGTTAGATCCTTTATAATATTTTATTGAAGATTCAAGGCTGCTTTACGTAGTCTGAAAAAAGCTGAATGTCAGTATTGAAAAGTTTCATCTTATTTGCAGTTGTAAGTTAAAGTGCAGCTGGGCTTTAAGGCCCCTTGGCTTTCAGAAGACTCTTCTTGCAGCTTATAGATTATATGGTGCAGTCAGTTCACTTTATCTTCCTTGGTATAAAAAAAACCCAAACAGATGAGTTTTTAATTTAAACTTGTTTTCCAGGTATTGACTTGTCTTTTACAATGCTTCCTCAGCCAGCCTTGCTGTTTGTTTAGTGGTTTCTTTGGAAGCACCAGAACTAAGGAAAACAGCCACGTAAACCCAAGCAATGCAACACTCCCATATCCTGGGGTTTGGTGTTACAGGGACCAGTTTTCTTTAGAGTAGATCACATTCACCTTACATATTTCTTGGCCCTGGGTCTTTTCTGTTGGGAGCTTTGTAATGGTGGGACATGGTAGTTTTCTGTAGTTTTTCTGCTCAGGGTGTGTGAAAAACAATGTGATGGCTGTACTGTAACTCACCTAAGCGCCATCCTGGTGTTTCTAAAGCATAAAATGGAGTGTAGATATTTTATGCTTTGAGCTGTAGCATGGAGGCAAGCTTGGATGCACAGAAACAGTATGAGAGGCTGTTGGAGAGCTGCATAGGGCAAATTTCATGCAGGTTTATCCATACTACTTTTCGGGCATAGTCATTAAGTAAAATGTTCCAAAACAGCACCTGGGCCCTGTTCTGGAAAGGTGTAATACAAACAGTCAAAAACTAAGCCAGAAGTGAGCTAACAGGTACATGACTAGACCAGGTTCCAATGCTCAGGTTTACTTACTGACCCTCTTGCAGATCAGATTTTCCTAGTGTTTAAGTTGTAGTGTAGTTCATGCAGTGTCAAATGGACAGTGTGCTTTGACCTATAAGCAGATGCTTTCAGAATGCTGTTAAAACACAACTTTGCACAGCAGGTGACAGGAATTTCTTCCTTTTTTAAAGGAAGCGAATTTCATTATTAAGGAGAATGTCTACTGTCATGAATGTAATACAGCAAAGAATCTCCTGGTTTAATGTTCTTTACCCTCAAAGGTATTCATATGTGTGGACATATGAAGTACCACTTTAAGACTAGTTCCTTCCTCCTTACAAGGCCTCCTTATGAAATGTGGTTACAGGAATCTCATTAACATGAGTAAAACTGATCTGATCTTCACCATTTGAATGAATTAATGATTTGTTCATTTTGAGTGTCATTTCAAAATAAATAGCATCCTCCTTCCTGGTTATTGTCTTCTCCTTTATCAAATGTACTTTTAAAGAATACTCATTTCGTGATAACCTTAATTTTCCTACACTGATCAGGCTAAGGGGTTTTTTTTGTCTGTTTGTGTAGGATAATCTTTACTCTTCATCTTTTTATACTCTTTTTTATTCTGTAGCACTTAAGTTTGAGTGTAGAAAACTGAAATTCAGGGTACAAGTGAAAACTGTGTCCGTGCTTTTGTAAGTATCACAGTGATACTTTACTACCTCTTCTGGTGATTTTGTGGCCTATCTTTGAATTGTGTTTGTTTCTTCATAGATCTGTATATATTTATCTTTCTTATCTGATTCCAACTTAGAAGCTGTCATCTTTTTGTAAACCTTTTTTGTTAGTGTCTGAGTGCATGACTTTGTGTACTAGATTTCTCCCAGCTTCTGGGAGAGGATTCTTCTGGGTTGAAGAGTCTCAGTAGGATGGCCAGGATTTTTCAAGCTGCTTAGGACTAATACAAATTTTCTCAATTTAAAACTTTCTGGGCATACAAATTTCTCAGAAATCCATTGAATTAAAACCAGCCTGTGTTGATAGAGAGCATCTTGCACATGAGGAGGATCTCATGGGTGTCCCAGCCTTTCACTAAAACCTGAAAGAAATATGGTGTTTTGTTTTATCCAGAGCCATCAGAAATACACAGCATGAGAACTGTGATGAGATGCACTGCAGCTTGTAGTGTGACTAAATATAGTGGGATAAGTTTCAGCTATTCCTGAATGAAAAGTCTCACAGGTATTGGTGATCTATGTGCATGTAGGAGTTCACTGGCACTCAGGCCAGGTTGAGAAGATAAATTGCAAAATGCCAAGTGGGAAAAAAAAAAAAAAAGCCTTGTGTTTCTTCAGCTCTCTGTTCACTTTCCATTTCTTTCCTCTCTATACTGGTGAAATACTTTTTGTATATTTACCCTCTTTGTGTGCATCTCTTGCAGCAAAATCCATGGGAATTTTACTTGCATGCCAATCTTAGTGATCTCCATCAAATATTAAAATACACTTTTTCTGTAGGTGCCTAAGAACACATTACCTGTGTATCTATATATATATATGTATTTTGATAGCATTTACCCATTTTTAGAGGCTCCTAGTAAGTATCATAGATGCATATTTTGTCATTACTATTAATGAATATAGGAATAACACATACTCAGTTTTCTAGCTAACAGCGCAGTCTCTGATCTGTCTAGTGTGTGAAAAACTTACCCAGATTTGTCAATTGAATAGAGATAGGATGAATTAACTAAATGGACTGAAATCAGAAAAATGGAATTAGCCAAGTCATCAGCTGTTTCTTCAGAAACAAGAGAAGAAGTCTTTATCATCAGGCTTCATCTTTCCTCTCCCTCTGTCTTTCCATTTTCCTTTAAAGGTGAACAGATAATGCTGATTAGTGACAGATGAACAAAGAATGCTTGGAAATTAAAGATAAGGTTTTGGTGGTTGGGGGACTGAAAATTCCTTCTTTATCTGCACAGTGATGCCATTGAAATATGTTCTTACAATGACTTTTATAATGTGCTTACTCAATAGGTAAAACGTTCCAGGAGTAAAGGAGGACTGGCTGGACCAGATGGTACAAAGTCAGTGTTTGGACAGATGTGTGCTAAAATGAGCTCCTTTAGCCCTGATAGCCTTCTGCTTCCTCATCGTGTTTGGAAAGTCAAGTTTGTTGGTGAGAACATTCTCAGCATTGCACCCCTTCCTGCTTTGCACTTAAGTTTGCAGTTTTCTTGGGATTTACTTTTTTGGAGAATCTGAAGGAAGAAGGAAAGAGATCCAGAAAAGCAATGTATGTGTGTGGGCACAGGAAGGTGCTTAAAACATTGGGAAGTAAAGAAACCTTTCAAAATGATTTTATAGAACTCCTCAAGATTACAGGTTCTGGTGCAGCTCTTCTGCTTACAACAAACATTCTGCAAAACCTAAACCTAACTTTTCAGCTGTCTGAATTTGCAACTAATCCTGGCTAGCTAGTTTTACCGGTAGGGTTGTTTTTACAATTCACCTATGACTCTTGAGTTTTTAAATGAAAAATATTTTAGATTGAAGAGCCATTCTATCTATTGTATATGGGCTAAATAAAACATACCTACTTCAAAATGTGACTCGTGAAAAAGTAACACTATTCCTTTTCTATTTCTATCGTATTTCTGTGATTAGCATACAGCACAAAAATTTTTTTGCACTCTGTTAAAATAGGATTTTTGGCATTGTGATATGTCATATATAATCCAAATAATATGGAAGCATCCAAATACAGAGCCAGACTTCTAGGGTTTTGATATGAGGGGATACAACACTGCAGCTTTTAGTAAACTTTTGTTTACTCAGTTATCCCCAGAGAGGAAATGTGGTTTGTTTCAATACTTCAGTTATTTTTGAAAGAAAATTTAATTTTGAGCCTTTTTTCCTTCTCCAAGGTGAATCTGTGGATGATTGTGGTGGAGGTTATAGTGAATCAATAGCAGAAATGTGTGAAGAACTTCAGAATGGGCTGACCCCTCTGTTAATTGTGACACCAAATGGAAGAGATGAGTCTGGAGCAAACAGAGATTGTTTCCTATTAAATCCTGCTGCCAAGTCACTCCTGCATATGAACATGTTTCGCTTTCTTGGTAATTTCTTAGCAACTTTGTGACGTTCTGTGTGCTTTGTGTGTAGTCAAAGTATTGGGCATCTAACAAAACCAATAAACAATGTTTAAACTTACAGGTGTACTTTTGGGCATCGCTATCCGGACTGGCAGCCCTCTGAGCCTCAACCTGGCTGAGCCAGTGTGGAAACAGCTTGCAGGAATGAACCTAACAATTGCTGATCTCAGTGAGGTGAGAAGGAAGTGTCTGGGTAGGATGTAGCTTACAGAAGACAAGCAGACTCCAGCATAAACTTCTCAAGTGATTTGTCTCCCTGGTTTTTATGTGCCTGTATTTTGACTGGCCTTTTGTATTTTGAACCCTATACAAGGATGATTTGTACTGACTGTCAAAACTGTAAATTTAAGTTGTTTAAGAGTAGTTGAATAATCTGTTTGAATTCTAGAACGTTCTCAAATCTGCTTGTGGGCTTGACTAGGCAATCTTTGTGGTTCAGTTCCTACATCCCAGTAGACCTTGCTGTAGCTGTTACTGTCTGTTGTACCAGGATGCAATACCTGATTTGGGGGCATGTACCTGCACTGTTTTGAAGTAAAAGAAAGTTCAAGCTGTTACTAGTTTGTGTTTCCATACTGAATTTCACAAGCTTTAAATTTCTGTTTACTGAGCTCAGTAAATGTGGAGTAATACTTAGGTCTTCATTATGAAGAAAAGTTCCCTCTCAGATACTGTCATGTAGAAATGTATTTCCTATAAAAGCATTGGGTAATTTACTTGTCAGTGAGGAGATTCCTTTTGTACCAAACCCAGTGCTGGTAGGGATGATGATGCTTTTAAGCTTTAAATCTATTTATATGATATGTTTTCTTGGCAAATGCCTTCCAAAAAGATTGAAATCTAGAATACATGCACTCTCCCACATCCAACATAATGAAATTTTATGTAAAGTACTAAGGCATTTTATTGCTTTTGAGTTCAAGGTAGATGGATTGTGGTCAGATTGGTCAAAGCTTTTGATGGATGACACATGATGCACTGCTTTTGGTGTGCAAGAGAGGCTGTTGTGTAGTGCTAGTAAAATGACTTTAACTCTGGTTTCTTACTTTCAAAGGTTGATAAAGATTTTATTCCTGGGCTTATGTACATTCGAGACAATGAAGCTACTTCAGAGGAATTTGAAGCTATGAGCCTCCCATTCACTGTGCCTAATGCAAGTGGTCAGGATATTCAGTTGAGTTCCAAGTACACCCACATTACACTGGATAACAGAGCAGAATATGTGAGGCTGGCAATAAACTACAGGTTTGTTGAATAAATCATTAAAATTACTGGTATGAATATGCATTTTATTCTTAAAAGTATAAATCAGCTTTTAAACAATATGCTGCTTTAGCCTGTTATATACAATTATTTTAATAATTTCATGTGATTTCAGTGTTGATTTTCTGAATTCACTTATTGTATCCAAGGAGTAAAATCTTAAGCTTCATGTTTAGGAAGCAAAATAAAAAAGCAGTTTTGCCTCTAGATTTGTCCTGACTAAGCAGTTTTGGCAGACAGTTTTACGTGTAGAGAAATGTTCCATGCATCTAATTCTGCCTGTGGGTTAAAGTAATAGGCTTGATCAGTAAGCTCTCTGTGACGACACCTTAAATCTACTGCTGCATTCATGCCTTTTCATATTATCAACTGCAGTCAAGGGCAGTATCAGCTGAATTCTTAGTCCAAGTTGGAATGTACAAACCAAAACGTTCATTCCTTGGGTAGGGCACTGATGCACACCCCTGGGTGCTACAAGCTGAACGCTGCTCAGAAATCAGTGGGAAATAACTTTGGTTGCTTATGTGGCCAGGTAGCTAATCTAGATGAGTGCATCTCAGAAACAATCATGAGCATCTTGTATCTGAAGAAGTGGGCCTAGTGCCTACTGAAATACATAAATTTAGATAATTTAGATTAGAAACTGTTTTGGGCTTGTTTTATTCAATCCACCATATTCCCCTTCTTTAGAGAGTGCTTGAGTAAGACTGTATCATCACAGTCTTGTATACTTTCTTATTAGTTCACAGCAAAAGTGTCTGCCAACAATTATGAATTACAGCCTTAGTTTTTCTTTTTTCCTCTCACTGTAAGTGGTTACGAACCAATACTTAGACGTGTTTCTGACAGTAAAGAGAGAGGTCTCATTTGGATAGGGTATTCCTTTGAAGAAATGTCTTTGCTCCCTTGCCAGTTCTGGCTGTCCTCAGAGGACATGAGCATTTCTAAAGCATTTTACAGTTAAAAGGCCTTGTGGGGAAACATTTAAAGGTTAAATATCAAGGTTTTTTAACTATATGAAACCCTTGAGAGGGAAAACTAGCTTCTGAATAGAATCCATGTGGAAAAATGGATGCAAAAGACCAAACTTGTCCCAACATCTTTTTTTATTTTGATGATATCTAGCCTGAGGACAGCCCTTGTAAGAGATGTGTCTCTGCTCTGGAGGGCTCTGTAAAACATCTCAGAAATTATTTGTCAGGGGAAAAAAAAATAAGCCAGACAAAAATCATATGTGGCATCTAAAGCAGCAAAATGAAATGTTACTTACCTGTGTTTGTCTTGAAATAAAAAAACCTACTGTCCTCTCAGACATCCTATTTTAGCTCAGACCCCCTTTTTTTTTTTTTTTTAAATACCATAACACCTGTGTAGTGCTGCAAATGTTTGAAATTAGAGTTTCAAGATACAGCCACTTCCAAGAGCATATTGTTTCCAAATGGGATATTGGTTTGTTTTTGCCAGGCATAGCATATGATAATACTGGAAATAAAATATCTAAAACATTGTGAGATATTCCTCCATATTGAGCTTGCTGTGCAATAGGAATTAGTGTAGAAAGTCAAGTATCTTGTAATAAATGTTTGTTAATGTTTTTGGTACATAGTGGACATTAGAGGAGAATGGTTGAAGTTGCTTTGATAACACAGTAATTACTATAAATAATTACTAGAAATGGCATTCACAGGAACTCTGGAAATGTTTCTTTACAGGCTTCATGAATTTGATGAACAGGTAGCAGCAGTTCGTGAGGGGATGGCCCGTGTTGTTCCAGTTCCTCTACTTTCACTCTTTACAGGATATGAACTGGAAACAATGGTATCAATTCCTGCTTTGTTATTTCTGTCAGATTAACTTGGAGTGAGATGATTTGCTCATTTGTTTTACTAATACAAACTCCACATTAAATGCTGTTTACAATGATTGCTGTGTGGTTGAAAACATCAGTTGAAGAAAAGACCAGAAAATTTTATTTAAAAGTTTAATTGGCCTCTTGGTGTTAGTAAAATTTTTTTGACGTGGCTGACCAGTGATATAATGAATTATTTCAGGAAGAAACAAACAAGCAAAACCGAGACCACATGCCAGTGATCTAGAAAGTAAATTGGAGATACTTGTCCTAAATTCAGGTGTATGAAAGAAATTCATTACTGTCTCCTGATGGGAAGATTTATATTTAGTATTATCTTATTAGGAGACTACGCATGGCATTTCGAAGATCTGAATGCTTGGTTTGTCAGTGTAAAAGCTAATTAAATGTTTTAAAGAAAGGGAGGGAACAAATCACATGTAATTGGTTTGATTGGACTTGTGCAGCCTATCACTGTGTTTTATTTTTCAGGTATGTGGAAGCCCAGACATTCCACTTCATCTCCTCAAATCTGTAGCAACTTACAAAGGCATTGAACCAACTGCTTCCTTGATACAGTGGTTCTGGGAAGTGATGGAGTCCTTCTCCAACACAGAGCGATCTCTCTTCCTGCGTTTTGTGTGGGGCAGAACAAGGCTGCCCAGGACTATTGCAGACTTTAGAGGAAGGGACTTTGTTATTCAGGTAAGGTGTGTGGGATGGGGAGAGTTGGGGGCATCTTAAAAAGCTGGTAGTGGAGAAGTAGCAGCGTGACATAACAAAAGCCTGATTTTGTTAAACTGTTCTGCAGCTTTACATTGTAGATTCAACAGTGCAGCAGTTGAATAATGTCTGTGACAGTTATATAATGTATAGAACTATTCTTCTTGCTTGACTTGGACAAGTGGATGTTCATTTAATTTCCCAGCCATTTGTTTCTCTGAATTTTGATAGTTTTCCACTGTCAGGCAACTGTTTTTGCTGGCATTTATTTAGCATTTCATCCAGTTTAGTTAATAATTTCAGCTAAATTAAAACCACACAAGCTTCAAATCGTCTTTTGATATCTTCTGAAGTAATAGCATCTTTTTTAGATTGCTCCCAACCACATATTCATAATCAAAGCGGCTCATACATGTCTGTTTTTATTTATTGATTTAGTGGAGGGAAAATGGATTTGGCCTCTTCATTGTTCTTTTAAGAAACTTCAGCATCAGAGTCAAAAATATAACAAGCTACAAAAAGAAAAAAAGAATCTCAGTTACTATTTCAATACTTACTTGTGTTTTGGACAATGACTCAAAAATCAAAAAAATATAATGCTTTTTTTCTTTATTTGTTAACAGGTGTTGGATAAATACAATCCTCCAGACCACTTCCTTCCTGAATCATACACATGCTTCTTTCTCCTGAAGCTGCCCAGGTATTCCTGTAAGCAGGTCCTAGAGGAGAAACTGAAGTATGCCATTCACTTCTGCAAGTCCATAGACACTGATGACTATGCCCGCATAGCGCTGACGGGAGAGCCGGCGGCCGATGACAGTAGTGACGAGACTGATAATGAAGATGCAGATTCTTTTGCTTCAGATTCTACACAGGACTACTTAACAGGCCACTGAAAAGTAATACAAGGAATAGTTGATGAAAGCACTGAGGCAAAATGCCAAAATGACAATGAAGCCAAGGACAGTTTAGGTTTCAGAGCAGAGACTATTTAGTCAGAAGGGTGGTAATCTTCTGAACACGGGGAAAGTGTTTGCTACTCACAGTAGGATTTAAGGGTTACAGCTTAATCCATCAGCTTAAAATAAATGGCACAGTATATGGGCACTTAACATTTATTTTAAGAGCTGAAAATGGCCCCCCATAATGCTGCACTACATTTAGAACCTTTGTGTTTACTGAAGTGTTGTAAATGTTTATATAAATATGGTAGTGCAGCATCCAAAAGGCAGTGAAACCTTTAAATTGTGGGTGCAATAGGTTTTTCATATTAAGTGTTGTGTTCTGTGCATCTTCTTGATTGTATATTGGAAATACTGTGCAACAACGGAATAGTATTATAAATATTTCAATTAACTTTACTAGAAGTTTGTTAAAAGTTTTTGAACATTGAATAAACATTATTCCTTGAAATTCTTCTATAGATAATGAAAAATGGCCAATAGTTTCACCTCCACCCCTGGTTTGTATATTTTAGCTTATGCATTATTTATCTCAAATTTGATACCTTTCTGTGAACAGCATCATAATTCTTATCATGGAAAGTGTACTGTATATAATTGGTGCCATGTAAATGCAAAAGTTATAATTTCCCTCTAAATAAAAGTTCTGCCACATTAAGAACCAGGATGTGTTTTTTCAAGGTAATGCTGCTTGGACATGGGATGAACATTAAAACAGCTCTGCTAAGAAATGTTTCTCTAATGTACAGCTTTTGACCAGACTGCTCCACCAGTAGTAGGTGCATTGCCAGAGAGATTTTGTGAGCTGCAGGAAACTTTAGCAAGTCCAGATAACGTGTTAATTGTAGTAATTAGGTACGCTTTGTTTATGCAATTGTTCCTAAGGCTACTGCTGTCCATAATGGTGGTATTCTTGGACACTTGGGAAGATATTTTTGTAAGGGAGAGGTATCATGAGTACCTGAACACCAGGAGAGTCTGATGACACTCATGTGACATGGTATCGCTGAGAAAATTTTATCATCTTACAGGGCCTGGTCGTGACAGGTTGGCACAGGACACGTTGATCATGACCCACTCCTGACCACACAGTTGATGCACTAGTTTTTCAGAATCGGAGAATAAGATAAATTCTGCCAAAGCACTAATAATATTTTACTTTAAAATCTGTTAGTAGGTGATGTCATACCATTGCTTCTGTAATTATTAGGATAGGTGTATGTGAGTATTCAACATTTTACAATTTAACATTTTAAAGTTATGAGTGGATTCATTCTTTTTTAGTGTGTGCCTTTGACACACCCTCTTCCAACTAGATCAAATATTAACTGTGATCATGAACTAAGTTTTCCTGAGACAAACTCGATATTTCAGTATAGTGGTGAAACTATTGGTAGTTAGATGTCAGTGGTTTGAAATATGTTACCTTTGGAGTCCTCTGTTTAGTGCTAAAGATCTCTTGCAATAAACGTCCCTTTCCTGATCTTCTGTCTCACTGGAGGTTCCAGAAGTCAGGCCCGTGCTTGGTCCTCCAAATTTTCTCTGTCTGCCGGTGAAAAATGCTGTGTCTTTTTAGGTCTTTAAGATGCAAAAACCTTTAAGAAAACTCTTTGCTGCTGAATTGAATTTCTCCTGAGGGTAAGGATTGAAGAAGTAGTACAGCAGTGCTCATGTGGTCATCTGCTGCCCTTGGTCATGCTAACACCGGAGCCCTGTAGGCATCCAGCTCGATCAAAGAGATTCTGTACGCAGCTTTTCAGGAGAGGGGATGAATGAGTCCTGCCCAAATCTCAGTACAAGGTCTTGGACCAAGTTCAATTGCCATTCTTGAATTTCAAGCCCCATTTCAGAAGAATATGGACTACTGTTAACATGGAGTTTATAACTTGCTTATAGGAAAGAAAAATCAATGTCAGGGTCTTCTATCCAAGAAAAGCAGAAAGGAAGTATGACTCGTGTAAGGAGTCTGTATGCATTGTTGCATTGAACATTGCATTGTTGCACACAATTGCATTGAACTGTAAAAGAAGTCTATTAGGTCTCCTTTGCTTTTCCATCCTCACAGGAAAGTGGCAGGTACCTTTTTACAGTGTGATGCTTGTCACCCGTGGCCTGACTTACAGCATTTCATAGATTATCAGGTTGGAAGGGGCCTCAAGGGTCATCTGTTCCAACCTTTATTGGCAAAAGCACAATTTAAACAAGACAGTTCAGCAGTCTGTCCAGCTGAATCTTCAAAGTGTCCATGCTGGGGAACCTGCCACCTCCCTGCTGAGATTGTTCTGTGGAAATATTTTCTGTCTTAATAGTAATATCCTAAAAACTAATTTGGACCATTACCCCTTTTCTTTTCCACATGACTCCTTGTAAAAAAGTAGTCTCTATCCTCTTTGTAAGCACCCTTTACGTACTAAAACGTTGATAAGTTGTCCCATAAGGCTTCTTTCCTCAAGGCTGAACAAACCCAGTTTTTACAACCTTTCCCCACATGGCAGGCCTCCCAGTCCTCTGTTCCCCTTTGTGGCCCTTCTCTGGACCCTCTGCAGCCTGTCCACATCCTTTTTCACAGCAGGGACCAAAACAGCACAGTATTCCAGGTGTGGCCTCACAAGTGCCAAATGGGATAAAAACACTTTTATCAGTGCTGGTGATTCCATCTTGGTGTAACCCAGCATCTCGTCGGGTTTCTTTGCATTGTTGATTTGTATTGACTTGACAATGCCCACCCCTTGCCACACATCAGCCAAGGCAGTGAATGTGTTGTAAACGGTGAGCAGGTTTGGCAATCACCATTTGCCCTTCATGAATCCCTGCTCCCTTTTCCCTGTCACAGGCTTCATCTGACTTGTGATAGCACCCCAGGAGGATTTGTTCCATAATTTTCCCAGGGTCTGAAGTAAGGCTGATGAGCCTATAACTTCCTGGATCATCCTTTAAGACTTTCTTTGAGATGGGGGTCACGTTAGCCTTCTTGCTGCCTTCTGAGATATCCCCTGATCTCCACAGTTCTCCAAGGTTGTGGAAAGTGCACCCGTAACGATAGCCAGCTCTCTTAAAAGCTCTCAGGGGCATAATGTCAGGGCCCATCAATTTGTTGGGGTTGAGCTCCTGTAGCAGTTCACACATCAACTCTTTCTTCGCTGACGGTGAGTATGTCTGCATCAACCTGGATTTTTGTTCCAGAGGCCAGAGGCCCAACAGTGCTGGTAAAGACCAAGGTGAAGAAGCTGTTGGGAACTGCCTTTGAAGCATTGCTGGTGACTAATTCACCTTTCCTGTTGCACAGCAAGTCCACGTTTTCCTTCTGTTTTTACTGGTGGTTTACGTATCTGAAGAAATCTTTTTGTGGGATTTTTGCATCTCTGGCCAATTTCAGTTCAAGCTGAGCTTTTGTTTTTCTGACTGCATCTCTGCAAACCCTGGCAATGCCCTTGTCATTCTCAGTGGGTTTTTCCTCTAGCCTGTAACCATCCACGGTGATCCTACAGCCGTGTGAGTAATCGTACCATGTTTCTGTTATTCCTGTGACATCATAAATTCCTGACTGGGTGCAGAGCCCCAGTTCCTTCTGTTTGTTCCCCAGGCTTCATGCACTGATATACTTGAGGTGGGTAGTCCTGAGGAACATCTGTCCCTGCTTGAGTCTGGAGCTAGATGATCTTTGACATCCCTTCCAACTCAAACCAATCTGTGGTTCTATGAGCCAGCAAACTTAAATGAAAGATTCACCTTTCCAGAGAACATAGGAAAAAGCAACCCTTCCAGGCAGGGGTGCAGCAAGGAAAAGGAGAGGAAAACTCTATCTGGAAGCCAACCCCATGGCTTTTGTTTTCAGGGTGAGGATAAGACAGAATTAATGGTTTGTTCAGTCCTTAGTGATAACAAACAAACCTACCCTGCACTCTGCTGCTGTTGGAGGTCCCTGAGTGTTTCATATCATGCTACAATTGTAATCACACTGCTCAGCCCAGTGACGAGTGCACCTCACTAGCAGTGGGATGGCCCACAGGGAAAGAAAGCAAAGCATCCACGAACTTTTGATCCTTGCTCACAGTGTGCCGCTGGCAAGAGCACAGACGCACGTCCCAGCCCTGTTGGCTGTGCCTGGATGTACTCTGAAAGGCGCCACGCAACAGGTCATGGGGTGTGATCAGGCAGGAATGCACATAACAACAGTACCCTTTCAGCTCTGGGCCCTGAGAGGTGGCATTCAGTGCCTGCCTGACACTCCTCCTGCTCCTAGCCACCGCCCCTGGTTATGCAGCTGCTCCACAGGCCAGATGCTGCCCATCTTCACAGGCCAGGGAGCTGCTGGGCATTTATACCTTGCTTTGGGGCACAAGGGCAGGACAGCAGTGTCCAGGTGATACAAGAAGGTCTACCGGGACCACTACATTACTCTCTGTATAAGAAGATGCAAATACAAGAGCAGATGCCCTTTTAGACGCGAGCACATACGTCAAAAGAAGCATGAGACAGTACTTATTTCACAAGGGGCACTTTGAGTCCAAAAGCTTTATGTCCATCTCTTATCCTTAGGATTAATTGTAACTCAGCTGGGGCAGTTACAAAGATAAACTTTTATCTGTGTGGACCTCTCATTTACATAGAGAAACAAATCCTCAATTCCTTCAAGTTCTGCATCTTACTGCACCTATGCTGGTCTCCACATCTACTCCAGAGTAACCACATAACCCCTCTCCACTTTCCCACTCTGCACTGCTCTGGAATAGGGCAAGATAAATAATTACTCCAGGACTCTTACATTGGTGTCCATGCAGAGGCAAATCTTAGTCTTGAGTGGGGTTATGGAGCCATTATTTCTGTGTGTCAGGCAGAACAGAGAATAATGTTTCTAGCAGAGTTGAAATTAATTTGCTTAAACTGGCAAGTTTTCTGAATTTTTCATAGAAGGAGTTATTTGACTGCCAAGATTTTTCAGTAAAGTTTAATAGTGGTTAACAAGGCTTTTTCTTCCCTTCAAAGTTACATATTCCTCTACCATTTTTTTCCAAATATGTGTATAATTAATAGTGATACATTATGATAATTAATGGTACACACCTATTTTATATATAATTCTGCTAGGAAAGTCATAACATTATTAAATGTTGTTTAACATATCCAAGTCTGTTTTACAAAATCCATTGTGTCAGTTGTTGAGCAGAAACATCTCTACCTCAGCATTTTCCAAACTGGTGAGAAGAATTTTCTTTCCAGACTCTTTAAAGCAGAGGTGACTCCCATAAGCTCCCTGGTAAGAACATCTCACAAAAATCCTTGTCTCCATGTTGGACTTGGACAGAGGAGAGGTATTTTTTACAAGACACTCACTTTCATCTCACTTGACAGTTTTTTGTTTCTGACCTTTACATTCCACTGATCAAAAAGCCATCCTGAAAGGAAAACAGCTCTGCAACACCACCAGGGATAACCTCCAGTGACCTTGACCAACTCACATTTCTGCAAAAGTGTTCATCTCTGTTCATCTCTGAAAGGTGGATCTGATCACACAGAGTGCTGAGGGCCTGACACTTCTCAGTCTGAAGAGATTTCATCCTGCTAACACTGCTAATTGTTTCCCAGGGGAAAAGTTCTCGAGAAAGCCTCTTCTCAAAACAATCTTGGCAAACAACTATCCTTTCCCAAAAGAATCTTTCTCCAGGTGGAGTTTTGCCGTTTCTCTGGTTTCACCAATGGAATTACAGAGGTGTTGTTCCTATTCACCAGTCAGGTTAAGTCTGTATCTGAAAACCTTATAAAAGGTGGTAAGAATTAGACAATAAAGCTTTCTATACTCTTTGCCTTCTGAAATTCTTGGAGACTTTCGTCTTTCTTTCGTATCCTACAGCGACAGAGGACCGCTCAACCCTGGCAAAGCAAAGTCCACCCGAGTGTCAGGAAAGTGTCATGTCACTTCATGACATAGATAGCTCACCAGATGAGGACCTCTGTCATGCCAAAATTGCACCCCTACACAGTACAGCCCTTCAGAGCAGACTGTCATTTCCAAGTTGGCTTTTCAGGCTAGTGGATGCTTCACCCAGAGCAGATATTTTGCTAACCCTCTCAACCCAGCAGAACTATGGTTATGATGTTTTTAGGAACTGCTGTCTTTATCAGGCAACAGACAAGTTACTGAAAACTCATGAAATGACCACAGGACCAGCTACTTCAGTAAATGAGTGCTCAGGGTTTTTAATTCACCTCTTTCCCAAAAGCAGCACAAGTGAATCCAGGCTCTGATGGGTAGAGGGGGCACTGACTATTCCTGCAAATGCTACTGTCTCAGGATTGTTTTGAGACCATAAAATAACCTGAATCTCCCAGAAGTGCCACACAAACAGTTGTTTTACCATCTCCTGTGAGGCCTTAGCAGCAACTGTTACCACTCCATAAGGGATGAGAAGGTGATACTGCCTGGCAAGAGCGAAGCCTTGGCTGCATCAAAGAATTGCGTGTAGAGATGATTTTTATCAATGCAGTCTTTGTGATGAAACAGCCTTTCTGTACATCACAGGAACTTTGATCTCCTGATTCCTGGTCCTGTGCTTTAACCACACAGGAAGCTTGAAAATCTCCCATGGGCTTGTCCTCCCCTATACACGGGTATTTTATCCACACTGCAAACTGCCTAAGACCAAGCAAGACCATCTTGGAAACAACTATCAACCCAGTACTGACATCCTGCAGCACACAAGGCAGTATTTTTTGTGGAATCCAGACTAAGAGGCAAGACCGGGACTGAACCCAGAAGTGATTGCACTGCAGTTTGTCCTGTCTTCTTACATCTTCTCATTAAATCTTTTGCTGACTCTGGCTCTGCATGACTGCACTCTCTATCCTGTGTGTACACTCAGCCACAAGGACTGAGTGCCAGCCACCACTGTGATACAAGTGGGTGTGTGGGAAAGATGGTGCTAGCTGCTGGCACAAGAGGAGCCTTGACATCAGCTGCTGGAACAGTTGAGGGTCTTTAACTCTTTTGTTCCAAAATGAAAAATTCCAGAGGCTACCAGGCAGTGCCCTACATGGGTAACTCTGGTCATAAGTACCACAGACTGAAGCCTGGTCAGTGTTTCTGCCAGGAGGGAGCTGCCCTAGGATCACAGGAAGGAAGGTATGTGATTTGTACTCCAAAGTTCATTTCTTTCCCAGTTTTGTCTAGCCAGTTTTCCCCCAGACATCCCTGTCCTCTGCAGGAGCATGGAGGAAGAGCAACTCACCCAAGGCAGCCCAAATCTCACTACATATACCCACACAGGTATTTAGTACATTTCATTTCCTCCTCCTGCTATGCACAACACTTCATAACCCACCAACTTCTGCGTTGTTCAGGGCAGACAGCTCTTCTCCCATCAACCTAATTTTGGACATGAACCCTGCTCTCTAGGATGTTTCTAGGTCAATCTGATGAAACTGATGAAAAACATGAGAAGCAGCAGAATCAGGAAGGACATCTGCAGGAGTCTTGCTCAAAAAGTCTTTCCAGTTTAGGAGAAACCACATTTTGCCTGGAGCTTCACTGGTAAATTATTGATGTTACACTTTCTTTCTTCTTTTCTCCTACGCTTTGCTGCCAAACAGCATAACAAAGCTCAGCTGACCGCCATATCCTTTGGCACTTTTTGCCCCCACATACTGATGAAGTTTTCACAGGGAAACAAGAAGGTTTATACTTCTAGCTTAGACTTTCTTTTCTAGAAGTGATGTACCCCATCCTTGTTATAGCTTATTGGCAGTAATAAGTATATGCAAGTGCCCATGTATATGCAATAAACTTAAATTTCTTTTCACTTAACACTGATCATTTACAAGAGAATCCTAGAGTATTTTACATTATATCCACGTCCTCTAAACAAATTTCTCAAAAATGCTTCTGCTGAAAACTTTTTCAGGTGTGATACTAATGCACCACATGCAAACTCAGTGGAGAGAGCTGATCAAAGATGAAGAGTCAGGAAACATCTGAGACAATTCTACTCTGTCTTTTCAAGAAATCTTTGCACAATCATAGTCACTGGCCATCAGATGACTAATTGCAAAGAATGAATGGTGCCTTGCAGATATACCAAAGCCTGAAGACTTCTTTCACTAACATATCTCTAGGGACTCCAACTGGGAATTTAGAGCTGTGACTTTTGTGTAGCCATGTAAAGTTTGCCACAAGGCACTCTCCCTCCTGCAGACAGGGACAATTTGTCTGTTTGGGGTGTCTGTGTCCTAAGGACACAGCTTTCACCCAGCAGGGGTGGGAGGGATGGCACGGTGGGTGGAGGAGTCGCCCCTTCCCGCCGGGGAGGTGCTGCTGCTGGGCTTTCCTGCCAGCCCCTCCGCCCCGCGCTGGGCGGGCAGCGCTCTCCCGCCTGGAAAGTCCATCAGGAATGTGAAAACCCCTCGGTGCTGGTCTGAGCTCTGCAGCTTCACCCTACAGCCGTCCTGTTTTCAGGGAGTTAACTGCCTACCGAGAAATGAGTCTTTCCTTCACCTCTAGTAGGGGCTATCTATCTATCTATCTATCTATCTATCTATCTATCTATCTATCTATCTATCTATCTATCTATCTATCTATCTATATCTTTCTATCTATCTATCTATCTATCTATCTATCTATCATCTATCTATCTATCTATCATCTATCTATCTATCTATATCTTTCTATCTATCTAATCTCTCTCTCTCTCTCTCTCTCTCTCTCTCTCTCTATCTATCTATCTATCTGTCCATCTGTCTGTCTGTCTGTCTCAACTTCAAACCCAGAGTTTTCTCCATCAAAACCTTGATGCGGGTTTGGAACGCCCATTTTTGCTCTGAAAAGACAAACACTCAGAACCAGCCATGGTTTGCCACACAGCTCTAGCTGGCCCTGTGGAAACCAAGACCTGAAAGAACTTGATGTTACAAAAACGGTTTGTTTGAGTCCAGACCCCAGTTAGCTCCTGTTTCACTCTACATACTTACAGACTTTAAATCCTAAATGGAGAGTAATATCACTTCTTTCTCATAGCAGTCTTTTCTAGATGTGATTTTATAATTTAGTAATTTTTGCATCATTTTGTTCCCATTGCAGAAACTTCTGCAAATGCAAAGCCTGATGTTCCTTCCACGAGGGACATCAGCAGCAAGTTCCACTTTGTCTAGTATGAATGCATAAGCCTTTTTGCTTTTTCCCCTTAAATTTACTAATAAAATTAGGGAAAGAAAAACCATTTTCCTCGCAAAATAAGGACATCTAACAACATTGTGTCCCCAGATTTCACAATTCCAGTGTATTCCTGGAATAAATGAAACTATCACAAATGTTTATTATGAGTGTAGTAAAAGCCACAGTATTTCACGTTCCAATAACCTGCCACCAAATTGGAGTGTGTCTGCCAGCTCCATTGTGTGTGGCATTCTCTAATTAATTCTCTGGGTTTCTGCCTGGCCTTCCATGGTTATCATGGTTAACTCAGTGATGTAGCATAAGTCTTAATGGAAATGTAGGTTAAATGGGGTGATGGCTGTTTGGTGAACTCTCACAGTAGACAGAATAGTCTGTATCCCTTTGATGCGTGCCCTCTGGAAATCCTAGAATTACCATACAAATCAGTGATGTCTTACTTGCTCATTACTTTGCTCTCTTCTGCATTTTACATGATCTGTAAAGACACATACTTCACCTGTTTCTGTGTTTTTACAGCATCTCAAGCTCTGTGGTCCTCATCCATGGCTGAAGCACCCAAGCAAAAGAAACACAAATGAATTGTTATGAAGTTGAAGGTGAATATTTTATCTTAATAAAGGGACTTCCTTTTTTTTGTATCAGAATAATCTTTGAAAGAGGAACTGTTTTTACTTGTCTGCATAAATTTGGATGGAAGGACTCTTGTACATTAATGTTTTCATGGAAATTATATTTTCTGTGAATAAAAAGATCTTTCTCATGCTGGCAGATCTATGGCCCAACTACTTCAGTCAGGGGGTAGTTGAACTCTTATAGTGGGGATAGGTGTAAATAGATTCACCTTCACAAAATGTGAACAGGTACTTCTTGAGTCACAGGAATATATATAAATTCCTATGTCTTAAGCTATTGTCACCTTGGTGTTTGTAGATAATCAGATTAAATTGGAACCTGTTTTACCATAAAAGAGCACCTATTGTATGTATTCTACAGCCTATCGGGCCGGGGGGGGGGGGGGGGGGGGGGGGTGGACAAAAAAAAAAACTTAAGGAAAAAAGCTTTTAAAAACACACTTTTGGATGACTGACTACTTCCAGCACAAATGTAATACTTTAATAAAAATTGCACAATGGTCCACCTTATCACATTCTCTCACCAGACTCGCATAGTACGTGGCTCTCCCCAGAACCAAGGGAGACAGGCCATGGATGTACATCCATGATGCTCATCAAACGAGAACACTGGAGATAACTGCTGATGACCTTATGGATAATCTTGAGTCTTCATCTCATATTTAAATATTAGAAGGTCAAAAATGGTTACTCATCATTCAGTAACAACTGCTTCTTTAGGAAGGTTCAGCTAGCAGAAACCACCATTGTTATTTAATGACATGCAGTTATTCAAGGCAAAATGTCAACAGTATCATTCTCTTTGCAAAGAATAAATGTTGCATTATTTTCCTTTGCGCAATTCTGCTTATAGCCAGGAAATTAATGTAGCCTCTGTTTCTCCAGTTGGCATATACTATATGTAGACTGTAGATTATATTATCTTTCCCCAGTTTTTGTCTGATACAGACAAAAAGAGTTTGTCTGACGTAATGTTTAGTTATCATTCCACTGAGTACTGCAGTGGCATTTGTAAACCTTTGAAACTTCAGTATAAAGAATAAGAATGGGTGTTTGTCAGGATAATCTTTTTAGTAATTTCTGATAGCTGAAAAAGTGAATTTCTCCCTGTTAAATCTCCACCCCCCCACCCCTCCCCATTATGCCCAGTTTTTCCTAGTGAGAATTGCTAAATTTGCTCATTTTTAACTTCTGTGGCAGTCTAATGATGGTACTTCTGCTCTATTCTCCTCCTGCTTCCTGCCTGGAGTGTCTAAGTGTCTGCTCAGTGAAGCTAATCATTATTTGTGTGCTCTTTCTCTCTTTGCCACTAGTTACAGCCATCTCAGGCTTTGGAAGAGCTGTGTTTGGGCAGGGAGTAACGGGTGCTGGGAGAAAGTCGAGTGCTAGTTCCTCTGAAATCACATGATGGCAAATCTGGGAATTCCTGCTTCATTTATGAGTGTGCAGAGAATGCAATGTCACTCTCTCCCCATCCAGAGATGCTTACTACAAAGAACTGAGCTGGATTCCACAGCAACAAAGTTATCTGCCCAAATAAACTCTCCAGAAAGCAAGGGGCATCTCTCTGCTCCCTTAGCTGAACCAAAACTTTCATTTTTGACATCTGTGCAACTTCCATTTTTTTTTTTTTTTTTTTTTTTTTTTTTTTTAGGTTTTTCTTTCCAAACAAAAGAACCTCTTCAAGAATTCTTCAAAAGAACAGGTAAAATGCAATTTTTCTACACGAAATGTTTCTTAGAATAGTTTAATGCAGCTCTGTTATTTTGTGAGTATAACTTTTCATATGTGCAATAAAATATTTCATATTAAAAGTTGGTCAAGTTTTGCAATTAGTGAAGGGTCTCTGGACAGCATTTAAGTGTACCTGAGTGTTCGGCATTTTAAAACATCAGTGAGACACATATATTTTATAATATGCAATTTTTTTTGGCTGTGTTCCTGTTTACCTTTACATTGTCTCAAAAATTGACATTTCCTTGGATATTTATATTTAAATGTTTGTTTTAACTTACTTTAGATTGTAGATTCTTTAAGGGCTCAAACTTGTTGCTTTTGTTAATGTAGTTTATTATTGCCCTTTCAACTCATTTTGTAGGTAAGGGAAGAAGTCTGAGCTTACTTTTTGGACTAGATGTTCTGTAAAACCTGAAACTTAATGTTTAAGAAGTTTATTTAGATCTGTTTTTGGAGATAACACATTGATGTGGAGTGAATACATCTCTCAGGTACAATGATTTAATAAAAATTGAATCACTTTTTTGAAGCATTCTTTTTCACGGATTTTACTCATGTTGGCTGTATTTGTAACAAGCTGTTGTGATTTTTCCAGTCACCTTGCTGAAGTAGTTTGCCAGCAAGGGAGCAGTCTGCAGACCAACAATGGGCTGGTTTGTTCTCCTCAGCCCTGCTTTTGCTGAAAGAGTAAAAGGGCAAAACTTCGCTGCTTCTCAAGAGCTTGAGGTTTTACAAACTAGCTGTGGATATTTGGTTTTCAATGAAACTTAAGGTGAGAAGTCAGGGGATCAGTCACTTAAATGTAGCTATAACCTTTTTTAAGGGGAATATTTATATGTAATTTTTCTGAAAATAAAATTTATAATTCATATGAAATATATGTTGAAGAACTGCAGCTTTTGAGAGTTGTTCAGCCAACATGCAGGAAACTTTCTGTATTTCTTAATATAGTCATAGATGGAACACAGACACTTATTTGCTTTCTGAGCTCTCACAAAAATAGTTGGTCTTCTCACATGCTGCCATCAGAATTCCTAGTATTTCCATGAGGACAACTGCCATAAGCTGCCAAAAGCTCACCTTTCAATGCAGAATTTGGTCTAATGCTGGGAGGCTGGTTTGGACCTCCTCAGTTTTCTCTTGAAGCATCCTTATGTTGTCTTCTATGTTAAACAGGACACCATGAGTTAGTCTGAAACATCACTGGAACAAAGAGGAGAAACCATGGATAGCAGAATTGCTGACATTTAGAGCTGAAGAGATCCTAGTGAGTATGATCCAGAAAAATTGTCTGTGTTACGGGCTTAAATCTAGGAGGAGAAATGGTTCCTCACTGCAAACATTTTGGATGCAGCTTGAGTAGAAACAAGAAAAATTCATGAGGCTTCTGGTCTGATGTCAAAGGAGAAAAAGGGAAGAGGAGAGCATTAATCTAATGGATTTGTCTATGATTTTTCCTTCAGAAGGTATGTTAAATAAAGCTACATATATATTAAATATATATATATATACATGCTAGGAGAATTGAAAAATTTGAACTTTTGCCTACTTTTACACTTGCAGAGGAATTACATATAAAAGGGATAAAATGTATCATGGAAGAAGAGCCTTGTTAGACTGAGACAATGCAGAAATTATTTCTATAATGTTTCTCAGTTAAAATAGCTGCAAAAATACAGAGAAAAAAAATACCACAGCGGGTTGTTGTGAGGTGGTTTTGGTTTTTTTTTTCATTCTGTGACTGAGTGCTTTTGCCAGATCACATTTTCCCCTGTGGATTAACTTTGAACTGCCAATTAAAAGTTATTGCTAAATCCTGTTACAGCACAAAGCCTTCAGGCTCATACTGTTAAGATTTGGCCATTGCTCTTTCACATAATAGATTAAACTGCTAGGATTTTGGTAAATTACTTTTGCACATTTTGTAGAATAGCCACATAGCCAGTATATTTTTTAGGGAAAGCATAGGAACTGTCTTAACTTCTGATTATTTCATTCAATTAAAAACAGAGCAGGGAAATTGGAATTGAGACAAGAGCAAATATTGTTCTTAACTCATTGTGTTAATAGTGCAAAAAACTTGCCTATCGATACAGGGATGATCTGGTTTCTTCAGCAAGAGCTTTACAGGACCCTGTCAGCCTGTCCTACTTAGAAAACAAAATTGCTGAAATCTGTGTGGCAAATGTTAGATGACCTTTCCTACAATTTTTGGGCAAAGGAGAGAGAATACTGCAATAACCCTGCTGTTTCTGACAGGCACACTCTGTGTGCCATTGCTCTTAGCAGGGACAAATTGAACATTATCTCAGAAGCCCCAGAAAGCTTTGTGGTAATGGTTGGCAGATGTTTGATTTTTTAGTGTGGTCACAGTAGGATCATCAATTGCTGTAAAATCTGTGTGTCTAGCTAGGAACAGATCAAACAGGAAAGAGAAGTGAACCCACTGATATATTAATCTGCCTGAGAGAAGCAAAAAAAATCATTCTGTGTCCATTAAAAAAGCTACATAATTGTTGCCAAAGCCATCCATTCAGTCTAAGATATGATGACCATAAAAATATATTCAGCCATAAGTCGACATCTGGGTTTTCATGTTTTCCATGGTTTAGCCCTGATCCAGTGATCTTGCTGAAAAGATCGAATGTCTTGATTTCTGCACAAATACTACTGCACCCATCATTCTCCTATCAAAAAGAGCAGAACAAGGGGTGTCTTTTTTGATGAGTAAAGATAGCCTGGAATTAAAAAAAGAGTTATGTTCAGCAAATGAATGGATTCTTCTATGCAGGGTACAGTGTCTTCTGGTTGATGGATGACTTTTTCTTGTATGCATCAGCTTGTTTTGAAGCCATCTTCATGGCACCTATCAAAAGAGGGTGTAGGCTGGCAAAAATCCCTCTGCAGCATTCAGTTGATTTAGGTACCAAGTACGTGGTATTTCAGAAGCCTATAAGAAAGAGTAAAACAAGTATTGAAGAGGAGTCCTTGATAACTGGTAGCAACAGCCACAGTGAGGATTTCTGGAACTTTCAACTTCTCTGTCGGGGAAGATGGCTTTTAAAATGGAGCATCTGAAAGTGCAAAAGATCAAGGGGCTGTTGGAGTTTCTCATTAGGTACGTGGCACAGGACAACCTGTCCTTCACAGGTTTTTTTAGTATGCTTGCCATTCCCCAGCCATCTCCGCCAGCCCTCTCCCCCTCCATCCCTTGACAGCAGATGTCTTTATCTTCTTTCTTGGTGATATGTCACTTCAGAGGCTTGCAGTGTAAGTCAGCTCACTGCTGTAGAAGTCTCATTGGATGCCCATTGCCTTTGCTAATTTGCATAAACTCATGAAAATTTTTACTCTTTTGGGTGGGGTAATTATTTTTGCATTTATTTGATCTATAGCACTGCCAGCACACCCTGTGGATGCCTTGGTTAGTCTCCTCTAACCATTTCTCTCCTCTGACATCAAGTGCTTGTAGCAGAAAACCTCTTTTACACATATCATTACAATCATTGGTTTATGGTAAGATAGACAATGCATCTGCTACCTTCCTTTTTTAATTAAACAAAGAATCTTGGCATGATGTCTTACAACTTCTAAATTGACAACAGCATTGATTATTCTTTTTTGATAAACTAGTCTATGGTCTTTCTGGTTGTTTCACACAAAGGGACAGCAGGGTTGGGCTTTTTTCTTGTTTCATTTTTTGGGGGGTTGTATTTTTTTTTATTATTTTTTTTTCCACTGGCTCCCCACTATTAAATTCTGATCACCCCAGTGAAACTGTTTTCTGGTAACATTGCTGTGGTGTTGCAGCTTGCAGCTCAGCCACCAGAGGTTTGGATCTGAGGAATGAGAGCCTCATTCAGCTAATGCAGCAGCTGGGCTGTGGCTCTCAGCAGCCTCACAGAGGTGGCCTACAGGGCACTCATCTCCAGCAGGATTAGAAGTGATGCCATTGCTTTTCCCCGATGGATATAATGACCCCTGAGAAATGTTTAGTCAACTCTAAAGGAGAAGAGCTTGCTTATGCTGGGGTGCTCCCTGGCTGACCCAAAATCAGAGGCTCGCTCTACTCTCAGGCTTTGCATCTACTTGTGTAATATTTTCTTTTCTATTGTTCATGGGATAATTCGTTAAAAATCTCATTGTTTTTAGCTGTTATGTATAAGACCAGCGGGACTTGAAACACATTTTCATCCCAGTCCAGTCAGTAAGCCAATACAGTTGCATGACCTTTTGATTTCCGGGTTTGTGATGATCATGGATTTGTTAATTACTGTGAAGGGTAGCAGTTATCCCATAGGGTGTGAGGCACAGCTGTGATGTATTTTGTGCTCTGCAAGGAGGAGCATCAGGGTGAGCGCACTGAAGTGCAGGTCCAGCTACAGCATGTGGCAGCTGCTTTAGTGGGGGTGCTGGGAAGTTTACTGGTTTGTTTGAAATGAAATCAAAGCAGAAATATAAGTGTGACTTTTGGCACCAAACTCATTTTCTTGAGCACCACTGAAGGGCATTTATGGGTGATTATTCCTCTGAAAGTGGTTCTCTTTCAGAGGCATAAAGAAATACAGCATTTTGTAATTACTTGTCCTAGAAATGCATTTTTGTTATCAGTGTAGTATTTTAAGTTTGCAATTTGCTTTTTGATCAGAACAACTGGATTGGTTAGACTCCTTTGTGAAAACCATATTTAATTCATAGCACGAGCATAACAAATATTTGAGATTTTTCCATTTTCTTGGAAACAGAACAGGTACGAGGTGGAAAAGGCAAAAAAATACACTATGTATAAATTGGAGAGATTATGCGATTTTTCTGGATCTAGCTGACAAGCTATTACTGCTCTTAAACTACATCCTCTCTTAAGTCAGACATTAATCATAGTCTATAGGCATAAGCATAACTGAGGAGATATTTCTTCACCTGTAGAGACATAATCCAATTATTATAAGATTATGAAGGAGACATTTTAGTGTTTGCATGCCTGTCTCTGGTGCTTTATCTTTACAAACTGTGTCTGTTAATTTTTGGTCTCTAGTTTAATTCCTAGTACAATTCATGCTATAAAAGCTGCCATAATTTTCACAAAACTGTGGAGATCTCATGATAAATGAGTAATTTAGAAATTTGCATTAATCAGTGTAATCAGAGTCCTGGAGGCAGAAATATTGTCAAAAATAATACTGTCAAAGCAGTATCACTTATGATCAGTAATGTTCATCATCAGTAATATTCACTCAAAACATTTTTGAATGCTTGCCATTTGTATTTAGGTATGTATACAGAAACATTTGTGGTTAAGGGGCTGTTTAGGGCAAAAATAGTTTCTACTTGTTTGGTAGCTCCAGAAAATTTTCTTTTACCTTTTCAAGGACAAAATGTACCTTTGTAAATTGCTGTTAATTATCTTCTAATTTCCTTATTAGGTAATTAATCTTTCTTTCTCTGTCTCACCAGTAGCAGGTAGAATTTTACCATTAACCAGTTGTGAATGGCCAGGGGCTAATTACTGAGCTTTGAACTTAAATATCACTGCAATTGTTAAAAAAAACAAAACAAAACAAAACAAAACAAAAAACAAAACAAAACAAAAAAAAAAAAAAAAAAACAAAACCACAACCCACCAATTAAGCCTTGGAATATACATGAACAGACAGCTGAGCACCTCAAAGCTAAAGTTTCTGAAAATTGGCAAGGTAGGGGCAGGCAGAGATACTTCTGTTGTGCTTCTTTGAGAAATGAGGCAGCTGAATGCACTCTGTAATAGGCACAACAAAATTTATTGGAAGAGCCTTAAATATCTTTAAACATGGTGCAAGCTTCAGTCAAGGACCTGACTACTGAGTGGCTGATTATAAGGTCGTTGAGCAGGGGGGTGGTTTGCATTGTGAGTCATTGAGGATCAAGGAGTGGAGCTTCCTGCGCTGATACTGAGTGGCTGATTATAAGAGGTCTCTGGGGTGTGTGGTTGAACAGGAGGGGGCAAACAGGGGTGTGGTGAGTCACTGGGGTGTGGACAAGGCAGTTCATGCAGGCGGTATTGTGAGCAAGTAAAGTGTCCTCTGTGTTGTTTGAAGTATTTCTGCTTCCTGGTTGCTTTTGGGGTGTCTGCTGGTAATGGTTTCTATGCGGTCAAAAACTGTGGTTGGTTTAAGTATATGTGACCAAGTGGCGCCCTCCAAAAAGGATGTGTCTGTACAGACCCATTCCTGCCCGGAGTGTTTGAGCTTATGGGTGGCTTCAGGGGGTGCTGTGGAGAAGGCGTGCCTACGGTGTGAACACGTGAGTGATCTCCTTTTGCTGGTGGCTGAGCTTAGGGAGGAAGTTGAAAGATTAAGAAGTATCAGGGAAAATGAAATGGAAATAGACTGGTGGAGTTCAGCCATTTCATCTTTAAGGGAGGCCTCTGACCGTGTGTCTGAGGACTTACATGCCTCCAGCTCTCAGGTAATAGAAGGGCATCTGATAAATGAAGAGGAGTGGGAATGTATCCCCACTTGGGGAGATAATAACAAAAACTTCTCCCCTTCCCTCAGCCAGGTGCCACTTCATATGTGGATATGAGGTCCTGGATCTAGAGGGCCAACTAGATGATTTAGAAGAAAATTGTCTGCCCAGTGAGTCCCCCAGTTATGATTCACCTGAAAGATGCATCACCACCTCTAACATCAAGAAGAAAAGAAGGGAAATTGTAGTAAGTGACTCCTTTCTGAGAGGAACAGGGGGCCCCATACGTTGACCAGACCCATCCCACAGGGAGGTCTGCTGCCTCCCTGGGGCCCGGGTACAAAATATCACTGAGAGACTTCCTGCCCTGATTCAGCCCTCTGATTGTTACCCACTGCTGATACTCCAGGCTGGCAGTGATGAGATTGAACAGAGGAGTGTCAAGGCAATTAAAAGAGGCTTTAGGGCACTGGGTCAGGTAATTGAGAGGGCAGGAGCACAGGTAGTGTTCTGCTCAGTCCCTTTGGTGGCAGAGGAAAATGATGAAAGAAACAGGAGAACTCACACCATCAACAAGTGGCTTAAGGGTTGGTGTCATCAGCAAAATTTTGGATTCTTTGATCATGGAGAAATTTTTACAGCACCTGCTCAGCTGAAACCAAATGGGATACATCTCTCTGTTAAGGGCAAAAATTCTTAGCTCATGAACTGACAGAACTAGGTTTGAAGGGGGAAGGGAATGCAGCTGGACTGTCTGAAAGCAGGCCCAAGGGTTGCAAGGCTGAGTTAGGGGCAAAGTCAGTAGCCCAGCTGAAATGCACGTATACCAATGCACGCAGCATGGGTAACAAGAAGGAAGAGTTGGAGGCCATGGTGCAACAGCAGAGCTGTGATGTAGCTGCCATCACGGAAACGTGGTGGGATGAGTCACATAGCTGGAGCACTGCACTCAATGGCTACAAGCTCTTCAGAAGAGACAGGCAAGGAAGAAGAGGTGGAGGGGTGGGTCTTTATATTAAGCAGATTTTGATATTGTAGGAATTGAAACTAAGGAAGATGGAGTTGAATGCCTACGGGTAAGAATTAGGGGAAAGCCAACAAGGCTGACATCCTGTTGGGAGTCTGTTATCGTCCACCCAGCCAGGAAGAGGAGGTGGACAACTTATGCTATCAGCAGCTGGAGAATGTTTCAAGATCATCAGCCCTTGTTCTTGTGGGTGACTTCAACCTACCAGACATCTGCTGGGAACTTAATACAGCAGAAAAGAGGCAGTCCAGGAAGTTTTTTGTGTATGGAGGACAACTTTTTGTCGCAGCTGGTGGGTGAGCCCACCAGGGGAGGGACTGTGTTAGATCTATTGTTTGTGAATGGAGATGTGGTGGTTAGAGGTCGCTTGGGGCAAAGTGATCATGAAATAATAGAGTTCTCAATATTTGGTGAAGTCCGGAGGAACACCAGTAAAACTCTTGCATGGGACTTCCGGAGGGCAGACTTTGGCCTCTTTAGGAGGCTTATTGAGAGCATCCCTTGGGAAACAGCCCTTAAAAACAAGAGTTCAGGAAAGCTGGGCATGCCTCAAAACAGAGATTCTGAGGGCATAGGAACAGACTGTCCCTGTGTGCCGAAAGGTAAGTCGGCACGGTAAATGTCCAGCCTGGATGAGCAAGGAGGATTTGGAGGAACTTAGGAATAAAAAGAGGATGTATCAGCTATGGAAGGGGGGTCAGGTCTCTCAGGAAATATTTAAGGGAGCTGCTAAATCATGTAGGAAAAAAATTAAAGAGGTCAAAGTTCAGTTCTAACTTAAAATGGCAACTTCTGTAAAGGATAATAAGAAATGTTTTTACAAATATATTAATGCTAAAAGGAAGGGTAAGACCAACCTTTGTTCTTTACTGGACAAGGGAGGGAATTTATTATCTGCAGATGAGGAGAAGGCAGAAGTGCTTAATGACTACTTTGCCTCAGTTTTTAGTGAGGAGACGACTTGCCTTCAAGATAACTGCCCTCCTGGGCTGGTAGATGGTGTCAGAATGGTCCCCTCATTATTGAAGAGGTGGCAGTCAGAGAACTACTGAAATGCCTGGATATCCATAAATCTATGGGCCCAGATGGGATCCATCCCAGAGTGATGAGGGAGCTGGCAGATGAGGTTGCTGAGCCACTCTCCATCATCTGCCATCAGTCTTGGCTCACTGGTGAGGTTCCGGACGACTGGAAGCTGGCCAATGTGACACCCATTCACGAAAAGGGTGCAAAGGAGGAACCTGGTAATTATAGACCAGTCAGCCTGACCTCAGTACCTGGCAAAATAATGGAGCAGTTTATATTAAGTGCCATCACACAGAACTTACAGGATGGCCAGGGTATCAGACCCAGCCAGTGTGGGTTTAGGAGAGGTAGGTCATGTTTGACCAACATAATCACCTTTTATGACCAGGTGACCTGCCTGGTGGATGCAGGAAGGGCTGTGGATGTTGTCTATTTGGACTTCAGCAAAGCCTTTGACACTATCTCCCACAGCACACTCCTGGATAAGCTGGCAGCCCGTGGCTTGGACAGGAGCACTCTTGGCTGGGTTAGGAACTGGCTGGATGGCCGGGCCCAGAGAGTGGTGGTGAACGGTGCTGCATCCAGCTGGGGCCAGTCACCAGTGGTGTCCCTCAGGGGTCTGTGCTGGGGCCAGCTCTGCTCAATATTTTTATTGATGACATGGATGAAGGCATGGAGTCTTTCATTAGTAAATTTGCAGATGACACTAAGCTGGGAACGTGTGTCGACCTGCTGGAAGGAATTTGCAGAAAGACCTGGAACGGTTGGACAGATGGGCAGAGTCCAATAGGATGATGTTTAATAAGTCCAAGTGGCGAGTCCTGCACTTTGGCCACAATAACCCCCTGCAGCGTTATAGGCTGGGGACGGTGTGATCACACAGTGCCCAGGAGGAAAGGGACCTGGGGGCGCTGGTGACAGCAGCTGAACATGAGCCAGCAGTGTGCCCAGGGGGCCAAGAGGGCCAATGGCATCCTGGCCTGTATCAGGAATTCTGTGGCCAGCAGGGGCAGGGAGGTCATTCTTCCCCTGTACTTGGCACTGCTCAGGCCACACCTTGAGTGCTGTGTCCAGTTCTGGGCCCCTCAGTTTGGGAAGGACGTTGAGATGCTTGAGCGCATCCAGAGGAGGCAATGAGGCTGGTGAGGGGCTTGGAACAAAAGCCGTATGAAGAACGACTGAGGGAGCTGGGGTTGTTTAGCCTGGAGGAGACTCAGGGGTGACCTTATCACTCTACAACTTCCTGAAGGGTGGCTGTGATCAGCTGGGGGTTGGTCTCTTTCTTCAGGCAACAACTGACAGAACGAGAGGACACAGTCTCAAGCTGCGACAAGGGAGATATAGGCTGGATATTAGGAAAAAGTTTTTCACTGAAAGAGTGATAAAGTACTGGAATGGCTTGCCTGGGGAGGTGGTGGAGTCACCATCCCTAGAAGTATTTAAAATAAGACTGGATGTGGCACTTGGTATCATGGTCTTGTTGAGGTATTAGAGATGGGTTGGACTCGATGATCTTGAAGGTCTCTTCCAACCTAAAAAATTCTGTGACTTTTTCAACAATAGACTCAGTCTCTTACAATCTGTTGAAAGAACAAGCCCCTTGGGCTTTTTTTTTTTTTTTTTTTTTTGGCTGGTGTTTTATACTCACTTTTATAACTGCTAATACATTTATATATTTTTTTTTTTAATTTCAAATTTGACAGTCTTATGCTTGTATGCTCTTATGTCATTTACTTTTAAATTCTGTAGTGTGCTGATGGGCTAGTTTAATATAGAAACCTGTGTCTCACCCAGGAGATATAATTTCCTGTTGAAATTCTTTTTCCTGGAGGGTTACACTAAGAAGCTCAGAAGCACAGATGAAAAAGTGCTCAACTATGGCCAGTAGTGGACAGTTATCTTTTATCTGAGCTGGACAAACTCACTGCCCACAAATGGCTTTTCACTCAGGAGCCCGAAGGAGGCTTTGGCAGAGCAGGGAGCCAGGGAGGTGGTTCAGTGAGCACGTGGGGAAATAGGGGTTTGTTTGTGGATCCCCACCTCCTCCCGCAGCGAGTATTGCATCCAGCTGCTTCTCAGACTGTTGGTGTCTGACTGGGAATGCCTCACTGCTCTCTGAGGAATTTTACATAATGGTCTGGCTGGTCAGCTGAGGGGTGAGTGTCAGTCAGCCAAATGCTCTGGCTGCTCTTGTGTGTGATGGGGTCTGGCCCTTGCCTGGCATGCCTATGGTGTATTTTCAGGTGGTGGCTTGCAGAGATGGGTTAAAGACTAAATTTTTCATGAGTCACTTGATAAAATAAGGACCTATATTAGCCTTGAAAGCTGACCTTGTGAATTGATAAGGACATACCCATTTCTGCCTAAACCCTTTAAGACTATGTTCCTGGTCCTTAGATACTGTGACATTTCAGAACATTTGTCATTGTTGTCAAGGTGAAATATAGAACTCAGAAATAAGAGGCATCATGAAGATTCTCTAAATGACACTCTAGTGGTTGTACTGAGCTTGGCCTTGATATACACAAATTTCATATCTGTGTCTCCCAGGAGCCATAAACCTACTGGCTACTGGGAGCCCATGCCCTTCTCATATTGAGTTCACATGCTCAGGAAGTGCCTGGCCCAAAGACTGAGCTGCTTTGGGTACCCCAGCTAATCCAGTGGATGTACTGTGGTCCACCATTTGCCTTGGCTAACTTTGAAGCCAGGACTGGTTTCAGCAGGGACTAGATTAGCCAATCTGCAAAGATCCTTCCAGCCTGAACTATTCTTGATTCTATGTCCTCCTTCAGAGTGGGGCTTCAGATGGCTTTTGATCTTCCAGGGAAGAAGAAATTTCAAGATTCATCTTACCCACAGGAAATTAGTGCCACGACCACAGGTTGATAAGTGCCCTTTTCACTGAACTAAGAGATACACAGAAACTGCTGTGGTCAACCAGTTTGCAGAAACTGATATAGTTCCAAGAGTTTGTATTGGTACATATTAGCAGTAGACTATCCAACATCAAGTCAAATGCTGGTCTGATGGGACATTCAAATGCAAATCTAGTTTTGGACCAGATATTTTAACCCAGCTTCCCTCTATTTCCAAGAAACTCTCAGTCTTCCTGATACTTTAGAGTCCCTCTTTTGGTTTGTTTTTAACCAGAATGTTTGCAGTTGTCTAGGAGAAACTTTATTCTAATAAAATATCACTTACAATGAAGTGTCACGGGTCAAGAGTTCTTTGCAGGAGGGAGTTGTGGATAGTTGGTATTTTCATGGGTTCAGCAGGAGTCTGGACGTGTTCATACCTTGGAAGTCCAATGGGCTGTGGAGAGCAAAACTACCTGTTCAGGAGCTGCAAGTCTTTGTAGACTTGGGAAGTCAGGATGTGGGATTTAGGGCAGAGGGGATGTAGCTCTGAGCTGTTCTGGGATGGTCAGTCTCTAAGTATGTCCTTGGATGTCTATGAGAAGATTTGTTGAGTGTGGCTTCACTTTAATCTTGCTGCATTTCCGCAGCAGTGCTGTAGTTTTTCCTCCACAGACCACATCCTCACACAATCACATATTCTAATGATGTCTTACAATCTAACGTGCATGTTTCGGAGTAGAAATATTTTTGCAAATGTTTCAGCAGAGGAAGGGAATGAAAGGAGAGTTTCTTGTGTCATGGTGTATTTGTTGTTTGGTTTGGCTGCAGGCCTTTATGTTCATATACAAGTTTAGGCAGCAGCTAATGAATCATGCTTGTGCCTGCCTCCAAGCAATTTTTCTTGCTGAGTAAAAATGAAAAACAGGAAATGAATGGAGTTTAAAACAAGTAAATGTGAATTTAGACCCAGAGAAACATCTTTGAAAAAAGAGATACAACAATCACACATACACAACCACTTACAGTTAGAACTCTGTTTTAAGAATCTAAGGGATGCTGCTCTTCACCTGTAACCTTGGTGATCTGTGATGTGTTAGCATTTCATGCCAGCCTGTTAGGGAGCATTCCTTTTCTCCTGAGTGTGTTTCTTCTGAAGAAGGAAGCTGAGAAATTTCAGTGAACAATATGGGCTTTGATATCAATGAGTAGTCTAATGTGGGTTTTTAAAGTACTATGTGGTAAAGAATTTTCTTTTTGTCCTTGATGTTTTCTGTGCATTGTCCTTGTTAACTCCCCAAACCCACTAAGCAGTGAACTTTTTCACACCATCCATGGCAGTTTTATCTGGATCTGCTGGAGGGGACAGGGGACTTGTTTCAATCCATCCTTGAGGACAGTTATTTAGGAGTTCTTAACTAGTGGTGTCTATAACTGCAAGTTTGTCTTTGTAGTTTTTTCTCTTTAGGATGTGGATGCTCATTTTTCACACATTTTCCTTTCCTCGATTCTATATGACTGCTTATGGATGCTGGTTCCAGTCTTACCGGGCACACTGGAAGTGGATTAGAAGTGTGTGTCTGAACTGAATCTCCACAGCACCCCCCAGTGCTGTGTTTTGGTTTGTGTGGGGGAGCAGTCTCAGAGCGCACAAACTTTACTTGCAGCTGAGATTTAACCAAGAGACGTTCTTTCACCACGGCTGAGTCCGTGGGACCACAAAAGGGACAGTTTACACTAAAGGTTTCTGAGATGTAAATAGTGTACAGTTTAGGTCTTCAACACTAGTCCTTCACCTATTAGATTCATTCCACAGCAGTCACTAACACAGATGTAGCCACAGATGGCTCAGGGACTACTCTTGTCTTCTTTTATTACTATTTGGAACAATAAAGCCAGTGCAGGTTGATGTGTGAGATATGGTAATGTGCTTCTGTTCCTGACTCCTGCTGATGTTTTACCAGCCCAGAACAAATGGTGTACTTCTCTCTTTACTAGGTCAGTTGTCTAATATCTCTCTTGGGCCGTGTTGAAAGTGTTTTTTTCCTTCCCTTTTACGCTCTCTGTGTGTGATGCACCCAAGAGCAGGTGATGTTTCAACTCCTAATCAAAACCCGAAATCACTGAAACCATGAAACCAGGTGAATTTTGTTTTGCAGTGGCACTGGTTTCTTTATCTAGAGGTCAGTGATTCTCTCAATAATCTAAATGGCAACTGGTCCTCAAAAAAATAGAATAACTTTAAAAACAATCACACCTAACTTGGTATGGCATTGAGCAACAAGCTGGTGTATCAGAAAATACCCCTCATACACTCATTTTTCTGTTTTCAAGGAAATTCTCAGTAGATAGGTACTAATATGTGCATCACTTGGTCACTTCTCTCCAGCCAGCACGGGACATCTTTGGTGTTGTGTACCTACAGGCTAGCACCCATATGTGCCCAATATATGAAGGTTAATATATGAAGGTTATAACTTCAGAGTGTATATCTTTATAAAGGCTGTGTGGTCATTAATGCCATGAGAATACTCTTTTCTGCTAGCATTTTCTGTGCATCAAATTTCATACTTGGTCCTTTTCTTACATAGAGCTAGAAGCTGTGTATTTGGTAAGTGGTAAAGAAATCATCCTGAGTTACATGTCTGATAAGATCCTGATGAAACTCCTGCATTTACTGAAGATTATATGACTGAGGATGTCCGCAGTCACTCTTTTTTCTCCATTCCCTCTCACTGTTCCTCCTAGCACCTCTTTGCATCCCTTTCTTACCTTGCTGTTTATAGCTTAAGTGAGCTTAAGACTCAACTCTACAATGACACACATGCTTCAGCTTCACTAACTTAAATGGTCCAAATTAAATGATATTAAACCAATTAATTTGCATGCATACAGAAAATACAATGAAGCTGAGTGGTTTTAGTGTAAAACCATTCTCCCCTGTCCTATCTCTATCTTGTGTAAAATGTACCTCTCTGTCTATTTTATAAACTCTCTTTAAGTAGTAGAAAGTACTATAAGGTCTCTCCAAAACCTTCTCTTCACAAGTCTGAACAACCCCAGCTATTTCAGACTGCCTTCAGAGGAGAGGTGCTTCAGCCCTCTGATTATTTTTCTGGCACTCCTCTGGACTTGCTCCAACAGGTCCGTGTCCATCTTGTGATGGGGACGCCAGAGCTGCATGCAGCACTGCAGGTGGGGTCACAGCAGAGCAGAGGGGCAGAATCCCCTCCCTTGACCTGCTGCCCATGCTGCTTTGGATGCAGCCCAGGGCATAATTGGCTTTCTGAGCTGTGAGTGTGCACTGCTGGGTCATGTCCAGCTTTTTGTCCACCAGAACCGCAAGTCCTTCTCCATAGGCTTGCCCTCAATGACTACTTCTCCCAGTCTGTCCTCGTCTTTGGGACTGCTCTGATTTAGGTGCTGCACCTTACACTTGGATTTATTTAACTTCATGGGGTTCTTATGGGCCACTTCTCAGACTTTGCCCAGGTTCCCCTGGATGACATCCCTTCCATTTGTTGTGTCACCTGTGCTGCTCAACTTTGTGCCATCTGCAGATGAAGTGCCTCGATCTCATTGCCATTGAAAGGGACATTAAAGAGCAAAAGATGTTAAGGTTACATGAGAAAGAAGATTGCCATGAGATTTTTACTCACAGTATGAGTGTTAAAAGGAAGAAAAACTGCTCTACTTTAATTTTCCAGAATCCCTTATTATGTCACGCAGAGAATTAGGACCACAGCACAAGTCAGTCACGTCCTCTGCAAGGCTACTGTCAGTCCCTGCATGAGCTGCAGTAAAGCATATCTGCACATGTGGGTGCTGGGTGGGACCCCACCTGGGCATGCCTGAGGGTCCCACCAAGCCCAGAAAGCTCTCCTTGGGCACAAGGATCCCTTTTAGCACCTTTCCAAGAGAAACAGGGCCTGAGGCCTTTCAGGTTTGAAACAAGATTTGGGTTGACAAGAGGAGTGCATAACCAAGTCCCTCTCTGGCATGACCTATTGAAAGGCATTTCTGCTGGTTCATCGATGGGGCTGGGAGGGGAGGCTGTAGGCATCATCATCATCAACATTATCATCAGCTTCCTCCTCTGCAGGAAGGGTGAATGAACCAATCCACTGGAGCTGGAATCATTAGGGTCAAAGACCCAGAGACATCTCGTTGGGCACAGGGGCTCATACAGAAAGATCAGAGTCATATCTCTCCTCCCTTGGAGGGTTCGTTTTGAGAGTCTTTTACTGCTGGAAAATCCAATTAAAATACAATGCCTGGCTAAACTTGGTATCTTCATCACAAAAGAATAATAAGCTCTCTTCATTTTGTCTGTCTCTCAGCTAAAGAGTTCTCCCCTTTTATAGAGAAATTCTGAAAAGATATTTTTATTATCTTTTTAAAAATTATTATTAAGAAAGGGAAAAAAAATAGTCTGAATACAATACCTCTCAGACATTCAGCCCATGTCAAGGGCTGACAAAGCATGTAGAGTGTGATTACAGCTTCCTATTTCATTGCTGAGTGGCTCTATAAATAACAGTATTCAATGAAAATTGCTGGCAGAAGCATTGCTTTTAAAACATGAAAATGTACACACTTCCTTCCCCCCCAGTAACTAAATGCTTTTTCTTCACCTAGGCCTCCTAAGGCTTTATAGGTCCAAAAGGAACAGATTACTGTGAGGATTTTTGAAACAACTTTCTCTGCTGTGATAACCATTTCTGCTTTCCCTCATCACTATCAAAGATCTACAAAGCTAAGGTCTAAAAACCAAATTCCAGTTGATACTGAGACTGATTTACTTCCTGAGCTGGAAAATTAACCTCAAATGAATTTGAGATTATGGACCAAAAGCAAATCAGTACAGCTGGACTTTCATAGCACTTGGGGCTTGAGGGAGAATGTTGACTCCATCTCTCACATTCTTATCGCACATTTGCACATTTCAGCCAGTTTTCCAAGTGTTGGACTGAGAATCATGCCTTGTCTAAGCAGATGACCCACTGATAGCTGCAGTTCAGAAGACATTTCCAGGCTACTGTCCTCAGTAGTTTGTTTCACTACCTAATCAGTGGAATGACTTTAAAAAAAAAAGTCAGACAGTATCTCCTGTTTGAATTTTTTGGCTTCAGCTTCCAGCCTT
Organism: Hirundo rustica; assembly: GCF_015227805.2. Taxonomy (NCBI): domain Eukaryota; kingdom Metazoa; phylum Chordata; class Aves; order Passeriformes; family Hirundinidae; genus Hirundo; species Hirundo rustica. The sequence goes on from NC_053451.1 coordinate 85,667,212, forward strand.
CATTTATGCCATGCCTTTTCCGTTAAGTTCAAGAGCCTTTTAGAACCAGATACTTTGTCTCTGTGAAGGTGGCCCAGTAACTTAGTCATTGCTACACCCTTTTTATTCTTTGTTTTAAAAATGGGAGCAGCTGGAATACCTTCAATCTCTCTAATAGCATGGCATTTCTCAAGCCCCTGAATTATTTTCATTTTATTTATTTAATTATTTATTTATTCCCTATACTGCCTCCCTCCTTCCAAAGTCTATTCCAAAAGGGGACCCCGGAATTTCACCCAGAACTTGGTGGGTAGCAAATACTTACATGGAAGGAAAAAAACAAACTCAATTCCTACACACTTACACCTTCAGGGATTGTATTGGTCCTTTTGATACAAGGTGCAAGAGATTGTAGCCTTGCTTTGTGTGTTCAGTGCCAGACCATTTTGCAGGGCCACAGCTCTTTGTTATATAGATTAATTTTTTATTATTATTATTATTTTTTTTTTCCCTGTAAATAGACTTCAGTCCTTTTTCCTGGACTCACTGTATGCATGGTTCTGTTTGCGGAGATGTTTTCTCTGAATGGGCCCATAAGACTGCCTTAAAAACAGTTTACAGCCATAAAAATTCAAATGACATTTCTGTCCATTAAGCAAAGATATCTCAATAACTTTGGGTCATGTAATCCTAAACTAAAGGAGTCAGTGTTCTCAAAGAGAAACTCCTCACACAGTTCCAGCAATACCGGGGCTAAACAGTTGTTACTACTTTTTCTTAAATTTTGAAGGGAACAAAGCTATGTTTTCTTTTACAAATGGGTTCCATATGTTTATCAGTCATTCATACATTGTAGACAGCTTTTCCCCTCTTCAAGTGTATTGGTTTTGTTTAGCAACATATTATATTCTGCTGTAGAAATTAATCCAGAGCTCCAACTTTTTTGCTTTAATGAAACAAATGAGAGACTAATTCATTTTGTTGGTAATCAGATTATTCTGTGTTCACATGCAGACTGATTTAAAGCACACACCCCCCCTGCCCCTCCCCCCCCACCCCCAACAACAACAAAAAAGTTTATCATTTTGGATGCAACAAATTTCATGAACACTTTCAACGAGTTTTGGACTGTACTAAAGACTACATTAGTAATGCATTAGTAATACGTTAATTGAGATGCAATTCTGAGCATCAAGGAGACTCGATTTACTATCAAATAACTGATTTTTTTTTTAATACAGACTACTTGGCTGTCAGAAGAAGTTAATAATTTAGAATTCTTTGTTGCTCTGTTAACTCAGAGATGTTTCTGCTATGAGGAAATTTTTGTGAACTTAGATAAATCCAGAAAGGACTATTTTATCTAATATTTTATCCATACTCTAGCAATGGTTGTGTATGAAGCAAAAGAGACAAATATCTGTGATTTGATGTGAAATTCATACATATCTTTGAATAATACAAAATATCTTCAGATCTCCCGAAGAGTGATACATGATTAAATTAAAGACTTTGGGATGCACAAAATTGTCTAGTCATTGTTTTCCACTTGCTTATCAATGCTAGGGTAAGATTTCCAGATTGTACCAGATAAAGAAAAATGTGTATTCTGTGAACTTTGGATAGATCAATTCATCTTTTTGAAGATAATAGTCCTTATTCCCACCAACTCTAGCATTCATTTACACCACTTTGACTGTGAAAACAGGATTTAGAGTAAGTGCAAATATATCTAGCTCTAGCTTCAAGGTTGGGAGTAAAGCCATTAGCGTGGGTGTCAGGTCCTACTCTTTTATCTTATTTCCTTTTATTTGTACATTTATCCCATAGTGGGAATATGGTGTAATCTCCAGAATATAAGGATAGAGACCAAGAGCAGAGTGATATTTTCACACGACAAGGTGATAGTTTCTTACAGCCCTCTGTTGAGCTCTACAACCTGCAAATTATATTTTTCAGGGGCTATATTCCAATAGGTATTTTTTAAGGGGTAATGTGATGATGGAAGGCTAGAACTAGAGATAAAACAAACTCATCCAAACTTTTCAAAAGCCCAGAACTGTCTGTGCCTGTAGGTCTGCCCTAACACGAGATGTTCATAGTGTTCATGCATGCTCAGGATAACTTGCTGGCAGCTGGCGTGCTGCCCTGCGCCACAGCCAGAGTCACTGTGGGTTGTTTTCACTTCCACCAGAACTGTTAGAGGCTAAAAAGCTTTGATAAGCATAAATAAAGAAAGGGAAAGGTGATTGAAAGTCTCCTTCCCCATTCTGTCTTGCTGTCACTTACTCTGTTGGTTGATGGTAAGGTTTTGGTTGTGTAAGGCTGTCATGTCACGTTGGATTTAGCGTCTGAAAGCCAAAAATACTCGAGGGGCTGGAGGATCATGTGGCTGTTCTTCCAGCCAAGTTTCCCTCAGATCTTTAAGCAGCTGCTTCAGAAATGCATTCTTGCTGCAGACCTTCTGGAGACTTGGAATGACTCACAGAAGGGCTCGCTAATGACGCTCCTGTGCAGTGAACTTTCTGCCCAGGAACGCAGCGTCTCCCATGAGCCCAGGCCAGCACAATCACTCGCTGTGGGCGGCTTGCTTAAGATAATCTGAACAGAGAGGCCACCCTCATTCCTCATTTCAAGAACACACACTCAGGTGTGCTCTCACACGTAAGATGAGCGTTTTGATGCACGGAGGCTATTCCTGTTCCAATAATAATGTATTTCCTCTAAGTATCAAAATAATTTATAGCTTTCCTGGATGAAATCTGATGGAAAAATGTTATTTGGCAGACGAGGTGCACCTTAGCCCTGAGACAAGCTTAAATGTATAGTAAAACAGGGAATAGAAAATTTCACCCTGTCTCCAGCAGCTGCTAGGCTGTGGCTTAACCCCCTCTTCTTAAATGTTTAAAGCAATCCCCAGTTGCTGAACATTTAAATTATTTCAACTCTTTAGAGATTTTATTGCTCTTCCTACTTGCTGTGGTATGAAAATTTTGCTTCTGTGCTAAATTTGAAGCATCCTCTTCCCAGGGATACCTAAATAAAATAATTCACAATTCACCTAAATAAAATAATCACATTCCCATCAACATGAGAAGAGTGTTGCCCATGGGTGAGGGAGGAGGAGAACACGGTGGTAGGCAGGGAGCAGTCATAGAAAGTAGAAATATATGAATATTAACATAGCTACTCATACTGAGGACTGGTGTCCTTCTCTTCTCACATTTCCTCTGCTCGTGCTGCCAGCTTGCCAACATGAAGGGTGCAGTTTCTCTGTGTAATTTTGACCTTCTGGCCCCGAGATTCCACCATTTAGGCTTCCCCTTTGAGTTTTGAACTTGGACAATTTCTCTTTGTAACCAAACCTCATCCACAATCTAAGCATTTCAAGCCTCTGTTTCACACCTTTGAACGGCTGGATCCAAAGCTGAGTGAAGTCAGTGGAAGGACTCTCCCTAACCTCAGTGTATTTTGGACAAAGCCCTAAGGCAAGGCTCACATTCCATGCATTTTAGCTTGGATTTGGATTTTCATAAGCTTTAACTCTCCAGAAAGCTGCCCGTTTCACAAATCTACATCCCATAATATGTGTTTTCAGCTTCTTGGTTTTTTAAGAATACTTTAAAGCTGAGAGAGGTGTTAATGAATTAACGTTGAAAGAGTTAACATGAACCAGTGACCTCAACAGCACACCAGTTTTCCTTGAGGATGCTGTGTTTCCTTCTCTTGCATGAACATTTGCATCTAAGAAATATGAATGCACATAAAAGCAGGTTAATTTGCAGCAAGGAAGGTAAAAAGCTCTGTTCAGCCAGGGAATGCAAACAGAGCACCCAAACCCAGAAAAGAAAAATCTAAATGTATCTGTTTTCTTTTTCACCCTTGCTTGCTCAATGTAGGCTCAGTCTGTTTTCAATGTATACCAGAACAGGTTATTAGAATACTACTGAAATTTTTAATCCAAACAGATTTATTATCTCAGTTGGGTCTGACCCCTTCCTGGCTAAAATAAAAGCAAAATTTGATAGGAACAGAATCAAATCCCTTTGGCTGTCTAGAAAAAAGTACTACTGATGCCTGAAATCAGTACAGCTACATCCCTTTATGGAGTCACTCTCTGGCTCCTGGAATGCTTTTTATTTTGCCATGACTGTTTCAGAAGAATATTATTTTTGTATTCCTTGCAAAAATAACTGTAAACTAGGAAATAATTTTTTCCTGTGGTGATAGTTTCTGTTTAGTGCAGGAAGGAAACAATTTTTTAAAACAGATAAAGGAATTTTTTTTACAGTAAACAAAACCTGCAACATTTTTTAGCTTTGAATATGGAAACGAGTCTATCTAAAATACTTATCTCCCTTAATGTCCCCTCATTGGTTTAATTATCTTGTATGTATTATGGTCAGTGTCAACAAATCTTGTTATTTTTACCTGTAATGAAGTAAAAACTCCAGCCATATCATCAGACTATGGAAATTTTACACTAATTTTCATAAGTTTATTAATCAATCAAAAGTAGTATGAGGCTTTGTTTACCCCTTGAAATAGTTGCTGCATCAAAGGGCGTTTCCCAAACCAAAGTCCTGCTAATACTAGGGCAAAGAGGACAGCTGAAAACTTCAAGCCTATCCCACTGTTACCTCCATTTGCACCTGGGTCTTCCAGGAAAAAGTCTTACTGTGCTTTGCTGCATGTTTGCAATAAAGGAGAAACCAGATATATTGTGAACTCTACTCTTGTGCACACCTTTTATCCATTGTACACCTGCCAAAGCATATGGAGGCTCTAATTCCTTTGTGCAAAGAGACTCCTTTTCATCACCTTTTCTGTGAAGTAAATTTAGGCTAAAAGCAGACAGGAGAAATGTGACATGAACCCTTATTGTGTATCAGTATTCTAGCTGCTGGAGCAATTTCAAGCACCTGCAGTTTATCAAATTAAGCGTATGGACAATTGATATCGTGGGAATAACAATCATCTAAGCATGCCATTCGGAAGCCAATAACATATTTTTTCCTTGCACTGCGTTTTTAGGAGCTTGGTGTTCTGCTTGAATGTCTGAAGAATAATTTGTTCACCATGTAATAGTTATTAGAAAAATAAAGCTAAGAAACTCCTCTGCAGCCCCTCAGTAAAGATATTATTTTTCCACTTGGTATCCTGATTTTTTATTTCTGAAACAAAGCAGAAATTAACCAAGCTTATTTTAATAATTTCAAAATATAGTGTCAGCTAATCAACCTCTTCCTACTGTCTTGCTCATAACTAAAAAAAAAGAAGATATAAATACCTTCATCTGCACCAAACAACAGGACAGAACACTGCTATATACTTAGTCTGACATACCTGAAATAAAATAACATCATCAGTCTGTACTAATCAATAAAGGCCTGCTGGAAGATATTGAAGATTTCAAAGTACTGAAAGAGACTGAAGACCCTCACAGAGGCTGCGGGGTTGGGCATTTCTTACCTGTCTCTGCCTCAAGACCTTGGCAGTTACCCACAGAAGCTCTTCAATGTGAGCTAAGAATGTGAGATGTCATTTTCTTCCCATGACCATGTAAGGAAAGGTTACGAAGTGCAAAAGAGAAAGCTCTCAAAAATCCTCTAGCAGAGTTAAAGTGCTGAAGTTTTATTCATGAGTGTGAATCATTTCACATTCTTGCACAGAAGTGGCGTGAAAGGCCCTGGACACCTCAGCAAGCTATTTATCTTTCTTGAGATATGGTATATTTATCTCATTTTTTAAGAGAATACAGAAACTGGATTATGTAACCTAAAAACATGTATTCTATTCCGTCTGTTGAAAGCTGTGTTTTGGGACATGTTTTGTCCTTCTCTTGTACTCCAAGGGGGAGGGGGGGCCAATGCCTTCTGGTAATGGCCCAGCCATTAAATCCAGGTGGGGCAGTGTTTCTTCTTTCACCACCCCTCCATCCCCCAGGGGGACATCTTCTGATAATGGGCCATTAGGGCCCACCAGTGACATGACACATTCCATCATCCCATTGTGAGATGCTCCACCCAGTGGGGGAGCAGCCAGCTGTGCCCAGCTAGATAAAAACTGGGACTGAAGGACACAAGGGATCCGGGTTTTTCCACTGGATTCCTGGAGGAAGACTGCACCCATTTCACCACCACTGGACTTTCTACAGGACCATCTCTACTCCACAGAACCACATCTGTTACTCCAGGAGGATTTATTTGGACTGATTCCAACACCCTGACCAGGGTGCCAGGTCATATCCCTGACTCTGTCAGAGTTTTTTATTCTCAGATCTTTGTTTGCTTCCTTGCTTATTTTTTTTGTACTATTACATTTGTATTTTCTTTCTTTTTTTTTTCTTTTTTTTTTTTTTTTTTTTTTTTTTTTAATATTCCTAGTAAAGAACTGTTACTCCTATTCCCATATCTCTGCCTGAAAGCCCATAATAGCAAATTTATAATAATTTGGAGGGAAGGGGGTTTACATTCTCCATCCCAAGGCAGGCTATATCTTTCTTTGGCAGGCAACTGTCTTTCAAAACCAAGACAGAAATATTAACTTTATGGCATACAAATCAGCTTAAGAAGAGGAAAAAACCTTCCCTGGGTTTATACTTGTGCCATGATAGAAAGTAGACAGAGTCTTTTTCCTTTCATAACTGCCTGATTTCTAAGCATCTTCTAATCAGAGTAAACTGCACATGCTGTAGAGTCTCCAGCTATATATTGCAAGTGACCTCTACTGTCTGTGTCTCCTTCTTTTTTTTCCTAAAGCAAGACCTAAATCAAAAAAAGTCTATTTCAAAGTTACATCTTTCTCCTCCTGACACAGTATACTTCTAACACAGCCCCCTGAATCTCTGGGTCCATAAACTATAGTTTATAGTATTTAGCTGCTTTTGTCTCCTGTTTAAGTTGTGGGCAATATTTTGGTTCCAGTAAAGGTGCCTCACAGATCCTGTGCACAGATGGTGCAACTACCCCACTTGAATAGCTCTGGCAGAACAAGTTCAGTGGCTTGTTGTGTTAATAGTGATGTTCGCCCTCCCTCCCCCTTTACTTGCTCAGTTTACCAGCAAGAAATCTTCTTCAGTGTGTGCACTGGCTCAGTGATGTGACAGCATTCAGTAAGTAAATTCAAAGGACCATGGCCCTGAGCTGGTCCCAGTAACTGGTTTACTTGTTGCTATGGGTTTTAAGTTCCCACTGACACCAGCTAAGCTAGTGACATTTCTGGACATTAGGCCCCTAGAGCTGAGATGTCTTTACAACACACATCTCCCCCAGATTTCCAGGTTTTTTGTTGGTCAGATAGAATACCCTAAAGCATGGTGCACTGACTCTGTCTTAGGCCAGTTGGATGGAGGCTGGGTGGTCAGTGCCTGTCTCCCTCCATGGGCTCTACAGGGACTGAGGAGGTAAAGCTGGTGGTGCAAGGGAGGATAACCTTAGAATATATTCCAATTTGTTTATCTGTATCTGATTAGATATTTTAAAAGTCTATTTATATGAAGGGATTTTGTAGTGACCTCTTTGGCAGATGTAATAAGAAAGGAAAAAGAAAATTACCATTTTATCTGGATTTTTTTCCTCTTTTTTCTTTTTTAATTTATTTTTTTAATTTTTAAATTTTTGTTTAGTTGTCATTATTCCTAAAATGTTCCCTGCTCCTAAAGTCCAGGCTGTTAACTCTTCATTTACATTCTTCCCTCAACAAAGGCTTCTTTTAAATGACTCCCCAAACCAATTCTTTAAACTAAATACTGAACAAGACCTGGTCATTGACACACAGATACTCAGGGATAGAGGGTTTTATTTAAAAAAAAAAAAAAAAAAAAAAAAAAAAAAAAAAAGAAGGAAAAAAAAAGTGATCCTCGACCAAAAAAATCCCCAAAATCAACCACAAAAAAATCCTAATTTATGGAGATATTTTGCATAGGGCAATGCTTAAATGTGGAAATTGGTCTTTGAACAGGATGACCACTTAATACCCAACTGATGGTCGGAAACTACCATCTTCCGAACCACAAGAGACTCCTTAAAATGTAAAATTCACCTGGAGAGCTGTGTCCAGTTTGGGGGCCTCCAGCATAAGAAGGTCATGGACCTGCTGGATGGACTCCAGAGAAGGGCCATGGAGATGCTCCATGGAGCTGGAGGGCTGGAGCATGTCTCCCATGGAGACGGGCTGAGAGAGCTGGGGTTGCTCCATCTGGAGAGGAGAAGGCTCTGAGGAGACCTAATAGCAATTTCCAGCACCCAAAGGAGCTACAGGGGAGTTGGAGAGTGACTTAGTATTAGGACATGTAGAGATAGAACAAGAGGGAATGGCTTCAGACTGAGAGTAGGTATAGATTAGATACGAGGAAGAAATTCTTTACTATGAGAGTGGTGAGGCACTGGAACAGGTTGCCCAAAGATGCTGTGGGTGCTCCATGCCTGGCAATGTTCAAGGCCATGTTGGATGAAGCTTTGAGCAACCTGGACTAGTGGAAGGTGCCCCTGACCATGAGAGGGGGTTAGAACTGGATGCTCTTTATGTTCCTTCCAACCCAAACTGATCTGTGATTCAGATCGAATGAATCTATCTATGAAATTCTTAAGGCCCGGCTGGCCTGACTGCAACAACTTGTGCGTGAGCCACTGCTGTCAGTTCCCTGTAGGACACAGCAATCTGCTTCCCCTTGCACCTGCACACAAAGGGATGTTCTGTCAGACCACTCCCATGCCTGCAGAAGCAGCTCCTGCTGACTGATTAACAGAGGTTTTAGCCATGTACCATCAGGCGGGTGCTGCAGCCTCTCCCTGGCCCGGGGGCATGGACACTCCTCTGACATCGAGTTTAAAAATTGGACTCGCCTGTAAGGAGTGGTGGTGTTTTGTTTTGTTTTGTTTTGTTTTGTTTTGTTTTGTTTTGTTTTGTTTTGTTCCGTCCCCCCGGGGAAATCCAGTTTGTGGCCTGTGGCCTGTGGCCAGGCAGCCGGCAGGCGGCAGCCTGTGCCTGCGTATGGCTTGTGGAAGGTTTTTGCCACAATGTTGCATGGTAGGGGTTTTGTTTGTTTGTTTTCTTCTTGCAAATTGTATCCCCTCTTAAGCTGTTTGAGTCATGTCCGTACAACGAGCCCCTGAACTCTGTCCATGCACTCTGTCAAAGCCCTCAGCTTCCTTCACTACCCCTCTGGTGCAGACCCACTTATTCTAACCCCCATCCCCATTTACACATTCCTTTCACTCCTCAGGGCTCTCTAGCCCAGCCACCACCTCACCTCAGTGAGGGACCTCCATCCTGCAAGGCCTCCGCTCCCATGCCTTCCTGAATTCTGTTGGAGTCTAGGGAACCGCAGTCCCCAGAAGGCAATGCCATGTCTCCACGCTCAGCAGATGCTGGATTACAGCAGCATCAGGAGACTGGGGACTTCACCCTTTGCAGAGGCCGAGTTTGTCTCTGAGCGCAGCAAGATTTCTCCCGCGTCCTGTTTCACTCAGAGTCCTCAGGTGGAGCTGTGCTGCTGGATCCCCGTCAGCCCTGCGAGCAGCCCAGGCACTAACGAAGCCAAGGCCTCTTGAGTGCACCAGGGGCTGCTGCCTTAACAGAGCAGTAAGGTCTGAGCTGCAGGGTCGGGACAACCGGGTCTCATCAGTAAGGCCTGCTCTTGCTGAGCTGGGAAGTCCCTAAAGCCTTGTCCCAGTGCAGGCTGCCTTCCAGCTGCAGGGAGACACTAAAGCGCAGTGAACACCATCTTGCCCTGAAATCTAGGGTCCTCTGCTGAAATTCTCAAGATGCTGCAGCTCGGTCCCTTTTTTTTACTTTCCTGGACACTTGAATGTCCATCTGAGATCAACAGCATCAGGAATGTGAGGTCATAGGGAATGGCACCGTGCTGCCTCACATCCTGTAGGTCTCACCATCTAGTACACGGGTCAGGAAAATAAACCGCTCTCAGGCAAACACCCTCATTTTGACTAAAGAAATACAGCAACTTGCTGAAAGCTGTTAAATTCTGCCAGTTTGCAAGTGTGGTATTTGAAACACTTTAAAACCCAATGAAAGGGAGAATACAAGGTATCAGGACTTTAAGTGTTGGGTGTGCCTGGGAGCCACCACACCCGAACAGCTCTCTGGGGGCCAGTTTTTATATTGTAGCCAATCACCCTGCTTCCACCTGCTAAATAGCCCTCCCTGCAGCCCTGGGCCAAGAATTCGTGGGGAACAAAACTGAGGAGTCTTAGACAGGAATTTTAGGCAGGAATTTTAGGCAGGAGCTTCATGGAGTCTTATTTGTATGTTTGGTGCATAATGAGAAAGGTTTACCCCCACTGCTTCTCTTGCCACTGGTGGATGGCAAGAAAAGACAACCCCAAAACCATGGAAAAGTCAGTAGTGACAATCTGCTGGCCTGTCCTGCAGCCTCACTCTGTACAACGTGCCCAGTTGTCTTCCCAGTCATTCAAGAGGTCTGCTATACACAGCTTTTTTTCTCTGTAATCTGTATCATCGCCCTATGAGATAATGGGGATCATATATGTAGGATAGGCAGGGTTTTGTGGAAAACAGCAGCACTGGCACATGCTGTGAAATCCTAGATGTCAATGGGATTTCTTCCACTCTGTGTATCCAAACTAGCCTTCCTGCCTTCCTACAGCTAGAAACACTTCTAAACTATAAGAGAATGCACACCAATTAAATAGCAAGAGTTCTTGTTTGCACATGACAACATTAGCTACTGCAGTACCTTTCCTTTACTCAAAATAAATAAATACAAATGAATGTTTTGTCAATGGTATTGCGGGAGCATGTGTGTGTGCGTGATTTTAGATTGTAACTCTAGGGGTATGTTTTCAGCTGAGTTTTCATCTATCCCAGGATGGCAGGGCCAGGATTACGTGTGTCAATGGCCGTGTGAGGATAGGGCTGTGGTAGGAGGATTTCTGAGCTCAATACTGAAGTCCTGCTCTGTTCCTGTGGGCCTCAGGCTATGAACAACAACTCTTCTTCATGCTGCAGTGACCACTTGCAGGTGTCTTTGCCACAGCGGGGACAACATCAGCTGTCTGACTTGTGGGGAAGCTGTTGGGAGATGCATGCCTGGAGGGGGATGTATATATAGAATATATGCATCCCTCCTCAGCTAGTAATTTTTTAGGATTTCAGTTTCTGCCTGATAATGGGAAGGTGAAAATGCACAGGAAGTGGATATTTATTTATTTATTTATTTATTTATTTATTTATTTATTTATTTTCCCCCAGTCTTGGTGAAAAAGGGCTTTGATAAGTAATAAAATAAGCAAGACAGGAAGCATTATTTCTGGACATTACCTTGAGCAGATGTGGTATTTCATAGCCTCATGAGCCCTAAGATTAAATTCTTGATTTTTAAATGCAAAAATCCCCTTGAATAAAATAACATAACCTGTTGATCTTATTTGCACCTAAAAAATTGAAGAAAAAAATTACCTCTCCTCTAGGACTTTTAAAGTGGAATTTCAGCTCCTTGGGCTGTGATGAAAGGGATGAAAAGGGGTGCAAACATGGCTTAAATACTGTAGCCCTTTAATTTATTTAATGTATTTGTTATCACCCTATTAGCCAAAGATGGGCTGTTGCTGAACCAAGTTTTAGTTGTGACTAAAATCTCTTGCAGGTGCATAGCTCCAGAATGTACCCAAAACAGACTTTTCTTGGCTAAAATCTCTCCTTACCTGCACATAATAGCATCTCACCTATGTCTCATTGCTGATGGAGGCATTGCAAGGTAAGAGAAAAGAAGAAATAAAAGTGAAGTTCTGTAACTACAGAGAGATGTGATCATTCGAGAGTTTCTTGAATGCACTGATGCCTTGGAAGCTTAGATACCATGGAGATGGTTGCCTTAGCAATGTTTTAGCGGCATAAGCATTCACAATCAAGCCTGCCTCTTGTGGCAAAATGATGCCACGTTACTTTTTTTTTTTTTCCCCAAAGCTTTTGTGAATGTACAATAAAGCAGTTTATATGTTTTTAACTAGAATTCAGATTGATTTTCTCTCAAGCTAATCATCCTTGACATTCTTTTATTTTTTAATTGATGTTAATTCTGAAAAGAAACATCTTTCAAGCTAAGGTTTTGTACATAAATGAGCCTGTCTGATTTGGTCCCTGTTCACATCAAGATTAAAAAAAACCCACTTAGAGGGTGAGAAAGGATAAATTTCAGAGGTTGTGTTCAGATTTTTGTCTTTTAGAAACTAGTACAGCCTAAGCTGCTCTAGGTTTAACATTTCCACAGCACGACATAATCTCAAAATCTGTATATTTTCACAGTAGGAACTCAGACAAACCAGATGTTATGAAAAATGGACTAAGTGGAGAGATATCTCTATTATGATTTGCAGAGTATCTTAATAAAACCAATATGTAAATATATAAATTGAGGTTAAAGACAAAAGCACTTATCTCCTCTACTTGGAATTGAAAGTATTTGCATTTCAAAGTTGTTCTTTGGAAGGAAGACAGTTTGGTGTAGGAGAAGGGAATGCAGGTGACCTTGTCCCTGATAAGTAACAGCTGTGCAAATTAAAGGTTTCTGGTTATTACACCATTACACCAGGCACCCCTTTATAGAAGTATCTGGAGAAGAGGTAAAATCCACTGAAAAGTCTTTAGTGTTTCTTGCTGTATGCTAGCCATGTCTAAATATGTTGATTTTTTTTGCCTGTTAATTGTGCACTCATAGACCAACTCATGGTGGGAGTGACCTCAAAAGACCATCTGGTCCAACCTTTAGTGGGAGCCTCACTGAGATCCTCTAGCCTGTTTAGTTGTGCCTTCAAAATCTGCAGTGATGAGACCTCTATCCCTGGGGATGTTGCTGCTGTTATTATTACTGCAAAAAAATTCTTCCTTGTATTAAGATGAAACCCATCCTCATCCCACTTATACCCATTTCCTCTCTTCTTCTTTGTGTGGCTGAGAGAGCATGTCTTCTTTGTATTTACCTTTTAACAGCTGAAACTACCAGAGACCTAGAGCCTTCTCTTCCTGAGGGGGGAAAATACTTAAATCCTATTGTCTTTTCTCATAGGGCAGATTCTCCCGCTCTTTGATCATCTTTGTGGTCCTCCTTTGGACTTGTCTAATCTTTTTTGGTCTGCATAATTTTTGAATTATGGAAACCAGGACTGGACACAGTATTCCAGCTACTATACAATGATGAGAAGAGTCAGCTTTGTCAGTCTGTTTATTAGGACAGGTGAAAAATATTAGGAGATGAGAACTAACAGGATTGAGAATAGAAAGAAATACAGGACTGGGGAAGGGTATGCCACCTGGGGAATTTCTGATTTAGGTTTTGTTAACAAGCCTACCTTTTCCTGGAGTCAAGAGCTGTGTTTGTGTAGACTTGTATGTGCAATCTTTTTTTTTTTTTTTTTTTTTTTTTTTTTTTTTTTTTTTTTTTTTTTTTTTTTTTTCCCATTAACTTCCATTCCCCTCTAATCTGTAAGGCTGTGAGAGCTCAAATCTGCACAAAACCATAATTAGCTGTTTGTCATTTCTGTTTCAAGTGATTTCTCCCACTGGGACTGAAGCAGAGCCTATTATTGCGCTATTTTTGCCCCACAGCCCTGCAGGAGTATCTAAGTGTCCTATGCTGAGATCTGTGCAGGAAGGAGCAGGTATGTGCCCTGACAAGGCTGTGCTCCCCCACCAGAAGGATGTTGGAGGCTGATGGGTGTATTTCCTGAGCTCTTGCTGTCCTCTGCAGTGGCTTGGCGCTTTATGCTGAAATATCCCCATGATTAAACTCCACAGCATGTGTTTAAGACAGGCTGATCTTTAATTCAGTCGTCATGTCTGAGTTGTGTACTTTGTGGGATTTTGAAGTGGTTTTTATAACTTTTCAGACTGAATTTTAATGATGAGAGCTTAAAAGCTTTTTGACTGTTACGCACTATTTTTTGTTATAATCACCATTAATAATCATATCATAAAAGCTCACTTTCATCAAGGTTTGATTCACATTTCATAAATGCCTCTGGCAACTGCTGGAATGGTGCACTGTCTTCATAAAACTCAAGTACCTGCTTTGCTTAATGAGAGTCCATCATGTGTGGTGAATCTGCAGAAGGACAGGGCGTTCTGAGGGAGTATGAGGGCTGGTGTAGAACGATGGCTTCCATGAGGCTGCTGCTGCCACAACAGCTGCTGGAGAAAAGCTGTGTGGTGGTGGAGCAGTGGTAAGATGTTCTGCAGCAGCGACTCTTGTGCCACTGATACAGAGATGATTTTGGCTTATATTATGGGATAAGTCATTGCAAGTCACTGGGAGATTTGTGGGAGGAAATCATGGTAGACATGGAGAAAGTAGAAGATCCATCTATATATCTAATTCTGTGCTTATAGTGGCTAATTCTGAAGTTGCAAAGATGTTCAAAACATTGGAATTGTTCCTGGTGAATGAACAAGGGATATACCCCAAAATGCACTCAAAGAAATCTGATTGGCATTTTTATCATGCTTGTACTGCAGTAAACATTGATGTAGCTGTGTTCCTATCTCGGCACCAGGCGGACGCTGACCTCCAGCTAGCTCAGGTCAGCACAGCCACACGATGTTCCCAGTTTGGATGGGCACGCAGGCTATCTTTACCTGCTGGTCGGCTTCTCAGCAGCAGCTGGACCAAGTAGTGTCGTGATGGCAGCAGCAGTAGAAAAGGATGGCTCTCAGCTTAGCAGGTTAAAAGACGTTTATTCCGGCTGAGCTGTGGGAAGTCCACAGCCGGTCCAAACTGCAGGCCAGAGAGAGGCCAGAGCGAAGCCAGAGAGCGAGAGAGTTTGAATCTCCCTCCTCCACCTTATAACTGGGGGAGGGGTTCGGGGGGGTTACAACAAGGCAACGAATCAGGGGATTCAGGGGGTAACAAGGGGGTGTCCCCCTCCAAGCCTTTGACAACCACCCCCAGAGGAAAGGAATTCCGCCCCGGGAGACCTATCACCTGAAGCCCTCTCCGTATGATTGCTCAGTCTTGGGAGGGGTCCTGAAGCGATAGGCAGGCTGCCTCAGAGATGGGGAGGGGCAGAGGGGATGGTCCAGGTCAGGCGAGGGGTGGGAGGACTGACACAAAACACCTTATTATACAGAAAACACAAAAGGGGATGGACTGTTACAAAACTGGGGATACAGTGAACTGAACCATAACATAAAACTTCTTATAAAAACCTAATAAAACAATTCTCACACAGCCACACATTGAGTCAGTTCAATTTAATCCTAGTATATTTATTTTTATTTTTTTTAGGAGAACGCCCTCCCCCAGGACAGATGTCCTTGGATAACAAAGATTACAGTACAACTTCTAGACAAGAAGAGATGGAGCTGAATCAGACACCATCACATCAAACCAGTTTATCTGCAAAAGTGGCAGCCAAACCAGTGACCAGAAGTTGCAATGAGCTGCAGTTATTGAAAGAGTATCATGGCATGGTTGCAAGTCTTGGAGAGCCACAGACACAGTGTGAAAAATCAGCAATAGGGGACGATGACTGCATTGCTCTGGGGAAGGATTTCACTCCTATGCCCATGCAGGGAAGGTAAGAATAAGAACAAACTATGTATTTTTCTCCAAATTAAAATTATTTTTTATTTCCTTGCAGGACAGATAAGTATGTTCAGTAAGTGAATATTTGTCCCATCAACACTAAAAAGCAAAACCTTAATGGAACATCAGGGCAGTTGTAGTTGCCATGGAGGGGTCATGGATCACCAGACTTCTAAACTAATCTCTGCATTAATAGCCACCACGGGTCAATTTTTCTGTGTTTTCAAGATCAGAAAATTGGCTTTTCTTCTCTACTTGGTGTCAGAAAACATACAGAGGTAAAGCAGTTTTCACATCCCACCCCACACCTCTTTCAGAAAAGTGCATCCTAAAGATGTAGAGAGAATCACTGAAGCTGAGGCTGCAAACACTAAAATGGCACAATATATCATGACTCTGACAGCTGACACACCACACATCAAGTGAACAAGGAGTGTGTGCTCCTCGTGCATCCTCCCCCGCATCAGGAAAGGTGCAAGTTGCTGAGCAGGGATGTTAATCTTTCCTGTTGCGACAGATACAACATCAGCAATTCTATTTGTAAGTACTTAGAAATAATTTATAGACCCCAAAATATCTGGGTGGATTTTGAAACCTTTGAACCTGCAGCAACCACAGTGAGTGGAAGGCAGTCAGGGTGGACTCTCAATTTTTTTTTATTTTTTTTTTTGGTAGTTTTGAGCATCTTTAGAGGTGGCTTAACAGAACCTAAAGTAAGAGAGCAGTGTTGTATCTAATCCAAACTCCTGCAGAGCACAGGCCTTGAAGTGTTGCCGGGCAGTGTCTGCCTTGAGCAAGGCTTACAGTGCAGTTGTGAAGTAGGGTGCCAGCACAATATCCAGAAACCGATGCTGGAGACTTTTGTTGTGTGGCTACAAATCAGGAAAATCATGTCATATGGGAGGTGCAGTCCTGGGGGCTCCCCACTGTTCTGTCTGTGCTGGTGACACCCCTGGTTTGGTGAGCAGGGCTGAGATCTGTCCCATGCCCCTGCATCTCAGTTAGAAGGAAATGTGCTTGGAAAGAAAGGAAGTTTGGGGTATTTTGGTAAATTCCCTGGCCTGAGCAAAGGAGAGCCAGGCTAGCTGGATTAGTTTCGTTGTGCCCTTACACACATCATTAATTATGGCATAGAAATCTACTGCAAACCTAGTCAATGTTTTGATGTGCATCTGGAAATGTTTCTGTCAGAGTGAGAATTGGAAATCATTATAGCTATGCTTTCCAAATACTAAAAAAATAATCAAATTATCAGCTTGACCAAAAAGCCCTATAAATCCTTTAGAAAATTTTTTTTGAGTATTTGAGGATTTTTGTGTTGGCTAAGAATTTTACTGAGAGAAACAAATCTTGTAAAAGTTCTTCAGTTCAGTATGTGGAGAATAATGGCTTATAATGAAAGAGCATGGTAAGCACAACATCGTTTTTCTTTTGTGAGTTCACATGTGTATCTTGCTACAGCTGAGTTTGCCGGTGCTGTTTACTCTCCTGTTTAATATCTTGGCACTCGAACAAAATTTGTATTTTTATGGACCCACTTTCACCGTTCTGCTAAACTTCTTCCTATTATTTTCCAGCGAGTAATAGGAACTTGTGTACCAGTGATACACAATTTCTGTGAAGCTCTGAACCATCTGGCAGTCATTTCTGGTCTCAGGTGCCAGAGATGAAAAATACTAGGTCATGGGGGCACCTACCTTCTTGTGAGCAGAGGGAGTAACTCCAAGACTTTTGCTAACACTGTTAGTGCTGAGTAAACTGGGATCACTGTGTGTGATTTAGGAACAGAGGTACAATTAAATAGCCATACCCATGCTTCCTTTCAGGCAAATGTTTATTGTAATAAATTGACAAGCCAAATTCAGTAAATCAAAATTTAGAATTTTATTTTGAGACTTAAATTTAGTCTCTCACAGCCACAATTAAAAGGAACAGTGTCGAACCCTGGGGTTTCGGCACTGGGTGAACGTGGTAACGGACCCTATCGCTCCGTAACCCCCTCTGTTCACAAATTGTGTCCAGCACCGCTGGTTTTTTATACAGCCTTTCCGCTGAGGGTGGATGGCGGCCGTAGAGCTCTTGCTTTGTGGTAGCTTCATTAGGTATTCATGTTCAGGTCCGGGGTCAGTTGAATAGATTCTCGGAGTGGAACAATGCCATGATTGCCGGGTCTGGAGAAGGTTTGGAAACGTTAAATTGGGCCAGAACAGATAAGATACCAATCTTTTCCAAATTGTTGGATCGTTAGCACGCCCATCTCCGGGTGTTGGCTGTCTTGAGGCTTTTCCTGGCAGAAAGTCTTTCTTTCCCCAACCCCGTGTCCCTTTCACGCAGTTTTAGTCTCAGTTAACCCTAAACACACTTTAGGTTTACAGATCTTAGACTGAACGCAGATCAATTTTATATTGCATATCACTACATTTCATCGTGAATTAATTACATATTGCATTTCCTAACATGAATTAACTTTAGGTCATATATCACATTTATCTAATCTTCTATAGCAGTATATTAGGGTTCAGGAAAGGATCTCTCAAAATTTCTTCATGTTGATCTTTGCCTCTTGCTCTTCAAATACTGATTTTAAAAAAAAAAAAATAGTATGAAGATTTAACTTATCAGTCTCTCCTTAGCATGTATTTTAACCAATATGAATCAGGGGCAGTTAAAATACTGATGTGAGCTGTATGAGCTCATTCTATATGAGCAATTTCCCTTAAATCACTGGGACTACCCAACAGAATGCAGATAAAAACATGGATAATTTTTTGCAAAGTCACAAGTTGTGTGTAAGTTGTTCTTTTCCTTGCAAAGAAAACTACTGATGATTAAAAGGAGATTTTTTTTCTTTTTTCTTTTCTTTTCTTTTCTTTTCTTTTCTTTTCTTTTCTTTTCTTTTCTTTTCTTTTCTTTTCTTTTCTTTTCTTTTCTTTTCTTTTTCTATGTAGTGGTTTATTAAATTGGCACGTCTGTATGGTTTGTTTTAATGCATCTACTTGACTTAAATTGCTGAATTATCTTTCAGGATAAGAATGCCAGGCTCTCTAAATTTTTCAAAAGTATACTGAGACAAGACTTTCCAAAGAATCTATTTAATGAAGCGGGGGATTTATCTTGTTCTCTAAAATTAACTTTAAGAAAGTGTTTTTGTGTTAAGCAGGGCTGTTGACTCAGGGACAGAGATGTCCACCCTATTTTGGACTGAGCATTTCCTTTTGATTGCAGCAGTCCTGCAGGTATTTTGTGGTCAGTGTACCTTTTGGGCTGCCTGCCTATCAGAATGCCATCTCATTTACTTTCCATGTTGAAGAGTAGTGCCTTCTAACTCCAGGTTTTACTGCATTGCCTTAGGGTGCCTTCCTTGGCCTTGTGTGAGGAGACCTGGACCATCCACTGTGGTCACTCCAATGACTGTATTTCCAGAATGTCCTTTCCCCAGAAATAAGCCTGTCTGCCTTCTTGTGAACAGCATAACTGCTTCAGTCCTGCTTGCTGTGGGCAATGTAGGCATGCCTCTCTGAAGTGGACAGTGAACAAGCTCCAGTGACATCCTGTTCAGCTGGAATGCACCTGGCCTAGGTGTAATTTACACAGAACAGTGGTGTACTTTGGACTTTCAGAAATGCAGCTTTTAAAGCACCAAAACATGGCAATGAAGTCTACATTTTGACTTTTTCATTTCTCTCAAATTCCCCAGACTTTAAGCAATAGCTTGACCAGGGTCCTTTTCATTACAGTTACATGAAATGGACTTTTACAGTCAATGGACCTTGGTTCAAACCACCTTCACAGGCTCCTTACCTTTCAGGAAGATTCCACACTGCTTTGCTTGGGCAACAATCTTCAGGTCATCTTCTGACACTTTTAAAGACACAGGCTACTCCCTTCCATCATGTCTCTGTGTGTACAAAATGTGTCCCCCAAAAAAGCCCTTCAGTCTCATCATTATCAGTGCTATTTACATGGGAAGAGCTTAACAGCATGGTTTTATACGAACCAAATCTGAACTCCTACTTTTTGATCCACAGGAAGGGATTTTGTCTTAGGAGTTCGTGAGCCTCAAAGGCAATCTACAGAAATGAGGTGAACAGCAACTCTTTATTTTATGTAAGAAATTCCACGGCATTACTCCACTGAAGTTATATTTGGATGAACTTGGCTCTGGAGTTCTGTAGTCATTTAATATGATAGTTCTTAGAAGACTTTATCTTTATTCTTTGTGTATCGTTAAGAAGGTCCACCTATAGGATAACAAAAAAACCCTCAAATTTTTTTAGTCTGTTTGAAAATGTGTTTTAGCAAGCAAAACTATTTCTTTCAGCATTGTCCCTCAGTTTCACTTGTGTAATAAAAAGTGAAAAACAATTAACCAAATCTACCTCTGCCCGAATCTCTGGTCCCAAGGGAGATTAGTTTGCAATGAGAAAGTCAGTGAGTAAAAAGTGTCTATTGAATCCTTGGTTTGTAGAAAAACAGCAGGAAGATTGCAATTTTATTTCCTGTTAGCTGGAGAACTGGAAGAGGAGAAGGTATTGAATAGTGAAAAGTCAATATGAGAGTGAAGTTATGCCTTTAGCCATAAGAGATTATAAATCTCAATTTTTATTTTTAATTATGTTGATGTATTGCTACTTTTAAAAGACATTTATGAGATTTAGAATTAGATGTCAAGAAGACAGGGTTGCTATCTAAATAAGTAAAATTTATGTGACAATTTAAAAGCTTCTTTAATTTATATGACACTAAAAGATAAGGGAGAAGATGAAAGGAACCCTCACAAAAAAACAATAAACCCACTTTTTTTGTGTGATCTTAAGGCTAGTTTTTATCTTTGGCTATTAGAACAAAATGGGATCATCAGTCTGAGTCAAACAGAGAAAACATAATTTTCACATCATAATTGCCTGTTTTTGTAGGAGCCATTTTGATTTTTGATGACAATCACACAAACATTAAAGAAGAGTCCAGGACAGATAGCTGACTTCACAGCAAACTGCCACCTTCATCATTCTCAAGTGATGGTTATCATGCTTGCTGTCTCCATGATAGCACTTCTGGCTTCCTTCTCATTTCTTATCCATGGTGAAGGTTTCTGTATTTTGGTTCCCCATGTGGATCTTTAAATGCTATGACACTGCAGTAAATAAATAATATGGAAGAAGTTTTAAAGTCTGACTTTGCTAATTGATTTCATTTGGTTAATTTGGTTTTAAATAGACCCTCTCAAACATTTGTTTCTTACATGGAGGCATGTGGCTGCAACACAGCTTACCATGAGCAAACTGTGTAGAGGCATGGAACTGCCTGAGACTCCCTTAGCTTAAAGCGCCCTGCTGCTGCCTCTACAATATTATAGAAAACCATTCAAAGCCTGAAAAGCTCACAAGAAGCAATAAGCAGCTCTAAAAAACCTTAAGGCTGAATGGTAGGAAGTATAACAGAAAGACCATGTTATGCACGATAGGCAAAGAAATAAGTTTTTGTGGAGTTTTGTTGCCCTATTCTAATTTGCTGTTCTGCATTTCCTGAGAAAAAGGTGTCTTGCCATGGTAACAGAAGTGTAGTTGTATGATGTAACTTAAAGAGAGTGTTTGACCTAATTTGAGCAAAAGAGGTGTGTTCAGCAAAACAGTGATTTTGACAATTGTTTCTGTTATTAATGAAACATAAAGAGCTTTCACTTGTAAGTTTCTCTGTGTTCAAAGTTGTTTCATTTTCTATTGTTTTGTATTATTCATTACCTCAGTGCTAATTTCTTATAATTATTCACATTATCTTGATTGGTCATATACTACAATTTCTATTCTGCCATTGACAGACTATAATCAAAGTACGCTCATGTAGCCACTCAAATGCTTTTTGCTCTGACAGAACATTCTGTAAACAAGAATTCACCATTATTAATTTTTGTTTCTGAGTGTTCTGTTGAAAGAATTAGGGGGTACTAATTAACTGCTTCGCACTTTCCCATGTGTCAGGTTAAACACTGAGCTTAGCACTCAGTGAAGATTTTGCAGTGTACTAACCTCCAAAAGCCAAATGTTTCATTTGAGTGCCTGTGACATTCCACAAAGCTGTTGAATTTTGTGAGCAGCTGCTCTTTTCCTAGTAGTTAATAATATAGTAGCGTGGTGTTTGTTTTTGTGAGACCTCTTAGGCCAGTTGTGGAAAGATGCCAGCCATATACAAGATGGGACTGGACAGAACTTTCCTCACACAACACTCTGTTTAAACAAGGAAAGGCTTTTAATGTCTCATATATATATATATATATATATATATACATATACACATTAAAGGGTAAAGCAAACAAGTCAATCAGACTTTGTAAAGAAATGTGTTGCAAAGAGCCAGTCACAGCTGAGCAGGAGTGTATGCCTGGGGTTTAAATAGCTGACAGTAGCTGGCACCTATGATGAAGCAAACAACTCAGGCACTCAACACCTCTCCATGAAGGTTTTAATTGAAAAATTGATCTGTGTGCTTTGCTCCTGGCTGATGTGTATGTGTGCAGGTGAAAGATTTGACATACTGAACAGTTTAGAGAAATCATAACTTCTCATTAGCAGCTGGACAAGTTATAGCAATGAATAAGATTTCAATTTTGTCCAGTTTTTCTAATATGTAGATATGCATAAGATTTATGTGAGCAACAACAACTGAGTTTTCATGGACAGTGACTACAAAGAAGGAAAAGAAAACGTAGGAAATCCATGTTCCTTACATGTATTACTGCATTGGGCAGACATGCATATAGGCAGCCACTGCAGCACTATTTCTGGGTGGTAAATGGTCTGCATGATAACATGGCAACTTTTCCATGGGCCCAGGCTCTGCAGTTGGAGGGTAGAACAAGACCTGAAAGTGAAGCCAAACTAGCTGAGAAAGGGAATAATGGAGAGAAATCGAATATTTGACAGTAAGTTTGGGCCATTGAAATTGGTGTGGACCTCAATGAGCCTGAGGCAGAGCAGGAGCCTATGAACTTTGCAGAGCACAGAGGGAGAGGGAAAAGGCATCTTGATTTCATGTCTAATCAAAAATGAAGTAATGCTAGTGGGAGTTACTTTATGTAGTTTTTTGGTAGGAAATGGATACATTATTTCTGCTTTGCTCTGAGTAGTATTAAACACACATATCCCAGTTCTTGGTAAGTGCATGGATCCATGTACCTCTGCCAGACTCCAAAACAATATATTTTTTTTTTCCCTTTCAATGTAATTTTTTAAATATATCATGAAACAGTGATTAAAACAGCAACTATTAATCAGGTATTCTATTTTATAAGAAAATTTCTTGATAATCAGAATTGTTTTGTATATATACTCTTGATTCTTCTTTCTAATGACTATTATTTTGTTGAAAATATAAGGGCCTGAAGGGAGAGGAGAGGAAGGGTTTGCAGTCTTTAGTCTAAGAGCAAGGGTCATGAGGTAGGAGCATGGTTAGCTTAGCTCATTTGATGAGAGCATTTTACCAAAAAAATTTTCTCATCCTCTGCCCAGACTGCTGGGAAGGTGCTGCTGGAGGAGGAGTGAGGACTTTGGGACAGAAGTGGAAGGAGAAGAATTTATATGGACAGATATCAGTAAAATGCAGAGGCAGCAGGAGTGTGGAAAAGTTGAATGGAAACTCTCCCATGCAGCTACAAAGGGACACTGGATGAAGGTGAAATACAATGTGAAATGCAGGGTGTACTGAGCTATGGGTTGAATTAGGTAAAAACAGGTTAATGCTGTGGTTATGAGCTAGACTCAGATGCAATCACTCCCCAAATATAAAAAGAGAAGTCTCAACTCCACCCAAAGCTGCAGTTAACAAGAATATGAACTCGTCAGTCCCAAACCCTGAAGCCAGACAGACAAGTTAGCAGCATTACTTGCTTACCCTGAATATTCTGCACTCTTGATTACTTACAGCTTCATCTTTCAAACAAAAGCAAGACATGTTAACGAGATACAGACAAGCAAGGCTATGCTTCCTCATAAAATAAAACAATCCCACCCTGCAAGAGAGTACAGAAGTAAATATTTCCCTCCTTTTTGTCCTTCCATAGCTTGCTGTTAGGAGCAGATGTTTTGGAGCATGGTTCTGCTGCATGGAATCTTTTGTCTGCCTCAAAATTTAAATGTCTCTTTAATTAGAATTAATTAGCATCAGAGTGTTTTGTCCTTTTGTGTTAAAAGCACTGGAAATCATTCCTCAACTGCAGCAAAAATTTCCTGAATATCAACAGTCATATAGTAAAGAACAGAAGTTCATGTTAAATTGAATGTAGTTGATGGAAAAATAGATTAATGTAGAAGGGAGAAATTAGCCAGTCAAGTAAAAAAAAAGAAAAAGGGTCAAAATCTGGAAAATCAGTCAGTCTGGAAAATCATACAGCTTTTTAAAAATCCTGCGATACATAAGGAGCTCAAGTGATTTACTCTCCGAAATACATCAAAAGCTGATAAATGAGTCACCAAAATGCTTACAGACCGTGACAAAACAAACAATTCTCTGCTTGATAGGGGCTAATGGAGCTGTAGGAGCAACCTGCAGTAATTGTGCTAGTGGACCAGCAGCAGTCAGACCACACAGAGCTCTGCCCACAGCAGGTTGGAGCTACGTCAAGGACAGCACTGTGAGTTGGAGCCAGGGCTGTGAGAACTGGATGGGTTCAGAAGTAATGCACTCGTGTTTGCTTTCTTTCTTTGCATATTTATATATTATTTCTTTTGGAGAGGGTGAAATGTAAAACATATTGGCAGTTACAGCCACTAAGTTTTAAAAAGTGGAGCAGAATCTACTGAGTCAGTACTGTGTGAACTAGCATAACTCAGAAACAGCTGTGAAAGGCTGAAGATTTGCTCACACTTTCAGAGCTACTGTCTTTTCTGTACTAGTCAGTGAGGACAGTAAACACAGTCCATCTGCCATTTGCTCCCTGGCATCCTTGGGCAGAGTTTCTGTAAGGACTCTCTTGCCTGAAATGGAGCTCTGGCAGTGGGGGAGTTTGAAAGCATCTCCCTCAGATGGCCACACTGGCAGTTATATTGAACTCATATGTCTGGCAGGGCTTTGCCCTTGATATTTGAGGAAGAAACACTATTCTTTTGAGGAATTTACTGTAAGAAGTCTAACCCCGAGTAGGGTAAGTAAATATTTTGCGGTGACTTTTCCTCCCACTCTTGTGGTCTTATACAATTTATTTTATGCCAAGAAAATAAAAAAGTAAAAGCAGTTTCAAATACTCTTTTGTTTCTAATCTTCCTGGAAATGATAGGAGCCTACCTCCTCAACTGTGTCAATGACATGTGACCTGCAATCCTCTTTAGGAGTCTATTGACAGCTGGTTCAGCATGTAAACCTCTTACAGTGAAAAGGATGAACCTGAATTTAGTGAATCTATCTGCTAAAAGGAAGAATAAACCCAGAATGAGGGTAACAAGGAATACCCTTCTGTTTTCTCTGATGTCTTTAATCATATAAGCTAAAAGAGGAGGGCTATGTTGTAATATTATATAAATTTGTTGCATCCATTGGCAGCATATATCTTCTTTTCCAGTCTGCTCTGTGCGCTTTATGTTGGGCTTCCCACTGCTTTCCAGTGTCGGCCAATGAAAAAAATGCTCTACAAAGTGGTGCAATGGAATTAATGTATTTTAGACAATATTTTTTGCATCACATCTACTTGGCACATTGTAGCATGTGCCTAAAAATAAGCTGAATCAGAACTGTAAGAAGTAGGCACGTTTCAGAGTAAAAAATTTGAACATCAGTATTTAAAAAATTATTGTTTTTAACCATAAATCAAACGACAACAAGCACTCCTTACAAACTTCTTCCTAGTTAAATGGATGGATTGAAGAGGATTACGGAGGCAGAAATATTCCAACTTGCCTATTTTGACAGAAGACAGACTGTCTTTCACAGAAGAGAATGATAGGTTGTCATAAGGATTTATATGTGTGGGAATTGTACTAGTCACAGATTTGAATGTATTTTTCTGTGGACAAAAGTTGATAGAGCTACCCTGATTGTGGGTCATGCTTTCCTTTAGCTGGAAATCTGATGTCTGTGAGGCAGAACACACAAGAACTCTACATCAAAAGCAGTTAACAAATGTATCAATCTATTTACAATTTGGATTACTACTGATCATTTATTTTTCTTGATATGTCACTCAAAAAATGTTTTAGGCTCAAGCAGATAGGTTGGAGAACAGAGAATTCTGGCTCTTCAGAAGAGAAGACTTCCTATACTCTATATGCACTTGAAAAGATTTAGGTCATATGTATAACACTTTGAGATAATCTGAATTAAGTATTGACACTGGCTTCCTTATATGTAATGGATTTTGTTTATTTGGATGCAAAATTATCTGGATCCTACCTGTGCTGCATCTGTATCTCTTCAGGAACAAGGTCTTCAGTGTGTCATGGTCTGCATCACATTTAACCTTCATTAACAATAAAGTTGCAAGTAGGAGCCTACTTTGTCCTATTGTGGTTACAGCATTTGTTTGTTGACCAAAATAAGTTAATATATAAACAGGAATAATACTTCAGAGCTGAGACTACAGCCATACCTCTTGTGATGAATAAAAAATGCTGATAGAGTTCATAATTTCTAATCAAAGCCCTTTTAAGAATTTTTCTACGTGACTTTGTCTTAAGTTTGTGTTATCTTTTAGCTCTGCTGTGTGTCGTTATTCTTTCTCTTCAGCCCATGCTTTTTCCTAATCCTACTGGAGGAAATAATTACTGTAGCTTCAGTTCTTCCACTATTCTAATTAATTTTAATGTTCCATAATCTTAAAATAGTACAAAGTGGTGGGGGTTTTTTTGTTTTTTTTTTTTTTCCTATGTGACAACCTGCTATGGGCCTCTAATTCTCATAAACATTTTTGTTTGCTTGTTTTAAAACATTTCTTTTATAACCTCTTTCAATTATAACCTACATCTAAATGCTATGACTCAAATGGATTACATTATTTGCTGTTATCTAAACTGTTATTTTTGTGTAACAGAACAACTATTATTCTGTGTTGTTTCTTGAGGTGCAGAAGGGCTACTTCCACATTAATTTTTAATAACAATGTCCGATTATGGGCACTTTAGTGTCTTTGTTTGTTTGCTGCTTTGTTACTTTATTTATTGCTCTGTTGCCAAGAGTATCCACTTATTGGCTTCTTTGCATTTCCATTTTGTCAGAATATCCTTTGGATTTCCTGCTATATCACACTATATGCATAATTTCTTTTTGCAAAGTGCCTGTGCAGATGGTATTAAAAAGAGTTGTTGATGCGGTGACTATTGACAATGATTTCTGGAGTTGTTTTATTGAAAAAAATATATGCAAGAATTGTGTTATTAACACTTTTTCTTACATTTCAAGCTTTTCTTATTTGGAGGTGCTATTAGTTCAAGAGCACTAAACCTGTTTGATCCATTTGAGTTGATAATCAAATAGCTGTGTAACTGTCTGGTTTAACACATGGCAAACAACATGAATTACTTTTTAAAAAACATTTAAATAGTGGTTTTGGTTCATTCTTTTAAGAATGTTAATAAGTGTTTTTGATTGAAAAATTAATAGATTTTTCAGGCCCTGTATCTGCTTGAGGAATCAAAATGCCTGTAAAATTTCTTTTGTCTTTAACTGTCCCTATCAGCTGTATTCCACTGCTGGTGCAGAAATTGTTAATGTAGGACAGCTATGTCAGCATAGGCTTTCTTTCCCCTTTTCTTCTGATCATCCCTTGATGAAGAATTTTCTTTTTAAGTCAGGGGCACTGACACTTTCCCTTTTCTATTTTCTTTTTCTTTGGGAGCAGAATTAAGTTTTATTCATGTAACCTCATTTCTGTGTGGCCAGAGATTTTCATATGTATGTCAAGAGTTATTGTCCTATTCATTTTTTTGATGATCAGTGTTCACGATTTATTTAGCTTTGGAATGGTGCTAATTTTCAAAACATACCTAATAAATATTATCACATATCTCATGAAGAATATGCTATTTCAGGAACAACATGGAAAGAAGTCACCTCTGAGGGACTCTGGAGTAACCTAAGTTACCCAGTTCTGTATAGAGTTGAAGGGATGCAGTGTCTGAGAGGAAAGAGTCTGGCATCTCTGTTCGCAGAGGGGGAAAAAGTGCATTAAGAAATATGATGTACAGTTGATTTATATTGCTGGAACAAAGCCATCTGTTGTGTAGGGAGAGGAATTTCCTTCTGAATCCTGAGAGGTGTGGTTTATGTGGTTATTCAGTGCACAGCAGCATGTTCTTACCTGGAGAAGGATTAGAGTTTAAATCAGGACGAAGGGAAGCTGAAATTATTATCAAGCAAGGGAAGTTTTTTTTTTTTTTTTTTTTTTTTTTTTTTTTTTTTTTTTTTTTTCCCCTTGTGATCAGTTACCCTACTTTAGTGGGGACTTGCTGAATACAATTTGCATGGAAACAATCAAATTCTCATAGTTTCTTTGGAATGTGTTCTTTTTAATCCTTGGTGTATGGGTCAATTTGTTTGCTGGTTGTTTTTCTTCTCCCCCTTCTTTTTACTTTGAGAATTTCAGTGGGATGTTTTCATGGACTCTGATCTTGTATTTTAAATTTGTCTCCCATTGGTTGGAAATGAATCAAAAATCTGTGTTTCAAAGCTGCTTGTTAATACAGATTGGAAGCTTGTTCTCTGACTTTGTGGCCTTGAGGATCTAGATCTCTAAGGCCTTTTAAGGCAGAAAAAGGTGTCTGATAGCAAACCAGAACACAAGGCTATGGAATGAATGTCCTGAGGCTTGTATAAGGTGTATGTTAATATGTAACAGCAGTCCAAATGAACAACTCTTTCAGGGAAAAGCACCATCTTTCTGAGATAAAACTGCATTGACTCTCAAATGGTTTCACTGAATATTACCCAAATATAAGAGAAAATATTGTATTATTATGAGCTTCTTTTTTATACTGTTCAGATTTTTTAATTTGTTCCTCTAGGATTTTCAATGTTTTAAAAGTTTTTGGCTCCGATATAACTCAAGGTGGAATGCAAATGAAGAGTTATGTGGAATTACTCTTTTTTGGAAGTTACTTGCTAGGAAGTCATATGGAAGTTGTGTTTGGAAAGACTTGTTGATAGATTTTTTTGGTATACTTAATCAACACTGAATAACTTTTGACGTAAACTCTTCTGAATGAAAGAGATTTCATCTAAGAGCAAATGAAATGTACATCAAAAATACTTTTTATTGCAATGTAACATAGACGTTATTTGTATAAGGCTCATATATTATTTAGTGAAAAAGCTTTTTGTTAACCTCAGAGTTAATTCCCCAGTTTCCTTGTATAGACAACATGGGAGATGTGGAGGATGAAAATGGTTTGAAGAGATCTTTATCTTGCCACTGACTGTGATGATCCTAAACCAGACTTTCAGATGGCAGAGCTAATATGAATAACCTCAGTCTCTTATGCTCATCCAGAACCTGAAAAGAAATTCCTAGTATGTCCATTGTAATTAAAATAATTTTTAAAAGTATATATAATGGAAAGATTTCCAAGTAAAAAAACCACGTCATTATTTTACCAACTGAATAGTGTTATTTCAAAACATGACAGCTATAGCTCCCACTAGAAAGTATTTGTCTATTAATTTTACTGCTGTTTCTTTTTTGTCTGCTCAGTTTAATGCTGTAACTTTGAAAAAAATTTTAGCATTTCTGCTGGGTCCAGTCAACCGAGATCAGAATCTACATAAATCGTCCGAGCTATATTGTAATACCTGACTATTTAACAGATATGAGTATGCTTGAACTTGCCGTGCTTCGTTTTATTGTGACCAAAGGACAAAATACTAGTTCCTAGCAAACTTACCATACTTTGGATTCATCATATGGGTTTTTTGAAACAAAGCTTAATTTGATGACAGCTTGATATTTTTTAAGCCGTGTGATGGCCTGCCTCTGTAACATCTCTCCAGGCACAGAAATCAGCCACATTTTCTCATGTTGTTAATAAGTGCTTTTTTTGGTAGATATATTTTTAAAAAAATATTATTAATATTATTTTTTTTTTTAAACTCTAAGGAATGGAGACTTATTTTTTTAGTGACAAAGTCTTTTTTAGTCTAAAAGTTATGGTTATGAATATTCTTATATCCAAATTCTTGGAATGAAACCTACAGAACAACATTTTCCAAAAACATGCTTAAAAAAGAAAAAAAAAAAAAAACCAAAACAAAACAATCTTTTTCATTGCTTGATCTCTAAGTATAGCTAGCTGGTTACTGTTTTCATTCTCCAGAACTGGGGTGCATGTCATAAGGATATACAAAAGGCCAGAAGAATCAATGGGTGTCACGGCTTGTCAGTGCATTGCTTGGATTAAGGAAAATTTTATCAAAATAATCCTGCATCAGAGTTGTGTATGAAGGTGTTCCTTCATCTGGGAAGTGGCCAGTAGTCTTGTTTTAACAGTGCTTCCCTCTCTTGCATAATTCTTGAATTCAACTGCTCTCTAAGTAAATCTTCATTCTTTAACTTCTGTTCCCTCAAACCTTTGAGACAGCAACATTATCACTTCAATGCTTGACAAATTATAACCTTCTCTAGACATGGTTACATCATCTAGCTGTATCTCAGACCTACTCTTCTGTTCATATTTCCATCATCCAAGTGTCCCACAGTGCATATTTAAGAGAGTCTGGTCAGATATAAAGAATTAAGTTGTGACCACTTTCTCAATGTTTGAGATTTTCCAAATTCCCTTATGGTCTAGAAAAAAAGGTATGATCCCCCTTTATTTGTCATAAGTTTGGCTAGCAGCAGAGCTGGTTAAGCTAAAAGTCCGTTCTGAAAGTCAAGGAAAAATGCTGCCATTTAAAAGCCAAACTTACAGAATATACTAAAATGTCACAAGTGCAGTCATGGTTTTAAGGGTTCTCGATAAATTGCTTCTCTATTGCAGGTTAATTTTTCAGTATACCCTGCAGCATTTGCTGATAATACTCTTAACAGGTTGTCAGTGTAATCCATAGGGAAACTGAGGGTTTGGAATCTGGACCACTACACATACTGGTTCCTGATGCTTCTTTCAAATTCACAGCTTGCTGGCAGTCACTAACAGCTAAACTCTTTTGGCAGCATCTGCTCCTGAAATTTATTTTCTCCTTCAGCCTGTCTGCAGTTTTCCATGTGGTCTCCTGTTGTTGGGGAGAATGAAGCTAGATAGCCCTATAAATACAACTGCTTAGATTCTGAGAATGTGAAACCTCTAAGTGAGATAGAATTGAAAGCAAGTTTTGATGTTTGAGGGGTCCTAGCTGCTGGATGTCTGGGAAAACTGTTATGTGGCCAGTTGAACGTTACCTGCAGATAGACCCAGGGGTCAAATGGAATGTTCTGTCTCACTCCCCAATGTATGGTTCATCCCACACCTGTACCCCTCCCCTGAAGTATCAGGTATCTGTAACCCCATTGGCCCAAGTCTTGTTCCAGCCCACCTTGAAGCCCCCTTATCAGGGGGCTGAGAGATTGGCTCTTCCTCTTTTGCCTGGCACCCTTCCCTGAGGATCTCCCTCTTGGAATTTCCTCTCCCTATATCCCCCTTCCCCCATTCCATACCTCTCCCTTCCCCCACTCCCTGGGGCCTGCCACAAGTTGTGCCTGGCAACTCTAAGCAAGGCCTCACATCCTTTATAATAAACCTCATCTTCTAAAACCCAACTTCAGAGATCTCTCATCTACATTCATCCATACCATCCTGGAGTCCAGCGGAGCAATATCTACAGATTGGTGCCCAACGTGGAAAACGCCAACCCAGCCTTTCAAGCTGTGAGACTTCCCCATGCACAGTAACTAAATTACCAGTTGTAGCCTAATCGGTGTCATGAGCACCGCATATCTTTGCTGGGCAGCGTGAAGCTGGAGCTCTTTAAATTTGCCGAGGGCAAACCTCGAGCAAGAGGATTCGTTACCAAGTAGTGAACACTTGGAGCTCTCAGGAGGATTTTGCTTGGCATCCCTCAAGCACAGATGGCCGCTGAGCGGCGGCCACTGGAGCTCTCTTAAGGGACCTTTGCCATGGTACCCTGCCACGTGCGCCGAGCACAGGCGAGCACTGCTCTGCACTGCCCGCACTGAAGCTCTGAGTGGAGGTTGGTGTCCCCGAGCACGGAAAAAGCCGTTCCTGAGTAACGCCTGGTGCCGGAGCTCTGAGGGGGACCCCGTGCAGCGTCCTGAGAGCCGACAGGAGTGTTTGGCCAACCCCCACATCGGATCTCGGGTGAAGACCCTGCTTCTGCGACATTGAGGTGAGATACACTGGTGTAAAAATGGGGCATTCCCACTCTACCCTTGATCGAGATCTCTATAAGCAACTTAAGCATCTTTTAAGCAGCAGTAACAATACTTTACATAAGCAAGAGCTAAAAGACCTTTTAGAATGGACTCTAGTTAACTTTCCCAATGCTGATCATTCAACCGTCTTTACCAGAAACTTATGGGACTCAGTTAGAAATAGACTCTTTAATAATATTTCACGCAGGGATTTCGCTGTCGCTGAGCTTATCGCAGCGTGGGCTCTTGTTGAGCTCTTTGCTGCAAAAAAGCCAGCTGCAGCCGCTCCGCCTAGCCATATTGTTCCGGAAAATCTCCCCCACACGGCCACGAGTCTGCAGCAGAGCCCGGTCCCTGCCTCCCCCCCGCGCCACGTGGATTCGGCATCCGCAGCCCCCAAGTGGCCCCACCCCCTGCCCTCGTGGTTGCTTTTTCCATGTGGTCTCCTGTAGCTTCCCAATTTTCTTTGCTGAAGCTGAAAATTTAGAGGAGGAAAACAGCAGATATGCTTTTCAGTGCAACTTCTCACTCTTTCAAATGGTAGGTTTTTGGACCTGCTGTATCACTGTGGTCCTGCTGGATGCTCATGAAACCAGAGCCTGTGTCCCCATCCCCACCCTGTCCCTGCTTCCTTGTTGGGTGCTGTGGGCCCTGGTTGGGAAGATTATGGCCCTGCCAGACCCGTGGCCATTCCCTGCTCCTGGCTACCTCCCACAGGGTAGACGAACCTTATGATACCCTGACATGGGAGCAGAAAATGTGTGGAGAACAGTACTGTTTTCTCAGCACTACCAAGGATACCACTAAACCCTGGCCCTGAGTGCCACATCTGCACATCTTTGGAATACCTGAGTTACCTGCTGGTAGCTCAGCACTTCTCTGAGCAGTCAGTTCCAATGCTTGACAACTCTTTCCGTGAAAAAAAATACTTCCAAACAGCCAATCTGAATTGTTCCTGAAGGTCTTTCTCTCATGTCCTGTCACTTGTTTTCTGGGAGGAGAGACCAATGCTCACCTCACTACAACCTCCCTTCAGGCAGGGAGAGATAAGGTCTTCCCTGACCTTTCCTTCTCCTTTTCTCCAGGCTAAACAACCTCAGTTCTCTCAGCTGCTCTTTGTAAGACTTGTGCTTCAGACCCTTCACCACCTTATTTACTGTTTGGACACAGTCCAGCACCTCAATGTCTTTCAAAATGAGATCTGCCAGCTGGCTGTACATCTCACAATGTCGTGCTATCAGATAGTGCCAGCCCTTCAGAATCCCTCTCTGGGGATCCCTCTGCAGGATCCTGTACAGTCCTGCCTAATAGAAAATTAGAAAAGTCAAACAGAAAATTTAGAAAATGAGTGTCTATTAAATAATGCTTTCATTGCTTGTTTCTTTTTCTGACATCTTAATGGTGCATGGGTTTAAAGTGTCTGGAGGTTATTTGCTGATGCTACATAAAGCAGTCATCAGGAAATATCTGGAAACTGTTTAGAGATGTGAGCTCTGGAGTCTTTGATCCTTCCCTTGACTCTGAGTATATCAGCTGGCCATACTTGATTTGTGATGGGTAGTGATAACTATTTCCCCATGGTGTACTACCTCTGAGGAGAAATAATTGCGGAGGGTTGTGTATCTGTGTGGGCACTTGTGTATGATGACGTTGTCAGATATATGCATACAGCTGCTTAGTGCACAATAAAGGTAAAGTTTGAAGAGCTGAATGCTTTGATGTTGGTCAGAACAGCTCTGCAACTGTTCCCCAAAAAGTGGACTTTGTCAGAAACCCACAAATACCGACTCTGGTGAAAGAATGTGTTTTAAGGGCAATCTGGTGGTCTGGGGCAGTCTTTCTTTGTGTGGGTTGTGGTTTTTTTTTTTTTTTTTTTTTTTTTTTTTTTTTTTTTTTTTTTGTTGTTGTTGTTGTTGTTGTTGCTGTTGTTGTTGTTTTTTGGTTTTTTTTAACCTCTGTTTTTCAATTTATTTCTGCATTATGCTGGTTTACAGTTATGATAAGAGTAATTAGTTCAGTACTTATGATTTGTATAAATGTTTTCTATTTAGGGAATATGAAGCTTCTGAAACTAGATTTTACTCTAAAAGAATGTAGTAGTGGTTGCAGCTACTCTGCTTCATGATTAATTATCTCTCATATTTTTACTCTGGATTTCTTCTCTTCTAGGAAACTACTTAGTTGTTGTATTTGTTATAAACTCTTGGCTCATTAGTATTCTTGAGCTTTTGTTTAAGAGACAACCTCATGCTCATAACAGTTTTAGTTATTAGTTTAGAATTAGATTACTAATTCAGGGAAGCATGCTAACTCTTTTTTCCTCTGAAGAGATTCAGCTTTTAATTTTTTATATAGTGAAATCTTTAATAAGTTTTGGTAAAAAGTGTTTATGTTCTTGCATAATATATACACTTCCATATTCACCTCTTATTCAATTCTGACCAAATCTTTCCCATGGAAGTGAGAATTATTGCTTTCTGGTTTCATAGAAGTAGCTTCCCAACTGATAGTTGTGTGCACGGCATAATGCTTGGGAGATGAAGCATTATATTAGCTGATATTTAAAATGTGTCCTTTCTATCATAAGGAATGAAAGCAATACATTGTGTACCATGATTTATCTTTTCAATACAAGGCTAAATAACAGGTTCCAGTCAGATCTAGTGATTATTTTAAGTGTTTGCAGCCTAACTAGGATGAGTACAGTGTTTTGCTTTCTCTGGCTCTTGTAAGATGTTTATTTCTTTTGGTGTTCTTTCCTTTAGTGCATTTGGGATTGAAATGTTGCTTATGGCTGAACATCAGGGTGCACCACAGTTTTCCTTTTCCTTTTGTTTAAAATTGCAGGTATAAACACCAGGTCTAGTGTTTGATGGCAGGAAGGTATCACCTGCAGTAATGGGAAGCAGTGGTGTGCTGTAGGTGGAAACCTCAGACCTTGTCAGCCACCTACTCTGATTAATGTCTGAGGAGTCATCAGCTCAGCAGTGGGAGCAACTGGAGTCTCCCACATCTCTTCCTTTCATCTCCCACTCTCACTGTATCTCTTCCGATGGCAATGTTGACCAACTCAAACTATTCTATGATTCTCATATTTCATGTAGAAAATGCTAATAATTTTTGAGTCTGGACTGTGAGAAAAGAATTGTGAGCACTAGTGGTGTCCAGGTTACCAGATCCTTGCCTACACATAGGACAAATCTAAAGTGGTCATCTCATCCTGTGAACAGGGATACGCACAATCAGTTAATGAGCTGACCTGGTGATTAGCCTCTTGGTAATGTTGCTGAATTGCTCAGTAGAGGTGAATTTCACTCCATTTGAGCATATGCATATAACTGAAGTTTCTAGCTATTTGATCAGGAAGAAACATTTGAAGTGTGACCTGACCCCAGGTTTTGAAATGTGTTACATTTTGATTTGTTTCCTGTGGCTGGTTCTGTCCCCACACTGGGCGGGGGCTGACCTCCGGCTAGCTCTGGTCAGCACAGCCACGGAATGTTCCCAGTTCGGATGGGCACGCAGGTTATCTTTGCCTGCTGGTCGGCTTCTCAGCAGCAGCTGGACCAAGTAGTGTCTTGACAGCAGTGGCAGTAGAAGAGAAGGCTGGTTCTCAGCTTAGCAGGTTAAAGATGTTTATTCAGGCCCAGCTGCGGGAAGTCCGCAGCCGGTCCAAACCTCAGGCCAGAGAGGCCAGCAAGCGAGAGAGAGAGAATCTCCCTCCTCCACCTTATAAGCGAGGGAGGGGTTCAGGGGGGGCTACAACAAGACAACAAATCGGGGGATTCTGGGGGTACCAAGGTGTGCCCACCCCCAAGCCTCAGACCACTAAAATCCAGAGCCAAAGGAATTCCCCCCAGGGGACCTATCACCTGAAGCCCTCTCCCTGAGATTTTGCAATCTGGGAGGGACCCCAGGAGTGATAAACAGGCTGCCCCAGAGTGGGAGGGAGCAGAGGGGATGGACAAGGATAGGTGGGGGGTGGGATGATTGACACAAACCCCCTTATTATACAGAAAACACAAAAGGGTTACAGAACTGGGGATACAGTGAAATGAATTACAACATAAAACTTCTTATAAAAACCTAATAAAACAATTCTCACATCACCACAGCTTCCTATCTACAGTGTCCCAATTAGCAGCTACTTGCAGGGTTGAGGAGCACCAAGAGTGCTGCTAAGATGGCTTTTGAGCACGGCAGGCTTCTTCCTCTACCAGCAGGAGGTCTTTGGGCCTTCCTAAGTTTTGGTTGGAGATGATCTTTTATCTTCGGATTAAGTGGATGGTGGATTTGCACCTCCAGCATCTCTTCAGAAGTATGAGGGGCATGGAGGGGTTTGCACTAGGCTCTCTGTTCAAGGATGACTTTTATTTTTATAATCCATGCTATTTTTTCTAATGATGTTTTTACAACCTTTCTTTCCAGAGCTTTCATCCTTCAAGATTCCTGTATGCCCTAATTAGCTTTATTGTTTATATTACTCTCATTCTCTAATTTGAATAATCACATCATGGGGGAGTTGAGGCTCTTCTGCTTTTTCTCTAATTATTTTTGTTTTGTCAAGCCTGGCTGTTTCCTGCTGCTTATTCTTGTCCTTGTGTTTTCATCCTCTGCAAATTGTTGTTGTCATGTACTAATTGTTTTTACTTTATCTGAAGACCTTTTCCATTTTTACTGGCTTCGTCATTCTTGGCCATCTGTTCAGCTCCACAGTTCCATTTAAAAATGACAGGACTTATACCAGCAAGTGGGGATAACAGTGTAAGAAGAAAGTGAAGGTGATGTCTTTAATTAGCAGTCTGGATTATTCAGCTCAGGTTCTGACACTTAAGCCACTTTCCACCTGACCTTTTACTCCCTTTCTTGTTGCTGCTCCTGTGGTTGCTTTGCCCTTCAGCACTTTTTGCAAACTGGTTATTCACAGTAATGGTGAAGAGCTGCTGAGGTGTGGATTGTCAATGGATATACATAAACCTGGAAATGCCTGTGTAACATAAAGCAGTGCTGGTGCCAGCCCTGAAGAAGTAGAAGAAAATGGAAGTTCTTATGGAAAGTGTCTGGTTACTTGTCTCAGAATTTACACATCCTAGGAGGAAAAGAACAAAAGGAAGTGTGGAAAGGTTAATAGCGTGCACAAGATGAGGAAAGATCAGAACCGCATACATTATATATCATTTGAAGCCTTTTTTTCCTTTGGAACAAGTGCCATGGTTGTGTTTAAAAGTAGAAACAGCCAAATGGTCTTTTCGTGAGTCAGATTTCTGAATGCATACATCCGAGGTCCACCACCAGAATTGTTATAAAAATTGCTCCCTTTGGATGCAGACTTCGAGTATAGTGGGATGCTGGGATTAGCCACGAGTATATCAGCAATGCTTGGTAAGCACACATTTAAAGTCCTGATAGTGCTCCTGCTCTCCCTATGGGTTCCATTTTGTAAAAAAGCTCTAGGTAGCCTTTTACATGGAAAGCCATGATGAGATTAGAAGAGCACTTGCTTCAAAATACCAGTTTCTCCACTTAGACTTCCTTTTGTGTGAATTATATTCTCCTGCTTAAAAAAGGACACACTTTGGTAGCTACAAAGAATGCAATCATCTCTTCACAGATGAAGTGTCAGTACAATGTAGCACCTGAGTTGTAATCTGCCCAACATTTGACCCAAGGTACTGGGTAATTGAATCTCTCTAACTCATTCACTTTCCTCAGTTGACACTGAAAATATGTGGCTTACAGCAGAGTTTAAACGAGTGTTGTGGCCACTCAAGACTGAAATAACCATATCCAATTGCTCTGCACCCAGCACATCTTCTGACTGAAAATATTACTGAACAAACAAGCCAAAGCAGTACCTGGAGGTTTTATTTTTACAAAGTTAAAGTTCAGACACAACTTTACAAATTTCAAGAAACATCACTGTCTTTCATTGTGTTATAAAGTCAAATACCCAAATCCTTATTTTTGAGCTGTCCTTATATTTAGAAGATTGAATAACCTGTCAATGTCGTGCGTTTATTTAGAAGTCTATGGTTTTATAATTTCTTTCCCCTCACAGTCCAGCAATAATGGAAGAAATTTTGGGTTTCCTCTAAGTGGGTTTCTTCTGGGTGTATTGAGATCTGCACTTTGACTGTATGTCTAGGATATTTCTTTGAGACTTTCTGGTCGTGGGAGGCTACAGTTTTGAATGAAATAAATCTGAGTGTACCCGAATAATGCTGTTTTTGATTGGAAATGTCTCTGAAAGAGCCTGGTCATGGGAAGATGCTCTAAAATGGCTCAATTATTTAGTCTCTCCCAGAAGTCTGCCCCAAAGCCAGGCCTCTATGGTTGTGATTGATTGTCTTCAGCTGCTTCTTAAGTTTGGGGATTTGTACTCCAGCAAAAAGGTCCTTCACAATGCTAAGCTGCAATATGGCAAGAAGTAGTTCACGCTCTGTTTATTTATCTGCAACAACAGGACCAAGGCTTGGCAGAAACCATTTGGAATGGATCATGCTGCAGAAATAAAGTATTTGTATTCAGATTTTCGTCCCTAATATCAAGAGTACAAAGTTACTGTAGAGATCGGTGGATTTGTAGATGGTGATCCATGTCTCAAGTAATATCTATGGGAAATAAATTATTCTATTATCTCATATTTTATGAAGTATGCTAGTGTAAACATATGAATGAGCCCCCTGAGAGTATAAGGAAGTAACTACCTTGACTAGTTCAAACTTAATGAATGAAAACCTTAGTTTAAGTCAGCACCATCCTTAAAGAATGTTTAACTAATTAGATGGACTTGTAGAAAAAGTTTGTAGATCTGTAGTGAATAATTTTACTGCAGACTTACTATTCATTTTTTTCTCCCTCTAAAGATATCACTTCAATTTTTCAAAATTATTCAGCTCAAGGTCAAAGCCCACTGTTTTTACAGAGAAGACCCCATTACTGAAGGTTTCCTCAGAGGAAAATGGGTGAGTTACTTTCATTTTTGTCAAAATATTTTTTCCTAAGTTCCATTCTATTTAATTGCACGTGATTCTTTCTTATATCCTAACACCAAACCTGCTGGGAAATAAAGTGAATAGCAGGGGCAATAGCAGAGAATTACTCTGGAGGACCTTGGTAGCAGAGAAGGGGCTGAACAAGGGGAAGGGAAGGATGTAAGGTGTGAGGTCAGGTGATTAGAGTGCCCTAAGCATAGACAGCTGCAGGTTCTATGCTATTATTTGCTCCATGTGCTGTTACATAAAGGGCACTAAAAGGCGCAGCAGAACTATGGGGAAGGTCCTGATGTATATCTGCCTGGTGTATCAGAGGCCTGGTGCTCTCAGGTGTGCCCAAATGTCATGGAGTCTTTGTCCTTGTTCTCCAGTCTACCCAGCTGTGTCACCAAAGGGAGCTTGGTCTGTACTGAATAAGTCTCTTTCTATGAAATTTTCCATAAATATCTCTTGGAGTGAATGTCAAGTTCTGCAAGGTCAGTTGCATCTACTACCTGTTGAAATATAACACTGCTTTGTTTTACTATGTTTACTGAAAATGTGTGACAGGTTGCAGTGTATGGCTCTTCATAATCCAGATTTTACCACAGATGATGATTCATGGGACAACAGCTCGGCAGAATTCGAGCAAAGGTTTCAGCTGGAAAGTGAAATGACAAGTTTTTCCAGATCTGCTTCTTCTGAGAAATATGAAATCTTGGACAACCTTCATGTCAAGTTCAATTTATCAAAGATGAGGTCTGAATTCAAACTATTTTTAAAATTTCTTCATGTATTTGTTTTTAGGCATAGATGTCTAGAAAATTATTTATTTATGCAAATTAATAAAATAAGACTCCATATTTAGACTGTATCTTGCCATTGATAGTTTGATTACAGACTCCATAACAATCAATAGCCCTTTGTTCTAACATAAATCAGTCATGAATCAACACCTATTCTAAATTTGTAATTAAATACCTTCTATATTGCTTTTAGCACTCCCTTGAGGCCATTTTTAAAAGTCCTGTGGTTGATTCCACAGCGTTTTTTTCTTCAGTGTTTTGTTGCTTCACTTTAATTGAAGTGTATGTGTAAAAGTTCTTCTGCAGTCATTACAGTAGCTTTTTACATATACACAAAGCAAAATATAACTGAGAATTTTTCCATCTTGGACAACATTAATATAATTCACTCTTTACCCCAAAGTAGTTTTTTACATTGTTTAGGCACAGAGGAAATTGAATCTGTTGATATATTAAAAGATAGCAACATGATAAGGGCTTAACTTCAAATTCTCTCTGGCTATTTTTGCTGGGGATTTCACTAGCAAAACCTCTAATCTCAGATATTAATTCCCTTGGCCCCTTCCAGAGGTTCAATGCTTCTTCTAGTTTGTTTTGGTGTCCATAGACAGCTCTGCAGGGTTTTCATGGAGCCCAGCACTGTAAGTCCACATCTCCTTGTTGATCTGCTGTGCCTACCTGCGGAATGTCGGTGCATCTTTTCCCAATCTGTATGTTGTCTTAGCTCATCATCTCACAATTGTTTTTTTCTCATTGTGCATATGGTATTGTACTCTCCTGCTCTGCTGCTGAACAAATGGAACAGGAGAATTCCAATTACTGCAATTAGTGCAGTGTGAACATATGCAAAGAAGTTTGGCAGGTGTTTTTCTTCACATTTGTGGTAGATTTCCCCAGTATTTGAAGGAACAAAGGTATTGATTTGTAGTGTGAAATCCGTTGCTTCCAGGTTTATAATCTGGGGAGGAGCACGTTTTTTTGGCAGAACATCCCTTGAAATATTTTCACTGCTGTAGTTCAAGCTGTACATATGGGATCAACTCCTTGGTTGTTGTAAATCAGCATAATAACACTGATGAGATAGCAAATGAAGCTAAAGTGCCCAACACCATATGTAGATCAGATCAAAAATCATTTGGCTTAGAAGTGGGGGTGAAATTCTTCATAGATTTATATACTCCAAGCATTTCCAACCGAAGTCAGATAGGACTGGACTACTGGAGGTATACATCGGCATAGGAGTTGGCACAGGGCTTGTATTTGCATGGCTGTGCCAGATTACTGCTGTAGGAAGAGACAGATTGCAAACCACGGGTGAGTCAAAAGCAGATAACGTCTCAAATGTAAGCTGTTAAAATTGCTGCTTCCCTAATACAAAATGCCATGAAAACAAAGAGACAGGAGGAAAAGACCCTTCTAAATTATCTTATTTATTAAAACCATTTCCAAAACCCTTTTTTTTATTACATCTTGCCAGCTCCTTTGGATGAGTTTCTGTTATTTACAAACAAGTGGTTATTAATTTAAAAATGCTTAATAAATATTTTATTTCACTTGTGTCTTAAAATCAAGGGCCTTTTAATAATAACTTTAAGTATTATTATAAGTTATAAATTGTAAGCCCAAAATGCAAACAAAAAATATAAAGTACATTAAAATTAAACCAATCTGGATTATGATTTATTAATTAATAACATAATAAATTCTCAAAATTCCAGAATGAAATTGTAATGTAAAGATGGGCAGAATTGACAAGCAGGATAGAAGATCTATGGCTAAGCTGGCACTAGGTTATTTTCCATAAATCACATAATGCCAAAAGAATTTATCAGTGATGAAGTGCTGGCTTGTGTCATCATCCCTTTCATTTCATGCCTGTATTACTTTCTTCCTCTCTCTGCCCTCTTGCTTCTCAGTAGAGCAGGGCTACTTGAAATTTCTTTAAGCCACCTAACTGGCTTCTTTCTCCTCTTCCTCTGCCTTCTCTAGGTTTTCATGCTGTGCAAAGTTTGGGTAAAGTTGTTACCATTTGTATTTGATAGACCCCCTTTGTACTAGTTTGTGACAACTCATTTGTATTAGCTACTGTTTGGAAAATTCTAAAGAGGAGGGAAAACTTTGGAAAATGATGTTTTTGGAAAAATGGGTCTCCAGTTATTTATGTTATTTTTGTCAATTAATTGATTCAGGGATTTATTTCCACTCTGATTAAAAATTATTTCTAACATTCATCAGATTATTCTGCTTTAATATTTTGTCCTGTAGCATCTGTCAATTCAGCTTCTTATTGTACTCATCCTTTTTCAACTAATTATTCTGGTAACTTGAAATTTCCTTCCTGCTTGTCATCAAGTTTAAATCAAGCCCTGCATTTGTCATTCTGTCAGAAAAACAACGTTTGAATGTTTACTTTTGAAAAAAAAAGAATAAGAATATTGATGCTTTCAAAATGAAAATATGTAACGAGGTCAAATCAACAGAAATGCTTCTGTAAATTAAGGCATCAGTATAACATACTGATGGGCAGTCAGAAAATTTTTAGTTGAGTTTTCTTTTCAGTAAGATTAAAAAATGATAATTTAAAACGCTGAATCTTAAGATTTCTTTCTCAAGACCATGCATTTTCAATATCCACATTTTGATTTAGAGTTATTCTTGCCTAAGCCCCTCAGTAGTAAGCTTGGACAATTCAGAATGTTTTACAACATCTGATTTCCAGAACTGGGCATTCCTTCAATGGGCACAGAAGCACCATGGAAAAAAAAAATTAGTTTTGTTAGTAGATTTTTTTCTCATGAAGTCTATTTGGTTTTAAAAGATACTGTTAAACCCAGAAGTTTCTTAAAGCTTGTTTTTTTAATCTTCAAACTGCTTTTTCTAATACATTTCAGGATGTCTATTATAAGTCCAGTTTTGAGGAAGTCACTCATGACACTGTCTGTCTATACAACAAGCTGTGCTTTCAGCACAGCCATGCCAGCTCCCTGTCATGGCAATGTTCCTTTGCCTCTCTGGGAGAGACAAGAAGGAGCTGGGGCCAGCAGCAGTAGAGGACAAGTGGTTCCAGGATCCAGTACCAGCTCATTCTGCAGCCTTCCCTTAGATTTTCCAAGGGGTGAATCCTCCTTCCTGTGCATTGAGATCCATCTGGCAGCAGAGCTGGTGCAAGAGTCCGATAGTCACCAAGGCTTCCCAAGCCTCTGCTGACCTTGCTTTGTGGTGTCTGTACTCTGATATCCTGATATATATCGGTGATATACCATCCCCCACAAGTGCTTACCATGATG
Source organism: Hirundo rustica (assembly GCF_015227805.2). Taxonomy (NCBI): domain Eukaryota; kingdom Metazoa; phylum Chordata; class Aves; order Passeriformes; family Hirundinidae; genus Hirundo; species Hirundo rustica. The sequence goes on from NC_053451.1 coordinate 85,710,141, forward strand.
TTTCTGAGATGTCAGAGCTGTTAGGAGAGTAGAAAAGGTTGTTTTTAAACTAGCCAGATAGTAAATATATGTTTCCTTGTGTTTCAGGTGCTGTCTAAAATTCCTGAAAGTTTCTGGTCTCTTTATCTTTGTAGTTGTCTGCTCTGTAAGTATTGAATTTGTAGTCTCCCCCCAGCTCCTATTTCTTTAAAATTAGTTCAGAATGAGCTATGATACTTTCTCTTAGTACACAGAAAATATCTCAAGGGATAAATGACAATACTGCACAGGGCTTCATGCACAATCAGACTCCTATTTGGTGCACTAGTCACCTCTCAGGACAATGTGGTTGGGTAAGCAGTTGAGTTGGAGGAAGAGGCAGTTTAACCCCAAATTTGTAGGTCACTTAAGGATGCCTGTTGAATTTAGGATGGATCTTTTGATCCTGATACCTGAGGAATGCTCATAGCAAAATCTGTGCTGGGCAGGATGCTGCAGCAAAGGCAGCACTTCACAGTATCCAGGGCAGAAGGTGATGGGGAGGTTGACATCTCCTTCGGGTGGCCAAAGTGCTGCCATCCCTTTAAAAAAAATCTTCAAAATCAATAAAATCTTTGACTGAAAGTGTAGAGAATAAATTTCAAAAAGTTGGAGTTTGTTTTTTAGCGGCTGTGAGGAACTCCTTTTTGGGTTGCAGGGCTTCTGTGCTGGGAAGAAAATAGATGACACTAAATTTCCTCAGGTATGGATGTCGCTTTCCAGACAGATCATGAAGATTACAACTTTGTCCTAAGAGACATTTCAAAAAAGTGCATAAAATATGTGACTTTGGCTGTAAATTAACAGAAGGAATATTGCTTACCCTTGTTAACTGTCCCAGAGATGCTTTTCAATTGCAGTGGAATTATAACTAAAAACACAAAAACAATTTTGCAACTGAATGTGAAATTTGTAAGCCTTTTTCAAGTACTTGAGATAAGTTTAGCAGGTCTTTTGTAGTTTTTGTGTTACTAATGATTGCTTATTTTTTATCTTTGCCCTAGATTTTATTTGGCATTTATCCAGATCAAGGTATGCCCTGGCAGATGTTGGCTGTGTCACCTCTGGAAAGCTTCTGTATCCTTCTTTCATTAAAAAAAAAAAAAAAAAAAAAATCAATCTGAAATTTCATTGATAAAGTATTTGAAAGGGCGTGTATTTTCTGTCTTATACCCTGAAAGGACTGGATGTCTTCAGAGCCTTGGCTGCATTTAGACTTGTCCTTTGACACAGGCCCAAGTGCTCCCTCTCCAAATTTTACTCTGGGGCACCTCTCTAGGGTCAAGTAACTGTTTAGAAGAACAAGAAATAAAACAACCCCAAATAAAAATTCTTCATCGTAGGTGAATACAGATCTGAAATTCTTCGAGGGATGAACACTCAGTTGGTAAACAAACAAAAGCTTTTGCAAACAAATTACGTTTCTTCTTCCCGCTATATTTATAGTTTAATCAGTCTGGTCTGAAATCTAATTAAGTCTTACTGAAATAGTGATAAAGAAGATCCACCTATTGATACATTTCACAAGCTCCTGCAGATGCCTTGTTTTGAAAAACTGCAGTAGGTTTTCATTTGTGAGGTGCTTTGTTCTTCTATATAACTGGTCAGTTCCATAGCTTTGGGCAGGGAGAGTCCATTTAAAAGAAATTTAATTATTAGCATTCTCACTGTCACCAATAATGACACTATATAATGCACTAATTAGGGTAGATGAGGAAGAAAATGTCAGTGCTCTAGGGTAATTTATGATTAAATTTGAGATTGCTTTTTGGAGGGAAGCAAATGGACTTTCAGTAGGACCCATGGCAACTTCAACTGTAAATTCCCATCAATATCCTGCTCACATCAGGATTTTTGGTCCTCCTTGAAACTGTTGTTGTAAGCTCCTGTGGTGGTGTGGCGTTGAACAGCGCCATGGCTGTCACAGTCTTATCTGCCAAATGAGGATGAATTGAAAGCGAGCCTTGGAGTTCAAGTTTTAGTCAACTGTCATAGCATAAATTGAGGATTTCCTCTCTTTCCAGACTTGAGTTGGACCCATAGCTATTGCACTGTACACATTAACTCTGCAAGCAAATATTCCCTTAGTTTCAGGGAGCTGCAACTGAGACTGGGATTTTAGACAAACAGGTGTTCCTGTATTTCACATTTTACCTATCATGTCAGGAGACTTCAAGACAAATAGTTGTCAGACAGCCAGCATATAGCATTTCCATTTCTTACTTGACAAACACAAAGCTTTTTAGTTTGTGTAATGTGTCTTGAAAACTGGATGTTTCATCTGCAGTCTGATGTCACTGAGCTGGAGGAAAAGTGAGAGGCAAGCAATCCAGCAAAGCCATGTTTCTTCAAGGCAATGTGGTAATTCAAGCAGAAAAGTCAAGGAGAAAGATTACATTTCTAAAAGAGTTTTGGAAAAGGCACCAGCAATCCTGAATGTCCTCTTACTGATGATGTCAGTCTTCATTTGCACAGCAGTAAGTTCATACCGTTGTCTTCCACTTTATTGCATAGTGAAGAAAGTTTTCCACTTCTTGTCTAGGCCTATGTAACATTAACCATTCAGACAGCAGTGCTGAAGATGCAATTTATGCGGGCTGACAGACTGCAGTGATGTCCTAGGGTGACTTTATGATGATTCTACTCCCGCTGGACAATACCTGCTACTCTCTGAATGAGTATAATAATTTAATTGTAGGTTTGCATGTGTGCTGCAGTAGTCCTTGTCACAAAGCTCTTGGAAATTATCATATGAGACTTTGGGTGGAAAAGAGGTCTCTTAGCTCATATGATGCCAAATTATGCAAACAAACAACTCTACTTCTTGCTTCTGCTTCAATAGCTGTTTAGAAGTGTTGAATATGTACTAATCACTTTTTTTTTTTTAAACTCCTTCCTCTCAGTTCTGTTTCTTTCCAGAAATGTCCAAGCACATTGATGTGTTCTGGATGTGTGCTCACATATGCAACATATTTCCATCCACTAGAAAAGCAAAGTATGAAATATTTCTAAAAAACAAGCCAAGTGATTACTTTTGGATTTTGTCCTGGTGTCACCTGGATATTTTTGTTTTCTTCTGCCATGCCCATGAGATCTCAGCTTTGTTCAAAGGCAGGACCTTCCCTCTCTGCTGCTGAGAGAGGCCTTCATTACCTGGTGTGGAGGTGTCCTGCTTTTCAGATGACATTTCTGTTTGTGTTGGTATACCTTTATCTCTGGTTTGGTTTTACTCTAGCTGTTTTTCTCCCCATTGCTTTCTTTATATTAGCCCACGTGCATCTCCCATTGCTTTGTCCATCCGCACGGGTACAAACCTCGTGTGTAACACTGAGGTGTGCTGGCTGCAGCTTCTGGAAACAACATCTTGCCTCCAGGGAATTAATAGAATCTTTCTGAGTCCGTAATCTTGTGTGTGGGTGGCTCAGTTTTTTCCTACTACTGATTTCCCTATAGGTACTAGACATAAACTCAGAGATTTTAATATAGTTTTTCAAAATATTGCTATTATCTCTTTGAACATAAACACTTAGGTTTTATTGGTATTTAAATTCTAACAGTCAGTTCTATAATACCAGAAAGAATTAAGTTTGTACCGAAGCCTGACTAGAGGACCTTTTCTGCATAAAGTAAGATTCAATATCACTGTTGATGTAAAATGTGTGAAGCATTTTCAGATCTTTTGTTCAAAGGCTGTATGTTAAGAGCAGAACATCTTTAATTATTAAGATGATAGAATAAATCATCTAGATTTTGAATAAATTCCAGTATATTTTTGTTTAATTACATGTACCTATTCTAAGTTATGAACCTTCTTGTCTTTTCTTAACTCTTTGGCCATTCAGACCTTCAGAAAATGTCTCTCCATTAACTGGATGGTCAGAGAATGATTGAGAAATATTCTTCTTCTCCACATCTCACATACATTTTCAGACTTAAAAAATATTCTAAAGTGCTAAATATACATAGTGTTCCTTCATTTGATCCTAATAATGACTGCCCTGATCTAAGCAAATTTTGAACTTTTGTCCAGTAATGGGGAATGGACAACTGGAGCAGAACTAGACATTAACTTTTTGACTTGAACTAGTCTTTATAAAATTAAAAAATAATTGGGATTCTTCATGCTTTTAAGGAATTATGCAATCAAACTCTATGTTATTTCACTGTCATTTAAAGAAATGTCTGTCTCCCTGATACAGTGCCTTTCTTTCACTGTATCTCATACAGTTATAGCTATTTCTACACTTCTCAATAGTAGAAATACTTTTTTTACAAAAAAAAAAGGTAAATCTTCAGCTCATTTATGTGCAATAGATCTCACACCTACCTCACTGAAGTGTGAGTTTCTATCTTTACTCTGTCCCTGACAACTGATTTGGTAACAATATTTTCTTCCCTCTCAATACTTGTACCTATTCATGTTATAGGTGAGGAATAGCTCAGTGTGAGCAAAGCAATTTAATTTTCCTTTTTTGGACTGATTGTCAGAAATTACCTGAGAAGTGAACAGTGAATTCTTCCTGAGTCTGGCCAAGAATCTTACATTTTTGTAAATATATTTTAAAGTCTTTCAGTCCTGATCTCATTGCCTGATGGTTTAGGTGTTTGATATCTCCCCAGTAAAACTCTTGGAGCAAAGGATGACATTTTAAAAATTAAATATTTTCACAGCACCCAGTATGAAGAGTTTGTTACTCACTTGCTTTTTATGTTAAAAATAAACCTCAATAAAAAATACATACCTGAAGTCACACCTGAATGGATATCTGCTTAGTCCAAATCAGACAAAAACAGAGATATCTTGAAAACTGACTAGGCAGAGACCATTTTCATGGATGTACCTCCATCCTCTCCATGAGAGATTTTGTCACTTCCAGTCCAGGCTTAAGGTCTCAAATTCAGAAAATAGAAGATGTACTGCAATAGTAAAAATAGGTTGAATTTTAAGTCATAGGTTATATTTGTTTTCTTTGGATTCAGTGGAACTATTTAAAACAATTCCACATATGGATGAAGAGTCTTTAGGACAAGCAGACTTAAGACTCCTTATTATCAAATTCCTTGCTAAAATTGTATGACTGATTTCTGCATGAATTTGCTTTATTGGTGTAACTGTTAATCATGGAGCAAGGAAAGGTCACTAAAAAACTTGCAATCATGCCATGACCATTAGTGACATGGAAAACACTTCCTACTCCCTGAACAAGAGGTATATATAAAAAGAAGGACTGTGAGGCAAAGAATATAGTTATCTTTTAGCAGAATTTTCAGCTTCCTTGAAGTTTCTTCTCCAGGGAGCATAAAATAATGTAATTAATTACAAAACTTCTCTAATCCCTTTAGTTCTTTCCCCCCTTTGAATATTTCTTTATTTTGTAACTCTAGCTCTCTACTGGCAGACTCTCCTTCATATTTTTTCCTTGCAGAAAGCATGTAAATTGCTTCTGTTTTCGATGTTGTTGGAAATGTACTAAGCATTTAGGCCTGCAGGCAATCTTCAAGCTGTTAAATAGATGGATGAAGCCAGGACCAAGTGCAGAGAGAGCCAAGAAGCAGAATCTCAAGGCACAATTGATAAAGTGCTGTAGAAATTAGTTTGTTACAGAATTTCTCAAACTGATGGAGCAGAGAGAAAGGATGTATCCACTGTAGACAATAACGGAACAGGATTACTGGCACTCAAAAAATGGGGAAAACAAAAAATTTATAGAGCATTCATCAGATGGGGAAACCAATAGGGACAGAGAGGTGTGTGGTTTAACTCATTATATTGTGAAGGTACGATGTAGAAAAAATCCTTATCAGCTACAAACAGAGTTAGGAAAAAAAACCCCACAACAACAAAACAAACAAACAAACAAGAGCGAGCGAGAGAGAGAAATAGCACCAGTTAAGGACAATATGCAAAAATGGATGATAAGATCCCAGAAAAAGGCCTTTAAAAAAATGGTTATATCCTAGAGAAACTAGCAAGAGTGACTGGTCATAAATCAGGATGAATAGTGTATAACTACCTCAAAAACTTGCTGAAAAATAATCCATTGACATATAATTCTCAAGGTACATTTTATAGTATACAGAATAGGATATACAAATAGATGTTAAAGAAAGCATAAAGTCAGTCATCTGTGTGCAAGTACAACAGAGAATCTCTGTTAAACAGGGCTTTTTGGCTGCCTATGTACACATTGAAATAATTACATCATGGAGGGTAGAGCAGGGACTCAGTATTTTGAGGACTCACACAGCTGCTCCCAAGTTAACCATCCTAGTCTCTCTTTATAGTTAATAGAGAGAACAGATGTTCCTCATGAGCAATTTTACTCATCTTCATGTAGTGGTCCAAAATGAAACAATGAATTTCATCTTACAGTGATTCCATCTTTCCCCCTTATCGCTGTTTATAGGGAAGCGACCATCAGATATATCAAAGTACAGGAGCATAAGCTGTGGTGAATGAATACCAGTTCGTGCCAGCTTGAAAGCAAAACCAGCAAGAGATTCCAAGTCAGAAAAACAATTTAATAGGAAGAGAAAAAAAAAAGTAAAATAAATGAATGCAATAGTACAAAGGATCACTGACAGAGTCAGAATACAACCTGACACCCTGTTAGGGTGGTGGCAGCAGTCCAGGTGAAGTGGTCTTGTTGAAGCAGTGTTCTCACAGAAAGGTCTAGTAGCCCTTGTCCCCTGGGAACCCAGTGGGTAAGGCTGCCTGTGCTGTCCCAAATCCCAGATTATATCCAGGTGGGAATGCTTGGCTCCTCTCCCTGGGTGGAGCAGCTCACAATGGGCTGATAGCATTTTATCAGTCTTGCAATGGGTCCTTGATTGCCCATTAAACAGAGATAGCTTCTGGAGGGAGTTATCTATGAGTCATGCAGCAGGGTGTTGATGGGCCATCAACAGAGGAGAGTCCAGAGGCAGGGGACAAGAGAAGCTCTGCCCAGCCTAGTTTCAACATGCAGATGGTGATAGAGTAACATACTTTGGGCACATCTTACATGTAACCTAGGACACAGTTTAAATGTTTAGCCACTGCATCCCGTTCCATCATGTTGTCTACATAAGCCACATAAAAATAAAGTAACCTGAGGTGACTCTCACATACTCCTCAAAACCTCATCAGGAAACACAACTCTTGGTTCAGCTGGGAGCAGCAGACCTGCTCTGGTGCTAGATGTAAATACAGACAGCCATGGCGTAATCCTTCACAAAGCAAACACAACCCCAAATCCCTTGACAGGCTAATTCACAGCAATAATGTGATTTCAAGAATAGAACTACATCAAAATGAAGCAGTTTAGCTAAAGCAAAATAAAGAATGTAACTCTGGCTGTAAATCTCATCAGGGAGATTTTTTTTGGGGGGGGCCCCCCTTTTTTTTTTTTTTTTTTTTTTTTACTTTAATGGGGCACACTGGAACACACATTACAAAAACAAAAACAAAAACAAAACAAAAAAAAAAGTTCAGGAAAGAAAAAGCATTATTAAATTGCAGAATAAAAGGTTATATTAGAAGTAAAAAGAGAGTTTTACCAAAAGTTATCCCTATTCAAATGATTAAGATTTAGAGGAAATCACATTCTGGCAATTTAAGGGAGATATAAAACCAAGGTAAGGCAGAACAAAAATATTCTGAAAAGCAGCTTGATTAAAAAAAAAAAAAAAATCATGTAAGCTTGTCTGAAGTTTTCTTCTGGTTTATTGTGATTCTACCTTTCATAAAGGCCGTGATCTGCTGCAATCTAACAATGGAATTATGACAGAATCCTTAAATATTGTTTGGAAATAGATAATTCTGATGGGATTCGAGAGCCTCAATGCAGACTGGTGAGTGAAGTTCTGTTGCCTGTGCAATCAAAGGAGAGCTTCCCCCCTGCCCCCATGGCTCTTTATAATGGTTTTAGAAGTGGAATGGAAATGGGAAAAGTATCCTTATCTGTAGAGGAAAAGAAGAAAAGAGCCACTCTTCTTGAAAATGGGGTTTAATTTTAGACATCCTTTCTAATAGCTCCTGAACGTGTCTTCTAGGTAATTACAGGATTTATTTTAAAAGTATTGCTTAAAAGGAAGTTGCTGTAATTATATGCACCTGAAGCTTTTCAAGATATAAGTGACTCCTAGTGAAAAACGGACTATCAAAAGTTGTCCCAAACAGGGTTAATGACTTCAGGTCAGCAGACCTTTTAGGAGGTTTAATTAATGTTTCTACTTAAAGGTATAGATACAGTTCCTATTGAGACTCCTATTATGTATCAACTAGTGATACAGAAAAACTGTGATACCAAATCATATTTAAAACTTTCAGAAACAGAACTGTTGTCATTTCTGTTTGATAAGAGTCGTGTGTGTCATTTCTGACTGGACTTGGCTCCTGATTTGTTACACGTGAGATTATCTTTGTATCTTTTCCTGTATGATTCCTTTAAGCAAGTAGATACTTGTGACCTTAATATTTCAATTAAGAGCATGTGGGTTTCACTGGTGGTGTTTGCTCAGCTTGCCTTGCTAAGCAGGGTGACATCTGTGTTACTTGGAATGCATTGGCTGCCCACCTGGAACTAGATCTAGGTTTGGTTCTTTTTTCGGTTACTGTGAGAGATTACTCTTGTCTAGATCCAGAAGGACCTCAAAGTCTCCCAAATCTTTCCCCATTAAGCACTGACTTAACATGGATGATCCTCTTGGGGGGTCACTGGAAGCAGGACTGAGCACAGCACTGCCCTGAGTCCTCTAACTATCCTGAGTTTTTTCTTTTCCCGTCAAAGTCTCTGAGTTTTCTGGGCTACAAAGTATCTTTTGGGAAAATTATTTTGGTGGGTGTATGATCTGGTACATTTTACTTTCTCTTTGTAGTATGCTTAATAAAATATTAGATGTTAAAACCACAAGATATTCAAGCATGTGATTAAGACTCATGATTTCAATGGAACATGTATGTGTAAAACTAAGGAGTTATTTTTGTTTGCTTGCTTTTTTGTTTTGTTGGTGATGCCTTAGCTTTCTATCTATCACAGACAAGAGCAAAGCAATTACAATATTGCTCTATTATAGTCACAAACAAAATGTGAAGTGTTTAAAAGCTCAGGCTTTCCACATCCCCTCCCTTCCCTACCCACCATGCCACAGGGAAGTTTTTTCAACCATGCCAGAAGTGAACTATTACGACACTAGGTTTAAAAAGACATAGATTTATTGGGACCAATAGAACCAGACTTCCAATGGATTTGTAGATCATGCTTGGTCAGTTTCTCAATTATATTAGACAAGGAGTGTAGTTTGACCATGCCTCATGTGAGATATCTCAAGAAAAAAGCAGTAGATGAGGGAGCTGAGAGTGATAGAGTCTGTGAGTACTTCAGCTGACAGGAGGTAGAAAATATCTTTTGGATATTTGTTACACTGTGAGCAAAAGTTTGACCAGAAAGCAAATCATCAGGCAGAATCCTCTACAGTTTCTACATTGTTTTCACCAGTACAAGTTTTGTGATGTTTAAATTGCTGAGCTAATGGTGTTGCCTTTCATCTAGTACAAGTTCTTAAAGAACCTTACTCCTCTGTCTCTCTGTGCATTTCTGTATGCTATTTTGATACATCAGGTGAAAGGACTCATACTTCCCGAAAGTCACTAGGGAAGATATATTTGTTCTGAACTTGTAACTCTTATTTTATTAGGAAACTTGGTCAAAGCAGTACTACTTGGTGGGGAAATAGACATCTGTTTTGTAATTTTCAAAATTCCTGAGGCGTTTTAGCTGAAGAAGGTATTTTTTCAATATAAATTGACCTTTTTTTTTTTTTTTTTTTTTTTTTTTTTTTTTTTTTTTTTGGAATGTGTGCAGCCTATTTTTACTGGAAATTTGCACCTTAACAACTTTATTAACAGCTATGAATCTGACTGACTTTCGTGATTCTGCTCTATTGAAATTAGACATAGGAGGTCCATTTGGGGCACAGGAAGCTGATGAGCAAACAGAGGAATACATTGTTGTACAAATCAGCCAGAATGAAGACACAGTGTCAAGGAGGAGGCGCCAGCAGCAGGTGATGGTGTTTAAATTCTCTTTCATTTTTTTCTGAGATATGCTTTATCATTCCTTTCCATCACCACTGTATGGATTAAGTGGCCATGCTTTTTCTTGCTGTAAACAGTTTCAATTTCAGCAATAGAAAATTTATTGTAATTAAAGTTATGTCTTCTTTTGCCTTTATAAGGCTTCTCTGGGCTTCTGGCACTAAGATTTTGTTCTCTATATTCAATGCAAAGTGTGTTTTGGCATCCTTCCTCTGGAGGACATCCTGCAGGTGTCTCTCACTTCATTGATTGAGCGAAGCTATGAGGATGAGTTAGTTTGATTAAACCCGAGCATCTGTAACAAACCTAATCAGGGGAATTAATTAGGCTGATTTTATGCCTGATCCACAAAAAAGCCTCAAAAATGACAGAAGAAAGAAAACCCCTCTATTAGAGGCATATCACTATCACTGGCCCCTACTAATATTGCTAAATATGACTCTCTTGCAGGTGGTATACAACTGGTCTCTACCCTTAAGTTCAAGAAGAAATCAGCAAGTCATCACAACTAGAACCTTTCAGATGCCAAACAGGTTGGCTAAGAGTCTGAAAAATGCTGCATTGAAGGAGTAGTGTCCATAGATTTGACTAAGATAATACTTTAAAAATAATTATCTCTGCATGTTTCAGAAGGGCAGGAAAGGATGTCTTTCTTGTTGCTCTTTACAAGACTGGTTTTTACTTGAGTTAACTTCTAAACAATACTTTATAGAGGGATAGAGTTTGTTAGAAAGTGTTTGAGGAGTTGCTTGCCTTTGTAAAAATGTAACAAGTATATTGATAAATACTCAATAAAAAACTAATGCACAAATAAAAGGTATTTCATTCCAGGAATAAACAAAACTTTTTCTCTCACCAGAGGCACCATCTTCATAAACATTCAAGCTTTCCTGCAGGAGTCTGGAAGTGTTCCTCTCTCCATGAAGCATCAGTACCTTCATGCAAATATAGAGGCACAAGTAACAGTTGCATCTATCATCTTAGCAGGTGTCTACGTGCTGATCATATTGGAAGTAAGCCAGTTTTGTACTTTGATTTTATTTTTTTTCCCTAAGTTGTAAGCAAAGCACAAGAAAAGTTTTCAGTCTTGGGCTTTGATATAATTTTAAAATGCATATATATCTTCTTCATGCACCATCAGTGTTACTAATGACATGAATAAGATACATGTGGAGAAATTGTTCTGAATTGTAAGTGATTTTGCCAAGTTCTTTTAATGCTATAGTGATCTTGTATATTTTTCTATTAGTCTCTTTAATTTTTTTAATGTTTCAACAGAATTATAGTTTTGTTGTGAAAGTAAAAATAGATCAGAATTGTGAAAAGTGTGGAAAATTTTTTTTTAAGTTTATTATTTTTTAATATTAAAAACCCCCATTTGGTTATTTGCCTTCTCTAAGGTACCTCAAACAATGAATTTAGCATATTTTAACAAGTTAAAAGGAACATATATTTTAATAAGTGACCTTTAGACATTCTTTACTGTATTATTTGAAGACAAAATGGAGCTTGAATTAATATTAAGTCAAGGGACAGGGAACTTTTAACATCTATTCCAACAACATTACAAAACCCTGAGGTATGAAATCTGATAAAAATTTATTGCATCACACTAAGAATGGAAAACATATCATAAATAGCACAGAACTCCAACTGAATTCTTTGAACTGAATACACTCACTGTTATCTTGAAATGAATTGCAGGTGGGATGAACTTTTTTTTAAAATTTATTTTTAATTTGTATGAGCATCCACACTGTCAATACTCTTAGTTTAATCATGCCTAATTTACACTAGTATGAAACAAAGAAATTAATAAAATTAAGTCTATGAGGTGCTCCACAGTATATATGTCCAGCATGGTCATTTTTCTTTCACATCCATTGCATATTTTGAGCTTTTCACCCCATCCCCAATTAAAGTGGTAATGCTGTAGAACTTTCCCTAATCAAATACCAATAATGGATGCACACAACACAGCAGATGCTTTAGACATTTAGATTGTGTTGTTCAGCAATAGCTCTTTCTCTCTTCCTAAACCTAAAAATGCCCCTGTGTACATTGTGAATGAACAAAGAGATATTACATTAAATGCGGGGGGGGATTGGACTAGATTTTTCTATAAGTATGTGTAGGCATGCGGCACAGCACCAAAATGGTCTTAATACTCTTCACTGCAACTTCTTTTTTTAAAAGAAAACTGAGCCGAACAAAAATCCCCACACCTAAACCCCCAACCCCAGCTATACAACCTTTTAGCAGTTGCAGAAACGTCAGGTTTTAAATGTATGTAAAGGTGTGTGTGTGTTTGCCTCCTGCAAATCTGCTTTGGAAAAATCAATGTGGAAAAGGAAATAAAGGCTTGAAACTGAAAAGAGGAGCCAGGGAAAGCATTAATTTTCCTGTTATTTTTAAGAAAAAAAAAATCTTAAAACAGCTCATTAAATTATTGTTTCTGTGAAAATATCAAGGAAAGATTTCTATTGTTGGCAGAAAAAGTATTTCTGCAAATTCACAGTTAGAAATAGATACTCATAGGTAAACTTCTTTGAAATTTAGAGTGTGGAAAACCACGAGTTGCATCATGATATTAGCCATTTTCTCCATAGCATCTATAGGAATGGTAATGCTACGACAAGAGTAAGTTCTAAACTCTTAGTTTCTACATTCTATGGCTCCCTCATGGATTCTTGCAAGCAAAGGAATTATTACATATTGTTACATATTGTTAGAATATGTAATAGTGGCTTTCTTCATATTCAGTATTTATAACCTCAGTGCCTGAAGTCCTGCTTTCTCAACACATTACACTCTCTATCCCTTTAGCTATTATCACTATCCGAGAAATCAATGTTACTGCAGGAGCTATCTCTTGGAGATTTTTGTTTTCGTTGTTGCTGCTTCCCATCTTTTATCAATCTTTATTAGTTTCCTGTATTTTATTAATTATTACTTGCAATACAGCTTCAAATTCAGACACTGTGGACAACCAAACCAGTTTTAGAGCTATATTTTCTTTAAAAATGAAGAAAAAAGAAGCATTTTATCTGTTACAAATCACAAGAGACTCTTTTTCCTCCTGCACAGCCCTTCTTTCCCCAGCATGAATCATAGATCTCACCCATAACCTCCTCATCCCCACTGTCCTCACCTTTCAAATCCTCAGAAAGGATTGCCTTTCTTGCCCTTGTCCTCTTGTTCTTTCCTACCTTAGTCACCAGGGACTGTGCAAAACAGGCTGCAAGAGCTTCTGCTTCCTGCAGATACAGGATGATGGGAGAAGATCGTCATGTAAGAGGTTTCAGTTGGAAACTGAAGTGCATTTATTGTAAAGAATTGTCTTCTCCAAACTTTTACCACTGTAAACACACAGGGTAAAATCTACTTTGAGGCAGCTGTTTGCCTCCATGTTAACATCAAATGTCTAAATTAAGTACCCCTCCTTTGTCAGTGGAGGTCTCAGGATGTGTTTTCCTTCAGAAAACAACCTGTTGAACTTCATTTCTTCAGGCTTTTATTTTCACTATTGTTTCTTTTGAAACCTATTTCATGTTATGTATTCATAAAATACAAATATGTTTCTGATTAAAAAAGATACCCCTTTTCCTCTTTAATTTCCAATGATTTCTAGTTTCAGGCTTACAACAAATATTAATATCTTCTTACTTCATAATTCTACTACTCTACCTCTTGAAAATTTTTTATATTGTTTTTTACTCTTTACTTTTCATGCCTTAGTTTTTTTGTTTGAAGTTTGTGGGCTTTTTTTTTTTTTTTTTTCCTTTTCCTTTACGCAATCATCTGTTCTTTCATTAGATATTATTTCTCTTGAAAATTATTTTCTTCAAATATCAATCTGTTCCTCTTAACATTTCAGTCTTCTATTCTCTCCCATTTTCCCAAATAGAAAAAAACATTCATCTTCTTAGGGTGCTTTAGCTTTGATCTAACCTATACTACTTTATAGACTTGTTGAAAACCACAAAGTATTTAATTTTGTTCTTGAAAGCATAAACTGCACAGGAGATTCAAAAAAGTGCACATTAAAATACAAAAGAAAGAAAGAAAGTGTGCCAGGTTTACTTTTGTTGATCTCAGCTCTACTGTCTGACCCCTCAGGATCACTGTGGAAACACAGGTAAAATGGGTTACAAGTATGTTATCACGTTGCTCTACAGGGACATCTGGTGTAAAATATGGATATACAGAGTTTTACACTGATGTTGCTGTATTAAATCAGTTTACAATATATTTTCAGACAGGCTTTTTCTATTTTTGGTCCTCAAAATGTGTATACTCTTTTGACTGAAAACTTGAAAACAAAAAGAAAAAAAAAAGCTGGAAAATTTAATTTTCATAGAACCCTGCTCCAAGAATCTCTTTCATCTTTTTCTTTTAGCTGAGCGTATTTGATCCTTTGCTTTCTTTGATTTCCATAATTTCTTCCAAAAAAGTATTTTACTATGTAACTAAAGTGATTATTTGTAGCCCATTAACTGAATGATGTATCATTTCTGGTCTTCAGGCATGGTCAAGAAAAAGTAGTGTAGATAAAATCTCATTGTTACCTATCAGTTAGATTAATTAGATATCAGATAAATATGGTTAGATGACTTTGCTTTCTCACCTTGTCCTTGTTTACACAAAAAGGAACAATATACTGGTTATGTAAAGAGAAATCTATCTGCCCATCTCTATCTTAAAATATTAAAGTTTTTCTGGTATTTAAAAAAGTTTTTGAATTGATAAAACCCTTACTTGTAATTATTAACTGCATATTTGTAGCTATGTTGAAGCTGCATTAATTAGAAATATGTAAGGATGAATGCTAGACATCACTTATTAAAGGATAGAGCTCATTAATTTAAATGAATTAATGTGTGCCCTTGTCCAACACTTTTCCTTAGTAATATATTTGTTTTATGTTGTGTGTTAAAATGCAGTGTTAGCTGTTTATGGTAGTTGAATGAGCAGAAACAATTGTGAAAGCCTTTTAAAAGCTATTTGTAAAACACTACATTTAACCAGGAGAAAAGGCAAAGTAACCCTTATTATAATAAATTAATTTTAAAAAAAGGAAGAAAAAAAAAGAGCTACCAATAGCACATCAAATAGCAGAAAAGTGATACAAGCAAGCATCAGAAATTCTGTGAGAGCCCCCATAGGATTATCACAAATGATATTATTTAGCTTCATACCCTGTCTTGTAATTAGCACTAAGAAAGGCTTTACCAGGATCTTTTAAATGGCATTTTAATGACCTGATATCTTGAATGACATTTATATGTCTGTATTTCTTCTTAAAATACAAATACTTGAAAGTGCAAGATCTGGTCTCAAAAGCTCTTGTGTCTTACTAGCATGAAGTATGGGCTTATAATCACAATTTTCATTACTTTAATGGAAATGGATTGTGACGGTTTCTCTCCATCCTATTTTTCTATTATTAACTAACTTAAATTATGAATAAACATCCCCTAAGCCTAATTTCTTTAACTCATATCCAAGTGATTTTTAATAGCATCTAACCAGCAGAAAGTAGATCCAGAGAACAAAAATTTTATGTAGTTTTAGTCTGACCCTTCTTCTGTCATTGTAGGCTGGTTGAACCAGCGTTTCCTGGCAGCAAACATTTTTACAACTGGAATAAGGTGCTATTACTGCAGTCTATACTTGCACAGTCCAGATCTTGTATCAAAAATTATGCTTTAGAGAGGGAATAGGAAAATGGAAGAAATAGTAATTGACTATTATGAAGCATAACATGAAGTGATAGAAATAAGGCTAATCTTCTGGGAGATTTTTTTTCTTATATGGGAAATAACGGAAAATGTGATTGATTACAGAAGTGATCAGCTTAGTCAGCATCGCTTCTCACTTCTCATCCATTCTCGTATTGATCTATCTTTAGATATAGACTAAGAGTGTGGATGAGAATGTTTCCACCTCCACATATGTCCTCCCAAAAGATTGGTAGCAAAGGAGCAGGGGAAAATCCATAGCAGTTATTGGAAAAGACCCTGTGAAAAAGGAAGTAGTAGCTGATACTCTCCCTGGCCTTTTTGGAGAGAATATATTCCTGCTGCTATGGATTTCATTTGTTTTAGAATGAAAAAAAAAATTGAAGAGGAATTAAAACAATGCTGTAGGATTTGCCAGAAAATTAGGGACAGATTATCAGAACAAACCTTCTACCTTCCTTAATAAGAGTCCAAGCCATAACTCCCTGGGCAAGAATAAAAGTTTCCCCTTATCTGCCCCACTCTCTGGGGGTGGTAGGAGTAAAAGATCCCAGAAGTTTTAAATACTGTGACTCTGAGGGTTGTACAGAACCTAAATCAGGGTAATGATACCTAAACATTAAATCCAGTAGTAAAACTTACCTTAAATAGAAATCCAGCTTCCTCTGGGGCAGTCTAACCTCATCTGCCCGGGGGCATCAAGTGGTTTTGGATCTTGTTTGAAGTCCCCATAACGCTAAAGCCCCTTTACCATTCAAAAATCTACTTTCCCCACACCTCCCCAGCTGAAAATGTGCACTCTAATGAGGGCACTCTTGCCATCCCCATGAGTACTGGTTTTAGGACATAAATTGATGGTGTGCAGTAAAGCTTGCTGAGGCAGATGGTGGATGACTGGATTTAACAAGGAGATCCAGACACAGGACAGATCTGTCTGTCCTGTCTCTCAGACAGAAATATTCAACAAGTTGTACCCTAGGTATTCTTCCAGAAAGAATAGCCTGTTACTGAGCTACCAATTAAGCAGACAATCAACCTGTAGTGTCATTCCAAAATGCCTCTCCCTAATTTAGGCGGAGGCTGTGACCTCTGTGTATTTTGATCTCAGTGCATTTTGAGAAGCTCAAAATTACTTTCAATCTGCTGTGCAGGAGCATTGCAAGTTGTTCCTTATGAGGAGGATTTTATCCGTACCTCCAAGGTGCCAGGATTTCTGCTGCATGTATAGAGTAGAGCAACTGCCAGCAATTAGGAGGCTCTAAAAGGACAGAGCCAGCGTAAGATAAACTAGTCATTTTAACCTGCCCTAAGTACAGCAAAGGAAAGGAAACTTAAAGGAACCAAAATTCTGTAAGATGAAGAAGGGATGAGTTTCAATTAAAACAAAAAAGCAATATAATAGCAAACAAAATCCTCAGCTGGATCACAGCTTGATATGTTATAATAACAATTTTGTATTATTAATCCAATATGAATATTGATTTTATACTGACTATTGTCTACCTAATTGTTAAATCTGTCTTGGTAGACATCTGGCTGTGCCCTGTGTGCTTTAAAGAAAAATGCCTTCTTTTGGGTGCTATGGTACTTCAGCAGCATGTAAACCGTCTTTAATTAAGATTGAAATAGGAAAAATATTGCCACTGGATGGTGCTGCTCGCTATTCTAAGGACTAGATAGGGTTGTCTGCTTTAAAAGGTGTTGCCAGGCTCCTCTTTTCACAGCATGCTATTTTTTGAAATAATACAAGTCAAATTTTCAATACTAAGTGCAAAATCTGATTTCCAAATGGCTGTTTGCTATTTTCTGTGCCTTTTAAACCTAATTTTGAACTGTAGTTTGCTCAATTTGTGAAAGACTTGCAAATGCAAATGTTTTGCCCTGCCTTGCATACTATGTATTTTGTGGATTGGTGTGTTTCCTTTCTGTTTGAGAGAAGGAATAGATCATTAAATTAGCTTAATTGAATGCTGCTGTTTGGCTTCTAACCTGCCTACGGCAACCAGAGGGGTAGAGGGCCATGAAGCCTTAAAATTTTAAAAAGTTGTTAGAATGCAAGCGCACTTCTAATGCACACAAACAGGGATGAGAACCACTCAGTTCTTTCTGGGGCCTCAGATGGTGTCTTACTTTGGCAAGAGGAAGGGCAAAAGTGAAAGAAAAACCTGAAAGTGTAGGGGGCAGGCTTGAAGGCAGATGTGATGACATGATTTAAAGAGGAAAAGTATTCGGAGAAGAAAAGTGGAGTGAAAAAAGACAGGAGATGTCAGGGATGAATGATTCTCCAGAGGAACTGCTAGCTAGAGCAGAAAGCTCCCTGTAAAGGTAATGCAAGTACTGCAGCTTGCTCTACTGTTGTTCATAGTGCGTGGCTGTATTTCTGTATGGTTGTATTAACCTATTTTAAGAAGACTCACAAAGATTCAGACAGGGAAAGTAAAATTTCATTATTTGGTCTGTGTTATTTGTTTACTAGAAATTCCCAGTCTTACTAGTCTCAAGAATGTTGAAATAACTGGGAAAATACAAGGGAAAATACAAATGGTGGCATCTTCCTCAGCTTCAGAAAATGTCTTGAGGCTGCAAATGTGATTGAGGACCTCTCAGTCCCCACAAATGCCTTTAGGACACAAATAAGGAGGGTGTGCATTGGGAAAGGTACCAATGTACCGGA
Source organism: Hirundo rustica (assembly GCF_015227805.2). Lineage (NCBI taxonomy): Eukaryota > Metazoa > Chordata > Aves > Passeriformes > Hirundinidae > Hirundo > Hirundo rustica. The sequence goes on from NC_053451.1 coordinate 85,728,652, forward strand.
GTGGATGGAGTCAGCAAAGCCTGCTGAGGTAGGTGCTGGAGAACTGGATTGATCCTTGCTAGAGTGAAATCTTGTTCCTACGCCAGTCTGTTGGTAAACCAGGGCTTTGATCATGTCAGCCCACTCACAGAAGCAGTTTGGTTTATTTTCTTCCAAGTTCTTTACTGGCTCATTACCAGGTCTCTTTACTTAAGTCATATAGAACATGTTACATATTACAGGAATGAGTGCCTTGGCACATTCAAATGATTACCATCCTCTCTTTCTGCAGGGCTCACCTTTCTATTAATGTGACTGGGCTCAAGGCCCTGATTTACAGAACATGAGTTTGTTCATTTCTCTGTGTGTCTGTCCACTTCTATATCAAGACAAAATCTAGAAATCCATACCAAGTGCAGGTTTTCTTTTAAAATTTGACTCTCTTAAAATGTGAGGGGCTATCAAGCTATCAGATGTTACTGGATACTACCTTCTGGAGTTTTCTGGAGATATAAAAAAATGATTTTCTTAACATCAGATCCATGTAGAGTCTGGAAAACATCCACTTATGACTGTAGTGATATAGATATGGCAGACTTCCCTCTTTTGTATGATTCTGATAGAAATATTAGCTAGGCATGATATACCTTTTAATCCCTCCTTACCTTAATATTCTGAGGTGAGAGGTTATTTCAAAACAAGACTTAGCAGTCATTTCAACCCTCATCACATAGGATTAAAACCTCTTCTGGGTCCTCTGTCTATCATCTGTACAAATGATTCTTCCCTCCTTCCTTCCTTGTTCTATGTTTTTCTTTCCAGATTTGCTTTTTCCTCAAGTTTCCAAGGCATGAAAATTCAACAATTTGTTTCATCTCACACATCAAGGATATGTTTGTCTTCGCATCATCCAAGGGCCACTTTGAACCAGTAAATCCAGTGTTCCATATCAGCATGAAGCTTTAGTCATTCAGTTTTGTCTACAAACAGCGAGCAGTGATATAACTGAGGAAAAAAACTCATAGACTCTGAAAAGGTTGTAAACTGTGCATGTTGTTCATTCAAAGCCTTTGACAGAGATATGGAGCAACAAATATATCTGCAGAATCTAGAATCAACCGATAGATTTTTGATATAAAAGAGGGGAATTAATTAATCTGGTAATTTATTCACAGAAAATAATTTGATTTCTTAAGTCTCTCTAACTCTCCCCCTGATTCTCTCTCTGCATTGTTTTATATACCGAAAGAACTGATGTCAGCTTAATGCAGTTACTTTATCACCGGATTTCAGGGCTGCCTATCCTAGACAAGAGTCATAAGATATCCTTACCTTGTATTTCTTAGCTTGTTCTAGTTAATGTGCTGTTGTGGTTTAACCCCAGCCAGCAGCCAAGCCCCAGGAAACCATTCATTCACTCCCCCACCAGAGGGATTAGAGAAAAAATCGAAAGGATAAAAGCTAGAAGACTCATGGATTGAGGTAAAGAGAGTTTAATAAGGAAAGTGAAAGCTGTACATGCAAGCAAAGAAAAACAAGGAATTACTTCACTTCTTCCCATGAGCAGGCAGGTGTTCAGCCACATCCAGGAGAGCAGGGCCCCATCACACCGAACAGTGACTCCTTCTTCCCTTCACTTTTTATACGGATCATGATGTCATATAGTCTGGAACATCCCCTTGTTCTGCTGGGGTCAGCTGTCCAGGCTCACAATCTCCCACGCATCCATAGTCTGTTCATCAGCATGGAGGTAGGAAAAGCAGAAAAGGCTTTGGCTCTGTGTAAGCCCTGCTCAGCAATAACAAAAGCATCTCTACATTATTAACCCTATGTTCAACACAAATCCAAAATACAGCCCTCTACCAGCTCCTGTGAAGAAAATTAGCTCTGCCCCAGCAAAACCCAGCACATATATCATAGGGATAAAAGTGAACGAATGCAGGCATTTTCTTGGACACCCTATGGTATTACTTTTAATCACTTTCTTTTTAAGGTAATCATCTTGTATAGTTTTTATATTGTGTAGCATTGTATTAGAAAGTGACAAACTGTTGCCTTCCATGACTTCCCCTAAAGCAGGTTTGTTTATCCCAGGACTTCCTCCACTGACATTAAATCAGAACGCGTAATTAGGCACACTATCTGAGTGGAAATATGTATTACAGTAGAATGTCATAGATGGGTGCTTTCTTTCCTTGGGGTTGTGTAGATGTTCAGAAATTACAAAATTTGCTACAGAATCTAGTGTTTCCATTTAAAAAGTCAATTAATTTTGGGTATTTGTCTTTAAAAAGATCTTATTGAATACAAATGAATATATATGGTATATTATTTTCACAGTTACAGGCATAAATATTTATTGTGCAAAGAACGTATAAGAATGCATGTTAGTACTAAGATATGCTAACATTTTAAATCCACAGATTTCTCTAGTCAGCGCTCTTAACTGGCTTTGATCACATATTTCATGCAAATAGTAGTACTATAATATTGATTCACCATTAATTTCTTGTAAAAATGAGTAAACTTTTGGTCCAGGATTATTTTTTTTCCCCCAAGGAAGTCATACTTATGTCCAGTGATGCAGTTTTGACATATTTTGACTCACAAAAATGAGATTCATGATTAGATTTTCTAAATATTTAACCTAGTATAAAGTCTTATATTATGATTCATGCCTGTATGTATAGAATACATATAGATAGTGTCTTGATCTTCAGATGAAGATGTAAATAGCTGTTCTTGCTGTCACGGATTTTTGTGATGCTTGGAGTCACTTTGGGATTCCTGATGCACATCATCTTTCGCCAGTGTACCCTACACGTTTGCCTCAAGGGCTGCTCTAGCCCATCCCTGCACACTGCACCGGCATGTCATACTTTCTAAGCTATGTGAAACAGCTCCCTTTTGCCTCATTAAAATGCCTACAGAATTTGCTTACTACTGCTTAACTGGGTAAGTCTAAGGCAATTAGCTTTCGGTTATCAATCATTCTGCACAAGCTGTTGAAGTACATCCCCTGTGAGGTGTTCCCATGCGCTGGACACAGCGCCCCACGGCTGAAGGAGCTGCAGAACTGCTGCTGCAGAGCTTGTGTAGGGAGCAAACTGGGGCGAGGAGGGGGAGGAGCTGAAACATTACCTGCCTTCACCAGCTGAAGGAGAGGTATGTTGCTATGCTTTCACTAACTGGTACTGGTCAGTCTCCCTACAAAAGGTGAGCATGTGGAAAATCAAATAAATATGTCCGGCACTACGGACTTTCTTTTTCTTCTGCTCTGAACTCCTTTGTATCTGACTATATGATGTATTTCTAGTCTGTTGCTTTATTGTGTCCAAATTGTACCATTTTCCAGAAATAAAGCAAATTTCCATGAATTAAGAATCTGGTGCCATTCAGCTTTGAAGTGGATCTACAGCAAGGCAGAATTCAAAGTATTTAAAGGGGTTTTTTTTGACCCTTGTTTTCTATCATAAGCCCAAATTTTCAGTTATGTTGCTTGACAGTTTGGAAAAATTACCTAAATTTTAAAGCTAAATTACCATTGTTTTTCTGCAATTTCCATTTTTGATTTCAGCTTCTGATGCTAGTGTTAGACTTCTGAATTAATTTTTCAAAATGTGGGTTTTTTTGATCCACTTATTTCAATCTGTTTAAGAGTGAATTAAATATGTGTACACATGAAAGACTGACATTTAATCTGTATCCTGCTAAAGCAACTGGAATAGTCCAAGGCAAAGCAGACCACCAAATTTGTAAAATATATGACAGCAAATTATAAGATAGCTCCATCAAGGGATGTGACAGAGAAGTACATTTTCAGAGGTGTTCAGGCCAATACTGTCTTAATTATCTTTAGGAAAAACTGTGGAAAAACCCCCCTCTTCCACCACTGAGGATGTCATCTTTTAACCCAATAAATCCTTATTAAATCATAACAAGGAGTAGCTACAAAACAAAGTCAGGAAAAAAAAAGCCATCCTAGGGTAAATTTTATTTCTTTTCCTCCTTGTCCCCCGAGAATAAAGAAATAAACTAGGGATTTTATAAAGTCTAAGAGGGATTTTGCTCTTGATTTTATAAGGAAGGTCTCAGCTGTTCTGAAGGTAAGTGAAAAATACATAAAACTCATATATGAATACCTGCTTGGTAATAACTGCATTCTTTTTGAAGTGCAGCAATATTACCATTCTATCAAATGTAAATTAACTTATCAGTAAAATAAGAAGTTTAATAAAACAGGCATCTGTGGAGACAAAATGGATAAGAAATGAATAGGGGCTGCATTTTTAAGCTTTACATTTAGTCACTGACTCATTTTTAAACTGCTATTTATCACTTATAACAAAGGACTTGTGGAAATAAAATGTTTGGTATGATATCATTTACCAAATATCTTCAGAAACACAATTTAGGAATATGCATATCCTGGATTTTGGCTGGGAAAGGTATGCTGAAATAGCACCCAGGTCAATTGGCTTCTAAATATTTTCCTTGTGCCTTCAAGGAAGGCACCATACAAGATTTAGTGTTTGGAATTCAGAACAATTTTTATAATGATGCTGTTGCAGTCTACCAAATGGTTTGACGAACTCAGTGCAAAAAATTCCAAAGTACTTTCAAATAGATAAAGTAATTTAAATCTGGGAAATGTCCAGGCTTTCTAAATCCAATTTGCATTATAGTTTTGGAACTGTATATTGTTAATTAATATCAAGCAAAAAGACTTGTGGCATAAATTATTTGGGTAGCTTTAATCTCATACTTTAAAATGAACTGAATTAAGAGTATGGAAGCTATTAGACTCAGCATTCAGCACATTGTGTTTATCACACAGCAGGCAATCATGAGACAAACTTTCTACAGAGAATTATGAAACAAAATTGCTATAGGAGCCTTTTGTAGAGCCTTTGCTTATTCTGAGTTGACTCTATGAGATTGCTATCAACACACTTATGTTGATGACACCATGGTTTCACTGTTGCAACTTTGTGTATTTTCATTTTTTATATAAAATACTGTAAATATCCATTTCCCTTTTTTTCCCCAATTTCTTCATCTCTTAGCCTTGTAAGGTCCTGTATCAGTGAACTCTAAACTGAATCCTGCTTTGTAAAGCATGAAATCTGGACTGCATTGTTTTCAGTAGCACTCTCTACTGGTATTACTGTCCCTTTAAAAGAAAGGCGAGAGCCCTATCCTTTGCTGTTGCAGTAAGCCAGCACCGCTAGGTATTCTTCAGACAAAAATAAAGGTGATGGTGAAGACAAAGATACCCTTTTTGCAAAGAGTTTATAAGGCTTGCAGTTGGAATGGGAGGTGGGGAGCTCTGGCATGCAAACAGATTTACTAAAATCCTGTATCTTCCTCCTCATCAGTTCTGTCTTTCTCATTTCCCTGGCCACTGCACAAGGGAATGCACTTTCTCAAGAGAGAGAAGGATCAGATGAATAGGGATGATTTCTCACTTAACCTCTAAAAATGTCTGTAGATTCAGAAGTCCACTAAATCTCTCAGCTTTCCTGGGGTTAAGTCTTAATTTATTTCTGAGCCCTTTCAATTCTCTACCTGTGCTGTTGTTTATGGATACACTCCAAGATTCATCCTGAAAAGATATGCATCCTACCGCCAATCTTCAAAAGGGTTTGGTCATTTGCACTATTTTTCAAAACAATAATAATGAAAGTTTGCTTGTTATAATGCTCTCCAAATATATATTAAATGGAATTGTGGTTCAAATAATAACAGAACTCTTAATCTGCATCTCCTAATTTCTACATTTGCAAGTTTTAAAAAATACCTTTGCAAATATGTTATTTGTTTGGGGTTTATTTTCTGTGAAAAGAAAATCAGAGTAATCTATTCTTTCCTAAAGCTTCCTAAATATCAAATTTTGAATATTTACATGTCTCAGAGTTTATATAAGTGTTCTTTCTAGGCTTTACATTATTTTATGACTTTCACTTGATAGTTTGCTGGAATGGAGAGTTTTACATGCAGTAAGTTTTTTGTAATAAAGCTTTGCACCTTGCTGATTATTCAGGATATACTTTTGTATATTCTTCTTGAAAAACCACTGGAATGAAGGAACTGACAGATGACTTCATTTGTTCAGTTTCTTTCTGCATAAATTAAAGCCAACGTCACCCATAGGTGACAGCAAAGTCTTGGAAACTGAAAATGCTGTCAACCCAATGCAAGCAATTAAGTATACAACAGTGAGGGCGAAAGTGCTTATGTGGAAATATGCAAAAATCTGTAGCTAAACATATCTCAGAAAACCCATGATACTTTTCTGAGAACTGAAGAAGAGCTATCTAATGTGTGTGGGTATTGCATGAAGAGAAAACCTTCAGTTTGAGGACAGCTGAGGATTTCCCTGTAGCCTACACTTGAACTTTGCTTGGTGAGAAGCTGATCCCCTTCCCTAATGGACTGCTCCGCTTGGCATCTATTGTTGGAGAGAGTTGTAAGGTCTAATCGCTGCACCTGATTGCCAGCCAGAAGAACAATGGAATGTTATCAAAAACTTCCCACCTCTGCAGAATCAGAAGGGCCATGTGTGTGCTTACATGTCAATGCCCTGAAAAGGGAAATCAAAAATGAACCAGTGGGTTATCACAGAGATACTCCTCCAGAGTAGGAGCTGGTGGGAGCTGTAATCTGTGCTCTGAACAATGTGGTCATTAGGGCATAAAAATCTTGGCTTGATCTCTGGATTTGTGACCATGAATGGGTTACTCTTCAGTACATTTTTAAAGCAAACAGGAGAATGAGACATAATTTTTTTGATTCTTGAGCTGGTAATCTGAATATTTATTTTTCTAGTTATCTGGTAAATTGTGTAGTTCTTTACCATTTCCATTAAAACTTTATAATCAAGGAGAAAGGAGCAAAGCTGAATCTTTCTCTTTTTTGCTTTTCCTTTACAAACAGGAGGAGGACCTTGAGATGCTCTCATCTCATTGTTTATTATCAGCAAAATATTTCTTATGAAATTAGCAGCAAATGAAATATTTCTAGACTGTTTTATTTCTTTCTCAGTGGTAGTTTTAACTTGTGTTGGAATAATATTTAAACACATTAATAGTGAAAGCTGGTAATTAGATTCAGTCTTTTGTAGTGTGATTTTCATTAATTACATGCTTACTTTAGTCAAGTTATTTTACATGATCTGTGATCTTCCAGACATAGAAGATTAAATAACTACAGATGAGTTCCTAGAGAAATAAAGCACATTTTTAGGGCACACTACACTCTACTAAGAATTAGATGGATCACCTCCTGGGCATGCATCTTCTTTCCATGAGATGTGAAGGGAAGTCAAGAGGACCAGGCTCTTTGATCCTTAAGTTAGGGAAGATGAATTGCTTTCCTTCTTGGTTCATCTACTAGTAAATGTAAGAAACTGGTGCAGAAGTCCCTTCTCTACCTGGATATTAGAGATGAGACTTCCTGGTAGGGTTTTCACAAGCAAGGCTTTAGTTGGTTGGGGTTTTATTATTTTGTTTTATTTGGGTTTTGGTTTTGTTTGTTTGTGGGTTTTGGTTTTTTTTTTTTTAAATAGTGAAATAATTAACCATCTTCTGGTCAGAAAAAACCCTCAAGCAAGCCGTGAAAATAATTCTCTACTTGAGTTTTTACCCTTTTCCTCCCTTCCTTTTTAATAGTAAGGAGATGTTCAGAGGAGTCTGTGGTCAATTCTTACCCTTTGTTGCAGATTGTTCACAGGACCCTTGCAGCCATGCTGGGCTCTTTGGCCGCTTTAGCTGCCTTAGCTATTGTTGGGGAGGTAAGTTATCAAGCTGTAAGTGCTCCCTTTGTTTCTGGCTGTGGTGTCATTAATTTCCATATTTGCCCAGTTCTAACTGAGCACACGGCAAAGCAGTGTTTTTTAAGAAAGAGAAATGGTAGGACAGAAACTGGGATGGGAAAACAGGTCAGACTAATATAGAGACCAGGAAAGTACAAAAAAAGTCAGTTGATGGTTTTTTGTTCTGATTCGCAGGAAGCTGACTACGGCCATTTTCAGCTTAATCCAGCATTAGTTTAACACTGTTATTTTCAGTAATGTTAGGCTACCAAGCAAACCTAAATGGAAATACTTTGCTTTATGCTACCCTAAATAATTACATCTCATGCTTGCATGTTCCAACCCTTCTGTTTCACCTGCTGCTTACTCTTAGTTGATATTTAGTGAAACCTCAGACTGATTTTCTCAGTTGTTCACTTAACCACACCATTACTGTTCCCTTTAATTCCCTCCAGTTTGTTCACAGGTGAAGCGGTATGCTTTTGTTCTCTTACCAAAAGGGAAACTGCAGTATACCATGTAATTTGGTTATCTTTTATTTCTGTAATGTTATGTAAGGAACAACTAGACCAACCAACAGCCTGATAATGACTCACTTAGGATGCCAGAAGTACTTTGAATTAGTATTAATAATAATAGTAGTAAAGGCAATAATAAAGAGTACTTTTTATATTGCTTGTAGGAACACTTATTAATTTATATCACATTTATTTAAATGATTCATCAAGTAAGCGGAGTTTATAAGTCATAGCTAATCACAAGTTAGGCGGCATTCACTAGTAATTGTATTTTTTGATTGCAGAAGCCAAGTATGGTCAAAGTGGTGGAGTGGATTGACTATGAGACACTGGCATTATTGTTTGGAATGGTAACTAAAACATTTATTTTGCTCTAAATGTGCCAAAAAATCTCTACATTCAATATAGAGATGTTTCCTTTTAAGACATTTTTTAAATTATACTTTACTCAGACAACTTATGACAAACATTTGTGTCTTAAGGAATTTACCAAAAAGGATCAGACCTCTGAAGGAGTCTTTTGAAATGTTGATACTTTTCTATTTTTTTTTGAATCTGTGAAATTGTATTGATAACATGCTAAAAACATCCTTGGGATTTATAAACAGAAAGACCTGTTTATGGGCCAAGTATTATCACTCTCATTTATCTTTTTAATTTTGTTTATTCAAAACCTTCCTCAAACACATTCTGCCAGAAGAGTGGTTTTCTGTCTTATTGTTATGTCTGGAGCTACAAAAAAAAAACAAGCCAGAAATGGAAAAGTAATATCTGATGAGATTATAATCATACATTATTTTAATCACTTTGCCCAGAGCTATTTGTGGTAAAAAGCATTGTCCAAGTGCCATTAGACTCTTACAAAAATATACAATATATGAAGAGAAAAAAATACAATTATCTCTTTCCATTCTGAGCTTTTCTTACTTCCTGACACTGGTCCTTGCTCCTTGCGTTCCCCACAAAAAAAGAAAGAAAGAAAGAAAAAACAACAACAAAAAATCTGTTGGGAACAAAGACAGAAGGACAGGAGACCTCCCAGATGTGGGAAAATGCAAGAAGTTCTTGAAGCCATTATCTTCCATGCTCTGTAGAGCATTACTGCAAAGACATTTACTGGTTTTTCTTGATTAATGATATAAGATATAAGGGAGATACATTGAGTACTTAATATATGATATCCACTACAAATAAATCCAACCAGACTCATATGACATTTACAGACTGCTTATGTTGAGAAGTATGTTTCACCAAATGATGCATTAACTAGAGATATGTGGCAGCTGTAGTGGATATTCTAATATAAGGGTGATTATATTCTCAAAGCTGTGTCAGATAAGAAGTCCATTCATCAGGATCACAAAAGGCTTTGCTCTAGTTTTGAGTAATAATTCAATTACTTTTATATATGAGTTCCAAGTGATTATATTTTTCTTCATCTTTAGATGCTGTTGGTGGCCATATTTTCAGAGACTGGATTCTTTGACTACTGTGCCGTAAAGGTGGGTTTATTTGGTACTTATTTCTCGATTTATCAAGTTAATATTTATTCAGATCTGTCACACCAAGCATGATCTTCAAAGAACCTTTCTAAGGTCAATGTATACTTATCACAGTAGAAACAACAGTGGTCATGTTGTAATACTGGAAAAATCCTTTGTGGATGAAAGGAAGCCCTTAATGCAATTCTGTTTCTACAGGAGAATATTAAAGGTCCCCAGTAGGGTACACAAGTATTTGGACACTATTAAGCTGGGCATTTTACTGATTTCCCTAGTATTGCAGTTCTGCTGTAGCTGAACTCTCTATTTATGCCTGGTAGTGGGACAGAAGAAATATGGGAACTATGATTAACTTTATGCCACACATGAAAAGTGGCCACAAACCTTTGCACAGCAGCAGAACAGAAGATTACATGAAAAGTGCAATTAATAGAATCACAACCACAGAACTGTTTGGGTTAGAAGAAACCTTAATGATCTTGTTCCAATCCTCCAACCATGGGCAAGGAAACCTCCCACTAGAGCAGGTTTCTTTAAACCCCATCCAGCCTGGCCTTGAACACTTCCAGGGATGGGGCATCCACAGCTTCTCTGGGTAACCTGTTGCAGTCTCACCACCCTCATAGTAAAGAATTTCTCCCTTATATCTATTTTAGACCTACTCTCAGTTCAAAGCAAATCCCCTTTGTCCTATCACGGCATAACTTTGTTCAAAGATTCCCCCCCTAGCTGTCTTATTGTCCCCCTCTAGCTACTGGAAGGTGCTGTAAGGTGATGCAGGAGCCTTCTCTTCTCCTCACTGAATAACCCAGACCTCTTACAGCCTGTTCTCATAGGAGAGGTGCTCTGGTGTTTTCACTATGTTTGTGGTCCTCCTCTGGACTCACTCCAGCAGTGCTGCTCTGAGGATGTCCCAGGTGGGACACAATGTGTCCCCAGGCAAGGATGGGAAGTCTAAACCATATTAGTCCACCTGGGCATGCAGGCAGAAGATTGGGGCTCAGCCTTCCCCTGAAGAGGAGCCACAGGCCCCCTTTATGACTGGCAGCAGAATGTGATGTTTCTTCAGAGTTGTTTCTTCATTTGTGTGATGGGATTGTTTGTCCACTTCCATGAATTATTTTCTTGCCAAGTTATTAGTATTAGTATTGGATAGTATTGGAGTAATAAAAAAGGAATAGTAAATGCTCCAAGCTCCTTGTTGCTTGACTTTGATCAAGTTGCTTTATCTATAATTTTTTGAAATCTCAGCTGGAGTGATATAGTCCATTAATTTTTCTTCTGTTTGTTTTTCCTAGGCCTATCGGCTCTCTCGGGGCAAGGTGTGGGCCATGATTACACTTCTGTGCCTTATTGCTGCAATTCTTTCTGCATTTCTGGACAACGTTACCACTATGATGCTCTTTACTCCAGTGACCATAAGGTATTTTGTTGTTACGGTATTGTACTTGGTCTTTTATAGGCAGAAATCAGTAGTAGACATGTGTGCAAAATACTTTGGAGTTGTTTTTTTTTTAATCATTGAAATGGAAATCAGAGCTTCAAGTACTCTTATTGTAGCAGAATAAAAAGCTGGCACTTTCAGAGGGATGGGTTGCCTTTTGCCTTTGCATTAATACTGAGCACATATCTGAAACCTGTGAACACTCCCTTGGCAGCTAACCATTTTGTCTTCATATCTTTTCTACAATACCATATTGTACCAAAATCTCCCTCGTACATGATTTTTTTTTTTTTTTTCCCTGTAAAGCAGGCAGAGTTTTTAAATTAAAGCTGCCTTATCCTTTGCTGGCTAATATTTATATACAATTTTAGATAGGAATTTATGTTTTAGTGAAGATGTTATCCCTTCTAATATTAGTGACAAATAAATTTTTAAAAAGTCCATATTTCATGTAACAGCTTTTTCTTGAATACGAGGATCTGAGTTTTATTCCTGTTGGTGATCATGTCATTGGGACAGCTGCTGGTTAATTGCACAATTTGAGATTAGATATTTGGAACTTTGAGCAGACAACCATGAATTTGATTACTTTAGATTTCAGTAAATTAATAATGTGATTTGCAACTACATTTAATCAATGTGGAATTATAAATTACTGTTTAACCTGAATTTAACCTGTGTCTGGTCAGGCAAATCTGTTTAATCCCGTTCGGTTTTGGAAAGATCTAGTGTGTTTTAAAAATGGTCCCCAGAGATGTAATGCTTGCAGTCATTATCACATTAAAGTACACAAAATTTTATTAAGATATGCCCCCTCTTTAAAATGCAGTGTAAAGCAGTAAAAACCAATTTTGCAAGTGACATTTATTCTAGACTGGAAACAGCTGGTGAATGAAAGCTCCATTTGTCTTCTGTCAAATTGTATTTTAAAGAGATGGGTTTGCCGTACCCTAATCAATAATTGCATTTCTAGCAATAAGCAGCACTGGAATTATTAAACACCAAGTTTTCTTTAGCTGTGTTACAGAATATTTTGGATAAATATAATTTGGGAATGGATTGAAATCCAGAAGACAATGCAGCATAAAAAGCTTTTCACAGTCAGAGCTATGGTAACATTTAGTCTGTTTTCAAAGAATCCTAGAATAGCCCAGGTTGAAGGGACCTCAAAAGACCATCCTTCATGGAAAAGTAAGCCTAGATGAGATTATCTGGCACTCTCTTCCACCACATCTTGAAAACCTCCAGTGATGGGGACTCTACCACATCCCTGGGGGTGTTGTTCCAGTGGTTAACTGTTTTCACCATACTTTTTTTTTTCTTATGTCGAGGTGAAATCTCTCCCTTGTCTTCTCCATGTGGATCTTTGTGACGGGAGAGCATCTGCCTTTGTAGCCTCCTTTAAGTAATGGAATTTTGTATTAAATGTATACTGAGGCCTTTTGTTTTATACTAAATAAGCCTGTAATACTGAAGAAGGGGAAACCCAGTACGTGGGAAACATTTATATTTGAATCACTATCAAAACTGAAGTAAAATTTTATCTCACATACTAAAACCAAATAATTGCCTACTTCAAAAAGCTTCATGCTGGGGGTCATTTTCTTTTTTATCTTACTGCCATTGTCTACAGCTTCACTGTGTTGCACTTTGCATTCTCCATTGCCATGGAGATAAAGCTTGCAGAAAATCATACTGACTCTACAAACATAAGGGTTTATATTTCCTGTAATAAGGCAGAAATAAAGTTACATGTTTCATTCTGCATTTTGTAGTAAGTTGCTAAAAAAATTATAACTACCCTCTTTTAGCTGTTGATTGTTTTCAAGATACTTTGTTATTGTTATATTGAAAGGCTAATATTTCTGCATGAGGAATTTATATAACTAGGATAAGTAAACTGAGGAACTGTGCTCCTGCCATATAGCTTAGATGTTCTGATGGTTTTATGCTTTGGGCTTAGGCTTTTCTTACTTACGTTAGAGCTGTCTTTTCAAGATACCACTAGATCCATCAAAAAGAAAGATTCACTAAAGAAATTTTAGATTATATTTTGAAATACTGAGAAATCAAGGAGACAATGGAGTTAAAATTGCAAGTACAGTTGTGGTCTTGTACCACAATTGAAGTATTTGGACCTGTTGTACTACAAAGTATCCTTTAACTGAATGATTCCATGCTGCTGAGGAAACAGCGTATTTTTGCACAGTTATATTCCAGAGTTTTTAAATGCTGACAAATATGCCATCTGACAGTGTTTTTTCTGAGTTTTAAATTGATATTCTTGGTGATAGTGTAAGTGAATCAGGTTAAGCTTTTTTTTTGTGATACAGACTTTGAAATGTAAGTTTTAATAACACAAACTTAATCTAAAGAATGAAGTTCAGCCGTTCCTTCAGGGAAAAGTGTGGCAGCATTGCAGTGAGAAAGCATCTTCCTGCACACTCTTCCCCTCATCTACTCTGAGATACAGAGGACAATAATTGAAGTGTGGCCTCCATCTTTACATTATGGAGCAATGTTTTGACAAGTTGTGAGGAGGAAAGCAGTTGTTTCTTACTCTGAAGTGCTTTGGTGTGACTTCAACTTTCAGCTTTTATTACCATGGCCCAAGTTTAAAGCCAAACACGTACTTCAGAACAGAGCGGATTACACGGGTGCGTGCGTAAATGTAATCTGTGAGTTGGAGTAGTCTGTGTGAAGATTACTCTCTGTAAGTGGGCTCTGAGTTCAAACGGATCATGAGGTTACTGAGTCAATCCCAGTGTTTGTCAGAGCACTTTTAGGTGCTTGTTATTAAAGAAACATTTTATTTTTTCTTATCAAAGCAGCATCCT